>NC_052155.1:76952268-78152268 GCF_902713615.1 Scyliorhinus canicula | reverse complement strand
AATTATTGATTTTCCCGGATTCCTTGGACAATTAATCATTTGCTATGATCTCAGTATGGAGCAGTAATGTTTTTGTTTTGTTATTTGGAAATCCAAAAACCCATGTATTTATTTTTTTTAAAATATTTTTATTCTCCTTTTCCACATTTTCATCCAAATTTAAACCCACCAATAATCAACGGTAACAAATGCAATGTCAATCCCCTGATCAACAATTATTTCCTCCCATCAACCCCAAACAACCCTCGACGTTTTAAATACAAACATCAAAGAAAAGAAATCAGGAATCCACCATCCACCCATACATAGTCACCAAAAACATACACAGTCCAAAGCAGCCCCCCACCCCAAACCCCTGCCTTAATTTTCGACGCCATCCAATTTTTGAAAGTGCATAATCAACAAAGCCCATGAATTGTAGAACCCTCCTTCCCCTCAAGTCAAATTTCACCTTCTCAAATGTTAAACACTCCAACAGATCCCCCCGCCACACCAGGGCACAGGGTGGAGAAACTGACCTACACCCCAACAGGATTTGCCTTTGGGCGGTCAGCGAGACGAAGGCTAAATATCTGCCTCCGCACCCGCTTCCAACCCTGGCCAATCCGATACTCCGAATGTAGCCTCGCGAGGACCTGGCTTAAGCCTCACATGTACCACCTTCGAAATTACCCTGAACACCTCCTCCAATACCCAGCTTTGGATAGGACCAAAACATGAACGTGGTTTGTGCCCCCCCACCACACAACGTTCACAAACATCTTCTACCCTCTCAAAGAGTCGGCTCATCCTTGCCTTTGTGAGGTGCACCCTATACACCATCTTCAGCTGTATCAGCCCCAACCTCTCACATGAAGTTGAAGCATTCCCCTTCCGGAGCACCTCACACCACAACCCCTCCTCTCTGCACTCTCCCAATTCTTCCTCCCACTTTGTCTTAATCCCCTCCAGCGGTGCCTTCTCTTCTCCCAGAATCACCCCATAATCGGCAACACCACCCCCTTCTCCATTCCCCCTGTCGTCAGCATCTCTTCCAATAGTGCGGTGACCGGTGCCACCGGTAAGCTCTGTATCTTCTTCTCAGTGAAATCTCGGACCTGCATATACCGAAACATTTCCCCCTGCCCCAACCCATATTTCGCCCCAGCTCCTTCAATCCCGCAAACCGGCCCCCTAAAAACAAATCCTTTAATGCCCTGACTCCTTTCTCCTCCCAGCTCCGAAAATTCCCATCCCACTTCCCTAGCTCAAATCTGTGATTCCCCCAAATCGGCATTTCCCTTGACCCCACCCCCAGCCTAAAGTGCTGGCGCAACTGCCTCCAGATTTTCAACATCGCTACAACTACCGGGCTCCCTGAATATTTCCCTGGGGCCATCGGGGGTGGCACTGTTGCCAAAAGCCTCAGCCCCAACCTCCTACACAGACTGTCCTCCATTCTTACCCACTGTGAGTCTCCCCTCTAACCCAGCCCCTCACTTTCTCCGCATTCGCCGCCCAGTAATAATATAGTAAATATGGAAGACTCAACTTCCTCTGACTTCCATTCTCTCTGCAGCAGCACCTTCCTAATCCTAGCCACCTTCCCCCCATCATACAAACGAGGTAATGATCTTTTCAACCTCCTTGAAAAATGCCTTATGCAGGAGGATCGTCAGGCACTGAAAACTAAACAAGAAACGTGGCAAAACGTTAATTTTAATTACCTGGTCCCGACCTGCCAGCGACAGAGGGAGACCATGCCACCTTGCCCGGTCCGCTTTCACCCTTCCCACCAGACTAGTAATGTTATACCTACGGAGCCCCCCCCACAATCCCATGCCACCTCCACCCCCAGATATCTAAAGTGAGTCTTTGCCCTAAGGAATAGTAGCCCCCCTCCACCCCTGGCCGAGACACCACAAAATATTCACTTTTATCTAAATTTAGTTTATATCCCGAAAAAGATCCAAACACTTGAAGTAGCTACAATATGTCCCCCATTGACACACTCGGTGCTGATCCATACACAAGTCGTCTGCATACAAAGATACCCTATGCTCTATACCCCCCCCCCCCCCACACTATCTCTTTGCACACCTCCAAACTCCTCAACGCGATGGCCAACGGCTCAGTCGCAAGCGCGAACAACAGGGGGAACATAGGACATCCCTGCCTGGTCCCACGTTCCAGAGCAAAGTATCCAAATTCATGTTATTCATCCGGACACTCGCCTTCAGCTCCCTGCACTGCAGCCTTACCCAATCTACAAATAGTGGCCCAGTCCAAACCGCCCCAGAGCCACCATCAAGTACCCCTACTCTACTCAGTCAAACCCTTCTCGCCATCCAATGCCACAACCACTTCTGTCTCCTTCCCCTCCGCCGGTGCCTTAACCACCTTGCTAATAAAATAAAAAGAGCTGCCTCCCCTTCACAAACCCCATCTGATCTTCCCCTATCACTTTCGGGAGGCACAACTCCAACCTACCCGCCAATACCTTCGCCAACACCTTTGCGTCTACATTCAAAAGTGATATGGGCCTAAAAGACCCAAATTCTGTCGGATCCTTAATCTTCTTGTGCAACAGGGAGATCAATGCCTGCCCTAAAGTTTGTGGCAACGCCCCCTTCCCTATCGCCTCCTCAAACATCCCCACCAACAGTGGCGCCAACTTATCTTTAAATTTCTTGTAATACTCCACCGGAAACCCATCTGGCCCTGCTACCTTCCCTGACTGCATCCTCTCAATCACAACTTTTATCACCTGCCCCACTATCGTTCCCACCAATATGGCCCTGTCCCCCTCTCCCAACCTCGGGTATTCCAAACCATCCAGGAATTCCTGCATCTAGGGCAGCATGTGGTGCAATGGTTAGCACTGGGACTGCGGCATTTAGGACCCGGGTTCGAATCCTGGCCCGGGTCACTGCCCGTGTGGAGTATGCACATTCTCCTCAGGTCTGCGTGGGTTTCACCCCCACAGCCCAAAGATGTGCAGCGTAGGGGGATTGGCCCACTAAATTGCCCCTTAATTGGAAAAAAAACAATTGGGTACTCTAAATTTTTTTTTAAAATCCCAAAAAAAGGAATTCCTGCATCTCCCGATCCTTTCTCTATTAACCTTTCTCAGGTGGTTCCGACCTATACAATCTGTCGTAAAACTCCTTAAACACACTATTAATATGATCCGGAGCCACCACCAATTTCCCTACCGTATCCCGCACCTGAACAATTTCCCTCGCCGCTGCCTCCCTCCGAAGTTGACCTGCCAGAATGCATACTCTCCATACTCGTAGACCGTTCCCCGCCGCCCGCTTCAATTGGTGCACCGCCTTCCTTGTGGACAGCCGGTCAAAACTCACCTGCAACTCCTTCCTCTTTTCCAACAGTGTTGGATCCACGTCCTCTGCATACCTCCTATCCACTTCCAACATCTTATCTATTAACCTTTGCCGTTCCACTATCTCCTCCTTATCCACCTTTGCCTTAAACGATATCACCTCCCCCCTCACCACAGCCTTCAAAGCTTCCCATACCAGCGTCTGCGAGACCTCATTAAACTGCACATATTCCTCAATCAATTTTCCAATCTTATCACAAAACACTCGATCTCCCAACAGCCCCACATCCAACCTCCACCCTGCCTCTGCACTATTCCTTTCTCTAACACCATATCAACCCAGAGTGGTGCATGGTCCGATATCGCAAATGCCGAATCTTCCGAACCCTTGACCCCGGCCAACAGCGACTTCCCCACCACAAAGAAATCTATCCGCGAATAGGCCTTATAAACTGAAGAGAAGAAAGAATACTCCCGCTCCCCTGGGTGCAAGAACACCCCCCCACCCCCTGCCCACCGCCTATCCACCATGATCATAATTTCGGGCCCTACCCACTGAGCCTGAACTGTCCCTCTCCATTGTTGATATCAAACCCCATCCTTCCCTCCCAGAATTACCCCCTGCACTCGTTCGCGAAGAAACCCCATCCAGTGCCAATCTCCTCCCCTCCCTTTTCTCACCTCAGCCCAATGAAACCTTCTCACCAGGCTCCAATGTCCGCAGCCCCTCTCCCCATAACACCTCGATTCACTAGCCGACTTAAGTTAGCTAGTGTGAAGGCCCCTGCTCAGGCCTTTCCTCCCCTCTCGCCCAGTCCCAGGAAAATAAAACAATCAAATATATACTTCTCATTTAAAAAAGTCACAATAAAGAACAGGAACAAAAATCTTTAACTTCCATAACAGCATGAAGTAAGAACATTATTCAAAGCTACAAAGAATAGCAACAAAAAACTTTAACTTCTATAACAGCATGATGTTAGAACATTATAAAAACTTTTAACCTCTATAACAATATGAAATAGGAACATTATTCAAAATTACATATACATTTTCTCCCACTCTTTACTTCCATCCCAAACTTCTTCCTTCACAAATGCCACCGCCAACTGCACCGTCTCAAAATAAAAGTCTCTGGAGTTGTAGGTCACCCCTAGCTTTGCTTGATACACCATTGCAAACCGCACTCGACTGTCGTACAAAGCCGCCTTCACTCGATCGAAAGCCGCTCGCCGTCAAGTGCTGATAGATACGAACCTTAGCAATAGCCCACTGCACCTCCTGCTCCTTCTTTGCTCAGTTCAATACCTTCTTTGTCATGCGATATCTGTGAAAACAGATAATCACTGCCTTTGGAAGTTCATTTAATTTAGGCTTAGGCCTCAGCAACCGATGAGCTTGATGTACCATCAATTGGACTCGAGTTGTGAAGAAGTTCCATATATTAGGCTTTAATCAACTAGTTGTGTGCCCGACAGTCGACTTACAGAAAAAGGCCGACTGCCGGGTCCTACGGGTTCTTATACCCTGCCTCGTAGGCGGGACTACTTGCCTCTCAGCCAATGGGTGAACAGTCACATGACTAGCCTCAACCAATCAGCAGAGAGGCACATGACCGACCTGAGCCAATGGGCAGCGAGTGCTCTGCACCAATGGCAGATAGGTACCATAAACCTCCTAGTTATACCACCACATTCAGCCCTTGTGGAGAAAGAAGCCGAGGGGGGGGCAGGAGTAAGAAGGGGGCTGTTGGACTGGTGGTATGACTAGAGAGAACGAGGTGTATTGAGGTAATTGGCGGCTGCCCACTGGCGCACGATGACTGTGCAGATACAAGAATGGCAATGAACAGTACATAATTAGAAAAAAACGAAAAAACATGTGCAACTTGTACATTGGAACTCTGAATGACACAAGGAGTCCGATAAACGTCCAGTGGAACATCAGATTGACGCGATCAGTCTGTCGGGCGCCCTTGATGTTCTGCTGGACCGTCGCAGCGGTGCCGGTGACGTCGGGCTGGTGGCCGTCCTTGACTCCGGGAGCGGCGGTCATGATCCTGATCCTGTGTCCATACCCCTGGCCGGTGCTAGTGAAGCTCTGGCCGGGGGCGCCATGGGGGGGGGGGGGGGGGGGGGGGTGTTGATGTGGGGGGTTGGGGCCGCATGCGGGTGCCAGGTCTCGAAGGGAGACCGTGTCCTGCCGACCATCGGGATACTGCACGTACGCGCACTGCGGGTTAGCGTGGAGTAACTGGACTCGTTCCACCAACAGGTCGGACTTGTGCACTCGCACGTACTTCCGGAGCAAGATGGGCCCGGGTGTGGCCAGCCAAGTCGGGAGTAGGGATCCGGAGGACGACTTCCTAGGGAAAACAAGAAGACGTTCATGAGGCGTTTGGTTTGTGGCAGTTCAGAGGAGAGACCGAATTGAATGGAGGGCGTCGGGGATGACCTCTTGCCAGTGGGAGATAGGGAGATCTCTGGACCGTAGGGCCAGTAGGACGGTCTTCCAGACTGTGCCATTCTCCCGCTCGACCTGCCCGTTACCCCGAGGGTTATAACTGGTCGTCCTGCTAGAGGCGATGCCCCTGCTGAGCAGGAATTGACGCAGCTCATCGCTCATAAAGGAGGACCCCCGGTCGCTGTGGATGTACGCGGGGCAACCGAACAGGGAGAAAATGGAGAGGAGGGCCTTGATGATGGCTGTCGTGGTCATGTCGGGGCAGGGGATGGCGAAAGGGAAGCGGGAGTACTCGTCAATCACACTTCAGTAGGTGTTGCGGTTGTTGGAGGGGAGGGGCCCCTTGAAGTACATACTAAGACGTTCAAAAGGGCGGGGCGCCTTTATCAGATGCGCTTGCTCGGGGCGGTAGAAGTACGGTTTGACCTCTGCGCAAATGTGGCAATCCCTGGTCACGGTCCTGACCTCCTCAATGGAGTAGGGCAGGTTGTGGGTCTTGATAAAGTGATAGAAGCGGGCTACCCCTGGATGGCAGAGGTCCGCGTGGAGGGTGCGGAGGCAGTCAATCTGCACGCTGGCGCAGGTACCGCGGGACAGGGCATCAGGAGGCTCGTTGAGCTTCCCAGGATGATACAAGATATCATAGCTGTACGTGGACAACTCGATCCGCCATAGCAAGATCTTGTCGTTCTTGATCTTGCCCCTCTGTGCATTGTCAAACATGAAGGCCACTGACCGTTGGTCTGTGAGGAGGGTAAACCTCCTGCCGGCCAGGTAGTGCCTCCAGTATCGCACAGCTTCAACTATGGCCTGTGCCTCCTTTTCCACCGAGGAATGGCGGAGTTCGGAAGCGTGGAGGGTCCGGGAGAAGAAGGCCACGGGTCTGCCCGCCTGGTTGAGGGTGGCCGCCAGAGCTACGTCAGACGCGTCGCTCTCGACCCAGAATGGGAGGGACTCGTCGATAGCACGCATCGTGGCCTTCGCGATATCCGCTTTGATGCAGCTAAAGGCCTGGCAGGCCTCCATCGACAGTGGAAAAGTGTTGGTTTGGATGAGGGGGCGGGCTTTGTCGGCGTAGTTCGGGACCCACTGGGCGTAATAAGAGAAGAAGCCCAGACAGCGTTTAAGGGATTTGAGGGAGTTGGGGAGAGGGCGTTCCATCAGGGGGCGCATGTGTTCGGGATCGGGACCTATCACTCCATTAGGCACTGCGTAGCCGAGGCTGGCTAGACGGTCGGTGTGAAACACGCACTTATCCTCATTACATGTGAGGTTAAGGAGTTTTGCGGTACGGAAGAATTTTTGGAGGTTGTTGTCATGGTCCTGCTGGTCGTGGCCGCAGATGGTGACGTTATCAAGATACAGGAAGGTCGCCCGTAAACCGTATTGGTCAACCACTCGGTCCATCTTCCGTTGGAAGACCGAAACCCCATTTGTGACACCGAATGGAACCCTTAGAAAGTGATAGAGGCGCCCATCTGCCTCGAATGCGGTGTACTTGCGGTCACCCACGCGGATGGGAAGCTGGTGATAGGTGGACTTAAGGTCCACCGTGGAGAAGACTTTGTACTTCGCGATCCTGTTAACCAGGTCGGAAATACGAGGGAGAGGGTACGCGTCCAGCTGCGTAAACCTGTTGATGGTCTGACTGTAGTCAATGACCATTCGGTTTTTCTCCCCAGTCCAAACTACCAGCACTTGGGCTTGCCAGGGACTGTTGCTGGCCTCGATAACTCCTTCCTTTAGTAGCCTCTGGGCCTCAGAACTGATGAAGGTCCGGTCCTGGGCACTGTATCGTCTGCTCCTAGTGGCGACGGGTTTACAATCCGGGGTGAGGTTCGCAAACAAGGAAGGGGGGTCCACTTTGAGGGACGCGAGGTTACAGACAGTAAGGGGTGGAATAGGGCCGCCGAATTTAACGGTCAAGCTCTGCAGGTTGCACTGGAAATCCAGTCCTAAGAGTGCTGGTGCGCAGAGGCGGGGGAGGATGAGGAGTTTGTAATTTTAAAAAACCCTCCCCTGGACCGTGAGGTCCGCTACACAGCACCCGGTGATATGGACTGAGTGCGAACCTGAGGCTAGAGCTATCTTATGCTTGACTGGGTGAACGGGAGCACACAGCGTCTTACCGTATCGGGGTGGACAAAACTCTCTGTGCTCCCGGAGTCTAGTAGGCAGCTCGTTTCGTGTCCATTGAGAAGGATCTCTGTCGTCGCCGTGGAGAGTGTGCGTGGTCGCGACTGGTCGAGAGTCACTGCAGCGAGTCGTGGCAGGAGGTCTGGGTCGTCTTCGCTTGCGGAGTAGTCGCTGGTGGGGTCCTCTGTATTGGTCCAAAATGACGGCACCTCAGTGTAGGAAGAGATAGGGACGCCATTTTTAAATGGCATCCCGATCTCTGGACCCCTGAAGCGACCCCAAGCCCTAGCGCACTGGAGTGCATTACCACACCAACAGCCAAGCAGGGCACCCCCAGTCAGATTGCCACTGTGCAACAAAATGCCATCTGGCACCAAGGCAATAGTGAGCTGTCGCACACCCACTGGCTCCTGCCATGTGCTTGAATTTTGGCCCTTATTGTCCAGTTTATGAGCAATATTCTAGAGGAAAGTGATGTAACTTAATGAAATAAGGCTCCCTCATTCACGTTATGCCTGGCAGAAGTTGTTCAAAGCACAAGTTGAGCAAGGGAGTGTTGATGATGACAAAAGTTCCTAGATCCCCATTCCCATGTTTCCCGGGGAACATGGAGATGGCTTCAGCTGAGTTTGTGGAGCCCCAGTGGATGACTGAGAAGTTGGTTAGCTTCTTGACTGACAAGTTTAAGAAGCAGCGATAGGCAGATGCTGAGGATCTGGAGAAGACAACGGAGGAGGCTTTGGTCCCAATTCGGGCGACCATAGACAAGATGAACCAGCGGATAAAGATACATGGGGCGACGATACAGAAGGTTGAGGCGGCGCTCTCTGGCCACACTTATCGGATTGCTTCCTTGGAGGCAGAGATGGCAGTGCTGGCGGAGGAGCGAAGAGCGCTAAAAGCCAAGGTTGAAAATTCTGAGGACCGCTCCAAACAGCAAAACCTTTTTTAAAAAATAATTAAAAAAAAAATAAATTTCGAGTACCCAATTCATTTTTTCTAATTAAGGGGCAATTTAGTGTGGCCAATCTACCTAGCCTGCACATCTTTGGGTTGTGGGGGTGAAACCCACGCAAACACGGGGAGAATGTGCAAACTCCACACGGACAGTGACCCAGAGCCGGGATCGAACCTGGGACCTCAGCGCCGTGAGGCAGCAGGGCTAACCACTGCGCCACCGTGCTGCCCTCCAAACAGCAAAACCTAATGTTCGTCAGGCTGCCAGAGCGCCTGGAGGGTTCCAGCTCCATGACCTACATGTCCAAAATTTTCAGAATGCTAGTGGGGGAGGGGGTATACTCAACCCCTCCTGAGTTGGACCGTGCCCATAGATCGCTGAGGCAGAAGCCCACATTGGGGGAGCTACCTCGGGCGATCATAGTCCGGTTTCACCGATACCTGGATAAGGAGCAGGTTCTGAGGTGGGTGAAGGACTATAGATGGGAGGGCCATCATGCCATCAGAATATATCAAGATGTTGGGGAAAAGCTGACAAGAAGGTGTGCGGCATTTAATAAGGCCAAGGCTACTCTGTATAAAAGCAACGTGAGGTTTGGTGTGGCGTACCCAGCTCGTCCTTGAGTAACCTTTGAGGATAGAGATTATTTCGATGTGCCGGAGAATGCGAATGAGCTTGTCAGGAAGCAGGGACTGGGTGTGAACTAAAGTGTTTGAGGACTATGGAGTTTGTTGTTTGTTCATTGTTAAGTTCATCTGTATTTGTATCTTGTGGGGAGTTCTTAAAATGTTGGGGAGGGCAGGGGGGTTCTGTTTTCTGCTTGGGCTTGTGGTGAGTGTTTGTACATTGCACTATTGAGTTTTACAGTTGGGGGAGGGGGACTGGCTGTTGTTTTTCCTCTAGGGAGCTGTATTCAAGTTTGGTCTGGGTGGGTTTGATCGTTGATATATTCTTGTGTTGATTTTTACCGTGTGTATGGGGTCACCCTGCTAGCAGTATAGCTAGTTAATGGGAGCGGAGAATGGGAGGTATCTGCAGCTTGTTACCATGGGGGTGTTTTTTTGTTTTTTTACGGTAATAAGCTGAAGGTTTTTGTCTTTTTAGGGCTTGGGGACAGGGAGGGGGGAGAGTTTTTTTTGTTCTTCTGCGGGTTGTTTGGTTGGTCTTCAGGATGGGCTGGGGCTGGGAGAGGCGAGGGAGAGGAAGGGAGACTGCCGATGGCAATAAGACTGGCTTTATGGGCCTGGAGATGATACACGTTAAGGCACTGCTGGATTGCCTCACAGGGTAGATATGGTGGGGTGGGGGGGAGCCCCTGATCCGGTTGGTAACCTGGAATATGAGGGGGTTAAATGGCCAATTAAAAAGGTCCTGGGTGTTTGCGCACTTGAGAACTTTGAAGGCGGATGTGTTTTTACTACAGGAGACCCATTTAAGAAGTAAGGATCAGACAATGTTGTGGAAGGGTTGGGTGGGGCAGGTATACCATTTGGCTTTTGATTGTAGGACGCAGGGGGCACGGTGCTGATTAATAAGAGAGTGACTTTTTCTGTGAGCAATATATTGGCCGGCTCTGGTGGAAGGAGGTACATAATAGTCATTGGGTCGTTGGCAGGCATGGCAATGGTGCCGGTAAGTGTGTATACACTGAACTGGGATGACACAGCATTCATTAACAAGGTGCTGGCATCTATCCCAGATCTTGATTCTCATCAGCTAATTATGAGGGGGGAAACTTTAATTGCGTTTAGATTCTAGGCTGGATAGGTCGTGTCCCAGGACCCGGAGACCATTTGGGGTAGCAAAGGAGTTATTGTTGTTCATGGAACAGATGGAGGGGACAGACCCAGAGAGGTTTAAGTTTCAAAGGGATAAGGAGTTTTCTTTTGTTTCTCATGTCCACCGAGTCTACTCCCAAAAAGGAGTGGTGGGTAGGTCACATCTCCCTAGAGTAAGGGGGCGGGGTATTCGGCGCTCGTTATTTTGGATCTTGCTCCACATTTTGAGGACTTATTGGAGCCGGGCCGTTCTTAGAGACCCCGGTGGAGACTAGACATGGCATTGCTCACGAATAAGGGGTTTTGTGAGCGGGTATCCCCTGCCATTGGGTGGTATGTTGAGTTCAACAGGAACGAGTCAGTCTCGCCACCATGCTCTGGGAGGCCCTGAAGGTTGTGTTGGGGGGAGATAATATATTTTAAGACGCATAGGGATAAATCTGAAAGTGGAGAGGCAGAGGCTGGTGGACTCTATTCTCGAGGTACTTGATTGCCCTGAGTTATTGGCAGACAGAAAGAAGTTGCAAATGGAATTTGAATTGTTGACAATGGTTAAGGTGGTGCCCCAGCTGTGTCGCTCGAGGGGGACTTTTTATGAATATGGGGAGAAGGCCAGTCGTCAGTTGGCTCACCAGCTGAGGTGGTAGGCAGCTTCCTGGAAGATAGTGCAAGTCAAGGACTCGGTTGGCTGGATAGTTCCTTCCCCAGAGAAGATTAATGAAGTGTTTGAGGCCTTGTATCTCTACCTGGGTTGCACGAAACAGAGCCTCCAGTGGGGGGGGCTCACCAACTAGACAATTTTTGGATGGGTTGACCTTTCCGCAGGTGGAGCAGGAGAAAAGGCAGAAGTTGGAGATGCCGTTTTGTGTTTGAGGAAATCATGTGTTGTATTCGGATAACGCAGATGGTCAAAGCACTGGGGCCGGATGGGTCCCCCATTGAATTTTATAAACAGTTTGCTGGTGAGTTGGTCCCACTTTTGCTGAATGTGTTTCATGACTCGGGCGATGTTGTCGGCCAAGCTGACGCAGGCGTCGATTTCTTTGAAGAAGGACAAGGATCCCATGGATTGTGGGTTGTATCGGCCTATGTCGTTGTTAAACGCTGATGCTAAGTTGTTGGCTAAAATGTTGGCAATGAGGTTGGAACCCTGCCTACTGGGGGTGACTTCGGAGGAAGTTGTCGGCCAATATTAGGAGATTGTTAAATGTTGTGTTGCCATCCTCCTTAGACACCAAGTCAGAGTTGATTATTTTGATGGATGTGAAGAAGGCATTCAATAGGTATGTTTTTGAGATCCTGGGGTGGTTTGGCTTTGGGCCAAAATTAATTAAATCGATTTAGCTTTTACACAGGGCTCCTACCGCGAGTGTACATACAAGTGCTCTTGAGTTCAGGTTATTTCCAACTGAACATGTGTACAAGACCTTGTTCCGCTGCTTTTTTTCGCTCACAATCGAGCCATTGACCGTTGCATTGAGGTCGTCTCCAGATGGAGGGGGATAGAGTGCGGGGGGAAGGAGCATAGGGTGCCCTTATATGCGGACGATCTGTTATCATACATTACTGACCCTCTCTCCAAATTGGGGGAGATAATGGAGCTGCTCAGGAAGTTTGACTCTTTCTTGGGGTCCAAGCTAAATCTGGGTAAGAGTGAATTTCTTCCGGTGAAACCCCCCGGGGAGGGGAGCTGATCTGGGTAGGCTACGGTTACGGCTGGCCAAGACTAGCTTCCTGCATCTGGGTTTCTGGGTGGCCCATGATTCGACCACGCTTCATAAACATAACTTTGCTAGTTTGGTAGATGGGATGCAGGCCAATTTGAAAAGTGGGTGCTCTCCCTCTGAATTTAGAACAAAGAACAAAGAAAATTACAGCACAGGAACAGGCCCTTCGACCCTCCCAGCCTGCGCCGATCCAGATCCTTTATCTAAACCTGTCTCCTATTTTCCAAGGTCTACTTCCCTCTGTTCCCGCCCATTCATATACCTGTCTAGATGCTTCTTAAATGATGCTATCGTGCCCGCCTCTACCACCTCCGCTGGTAAAGCGTTCCAGGCACCCACCACCCTCTGCGTAAAAAACTTTCCACGCACATCTCCCTTAAACTTTCCCCCTCTCACCTTGAAATCGTGACCCCTTGTAACTGACACCCCCACTCTTGGGAAAAGCTTGTTGCTATCCACCCTGTCCATACCTCTCATAATTTTGTAGACCTCAATCAGGTCCCCCCTCAACCTCCGTCTTTCCAACGAAAATAATCCTAATCTACTCAACCTTTCTTCATAGCTAGCACCCTCCATACCAGGCAACATCCTGGTGAACCTCCTCTGCACCCTCTCCAAGGCATCCACATCCCTCTGGTAATGTGGCGACCAGAACTGCACGCAGTATTCCAAATGTGGCCGAACCAAAGTCCTATACAACTGTAACATGACCTGCCAACTCTTGTACTCAATACCCCGTCCGATGAAGGCAAGCATGCTGCATGCCTTCTTGACCACTCTATCAACCTGCGTTGCCACCTTCAGGGTACAATGGACCTGAACTCCCAGATCTCTCTGCACATCAATTTTCCCCAAGACCCTTCCATTGACCATATAGTCCGCTCTTGAATTTGATCTTCCAAAATGCATCACCTCGCATTTGCCTGGATTGAACTCCATCTGCCATTTCTCTGCCCAACTCTCCAATCTATCTATATTTTGTTGTATTCTCTGACAGTCCTCCTCGCTATCTGCAACTCCACCAATCTTAGTATCATCTGCAAACTTGCTAATCAGACCACCTATACCTTCCTCCAGGTCATTTATGTAGATCACAAACATCAGTGGTCCGAGCACGGATCCCTGTGGAACACCACTAGTCACCCTTCTCCATTTTGAGACACTCCCTTCCACCACTACTCTCTGTCTTCTGTTGCCCAGCCAGTTCTTTATCCGTCTAGCTAGTACACCCTGAACCCCATACAACTTCACTTTTTCCATCAACCTGCCATGGGAAACCTTATCAAATGCCTTACTAAAGTCCATGTATACGACACCTACAGCCCTTCCCTCATCAATTAACTTTGTCACTTCCTCAAAGAATTCTATTAGGTTTGTAAGACATGACCTTCCCTGCACAAAACCATGCTGCCTATCACTGATAAGTCTATTTTCTTCCAGATGTGAATAGATCCTATCCCTCAGTATCTTCTCCAACAGTTTGCCTACCACTGACGTCAAGCTCACAGGTCTATAATTCCCTGGATTATCCCTGCTACCCTTCTTAAACAAAGGGACAACATTAGCAATTCTCCAGTCCTCCGGGACCTCACCCGTGCTCAAGGATGCTGCAAAGATATCTGTTAAGGCCCCAGCTATTTTGACCCTCGCTTCCCTCAGTAACCTGGGATAGATCCCATCCGGTCCTGGGGACTTGTCCACTTTAATGTCTTTCAGAATACCCAAAACTTCCCCCTTCCGTATGAAAACTTGACCGAGAGTATTTAAACATCCATCCCTAGCCTCAACATCCATCTTGTCCCTCTCCTTTGTGAATACCGATGCAAAGTACTCATTAAGAATCTCACCCATTTCCTTTGAGTCCACGCATAAATTCCCTCTTTTGTCTTTAAGTGGGCCAATCCTTTCTCTAGTTACCCTCTTGCTCCTTACATACGAATAAAATGCTTTGGGATTTTCCTTAACCCTGTTAGCCAAAGATATTTCATGACCCCTTTTAGCCCTCTTTATTGCGCGTTTGAGATTCGTCCTACTTTCCCGATATTCCTCCAAAGCTTCATCAGTTTTGAGTTGCCTCAATCCTATGTATGCTTCCTTTTTCATCTTAGCTAGTCTCACAATTTCACCCGTCATCCATGGTTCCCTAATCTTGCCATTTCTGTCTTTCATTTTCACAGGAACATGTCTGTCCTGCACTCTAATCAACCTTTCCTTAAAAGACTTCCACATTTCAAATGCGGATTTACCCTTAAACAGCTGCTTCCAATCCACATTCCCTAGCTCCTGCCGAATTTTGTTATACTCTGCCTTTCCCCAATTTAGTACTCTTCCTTTCGGACCCCTCTTGTCCTTGTCCATGAGTATTCTAAAACTTACGGAATTGTGATCGCTGTTCCCAAAGTAATCACCGACTGAAACATCAACCACCTGGCCGGGATCATTCCCCAATACCAGGTCCAGTATGGCCCCTTCCCGAGTTGGACTATTTACATACTGCTCTAAAAAACTCTCCTGGATGCTCCTTACAAACTCTGCTCCATCTACGCCTCCAACACTACACAAATCCCATTCAATGTTGGGGAAGTTAAAATCTCCCATCACAACCACCCTATTGCTCCTACATTTTTCTATAATCTGTCTGCATATTTGTTCCTCTACTTCATGCTCGCTTTTGGGAGGCCTGTAGTAAAGTCCCAACAATGTTACTGCACCCTTCCTATTTCTCAGCTCCACCCATATTGCCTCAGTGCTCGAATCCTCCATCGTGCCCTCCTTAATCACAGCTGTGATATCATCTCTAACGAGTAATGCAACTCCTCCCCCCCTTCTACCTCCCTCTCTATCCATCCTGAGGCATCTATAGCAAGAACAAGACCAAGACTTTAGACAGTGAAGATGAATATTCTCCCGAGGTTTTTGTTTCTGTTGCAGTGTCTCCCAGTCCTTCTCCTGAAGTCTTTCTTTTGCAGGTTAATAAATTAATATCTGCTTTTGTTTGAGCCGGTAAAACTCGGGTTCTTAGGATGTTTTTGCAAAAGGAGAGGTATTCGGGGAGGTTGGCATTACCCAATCTGTGATGTTATTATTGGGTGACAAATATTGATCAGGTGCAGGGGGGGTTCGAGGATCCGTATTCTATACGGGGGCGGTTAGAGGAGGTTTTGTGCATCAGGTCGAGTCTGAGAGCCCTTGTTACATCGGTGCTCTCTTTTTGCCCTTGTGTAGAAATGGACAGTGACCTGAATTTTAGGCCCGATATAAAATTAGACACTTTAATTTAATCATGTGTGGTGAATGTATTCACCATAATGCATGCATGATACCATAACTTGTGACCTATGACCTGGAAGTGGTGATATGAACTGCTTCCAGGTGCTGTACTGTAACCCCGGTATGGCTCCGCTTCTGGCTCCGCCCACACCGGAGCCATATACGGGCCGGCCTCTTGTGGGCGGCTTCATCTGTACTACTGACTCTGGCTAGGCAAGTTCATGACTAATAAAGCCTACTGTTCACTTGCTCTCTCTGCCTCACTATGAATTGAAGGTATATCAATTTATTAATCATTGACAGCACTATGGAAGCCACTCTGTAGCCGGACAGGCTCGAACTCGATGCCAGTGCGTCCGAAGCCAAGGAAATATTCAAACATTGGCTCTGATGCTTCGAGGCCTACCTCGACTCCTCCACAACGCCTCCCTCAGAGACTCTCAAGCTGCGACTCCTTCACGCCCGGGTGAGCCATCGAATCTCAGTAATGATCGAGAAAGCGGCCACGTACGAGGCGGCGTTCACAACTCTCAAGGCACACTTCGTGAAGCCCGTAAATGAGGTGTTTGTGGTAGTATGACTAGGGAGATTACAGTACCTTAGAACCATGCTGCCATTGGTGCAGAAGACGCGGTGCCCATTGGCCCAGGCAAGTCATGTGCCTCTCTGCCAATTGGCTGAGGCTAGTCATGTGACTACCCGCCGATTGGCTGAGAGGTTGGTAGCTCCACCTACGAGGCGGGGTATAAGAACCCGTACCGGCTGGCAGTCGGCCTTTCTCTGTACGTCTACTGCCGGGCACACATCTAGTGTATTAAAGCCTGTTGTTTGGAACTACTTCACGACTCGAGTCCAATTGATGGTGCATCAATTTAATACACTAGAATTTTGAAATGGAGCTATGGATCAAGCCAGACTGCTTGTTTATCTTCCCCAGGGAGTCCATCTCCGGGGTCTCACTTCCATCTTGGCTGAAAACTCCGTGACCAGTCCTTCTCCGGAGGCACATGAGGAGCCATAAGACCGACCCCCTGGTCGAGAGGGTCCAGCTGCTCCACGCTAACCCCCATGCTTACATCGCGCACCAGGACGGACGGCAAGATACGGTCTCCCACGGGATCTGGCGCCAGCTGGTTCTCCCGCCAACGCGCCCCCCTGTCTACATCCCCCCCTCCCCGCTGCCCGCCGCCACCCACAGCACGCCGTACGCTCCCCTGGGTCTCCTGTATTGTCCCGCGCCGGCACCCATCACCACCCCCCCCCCCCCCCCCCCCACCCTCGCACCCTAACCGTCTCCAACACCCCGGACTGAGTCTCAAGCTCCAGACACATCGCCCCTGGAATCGCCACCTGTGACAACTGTGCCCGCCGCACCGCCAGACCTGCAGCGGTCGAAGAGAACGATCCGGCCTCCAGATAGACTGAATATGTAATGAACCCACGTCACCCCCGCTGGACTTGATTTTTTAACAGGGGGTGAATATGGTGAATGTATTCACCATAATGCATGCATGATACTATAACCTGTGACCTATGATCTGGAAGTGGTGATATGAACTGCTTCCAGATACTGTACTGTAACCCCGGTATGGCTCCGCTTCTGGCTCCGCCCACACCGGGGCCATATATAGGCCGGCCTCTTGTGGGCGGGATTCATCTGTACTACTGACTCTGGCTAGGCAAGTTCATGACTAATAAAGCCTACTGTTCACTCGCGCTCTCTGCCTCACGGTGAATTAAAGGTATATCAACATGCTAACCTAAATGATGTTTAATAGCGTGTGTTTTTAGGCGTTCCGATCGCCGGGAAATAAGTGGCTAAACACTATGGGACTTTGTTCCCATTTAGTTAAATTGCTTCCTGGATCTCTCAAAAGCAGTATGAATTGAGAACTATGGAAGCTGTCTTCCGTGAAACTAAAGGAAGAAGGAAATGTGGTGGAGTGTAAAGGGTCAAGGTCACCAAAATTCCTACATTCTCAGTGACCAGTATACATTTATTTACAATTGGGAACAGCAGAGCCCTGTATTCCCTTTTGAGGTGGTGATTTAAGTGGGCAGGCTCTGGCGACATGGAACCTGCTCTTCCACTGGCTCCCTGTCGTTGCGGTGTACCAGGCACCTCTGGAGGCCCCAGTGCTAGGTGCTTTCCAGTGTGTACGGTTTAATTGCGACTTGTTTTTCTTTTCTGCCGCAACATCAGACGAAACCTTGCGTCTGGGGTTCACGTGGGTGGGACTGGAAACAAGGAGTCAGGGTTTGGACCCTGGGGTAGTGGGTCAAGGTCTATTGCCTCACTCCCTTCGAGTGTGAGATAGTTCTGGTGGTAATAGTTCTGGGAACTGAATGCCTTCACTTGGTTCACACGGTGCCATCCGGCTTTCCCGGAATCCATCAGGCTCGGTAAGTGGAAGGACTCGCCTTATCCATCACCGCGTAGGGTCACACGCATCTGGGGGATAAGAATGTGCCAGGCCGGAAGACTTGCAGCATCACCTTCTGCCCGACTTCATACTTGATGGGGTTTACCTTGCCATCAAAGCAAGTTGCAGCGTGTGAGACCCAGCTTCGCAGATGAAGACCCTGAGACAACCAAGGCTCAGAGAATTGAACCCGCAGCTCGACAGAGCCCATCAGCACAAGTAGTGTCAAGAATCTTGGGAGTGTTATTATTGTTCGGAATAACAATAACTGTTTACTGTGTTCAATAATAAATTTGGTTGAATTAAACATTTGTACTTGTCCTTTATTCATCTCGCAAAGAAAGGCACCTGGGTAAAACGTTTCAGCGTAAATTGGGCGAAGTGTCTGAGGTTTTACAGCCAACACTGGCTAGATTCTCTTCTAGTCCAGTGGTGGTAGCCACATTGAGGATTTGGAATCAGTTTTCGCAGCTTTTTAAACAGGGCTCCATGTCTCGACTCTGCAGGAACTACAGGTTTGTGCCATCTGGCTTAGATTCATTGTTTAGGGCATGGGAGAGGGAGGAGTTTAGGACTTATGGGAGAGGTTTAGGGACTTATTTCTGGAAGATAAATTCACCGGCCTTGATGAGTTGTTAGAGAAGTTCCAGCTCCCGAGAGAGAATGTATTTAAGTAGTTTCAAGTGCCTGAATTTTTAGGCAAGGAACTACCTTCATTTCCTCTGGTGCAGTCGTCCTCGCTTATGGACAGGGTCCTACCCATGGCCGAGTTAGGGGAGGGTAAGATTTTAGAGGTTAATGGGCAGATGTTGGCGATGGAGCAGGCATCATTGCAGGAAGTAATGGGGGATGTGGGAGGATGAGCTGGGTTTGGTCTTTGAGGGGTAAAGTGCTGGTGGACAAGGATAAGAGTGGTCCTAGGGTGAATGTGCTAAATTGGGGAAAGGCTAATTATAACAATATTAGGCAGGAACTGAAGAACTTAGATTGGAGGCAGATGTTTGAGGGTAAATCAAAATCTGACATGTGAGAGGCTTTCAAGTGTCAGTTGAATGCAATTCAGGACCGGCATGTTCCTGTGAGGGAGACGGATAAATACGGCAAATTTCGGGAACCTTGGATAACGAGAGATATTGTAGGCCTCGTCAAAAAGAAAAAGGACACATTTGTCAGGGCTAGAACGCTGGGAACAGACAAAGCCTGTGTGGAATATAAGGAAAGTAGGAAGGAACTTCTTCCCAATGACCAAAGTCAGGCTAACCAGTGTATAACTTCCTGTCTTCTGCCTCATTCCCTTCTTAAACAGGGATGTTACATTACCCACTTTCCAGTCCTCTGGGACCTCCCTGCCTCCAGTGATTCCTGGAAGATCACCACCAATGCTTCCACAATCTCCTTGGCTACCTCTTTCAGAACCCTGGTGTGTAGTCCATTCCGACCAGGTGATTTATCCACCTTCAGACTTTCAGTTTCCCCAGGACCTTCTCCTTAGGGGCATAGACAGAGTGGATAGTCAGAGGCTTTTTCTAAAATTATGAGGGGCATGAACAGAGTGGATAGTCAGAGGCTTTATCCCAGGGTAGAGGGGTCAATTACTAGGGGGCATAGGTTTAAGGTGCAAGGGGCAAGGTTTAGAGGAGATGTACGAGGCAAGTTTTTTACACAGAGGGCAGTGGGTGCATGGAACCCGCTGCCACAGGAGGTGGTGGAAGCAAGGGCGATAGTGAGGTTTAAGGGGCATTTTGACAAATACATGAATAGGATGAGAATAGAGGGATACGGACCTCGGAAGTGCAGAAGATTTTAGTTTAGACGGGCAGCATGGTTGGCACAGGCCTGGAGGGCTGTTCCTATGCTGTACATTTCTTTGCTCTTTGTTCTTTGTTCTTAAGCAAGGAGTCAAGAGGGCTAGAAGGGGTCACGAAAAGTCATTGGCAAATAGGGTTAAGGAAAATCCAAAGGCTTGTTACACATACATAAAAAGCAAGAGGGTAGCCAGGGAAAGGGTTGGCCCACTGAAGGATAGGCAAGGGAATCTATGTGTGGAGCCAGAGGAAATGGTTGAGGTACTAAATGAATACTTTGCATCATTATTCACCAAATAGAAGGAATTGGTGGATGTTGAGTCTGGAGAAGGATGTGTAGATAACCTGGGTCACATTGTTGTCCAAAAAGACGAGGTGTTGGGCATCTTGAAAAATATTAAGGTAGATAAATCCCCAGGGCCTGATGGGATCTGCCCCAGAATAGTGAAGGAGGCTCGAGAGGAAATTGCTGAGGCCTTGACAGAAATCTTTGGATTCTCACTGTCTTCAGGTGATGTCCCGGAGGACTGGAGAATAGCCAATTTTGTTCCTTTGTTTAAGAAGGGTAGCAAGGATAATCTTGGGAACTACAGGCCGGTGAGTGTTACGTCAGTGGTAGGGAAATTACTGGAGAAATTCTTCGAGCCAGGATCTACTCTCATTTTGAAGCAAATGGACGTATTAGTGAGAGGCTGCATGGTTTTGTGAAGGGGAGGTCGTGTCTCACTCACTTGATAGAGTTTTTCAAAGAGATCACAAAAATGATTGATGCAGGTAGGGCAGTGGATGTTGTCTATATGGACTTCAGTAAGGCCTTTGACAAGGCCCCTCATGGTAGACTGATAAAAAAGGTGAAGTCACATGGGATCAGGGGTGAGCTGGCAAGGTGGATACAGAACTTGCTAGGTCATAGAAGGCAGACAATAGCAATGGAAGGGTGTTTTTCTAATTGGAGGGCTGTGACTAGTGGTGTTCCGCAGGGATCAGTGCTGGGACCTTTGCTGTTCGTAGTATATATAAATGATTTGGAGGAAAATGTAACTGGTTTGATTAGTAAGTTTGCAGACGACACAAAGGTTGGTGGAATTGCGGATAGCGATGAGGACTGTCAGAGGATACGGCAGGATTTAGATTGTTTGGAGACTTGGGCGGAGAGATGGCAGATGGAGTTTAATCCAGACAAATGTGAGGTAATGCATTTTGGAATATAGGTCGGGAAAACACAGTGAATGTTAGAACCCTTAAGAGTATTTAAAGTCAGAGAGATCTAGGTGTACAGGTCCACAGGTCACTGAAAGGGGCAACACAGGTGGAGAAGGTAGTCAAGAAGGCATACGGCATGCTTGCCTTCATTGGCCGTGGCATTGTGTATAAGAATTGGCAAGTCATGTTGCAGCTGTATAGAACCTTAGTTAGGCCACACTTGGAGTATAGTGTTCAATTCTGGTCACCACACTACCAGCAGGATGTGGAAGCTTTAGAGAGGATGCAGAAGAGATTTACCAGGATGTTGCCTGGTATGGAGGGCATTAGCTATGAGGAGGGTTGAATAAACTCGATTTGTTCTCACTGGAACGACAGAGGTTGAGGGGCGACCTGATAGAGGTCTACAAAATTATGAGGGTCATAGTCAGTGGATAGTCAGAGGCTTTTCCCCAGGGTAGAGGAGTCAATTACTAGGAGGCATAGGTTTAAGGTGCGAGGGTGAAGGTTTAAAGGAGATGTACGAGGCACGTTTTTTTACACAGAGGGTAGTGGGTGCCTGGAACCCGCTGCTGGAGGACGTGGTGGAAGCAGGGACGATATTGACATTAAAGGGGCATCTTGACAAATACATGAATAGAATGGGAATAGAGGGATACGGACCCTGGAAGTGTAGCAGATTTTAGTTTAGTCGGGCAGCATGGTCGGCACGGGCTTGGAGGGCTGAAGGGCCTGTTCCTGTGCTGTACTTTTCTTTGTTCTTTGGAATGAGGCTCTTCACAGAGTCAACTTTACATCCTCACGTGCAAGGATAAGCCTGATTCAGTTCAAGATGGTGCACAGGGCGCACCTGACTGGGCGCATATGAGCGGGTTCTTCTCAGCGGTGGAGGATAAGTGTGAGCGGTGCTCTGATGGTGAATCACACGCACATGTTTTGGTCTTGCTCCAAGCTTGTTAGCTTCTGGGTCTATTTTGTTGATACAATGTCAGGGATTTTGGGTGTTCAGCTGGAGCTGTGCCCATTGGTTTTCATTTTTAGAGTATTGGACTTGCCGGTGCTGCAGACAGGGACAAAGGTGGATGCCTTAACTATCGCCTCGCGAATAGTCCGGAGGCTAGTTTTGCTTGAGTGGAGGTCCCTGGTGCCACCTAAGGCTTCAGCTTGGTTGTGGGACCTAATGGAATACTTGCACCTAGAGAAGATCAAGTACACTATAAAGGAGACCAAACGCAGACTGGGTGATCGCTTTGCTGAGCACCTTTGGTCTGTGCGCATTCAGTACCAGGACCTTCCCGTTCCTTTCCAATTTTAACAAAAGGCCCTGCTCCCATGCCCACATGTCTGTCCTTGGCCTGCTGCAATGTTCCAGTGAAGCTAAATGCATGCTGGAGGAACAACATCTCATCTCCCGGTTAGGCACGCTACAGCCTTCCGGCCTGAACATCGAATTCAACAACTTCAGATGATTAGCTCTAACCCACCTGACCCATTTGTTTTCATCCCATTTCATTTCAACTGTCTCTTACCATTTCTTTCTTTCTTGTCTTTATTAATATATATTTAAAGACCCCCCAATCCTATCCAGCTTTCCTTACCCCTTCTCCCCTTTGCTTCCCCCTTCCCCTCCCCCCACAACTACATCTGTCACAGTTTAGCCTCTGATGTTAGTTTCTCTGCTGTTTGGCCTCTCACACCTTTGTTCTCTCTGGGGACTGCCATTAACACTCTTTCCCCTTGGTTTCTGTGGCTATTAGCACCCCGTTTCCCTGGGTTTCTGTAGCTATGACTCATCTTTCATTCATACTCCACAGTATAAATATTCCCCACATTCTCTGACTGTTAACTTTGACAAAGAGTCATTGGACTTGAAACGTTAGCTCTTTTCTCTCCCTACAGATGCTGCCAGACCTGCTGATTTTCCAGCATTTTCTCTTTCGTTTCAGATTCCAGCATCCGCAGTAATTTTCTTTTATACCATAAGGGAGTTGGTGGAAGGGTTCTACTCGAGGTTGCAGCCTTTCAGGGAAATAAGAGGGAGGGGAACCGTATTTTTAGTTGGGTTTGGGATTTGTTTTTTTTAAATGGAGAAGTGAGGGAGGACTGGGTGGATTTATTATGGGAATAAATTAGGATTGGAGTTAGACCATAAAACAAAGGAGTAGAATGACCATTTGGCCCATTCAGTCTGCTCTGCCATTCAATCATGGCTGATATGTTTCTCAATCCCATAACTGCTGATCCCCTTATTAATCAAGAACCTATCCATCTCTGTCTTCAAGACACTCAGTGATTTGGCCTCCACAGCCTTCTACGACAAAGAGTTCCACAGATTCACCCCCTCTGGCTTAAGAAATTCCACCTCATCTCTGTTTTAAAGGATCGTCCCTTCATTCTGAGGCTGAGGCCTCAGGTTCTAGTTTTTCCGACTAGTGGAAATATCCTCTCCACATCCACTCTATCCAGGCCTGTCAGTATCCTGTAAGTTTCAATAAGATTCGTCCTCAGCCTTCTAAACTCCGAGTACAGACGCAGAGTCCTCAACCACTTCTCATATGGCAAGCTCTTTATTCCAGGGATCATTCTTGTGAACCTCCTCTGGACCCTTCCCAAGGCCAGCACGTCCTTCCTTAGATACAGGGCCCCAAACTGCTCACAATACTCCAAATTGGGTCTGACCAGAGCCTTACACAGTCTCAGAAGTAAATCCCTGGTCTTGTATTCTAGCCCTCTCGACATGAATGCTAACATTGCATTTGCCTCCCTAACTGCCAACTGCACGTTAACCTTTAGAGAATCTTGAACTCGGACTCCATAGTCCCTTTGTTGGTCGTATCGTTGTGTTTGTTATAATGAAAACTTTGTTTGAATAAAAATATTTTTAAAAAGAAGGAACATATAGAATTCTCTTGGTGGTGATATCCTAAGTGTGCTTGAGATTGTGTTAATTTCTATGAAATTGTTGGATTTATACATTTTTTGAGTTACAGAAATCCTTGCTGACAGCAACTTCATGAAACATTTTTCTATCTTTTAAAAAGTATCAATGAAAGCATGTTCCATGCCTTTCAACAACAGGAGAAGCAGTAATCAAACAAAGATTCCCACATGAGTATCTCTGAGCAATAATTCTTACATCAGAGATTGCTTTAAAATATCTCCAAAGAAGACAATTATAGTGGTTCTCTGAGTCTTATGCAAGTTAACAAGCACAGAAGTGAGTTACCATAGCAGTGCCACCTGGGTGCCAGGCTGGCACTGCCAATGTGCCTGGGAGGCACTACCATTTACCAGGGGTGATGCCAAGGTGCCTGGCAACAAATTGTATTGGAGTGGCGGGCAGCAACGCCAGCAGGGGTAGCGGCCTGGCTGGGTGACTTATAAGACTTTCCTCAGCTGGAAAAGATTAAATACGAGTTAAGGGGTTCAGCGGAGAGTTTTGAGGCAAGGTGGGGGATGTTTGCGGCCGTGTTTGAGGAGATGTTCATCGTGGGAGGGCTGAGGTGGAGGGAGGACAAAAAAGGGGAAAAAATTGTACAAACTGTAGTTGTATGTTTGGAATAAAATATATTTTTAAAAATATGCTTGTAGGTGCTGACCCTTCCTGTCACACTTTGGTTATTATTGCTTGCATCACTACCCTGCACTATTGATCTTTTCTTTGTCTTTAGCTTTCCAAATCTAGGGGCAGCATAGTGGCGCAGTGGTTAGCCTCACAGCGCCAAGGACCTGGATTTGATCCTGGCCCCAAGACACTGTCCATGGGGAATTTGCACATTCTCTCCGTGTCTGTGTGGGTCTATTCCTCACAACCCAAAAAAATGTACAGGGTAGGTGAATTGCCCACGCTAAATTGTGCATTGATTGGAAAAAAAAATATTTTTTCAAACCTTTCCAAATCTTGCCTCATGTAAACCAACTCCCTATCTCCCACTATTTTGTATAAAGGCATCTCTGCAGCTCAAGGCATATAATTTGCCAGTGCGCTGGTCCCATCGTGGTTCATGTGAAGGCTGGGCCAAAGGTATAGCTTCCTCTTTCCCCAAGGATCATGCCAGTTCCCCATGAATTGAAATTAGCCATGCATTCAACTCTTTAATCATATTTATCCACTGCCAATTATTAGTAATTAATTGATTATATTATCTTTGTGTTTCTGCTTTTGAATTTAGCCCCTAGCCACTCATACTCCCTCAGCTGAACCGCTTGCTTAGTCCTACTTATGTCATTTGTAGCTTGTAGGGGCTTGCAGAGTCATGTAGGGGCTTTTCACAGTAACTTCATTTGAAGCCTACTTGTGAGAATAAGCGATTTTCATTTCATTGTACCCAGGTGGCTCATGACAATTGGAAACTTCTCCTCCCACTGCCAGTCCCCTGCACCCTGAGATGTCCTTAACCCTGGCACCAGCCAGGCAACACAGCCTTTGGGAGAAATAGTCTAGACTACAGAGAGCTGCATCTATCCCCCTAATTTTACTATCCCATACTAAAACTCCATTCCTTTTTACTTCCCCAACTTGAATGACTCCCTACACCAATATTTTTCAAACTTTTTTTCCCGGGGCCCACTTTTGTGAACAGGCCATCCTTTGGGACACATGTTGGCTGACCTTCGTTAGCCACACCAGCTGACCTTCACAACACTCACCACGTTCGCTTACCTTTAGTGTAAAAGGGAACCTATTGACCCTAACAATCTCACTCCAATCAGGTTCACAGGGGGAGAGAGCAATGCACATATCAGGTGCAGACTTCAGCCAGTTCCTTTGTGCCATCCTTACCTTTGTGAGAACAGAAAATTCAACCTCACCATGTAGGCCATCGTGAACGCCAATAGTAACAAAATGCATGTTTTACGCAGCACTGGATACTCCTGCGAGACGTTACTCCAGAATGCTGACGGCCTCATGGGCTTTTGCCATGTTTGTAATATGCTGTCACAGGTCAGCTATAGCAACTTAGTCTTTTATATTGGAGTCAGCTGTAAGTTAATAGCTGACTCTAGGGTCTCAACCTCAAAGGAAGTTAAAAAAATATATATATATTTAGAGTACCCAATTCATTTTTTCCAATTAAGGGGCAATTTAGCGTGGCCAATCCACCTACCCTGCACATTTTTGGGTTGTGGGGGTGAAACCCACGCAAACACAGAGAGAATGTGCAAACTCTACACGGACAGTGACCCAGAGCCGAGACCGAACCTGAGACCTCGTCGCCGTGAGGCAGCAATGCTAACCACTGCGACACCGTGCTGCCCTCAACTGGGTATCCATCCGGCCCTGGGGCTTTCCCCAACTGCATGGCCTTTAGGCCCCCCAATACCTCCTCCACTCTAATCGGGGCCCCCAGCTCATCCACTTGCCCCCCCCCCCCCCCCCCCCCCCTACTGTTGGGAATGTTAACCCATCCAGAAACCTTTTCATCTCCTCCGGTTCTTCCGGCGGCTCCGAAGTATACAGCTTACAATAGAAGTCCCGGAATACCTTATTCAATCCTGCCGGGTCCTCCACTTTACGCCCCTCCCCATCCATCACTCTACCTATTTCCCTGGCCGCCACCCTCCTCCTGAGTTGCTGCGCTAACAGTCTGCTAGCCTTTTCCCCATGCTCGTACGCCACGCCCCTCGCCTTCCTAAGCTGTTCCACGGCCCTACTCGTAGACAGTGCCCCCAGTTCCGCCTGTAGTCTCTGCCTCTCCCTGAGTAAAACCTCCCCCGGGGACTCCGCGTGTTCTTCATCTATCCGACCCATTTTCCTGACCAATCTATCCATCTCTGCCCTATCTGCCTTGGCTCTGTGGGCCCTGATTGAAATCAGCTCCCCCCGCACTACTGCCTTTAGCGCCTACCACAGGGTCGCCGCTGAGACCTCCCCCGTGTCATTCACCTGCAAGTAATTTTGCATACACATCCGAAGCCTCTCACAGATCACCTCCTCCGACAGCAGTCCCACATCTAGCCTCCATTGCGGGCGTTGGTAGCTCGCCCCCCCCGATCTGCAGGTCTACCCAGTGCGGGGCATGGTCTGAGATAGTAATTGCCGAATATTCCGTGTTCTTTACCTCCCCTATACAATCCCTGCTTAGTACGAAGAAATCTATCCTAGAATATACTTTATGGACGTGCGAGTAAAACGAGTAGCCCCTTCCTGTCGGCTGTCTAGCTCTCCAGGGGTCCACTGCCCCCATTTGCTCCATAAACCCTTTCAGCTCCCTTGCCATTGCTGGGAGTCTACCCGTTCTGGGACACGACCGATCCAAAGCCGGGTCAAGGACCATGTTAAAGTCCCCCCCCCATTATTAGCCTGCGAGAGACAAGGTCCGGGATCTTCCCCAGCACTCTTTTAATGAAGTCCACGTCATCCCCGTTCGGGGCATATATATTCACCAGCACCACTCTTCTCTCCTCCAGTCTGCCCCGTACCATCAGGTATCTGCCCCTCCTGTCTGCGGCTATGCCCTCCGCCTCAAATTGCACCCACTTGTTGATCATGATTGCCACCCCCCTGGACTTCGAGTCCAAGTCCGAGTGGAAGACCTGGCTAATCCAGCCCTTCCTTAGCCTGGTCTGGTCAGACAGATGTGTCTCCTGCAACATAATTACGTCCGCCCTCAGAGCCCGCAAGTGCGCGAACACCCGCGCCCTCTTAACCGGCCCATTCAGTCCCCTGACGTTCCAGGTGATCAGCCTGGTTGGGGGGCACAACCCACCCCCCCACCACGCCGGTCAGCCATAGCCTTTCTCGGGCCGGCCCCCGGCACGTGCGTCGCGCCATTCCTGGCCCGCCCGTTGGCTGCCTCCACCCTCGACCTCCTTTCCAGTGCCTATTTCAAGTCCTTCCCACGTCAGCAGAACAAACCCCCCCCGCCCCCTAACAACATCCCCCGATACCCCACCCCTGCCATCCACTGGCTATGATCCCCCCCCCCCCACCTGACTCCCTTGACTAGCCAATCTGCTAGCCCGGTGACTCAACACTCTGGCGTCTTCCTGTCTCATTCCCATTGTTTCCCCGTCCTCCTCCTCACTCCCCGGCGCTCCATCCCCCTCTCCAACCCACTGGAGCAAACTCACTGGCACAGGAAGGCATGGACATCAACAAAACAAAAACAAAAACAAAAAAAAGAAAAAAAAACCCCAAGAAAACCCCCCCCAACCCACGTCCTTGGCCCCCCTTACTGACCGGCCCCCCTTCGTTACCGTGCCGGCTCCAGTGTCCTCCGCGAGCTGCACAAAAAGTACAAATCCGCCCAAAAAGGAAAAAACAGAAAAAAGAGGAATAATCAAAAACATAAGAGAAAAAACAAACAATAAAAAAAAGGGGAAAAAAAAACCCCAAACTAATGTCCATGAACAAAGGAAAGAGTCCCAAATGTTCCGCTTGGCACCTTTGACCCAGCAAACCGTTGAACCGCAGTCCAGGCCCATTCGGCGTACCTTCCTACGGTAGTCCTCGGGCCCTAATTCGCATCCGTGGGGCCTCTTTTCGGGACCAGCCCCTGATCCTCGCAAAATCCATCGCTTCTTCAGGCTCGGAGAAGTAGTGGTGTTGACCCTGGTTCGTGACCCATAAACGAGCCGGGAACAGCAGACCAAACGTCACGTGCTTCTTGAACAGCACCTCCTTGACGTTCTTAAAGGCTGCTCGCCGCCGAGCCACCTCCTGGCTTAGGTCCTGGTAAATGCGGAGGACGTGCTGCCCTCAAAACAAATTTTTAACCCACCACTTTTCTTTCAAAATCTGAAACTTCTCATCTCATTTTCCAGTACTTCCCTGCATATAACATATGTGGGCTGTGCATCCTTATTTGCATTGGCACAATTGACAAAACCACACCTCAAGAAATTACCTTTGTACTGTTTTGTTCCCAGGTTAAGGTTCTTCTTTGTAGGGTTAATCAGAGGTCCAGAGCTCTGTACAGAGCTAACACTGGCACTGCTCTGTCCTTCCCTGGACTCTTCTAAGCAGCTCTCTCCAGCAGGTTTAGATATGAGATCCTGGCCAGTAGGCACACTGCCTATTTGTGTCTCTGGCCGTCTCTTTCTTGGAAGACAATGATTCACCTTCACACCCTCTTGCCTTGCTTGCCAGAGCTAGATAATGGAAAATGCTCTCCTCCATACTTACATACTTTGACGTCAAGTGTTCATGCAGGCAGGTGGAGGGAAGTGGGGCTGGTCAAGGTGAGGAATATGTATTTGGAGAAGGGTTCACCAATCTGGAGGAGCTAAGGGAGAGGATAGAGCTGCCGAGAGGGTGTGAGTTCAGGTATCTGCAGGTTAGGGACTTTGTGCCAAAGATCTGGAGGGTGTTGCCTATGTTGCTGGGATACACCCTGCTGGAGTGACTGCTGCTTCCGGATGTGGAAGGGGAGGGAAGAATTGGGGATATATACAAGTGGCTGGGGGAGCATGGAGGAGAGTGGGTGGTGAAGATCAAGGAGAAATGGGAAGCGGAGTTGAAAGGGGAGATCAATTGGGGAGTATGGAGCGAGGCACTGCGAAGGGTAAACGGGACCTCCTCTTGTGCAAGAATGAGCCTGATACAGTTTCAGGTGAATAAGTGGGTTCTTTCAGGGGGTCGCAGATGAATGTAAGAGGTGTGGGCGGGGGCCAGCGAATCATGCGCACATGTTTTGGTGTTGCAAAAAATTGGGTAGATTCAGAGCGGGAATGTTCGTGGTCTTAGCCAGGATAGTGGAGGAGGAGGTCACCCAGACCCTGAGGTGACGATATTTGGGGTTTCAGAGAAGCCGGAGTTCATGGAGAGGAGGAAGGCCGATGTCTTGGCCTTCGTATCTCTGATTGCACGGTGGTGAATCTTGCTGGAGTGGCGGTCGGCATCGCCACCAGGCATAGTGGCTTGGCTGGGGGATCTATACGACTTCCTGCGATTAGAGAAGATAAAGTATGAGTTAAGGGGCTCTTTGGGTGGTTTGAGGAAAGGTGGGGAATGTTTGTGACCGTGTTTGGGGGCTGATGGTCGCGGGGGATGGGGGCTGAAAAAGGGGAAAAATCTGTACAGACTGTATAGTTGATTGTTGGGAAGTATGTTTCCCGGGTTGTTTATTCGCTGTAACCTGTTTTGACACAGGTTTGTAATAAAATAATTTTTTTTTTTAAAGTGTTCATGCAGGGCGTGTGACCTGCTCACTGCTGCTGCGTATGGTCGGAAGATTGTACACAGCCTCATTTCCTTCTCATTTATAAGATGGCAGCGGCTGCTATTCTTAACAAAAATGTCGTTAGTGGCCATTGGGCTCTTCTCCCATGATTGGGGCCACAGCAGGAACTCCGCAGCTAATCGTTCCGCAACCCAACCGGAACCCGCCTGCGACCCCCAATTTGAAAAACCCTGCCCTACATCGTGGTGCGATGGTCACCTTGCTCATTCTCCCTGCAATCGCTGCTCTCATCCGCAAAAGTTACAAGAACCTGTCAGACAATTGCAATTGCTTCTGGAGGCTGAAAAAAGTTACAAAATCAGCACCTCCTTCCCCCTCGGCACCAAATCCCAAATTACCACTCACACCTCATCACACTCAAACCTCATCATCCTGCATGTGATAACAAAATCTGTCTACTTTTGTAAGGAACTGATGACTCACACACAAGTTGCAATTGCTAAATCAGCATCCTGCTACAGTGATGTGGTGATCCACCACTGTGTAAATATGTGTGTGCCTGTATTAGGGGATGTACAGCAGTACCTGTATTACAGGTTTGTCGGTAGCCCCTGCTGGCTACCTCCGCCCACAGGGAGCAGTATAAATATTCATGAGTTCTCCTGAGCTGCCATTCTACCAGCTGCAGTTGGAGGATAAACATCTCACGGTAATAAAGCCTCTCTTGTACCGATTTGAGTCTTTGTGTGCAATTGTTAGCGCATCAATTTATTACCGTGAGATTTTCCGCATCATGGACATCAGAATAAAACCCGATCGCTTGCAGCTGGATCCGCAATCGCCAAACGCCAGAAAAGACTTTAATCACTGGCTGGTTTGCTTCGAGGCCTACATCACCTCAGCAGACCCCGCACCGTCGGAAGCTCAGAAAATCCAACTCCTCTACTCCAGGTTGAGCTCCAGCGTGTTCCCGCTGATACAGGACGCGCCGAACTACGCACTCACCATGGAACTTCTCAAAGAAAATTACGTCCAGTCGATGAACACTCTGTTTGCGAGGCATGTACTCGCCACTCGCGTCCAGCTACCGGGTGAGTTGATTGAGGACTTCTGGCGGGCCCTTATCCCTCTAGTATGGGACTGCGAGTGCCAGGCCGTCACGGCCATGGAACATTCCAAACTCCTCATGCGGGATGCATTTGTGACTGGGATTGCATCGGTCCCATCCGGCAATGACTGCTGGAAGGGGCCGCGCTCGATCTAGCGGCGACAAAGACTTTAGCGCTCTCCATGACGGTCGCTTCACATAACGTACAATCCTACCCCGCCCGCCGCATGGCCCACCCATCCTACCCCTCGTGGAACCCGCAACCGACCCCCCCGACTGGGGCCGCTTCCGCGCAATATGCCTGCGCTGCTTGCCACACCGCGCACCCTGGGGGTCCCCGCGGCTACTTCTGCGGCCAGCAGAAGCACCCCCGCCAGCGCTGCCCGGCGCATGCCGCGACCTGTAAATCCTGTGGCAAGAAAGGCCACTTTGCAGCGGTGTGTCAGGCCCACGCAGTTGCTGCTATCGCGCCCGACCTCTCCATCCTTCCTCAGCCGATTGCGCGATGGGCGCCGCTGCCTGCTGCTCCCGGGGCCATGTGCGACCAGTGGGCGCCGCCATCTTCTCCCCCCAGGTCCACGTGCGGCCAGTGGGCGCCGCCATCTTGCGCCGCCCCCGCATTGTGCGCACCATGGGTGCCGCCATCTTCCCCCCCCAGGTCCACGTGTGGCCAGTGGGCGCTGCCATCTTGCCCCACCCCCACAACGTGCGCTCCATGGTCGCCACCATCTTGTCCCGCCCCCACAACATGCGCTGCATGGGCGCCGCCATCTTCTTCCCCGCAGGTACTTCGAACGCCGCCATTTTGCCCTCCCCTCGGGACTGGACCACAGGACCCGGGTCGCTGCCGCTCCTCGTTGGACTCTTCGGATGATCGCCCGCTACTCGTCTCCATGACGCTCGACCAATCCCGTCCTCACATCCTGGCTACCGCTTCAACGACGGTGCTCATCAACGGCCACGCGACCTGCTGCCTACTTGACTCCAGGAGCACCGACGGCTTCGTCCATCCGGACACGGTAAGGCGCTGCTCCCGCATGGTCCATCCCGCCAACCAGCGGATCTCCCTCGCCTCCGGATCCCACTCTGTCCCGATCCGGGGTTTCTGTCTGGTCAACCTCACCGTACAAGGCGTTGAATTCAGCGGTTTCCGCCTGTACATTCTCCCCAACCTCTGTGCGTCACTTTTACTGGGCCTGGATTTCCAATGTAACCTCCAGAGCCTCACCCTCAAATTCGGCGGACCCCTACCCCCACTCACCGTTTGCGGCCTCACGACCCTCAAGGTTGACCCTCCCTCCCTCTTTGCCAATTTGACTGCGGATTGCAAGCCCGTCGCCACCAGGAGCAGACGGTACAGCACCCAGGACAAGACCTTCATCAGGTCCGAAGTCCAGCGGCTGCTTCGGGAGGGTATTATCGAGGCCAGCAACAGCCCCTGGAGAGCCCAAGTGGTGATGGTTAAAACTGGGGAGAAACACAGGATGGTCGTGGACTACAGCCAGACTATGAATCGGAACACGCAGCTCGACGCGTACCCCCTCCCTCGCATGTTTGATATGGTCAATCAGATTGCACAGTACCGGGTCTTCTCGACGATTGACCTGAAATCTGCCTACCACCAGCTCCCCATCCATAATCGGACCGTCCCTACACTGCCTTCGAGGCGGACGGTCGCCTGTATCAATTTCTTAGGGTTCCCTTCGGCGTCACTAACGGGGTCTCGGTATTTCAAAGAGAAATGGACCGAATGGTTGACCCGTACGGACTGCGGGCCACGTTTCCGTACTTAGACAATGTCACCATCTGCGGCCACGACCAGCAGGACCATGACGCCAACCTTGCCAAATTTCTCCACACCGCATCTCTCCTCAACCTTGCTTATAACAAGGAGAAGTGCGTATTCAGCACAGACCGCTTAGCCATCCTCGGCTACGTAGTCCAAAACGGACTGCTGGGGCCCGATCCCGACCGCATGCGCCCCCTCATGGAGCTCCCCCTCCTCAACTGCAACAAGGCTCTCAAACAATGTCTGGGGTTCTATTCTTATTACGCCCAGTGGGTCCCACAATTCGCGGACAAGGCCCGCCCATTGATCCAGTCCACGCAATTTCCCCTCACGGCCGAGGCGCAACATGCCTTCGCCCGTATTCGCTCAGACATAGCCAAGGCCGGGATGCATGCGGTAGACGAGACACTGCCCTTTCAAGTAGAGAGCGACGCTTCAGATGTCGCCCTTGCCGCCACGCTGAACCAGGCAGGCAGACCCGTGGCATTCTTTTCCCGCACCCTCCAAACCTCCGGAATTCGACATTCCTCTGTTGAAAAGGAGGCCCAGGCCATCGTTGAAGCGGTGCGGCACTGGAGGCATTACCTGGCTGGCAGGAGATTCACTCTCCTCACTGACCAACGGTCGGTAGCCTTCATGTTTAACAACACGCAGCGGGGCAAGCTCAAAAACGATAAAATCTTGCGGTGGAGAATCGAGCTCTCCACCTCTAATTACGAGATCGTGTATCGCCCTGGCAAGCTCAACGAGCCCCCAGACGCCCTCTCCCGAGGTACATGTGCCAGCGCACAAGTGAACCAGCTCCGTGCCCTGCACGAGAGCCTTTGCCATCCGGGGGTCACTCGGTTGTACCACCTAGTCAAAGCCCGCAATCTGCCCTACTCAGTCGAGGAAGTACGGACAGTCACCAGAGACTGCCAGGTCTGTGCGGAGTGCAAGCCGCACTTCTACCAGCCAGACCGCGTGCGCCTGGTGAAAGCGCCCCGCCCCTTTGAACACCTCAGCGTGGATTTCAAAGGGCCCCTCCCCTCCACCGACCGCAACACGTATATCCTTAGTGTGGTCGATGAATTCTCTAGATTCCCATTCGCCATCCCATGCCCAGATATGACGTCTGCCACCGTCATCAAGGCCCTCGATTCCATATTCGCTCTGTTCAGTTTCTACGACTATATCCACAGTGACAGGGGATCCTCGTTCATGAGTGATGAGTTGCGTCAGTTCCTGCTCAGCAGGGGTATCGCCTCCAGCAGGATGACCAGCTACAACCCCCGGGGAAACGGGCAGGTAGAGAGGGAGAACGGGACGGTATGGAGGGCCTTCCAGCTGGCCCTACGGTCCAGAAACCTCCCAGCCACTCACTGGCAGCAGGTCCTCCCAGATGCACTCCACTCCATTCGGTCACTGCTGTGCACCGTACTAACAACACACCCCATGAAGGTGTTTTTACCTTCTCTAGGAAGTCTACATCTGGGGTGTCACTCCCGACGTGGCTCGCAGCTCCAGGGCCGGTCCTACTGCGTAGGCATGTCAGACTCCACAAGGCGGACCCTCTGGTGGGAGGGTACGCCTGCTCCACGCAAACCCCCAGTATGCCTACGTGGAGTTCCCCGACGGCCGCCAGGATACAATCTCACTCAGGGACCTGGCCCCCTCGGGTGCCGATCCCACTCCCACACACCTCCCCACCCATGCGCCACCCTACCCTCCCCCGGCGCTCCCAGCGCCAGCCCCACCAGATCCATCCCTCGTTCCCCTACCCACACTAGAGGACATGGAAGATTTCGGCACGCTCCCGGAGTCGTCCAGCCACTGGCCAGCACCAACACCACCAGCACCGATGCCGCCGACGCTGACACCGCCTGTGCAGACGTCGCCACCACGGCTGCGTCGCTCTCAACGAACCATCAGACCACCGGTCAGACTCAACCTATGACGGGCACCGGGTTGCAAGATGGACACTTAATTTATTTTCCCTCCCCTCTGTAAATAAATCACGGATTATGTATATAGTTCCACGTCACCCCCGCCGGACTCATTCTTAACAGGGGGTGAATGTGGTGATCCACCACTGTGTAAATATGTGTGTGCCTGTATTAGGGGATGTACAGCAGTACCTGTATTACAGGTTTGTCGGTAAGCCCCTGCCAGCTAGCTCCGCCCACAGGGAGCAGTATAAATATTCATGAGTTCTCCTGAGCTGCCATTCTACCAGCTGCAGTCGGAGGATAAACATCTCACGGTAATAAGGCCTCTCTTGTACCAATTCGAGTCTTTGTGTGCAATTGTTAGCGCATCAAGTGACTAACACTTAATTACGTTCTGTTTATCGGCAGATATCTGCTACTACTAGACAGTTTCTGTTAACTAGGTTCCTTAACTAGTTTAAAGCAAATTACTGCAGATGCTGAAATCTGAAACAAAAGCAGAAAATGCAGAACATACTCACCAGGCTTTCCACACTGTAGATATCGCCTTCCTTTGGCTGGACATTGCCGCTTTAAATGGGCAGAGCCACAATTTGGACACGTCAGCAATTTGAAGCTGACGTCAGCGCGTTCTGTGCGCCATCACGCATGCGCAGTGCGGTCGTCCGACGTTCACGCATGCGCAGTAGGGTCTTCGGCCTCATCGTCCTCCCGGCCATGGCGCGCATGCCTAGGGACCCGGGAAAAGCGCGCGAAACGGCCACTCTCCTCGATGCTCAGGCCTTGCATTTTTGCGATGGCCTGCACCCTTTCTGCCTCGTGGGATGCCAGTTTTGCAGTTTTGCAGTTCTGCCGCCCTGATGCGGGAGTAACGATTCCTGGCACGCTCATGGACAATGCACGTTTCGATGGAGACGGAGAGAGTCAACTGATGGATTTTGAGGAGCTGCTCCCGCAGGGAGACGGACTGGACCCCGAAAACGATCTGATCCCGGATCATGGAATCAGCCGTCGAGTCATAATTACATGACTGCGCTAGGATGCGGAGATGGGTCAAGAAAGACTGAAAAGGTTCATCCTTACCCTGAAGCCTCTGTTGGAAGATGTACCGTTCAAAGCTCTCATTCACCTCGACTTCGCAGTGGTTGTCGAATTTCAGCAGAACTGTCTTGAACTTCGTCTTGTCTTCCCCATCGGCAAACGTGAGCGAGTTAAAGATGTGGATGGCGTGATCCCCGCAGTCGACAGGAATAGCGCAATCATCCTGGCATCCGATGCTGCCTCGAGGTTGGAGGCCTCGATATACAGGAGGAACTTCTGTTTGAAGACCTTCCAGTTGGCGCCGAGGTTGCTGGAGATCCGGAATTGTGGAGGGGGCTGGATCTTTTCCATGCCACTGGATGGTTGCTTGCTGGTCGTTGCAGATTCACACAAGGTAGGTTTGTTAGAGTTAATAGTTCCCTGGTACCATGATGTGTTGAATGAGTTGGTTTAACATTAACTGCAACTGGATGCAGTGAGACTAGAAACAGGCTTCCGACACAGGAGATGGTCCAACACTGTTTTATTGAACCTGCTGATTGCTGTACATAATCTGCTGTGGGTTGACACTCTATTAATCTAAACTGATAACCTCTGACTGGCTTGACCAGATTAGCTCTCTGTCACATGGAGATGGTGCTTACTGCCTTGTGCACTCTAACTATCTCTGTAGCTGTATCCTGTGAGAAGAGGGAGAGTTGAGATGCCTTGTGTGTTTTTATAGTGGTAGTATACTGTCTGGTGATTGGTTGTTCTGTGTCGTGTGTGTTCATTGGTTATCCTGTGTGTCAGTCACTGCCTGTCTGCATCTCATTATATACATGAGTGGATATTATGACAAGAGGTGGAAATTGACTAAGATGTCATGGACAAAAAGATAAAGGGATGTAAATGGTGGTGATAGTGATTAAGAATGGTGCTAATAGTGGCTCATTCTTTTAATGGCAGAACAGATATAACCAGTGTGTCAAAGGAGTCAATTGTAGGGTTTTTGTTGACTGGTATACTGACCTCTACCTCGCCGAGGCTGAGTGCCAGCTCTCAGGCACTTCCTTCTACCTAGACCACGACCACCGAGCATCAAGCCATTGTTTGCAGGACTGTCACTGACCTCATCTCCTCTGGAGATCTCTCCACAGCTTTCAAGTTCATAGTCTCTCAATCCTGGTCAGCCCGCTTCTACCTCCTCCCCAAAATCATCAAATAGGACTGTGCCGGTAGGCTCACCGTGCCAGCCTGTTACTGCCCCACTGAACTCATTTCTTCCTATCTTGACTCCATACTTTTTAAAGGATGTGAGGTATCCCGGTTCTCCCACCCTCCTAGGCAGTGCAATCCAAACTGTCAGCACCCTCTGGGTAAAAAGCTTTTCCTCAAATACCCCCCAGACCTCCTGCCCCTCAACTTGAGCTGTGTCCCCTTGTGACTGGCCCTTCAACTAAGGGGAACAGCTGCTCACCTCACCAAAGTTCTATACAGCTCCAACATGACCTCCCTGCTTTTGTAATCTATGCCTCGATTGATAAAGGCAAGTGTCCCATATGCCTCTTTCTCCACCCTGTTGACCTGCCCTTCTGCCTTCAGAGATCTATGGACAAACACACCAAGGTCCCTTTGTTCCTCGGATCTTCCCACTGTCAGGCCATTCATTGAATACTTCCTTCTGATCCCTTAATGTGCCACTATCAGCACCCTGCTTAGTCATTATCACCACCATTTACATTCACTTTGCCTTTTTGTCCATGACATCTTTGTCAATCACCATCTATCGCTGGCACACTATCCAGTTTAGGGCAGAACTGAGGGTGAAGAAGAGATTTACCAGAATGGTTCTGGGTTCAGTTGGAGAAGCTTCAGCTGCTCTTCTTGGATAAAGCAGACTGAGGAAAGAATTGATAGACGTATGAGGCTTACATGATAAACACAACATTACAGGAACACGGCAGTAGGTAATGACCTGGAACTTGCTGCCTACTGGAATGGTGCAAATGGAAGCAACTAATGATTTCAAAAGGAAATTGGATGGCCACTTGAGGGAACTAAACTTGCAGGTCTCCAGAGCTAGGGTGAGGGAATAGACTGGATTAAATACGGAGAACATGGTCTTGGTGGGCTGAATGGCCTCCTTCTGTGCCAGAATGACTCTCTCTCTGAGAATAGGGAAGAATTGCCTTATTAAGTATCTAATTTGATATCCCTGCTGCTGGGAGCCTGCCTCTGGGAAAAGCACACAGAGGCAGGAATATGTCACGGAACCCATTGACCAATTACATTAACATTTCCTTACTACCCCACCACCTCCAGAGCCACGTCTGTGGAGCTGAGAAATTTTAGCCCATTATTTCTGAGACAGGGTTACAAAGCATTTCACGAGCGCAGATAACAAATAAACGGTGCTGTGCTACTGCACTTCTCATATATTTGACAAGAAATTCTTTGAAGCAGTACACATGTTTTTACTGGGCAGTTCATAGCTGAATTTGCTTTGAAACATTGACAGGTTCTTATTGAAAACTAAGTCGAAGCAGGAGATGATTGCTGATATTTAGCAACTACTTAATTTGATTAGTGTATTTCCAGTTATCCACAAAATGATGAATTGAGAGGAGGGGCACCAAATCAAGTCCAAGTATAGTTACAACACTGGCATCTACCCAACAATGTGGAAAATTGCCCAGATATGTCCTGTCCACAAAAAGCAGGACAAATCCGGGCAATTACCACCCTCAGTCTACTCTTGATCATCAGCACAGTGATGAAAGATGTCACTGACAATGCTATTGAGTGACACTGACACAGAAATAACCTGCTCACAATCGCAGTTTGGGTTCCATCAGGGCCACTCAGTACCTGACCTCATTGCAGCCTTGGTCTAAACATGGGCAACATTCCTAAATTGTAGAGGTAAGGTGAGAATGACTGCCTTTGATATCAAGGCAGCATTTGACCAAGAGTGGCATCAAGGAGCCCGATCAAAATTGAAGTAAATTGGAATAATAGGGAAAAACCTCCACTCATTGGGAGTCATATCTAATACAAAGGAGGTGAATTATCCAGGGTGACCATTTCCAACAAGAGAGAATCTAGCCATCTCCCTGTGACATTCAATGGCATTATCATCGCTGAATCGGCCACTATCGACATCCTAGGGATAACATGACTTTCTGAGCATACGCTGTGCGCCGTTTCCAAGGATACATCAGTAGCATTAGGTTAGAAAAATGACAGCCTCTAATTTACTTCAGTAAAAGGAAAGGTTCAGAGTGTCTTTGAAGCACTTCTTGTCCTCCCTGGAATGTTGATCATTTGAGAATTGAGAAAACAGCACCTGGCAAAAAGATGCTTTTTGGCCATTTGGACACAACGCCCTCTCTGTTGTCATTAATGCTGCAGGAATTTTTCCTGAATGTTTGTGGCGTTCACTTCAAGAAAGACACTAGCGTTTGTTAAATGGTCCTCCCATAGTATTCTGAGGATGCGGCAGCAGCGTTGCTGATGGAATTTTTAAGGGCTCTTATGTGACACTGGGACACAGTGCAGGTGTCACTGCAGTACAGGAGTGTGGTAGCATCAACTGCTCTGTACATTTTTGTTGACTCGCAGATCTTTGTTGTCAAACACTCTTTGTAGAAGGATGAGCTGGAACAGTTGATCCAATGTTGGATCTCCTCGTCAATGATGATCTTTTCCGAGATGTAGGTCTGGGAAGTACTCACTGTATTCCAGAGTCTCTCCTCCAACATATATGAGAGGTGGAATATTTAACTGACCAAGTATGGGTTGGTCTCAGTTTTGTTCTGGCAATGTTGAAGGACAGGCCAAGTCTCTTGTATGCATAATTGAAGATATCACAAGTGGCTTGCAAATCTGGTGCAAAGTGAGCATGACACTGCAGTCATCTGCAAACTGTAAATCATGTTTGTCTATGGTGGTCAGTTTAGCTTTGCCACAGAGGCTACTGAAGTTGAAAAATTGTCCATCTAGGTGGAATTTAATACTCACACCAAACAGCCGTTGATCTTTGATGAGATGGAAAAGAGCATAAGACGTTAAGATATCGGTGCAGTAGTAGGTCAAGTCTGCTCCGCCATTCAATGAGATCATGACTGATCTGATATGAAAATCCACAACTCCACTTTCCTGCCTTATTCCGATAACTCTTGATTCCCTTACTGATTAAAAATCTGTCTATCTCAGCCTTGAACACACTCAACGACCCAATGTCTACAGCCCACTGCGGTAAAGAATTCCACAGAGTCAATACCCTCTGAGAAAAGAAATTCGTCCTCATCTCTGTCTTAAATGGGTGACCCCTCGCGTTGAGATTATGCCCTCTGGTCGTAGAATACTGGGAACAGTTTTGGTCTTCTCATCTGAGGAAAGATATACTGGCATTGGAGGCAGTCCAAAGAAGGTTCACCAGGTTGACCCCAGGTATGGAGAGATTTTCTTATGAAGCGATGTTGAGTAAGTTGGGCCTGAACTCATTAGAGTTTAAAAGAATGAAGGGCAACCTGATTGAGACATGCAGGATTCTCAGGGGGTTTGACAGAGTACATGCTGAGACGTTGTTTTCCCTTGTGGGAGAGTCCAGGACCAGAGGGCATAATCTCAGAGTAATACCTTACTAAAATCCATGTAGGCAACTGCACTGCCCTCAGCATTCCTCCTTGTTATTTTCTCCAAAAATTATATTAAGTTAACAAGACATGGGCCAGGATTCTCTGATCCCGCGCCGGGTCGGAAAATCGCTGGGGGGGGGGGGGGGGGGGGGGGGGGGGGGTGAGAATCGGCATCAATCGTGCTCACGGGGCTGCCGCCGCGTCAGTCGGGGGCCATTGAAAGCGGCCTCCGTGGCTATTCTCCGCGCCCGACGGGCTGAGTACACGCCGAGTCCCACCGGCGTGGGTTACATATGGTCCTACCTGGCGGGACCTCGGAGTTCTGGCTGCGGGGGCCGTCCTGGTGGGGAGGCGGGGGATCCGACTCCGTGGGGGGTCTCCACGGTGGCCAGGCCCGCGATCGGGGCCTACCGATCGGCGGGCGGGCTAATTCCGGTGGGGGGGCGGCCTATGTTCCTCCGCGCCGGGCCCCTGTAGGGCTCTGCCATATTGCCCGGGGGGCCGGCGCAGAGACGGCAACCCACGCACATGCGCGGACCCGCGCTGGCCGTGGTGCGCATGTGCAGACCCCCGCCGGCCATGTCGTGCTGGCCTTCAAGCGCACAGCACTCCGCCGCCATACTTGCCCCCTAGGAATGGGCGAATGCCTGCGCCTCGTGGCCCATTGACAGCGGCGTCGCTCACGCCGGTTTTGATGCCGGCGTCAACCCTTGGCCGGGATTTCGGAGAATTCCGGCCTGTGGCTTCCCAAAGAAAACCATGTTGACTATTCCTGATCAATCCGTGCCTTTCTAAATGATAGTTTATTCTGCCTCTCAGGATTGTTTTCAATAATTTGGCAAACACTGAAGTCAGACTGACCACTCTATAGTTTTCTTACCTATCTGTTGCACCCTTTTTAAATAATGGTAGAACATTAGCAGACTTCCAATCCTCTGGGACTTCACCTGTATTTAGTGAGGATTGGAAAACGATCCCAGAGAACCACTATTTCCTCCCTGGCTTCCTTCAACAACCTGAATATCAATAGGCTCAATGAAGGTAACAATGTCAATTTGGAGTCTTGATAGAAACAGAGAAAATAGGAGCAGGAGGAGGCCATTTGACCCTTCAAGCCCGCTCCACCATTCATTATGATCATGGCTGATCATCCAACTCAATTAGCCTAATCTCACTTTCCCCCCATATCCTTCGATCCCTTTCGCCCCAAGTGCTATATCGAACTGCTTCTTGAAAACATACAGGGCGGGATTCACGACGGCGCGAAACGGGTGCGGGCACTACCGATTCCGGCTGCTCCAGCCTCCCTTCCCAGGGCCAACTGAGCGCATGCGTGGGGGACTTCCTCAACGTGCCAGCCCCGACGCAACATGGCACGGGTGTCAGGGGCTGGCTGCATAACAAAATAGGGCCGGGGCTGGAGAGGCTGGCCCGCTGATCGGTGGGCCTCGATCGCAGGCCAGACCCCATCGGAGGCCCCCCTCGGTGAAGGAGCCCCTCTATCCCCCCTGACAGGCTGCCCCCCGACCCTGCGCGCAGAGCTACTGCTGGCTGCGAGCAGATGTGAATGGTGCCGGCGGTACTCTGCCGTTTCCGCACGGCGCTCGGCCCATCAAGGCCGGAGAATTGGCGGCCCGACCACGGACAGCGGCCCGCGATCGCGTCGCGCCACATGCGCCGGCGCAAATGGCGCCAATTCTCCGCTCCTCAGAGAATCACGCACCGGCGTCGGGGCGGCGTGGTGCGGTTGCAGCGATTCTCCGTCCCGGCGCAGGGTCCGAGAATCCCACCCACAATGTTTGGTCCTTAACTACTTCCTGTGGTAATGAATTCCACAGGCTGACCACTCTCTGGGTGTCTCCTCATCTCTGTCTTTTTTTTTGTTTTAAAAAGTTAGACTACTCAATTATTATTTTTTTCCAATGTAGGGGCAATTTAGCATGGCCAATCCACCAACCTTGCACATCTTTATTTTTGATTATGGGGGTGAGACCCACGCAGACACAGGAAGAATGTGAAAACTCCACATGGAAAGTGATCAGGGACCGGGATCGAACCTGAGTCCTGGGCGCCGTAAGGCGGCAGTGCAAACCACTACGCCACCGTGTTGCCCCTTCCTCATCTCTGTCCCAAATGGTCTAGCCCGCGTCCTCAGTCTGTGACCCCTGGTTCTGGTCAAACCCACCATCGAGAACATCCTTCCTGCATCTATCCTGTCTCGTCCTGTTCGAATTTTATAGGTTTCTACGAGATTCAGTGAGTACTCCCAGTGAGACAGAGAGGACACATCCAGAGTGAGATACATCAAAGAGTGAGTTTGGGAGCTGGGAATTTGAAACTAGGTGGGAATTTGAGGCTGGGTGGGAGGAGGTGCTTTTTATCCCTTGATTTGTTACACTCAAATTTCCAGTGAGTGGCCTTGCAATGCCACAGGTGACTACAAGGGAGACAGCTGATTGGTGAGTAGCAGGTAAGGCAGGCAAGCCCTTCATATTGGGAGTGGAGATGAGCAGGAGAAATCCGGAGTGAAATGTGGAAATGTAAATGGTTGTCTGAGTCTCTTTGTGTTTTCAAATTGGGGGAGAAAACTGAGAAGTAACATCACAGTAAAGCTGTGACCCGATTGGCTGGTGGGGAATCTGTGTTAAATTTGAAAAAAAGCACTGAAAGTACTAATTAAAACTAATTAATTAACTAGGTAGAGGAGTGACTGTGGTGAATGTATAGTACTAGTAATTCGCCAGTGTATTAGTATCATGTTCTGTCATTGTGTTACAGCTATGTTATGTTGTTGACCTTGTGGGCTCCACCTATGGGCCATTGTGTGGCTTCACCCACAGGGGGATATGTTGGGGCATGTACGAGCTCTGCCCATGGCTCCTCCCCTTGAAAGGAAGTTTAAAGAGCAGTTGACCTGTAGGCGGTCCACAGTATTGTACTAGTTGCAGGCAGGCTCTGTTCTAAGCTGATTAAAACCTTGGTTTGCTTTTACTCGTGCCTTAGAGTGAATTGATGGTCGCATCAATTTCATCAGCTGAAACACAACTATGGAATCAGCCCTCAAACCTGATCGACTGGAACTCGATCCGCAGCCTGCGGAGGCGAAATAAATTTTTTCGCCCTGGCTTCGATGCTTCAAGGCCTATCTCGCTGTCACTTCCATGCCTTCCGTCACCGATGAACAGAAGCTGAGCCTCCTCCACGCATTTCTGGTCAGCTCGATGAGGCCTCCTCATACGCAGACGCCCTCGCGTCGCTCGAACGCCTCTACGTACGGCCCATGAACGAGGTCTACGCGCAACACATCTTCACCACTTGCCGCCAGCGCCCCGGGGAGTCGCTAGATGATGACCTACGCGACCTCTTGGCCCTCACACGCAACTGTAATTGCCAGGCCGTTACGGCCTCTCAGTACATGGAACTCGCCGTCCGAGACGTCTACGTGGCGGGAGTCCGGTCGAATTATGTGAGAAAGCGCCTGCTCGAAAAGGGAGCCCAGGACCTGGACAACACGGTAACGTTAGCCACATCTCTGGAGGTTGCGTTTCAGAGCCTTACTGCATTCCCGGCTAATCGCACGACCCCCCGACCAAAGACTACCTCAGGCCTGTGCCGCGCGGCCGCCTGCCCATCATGGGGGGCTACCGTGCTATTTTTGCAGCCAATCTCAATACCCCTGACAGCACTGCCCGGCCCGCAACGCGGAATGCTGCAGCTTCAGAAAAAAAGGACATTTTGCCAAAGTCTGCCTGGCCAGGTCTAAGAACTCGAACTCACAGGCCCGATCCTCAGACTCACAGGCCCGCAGACCCCGCAGTGTGGCAGCCTGTCTGCCGACTTCGCCCCCTGCAGGCGCATCCTCAGCCTCGTGCTATCAGTAGGGGCGGCCATCTTCCAGCCCTCACAGCACGTGCGATGCACGGGGGCCGCCATCTTGGCCATCCTCCCCCACATGGCCGGCCACGTGGGATCCATGGGGGGCCGCCATCTTGGACGCCATCTTCCTCACCGCCCGCCACGCTCGACCAACGGGAGCCGCCATCTTGGCCACCATCTGCTATGCCACTCAACGCATATGATCAATATGGACAGTCATCGCGAGGCCACCCCAGCACCCTCGACCAGTCGCGACCCAAGCACGCCCGGAGCTCCATGATGGCCGTCCGGGTTAACGGGCATGAGATGCCTTGCCTCTTCGACTCCGGGAGCACTGAGAGCTTCATTCACCCGGACATGGTAAGACGCTGCTCCCGCCCAATTTTCCCGGTGCACCAAACCATCTCCCGCGCCTCTGGGTCGCATTCGGTGTAAATCCAAGGGTGCACTACCGCAACCCTAGCAATACAGGGCGCTGAGTACGCTAACTTTAAATTATATGTGCTCCCAGACCTCTGCGCTCCTCTCCTATTGGGACTCGACTTCCAATGTAACCTCAGGAGCCTAACCCTGAAGTTCAGGGGGCCCCTGCCTCGTGACCCTAAAGGTCGACCCCCCCCCCCCTCTCTTCGCAAACCTCACCGCCGACTGCAAGCCAGTCGCCACCAGAAGCAGGCGGTACAGCATCCAGGACAGGACGTTCATTAGGTCCAAGGCCCAGCGTCTCTTGCGGGAGGGAGTCATCGAGGCCAGCAATAGCCCCTGGAGAGTTGGTGTGTCGTCAAGACCGGGGAAAGGTTCCGGATGGTGGTTGATTACAGCCAAACCATTAACCGGTATACACAATTCGATGCGTACCCCTTTCCCCAGATTGCAGACATGGTAAACCAGATCGCACAGTACCGGGTGTTCTCCACGGTGGATCAGAAGTCTGCATACCACGAGCTCCCAATCCGCCCGGAGGACCGCCGCTACACTGCTTTTGAGGCATAAGGCTGCCTTTTCCATTTCCTCCGGGCCCCCTTTGGCATCATGAATGGGGTTTCGGTGTTCCGAAGAGCAATGGACCGAATGGTGGACCAGTACGGACTGCGGGCCACATTTCCGTACCTTGGACAATGTCACCACCTGCGGCCATGATCAGCAGGACCACGACGCCAACCTCCACCGATTTCTCCAAACCGCCCAAACCCTCAATCTCACCTACAACAAGGAAAAATCCGTTTTCCGCACAACCAGACTAACCATCCTCGGCTACGTCATGGAGAACGGGGTTCTAGGGCCCGACCCTGACCGCATGCACCCTCTCCTGCAACTTCCTCTCCCTCACTGTCCCAAGGCCCTGAAGAGGTGCCTTGGTTTCTTTTCATATTACGCCCAGTGGGTCCCAATTATGCAGATAAAGCCCGCCCACTAATCAAGGTCACCATCTTTCCACTGGCAACTGAGGCCCGCCAGGCCTTCAGCTGCATCAAGGCGGATATCGCCAGAGCCACGATGCACGCGGTAGACGAGTCCGTCCCCTTCCAGTTGGAGAGCGACGCATCAGAGGTCGCTCTCGCCGCCACCCTCAACCAAGCTGGCAGACCGGTAGTGTTCTTTTCGCTGTAGCCACCGAAGTTGGCCATTCCCTCAATACAAAATGGAGGAACGCAAAGCTTGCAGGTTAAAATGGACAAAGTTTGCAGCACAAGCAGGCTGCACCAAGCCAATGTGTATTCTGTCTGCTAAGAGAGCAGACAGCACCGAAACAAACATTCCGCATACTAATGAGGCAATCTCCGGGACAGTTAACATGGTAATGGAACGATCCCAGCGACAATGGACACAAATAGGGAAGTGATTGCAACATTGTATAGGATACCAGACAAAGCACCTGAAGGCCCGCCCAGTAGCCGAGGGACAGCCTCAGTATTGGGGGGATTCAAACAAATCGATTGGGAAGAGACCCAATCGATTCCCAGCAGATAGAGGGTCCGCCCAAAAGGGCGCGAAGCCCTAGGACCTATAAAAGACAGGTTCCAAACTTAGTTCGTTCTTCTTGATCAGCCCTCCTCTCTTGACCAGCCCTCTCGACCAGCCCTCTCGACCAGCCTTTTACCGAAGAAGACCTTGACCGAGAGAGAGAGGTTTGGGACAGCAGCCGCCAGCAAGTAAGTGTCTCACAACGATCGCTACCAGAGATAGACACTCCTGACCCCTTTTTAACCCGTACCAACCTGAAGTCTACGGACCAGTGCAGAGCAAGAGGCCTTGTCCCCTGATCCGGCAGTTCCCTTTAAGATAAGTATTGGTTTATTTAGTGGTAGGAATAGTTTAGTCATCTTAGCGTGTGCATGAGTAGATTATAATTGTATTATAATAAACTCATTTGTTTGAACTTACTAATTGGCGTATGGTTTTATTGCTTTGAACTTGACTTTGAAACTTGTGGCGGTATCTTAACAATACCTGGCGACTCCAGAGCTAAGTAACGAAACAGAGCCAAATTGAATGTTAAGCACACTCACCCAGAACGAGCAACATCGCGCACCCTCACCACTTCTGAAATTCGGCACTCCTCGGTCGAAAAGAAGCTCAAGCCATCGTGGAAGCCGTGCGGTACTGGAGGCACTACCTTGCGGGTAGGAGGTTTACCCTCGTCACCGACCAACGATCGGCAGCCTTCATGTTTGACAATACGCAGCGGGGCAAAATCAAGAACGATAAGATCTTGAGGTGGAGGATCGAACTCTCCACCTATAACTACGATATAGTATATCACCCTGGGAAGCTCAACGAGCCCCCAGATGCCCTGTCCCGTGCCACATGCGCCAGCGCGCAAGATGACCGACTACGGGCTATCCACGATGACCTCTGCCACCCGGGGGTCACCTGGCTTGTCCATTATATCAAGGCCCGCAGCCTGCACTACTCCACCGAGGAGGTCAGAGCTATGACCAGGGACTGCCAAATCTGTGCGGAGTGTAAACTGCACTTCTATCGACCGGATAAGGCCCACCTGGTAAAGGCATCCCGGCCCTTTGAACGCCTCAGTATCGATTTCAAAGGGCCCCTCCCCTCCAATAACTGCAATACATATTTCCTCAACATCATAGATGAGTTCTGCGCTTCCCATTTGCAATCCCCTGCCCCGATATGAGCATGGCCACTGTCATTAGAGCCCTGCATAGTGTCTTCACCCTGATTGATTTCCCCAGTTATGTCCACAGTGACCGGGGCTCGTCGTTCATGAGCGACGAACTGCGTCAGTACCTGCTCAGTAAGGGCATTGCCTCGAGCAGGACTACCAGTTACAACCCCAGGGGAAACGGGCAGGTGGAGAGGGAGAACGTAACGGTCTGAAAGACCGTCCTACTGACCCTGCGGTCCAGGAATCTCCCAGTTTCTCACTGACAGGAGATCCTCCCCAATGCGCTCCACTCTATCAGGTCCCTCCTTTGCACGGCCACGAACGAGACTCCTCATGACCGCTTGTTTGCTTTCCCTAGGGGACCTACCTCAGGGGCCTCGCTTCCATCCTGGCTGAAGATACCGGGACCAGTCCTCCTCAGAAAACACATCAGGAGCCATAAGACAGACCCTCTGGTAGAGAGGGTCCAGCTCCTGCACTCCAACCCCCAGGATGTTTATGTCGAACACCCCGATGGCCGACAAGATACCGTCTCCCTGGCGCACGCAGGCTTCACCACCACCACCACCACCTCAGCCCCCCCCCCACTATATCCCGCCCAATCTACCATGTCCAGCGCCCCCACCACTATATGGCTCCCGCGCTCCCTCCCGCCCACCACACCAATCCACAGGAATGAAGCTCCAGAATAGACGCTCCCGCATCAGCCCCACTTCCGATGCCAGCACGGATGAGCCCGACACCCGGACCAGCAGCAACACCAGAGCTTCGGCAATCGCAGCGCACAATTCGTGCGCCGGACCGGCTGAACTAATGAGCCCGTCACCTGCGCCGGACTTAATTTTTTTAACAGGGGGTGAATGTGGTGAATGTATAGTACTAGTAATTCACCAGTGTATTAGTATCATGTTCTTCCATTGTGTGGCTTCACCCACAGGGGGATATGGTGGGGCATGTACGAGCTCTGCCCTTGGCTCCTCCCCTTGACCAGTGTATTAGTATCATGTTCTGCCATTGTGTGGCTTCACCCACAGGGGGATATGTTGCGGGATGTATGGGCTCCACCCATGGCTCCTCCCCTTGAAAGGAAGTATAAAGAGCAGTTGACCTGCAGGCGGTCCACAGTATTGTACTAGTCGCAGACAGGCTCTGTTCTAAGCTGATTAAAACCTCGGTTTGCTTCTACTCGTGTCTTTGAGTGAATTGATGGTCGCATCAGTGACTAGAGGGCAGAGATTAGTATTTAGCATTTAAGTTTGCAGTAAAAATCAAACACCAGAGACCATATTGTTCATTGTAACTTAATCTTATAACAATTTAAGTATTTATTTTAAATTAATTAACTAGTGCTTAAATGTCACTCAGTGGGGCAGCACGGTGGCCTAGTGGTTAGCACAGCTGCCTCACGTGCTGAGGTCCCAGGTTCGATCCCGGCTCTGTTTCACTGTCCGTGTGGAGTTTGCACATTCTCCCCGTGTCTGCGTGGGTTTCGCCCCCACAACCCAAAAATGTGCAGAGTAGGTGGATTGGCCACACTAAATTGCCCCTTAATTGGAAAAATTAATTGGGTAATCTAAATTAAAAAAAAAGTAAAAAACAAAAAAAAAAGTCACTCAGTGGGGTGCAGTACTCTAACTGTGAGATGTGGGAGATCCATGACTCTTCCAGCGTTCCGGTCAACTATGTCTGCAGGAAGTGTATCCAATTACAGCTCCTTACAGACTACGTTTTCCGGTTGGAGCACCAGCTGGATGCAATTAGGAGTATGCAGATGCTGGAAAGCATCATAGATAGGAGTTATAGAGACGTATGTCTTCCGGGGCAGGTGCGACCTGTACAAAAAGGATGGGTTGCACCTAAACTGGAGGAGCACCAATATCCTGGCTGGGAGGTTTGCTAGAGTCACTTGGGAGGATTTAAACTAGTATGTCAAGGGGGTGGGAACCAGAGCATTTGCTTACAAGGTGTAATAACTGAACAAAAATAAGAGAACAACATTATCCTGTCTGCTCACACGGTTTGAAGTGTATTTATTTCAACACCAGACATAAAGCAAGTAAGACAGATGAATTTAGAAAACGTATTAGTACTTGGAACTATGATTTTGTGGTTATCACAGAAACATGGTTAAAGGAAGCGCAAGATTGGCAGCTGAACGTTGGATGATATATCATTACTCGTTAAGGAGAATATTACAGCCGTAATGCGAGAGGACATCTCGGAGGGCTCATACACTGAGGCAATCTTGGTAGAGCTCAAGAACAGGAAGGGGGCAATTACAATGTTCGGGGTTTATTACAGGCCCCCCAACTGCCAACGAGAAATAGAGGAGTAGATAGGTGGAGAGATTTTGGATAGGTGCAAAAGTAACAGGGTTGTTGTGGTAGGGGATTTTAACTACCCCTAGATTGACTGGGACTCACTTAGTGCTAGGGGCCTGGATGGGGAAAAAGTTTGTATTCAGGAAGGCTTCTTGATGCAATATGTAGATAGTCCAATGAGGGAAGGGGCAGTACTGGACCTGGTACTGGGGAATGAGACTGGATGGTTGAGATTTCAGTAGGGGAACATTTTGGGAGTAGTGACCACAATTCCAGATGTTTTAGGGTACCTTTGGATAGGGCTGAGGGTAACCCTCACGTTAAGGTGCTAAACTGGGAAAGGCAAATTGCGATAACAGTAGACAGGAATTGAAGAATTTGGATTGGGTGCGGCTGTTAGAAGGTAATTCAACATTGGACATGTGGGGGTCTTTCAAGCGATAGTTTATTAGGATTCAGGAAAGTCACGTTCCTGAGAGAACAAAGGATAAGTATGGGAAGTTTAGAGAGCCTTGGATAACAAGAGATATTGTGAACCTCGTCAAAAAGAAAAAGGAGGATGGTCTAGAAGTGCGGGGACAGTAGAAACCCTTGAGGAGTATAAAGAATATAGGAAGGTACTTAAGCGGGAAATTAGGAGGGCAAGGAGGGGTCATGAAAAGTTCTTGGCAACTAGAATTAAGGTGAATCCCAAAGCTTTTTATTCATATGTAAAATGCAAGAGGGTAGCTAGGGAAAGGATTGGACCACTAAAGGACAGTGGGGAGAATCTATGTGTTGAACCAGATGAAAAGGGTGAGGTACGAAATGAATACTTTGCGTCAGTGTTCACCAAAGAAAAGGACTTTGTGGAGGATGATTCTTGGGTAGGGTGTGTGGACAGTCGGGATCATGTTGACATCGAAAAGGAGGAGGTATTGAGTGTTTTAAAAAGTCTCTTGGGCCGGATGGGACTTATCTCTAACTACTGAGGGAAGCAAGGGAGGAAATTGCTGGAGCCTTAACTGACATCTTTGTATCATCATTGACTACAGGTGAAATCCCAGAGGACTGGAGAATAGCTAATGTGGTACCGCTGTTTAAGAAAGGTAGCGGGGGGGGGGGGGGGGGGGGGGGGGCATGGTGGGGGGGTGGGTGGGAGGGGGGATGGAAAGGGGGGGAGGGGGGTGGCACGGTGGCATAGTGGTTAGCACTGCTGCCTACGGCCCTGAGGACCCGAGGTTGGGATTGTCCGTGTGGAGTTTGCACATTCTCCCCGTGTCTGTGTGGGTTTCACCCTCACAACCCAAAAGAAGTGCAGGTTAGGTGGATTGGCCACGCTAAATTGCCCCTTAATTGGAAAAACAAATTATTTAAAAAAAAAGAAATGCAGCAGGGATAATTCAAGAAACAATAGGCTGGTGAGCCTCACATCAGTAGGAGGTAAATTATTGGACTGAGTTCTCAGGGACAGGATTTATACCCATTTGGAAACAAATCGATTCATTAGTGATAGACAGCATTGTTTTGTGAAGGGGCGGTAACTTGATTGAGTTTTTTGAGGACGTGACAAAGGTGATTGATGGGGGAGGGCAGTAGATGTTGTTAACATGGACTTCAGTAAGGCCTTTGACAAGGTACCTCATGGCATACTGGTACAAAAGGTGAAGACACACAGGGTCAAAGATGAAGTTGATACACAACTGGGTCAGTCACATAAGGCAAAGGGTAGCAGTAGAAGGGTTTTTTCTGAATGGAAGGTTGTGACTCCTGGTGCTCCACAGGGATATTTGCTGGAGCCTCTGATGTTTGTAGTGTGCATAAACGATTTGGAGAAAAATGTTGCTGGTCTGATTAGTAAGTTTGCGGTTGACACCAAGGTTGGTGGAGTGGCAGATAGTGTTGAGGATTATCAGAGGATACAGCAGGACATATATAGAACAGTACAGCACAGAACAGGCCCTTTGGCCCTCAATGTTGTGCCGAGCAATGATCACCCTACTCAAACCCACGTATCCACCCTATACCCGTAACCCAACAACCCCCCCTTAACCTTACATTTTAGGACACTACGGGCAATTTAGCATGGCCAATCCACCTAACCCGCACATCTTTGGACTGTGGGAGGAAACCCACGCACACACGGAGAGGACGTGCAGACTCCGCACAGACAGTGACCCAGCCGGGAATCGAACCTGGGACCCTGGAGCTGTGAAGCATTTATGCTAACCACCATGCTACCGTGCTGCCCGAAAAATTTTTTTTTAGAGTACCCAATTCAATTTTGTTCCAATTAAGGGGCAATTTAGCGTGGCCAATCCACCTAACCTGCATATCTTTGGGTGGTGGGGTCGAAACCCACGCCAACACAGGGAGAATGTGCAAACTCCACACGGACAGTGACCCAGAGCAAGGATTCGAACCGGGGACCTCAGCGCTGTGAGGCAGCAGGGCTACCACTGCTCCACCTCCAATCACAAATATATAGGTTGGAGGCTTGGGCAGAGAAATGGCAAATGGAGTTTAATCCAGAGAAATGTGAGGTAATGCATTTTGGTCGGTCTAACATGGGAGGGAAATCTACTGTAAGTGGCAAAACACTTTGGAATATAGAAAGTCAGAGAGATCTGGGCGTGCAGGTCCACAGATCATTGTAAGTGGCAACACAAATGGGCAAGGTAGTCAAGAAAGCATACGGAATGCTTGCCTTCATTGGATGGGGCATCGAGTATAAAAATTGGCAAGTCATGCTGCAGTTGTATAGAACCTTGGTAAGGGCGCACTTAGAATATTGCGCACAATCCTGGTTGCCACACTACCAGAGTGACGTGGAGGCTTTGGAAAGAGTGCAGAGGAGATTTACCTGGATGTTGCTTGGTCTCGTGACTGTTAGTTATGCAGAGAGGCTGAATAGAATTGGACTGTTTTCATTAGAATGACGGAGATTGAGGGGTGACCTGAGAGGTCTACAAGATTATGAGGGGCATGGATAGAGTGCTTGGGCAGGCACCCTTTCCCAGGGTGGAGAGGTCAGTCACCAGGGGGCACAGGTTTAAGGTCTGTGGGGCAAAGTTTAGAGGAGATGTGCGAGGCAGGTTTTTTACACAGTGGGTGGCGAGTGCCTGGAACGCTTTGCCAGGGGAGGTTGTGGAAGCAAATACATTAACGGCGTTCAAAAGGCATCACAACAAATACATGGATAGGACGGGTATAGAGCGATACGGCACAAGGAAGTGCTGTGGGTTTTGGCCAAGGGGCGCATCATGACCGGTACAGGCTTGGAGGGCTGAAGGGCCTGTTCCTGTGCTGTATTGTTCTTTGTTCTTTATCCCCTAAATCCTAAATGATTCAATCTCTCCTCATACATCAGTCCTGCTGTCTCAGGAATCAGCCTGGTAAACCTTTGTTGCACCCCTCTAGAGCAAGAACATCCTCCCTCATATAAAGAGACCAAACCTGCACACAATATTCTGGGTGTGGCCTCACCAAGTCCTATATAATTGCAGAAAGACATCCCTGCTCCTGTACTCCAATCCTCTCACTATGTAGGCCACAGCATACCATTTGCCTTTGTTACCACTTGCAGTACCTGCATGCTTACCTTCAGTGACTGGTGTACGAGGACACCCAGGTCTTGTTGCTCATTCCCCTCTCCTAATTTATGGCCATTCAGATAATAGTCTGCCTTCTCGTTTTTGCTACCAAAGTGAAAACCTCGCATTTATCCAAATTATACAGGATCTGCCGTTCATTTGCCTACACACTCAACTTGTCCAGATCACACTGAAGGATCTTTGTATCCTCTTCACAACTCACACTCTTACCCAACTTGGTGTCATCTGTAAACGTTGAGATATTACATTTTGTTCCCTCATCTACATCATCAACATAGATTGTGACTAGCTGGTGTCCTAGCATCAATCCCTGCCACCCCTATAACACTTTTGATTCCAGAATTTTCCCCAGTACCAAAGTCAGGCTTACTGGTCTTTAATTCCTTGTTTTCTCTCTACCTCCCTTTTTAAACAGTGAAGTTAAATTATCTACCCTCCAATCTGCGGGAATGTTCCAGAGTCTGTAATCCTGGAAGATGACCACCAATGCATCTAAAATTTCTAGAGCCCCTTCCTTAAATGCTCTGGGATGTAGATTATCAGGTCCTGGGGATTTATCAGCCTTCAATCCTGTCAATTTTGACAACACCATTTCTCTAGTAATGTTGATTTCCTTTAGTTCCTCCCTCTCTCTAAACCCTGCGTTTCCCAACATTTCTTGTATCTGATTTGTGTCCTCATTTGTGAAGACAGAACCAGAGAATGTATTTAGTTGCTTCGCCATTTCTTCGTCCCCTATTATACATTGCCCTGTTTCTGATTGTAAAGGACCTACCATTGTCTTCACAAAACCTGTTTCTCCTTTTTGATAGCTCACATGATACAATTACAGTTCTTCTTTCTGGGCAATCACTCTTGAGATTAGCCATGAGTGTTCTAACATTCCAAGTTGTAAAATTTAAAGTTTCCTTTATTTGACCATGAGGAAGGGGCAGCACAGTGGGGCAGTGGTTAGCACTGCTGCCTAACGGTTCCGAGGTCCCAGGTTTGATCCCGGCTCTGGGTCACTGTCCATGTGGAGTTTGCACATTCTCCCCGTGTTTGCGTGGGTTTCGCCCCCACAACCCAAAGATGTGCAGGCTAGGTGGATTGGCCATGTGAAATTGCCCCTTAATTGGAAAAAATGAATTGAGTGCTCTAAATGTATTTAAAAAAAGACCATGAAGAAGATAATGCCATAAGGTGTAGTTCTCCAGACAGGTGAAAGTAGGACAACCTATTCTAAGGGCACCTTTTCTATCCCACCCCATTTGGAGTCAGTGGAGGGTGTCTGGAAGAAGACTGCTCAGTCACAGATGCTGCCCAAAGACACCTCTGTCCCATCACAGGTTTTTAAAATTCATTCACAGGATGTAGCTGTTGCTGAACAGACCAGCATTTATGGCCCATTCCTACTTGCCCTTGAGAAACTGGTGGTGAGCTGTCTTCTTAAACTACTGCAGTCCCTGAGATGTAGATACACCCATAGTGCTGTTAGGAAGTGAGTTCCAGGATTTTAACCCAACGACAGTGAAGGAACGATGATATATTTCCAAGTCAGGGTGGTGAATGGCTTTAAGGGGAAATTTCAGGTGCTGGCATTCCCAGGTCTCTACTACTCCTGTCTTTATAGTTGGGAGTGGCCATGGGTTTAGGAGATGCTGCTTAGGAAACCTTCGAGAGTTTCTGCAGTGCATTTTGTAGATGGTGCACATGACTTCCACTGTTCATCGGTGGTGGAGGGTGTGAATATTTTGTGGAAGATCTAGGAATCAAGAGGTTGGCTTTGTCCTAGATCATATCGAACTTCTTGAGTGTTGTTGGAGCTGCACTCATCCAAGCAAGCAAATAATATTCCATTACACTCCTGACTTGTGCCTTGCAGATGGTGAACAGGCTTTGGGTAGTCAGGAGGAGAGTTATTCGCTGCAGGATTCCTAACCTTTGACCTGCTCTGGTCGTCACAGTATCTATATGGCAAATCCAGTTCAGTTTCTGGTCACCGAGAACTCCTCAGATGTTGATAGTGGGGAATTCAGTGATGGTAATACCATTGAATGTCAAGAGGCAATGGTAAGATCTCCTTTTGTTGGAGATGGTCATTGCCTGGCACTTTTGTGGCTTGAATTTTCCTTATCACTCATCAGCCCAAGCCTGGATATTGTCCAGGTCTTGCTGCATTTGGACATGGACTGCTTCATTTTCTGAGGAGTTGCGAATGGTGCTGGAGATTGTGCAGTCATTAGCGAACATGCCCACTGCTGACTTTATGATGGAAGGAAAGTCATTGATGAAGCAGTTGAAAATGGTTGGGCCTAGGGCACTATCTTTTTTAAAATAAATTTAGATTACCCAATTATTTTTTTCCAATTAAGGGGCAATTTAGCGTGGCCACTCCACCTACTCTGCGCATTTTTGGGTTGTGGGAGCGAAACCCACACAGACACTGGGAGAATGTGCAAACTCCACACGGACAGTGACCCAGAGCCGGGATCGAACCTGGGTCCTCGGCACCGTTAGGCAGCTGTGCTAACCACTAGGCCACCGTGCTGCCCTCTAAGGCACTATACTGGAAGAACTCCTGCAATGATGTCCTTTAGCTGAGATGATTGACCACCACAAATCCTTTGTGCCAGGTATGACTTCAACCAGCGGAGGGTTTTCTCTAACTCTCATTGACTCCAGTTTTGCGAGGGCTCCTTGATGCCATACTTGATCAAATGCTGCCTTGTCCGACCACCTTCATGCATGTGTCATTTTAATGCTCCAATATGATGCTTTAACAGGACACTAGATATTAGGGAAACTGATGGAAATCAGTTTTGTTTAATTCCCATTGATTTTAGTTGATCTTCTGGTCGGGTCTGGAGTAGATCTCTGAATCTCCCAACATGAGCAGATGGAAGCTTCATTATAATAGAAAAGAACTGGGAAGATGAAGAGAGCCACATAATTTTCCAACCCGTGGACATACTGGGATGGAAATCTCAGCATACCTGCAGCTGGATATGTTTAGGCTGGCGCAGCCTTTCGAGTCTCTTCTTTCGTTTAGCCAGCATGAAACCGTCATCTGTCTTTGTGTTAGTTCTTTATTTTTTTCATTCTGAGCTCCCTTTATTGGTACCTGAGTTCTTGCCACCAAGAGTCTTTCAAATTGACTTGTGCAGAGGAAAAAGGGACCAGCAAAATAATACCTAAATGCAAGCCTTGCCAAGATTCAATGAGAATGATGTTGAAGTATACTTTATATCCTTTGAGAAAGTAGCTAAACAATTGAATTCGGCAAAGACCATGTGGGTGCAGTTGGTTCACACAAAGTTGGTAGGTAGAGTGAGTGATGTGTTTGCCTCACTATCAGAGGAGGTATCTGGGGATTATGATGTGGTGAAGAAAGCCATATTAAGTGCCTACAAACTAGTGTCAGAAGCCTACCGATGGAAGTTTAGAAATCTAAGAAAAGAACCAGATCAGAATTAAACAAGCTAATTTTGATAGGTTGGCAAGAGCACTAAAAACAAACCAAATGTATGAGGTGCTTCGGGAGATAATCATTTTTGAGGAATTTAAAGATTCACTTCCTGCAGTAGTGAGGACTCAAGTGGAACGGCAGAGTTAAAACAGCTGGACAGGCGGCAGAAATGGCTGACGATTCTGAATTGGTTAATAAAGCAAAGTTTAGTGTCTGACATCAATTTCAATCTGCGAAGGATAGAAACTGGGGGTGTGAGAAGTTCACAGTGTCCCTGCAGAGGAGGTGTGGTTAATTGTTAAGGAGAGTGTGCCTCAGAGTAAAAAGGAATTCAATGATAGTGATCGAGAGACAAAAACAATTACGCGTTTGCAATGTAATAAAGCAGGACATGTGAAGCCACAGTGTTGGCGGCTTACGAAAAGTAGTGGGAAGACAGACTGGATGAAACTGGATAAGTCAGCAGGGATAATTAAAGTGGGAAGAAAAACCAATGTCCCAGTGGAAGAGGTGTCACAGACTGTACAAACTGTTCAGAAGGTGGTAGATAAGCAGATAGCAGAACTTATTAAGGATTTTATTTGTGAGGGTAAAGTTTACTCAGGGTACAACGGGGTGTAGGTAGGGAGATTGGACCAGCCTGTTAACCTCTGTTGAGAGCTGACAAGGCATCCGTAACATGGTGTAATCAGTTGCGGCGTTCACAATCGCGGGGGAAGCGCCAATGGCCGCGATAGGCTTTTAAATTCAGAATGCCGGCCGCACTGACTTTTAGATAAACCAATGCAGTCTTTTGGCCAGAAGCGGCAGCAGAGAGCAGGTCTCGCACCCCCTTACATATATTGATGTCACATGCCCTGTACATCTGTGCTTTTGGCATGAAATCACTGAGGAGAGATTCCTCCATTTTCTAGCTGGGAGCAAGCAAGGCAACAGGACTGTGAAGGACTGAAGATGGATCATTTTAAAAAACAAAAAAAAATGAAATTGGAACAAAGCAGTGTAAAGATGATTCCTTGAGGTATGGCTTTGTTAATTGTGCCAGGGCAAATCAAGATGCAAAGACTATGTGCATTATATTCAGGGAAGTACAGGGAAATTAAAGTTTAGAATCTCAAAACCTCAAAGGCATTTGAAGACTAAGCATGGTGTGTTTGAGGACAAACTTCTTGATTTTTTTCAAAGGATGCAGCGAGAACTTAAATCATCAGCTGACGTTCTTAGCAGAAATGTAGCATTAAATGACAAAGCAAATGAGATCGAGAGAACCAAGCAGGTTCACCTGTCACATTAAAGGTAAGCAAAATAGTGTGTTGCGAAAATCGACTGCGTGGGTTGCGAAGGTCGGCCGGCATTGGTCCCGAAGGTCCGCCAGTTGGTAAAAGTGGGTCCAGGGAAAGAAGTTTGAAAAACACTGCTCCAGATTACTTTTACATAATGAGTCATCAATGAATAGTTCGAGTGGGAATATTTCAAAGAAATTGTTTACACTCCTGTAACCACAGGATAAGTTAAGAAGTATTTCAGAAATAATGCACTATTGTCAGGATTATGGACAAGGCACTTTGTGGCAAGACCACGGGAGTACACCTGGATTTGAAACCATATGTTACCTAACGGCTCAAACTCTCTGTACAGGCTGACTATCTCCTCTGGAGAATGAGGATTATCATTCCAACATTATTAAGGGAATGTGCAGGGGCGGCATGTGGCGCAGTGGTTAGCACTGGGACTGCGGGGCGGAGGACCCGAGTTTGAATCCTGGCCCTATGTGGAGTTTGCACTGTAATAGCGCAAAATTTCAGAAACTAACTTTCACTTTAGGGCGGGATGGTGGTGCAGTGGTTAGCACTGCTGCCTCATGGCGCCGAGGACCTGGGTTCGATCCCGGCCCGCTGTCCATGTGGAGTTCGCATATTCTCCCTGTGTCTGTGTGGATTTCGCCCCCACAACCCTAAGATGTGCAGGTTAGGTGGATTGGCAATGCTAAATTGCCCCTTAATTGGAAAAATATATATAATTAGGTACTCTAAATTTATTTATTTTTTAAATTAAGGAAATGTGCCTTGTGGTATTCAATCACAATCTGCAACCTCATGGCGTGGCATATCCCTCCACTCTACCATTAGCACCAAGCCAGGGGATCAACCGTGGCTCAATGAGGAGTGCAGGAGGGCATGCCAGGCGCAACACCAAGCATACCAAAAAAGGTGTCAACCCAGTGAAGCTGCAACACAGGACTACTTGTGTGCCAAACAGCATAAGCAGCAAGTAATAGACAGAGCTAAGCAATTCCACACAAACACATCAGATCTAAGCTCTGCAAACCTGCGACATCCAGCCATGAATGGTGGTGGACAATTAAACAACTCACTGGAGGAGGAGGCTCCACAAATATACCCGTCCTCAATGATGGACGAGCTCATTACATATTTGCAAATGTCAAGGCTGAGGGATTTGCAACAATCTTCAGCCAGAAGTGCCGAGTGGATGATCCATGTCGGTCTCTACATAAGGTCCCCAGCATCACAGATTCAACTCACTCCACATGATATCAAAAACAGCTGCAGGCACTGGATACTGCAAAGTCTATAGGCCCTGACAATATCCCAGCAATATTACTGAAGACTTGTGCTCCAGAACTTGTTGCACCCCTAGCTGGATTGGATTTGTTCTGTTTCTTGTGTAGACACACATGGGCACTTTTCCACGTTGCCAGGTAGATGCCAGTATTGTAACTCCTCCTTTCACAAACCCTCCACCACCGACGAACAGTCGCAGCCGTGTGTACCATCTACAAGATGCACTGCAGTAACTCACCACAGTTCCTTAGACAGCACCTTCCAAACCCATGACCACTGCCATCTAGACGGACAAGAGCAGCAGATACCTGGAAACCCCCACCACCTGGAGATTCTCCTCCAAGTCACACCCTGACTTAGAAATATATCACTGTTCCTTCACTGTCGCTGGGTCAAAATCCCGGAACTCCCTCCCCAACAGCACAGTGGGTGTACCTACACCTCAAGGACTGCAGCGGTTCAAAAAGGCAACTCACCACTACCTTCTGAAGGCCAAGTAGGGATGAGCAATAAATGCTGGCCTAACCAGCGATGCCCACATCCCGTGAATGAATAAAATTAAAACAACTTCATGAAGGTCATTGTGGGATAGTAAGGATGAAGGAGATAGCCAGGAGCTATTTTTGATGGCCAGGACTCAATAGCAAAATTGGGGAGAAGACAGGCACATGTTTGGCATGTCAAAGGTTTGAAAGCTGCCACCACTAACGCCATTACATCCATGGGAATGGTCAGTAGGGCCATGGCAAGGAGTTCATATAGATTATGCCAGACCATTTGAAGGATGAATATTTTCATTGTGGTGGATGCACACTCAAAATAGCCTGAAGGAAACAGCAAAGTCAGGTTTTGTGATGTGAGAACAGGGCTAAACGCTGTGTTTTTCAGAAAGGTCAGGAAGTATTGGCAAGGAAGTATATCACCAGTGAGAAGTGGATACCTGCCATTGCCTTCGCACAGGTAGGATTGGTCTCCGACACTGTTCAAACTCAAGACGATGCAGTGGAGAGAAGACATGCTGATCAACGTTTAGCAACTAGAACTAGTTTTCCAAAGACTGAGTCAACCAAGAGTCCACAACAAACTGTGCCATGTAAAGACCGGGATATTCCTGATAACCTGACAATACCAGAAACAACTGTGGAAGACAGTACCCCAGTTGAGGACACTTCAACACCGAGTCAACCTGTGAACAAAAAGTCAACCCTGGTTGAAACAACTATGGACGACATCCAAATTAAACCAAAAACACCAGAGGTTGCAATCAACATGAAAACGCAACTGTCAAAAGAAAGATTCACTTAATAACCAGGACAAATTTGGAAAATATAGGAGGGAATTAAAAAAGTTAATGCAGGGTTTAACAAGAATAATGATTAGCAGAAAACAGTAAATTGAATGCAAAACATGTTTTATAAACCTAGTTTATAGTTTGATCGAGGAATGGTTGGACCCATCAAAGACCCAGGAGATGTGTCCGGTTCCCCTGAGGGTCCTGGCAGATCAGCCACAGGGCAGCCAGTGCTGCCTGGGACGATGTGGCGGTAGCTGTAAGCTCCGGGAGTGTGACCAGGAGGACTGGCCTCCAGTGCCGGAAAAAGGTCAACAACCTACACTGGGCAGCACGAGTAAGTAGACCCCAATGCCTCGGAGACTTTTCCGCCCCCATGCAAGCATCTACCCTCCCCAACTATCCATGCCACCCCAACTCTCTCTTCACCCCCTCTCCCTTCAACCCCCTCAACCCTTCCTTCACAACCCACCCTCCCTGCACTGTGAACCACGCATGTGTCTCCCCAGGAAAAGCTCTCCCACAAATGCCAGAAAGAGGGCTCTATGCACCATTGCCAGTGACTCTCTCACGAAGGCAAAGAGCAACGGGGAGAGTGAACATCCCTGCCTCGTCCCACGATGTAGTCTAAAATATCCAAAACTCACCCGGTTTGTCCTTACACTCACTGCCGGCGCCCAATACAACAACCGGACCCAATCCACAAACCCCTGTCCCAGTACCTCCCACAACTATTCCCATTCTACCCGATCAAAGGCCTTCTCCACATTAATAGCAACCGCCACCTCCACATTCCGTCCCTTCGAGAGCATCATTATAACGTTCAACTTACGCCTAATGTTAGCCGACAGATGCCTCCTCTTTACAAACCTTATCTGGTTTTCCCCTATCACCCCTCACACATTGTCCTCAATCCACGAGGCCAAGATTTTTGCCAACTACTTGTCATCTACATTCAGCAGTGATATCGGACAGTAGGAACCACACTGCTGCTGATCCTTATCCCTCTTCAAAATGAAAGATATCGAGGCCTGCGATAACATGGAGGGTAGCTCCCCCTTCTCTCTCGCTCATTAAATGCCCTTACCATCAGGGGCCCCAGGTCTTCCAAAAACTTTTTATAAAATTCTACCTGAAAGCCATCTGGGACCGGGTCCTTCCCTACCTGCATCGTCCCCATACCCTCCATCACCTCCACCAGTCCAATGGGTGCTCCCAACCCCTCTACCAGGTCCTCCTCCACCTTGGGGAACTCAAACCCATCCAGGAATCGCCGCATTCCCCCCTCCCCACCCGGGTCGGGGACTCCGATTCATAAAGCCTCCTGTAAAACTCCTCAAGTACCCTGTCCACCCCCAACGGGTCCAGTGCAACTCTACCCCTCCCGTCCTTCTCCCTTCCAATCTCCCTCACTGCTTCCTGAGTTGATGGGCCAGCATCCTACTAGCCTTCTCCCTGTACTCATACACTGCACCCCTGGCCCGCCACAACTGCCCCACTGCCTTCCCCGTGCACAGCGGCCTGAACTCCATCTGGAGCTTCTGCCTCTCCTTCAACAATCCTGTCTCCGAGGCCTCCGAAAACCTCCAGTCCACACGCAGAATCCAGTCCACCAACCTTGCCATCTCTGCTCATTCCTCCTTCTCTCTATGCGCCCGGATCAATACAAACTCCCCCCTAACCACTGTCTTGAGTGCCTCCCACATCGTGGCGGCCGAGATGTCACCTGTATTGTTTACCCGATGGCCGCCCTCACCTGCTCACACACCTCCTCATCCACTAAAACCCTATGTCCAATCTCCACGATGCTGCCCCCCCACCCAATGAGGCGTGTGGTCTGAAACCACAATCACCGAGCACCCAGAGTTGACGACCTCCACCAACAACGTCTTTTGCAGCACAAATAAATCAATCTGTGAGTACACCCTGTGCACATGAAATGAATGAAATGAAATGAAAATCGCTTATTGTCACAAGTAGGCTTCAAATTAAGTTACTGTGAAAAGCCCCTAGTTGTCACATTCCGGCGCCATTTGGGAGGCCGGTACGGGAAGAACGAGAACTCCTTTGTCCTCTGCTTCCCAAACCTCCACAGATCTACTTCTCCCAATGTGTTCCACGAACCCTTTCAGCTCCTTCGCCACTGCCGACACACTCCCCGCCCATGGGCTCGACTGATCCAAACTTGGGTCAATGACCATATTAAAGCACTCCCCCATAATCAACTGGTGCGAGCCCAAATCCGGGATCTTCCCCAGCACCCACTGCATAAACGCCACATCATCCCAATTTGGGACATAAACATTTACCAGGACCAGAGGTATCCCCTGCAGCTTCCCACTTACCATCACGAACCTTCCCCCCGAATCAGCTACTATATTCCCCACCTCAAACGCTACCCGTTTATTTACCAGCACCGCCAACCCCCGCGTCTTCATGTTGAATCATGAATGGAAGATTTGCCCTACCCACCCTTTCCTTGGCCTTGACTGATCCCCAATCTTCAAGAGTATTTCTTGTAAAAAGACCACATCCACCTTCAAGCCCCCAGTTATGTGAAAATACGCGACCGTTTAACTGGCCCATTCAGACCCCCCCACATTCCATATGACCAGCTTGGTTGGAGGGCACCCCACCCTCCTCCCCTGCCGATCAACTATATCTGTTTTTGGGGCGGCCCACCCTCGGATGTCCACCGTCACCATCCCCTCCCATGCGACGCCACAGCAACAACACAGCAGCCCACCTCCTCCTGAACAAATCAACAACCCCCTCTTCTACACTAACCACTTGACCACGCCCCACTGAGCTCCCGTTAACTAACCTGCCCAGCTAGCCTGGCAGCCCCCACCCAAGGCTCCCAAGCCTCCTACACCCACCCTGTTGATTTCTCTCCCCCTACTCGCACACCTCCATTACACAAACAATAATGGAACAAGAGAAAAAGGTGCACTCTTCCTCAAAAAACAAAGAAATGGACAGAAAAAGCACCTATCTCCTCACACCTCTTCCACAGTCCAATGTCTTCCATCTCCTGCCAGTCCTTTGTCTGTTAAAAATTCCATCATCTCTATTGATGTTCCAAAATAATGTTCTCGGCTATTAAAAGTCACCCAGAGGCGGGTCGGGTACAACATCCCAAATTTCACCCCCTTTTTGAAGAGGGCAGCCTTCACACGATTAAGCCCTGCTCTTCTCTTCGCCAGGTCCTCTTCGCCAGGTGTTGCCTCCGCAGTGTTCAAGCACAGTGTCCATGTGTCAAGTTGTGATTGGGATGCAAGGCTATGGCTCCCACACGCTACATGTCCCGCCCACCCATGGGAATCCACTTGGGTTGTGTAGAGTGCTCACTTAACCACGATTGCCAATTCCCTATCAGCAATAGCCTTCAGACGCACAGCCAGAGGCCTCAGCAGTCGGTTGGGGTTATGGGTGGTCGGAGGAGCAGACGGGCAGGGGTTAGGGTTGCCCCTGGAACGGGTACAAATGATTCAGGGGTTGGCATGCTGTTGCCGCAAACAGTTGTCCACAGCACCTCCCACTTCCACCCCCTTCACACGGCGGCCGACCCACCCCCCCCCCCCCCCCACCCAGCCGAGGGTCCCCAACACGCCGATGAGAAGTGGGGTGGCAAGCCCAGTGCCCCCAGGCTCTTTGCCCATGAGTAAAGATGGCTACTCACCTTCTCGGCTCCCCATAGAAGCTCTTCCGCCAGGTTCACCTTTTTAAAAAGGAGTACTAGAGGGCAGCACGGTGGCCTAGTGGTTAGCACAGCTGCCTCACGGTGCTGAGGTCCCAGGTTCGATCCCGGCTCTGGGTCACTGTCCGTGTGGAGTTTGCACATTCTCCCCGTGTCTGCGTGGGTTTCGCCCCCACAACCCAAAAATGTGCAGAGTAGGTGGATTGGCCACGCTAAATTGCCCCTCAATTGGAAAAAATTATTGGGTACTCTAAATTTATTTAAAAAAAAAGGAGTACTAATCGGCGCCAGCGTGACCACTTGCTGGGGAGGCCGATGAATGGCAGGATGCCATTGATTTGGGGTGACTCTCGTTAATTATATGGAAATAGGGTATAAGTGGTGATAATTGATTTCTCGCCACACTATGGCGAGATCCCGATTTCGCCTATGGGCGAGAGCCGGTTGCATTGCAACCTGTTTGACGCCTGGTGCGGTTCTCGTTTCCGGCCACTCCTACTATTCACTGTCTTCGTTTCGCTCGAGCGGGAGGGCAACGAGGCCGGAGGATCTCACACGTTGTTTTTCGTGGATGTTAATTGGGTAAATTCTGTGTTAATAATAACATTTGTTTTCATATGAAAGATCCCTAGGTGTCAGTGGAATCACTCCTGGAGCAAAGTATCCTTTCCTTTCCTAACAGTTTACAAAATTGAAAAATTGTTGGGGTCTCATTCAGTTTCCTGAATGGGGTCATTGTTGGGGTCTGATCTGGGTACCATAATAAGAGAAAGTGAAAGATGTGAAGGTTACACTCAAAGGGAAGACTGAAGTTTTTAAAAACATTTTTATTGAAAGATTTTCATCTCATAACAAACAAGAATATCACACACATAATCCGATTATACAGTTGTTTCTACCAAAATAACAGAAATAAGTACTATATGGGATGGCACGGTAGCACAGTGGTTTAACACAGTTGCTTCACAGCTCCAGAGTCCCAGGTTCGATTCCTGGCTTGGGTCACTGTCTGTGCGGAGTTTGCACGTTCTCCCCGTGTCTGCGTGGGGTTCCTCCCGGTGCTCTGGTTCCCTCCCAAAGATGTGCAGGTTAGGCGGATTGGCCATGCTAAATTGCCCTTAGATTAGATGGGGTTGCTGGGTTACAGGGATATGGTGGAGGTGTGGGCTTAAGTAAGGTGTTCTTTCCAAGAGGTGGTGCAAACTTGATGCGCCGAATGGTCTACTTCTGCATCGTAAACTCTATGATTCTATGACCTCTTTGAACTCAACCTAGACACTATGCAATTAAACTATACACTTGTGGTACGCATCTTTCTAGAATGGTTAATATTTACAGATTGTGACAGGTATGGTAAATTAACAGAAAAAAAAGGGAAATAAAAGCCTGATGTCACTTGAGTTGTGGGTGGGGGGGGTGGGGGGGGTGGGGGGGGGGGGGATAGTGCTGTCGTGTTGCTCATGGATCCCTGTGTCCCCTTGTACCGTACACCTGTTGCTTTCTCTGTGTTATTGGTGCTACCTCCTCCCCTTCCTCTCACTCTCTATGCCCCGCCCAGAACTGCCTAGTTCTTCCTCCCATCTTTCTCATTTCCGGTCCAGTGGGGTCCTTGCCTCTTTTAACAGTCGTCCATAGATGTCACATTTACTGTTGCCTAATTTGTCCTGTGCTAACAGTCTGCCCAGTAAGGTGTGTCTGGATAGCTAGAGGATCGCTGCAGCCTCCTTGCAGAGGAAGTCTCGTAGCTGCAAGTACTGGAGCTCATTCCCTTTTGGGAGCTGGGGCTTCTCTGTTAGTTCCCCCAGGGTCGCTATTCTATCATCTATGTACAGGTCTCTTACTGTCAGCACCCCTTTGTCCTTCCTCCATGTTTCGTAGGTGCCATCTATTTTCGCCAGGATGAATTTATGGTTTCCAAAGTGGGGGCTGCAAAAGACATGTCACCAAGTTTGTACAGTAGTGGTGTCTGAGCTGGTTCCAGGTCCTTAATATGGCAATTACCACCGGGCTCCTCGAGTACTTGGTTGGAGGGAATGAGAGTGGGGATGTGGCCAGTGCCCACAGGGACGTTCCAATGGCGGAGGTCTCCTCCATCTGCACCCATTCCGCCTCTGGCTCTCCCAGCCACCCCCGCACCCTCTCTGCGTTTGCTGCCCAGTGGTAGAGACGGTTCAGTGGCACCAAACCCCTCAAGTGCCGCCCTCTTTATAGGTCAGTTTTGCGGATCCTGGGGTTCCTTCCAGTCTACAGGAAAGACATGATTAGCTTATCCAGCTTGCAGAAGAAGGATTTGGGGATGAAGATCAGGAGTGTTCTGAATATGAAGAATGAACCTTGGCAGCATGTTCATTTTTATTGTCTGCACTTTTCCCCCCAGGGAGAGTGGGAGCGAGTCCCACCACCACAGGTCCCTCTTCACCCCCTGCATCAGGCTAGACAGGATCCATTTGTGGAGCCATGCCCAGTTGTGGGCTATCTGGATCCCCAGGTATCGGAATTTGGTTTGGGTCAGTTTGAATGGCAGCATCCCCAGCTCTGTTACTCCTTCCTGGGGGTTCACCGGGAGGGTTTCACTCTTGTTCAGGTTTAGTTTGTATCCCGAGAAGGCTTTGACCTCCCTCAGGAGTTCCATTATCTTATCCATGCTGGCCAAGTGGTTCATGATGCAGAGGAGCAGGTCATCCGCAGAGAGAGATAATATGTGCCCTTTGTCTCCCCTTGTAATGCTTCTCCACCCCTTCGCTGATCTAAGAGCAATGGCCAGTGGCTCAATTGCCAGAACGAAAAGCAGCGAGTACGACGGGCAGCCCTGTCGCATGCGTCTGTGCAGCGGGGAATAGCCAGAGCGGGTGGTGTTCATTCATGTCATGGGAGAGCTGTAGAGTAGTTTCACCCATGAGGTGAACACTGGCCGAAACCTGAACCATTCCATACCTCTATGAGATATCTCCATTCTACTCTGTCGAAGGCTTTCTCTGCATCCAGGGAGATGATAACTTCTGGTGTCTCCTCCCCAGGTGGGTCATGACCACATTCAGCAGGTGTCATATGTTGGCTGTCAAATGTCTGCCCTTGACAACCCGATCTGATCTCTGCGATTATTTCTGGCAAACAACTTTCCAATCGCCTCGCTGGAGCTTTCGCCAACACTTTGAAGTATAGTTCGCAGAGTGTCCTTGAGCTGAACAAATTGGTCCGCCTCTGTGCAGGTTATAAGCTAACAGTCAGTCGGTTTTCCAAGTTAGATAGATACCCCATGCTTTAAATCGAAGACCTGTATGCCAAGTTAGCAGGTGGCCTGGCGTTCACTAAATTGAAGAGCTATGCCTATCTTCACCTTAAATTAGACGAGCCTTTCTGGACGTATGTTACAATCAACACGCACAAGGGCCTATATGAGTGCACTCGCTTGTCCTTTGGGGTCTCATCAACATGTGCCATACTCCAACAGATGATGGAGAACATATGCCAAGGGTTACCCAATGTGGCGGTGTGCTTGGATGATATCCTGGACACGGGGACTTCAGAACGAGAGCACCTGGCTAACCTAGAAGATGTCTTGTAGAGATTCTTGACAGCTGGGGTACACCTAAAGAGGGAAAAATGTGTTTTTCAAACAAATTAAGTGACCTACTTGAGCTGTCGGGTGGATAAAAAAGGTTTACATCCGGTAGGGGACAAGGTGAAGGCCATCAATGAAGCACCAGTTCCAAGAAACATCACAGAGTTAAAATCCTTCCCGGGATTAGCAAATTATTACAGGAAATTTATCCCAAATTTGGCTTACTTCCTGACCTCCTTGCACACACTACTATGGAAGTACCAAAGGTGGTCTAGAGAGGCACCACGAGTGGAGGCCTTCAATAAAGTTAAACAACAACTGCTGTCATCCAACATATTGGCCCATTTTGATCCGAGGAATGAACTTGTTTTGACATGAGATACTTCCCCTTACGGAGTTGGGGTGGTACTTTCACACCGCTAGAAAGATGGCAAGGCTATCACACACATCGTTTCTGAGAGGAGGTATTCTCACATTGAGAAAGAGGCTTGGCGGTCATGTTTGATGTAAAAACGTTCCCTCAATAAATCTACGGTAAGCATTTCATAATAATAACTGACCACAAGCCCTTATTGGGACTTTTTAATGATGTTAAGGCTATTGCTCCTATTGCCACCTCCTGAATACAACATTGGGCCTTGTTACTTACAGCTTCCCGTAACAGCCTCCCCGAACAGGCGCCGGAATGTGGCGACTAGGGGCTTTTCACAGTAACTTCATTGAAGCCTACTTGTGACAATAAGCGATTTTCATTTTCATTTCATTATGAATTCTTTTTTGAGCACTTCCCTGGAACCCGGATAGGTAACACATTGAGTCGCCTCCCGCTGGCCACAAGCCCGGCTCCTTTACCAGCACTGGAAGAGGTCGCAATGACCCTAAAAGTTTTAGAGACTTTGCCAGTGTCTGCAAGGCAACTAAGGCCTTCATGCAAAAAGACCCAACTCTGTCTGAACTAAAGTATATGATCCTGAATGGTGGATTCCGAGGACAACGCTCAGAAGAAATGAAACCTTATCTGACTAAGAAAGATGTTGAGGACTATATAATTTGTTGGGGATCCCATGTAGTTGTTCCTTGCCCAGGGTGGTGTCTGATACTTATGGCCATTCTGGTGTATCGAAAATGAAAATACTCGGCAGGAGCTATGTCTATTGGCCGGCCTCAATGCAGACATCATTGAGTTTTGAGACAGTACGATCTATGCCAGGGGAATTTTAAAAAACCTCCCTCAGTCACCCTGGTACATAGTTGCCTGTGAGAAGGCAGCCCTGTCCTGTGCCTCAGCCACTGCTTGCACAAAGTGCCCCAGGCCTTGGACATCTTGACCCAAGACATCCATTGCAGATGCCACCCATGCAGTGTTGGCCTGGGTGGCACACATTGTCGGCACTACCTCCTGCCCCTACAAGTGGTTGGACTCCTCCAACTGCACCTGCAGGTGCTGGATGGGTTTTGACATCCCCTCATGTAGTCCCTGACTCTGTGTCTGCATATCCACTATTAATGGGATCGCCCTTTCCAGAAGCCCGAGAACCGTCCGGACGACAGTTAGTCCCTGTGATTGGGCTGCCCAGTGACCATCCGCCCACTCGAGGGTTCCTACCTCAACCTGATGTACCGCTGCACGTGTGTGGTGCATACCAGATAGTGCCTCAGGAGCCTCTTCGCTATAGTGCCCAACGAAGGTGTGTGTCTCTGGGATGGTGGCGGGTGTTGGAGACAGCTGTGACGGAAAGTCAGTGTCATCCCTGGACAGGGTGTCTCGGGCTGGAATTTGGGGGCTCTCTTTAGTGTCCATGTCCTCGTCATTGCTGTGGTTGGGGTCTGGGGCGGGGTACACCAGAAGTGTCCTGCAAGACACAAGACATGACGCACAATTGGATCATGGGCTGGGGTGGTGGTGATGTGGGGGTGGTGAGCGAATGGGGTGGGGTGAAGGTGTTGAGGGGGGTGTGGTGGTGGTTTGAGGGTGGGGTAGGGGTGGTGAAGGGGGTGTGGATGTGATCGGGGGTGGTGATGGGGATGTGGGGTGTTGGTGGTGCCACGCATGCCATGGAAAACCACAATGCAGTGGGGTCTCACTTGGTTGCTGATGCCGAACTCTACCTCAGTGACTGCCCTCTGTTCAGGCCCACTGCCTTCTCCTGTGGTTTCGGGGGGGGGGGGGGGGGGGGGGGGGGGGGGGGGGGGGGTCGGAAGCACACAGTGTTAGACAGTCGGACGCAGGCACCACAGGGGGTGGGCAGCTGGTGGCCTTCGTGGCGAGGACGGAGGTTTGTGTCAGTTGTACGGTGATGCCGACTCACCGTGGCAGCCCTGAGGAGGACGTGCAGCTTCTTCTTGCACTGCCGTCTGGGCCTGGTGTTGGGGCCAATAGTGTTCACGGTCTCTGCCATCTGTGTACAGGCACAGTGTAAAGTGGCGGCTAACAGCCTCCTTTTCACCCCAGGGAACAGGGTGGCCTACCTTTCCTGCACGGCGTCCAGCAATGTCTCCAGCTCCACATCCGCAAACTGGGTTGCCGCTCTCCATGTTGCCATCTTCTTAGAATCATAGCATCATAGAATTCCTACAGTGCAGAAAAAGACTATTCAGCCCATCGAGTCTACACAGACGCTCTGAAAGAGTACCTTACTTAGGCTGCATTCCCCACCTAACCTGCACATCCTTGGACACTAAGGGCAATTTAGCATGGCCAAGCTACCTCACCTGCACGTCTTTGAACTGTGGGAGGAAACTGAAGCACCCAAAGGTGACATGGGGAGAATGCACAAACTCCACACAGTCACCCGAGGCCAGAATTGAACCAAGTCCTTGGTGCTGTGAGGCAGCAGTGCTAACCACTATGCCACCATGCCACCTCTGGAATGGCGTGTGTGTGGGGAGTAGAGTGCTAATATGCAGCTCCAGTTTGTCAACCTCCTGAGTGTCAATCACGACCCCGGCGAATCGGTCACTGTTTATCAGTGGAATTATTTGAGTTCCACATGGTGTTGGTGCTAACCTATTAACGGCTCATGAATTGCTCCGGGGCCATCGGCAATTTAGTTATCGTGGAAGTCCACCGATTCAGTTCCGGCGTCAACACTTACTTTCTGAAACAGAGAATCCTGCCCATAGTGTCTCTTCATATTGACTGGGGATGATCTGTCTTGATTTCAACAACTCACAACTAACTCTTCAGAATCTTCTGTCGAGTGAATCCTCCGAAAGCAAAAGCAGTCAATTTTCTAAGCTGCTTGTGATGATATGCAGAATGCAGTTATGTACATAATGTTTATGCATAACCTCCAACCACTAGGTGACAGTGTTAACCCACCACGTGACTCTGGTTCTGGGAGTAGATCGTGCTCGGAGACAGACATTTTTGACAGTGGCTTTACATTAGTTAATTGTTCAGTAGTTTAGTTGACTTTGTTATCTTGATCAAATAGTTGTGAATTAATAAATTATTTAAATTAGATGGTCTGTAAATTTATCATTTACTTCGGCCAGTCTACAGAACATGACGTGATACCAAGAGTGATGATTTACTGAGTTAAATAAAAACAAATCTAACCCACGGAAGATAGCTTTCAAAGAAAATAAGAAAAAGAAGACAACGCATCTTTGCTACTAACCTTGCAAGCTACTGGCATCTTGTACTCAACGTGCAGTAAAACGTGGATGGAAGGCATCAAGGCAGCTTTGGATTATCAGTAACGTACACAAAAATTGGAGGGTGTTTAAGCAACAGTTTAAACTCTATGTTGCCGCCCTTGATCTGCAGGCACAGCCCGGTGAGGGGCGTATTGCATTGCTGCTCACTGTATCAGGTCCCCAAGCAATTGAGATCTGTTTTTGAAAACGAGGTAGACAGCCAAACCTTTGATGACGTGCTTAACAATTCGATCGGCACTGCTCCCCCCCCCCAAAAATGAGCACTATATATTCTGTACTCACACTCAGAACATGGGAGAGGCATTCGATTGCTTCCTTACTGTCTTGCGATTGAAGGCGCAGTCATGCACATTCCAGGCATCAATCATACGAGACCAAATAGTTTTCGGAATTTCTAAAGATAAAGTACATGAGCGGCTTCTGCGGGAAATAGACCTGCAACTTGAAAGTGCTATTCAAGTATGTCACGCTGGTGAGCTGGCTGCGAAGCAGCTCAACACATAGAATCTCAGGCATTTTGGCGTGGAAGCAGAAGAGGCAGCAGAGGCCATTAGTCTGGTGACACAGCTGATTAAGAAACATGCTCCCAGTGTGGGTGGCCATTTTGAGAGGCTGACCCAATCCTCCATTTTATGTTTGTGACATGGCAAACGACATTTGATACGGCAATGCCCTACGTATAGAAATATCTGTCCTAGTTGCATTGACAGAAATAATTTTGCAACCCAAACTTATTCAAGGAGAAGGCCCAAACAGACAGAGTATCAGCAACACTGATGAAGCGGGCCCAGAGGACACATTCTTTGTAGACATGATCTACAGCGAAGGCAGGGAGACTCAAGTCACACCAAATAACAATGTTTTTGTACGAATCTGCTGCAATAGTGGATTGAAGGCAGAGAACCATGAGGATAAATGGACAGTGCCATTGAAGATAAATGTTACAGTGATAACAGTCAAGCTTGACACTGTGCGAGGGCCAACCTCATCAACTTCTCTGATGTAAAAAAGTTGTGGGTTGCACTAAAAATAGTCACCCGATTATTATTACTCAGAGATTATAAAGGTCACAAAATCTTGTTGTTAGGAGCTTGTGAGCTGGAGGCTGAGGAAATTCTCGGTGGTGGCTGCGGGTCTTTAATTGGAGTTGAGGCATGTGAGGAATTGTAGCTAGTCCGATGAGTCTATCGTGCAGACAGTGCTGCAACAGGCCCTCATCCCTCCGCAGACTCTATACTGAATGAATTCCCTGAAATTTTCCAAGGCTTTGGTACATTACCATACACGTGCAAGATTCAATTGAAAGAAGATGCACAGCCTATGATCCATGTGCCCAGACGTGTGCCAGCGCCATTAAGGGACAAACTAAAGGCATAGCTCGAGAGAATGACTGCCTTGGGTGTCATTAAGCGTATTTAAGTCCCCACGGACTGGGTTAATTCTATGGTCTGTGTAAAGAAGCATGTTGGGGACTTAGGAATCTGCATGGATCCGAAGGATCTGAATCTCAATTTCAAAAGGGAACACTATCCTATACCAAAGCGAGAGGAGATAACGTGTGAAATGCCAGGAGCAACCTGCTTCAGCAAACTGGGCGTGTCACAAGGCTACTGGCAATTAAAACTAGATAAAGAAAGCACCAAAATGTGCACCTTCCACACACCCTTTGGGTGGTATTGTTTTTTAAGAATGCCATTTGACATAATCTCGGCCTCAGAGATATTTCATCGTGCCATGGAGTACATAGTTGAGGGAATTCCGGGGGTCCGTGTGTAAGTGGATGATGTTATTTGGGGGTCAACCAAGTAAGAGCATGATAAACGGCTTATGAAGGTCTTAAAAGGTATTAAGAAAAATGGTCTCAAGTTGAACAGGACGAAGTATCGAGTTGGGGTACAAAGCATCACCTTCTCGGGAGACACATTGTCTACACAAGGTGTTCAGCCCACTCAGGACAAGATAGGGCAATTCTACAGATGCCATGCCCTATGGATAATAAAGGCATTTGAAGAATGCTGAGGATGATCAATTTTGTGGGCAAGTTTATTCCTAGTTTGGCAGCCAAAATGATACACTTGAGGGAGGCCATAAAGAAAGATGTGCCATTCCAGTGGTCCAGCAGCCATGAACAAGAGTGGCAGGCACTGCAGGTCTCGCTCACCACCGCGCCAGTGTTCACATTTTTTGTCCCAGCCAAGAACACTAAGATATCAAGTGATGCATCACAGGATGGTATGGGGACTGTCCCGCTCCAGAAGGATCTGGAAGGAGACTGGCTGCCAGTGGCGTATGCGCCCAGGGCAATGTTGGACACCAAACAAAGATACGCACTATGGTAGTATGACTAGGGGTATTACGGTACCTAAGAGTGTGAACTGCCATTGATGCAGAGGATTCGCTGCCCATTGGCCCAGGTATCATGTGCCTCTTATCCCTATTGGTTAAGAGGAAGTTAGCTCCACCAACGAGGCAGGGTATAAGAACCCGTGTTCCCCGGCAGCCAGCCATTTTCCTGTACGCCTGCTGCCGGGCTCACTTCTTGCTAATTAAAGCTTTTCGCTCGGACCTCACCTACGTTTCGTGTCCATTGATTGTGCATCACGCTCAAATCGAAAAAGAATCCCTTGGGCTCATTAGTGGGCTGATGAAGTTCCATGATTATGTGTATGGGCTTCCAACCTTTATTGTGGAGACTGACCACAAGCCACTAGTCGCCATCATCGGAAAGGACCTTAGTGAAATGTCACCACGAGTCCAAAGAATGATTAATAAGTTGCAGCATTACAACTTCGATTTAATGTATACACTGAGTAAGCATCTTATTGTGGCTGACACGCTTTCCAGAGCCACCGGCATTGAGGAACGACTCCAGCTGGATGAGAACGTACAGGTCCACGTATACATGGTGACAGAGTCTCTGCCAGCCTCTGACAATAAGTCCAAACCAATCAAAGAGGAAACTGCCAAGGACACTATCCTGCAGAAGGCCAGAAAGTATATCCTGAAGGATGGCCCAAAGGATCCTGTTCAAGCTTCTACAATATTCCAGCAGAATTAAGTGATATTTAGGGATTTTTCTTGCGGAATGAGTGAATTGTAATTCCACAGGCACTACGATCCATGATCCTTGTTAAGTTGCATGAAAGGCACTTGGGGATGGAAAAGTGCAAGAGGAGAGCCAGGGAGGCAGTCTATTGGCCTGGCATCAATTGTGATTTTGAGTTAATGGTGGAAGATTTCAGTGCAGGCAGACCAAGGAAACCATGCAGTTGGGTGACACTGTCACAATTCCCTGGCAGAGGTCGGAATGGGTCAGTTCCATTTAAATGGTAAGGAGTACCTTCTGGTTAAAGACTATTTTTCTAACTACCTGGAGATAATACAGTTATCGAATTCAACAGCGAGAAGTGTGATTAAGAAGGTCAAAGAAAGTTTTGCGTGACATGGCGTCCGACTGTCGTCATGAGTGATAATGGCCCATGTTTCGACTGCTATGAGTGGGTAGAATTTGCCCGACAGTATAACTTTCAACATATTACCTCCAGTCCGCATTACCCCGAGTCTAATGGCAAGGCTGAGAAGTGAGTGCATATCATCAAACAGCTCCTAAAGAAGGCTCTGGACAGTCGTGGTGATACCTATCTAGTGCTCCTCAGCTATCATTTGAGACTGCTGGTAAATGGCCTCTTGCCCGCTCAACTGCTAATGAACAGGCAACTGCGAACCACTCTACCTCATTTGCCTCATCAGCCCATGGACCACTTGTTGGCTAGACAAGTGACCTATCAGAAAAGAAGGCAGAAGGGGTTTTATGATAGGTCGGCAAAAAGACTACAACCTCTGCAGCTGGAGGATACAGTGAGAGTCGAAGGTTCTCAAGGACAAGGGTGGTCTCAACAGGCAAAAGTACTGTGTCAAGAAGGGCCCAACTCGTACCTGGTTCTTACTACAGAAGGTGTTATATTGAGAAGGAACAGACTAACTTTACTCAAAGTACGGCGGTCATTTGTGATGCAGCCATCAGAGGAAGCACGCAACATTCCTAAAACAGCTGAAGAACACATGGAACAAACGCAACAACAGGATATCACGTGAACACACGAGGATCCCGGCTCTGGCTCACTGTCTGTGTGGAGTTTGCACATTCCCCCCGTGTTTGCATGGGTTTCGCCCCCACAACCCAAAAGATGTGCAGGGTCGGTGGATTGGCCATGCTAAAATTGCCCCTTAATTGGAAAAAAGATGAACCGAGTATTCTAAATTTATTTTTAAAATGTTTTGTTTTTTCGCCGTTGCTCTGTGTCTGATTTTTGTTTAACTTTGGCGTTCTACTTTGGTTCTGAGGAAAGGAATTGCGTTTTTCAGACTGACTGCTGAAAGCTTCTCTCCAAGGACATTTCCCCATTTGTCAGTGGAAACACTCCTGGGGGTGAAGTATCCTTCCCTCACAGTTTACAAATTAAAAAAATTGTTGGTGGTCTCTCATCCCATTCCCTCATATAAACTGGGGTCTGGTCTGGTTCTGTGACACGTTTCAGCAGAAAATCTGTTTCCATCAATAGCTAAAAGTAATCTACAATTATGTTCATACAAACCTTAAAATTGGTTTTGGTTCAATCAGATACTCGCAGACAGCAATAGTTGTTTGACCTGAGTTGGAAGATATTCCATTCAGTGACGTGTTTTATGAAGTAAAAGCAAAATAAAGCAGATATTTAAAACAAGCTATAAACACAAAATAACTTTCTCTAAACTCTAAGGCTGGCTAGCACTCCATCTAATGGATAACTAATGTTACAGCACTAAACTGATGTTACTGCACTCAATAACACAAGGGTTGTGCAAACAAATTGAGAAATTGAATAACCTGGAATATGGTGAACATTTGGGGCATAGTGGTCACATTGTGAGATTTGATATTGTCAAAGAAAAGGGCAAAGAATAGCTATGTGATGGTACATGACTTTGAAATAATTGATTCTGGAGCTGTGAGAAAAGTCTTCTGCAATTTCATTTAAAAAAATTTAGCGTATTTTTTTTCCAATTAAGGGGCAATTTAGCGTGGCCAATCTACCCGCACAGACAAAGGGAGAACGTGCAAACTCCACACGGACAGTGACCCGGGGCCGGGATTGAACCCGGGTCTTCAGCGGCGTAGGCAGCAATGCTAACCACTAAGCTACCTTGCCACCCTGTGCTCCCGTGCGGTGAGGAGGTCTTGTTCAAACTTGTGCATGAAGATGTTGGCATATTGAGGTGCGGGTTTGGTCCCCATGGCTGTTCCTTGTGTCTGGATGAAGAACTTGTTGTCGAAGGTGAAGATGTTGTGATCCAGAATGAAGCGGATGAGTTGCAGAATTGTGTCTGGAGATTGGCAGTTGTCGGTGTTGAGTACTGAGTCTGTTGCAACAATGCCATCATCATGGGGGATGCTGCTGGAGAGAGCTGAGACGTCCATTGTGACGAGGAATGTTCCTGGTTCAACTGGTCCATGGGTGCGGAGTATCTGTAAGAAGTCCGTCGTATCGCGCCAGAAGCTGGGCATTCCTTGTACGATGGGTTTAAATATGCCCGCGATGTAGCCGAGAGGTTCTCACATGGGGTTCCATTGCCTGATACGATAGGATGGCCTGGTATGTTGGCCTTGTGTATTTTCGGAAGGCAGTAGAGATCTCCAACACGGGGAGTATGTGGGATGAGGGCATATAGGGTGCTCTGAAGTTCTGGATCCAAGGTCTTGATCAGTCTGTTGAGTTGGCGAGTGTGTTCCTTGGTCGGATCTGTGGGTAACTGTCTGTAGTCTTCCTAGTTGTTGAATTGTCGGTACACTTCTTTGCAGTAGTCCTTTCTGTTCAGTATGACGGTGTCCCCTCCTTTGTCTGCTGGTTTGATGACAATGTTGCAGTTGGTCTTGAGAGCACGGATGGCATTGCGTTGTGCTTGGGTGACGTTCGGGGTTGTTTTGTGAATGCGACTGATGAATCTGGCATTGATGTGACTCTTGACGGCTTGAGCATACATGTCGAGTCCAGGGCAGCGGCCTTCTGGAGGGATCCAATTCAACTCTTTCCTCTTCGGTTGCTGCACCACAGATCTCGTGGTCTGCTGTTCCAGTTCATTGGTTGTCTCATTGGGTTTGCTGTCGGCCTCTTGTGGCATGTGGAAGAATTCCCGGAGCCTCATTCGCCTGATGAATTCCTCCGTGTCTGCCGCGAGATTGATGGGGTCCATTTTCAGAAGGCAAACACGGGACACAACCGACAAGAGTACCCTTCGTTGTCAAGTACTTCCCCGGAGCACAGAAACTACGACATCTTCTTCACAGCCTTCAACACGTCATCGATGAAGATGAGCATCTTGCCAAGGTCATCCCCACACCCCAACTACTTGTCTTCAAACAACCGCACAACCTCAAACAAACCATTGTTTGCAGCAAACTACCCAGCCTTCAGAACCCTTCAGAGTTAGGGCAGGAGGAAAGGGATGTGTGTGACAGGGGTAGTTGAAGGGAAGGACTCAACCTTAGTGACAAAGAACTGCAAGTGCCCTTGTATATTTTTTTTGGAGGTGAGGGCACAGAAGGAAGATGAGATATATTTAAGGAGATGGTTGATAGTGAAGAAAAGAAACTAGGGCTTTTTTTTGCCTTTCAGGATGATGCTGGAGTAGCTTGATGTGGTATAAACTAGTTGTGCTCCAAAAATGTTGAAGACTTCGCCTCTGTCTTGGGAGAGCGAAGTTGCGAGCCATTCTGGTTGAACAATTACCATGGGACAGAGTAAGGGTTTTATTGGAGATAAGTGCATGTGATGCAAATGAGGGAATGATTGAGTGGATTGACATCTGCAGGGATTTTGTGGTGAATGGAAGGCCAGAGATGGGAGTTTGAAATTGAAGCTATAAGTTGGTTAACGGAGAGTTGTTTCAGGGATAATTGAGCAATTGTGTTTGGAATGGACTGAAATGAAAATGAAAATCGCTTATTGTCACGAGTAGGCTTCAATGAAGTTACTGTGAAAAGCCCTAGTCGCCACATTTCGGCACCTATCCGGGGAGGCTGGTACGGGAATCGAACCGTGCTGCTGGCCTGCTTGGTCTGCTTTAAAAGCCCAGCGATTTAGCCTTGTGAGCTAAACCAGCCCCTTCTGGTCCCCAGACTGGGGAGTGAGGTGTACAAGGAAGCAATCAGAGATGGCCTTATCTGTGATTGAACTGATCAAAGTAGTGAGGCATTGCTCCTCCTGGACAATGTTCCTGGCCATTCTACAAAAAAGAGCAAGGTCAAGGGAATCACTATGTATAGGGGGAGGAGAGTTTCTATGAAGGAAGAGATAAAAGGATTAAAGGAAAGAAGGGCCGTAACATCAGAGGAGGGCGGGCAAGCTGAGCTGTGATTGAAATTATGTTGGGTGATATTTATCCAAGCTTCATAACTGTTGGGGAATACTCGAGGACTAAAGGAAAGGAAGTTTATTCAACAAAGGAGTAACCAAGATGATAATTACAGGCCAGATGACCGAATATCAAAGGTTGGAAAAATATAGGAAAGGTTGTAAAGATACTCTACAATGTTCCATAAAATAGCTTTTAAACACAGTAAAGTAGGGGGCATTCAGCATTGTTTTACCGGTTTCGGAAGAATAATTCTCAGAACATGGGTGAGCTGACAAAGGGCACATTTAATGATCATTCCTGCTTGCCTTCAGAGGATGGTGATGTGCCTTCATTTAAAAAAATTTTTTTTTAATAAAGGTTTTGCAAAATTTTTCATAGTAAATAGTAATAATAACACAGCAAATTAGTGAACATTAACATAGTGCAGAGAATATACAATAGCAATTAACTAGACGCTACCCCACACGCCTCAGTCTTCCCACACCTTCCCAATGGAGCACTCACGCCCCCCCCCCCCCGCCACCCCCCCCCCCCCCCCCCCCCCATGGATTGCTGCTGCTGCTGACGTTTTAATTTTCCCCGAGTAGTCAACGGACGGTATTATGCCCCCGCTCAACAGCAGCAGCTCTGTACACTTGGCAAAGTTATTTCAACACATATGTAGGCATCCGTTCATTGTGTTGTCCCTTGTTTCTCCAGGGCGGTGTTCGCTGCCATTGTCGTCTCGTGCGCACTTCCGCTTCTGCGGCCCTCCCGTCTTTCCCGTTTTATCTGTTCCTGTGGATGCCAAGTTTGTTAACGTTTCCTTGCCTCCCCCCTCCCCCTCCCTGGCTCTCCTCTATTGTTCCCTGTCTCTTCCCTCTACCCCCCACACTCCCCACTTCTGTCCCCTCCCCGCCCCCTGTGGCTCGCCTTTCCTTCCTCTTAGGTTTAGCTATACCTCCTCCCCCTCGCCCAGTCTATCTCTCCCTCTCATGCTTTGGCTACTTTCCCGTTTATTGGCTACCTGGCTTTTCTTCTGCTTGTTTGTTGGCCACAAACAGGTCCCGGAACAATTGGATGAATGGCTCCCATGTTCTGTCGAAGCCGTTGTCTGACCCTCGGATGGCGAATTTGATTTTCTCCATTTGGAGAGATTCCGGGAGGTCGGACAGCCAGTCTGCAGCTTTGGATGATGCTGCTGACCCCCAGCCGAACAGGATTCTACGGCGGGCAATCTGGGAGGCAAAGGCAAGGGCATCCACCCTCCTCCCCAGGAATAGATCTTGCTGGTCTGAAACCCAGAAGACCGCCCCTTTCGGGCTTGGCTTCGCCTTCACCCCCACCACTTTGGACATTGCCTCAAAGAAGACTGTCCAGTACTCCACAAGTCTGGGGCAAGACCAGAACATGTGGGTGTGGTTGGCCGGGCCTCCTTGGCACCGTTCACATCTGTCCTCCACCTCCGGGAAGAACCTACTCATACGGGTTCTTGTTAAGTGGGCTCTATGTACCACTTTTAGTTGCATCAGGCTGAGCCTTGCGCATGTGGAGGTGGAATTAACCCTATGCAGTGCTTCGCTCTAGAATCCCCACCCTACTTCGATCGCCAGGTCCTCCTCCCACTTCATTCTTGTTGCGTCCAGTACGGTGTCGGCCCCTTCTACCGGTCAGTCATACATGTCGCTACAGTTTCCTTTATCTAGTATGCTTGCGTCCAGTAACTCTTCCAGTAGTGTCTGTCGTGGTGGTTGTGGGTATGTCCTTGTCTCCTTTCGTAGGAAGTTTTTTGAGTTGCAGGTACCTTGTTCCCCCTGGCTAGCTGGAATTTCTGTCAGTTCGCCCAGTGTTGCGATCCTGCCGTCCGTGTATATGTCCATGATTGTAAGTGTGAGCCTGTATGGCACAATTCTGGGCTTGCATGGCGACAAGCATGAAACTCGTGACCTTAATCTGACGTTTTACTGCAGCATTGAGTCATTTGGCAATTGCCTTTCTTGCGATGGCAGCAGGGAAATCAGACTACAGATCCTGCATCATAGGTGGGGCCAGAAGTGGCCTCATGGAGTTGGTCTCCACTTTCACACTAGAAAGGATCGGATCCAAGCTTGGCGTCAAACCCTGTGCCAAATTAGAGCCTAACACCTTCATGCTCCTAGGCAGTGTCAATAAGCTAAGTGGCAGGACTGTCAGTGCAACAAACATCTTTATGTGCTTACTCATCTGTGTTCTCCTATATGCCATCCCAACAAAGTCCTCTGCAGCAGAACCCCTCTGCAACCTTGTCCTCTGGTGTGCTGTCATAGATGCCATCCTTTGCCACTGTTCTGACTGAAACCCACTCATGCCTGGTGACTCTCCGTAAGCAGATCTTGCCTTTATACAACTCTTTAAAGTATGTAAAGAAGGTAAAGTCGCCATCATCCCAGATCACCAACAGCTACTTTCCCCTTTAAAGGGGACGGCTGACTGGTGGTGATTTAACCTGATTTTCAACACATCTCAGTGCAAGAGGAAAGGGTGAGAAGGCAGGGCTTCATAAATAACCTCACCCGGTATGGGAATTGAACCCGCACTGCTGGCCTCGCTCTGCATCATGAACCAGCTGTCTAATCAACTGAGCTAATAGTACTTGCAGTGACACTGAAGGTGCTTCTTCAGCAGACATTTTGGTTGCTCACACCATTGTTGATAAGACTGCACAGCTCGCCAAGTAGCAGGTCTCCGGTATCTAAAAGCAGAACCACAAAAAGTGTGACGAGGGGGGGGGGGGGGGGGGGGGTTCGATCAGGGAAGGGGGTTGGGGTGTAAAGCAAATGACCCTGGTGACACCATCTTCAATTTGTACTTTAAGTTAGATAGCCGGATGATTGTGAAGTGTAACCTGAGGAGGTGCTTAAGGCAGGAACATACTACAATCCTGCATGATGACAGTGGCGCCAGGTACAATGGCCTCAAGGACTGCTGGTCTGATAGTGCAAAGCACCGTCTCCCCAAAAAGACTCGGGTGATTGTCATGTGAGAGTACCTATAAGAAATGGATGTTTATCCCTAACTTCAGTGATGTCGGAGTGTGGGTGGAGCTGGGTTGTCTGTCTGCTTTTACTTTCACTTTGAACAAAAGCTGGTGTGTGTCTGTGAGTTTTAGTTTCGTTTTGAGAGTGAAGAGCTGCAGCGAAAGCCAGCAGATGTGCATGGATATCTCTCCAAGTTCAAGAGTGTTCATTTGGGTGATTTCAAAGTGATAACTGCTCTCATTGGAGAATTTAAACCTGATCTCTGTGTTCAAGAGGGTACTTGTCTTATGGATGTTGTAAGGCAAGATTAAGGGTGACTTATAGAGTACTGTATTCTTTGGGGAGGAGTATTTTAGTTGATGGTTGCTAAGATGGTTTAAAAATATTAATGGGATTCATAGAATAAATATTGTGTTTTGTTTAGAAATACTTTTAGTTCTCTGTTGCACCACACCTGTAAAGTGGGCCCTTGTGCTCCCCATAACCAAAATCTATTCAAAGTTATGGGTCAGGTGAACTTCATGATACACTTTGGGGTTCCCTAAACCCTGGCCCGTAATATGATCTAGGTCTCCTGCCATCTCTTTGTTGTTTCCTGTGGTAATGTGTGAGCTAATCCTGCTACAGAGGGAAGATTGTCAATGAGTATGTTGCATTGTCTTTGGTGCTATGTTAGCCATGGCTGGATAACTGGATGTATGTAGGAGCTGCCTACCTCATTGATATGAGGCTGACATCATTGGTAAGTGTGTGAGGGTGAGGTGGAGCATCTGAAAATTGGACATAAGTCTTGTTTGCCGATGGGTGAGTGATAGTGTGTACGGCATTCGGCAGCAGAAGAGGTTGGTGGTGGAGCGGTTGGAAGATGTTATTTGAAGCTAAATTCACTGACCGTTACCACTCTGGTGGAGTAATTGTATCTTGGTTTCTGACATGCAGCCAGATGCTTGGGACAAGTCATTGGGAAATTATTTTCCTGGCCACCAGTTCCTACTGCATTTGCAGCATCTCATCATGGCCCATGTGGACCTCCTCCACTGAGACGTTGCAACAATGAACCTGGATGACCTCTCTCTGCTCCATTTTCAGCCCCCTTCCTTCCGTCAAACTGTTTCTGCCAGTTCCAACAGTTGCTGTAGCCTGACTGCCATTCTTCAAGAGGGGCAGCCTTTAAGAAGAGCAGGCTTGCCATACTGTTGTAGCCACGTACACTCTTCAGCCCTCGGCCCTCCATTGAGTGTGCAGTCAGCCAGTTAAGCCAAAGGTTCTGCTGTGCACCCACCACACGCCTCAATCATTGAAATGAGCAGAAAGCACAGTTTGGCGTTGCCTGTCTCAACTCAGCTGGGCGCGGGGTGTCACGCAACGCGATCCACGGATCTGATCGAATTTTTTGTCTTACTTTTTAAAAGTGTCTATTAGTTGGAGAGTGACGTGGAGACCTGCAAAAAAATGTTTCTCCTTGGCAGCTGAGGAAAGAGAAGGATTCATTAAAAAACGACCTTCATAGTATTTTATTGAGGCTGCAAAATGGTTTTTTTGGGGGGGGGGGGGGCAAATGCTGTCCATCAGTATAAAAACAACAGTGTGCGCGCATTCTCAGCAGAGAAAGTTGGATTTGAAGTTGCCACTAGCGTGCAGTCTCTGCAAACTCCAAACCCAAAGCTCCACTTCCAAACTCCGGCTGCTCTCGCTGCAGTTTTGACGTAACCCCATCAGGCCAAACCACTCTCGCCGAGGAGGAAACTGCAATATCTCTTCTGCAATAATTGGCTCCCATGCTCTTTTCCCCTTCTGTGAATAAAACAGAAGAGTAATGATAATAATTCGATGTCTGATATCGAAAGTTGGTGTGCTGGTGCAGCAGGAAAGAGGGGTGGTCAGAGTGGCTCCCTGTATCCCACCCCCCCCCCTCCTGCTGTTCATGATGGATGGTGCAGCGCAGAGTCCTGGCTGTGTCACAATGCTCCGCTCGTTGGTGTTGGCTCTGACCGTGTGTCCGAGAGCTGTCTGAGCTGGCGAGGGCGAGCGGTTTGTGCAAACCCCAGTCACACTTAGCACACGACACGGAGTAGTCACAGCACCCAAAAGCAATGCGGTAAGGTCAGCGAATCCAGCGTACAAATCGAGTCACCATCGGGCAGCCGACGTGAGGAGGGAGAGAGTTTGCGTGCACTCGCCTGAAAAAAGGAAAATGTAAGTTGCTAAAATCCGGTTGCAGCACTCTTCGTTTTATTGCCGTTGACCGCCACATGCCTGGGGTTACAAGAGGCAGGCTTGGCGATGTGCCTTTTTGATCGCCCGCTACATTTGTACAGGGCGATGTCATTTTTCTTTCCTGCAATTTCTTTGTGCTTAGACCTTGGGCACAATCCAGGTTACAGTAAAATGAGCTTTAAATGTGGAGGGGTATGTATTTCTTTTGTAGCCAGGATAAAATGCTGATTTATATCAGGACGTGACATTGGCTGACTTTATTGGAGAACGGCCACCTTTATTTATCCTCTTTGGTTATTAGAATTCAAGCTAGAACATTGTAAATATGCACATATTTTTGATTGCTCTGGCGTCCGTCTGGATTTCCATTTAACGTGTTTTAAAGGTTTTGAATCACGTTTGTGTAAACATGAATGTTCAGAAACTGGAAGTTCTTTTTAATGGGTATATTTCCAGTTTTCCTTTGTGTTGCTAGTCAAGTTTGAGCAAATTTAAATGGAAAATATGCATTCACTACTCTACACAAATTATACAAGACAGTTATACAACATTTGAATATCAAGCGTTCCGAAATTAAAAGGACCAGTGAAATTTGTGTTGACTGAAAAATTGTTTGCTGAGGGTTTTATTTGCGTGTTTGGGATAGCTATTGTTTGCAGCGTAATTTTATCACAACATTATTTTAGAACTAAACAGAAGTATTGTGATAACACAAGCGCTGAGTTGAACATATAACATTTAAAACAGACCTTTTCAACGAGTATGTGTTAATATCGGTCGTAACTACCGTTTGAATGTAGTGATCGTTCTATGTCGAGAATAATGTGCTGGGAAATAAAGGTACATGGATGTGTCTCTTTATTATGTGCCAAGTAAAATAAGATTGAGGATGGTTGGGAATACATTGAAATGAACCATATTTCTGTCTTGTCTGAGCTACATTGTTGCTCCCACTGGAAACTCCGCCGCGTTATATTGCCATAAAAATGGTCGTGATTGTAAATAAAAAAAATAACCTTTTAGGCTCTTTGGACTTCATGCTGGGCTGTGATTTGTTGTCTTTTTTTAGCAGAGTGAAATAATTAACAATAGTGTGATGTAAGTTAGTGCCATTGGCCAAAAGACGGCGATATTCCAAGTAGCACCTTGTCAAGGTAGGTAGATGGAAGAGTTGGGGAGCAGGGGAGAAAGCGACACAAGAGGAACGGGTGACAAAGGAAGGAGGAGCTAAACGAGGGTAAGAGGGAGAGAGAGCCAAAGAGAGGAAGGTTGATGACAGAGCCAAATGGACTGCCCTCGTATCACTCTCCCGGAGTTCAGAGACTCGATGGCGGGAGCTGTGTCTCCACTTTGTTCCCATACATCCCGAGTTGTTAATTGCAACTCGAGACTAATGAACAAAAAGTGGCCAAGACTTGCTGGAAAGGTTTCGGGCCGACATGACACGTCGGTCTTGAACCCTGGGGTAAAAGGAACAACTCTTCACTGTATCACTAGGCACTATGTTTGAACAGGCGACCCGACGTTTTATGTACACAATCTCCCATGTAGACACCAGCTTTTAGCTCCTCCCCGTTTGGAACTCTCCTGTTGATTTTGTATAGTTCAAGTACATATTTACTGTATTCCCACTCTGTTTCGGGTTAGCAATGTATTTGAGCAGCAGAGTAATGAACACAAATAGCCCTCCCTCTACCCAAATGGGGGAGATGTTTAATACACTTTTGATTGTTGATATTCTTACAGAATTTACTCTTGTGAATCTTAAAACGTGTATGATGTGCCCGTCTTTCTAAATGGTGAAAGAAAATGAAGCAAAATTGTGAGATCTTGAGTATTTAAAAAAAAAAGACAATGTTTTCCAGTGGATGATGTGAATATTTAGAAAACATATTTTTGTGACTTAATTGTAGCTGCAAATTGTTTGACAAGTTGGTCTGACAGATGTGAGCCATCCGACTGTTAATTAAATGTTTCCTTCTATTTTCACACATTTGACCAAATAAATGTATTTCCAATTCTATTGTCGAGTTCTGTTGAGAAATGCCTATTAAAAACCAGCTTTAAGTAGAATTCCTCCCTTTAGTTAATCGGTTCTGTCGAGGCTCCGTCCATATATTCAGTAATTTATATACCAATCATTGCAATAGAACATTACAGCGCAGTACGGGCCCTTCGGCCCTCGATGTTGCGCCGAACTGTGAAACCATCTGAAGCCTATCTGACCTACACTATTCCATTTTCATCCATATGTCTATCCAGTGACCACTTAAATGCCCTTAAAGTTGGCAAGTCTACTACTGTTGCAGGCAGTGCGTTCCACATCCCTACTACTCTCTGAGTAAAGAAACTGCCTCTGACATCTGTCCTATATCTACTACTCCTCAATTTAAAGCTATGTCCCCTCGTGTTGGTCATCACCATCCGAGGAAAATGACTCTCACTGTCCACCCTACCTAACCCTCTGACTATCTTATATGTCTCTATTAAGTCACCTCTCAGCCAAAGTTAAATTTTAAAAAGTATAAATTTAGAGTACCCAATTCATTTAATTTCCAATTAAGGGGCAATTTAGCCTGGCCAATCCATTTACCCTGCACATCTTTGAGTTGTGGGGGTGAGACCCACACAGACACGGGGAGAATATGCAAACTCCACATGGACAGTCGGCCGGGATCGAAACAGGGTCCTCGGCACCCTGAGGCAGCAGTGCTAACCACTATGCCACCGTCCCGCCCTAAAGTGAAAGTTAGTTTCTGAAATTTTGCTCTATTACAGTGCAAATCATCCATTCATTTTTCAGGGTACTTGCTGGTTAGCATTGCACAAAATGGAACTTTTTCTAATCACTGGTATGCTTATTACAAAGGTGAAGTTTATGTTCCAACATGCTATTCCCAGTTGTCAATGCTATATGAGTCCTGCCATCGGGCACTAATTTCTGATAAAAGGTCAGTGACCTGAAAGGTTAATTCTGTTTCTCTCTCCACAGTTGCTGCCTGGCTTGCTAAGTATTTCCATAATTTTCCACCCTTATTTCAGATTTCTGCCATGTTTTGCACTGATCTGTTTGAAAACACTGCAATGTCCTGCCGAAAATAATAAGTCTCAAATTAGCCTCTTAGATGAAGGATTGCTACACTATGATCTTGGAAACTTAAGCCCATATTGAATATTTAAAGAAGCACATTCCTAAAGCTGCACACTTTCAGCTATTTCCCATTTAACTAATTGTCTGTTTATTATAATGTGTTAATTTCTCAACGACTTATATAGCACCTTTAATGTAAAACACCATAAGATGCTTCATGAATGTTTGATCAGGCAAAAAAATGGAGAATGAGCCAAAGAAGGCGATATTAGGACTAAAAACTTGATCAAGGTGTTTAGTTGAGTTGGCTCCTTAAACTTAAGTTCATCCAAAACTCTGCTGCCTATACCTTTCTTAAAAATAAATTTAGAGTACTCAATTATTTTCTTTCCAATTAAGGGGCAGTTTAGCATGGCCAATCCACCTAACCTGCACATCTTTGGGTTGTGGGGTCAAAACCCACGCAGACACAGGGAGAATGTGGAAACTCCACACTGACAGTAACCTGGGGCTGGGATCAAACCAGGTCCTCAGCGCTGTAAGCAGCAGTGCTAGCCACTGTGCCATCGTGCCGCCCAGCTCTACCTTAACTTCTTTAAAATGATCTTATTAAATTGCGGAGCAGGCTCGAGGGGCTGAATGGCCTACTCCTGCTGCTTGTTCGTATGTAGCAAAAGAGATCCACAGGCTTCAACAAAGTGAGACATTTGCTGCCGACAGATTTAAAGACCTTTAATGTGGATGTCTTCTTTAAAAAAAAACTCAGCCTTTGGATCATCTTGGTAACTTAATATATTAACTTAGTTGGGGCCAGCTGTAAATCTAAATGCTGAGAGTTTGTTTTCAGTTAGCATGGCGCTGATGCAAACTCTGATTTTGTAGGGATTGCATTATAATGTAGCCTTTAATCTTAGCTCGGAACCACTCAACAAAACTGTCTAGGCCATGGCCATAGCATCCTTACTCCACATCATCAATTTAAAAATGTGATTCCACATTTTTGAACCGTTGAACAATACAGGGTACTACAATTTCTGGCAGATGGTTTCATTCTGTAAGCTTTCCAATGATGCATCATAATTTTATTTGGTTAAAAAGACATAATTTTAAAGGACAGTTGGTTGTCTCTCTATTCAGTGTGATGGACAATGTTTTCTTGTCCATGTGATGCGACATAAAACTTAAAAATATTGCATCTTTAAGATACAGGTTTTGGTTCCTGGATTTATTGACAATAGTTTTAAGATTAAGAAATGCCTTTCTGAATTTATTTTAGAGCGATATATTTTACTACCATTTGAGATTAGGCATAAATGCTTAAATTAATATTAAAAAAAATAAATTTAGAGTACCCAATTAATTTTTCCAATTAAGGGGCAATTTAGCGTGTTCAATCCACCTAGCTTGCATATTTTTGGGTTGTGGGGGCGAAACCCACGCAAATACAGGGAGAATATGCAAACTCCACACGGACAGTGACCTAGAGCTGGGATCAAACCGAGGACCTCGGCGCCATGAGGCCGCAGTGCTAACCCACTGCGCCACCGTGCTGCCCAAATGAATATTTAGTAACAGAATTTTCTCATTCATCTGCGAGTGGTAACTGTCAAGTCAAATAATCCTTAAATGCAATTTTATTTTTCAGCAGAAATCTCAAAATTCTAGGTCTGACTAAAGGTTTCACTTCAGAGAGCCAGAAATATGTCCTGGTTTGAATCTCATAATCCCTGCAGAATCCATCAATGAGCTCACAGTCTTGAGCATAGTTTTTGGGTGGTATGAGTGTTACAGAACTTGTGGAAGATTGAAGAATTAGTGGTAATTTGAGAATCTTTTAGACATCTGTCATTGGATATTTGTGAAGGAGATTGTGTAACTCCTCTCTCGGTTGACTGCCTTGTAAAGGATTCCCTCATTGGACAATAATCCTATTCCATTTGTTGCTTTTCCCTACGGCACTTTGTAGCTAGGCTTTGGAGTAGTGAGATAATATTGGTGAGAAACAGCTGTGATGCAGCAAGATTACACTTTCTTTCTAAGGACACCTCGGTGTTTCATGTAGAAGCCACATTAATTACCATAAAGAAAGAATACTAAGTGAAAAAAATCCAAATTGTTTTGCATTGATATGTACATTAAAGAAACATTTTGATGCTATGTTCCAGTTGCAACATTAAACTGAGCTTTTGTCTTAATTTCAGCCTTTGTAGCACAGTTAGAGAATATTTTTGCAAAGTTAACTTCTTGTTCAATGTAGTGCTGTATGACCCACATACAGCAATTTTTAAAACACGAGTTAATCTTCCTTGGTGATGTGAGTTTAGGAAAAATATTGACCTGGGGAACTGTCCTGTACCTCCTTGAGTGGTGAATATTTTTATCTACATCTGAACAGACAAGCTAGGTGTCCATTAAGATCTCATCTGAAACACGGCATGATTAACAATGCAGAACACTCTGAATTTCAACCCAGATTATATGCCCATGTCATTGTCAGATATTTACCTGTTTTTAATGTATATCTGTGAAGTCTGCCAGCATATCAAATGTTTCTGCCAGTGAATGTAGCTGACTCTTAAATACCCTCTGAATAGGCAGCAAATTCTGATTTTGCCTATGATGCCCACATGCCATGAAAAATATAAAGTAAAACCGTAAGACGATGATTCCTGACGTGATTGAGACTTTTTGTCTACCTTGTGCATACCAGTTTTGAATAATTTTTACCCCTGCTGAATGTCAGCAACACCTCAAATTTTACTTTACTTTTTATGGTCCATTTCCACCATCTACCCATGAATTTTATTTTATTTGGTGTAAGCCATGTTTTCAGGGATTTAATTTTTGAATGGGAATCATAAAAGTATTGATTTATAGAAATTACAGTCGAATTACAATACCAGAAGGTAAGTGTGGCTAATTCCATTATTGCTGTTAACAGTTCTTCAACTGAAATAACTCCTCTCATTCCATTTCCTTGCCTCTTCTCCATATTTTTTACATTGTCCTTTTACAAAAACTTTTAAATTATATATTCTGTACTTCAGTCATCACTTGTATTGAAGCATTCCGTGATCTAAAAGCCATCTGTGTGTAAAGAACTTTAACTTCTTCCTTTGCGCTTCTGTTGATATTTTCAACATCTTGTTTCCAGTTTTCCAACTCTTGGAAGTAATCTTTCACAGTTTATCTCCCAAAATCTGTACTAAATTTGGAAAACCGCCAGTAGTAGTTACTCCCTTAACCTCTTCTGTTTTAGTAAAAAATAAATTTTTTAACTTTTCTCTATAACTTTAACCTTTGTTCCTGTTATAATTCTAGCGAATTTTTGCTGTGCTCTTTCCATAGCTCCAACATCCTTCTACAATGGGGTGCCCAGACTTCATACAGTACAGAGTCCAATTGTAGCTTAATGACTGTTTGTATAAATTCAACATCTCCATGCTGCTTTTGTGCACAATGGCCCTATATATAATCTTTTGCAATTGTTTCTACCTGCACTCCCGTATCCATGTATCTGCATCTCTAAATATCTCTGATCTTCCATTCAATTAAGAAGGTTACTTATTCACAAAGTCACTACTGAATACACACAATGTCACATTTCTCTGCCCTCTTGCAAACTCATGCATTTTCCCTCACGGTTTCATAGACTCCCTTTTTTGGTATATAATGCAAATTTTAGTACCCACGCCAGCATCAGGACATAGCCTCAAAATCGGAGAATCCAGCCCAGCATCTTTTGGAAGTTTTATCCTGAGTAGTTATTCCAAAACATTCTCAAGTGTACATATGTGGTCCTACCCAGTGGGACCTCGCCGTCCATCCAGTGGGGGGCAGCTGGTGGTGGTGGGGGTGGGGTGGGGGCCTCCATCATGGCCTTCACCATGGCCTGGCTCGCGAACGGGGCCTACCGATCGGCAGGCCGGCTTCTCCTGATGGGGGCCTCTTGTACTTCGCGCCGGGCCCCGTAGCTCTACGTCATGTTGTGTCGGGGCCGGTGCGGAGAACAAAACTAGCGCGCATGCACGAGTTTGTGCTGGTTGCAGCGCGCATGTGCAAATTCGTGCCGGTTGGAGCGCGCATGCGCAGACCCGCGGCGCCCGTTTGACGCCGGTATCGGCAGCTGGAGCTGCGTGAGTCACTCCAGTGCCGTGCTGGCCCCCTGTAGGTCACAGGATTGCTGATCCTAGGGGCCTGTTGATGCTGTCGTAAAACGCGATGGCGCTTACGACAGCGTCAACACTTAGCCTCTGTTTCTCTACTGAGATTGCTTAAACGTTACTTTTCTATTGAAAAATATATTTCCTGGTATATGTGGACAATCTCTTGATAATTTTATACGAGGTGTTTATTCCTTTGTGAACATAATAGATTCAGGAAATGTAGTTCTCTGGCAATTACTGATTCAGGAATAAAATAAAATTCACACATAAAGCTGAAAGAAAATATTCCAAAAGGAAAATTCAAAGCTACAATCTAAATCAACCTGCACTTGAGTGATTTATTACGTTTTCTGTCCTACTTGATTATATTGTTGCTTTGTAATTGTTTCCAGGTATCCATTTTTCTATTACATCAAAGAAATGGTAACATTTTACTTTGTCTAATATCGGAGTAAAAAAAAGTTCTTGGCAGTGTATAGAAGACCTGTCATTTTGTGGAGTTAACCTTTGTTAATGAAATTTCTTAACTGACACTGAGCAGCCACTTAGTCGATGATGGGGTTGACTGACCACGTTACTTTGTAAAGAGAAAATAAGAGAGTTAACACTTTGGGGATAGTTTGGGATAATTTTCGGGATTACACATTTTAATTCTTATGCAGTAGTTAGGTTTGATCAAAACCGCAATTGAGTATGCTTGTAGAAACTATTTAAGTAGGTTTAATCAGCTTTCACAGACCTAAGACTTATTCAAATAAATGCCATGGAACTTTGCTTATTAGAGAGTCAGAGACTTTAAGAAACTTGATATAGGTGTTTATGATTATTATGGATATAATTATGCAGAAACAAGATTAATATGGATATAATCATCATATAAAAACAAAGTTTTTGATGCAATGGATTCACTTAGGATTAGGTGTCAAAGTACAAGTTGAGGAAGGAAGTCTGAGGTTGGATCTATGAAAACTTTCCTTTTCTGAGGGTGATTGACCTGTGTAATAGGAGCGAAGGGCAGGTCGTGGAGGCTGATTCCTTCCAGCCCTCCAAGAAGGCATTAGATTGATTACAGGAAAGCACAGTCATTTTGACATGTGGAGGCAAGAATGCATTGTTTCTACACAAAAAAAATGACTCTGGTGCCTTCTGGGGTTTGTTTGATTGCCTGTGATGAGTTGAAGAGGAGCTTTTGCCAGAAGACTCAATTTAGCCATGGGTCTGTTTTCATCTCACTCTGGTGGGGCGGGGTGCAATGTTGGTGCATAGAGATGGAATTACCCAGTGAATTGGGCTGATGGGCGAGCACATACAGCTTTTGGTCACCCTAAAACTTAAATGTGCACCATATATCGCCAAGTATGAGGCAACATTTGAAGCCTCCAAAACATTTTCCGAAACTGGGGGCTAACTTGTACGTAGAGTATAACCATGAGAATTGCTGATGTGGGTGTGAGCACTCACCATTTTGAAATGATAACACCGGTAATGCATCTTAACTTAATGTGACGCCGTTTATTTATTTAATTAATTTTACAAAGCTAACCACAATCAAAGCATTTTAAAACCATCAAATTTATTGTCTTCGGTATCGACACAGAGTTCATCAAATTGATTCTGAATCACTTTGGCTATGACCAATTGTAAGGATCCCACTTTGGATCAGTTTAGACGCTTTTGCTTTCTGAATCATCCCACCACAACTTTCTTTCTATCCATTCAATTGGATATTCCACATTTTTTGAATTATTTGATTTTACTTTATGCACCAATAGCATCCCATGATTTGATAATCATAAGATTATAAGAAATAGGAGCAGCATTAGGCCATTTGGCTCAGCAAGCCTGCTTTGTCATTCAGTATGATATTGATGATTGGAATAACCCTTGACAGCCCTGGTCAATCAAACACATGTCTAATTCAGCCTTGAATATATTCAATGACCCACCATCCACTGCTCTGTGTGGAAGAGAATTCCAACGACTAATGACCATTTGCGAGAATAAATTTTTCCTCATCTCCATCTTAAATGGGAGACTCCTTATTTTTGAACTGTGCCCTCTTGTTCTGAATTCCCCCATGAGAGGAAATACCCTCTTCAGCATCTGCCCTTTCAAGCCCCCTCAGAATCTTATGTTTCAATAAGATCACTTCTCATTCAACTAAACAACAATGAATATAGGTCCAATCTGTTCAACCTTTCCTAATAAGAGAATTCCTTCATCCCAGGAATCAGCCCAGTGAACATTCTCTGAACTGCTTCCAGTTCAAGTATATTCCTCCTCAAGTAAGGAGACCAAAACTTTGCACAGTATGCTAGTTGTGGTCTTACCAATACCCTGAACTGTTGTGGCAAGATCTTCAATTCATTTAATATTCCATTCCCCTTGCAATGAAGGCTAACATCCAACATACATTTGCCATTGTAATTAAATGCTGTACTTGCATGCTAACATTTTGTGATTCATGTATAAGGACTTCCAGATTCCTCTGTACTGCAGCATTCTGCAGTCTCGCTCTGTTTCAATAATATTCTGTTCTATTCTATCTTCAAAATGGTCACCCTCACATTTACCCACATGATACTCCCAGCTGGCAAATACCCCCCCCGCGCCCTGGGCTAACTCTTCTTCTCCTCCTTGATCATCCTTCACACATCCTGCACTGCTACCACCCGGTCTTAAGCAGAGACACTTCCCAAAGAGGACATTGCAACAGGGACTCGCCATTACCCATTAGTGTACAAAAGGTTAGGTTGGGTTACTGGTTCCGGGGATAGGGTGGAAGCCTGGGTTTAAGCAGGGTGCTCTTTCCAAGAGCAGGTGCACACTTGATGGGCCAAATAGTATCCTGCACTGTAAAAAAGAAAAATTCTATGAACTGCCCGTGTGGAGTTTGTACATTCTCCCCTGTTTGCGTGGGTCTCAACCCCACAACTCGAAGAGATTCAGGCTAGGTGGATTAGCCACGCTAAATTGTCCCTTAATTGGACAAAAAAGAATTGGGTACTCTAAATTTATTAAAAAGTATTAAGTATTACACCAGACACGTTGGGCAGTCTTTGGAGAATATTCTGCATAACACGCTGCAATATGGCACATGCCAACGAGAACGCAAAGGACAGGCAGGTGTACTTGTACAGGCCCTTATGTTTGTTAATGGTGACGTATTTAAGGGATGGTTCATCCAGTTTGAGCAGGAGGAAGGTGTTTCTTATGTCTTGTTTTGTGAAGGTCAGGCCACCTGCTAATTTGTCATACAAACCTTCTGAGTGGCATGGGGCTCAGTTTTGAGACTCTATTGACTGAATTTTTAGTCCCCTCGACTAACCTGTCAGGTTTGAAGATGGGAACAATGGATGCGCCCCATGCTGTGACCTGCATCGCTTCTATTATCCCAAGGCTATCCAATCGCTCAAGCACAGATTTCACTTTTACCCGAGCAGCTTCGGCATAGCATTGGGTTTGACGTTGATTCAGGCCCTGGCTCCTTTTATTTTACCGAGGCCCTCTTGGAAGACTTCTGGATATTTTCCAAAATCTCAAAGCCTTCCAAATAATTTCCAGCCAGTTCAGCCGGATCCATTGGAGCCAATCCCTGCTCATGAGACTTAGTCCTGATCCTCACATGGCTATGAGTGGAAGTTGAGCCGATTGTTGTCTATAGGTTACCAGGGTCGTGGTGGTTTTCACAATTCGCAAAGGTTCCCTTGTATACGTGGTTAATCTGGTTCTGGTATCCCATAGGTTTAAGGGTAGAATACCCGTTCAGGGGTGATTGACTGTTCACTATTGGGGCGGCAAGGTAGAACCCTTGCTTCACAGTGCTGGGTTCGATTCATGTCTGTGCGGAGTCTTCATGTTCTCCCCGTGTCTGTGTGGGTTTCCTCCCACAAGTCCCGAAAGATGTGCTGTTAGGTAATTTGGACATTCTGAATTCTCCCTCTGTGTACCTGAATTGGCGTTGGAGTGTGGCGGCTAGGGGATTTTCACAGTAAATTAATTGCATTGTTAATGTAAGCCTACTTGTGACACCAATAAAGATTATATTTTTATTATGACAGAGACAGCGGCCCCCATATTTACCTCCATCTCTAAGAAATTACCGTTTACCTGTAGCCTTATCCTTATTGAGGTGACCTTGATTGTGACGATGCAGTTCAGCTGTGGCTGTCATGCACACTTCCATGTTCAGGCTCACACGTGCATGCTCCAGATGGGTAGTGGTTGCACATAAGTTGAATATGTTGAACATACACACAAGTGGAACCCCTTCCTGTTAATGAAGGGTACTCCCGGTTGCCCCGGTGTGTGCAAGGTGACATGCATTCCTTCAATTAAGCCCTGGATTGGGACATCCCGGTGATGGCGGAGAATCCTGCTGCCCGGGCATCTTGAAGAGCTTGGTCCAGTTCGAAGTTCGAAAGCACATGTTCAAAGTTCCAGTTCGAACGCACATGTCTGCATAGCATGAAAATCGCTTATTGTCACAAGTAGACTTCAAATGAAGTTACTGTAAAAAGCCTCTACTCGCCACATTCGGGGATGCTGGTACAGGAATTGAACCTGCGCTGCTGGCTGCCTTGGTCTGCTTTAAAAGCCAGCTATTTAGCCCTGTGCTCATGCAAGAAACAATACTTTTCACTGTATACTAAAACATGTGACAATAATAAATCAAATCAAATCAAAGGTCCCACAGAGTCTTCTTGCTTCAAGCCAGATTTCCTTCTGGACTCAAATGTCCCCTTGAGCACGGTGTTGCAGGACCCAGCTATCTTAGAAAAAATTGTCCTTCTTTCTGGCTATAGAAAAGGCAGGAAAGAGCAACCACAGCCTCCAGGCATTTGCAGCCACCAGAAGGAGCAAGCAGCAAACACAATCTGCAAATATTTTAGTTTATTGACGGCATGAAAAGACAACACAATGAGGACACCAATCACTAGGCACACAGAACACACTCCGACCATTCCCCCACCCCAGCCTACATCAGCGGAAAGGTACACCTGTCCATCAATAAAGGCTGCTCCAGCACAGAGCATGGCGGAGGAGAGAAAGAAAACAATTCTATCCCTCCCAAGAGGGGCAAAAGTCAGTCCTCTTCTTTCTTCCCCCTCCCAACACACACAGCCCCAGAAAATGGACACCAAAAAACAAAAAGAATACAATTCCACCAGCTGCCAAATCAGCCCACCCACCCCCCGAACGGCCCCAACAGCATATCTACATCGTTGGAAAGGCGGCCAATGCTTGTACAAAAAAGCAAGTGTGTAAATGTCAGTGTATGCATATAGACTCGAGTGTGGGTGCATAACGAGTATAGGCGATAACACCCCCCCCCCCCCCCCCCACACACCCTCTTCGGTGGAAAGCCGCTGGTAAGCCAATGAGTGGAAGGTCTCACTGATCTGAAGGACAGCGGAGGAGGGGGAGATACTGAAACCCCCCCTCCTCCCCTCACCAGCACTGAAAGCGCCTTCTAGTGACACCCAGGCCACAGAGGCAGGATTGGCCGAAACTGGCAAAAAGGTAATCCGTAGTGACATGGTAGTAATCATACAATCCCCCCGCCCAGACATAAACAAAACAAAACACCGTGCAAAAGGAAACTAAGGAACAACAGCGACCTGCACGGCTCCCATAATAGGAGCAGCAGATGGCTACTGAACGTAAAAAGTCACCAGTAGCTCATGAACATATCCCGGCATAACCTCTGGGCTGCATAGCTGAGCCAGGCTGCCGCCCCTCCTCGCCTGCAGTATCGGTGTCTGATCTTCCATCACCACCCTGTCCAAGGACCTGGCCACAGGCACACGGGGCATGAACAGGTGACCCACAGGTCCAGAACAGACAACACAGTCAACACAAAAAGAAAGGCCTTTAAAAAACATCCACAGACTGCTTGAGCAAGCCCTCCTACATCCTCAGCCCAGTAGTAGGACCACCAAAATCCTTCCGTCGCTCCACAATCCAGCAGTAGTAAGCCCAAGGGGAAGAGGCAGTAGGCAATCAGAAAATGCAGCAACAAACAAACTCACAGCAACAGCAGCCTCTTAACGGGCAATCTAGAATTAGTGGGCAATTTAGCATGGCAATTCACCTACTCTGCACATCTTTTGAGCTATGGAGGTGAGACCCACACAGACACTGGGAGAATGTGCAGCTGGAGTGAAGTGGCAGCCATTTCTGAAGCAGGTGTTTGTAGGTTGATAATATTTTAAGAAAAGGCGAGTTAGGATATGAAGGTGACAGTTTTTCCTCGATATATCTATTTAAAATTCTCTGGAGTTACTGATTTTTTAATGGGGAGGTGGAGGATGAATAAAGTGGTTAAACAAATCAGATGGTCTTCCCATCCTCATCATAGTTGCAGAGCTAATACTATTTCCACCTCTTTTTTTTCCCCCTGAGGTAGAATCACAAATGTGATTGTCAGCATTCTTCCTCCCCCTCCCCCTCCCCCTCTCCCTCTTTATTTTGCATCACTGCAGGATCCAGACATGTTGGAGCCATTTTTCTTTCACAACTGAGCCAAGTTTGAGAGGGAAAAAAAACCGTGGATATTTGACTTTGATGACACTTTTTAAATGTTGTTCCACACTTGAATATCTCTAAATCTCATCTAACAATGAGTAAAGGGAATCAGAGAGCAAATGATGATCAGATAAAGCTGAGGCACAACACCATCATCATTCTGGAGGATATTTATTTTACAACAGGAACCTAAGTAATGAGAGCTTGAAACAGTCATGCCTCATGATCCTTGGTGAACAGGGGAATCAAAGTCTCCATTAGCAGGATAAGAAAGTGGTCATTAATCTACTTAACTTGACATACCTCTATGTAATTGTGAGCTCGGTCTCATCAATTCAAAATATTCTGCATTGTTAAATGGTACAATTTCAAACGAACTCAACAGCTTATGTATTGCAATGATCTCCAGTACTGTTGTTATCTACCTATAATATATTTATGTTAAAGCTTTAGACATGCAAATATTTCCTTTGGATGTTGCTAGGGAGCAGAAAATGCTGATTAAGTTTTTTCAGACGAGGGAGATGCCACTTGAAACAGGCCATCTGTCCTGAGGGGATTGATTTCCTGTGAGCAGGCTTTTGTTGCTGGAGGACAATTGATGTTGGTGTTTGCTGATAACACTGATCTTGATGATATTGTGCTCGGCCAATGTTACAGTAAATACATGAACTATGAAAGATGCAATTTTGAACAGATGTTGTAAAGGACCCCATCCTCACAATGTTTTTGCTCATTATAGGTTTGCTGGAATTGCTTAACATGTTTGCTTCTGCTATCCTAGTCACGATTCCCTTCCCCCACTTGGGTGAAATGTGTGGCAGCCCTTAGGTGCAAAGATGCCTGGGAAGTTTACATAGGAAAGAGTCATCCTGTTTGGCATGGATGATCAGGAATGAGGCTAGAATAGCCCATAGCTGTCATTCACATTTTGTTTGAAAGGCTGTGAGCCTGCTGGGAGCAACAAAGGTGGGGAGGGGTAGTTGAGAGTGTGGGGGTAGCTGCATGTCCTAAGATCTGTATTTTGAGACTGGAAATCCAAAATGACATTGAATTTCTTTATCTGTCAGATCCTCACTTTCCTGGTGCAATAGAAGCCCTTTTATTAGGTCGTTTTATTGTAAACCAATTGTTTTTGTTTAATCAGAGGTTTTCAATTTAGAGCTTTGAAAGAACAAGGTTCTCTTAAAGTAACCTATATAATTCAGTGAAGTCCCATTTGTGTTATTGTTCTTAATGTGTGTTGTGTGCGGGCATCTATCCAAGAGCTAACTTGTAAATATTACAAGTTTATCCATACCATTAATGCTTAGAAATAAAGAAATTCCCCTTTAAAAATTGCAGGTTCTATTTCTAGTCTGTGGTGCAATGGATAAATTCAGTTGCGTGAAGCAAGCACGCTAAAATTGGCCTCAGTGCCCTTGGACTCAAAGAGAAGAAAGAGCAGCCGGATTTCCCTTTCTGAATCCGGTTATCCTGGTTGAAAGTTGCATATAATTGCTTCTTTATTGACATCTTAAATTGGATGCTGGAAGATTGACATCTGTGAATCAGGCACTGGCATTTATATTGCCAAGTCTAGCTACTTTGTCCTGACAGTAGATTTGCAGTTACAATTTTTTGTGAGCTGAACCTGGCTGAGACCTGTGATTCTTGCTGACTAGATTTGCATGTGAATAAGTGACAATTGGATGATATACCAGAGGGTTGCATTACATATATGATTAAGTATTTTCAAGAAATGCAAGAAGGCTGTGTCAGAGAGGGCGCTGGGTGCCAGGGTAAAATTAAATGTAATTTATGGGCAGCTGCATCAGTGAACTGGTCATGTTATTGCAGGTTCACACTTGTAGTGATAGAGCATGTTCCAATCATGTTTATGTTGAGGACAGGCACTTTTTACTTGTAGTGCCATTGGCTAGAATTTTACTTCTCTCACATACTGGGCAAACTTACATTTGTAATATATTGTCCTGCTAAATGAAGCCTCATATTTTCTGTCTATACTCTCCAAAAATTAGGAAGGTTGTTACATTGCTGCAAAAAGGATTCCAGTTTAATCAAATTTAGGATTGCCTTCTCCCCCTCCCTCAATGCTGCAGCAAGTATAACTTGCTAAGTAAATGTAATTGTCCATTGCCCTGAGTTAGTTGATCTCCTTTGGGGCAACAGACTAGGACTTGCGCGTGAATAATGATCACTTGGGAAATAGTCTAGAGTGTGTTGGATGTTCGAGAAACTGTATCCCACGGTTGCAGGAGAGGAGAGAAAGTTAGAAGAAGCTAATGTGAAAAGAATGCCTTGTACTCTTGCATCACAAATGGGGAATGGTAGGGCTTGCATTAGGGGGGGGGGGGGGGGGGGTTGTCTGGCAGGGTGGGAAGAGAAGGCTCATGTGGAGCATAAACACCAGCACAGATCATTTTTCTGATCTCCTGTTTCTGGGCTGTAGATTCTATGGAAGGTACTTATGAAAACATTGCTTTCAAAAATCAAACTAATACTCCTTTAAATAGTTTTAAACCCACAGCTTTCCTTACTTATGTGCAAAGTTTTCCCTCAGGAGCATACAATTCTGCAAAACTACTGAAAAATAGCTTAAAAACTTGTTTTATTCCGATCTGTTTCTCCACTGTATAAAGATGATGGGCTGAACTCAATACTTCATTTATAACATTGATTTAAATAAGGGCTATTGAAAGGGTGAGTTTGTACTGTCTTCCATGTTGGTAAACCAGTCCAAATTATTTTCATCAATTCATTATTTTAAAGTGCATTTACTTATATAGAAAACATAATTTGTTCCATACAAAAAGTTACCACAAGAAAAAGTGAAAATTATATGACCAGTTCATCTGTTTTTGGTGGGGAGTTTCCCAGCTCTTTGAATGGTGTCCGAGCAGGCAGATACAGCTTTGGTTTACCATTTCACCTGGAAGACGCCACCTCTTGCAATGCAGCACTCCATCAGTAGATCTTGTGCTTGATTGGGGCTTCAACCAAAACCTTCTGACTCGATTTGAAAACAACCCGTTAATTCCTATTCACTGTTCCCTGTCTGCCAACCAGTTTTCTATTCATCTCAATACACTACCCCCAAACTGATGCGCTTTAATTTTACACGCTAATCTTTTATGCGGGACTTTGTCAAAAGCCTTCTGAAAGTCCAAATGCACCACATCCACTGGCTCCTTTCATCAATTCTACTGATTACATCCTCAAAGAATTCCAGTAGGTTTGTCGAGCATGATTTCCCCTTCATAAATCCAAGCAGATTGTGTCCGATCCTGCCACTGTTTTCTAAGTGCTCTGCTATAAAATCTTTGATAATTCCCCCACTACTGACGTCAGGTTTACTGATCTATAATTCCTTGCTTTCTCGCTATCTCCCTTTTTAAATAATGGAGTTACATTAGCCACCCTCTGATCTGCAGGAACTGTTCTGCAGTCTATAGAATCCTGGAAGATAACCCCCAATGCATCCACTATTTCTGGAGCCACCTCCTTCAGTACCCGGGGGTGTAGATTATCTGGTCCTGGGGATTTATCAGCCTTCAATCCCATCAATTTCCTCAATATAATTTCTCTACTGATATTGGTCACCTTCAGTTCCTATTTCTCACTAAACCCTGCATTCCCCAACATTTCTGGTATCTTATTTGTGTCCTCATTTGTGAAGATAGAACGAAAGTATGTATTTAGTTGCTCAGCCATTCCTTTGTCCCCTATTATTGTTGGGCAGCATGGTAGCATAGTGATTAGCACAATTGCTTCACAGTGCCAGGGTCCCAGGTTCGATTCCCGGCTTGGGCACTGTCTGTGCGGAGTCTGCATGTTCTCCCCGTGTGTCCGTGGGTTTTCTCCAGGTGCTCCGGTTTCCTCCCACGTCCAAAGATGTGCAGGTTAGGTGGATTGGCCATGCTAAATTGCCCTGAGTGTCCAAAATTGCCCTTAGTGTTGGCTGGGGTTGCTGTGTTACAAGGATAGGGTGGAGTATGGGTTTGGATGGGGTGCTCTTTCCAAGAGCTGGTGCAGACTCGATGGGCCGAATGGCCTCCTTCTGCACTGTAAATTCTATGATCATACATTTCCCTGTTTCTGACAGGGACCTACATTTGTGGTCACCAATCTTTTTTTCTTCACGTACCTATAGAAACTTTTAAAGTCAGTTTGTATGTTCCCTGCAACTTTTGTACTCAATTTTCCCCTCCTTTATCAATCCCCCCCTCCTTTATCAATCCCTTGGTTCTTCTTTGCTGAATTATAAACAGCTCGCAATCTCAGACCTGTTGTTTTTCTTGACCAATTTGTATGGATCGAATTTCCCTTGTAAGCCATGGATTGGCCATCTTTCCCGATTTACTTTTGTGCCAGACAGAAATGAACAATTATTGCAGTTCCTCCATGCGGTCTTTGAATGTTTGCCATTGCCTATCCACTGTCATCCTTTTGAGTAACATTCCTTAATTGAACATAGCCAACTCACCTCATTTCATCGTAGTTACCTTTTAAGATTCAGGACCCTAGTCTCAGAATCAACTACTTTACTCTCCATCAGGGCGGCACGGTAGCACAGTGGGTATCACTGTTGCTTCACAGCGCCAGGGTCCCAGGTTCGATTCCCGGTTTGGATCACTGTGCAGAGTCTGCACGCTCTTCCCATGTCTGCGTGGGCTTCCTCCAGGTGCTCTGGTTTCCCTCAGAAGTCCCGAAAGATGTGCTTATTTGGTGAATTGGACATTCGGAATTCTCCCTCCATGTACCCGAACAGGCGCCGGACTGTGGTGACTCGGATTTTCACAGTAACTTCATTGCAGTGTTAATGTAAGCCTACTTGTGACAATAATAAAGATTATTATCTTGATGAAAAATTGTATCATATTATTGTCGCTCATCCCCAAGGGGTCTCGCACAACTAGATTGACAGTGATCCCGTCCTCATTATACAATACCCAGTCCAGGATGGCCTGTTGTCTAGTTGGCTCCCCAACATATTGATCCAGAAAATTATCCCGCATACACTTCAGGAATTCCTCCTCAATGATATTGTAGCTAATTTGATTTTCCCAATCTTTTGCAGATTAAACTCAACCTTAAATACAGTTGTTCCTTTATCACACGTGTCTCTAATTTCCTATTTAATGGCATTCCCAATAATATCACTGCGGTTTGGGGAATTGTATTTGGTGTCCACTAACGTTTTTTGCCCCTTAATGTTTTTTAGCTCTACCCCATACAGATTCCGCATTGTTGGAGCTAATATCCTCCTTCACTGTTGTGTTAATTTCCTCCTTAACCAGTAATGCAACTCCACTGCCTTTTCCTTTTTGTCTGTCTTTCCTAAATACTGAATATCCCTGGGCATTCAGTTCCCATCCCTGGCCACCCTGAAGCCATGTCTCCGCAATCCTGACTATATCAAACTCATTTACATCTATTGGCACAATTAGTTCATCCATTTTATTGCGAATGCTCCACGAGTTAAGGCACAAAGCCGTTAAGTTTGTCTTTTTAACATTACGAGTCCCGCTCCCAATATTTTTCACTGTGGCCCTGTTTGAATCTGGCTCTTGGTTTATATGCCTATCACATTTCTTATTCCCCTTTTTGTCTTTTGTTTTTGTCCTTATTTCCTCCTCCTCTGACTCCTTGCATAGATTCCTAGCACAATGCCATGTTAGTTTAAACTAGTGTTCTTCAAAGTCGGGGGCGCGACCCGCGGGTGGGTCGCAGGCGGGTGACTGGAGGGTCGCGGAGCGGTTGACCACGGCGCTCGCGATCGCGCAAATCCCCGCACAGCAGCCGGCTTTTCATCACGCCGGCTGCAAGCGGCCGTGATCATGTTTTTAAAAAAAAATTGGCCCCAATGCGCATGCGCGTCGATAATCGGGCACGCATGCGCAGTGCGGTCGCTATTTTTAAAATTTGTTTCACAAGTTCTGTAGTGGTTTTTATTCATTTATTTTATTCATTTTATTTTTTTTTTTTTCATTTTTTCACTTTTTTTCATTTTATTTGTTTTACAAGTTCAGGAAGGGGGTTTATTCATTTTTTCCAATTATTTTACTCATTTTATTTTTTATTTTTTTTACAAGTGCGGGCGGGGGTTTATTTGATAAAACTTTACAGGAAAAAATGCAGAACTTTGGACAGATGGAGACTCCATACTTTCCGACACTGGAAGGCTTCACCTTCAGACAACAGGTTCCATTGGAGGAGCGTGTACGAGGGCCAAAGGGACCCAAAACCATTTCCTCCATTTTTGGCAGCAGCAAACAAGGTAAGAGAAAATGGTGGGTCGTGTAGGTCGGCCGGTGTGGGTCGCGAAGGTAGGCTGGGTTGGGTCCCGAAGGTTGGCCGGTTGGTAAAAATGGGTCCCCAGAAAAAAAGTTTGAAGAACGCTGGTTTAAACCCTCCCCAACCACTGTTGCAAATAGTCCCCCAGGACATCAGTCCAGTTTGTACTGGTCCCACCTACCCCAGAACCGGTCCCAATGTCCCAGGATCTGAAATCGCCCCCTCACAGCATCACGTTTTTAAAAAAAAAAGTATTTTTATTAAGGTTTTGCAGAATTTTTCATAATAAGACAGTAGTAACCATAATAATAAAACAAACTAGAGTGAACATTAACATAGTGCAAAAAAGGGCAGCACGGTGGCCTAGTGGTTAGCACAACCGCCTCACGGCGCTGAGGTCCCAGGTTCGATCCCGGCTCTGGGTCACTGTCTGTGTGGAGTTTGCACATTCTCCCCGTGTCTGCGTGGGTTTCGCCCCCACAACCCAAAAACGTGCAAGCTAGGTGGATTGGCCACACTAAATTGCCCCTTAATTGGAAAAATGATTGGGTACACTAAATTTATTAAAAAAAACATAGTGCAAAAAGAGAATCTACAATAACAATTAAATAGACATTACCCCACGCGACCCAGTCTTCCCACACCATCCCAATGAAGCACTTAACCCCCCCCCCACCCACGGATTGCTGCTGCTGTTGACATTTTAATTTCCCCCGAGAAAGTCGACGAACAGCTGCCACCTCCGAGAGAATCCTAGCATAGACCCTCTTAAGACAAACTTTATTTTCTTGAGGCTGAGAAACCCAGCCACGTCGGTAACCCAAGTCTCTGCACTCGGGGACTTTGAGTCCCTCCACGTTAATACAATCCGTCTCCGGGCTACTAGGGAGGCAAAGGACAAGACGTCAGCCTCTTTCGCCCCCTGAACTCCCGGGTCTTCTGACACTCCAAAGATCGCTATCTCTGGACTCGGCACCATCCGTGTGTTAAGGACCTTGGACATTGCCCTCGCGAACCCTTGCCAGAACACTCTGAGCTCAGGCATGCCCAAAACACGTGGACATGATTTGCAGGGCTGCTCTTGCACCTCATACAATTGTCTTCTACCCCAAAAAACTTGCTCATTCTCGCTGCCGTCATGTGTGCCCAGTGGACCACCTTAAATTGAATTAGACTGAGCCTGTCACATGATGATGAGGAGGAATTAACTCTGCCCAGAACCTCTGCCCACAGACCCGCTTCCAACTCCTCACCTAGCTCCTCCTCCCACTTGCCCTTGAGGTCCTCCACCGGGGTTTCCTCCGCCTCTGCAGTTCCTGGTAGATATCCGACATTGTCCCCTCCCCCAACCAGGTGCCGGAGACCACCCTGTCCTGTATCCTCCGTGGCGGCAGCGTCGGAAAGGTCACTACCTGTTTTTTCAGGAAGGGTCGTACTTGCAGATATCTAAAGGTGTTTCCTGGCGGCAGATTAAATTTGTCCTCTAGCGCCTTCAAACTGGGAAAGCTTCCGTCTATGAACAGATCTCCCATCCTTCTGATGCATGGCCTCTGCCAGCTCTGGAACCCACCATCCAAGCTACCCGGGACAAACCTGTGATTGTTGCATATCGGGGTCCAGACTGACGCTCCCTCCACCCTCTTACCACCCCCCCCCCCCCCCCTCTCCCGGACTGCGCTCCAACAGCCATCTCCTTACTCGCGGGGTCTTATTCACCCACACAAAGCCCGTAATGATTCTACTCACCCGCTTAAAAAAGGCCTTGGGAATGAAGATGGGGAGGCACTAAAAAATAAACAAAAATCTGGGGACGACAGTCATTTTCACGGTCTGAACCCTCCCTGCCAGTGACAGTGGGAGCATATCCCACCTTTTGAAGTCCCCTTCCATTTGCTCCACCAACCGGGTCAGATTGTGTTTGTGCAGGGCATCCCATTTCCTGGCCATCTGTATACCCAGGTAACGAAAACTTTTCTCTACCATCCTGAGCGGCAGCTCTTTCAGTCTCTCCTCCTGCCCCTTGGCCTGGATCACAAACAACTCGCTCTTTCCCATGTTCAGTTTGTACCCTGAAAAACTACCAAAATCCCTCCGGATCCGCAGAACCTCCCCCATCCCCTCCACAGGGTCTGAAATGTAAAGGCTTTCTCTGCGTCCATCGCTGTTACCACCTCCGCCTCCCCTCCCTCTGAGGGCATCATAATATTCAAAAGTCTTCGGGCATTGGTATTGAGTTGTCTGCCTTTAACAAACCCAGTCTGGTCTTCCTCTATCACCCCTGGGATGCAATCCTCAATTCTTGTGGCCAGAATCTTAGCTAGCAATTTGGCATCCACGTTTAAAAGCCAAATCGGTCTGTATGACCCGCAATGTTCCGGGTCCTTCCCTCGTTTTAAGAATGAGTGAGATCAAAGCGTGTGACATTGTTGAGGGGAGGGTTCCTTTCTCTCTAGCCTCATTGAAGGTCCTCATCAGCAGTGGGCTCAATATTTCCGAAAATCTCTTATAGAATTCTACCTGGTAACCATCCGGCCTCGGGGCTTTACCCAATTGCATGCCCTCTATACCCTTGACAATCTCCTCCAATTCAATCGGGGCCCCCAGCCCCTCCACCAGGTCCTCTTCCACCTTTGAAAACCTCAATTGGTCCAAACATTGCCTCATCCCTTCCGCTCCCGTCGGGGGCTCCGACTCGTATAGTTTACTACAGAATTCCTTAAAGAATTCGTTCACCCTCCCTGGATCCAAGACCGTGTTACCCTCCTTATTCTTTACTCTCCCGATTTCCCTGGCCGCCTTCCTCTTTCGCAGTTGGTGTGCCAGCATTCTACTCGCTTTCTCCCCGTACTCATAGGTTGCCGCCCTTGCCTTCCTCAGCTGTTCTACCGCTTTCCCTGTGGTCAGCAGTTTAAACTCCGCCTGCAGACTCCGCCGCTCCGTCAGTAGCCCCGCCTGGGGGCCTCCGCGTATCTCCTGTCCACTCGGAGTATCTCCTCCACCAGTCTCTCCCTCTCGGCTCTTTCTCTCTTTTCCCTATGGGATCGAATTGAGATGAATTTTCCTCTGACAACTGCCTTCAGAGCCTCCCAGACCGTTGCCGTTGCTACCTCACTCGTATCGTTTGTTTCCAGGTAATCCTGGATGTTCCTGCTAATCCACCCGCAAACCTCTTTGTCCGCCAGCAGCCCCACATCCAGTCTCCAGAGTGGGCGCTGCCCTTTCTCCTTACTAAGCCGCAGGTCCACCCAGTGCGGGGCATGGTCCGAGACTGTGATTGCTGAGTATACTGTCCCCGCCACCTTTGGGATTAACGCCCTGCTCAAGACAAAGAAGTCTATGCGGGAATAAACCTTACGAACGTGGGAGAAAAAAGAGAACTCCTTTGCTCTCGGCCGCGCGAACCTCCAGGAATCCACCCCCCCATCTGCTCCATAAAACCCTTCAGTTCCTTAGCCACTGCTGGTTGCTTCCCTGTCCTGGACTTCGACCGGTCAATGACTGTGTTAAAGTCTCCCCCCATGATCAGGTGGTGTGACTCTAAGTCCGGGATTTTGCCTAGCATGCGTCTTATAAATTCCACATCATCCCATTTCGGAGCATAGATGTTCACAAACACCACCTGGACCCCCTCCCACTTTCCACTCACCATTATATACCTGCCCCCCTTATCTGCCACAATTCTCCCAGCCTCGAATGCCACACCCTTACAGATCAGAATTGCTACCCCCCTGGTCTGAGAATCCAGCCCTAAATGGAACACCTGGCCTACCCATCCCTTCCTCAATCTCGTGTAATCTGCAAGCTTTAAATGTGTCTCCTGAAGCATCGCTACGTCGGCCTTTTTTAAAAAAATAATTTTTATTGAAATTTTTTACAGAAAATATAAAATATAACAACAAACAATGAAATGCAACAAAATAACCCATAACAACTGTAACACCCCCCAGACCGCCTCAACGCATGTATCATATCCCCCCAACCCCAACAAAAGAACTTAAAAATAAAGTAAAATTAAATAAACAAACATAGTCATCGTCTCTCCTCACCCCCCGGGTTGCTGCTGCTACTGTCCCAGTACCCTATCGTTGAGCCAGAAAGTCGAGGAAAGGTTGCCACCGCCTAAAGAACCCTTGTACCGATCCTCTCGGGGCGAATTTGACCTTCTCTAGCTTAATAAAACCCGCCATGTCATTGATCCAGGTCTCCACGCTTGGGGGCCTCGCATCCTTCCATTGTGGCAAAATCCTTCGCCGGGCTACAAGGGACGCAAAGGCCAGAACACTGGCCTCTTTCGCCTCCTGCACTCCCAGCTCCACCCCAACCCCAAAAATCGCGTGTCCCCAGCCTGTCTTGACCCTGGATCCTACCACCCTCGACACCGTCCTTGCCACCCCCTTCCAGAACTCATCCAGTGCCGGGCATGCCCAGAACATATGGGCATGGTTCGCTGGACTCCCCAAACACCTGACACACCTGTCTTCACCCCCAAAGAACCTACTCATCCTCGTCCCAGTCATGTGGGCCCGGTGCAGCACCTTGAATTGGATGAGGCTAAGCCGCGCACACGAGGAGGAAGAATTAACCCTCTCCAGGGCATCAGCCCATGTCCCGTCTTTGATCTGTTCCCCCAGTTTCCCCTCCCACTTAGTTTTCAGCTCCTCTACTGACGCCTCCTCCACCTCCTGCATAACCTTGTAGATATCAGATATCTTCCCCTCTCCGACCCAGACCCCTGAAAGCACCCTGTCACTCACCCCCCTCGCGGGAAGCGAAGGGAATCCCTCCACCTGCCGTCTAGCAAATGTCTTTACCTGCAGATACCTGAATATGTTTCCCGGGGGGAGCCCAAATTTCTCCTCCAACTCCCCCAGGCTCGCAAACCTCCCATCAATAAACGGGTCCCTCAGCTGTCTGATGCCCGCTCTGTGCCAACCCTGAAATCCCCCATCAATGTTCCCCGGGACGAACCTATGGTTCCCCCTTAACGGAGCCTCCATCGAGCCCCCCACTTGTCCCCTATGTCGCCTCCACTGCCCCCAAATCTTGAGGGTAGCTGCCACCACTGGACTCATGGTACACCTCGTAGGAGGGAGCAGCCACGGCGCCGTTACCAGGGCCCCCAGGCTTGTATCTCCACAGGATGCCCTCTCCATCTGTTTCCATGCTGCCCCCTCCCCCTCCATCACCCACTTGCGCACCATCGACACATTGGCTGCCCAGTAGTACCCCGAGAGATTGGGTAACGCCAGCCCCCCCCATCTCTACCCCGCTCCAAGAAGACCCTCTTCACCCTCGGGGTCCCATGCGCCCAAACAAAGCTCATGATGCTGCTGGTCACCCTTCTGAAAAAGGCCCTAGGGATAAAGATGGGCAAACACTGGAAGAGGAACAAGAACCTCGGGAGAACCGTCATTTTGACGGACTGCACTCTACCCGCCAGCGATAGAGGCACCATGTCCCACCTTTTAAATTCCTCCTCCATCTGCTCCACCAGCCTGGTAAAATTAAGCTTATGGAGAGTCCCCCAACTCCTGGCCACCTGCACCCCCAGATATCTGAAACTCTTCACTGCCCTCTTAAACGGGAGCCTCCCAATTCCCTCCTCCTGATCTCCCGGGTGTACTACAAATACCTCGCTCTTGCCTAAATTTAACTTATAGCCCGAGAAGCCCCCAAATTCCGCTAACAGCTCCATCACCACCGGCATTCCCCCTTCTGGGTCCGCCACATACAACAGCAGGTCGTCCGCATACAGCGATACCCGATGTTCCTGACTCCCTCAACGCCATAGCCAGAGATTCAATCGCCAGTGCAAAGAGCAAGGGGGACAGGGGGCACCCCTGCCTGGTCCCACGGTAGAGCCTAAAGTACTCCGATCTCCTTCCATTTGTAACTACACTCGCCATCGGAGCCGCGTAGAGCAGCCTCACCCATTTGATGAATCCCTCCTCAAATCCAAACCGCTCCAGCACCTCACACAGGTACCCCCACTCAACTCTATCAAACACTTTCTCTGCGTCCAGCGCCACCACTATCTCCGCCTCCCCCTCCACTGCCGGCATCATGATAACGTTTAGCAGTCTCCGCACATTCGTGTTGAGCTGCCGTCCCTTGACAAATCCTGTCTGATCTTCGTGTATCACCCCTGGCACACAATCTTCTATCCTGGTGGCCAGGATCTTCGCCAGCAACTTGGCGTCAACATTGAGGAGCGAGATAGGCCTGTGTGATCCACACTGCAAGGGGTCCTTATCCCGCTTTAGGATCAGAGAGATAAGTGCCCGTGACATCGTCGGGGGCAAAGCCCCCCCCTCCCATGCCTCATTGAAGGCTCGCACCAACAGGGGGCCCACCAGATCCGCATACTTTTTATAAAATTCCACCGGGAACCCGTCCGGCCCTGGGGCCTTACCTGACTGCATTTGTCCAATCCCCTGGACTAGATCCTCCAACTTTATCGGCGCCCCCAGCCCCTGTACCAGCTCCTCTTGAACCCTTGGGAAACATAGCCTGTTCATGAAGCTCTCCATCCCCCCTCTCCCAATCGGAGGTTCCGACCGGTACAATTCCTCGTAGAAGTCCCTAAAGACCCCATTTACTTCTGTCCCCTTTTGCAGTACATTCCCACCCCCATCCGTCACTCCACCAATTTCCCTAGCAGCATCACGCCTACGGAGCTGATGCGCCAACATCCTGCTCGCCTTCTCCCCATACTCGTATACCGTGCCCTGCGCCCTCCTCCACTGTGTCTCCGCCTTTCTGGTGGTCAACAAGTCAAATTTGGCCTGCAAACTACGCCGTTCCCCCAGCAACCCCTCCTCTGGTGCCTCCGCGTATCTCCTGTCCACATCCAGGAGCTCCCCCACCAGTCTCTCCCTCTCCCTCCTCTCCCTCCTTTCCCTATGGGCCCGGATGGAGATCAGCTCCCCCCGGATCACTGCTTTCAGAGCCTCCCAGACCATCCCCACACGGACCTCCCCCGTGTCATTGGTATCAAGATACCCCTCAATACTTCTCCGGACCCTCCTACACACCTCCTCAGCCAGCATCCCCACAACCATGCGCCAGAGCGGGCGCTGGTCCCGCGCCTCCCCCATCTCCAGATCAACCCAGTGCGGAGCATGGTCTGAAATCGCTATGGCCGAATACTCTACATCCTGCACCCTCGGAATCAATCCCCTGCTCAGGACGAAAAAATCTATTTGTGAATAATCCCTATGGACATGGGAGAAAAAGGAATACTCCCGCGCTCTCGGTCTCCCAAACCTCCAGGGATCCACCCCTCCCATCTGGTCCATGAATCCCCTCAGTACTTTGGCCGCCGCCGGTCTCCTACCCATCCTTGAACTGGACCGGTCCAGTGGGGGATCCAGCACTCTGTTAAAGTCTCCCCCCATGATCAGGCCCCCTGCCTCCAAGTCCGGAATGCGGCCCAACAAGCACCTCATGAAGCCAGCATCATCCCAATTCGGGGCATATACATTAACCAGCACCACCTTCTCTCCCTGCAGCCTACCCTTCACCATAATATATTTGCCCTCCTTGTCCAACACCACCTCAGACGCCTCGAACGCCACCCTCTTCCCCACCAGAATCGCCACCCCCCGGTTCTTCGCGTCCAATCCTGAGTGAAAAACCTGCCCCACCCACCCCTTCCTCAGACGGACCTGGTCCGCCACCTTCAGGTGGGTCTCCTGGAGCATAGCCACGTCCGCCTTCAACCCCTTCAGATGAGAAAATACCCTAGTTCTCTTAACCGGCCCATTCAGCCCCCTCACGTTCCAGGTAATCAGCCGGATCAGAGGACAACCCGCCCCCCTCCCCCGCCGGCTAGCCATAGCTTGTTGACTGCTCGCCCCAGGCCAGCTAGCCCCGCCCGACCTGTTCCCCATGGCGATAACGCCTCTCCTCTACCCCCTCGGCCCACACCAGCTCCTTCCTGGCCATTCCAGCAGCAACCCGGTACCCCCCCCCCCCAAGGCTAGGACCCCTCCTAGCCGCGACGCACCCTCCATGGTACTTCCGTGAGTCAGCTGACTTCTGCTGACCCCGGCAGCTCCCGCCAAAGCCTATCCCCTCCCGGCATGGGGTCATCCCCCTCTTGCCACACCTCCTTGGCACCGCTTCAGCGTGGGAAAGAAAACCAGTAGAGGCCACGCCAGCTCCGCCCCCCCCTGCCCCGCGGCGCGGGAAACCAGAGGAAAGCCCGCGCTTTCACACTGCCACACCCCACCCTTCTGACGCAGTTCCCCAAAATCCAGTTTCACCCCAACCCCCAGCCCCGTACAGAAGAGAACATATAAAATACAAACCCCCAACATTCCCCACATACCCCACACCCATACCCAACAAACAGACCCACCCGGAAACAGAGCAAAAAGAAAACCAGCATAAAAAACACACATGTCAAAGTTAAAGAACAGCAACAGCGAAAACAGCAACGGCCATAGTGTGTCCCCAGGCCCTAGTTCGAGTCCAGCTTCTCCGCCTGTACAAAGGCCCACGCCTCCTCCGGGGACTCGAAGTAATGGTGCCGGTCCTTGTATGTCACCCACAGGCGTGCAGGCTGCAACATTCCAAACCTGACCTGCTTGGCATGCAGCACCGCCATCGTCCGGTTGAACCGGCCCGCCACTTAGCCACCTCCGCACTCCAGTCCTGGTAGATTCTCACTACTGAATTCTCCCATTTACTGCTCCTCTCTTTCTTGGCCCAGCGCAGCACACACTCCCGGTCACTGAATCGATGGAACCGCACCAGCACCGCCCTCGGGGGCTGATTTGCCTTAGGCCTCCTGGCCAGCACTCTGTGAGCTCCCTCAAGCTCCAGGGGCAAATGGAAGGACCCCGCCCCCATCAACGAGCTCAACATAGTGGTCACAAACGCCGGGAGATCCGACCTCTCCAGCCCCTCCGCCAGGCCCAGGATCCTCAAATTCTTTGGCCTCGTGCGAACGTCCAGCTCCTCCAAGCGGTCTTGCCACTTTTTGTGAAGTGCCTCGTGCAACTCCACTTTCCCCACGAGGTCCACGGCCTCCTCCTCCCTTTCAACGGCCTGCTGCTGCAACTCCCGAATAGACACCGCCTGGGTCCCAAGCAGCTTGTTGGTAGTTGCATTCAGGGAGTCCAGCAGCTCAGCCTTCAGCTCCGCAAAACAGCGCAGAAGAGAGGCCTGCTGCTCCTGCGCCCACTTCCACCAGTCCTCGGGTGTTCCGCCGGCCGCCATTTTGTCTTTCTTCCCCTGCTTTTCTTGGGGAACTGCTGCAGCTTTTTCCTTTGCCCCACTCCGGGTGAGCACCATAACTTATGGGGAAGGCTCCTCTAGACACCTTCCCCCACCGGGATTCGTCGAGACAGCGCCGTTTGGGGCCCTCAAATCGGCCCAAAAGTCCTTAAATAGCGGGAGCTGCCGAACGTGCGGCTTAGCTCCGCATAGCCGCAACCGGAAGTCCGCTACGTCGGCTTTTAACCTCTTTAGATGCGCGAACACGCGTGCTGTTTTGACTGGCCCATTCAAGCCCCTCACATTCCACGTGATCAGCCTCGACGGGGGGGACTAACCCTCCCCCCGCCAACTAGCCATCGCTCTTTCTTGCCCAACCTCGAGCCCGCCCCCTTCGCTTCCTCGTTCGCCCCCATAGGGAGCTGCCGCCCCTGACCCTCAATTGGTTACCCGAAATTGATACCTCCTCTGTCAGCAAAGCAGCATCCTCCCCTCCCGTGCCCCCCAACAGCCCCACGACCCAAAACCCCCCCTGCCAAGTACCAGCTGGGCACTTGCTCACCCCCCACTACGCTCCTGAGTCAGCTGACCCATACTGACCCTGGCAGCCCCCCCCCCCCCCCGCCCCGGCAGCGATCAGACTGTCGCCTCATTGTCCGGACCCTTCTCCCCTCGTGAATAAACCAATTAAACTACCTCTCCAGTAATACGAAACGAAAAATAAACAGAAGACACTAACATTGCCCCGTGAGGAGCCACTTGTTAAACCAAGGCTCCAACTTCCCGGAAATTCGCAGTAAGTACAGGGCAACCCTCCCCCCTCTGTATCTCAACTTTGCTGAAAACACTGCACCCTCCAGCCACCACCACAGCCCTTACACGCACCCAACATTGTACACAATCTTATATTAGAAACGGTACCGTGTTACCCAGCCCCACCACCACATTCCACCAGAGCTTAACTGCCCTTTAATTTGAGTCCAGCTTTTCTTGTGTGACGAATGGACACGCCTCGTCCAGGGTCTCAAAATAGTGATACCGTTCCTTGTACTTGACCCATAGCCTCGCTGGGTGTAGCATCCCAAATTTCACCCCCTTGCTGAAGAGGGTCACCTTCACCCGGTTGAATCCAGCACGCCTCTTGGCCAGCTCCGCATCCAGGTCTTGGTAGATGCATATCACGCTGTTCTCCAACCTGCTGCTCCCTTCTTTTTTTGCCCACCGCAAGACAAGTTCCTTGTCCAAGAAGCGATTAAATCTCACCACCATGGCCCTCGGCGGTTTATTGGCCTTGGGCTTCCTTGCGAGGGCTCTGTGCGGCCTGTCAAGCTCCAGGGGTCGAGGGAATGCCCCCGTCCCTATCAGCGTCTCGAGCACCTTGGATACAAATGCTTCCGCATCCGACCCGTCCACACCTTCGGGGAGGCTCTCAATTCTCAAGTTCTGTCTCCTGGACCTGTTTTCTCGATCCTCCAGCCTCTCCTGCTACTTCTTGTGGAGGTCATCCTGCGCTTCCACCTTAAGGGCCAATACAACAAACTCATCCTCATGGTTGGATAACTTTTTTCCATCTCCTTAATCGCTTTCCCTCGTGTCGCCCGAGTTGCGATCATTTGGTCTATTGATGCCTTCATCGGGGCCAGCATGTCCTTTTTAAGATCAGCATAGCAGCCCCTAAGGAACTCCTGTTGCTCCTGTGCCCACTGTGCCCATGGACCCTGGTCTCTACCGGCTGCCATGCCGTGCCTCGGCGCCCGCTCCACACGCTTCTGTCTGCTGGGACTTAAATGCTTCACCCAGCCACTATCCATACACCTATATTCATTCTGGATTGAACCTCTTGAGCCCTATAGGAACATGGAAAGTCTTTGAGATGCCCATTAAACTGTCAAGATAAATAAATAGTCATTCAAAAACCATTTCAACAACATAATCCTATTAAATGTTCATGAAACAGTCAAAGATAAACAACTCTGCTGAAATGAATCCATTAGTGAGGTTTGGAAATCAGCCAAGCATTCATAATGAGATTCTATTGTATAGCAATATAATCAAAACCGACAATGTTCAATTTTAAAAATAGGGAACAGATGCTTGAGATCTCATTCAATTAAACAATCACAGGGGAAGTTGACATAATCAGATCTAAATATCGCTATTTTTTAATGCAGATAGATACTTTATCGATTGAATAATGCACTGCAATGCATATGAACACTCACTTTTACAATGCTGGTCAATTTAATGGTCATTTACTTTTTAAGAACAAAGCCTGATCATCAATCACTGCATTCAGAATAATTGTAACTTATCGTAAAGCATGATGTTATCACATGTGATGCTGGCAACACCTTTTGAGCATGCCGACAAAAGATTTCTAACGCCAGACAAGAGGTCCCTTTTGGTACCGGTTTCTCTGAGCTGCTATGAACCAAGTCACCTTCAGAAGCTGGCCTGACTCCAGAACGTTGCGGGGGCCTGAAGTGCCCACTCCCAAAATAGATCCGCAAAGGACAGTAGTACTACGTGTGGGTTCACTGACCACACCTTTAACCCACTCCACTGAGAATTACCGGTGATGGGAATGGGGGCGGGAATTTCATTTTTAAAAAAATTTAGAGCTCCCAATTAATTGTTTTACAATTAAGGGGCAATTTAGCGTGGCCAATCCACCTTCCCTGCACATCCTTGGGTTGTGGGGGTGAGACCCACGCAGACACGGCGAGAATGGGCAAACCCCACACGGACAGTGACCCAGGGCCGGGATCAAACCCGGGTCCTCCGCACCGTGAGGCAGCAGTGCGAACTGCTGCGCCACTGTGCTGCCCAGGGGTTGGGAATTTCAGAATTGGGTTCCACTCACCATTCTTAAGCCAGCCCATCTCTGTTCTCACATTTATTGAGGCATGAAAAGCTGGCTCCTGATTTCTGCAACCAGTTTAAAACAAGAGTGGATCATTGTGAGGTAGAGAAATAATGTTACGTTCAACCCTTCACAGCTACAATTTGTCTGTGATTATGCCAGGAAAGGTGATTATGCCAGGAAAGGTGATTATGCCAGGGAAGGTATGCTGTTATCTGAATCTGTGGGTTTTTTGGATTCTAATTTGAATAATATAACATTAAGGCTCGTAATTATTGTTGTAGATCACTTCTTTTTCTTGTAATGAATCTATGCTCAACTTTTTATCTCGGTGAGCAAAGGTGTTTTGTTTTCTTTAGAGATCTCTTTTAAAATTTTGCATCTGATTCTGAAAAGCACTTCACTGACCATCCATCTTTGATAAGACTTAGATTTGAACTAGATCACTTTTGTAACAAGAGGGCAAAGGGCAGATGTTTGCAAGGGTGAAATTTAGTTGTTTAGTGATAAAACCCAACCTTAAAACAACATTAGGTAGACAATTAACTATACATTGTACAGACATTTGATTTTTATTGAGATACTGGCTAGTTTCTCTGAAGGTCAAAGAATTTCTGTTTAATCTGAAAACTGAAACCAGTTTATTCACAGGTGATTTATTTTTACTGGCCATGGATAGCTAGTGTAAAACCATAGCTGAATTTAGCAACAGAATTTACAGTGCTTCGAGTTGAATGAGTAGGGAGCAGTTTAGGGAACGGTCAATGTTTAGTGCAAACCACTTTAATTATGAGAATATTTAGATTATCAACCCTAATTTCTTCCAGGAATGCAGCTTGCAATATAAAATTATTTTCCTTTGAGTTAAGTTTGCATCTCCTGATGACCAACTTTTAAAATATAATAATTTAATTTTCCATTTTTCTCTTTAATATGCAATATTTTTAGCTGTGAAAATTTAGTGGACACGTTATTTATTAGGAATGATTACAACCGTCTTCTATCTTTGTCAATTTTTAAAAATGACAATGTATTGTTAACTAGCTGTCCAATCAGGAATGTGGGATTTTGATTATAATGTGTTTTTCTTATATTTTACCATGATTAATTGACATTAACTCTTATTCGATAGGAGCAGGGGCCTGTGAGATTGTGCAATTTTGTTTCAGAGTGATATGATTTCTGTTTGCCCATAGATGTTAATCTTTTAAAGAGACAATACTTTTTTAGGGTGGAATAGGTGGATTGGACATTCTGAATTCTCCCTCGGTGAGTCTGAACAGGCACTGGAGTGTGTCGACTCGGGATTTTTCACAGTAACTTCATTGCACTGTTAACGTAAGCCTACTTGTGACAATAATAAAGATTATTATTATTATAGAAGTAACACAGAACTATAAGACTCAAACTTTAGATTTGGTCCCTCAAAGGTAATAATAATAATCTTTTATTGTCAGAAGTATGAAGTTACCATGAAAAGCCCCTAATCACCACATTCCGGCACCTGTTCGGGTAAGCTGGTACAGGAATTGAACCCGCGCTGCCGACCATGTTCTGCATTATAAAACAGCTGTCTAGCCCACTGAGCTAAATCCAGGTACATAATGTAATAAGTCGGAGCAAAGCAACTAATTAAGATTTCTTCTTTCAGTTCTTTCCAACATCAGAAATGTGGTTAGCTCATTATAAGTAGTATTTTAGTTAGTATTTTGTGTATGTAACATTGTGCTTAACCGTGCTATTGTTAAATGTTTATTATTTCTGCTTTTATGTTGAAGGTTTCAAATCTCCATTTATAGGGAATATTGTATCTGTTAACAGAAAATACTCTCATGAAATGCTTAAGTACATGGTTTACTACACTCTCTTTATTCGTAGTGTTGTAAATGTTAATTTGGACTGCTAGATTCAGGCTATCGGATCCAAATGTTTATAAAGGGGAACAGTACTTGATGGGGGAGATGTACATGAACAATTTTAACTTGTTTTAACAGGTGGTAATTATCTCAAAATGGGATCAGGGGTCTTACCAAAAGAGAAATTAATTATAACAAATTTGTTGTAGGTGATTTCAATGTATCAGGGATAGATGAGAAATCTATAAAGGACACAAGAAGAGGAGTGAAAACATTATTGTGGGCATAGAACATTAGTCAGCCAATTGTCTAGCAAGCAGGAGTCCTATTTGACCTGATTCTAATTAACAACTAGAAGACCAGTAGTATAGGTCAAAAATCAGAGAATACCTTAGAAGTAGTAACACAATTATGATTGTTAAGGTTATGATTATATTAGGAATTAAAATGTCTGTATTCAGAACATTTAATTTTACAGATACATTTTGATGCATTTAGATGTTGGGGAAAATTTAAAAGTCCTTGAAAATGGGCATGGGGATCGTGATGCACAATGTTATGCTGCCTGTTCATTTGAATGATTGATGTGTGCAGGCAATGCTAACTGTGCTCTTAAATGGGTGCAGTCAAAAGCTGGGGTTGATGAGGGTGGTGTCCAAAGGTAGAAAGTAGGAGAGATGTGCTGCATCAACTGGGGTCCTGGAGGCATTCCAGGTACATTATAATATAATAAGCTTTTTTAGTGTGACAAGTAGGCTTACATTAACACTGCAATGAAGTTACTGTGAAAAGCCCCTAATCACCACACTCTGGCGCCTGTTTGGGTACACAGAGGGAGAATTCAGAATGTCCAAATCACCTAACAAGCACGTCTTTTGATACTTATGGGAGGAAACAAGCACCCGGAGGAAACCCATGCGGACATGGAGAGAATGTGCAGACTCCGCACAGACAGTGACCCAAGCCGGGAATCGGACCCGGGACTCTGGTGCTTTGAAGCAATAGTGCTAACCACTGTGCTACTGTGCCACCCATGCTGAAAAGACAGTGGGAATAGATGATCTCAAGGTCAATGTCAGGAATCAAGCTGGAGGTGTAGTTGGTCGGCACTGCCACAAGAAGTCCATTGAAATCACATGAGTGGTAATGTTCAGTTAATGCATCTTCAAATGCCATGTCCTATCAACTGCACAACTAGTCTCATACAGTGCCAAAATATCCAGTCTCAATTTTCACCGACCAACAATGTCTATCAGTCAGGTTCATATTGGACACTGCAACTTCATTGCTGAAAGCTTCACACCCACATCATAACTTTCACAGACTGTTCAAACGTGGAAGCGACACCAGCCAAACAGTTCCATCACTTTCACTGGCACAATTTCCCCTTTCCCTGCAGGACAAGGAAGTGCACAACCAGAAGCAGCAGCACCTAACCCAAGGGAGACAGTTTTGTCAGGGTGTCCTAACTCTAAAGGAGGAAAGGATGCTTGTCATCAGTGGAACAGCCATGACTGAGGCTGTGGCCAACGGTGAGGTTGAAAGCATTGAAGATTTTCATAAAGTTTACAGTAACCCCACCTAACCTTTTTGGAAACCGGAGCACCCAGAGGAAACCCATGCAGACACAGAGAATGTGCAGACTCCGCATAGACAGTGACCCAAGCCGAGAATTGAACTGGGACCCTGGTGCTGTGAGGCAAATATGCTAACCACTGTGCTACCATGCTGCCCTATGGTGGTGTCCTTCTATCTAATCCTCCTTCCCACACCCCACACTCCCTTACTACATGAAAGGTTGTAAATTGGAAGAGGGGAGTGTGCAGCAGGATCTGGGTTTCCTTGTGCACCATTTGCTGAAGGTAAGCATGCAGGAGCAGCAGGCGGTAAAGAAGGTTAATGGTATGTTTGCCTTCATTGTGAGAGGTTTCGAGTACAGGAGCAGGGATGTGTTGCAATCAAACAGAGCCTTGGTGAGGCCACACCTATAATATTGTGTGTAGTTTTGGTCTCCTTTTCTGAGGAAGGATGTTCTTGCTCTCGAGGGGGTGCAGCGAAGGTTTACCAGACTGATTCCAGGTATGACGGGACTGTCATATGATGAAAGATTGACTAGGCAAGGAGTGTTCTCGCTGGAGTTCAGAAGAATGAGGGGAATCTCAAAGAGACTTATAATATTGTAACAGGACTAGAGAGGGTAGATGCAGGGAAGCTGTTCCCAATGGTGGGTAAGTCCAGAACCAGGGGTCGCAGTCTGAGGATTCAGGGTAAACCATTTCGGACAGAGATTAGATATTTCTTCACTCCGAGTGGTGAGCCTGTGGAATTCATTACCACAGGACGTAGTTGATGCCAGAACATTGAATATATCAAGAGGCGGCTAGATTTCGCACTTGGGTAGAATGGGATCAAACGTTATGGTGAGAAAGCAGGATTAGACGATTGAGTTGGATGATCAACCATGATCGTGATAAATGGCGGAGCAGGTTCGAAGGGCCAAAATAATTCCTCCTGCTCATATCTTCTATGTTTCTATGTTTAAACTGCTATAAACTTGCACTTCTTCTTTTCCCTTTCTCCCTGCTCCATAACCTTGATCTTATGAACAAGAAGCAGGAGTAGGCCATTCAGCCCCTCAAGCCCTTGTGCCTTTCATATTCCAAGAAGTGTAATCTAGCCAGGTAGTGGAGGAATACTAAGGAGAGAATGATCAGGACACAGTGTGAATTGATTTCAGACTTCCAACCTTCAGCCCAGATACTCATGTATGTAACTTAGAGGATAGATTAATGGGCGGTATGCACATGTTGAGACATGGTGCATGAATAGACTGTAGCCTGGGCTGGGGCCTTTGGCAACACAGAAGTTAACTCAGCAGAGGGCAAAGTGGTATAGATGTTTCTCTGCATGAACACCTTGATCTACCAGTCGACAGAAGAATCCGAATGTTCATGCTCATTGTGTTGGGAACAGTTGGTTTGTGCAGAAGCAACATGTCCATTAGCATCTTTAAACAACTATAGAAAGCACCAAATTCTTGTGAAATTGTAGGAACAGTAGAAGAAATCACCTAGCAGCTAACTTGTTAACATTGATGATCCTTTTTTTGTTGGTTGGGAGTCTTCCTACCGCTGAACTTGTGTTTCGCTGTGCAAGGTTAGGGTTGTGTATTTATGAGATAATGAATGACTGTTTCAATGGTATAGGGGTACAGATGAGAACATTTTCACTTTATTATGGGAAAACTTTCATTTTTGCATATTGAGTGGCTTTAATTGTTTTAAAGGTTGCAGATGGGGAGAGCAGCCAAAGGTACCCCATCCCAGGGATGACGCCCAAACTGAGCCCCTTCAGCCCAACACAAGCCTCCCTGACCCCCACCTCCCAGGAAGAACCCCCTCGGCACTTTGGTGGCTATTGCTTGGAGGGTACTTATCACCTTGCCACCTCTTGGATATTCGCACTGCCAAGGGGTGAGGCAGAAGGGAAAGAATGGGGGGATGAAGAGGGGGACTGGGAGGGTGTGGGGATGGTATTAGGGGTTCGCTGAAGAGGAGTTATTTGTGGGGGGGAGGTGCTTATTAGGGATTTAGGGTGGGGTGTTGCCCTGCCTGCGATAGGGGGTGGGGGAGGGGGGCTTTAAAAACGGTGCTCTGATCTCAGATCCAAGAGATCAGGTACCGCCCTCTAAATTGCAGTGTAAACTTCAGCATGCTATAGAGTGGCACGGAGAAGCCGATTTCCCAAATATATTTTCCAAGTGCCATGGAATGGCATGTCTGGGGTGCTCCTAGCACCAGTGGGACCAGACCCGATTCTCCGCTGGCAGGAGCACTTAGACTCCGGAAAGATGAATCTTGGTCTATACAGCTCAATTTTCAGGCACACAGCCTACTATTGACAGGGATACTGGGAGGGAGGAATGTGTTGAAGCTCGGACACAGAGGCTAATATAAATGGTTTCTTCTGCATCCTGCCCGACTGATAGCTAAATTGCTAGGATGGCCTGCTGCTGGGGGCCAGCATTAGGAGGTTGCAGATGGAGAACCTTGAGATGCTCCATGGAAAACAAAAAAGAGGAATTCTGCACATCAGAGCTTGGGAACATGAGGGAAAAACAGAAAAAAAGCAGAAGGGGGAAGGTCATAAATTGGTGCTTGGCTCGGGAAGTGAGTTGGAGAGAGAGAGGCCAATCTTGGAAAGGGAAGGATAATGCTTGGCGGAGAGGCATGGTGAGGTTGTTTGCAGTCTCTGCATGGCAAGGACATCGGTACTTGGTGGGAGAGGGGAGTCATCTTCAATGTGACAGAATATGACAGTGGGAGAGGGCCTGTCAGAAACTCCCTTGGGGAACTGAAGAAGCACTCGAGGTCCTCCTGATCTAGACTATGCTGTAAAAGCCGCTTAGCTTTTTAAGCCAGCAGCTCTTTCCTCCCTCTCGTTTTTAGAATTCTGTGCAGCAACTGTTAACATAAATCAAGTTTTTGATTGTAATTTTGGAGCATCATCATCTAAACATGGCTCTCCGTGGTGGAACATTCCATTCCATAGAAGAATCCATAGAATCTCTACAGTCCAGGAGACCATTTGGCCCATTGACTCTGCACCAACCCTCCAAAATAGCACCCTCCCAAGGCCCACTCTCCCGCCCTATGCCCGTAACCCCATCTAACCCAGACACTTTTGTACACTGAGGGCAATTTAGCTGCCAATCCACCTAACTTTGGACAGTGGAAGGAAACCGGAGCAGCCAGAGGAAACCCACAGAGACACTGGGAGAATGTGCAAGTTCCACACAGTCACCCAAGGCTGTAATTGAACCCGGGTCCTGGCACAGCGAGGCAACAGTGCTAACCATTCATGCCAGAAAACTGTGAAAGTGGTGGCAGATGTGTAAGTAAAGTCACCATAGTCCCAGGTGACCATTGGCTGCTTTTCCCTTTTGGGGGGGGGGGGGGGGGGGGGGGGAGAGCTGACTGATGGTGATTTAACCTGAGGATCACCACACGCCAGGCAAGGGGCAAGATTTGAGGGTGGGGCCTTCATGAATAACCTCGGGGGATATGAATCCATGTTGTTGGCTTTGCTCTGCATGACAAACCAGCTGTCTAGCCAATTGAGCGAAACCATCCCCAACTGATGTGTACATGACGGCTTCCGGACACAATTCCCATTTTAAACTCTTTTCCGGACCCCTTAGTGTCAGTCAGTTTAATGATTAAGTCAACTGATTTGGATTAACATTCTGTGTTTTCATAGTCCAAGAGAACATACCATTATGAAATTATATTGCAGTATATAGTTATGATTAAAACACAAAAGGAGAAATTATAAGCTCATCATTTTTATGCAGCATGGGATGTGGGCATTGCTGGCTCGGCCAGTAATTTATTGCCCTTTGAGAAGGTGGCGATGAGCTGCTTTCTTGAAACGTTGCCTTCCATATGGTGCAGACACATTGCTGTTAGGAAGGGAGTTCCAAATTATAAATGAGCAACAGTGAAGGAACAATGATATATTTTAAGTCAGGATGGTGTTAGATTTGGAGGGGAATTTGCAGGCGGTGATGCTTTCATGCATCGGCTGCCCTTGTCCTTTTCGGTGATAGAGATCACGAGGGTCATTAAATGTCAAAGGGAAATGGTTAGATTTTCTCTTGTTGGAGATGGTCATTACCTGACACTTGCGTGGTGCGAGTGTTAATTGCCTCTTGTCAGCCCAAGCCTGATTCTGCTCCTGTTCTTCGATATGGACATGGGCTGCTCCAGTACCTGAGGAGCTGCAAATAGTGCTGAACATTGTGCACACTCGGTCAAACACTTGAGGCTAATGCAGTCATTCTCACCTCTCTTGATAGAGAATTATGTTAATGACTGAAAAAGTAGTCAATAGGTATCAGAAGGTATACTTGGTCAAAAATATTTGTGGAAAATTTCGTACTCATCAACATTTCAAATGTACTTTATTGGGGGGATGGAAAGAATGGAGTACTTGTTAAAATAATTGACATGTGGATATTATTTGGGAAAGAAACTTATAAAAAATCCAACATTTGCCCTAATGAGATGTTGCAGTGTATCGCAGCTGTATCACAATAGTTGTCACTTACCTTTTACACAGCACAATTAATGAGGACACAGTGGGCCCGATAATTACAAGAGGTGCTGTTTCAGGAGTAAGAAGGTCATGGTCACTGTTACATTATAATGGCTTACTGTGGAGAGTAGCAATTATTAAACTTGATGGAAACCTTTATAGGACCACCACTGAGTTGTCTCGATTCTGTGAGTGATGTGGGCCATCGCAGCTGCCCACCACATTGTATATTTAGGCCGCAATCTACCTGAATGGGGACAGCGTCCTGCACTGCGTAAGATTAGCCGGGTGTTTCCCGGCGCTCGGAGCGTCGAGAAGGACCTCGCTATCGAACACCCATCCGGGTAGATGGGAGCTTCAGCTGGTAATTCCCCAAAGAGACTGCACTTAGCTCTGTTTTTTTCTTCACTGAGGAACTCCATTTTTAAATGGTGTCCCCCATCTCTTGAGCCCCCGACATGACCCCGAAGCACCAACTCACTGCATACCCCACACCCGCACAGGGCACATCACCAAGCAAATAATGCCAGCCTGGCACACCCTGCCAGCTGGCAGTGCTACCCTGGGCACCTTGGCAGCACCAGGCTGACACCAAGGTGGCAATGCCAGGTTGCCCAGGTGGCACTAGCATTGGGATTTATCCACTTCGCCTTGGAGACTTTGGGTGAGCACTGTTTGGTGCTGGTCTCCGCAAACTGGGGATCAAACAAACGGCAGTCATGAGGTTCTCCCAGGGGATCGGAGCCCCCAGCTGCTTACCTTTGGGCAGGGTGGTGCCCTGGTACTGCTGATGCCACCTGGCCACCTTCACAGTGCCAATGTGACACCTTGGCAGTGCCAGTGTGACACCTTGGCAGTGTCACCTTGGCACACAGGTGGCATTGCCAGAGTGCCAGATTGGTGATGCCAGGGTGCCAAGCCGACATTTGTCAGCCGGGCGCCACTTAGCACTGGTCCACACAAATGTGAACTAGACGGATGGCACCCGAGGGTCTCCCAGGCCATCGGAGGACCGTGGATGACCAGGGATAGTGCAAGGTGGCCCCCTGGCCCTCCCCTTGGAATGCAGGCACTTCAGCACTACCAGACTGGCATTGTGACACCTTGTAATGCCAAGCTGGCAGGAGCACAGCCAGGGTGGCAGTGGAAGGGTGCCCGGATGGAACTGCTAAGAGTCAAATCCCGGGGGGCCATGCCCATGAAAGGAGGGGTGGGGGGGTGCACCAGTAGGTAAGAAGGAGCGGTGGCGGGGGGGGTGCATCGGTAGGTAAGAAGGAGCATCTGGGAGGTGACTGTTGGGGGTCCTGGAAGTGAGGGTGCCTGCAAGGGGGTGTAGGGGTGGGGGTTAATGCCCATGTGTATGGGGGGTGATATTGCCCATGAATTATGAATGTGGGGAGCCCTCAAGCTCATTTGGAGATTGGGGTATCCTTTCAAAATGGCAGCCCGAATTCAGCTCCCCAGTATTGAAAAAAATTTGAAGTGTGGACTAAACCGGTGAAAAACTCCCCAGGGCCCAAAAAAGTGAGAAACTTCACAATTCTCCGGAAAGAATTCTACATGTGGTAGCAAGCGGGAACTGCTGGGAGCTATCCGGTGCTCGGACAGGGGAGGGTCCTAGATGCGGTTGAGACCAGGAGGAATCTCTTGTTCCTCCGAGGGTCCCGGAAGGTGAGCCACAAGCCTGGGACGCAGTGGCAGTGGCCGGCAGCACGGGTGAGTTGATGACACCCCCCCCCCCCCAAGCCACCCTTCTCCCCGACCCTCCCAGCACCCTGAACCGAGCCCCCAGAAGATGACTGGCAAGGGCATCGAATGCCATGGGATGAGGTAAGCAGCTGGCTGCCTCCACCTCTGATGTGCATCCTGGGGAAGCATCTAGACGTAGTGGTAGAGTAAGGAAGACCAAGGCCCAACACATTGGGATCACGGAGGGCACCCCGGAGGGGGGGGGGGGGGGGGGGAAGGAGGAGGAATGAGGGGGGGGGTGAAGGAGGAGGAATGAGGGGGTGTGACTGGTAGGTGGGTGGTAAGGAGTGGAGTGTGCATTGTTTGGGGGGGGGGGGGCGCTGCGGGGCATTGATGGGGAGGGAAGGAGGGTGGGGATAGTGGGGCGACATATAGAACTAAGCATATAGAGTAGACTGATATAGTGTTGAAAGAACTTCATACAGATTTTGTCATTTACAGATATGGGAAATCAAAATTACAAGTAAAGAAATGGGGAGCAGTATTGCCTCTCAAATTATAATTCCTGAGCTAAGGAAGAAAAACCCTGTCAGTGTTCCCATTCTCGATCATTATCTGCATATAGAGGTGTTGGTTGAGGACACTGTTGTGATGCTCCATATTCAATAGCTTGCCAATATCCGGTGCTTTGGCTTTTGGATGAAGCTGCTTGGGTCAGGCATCAAAGTCAACCGGCAAACTTGAACTGTACTCTAATTTGAAGGTAGCAAAGGGGACAGGAATAAATTATGATTGGAATCTTTATGAAAGAACAAAACAAAGAAAAACTTCTGGCTGGAAGATCATTTCAGGATATGATAATGTGATAAATAGATCTGTTCTAAACCTGCACCTAGGCTCTCCAATGGCTCAGTTGATGAAGAACAGTGTGTAACTGAACCATTCAATCCAGAATGTTCCAAGTTTAATTCACATTGTGTGTTAAGTTGGTTAGGGACATGACAATTGATTTCAGTATTACTTGTATCAATTCAACTAGGTTTTTTCTTGTTCATTAATATCCTGTGGTCCCTGCTGGAATGTTTATGAATGTTGGGTTTGGCCACAGTAACTCTTTCCTTTGATGATGATGTGGTTTTCTAGCCTGCCAGGAACATTTATAGTCAGGTTTACACATGTAAGTCAGAATTCTCCATTTGGGAGACTACGGGCTGGATTCTCTGATTGCCGACGGCGAAATCGCATTTGGCAATTGGCCGAAGAATCCATTTTTACGCCGGACTCTGGGAACTGTGCCACTTATCCGATGCTCCGACCCGCTCCGTACTCGATGGCCCAAGTCCCCGATAGCGTGGGACACGTGTCGTCACAACTTTTGTGGCGTCTGCGGACTGTCCAGTGCTGCCACTATTGGGGGAGCGGGGGGGGGGGGGGGCGTTCTGGTGGCCAGGGGGCTTCGGCGGGGGCTGGGGGGGACTGGTGGGGGGTGGTCCGGGGGTGATGAGCAGGGTTACGGGTGGGGCAGTTTTTCGCAGGCCGGGTCTGCGCACGGTGTGCCATGTACGGCGCAGGCGCCACAGGCCGCCACCATGTGCATGTGTGGCTACGGACCCGGCCATTCTGTGGCTGTATCCGCAGGTAAAGCCGGGGGCTTTATGTTGCGCGGCTGCTAGCCCCCCACCAGACAGAGGATCGGTGCGTGGTAGTGCCGACTTTCTGGTCGTAAGACCAGACCGATCATGCTGACATAGCTGCAGAATGGGAGAATCCAGCTCTAAGTGTTGCTGTCCGAATTGAACTGCGTGAACTTCTTGTTCCCACTGGCGGCGCCATTTGGAAAGCGAGTCAGAACATGCAAATTTGCCCCCGAGTGACTTCCACTTAAGAGTGGCGGAGCATGGCAGCAGAGTGGAGCATGAAGTGTCCAACCGATTAATAATATAAAAATCATAGCAAATAGTTTTACATGGATCAGCTGGCGTGGGGCACAAACTTCGATTTCACTGCCAGCGAGGGACTGGAGCATGAGCGTTGGAATTGACACCAGGCACAAATCTCGTTTTTTCACGATTTTCCGCCCGATTGTGATTCGCATTTCTGACGTTGCGAAGCAGAGAATGCAGCTCCTACTCTTTATCAGATTGCACACAACATTGGCAACAAAATGTATGAATAAACAGAAATAAATTAATGCGGCTAGACAGCCATTGCAGAGGTGTGGGAAGGAGCTTTAATCCCGCCCCCATCCCAAGCTAGTGTATCTGGCAGGTGGCAATAAAAATAAAGCAGGTGTCTAGCTTGCCACCTTCCTGCCACTCCCAGGTTGTTCCCCATGTCAGGCAAGACTAGGTAAGTTGTTAGTCAGCCTGCCAGCCCTTAGGCCTATTGAGGCGCTTAAGTTGCCAAGTAAAGGATCTAATTTCGCATCTGCCGCCAATATAGATTGGGAAGGTGGAAGGAAGGTGTCCAGCCTCCAAAAATGATGGGAGGGAAGAGCTGTTTGGGGGGGAAGGGGAGGGGGTTTGATCCCAGCCCTTGGTCACTGTCCATGTGGAGTTTTCACATTCTCCCCATGTCTGCGTGGGTCTCGCCCCCACAACACAAAGATGTGCAGGGGAGGTGGATGGCCACTTTTAATTGCCCCTTAATTGGAAAGATGAAAAAACAAAAAAAAGGAAAGTCAAGTTACAGCTACGGACAGGCCATCTTATCTAACTGAATGGCAGACCAAACTCAATGGGCAGTATGGTCTTCTCCTGTTTCTTATCATTTTATGATCACGTGCTACTGGAGATTCAGAGGGCTAGACGTGTTTGCGTGACCACACCATAGAAAGAGTAAGTGACTTTATGTTTGGCGAGAAGCAAAAGATAGAAGACTTATTTGAAATAACAATTCATTCTGTATCTTAATTCATGGGTAAATGGAGTAGCATATTTGGGAACTTAAGTAATGATTTATTGTTGTTGTATACTGTGCTTTAATTAATATGATGATGAGTTAAACAAAGTATTGCTGTTTTTTTGGTGAGTGTCAGCTGGAGTGCTTTTTTGCAATTCATGTACGGGATGTGGGCATCGCTGGTTAGGCCGGCATTTGTTGCCCATCCCTAGTTGCCCTTCAGTATGTGGTGGTGAGTTGCCTTCTTGAACCGCTGCAGTCCTTGAGGTGTAAGACTTTCGTCCCTGCATGGTTGAATCACCTGTCTTTTACTTTTAGCATCATCCAAGAAGAATGGCTACCTGGGTGTGATATTGAATTGCCTCTGCGAATACCGGAGGAACATTAACTCAAAAATGGTTCTTATTTTCAGAAAAAAAAAATCAATGATTTAGCAGCACCTGACTTGGAATTTTACAGGGTAGATATTGCTGGCTCACTGCCAGGGAAGGAAATATGGTGCCACACTGATGCTAAAAAAGCCTATCCTGCAGCAATAATACACTGTTCGTGGCCTTGAGCAAGTGAGGGTCAGACTTTGCTCTTTAGTGGCAGAAAGTCTCACCCTCAAAAACTGCCCGTCAGTCTAATTGGTGGCAGCTCTAGCAGTTCCACCAGAGCTCAGTAGTGGGCGCCACTGGGATTGGAAGCAGGCCCACAAGGAAGGGTGGTGGTGTTGTGGTGAGGTAGGTGGTGTTGTGGTGAGGTAAGTCCTAGGCTTTTAGGGTGGGAAAGGATTGGGCAGTCTCTAGGTGTGGGAAAGAGGTGGGGCATGGGGGGGGGATGGTGAGGGAGCAGTTTTTGGAGGGTAGGTGTGAGGGAACAAAGAGGAGGAGGTTAATATCTTCTGGGGGTGGGAGTGTGCCCTTGATGTGCACAGGGGACCTCCCAAAGGACTTATCCCCCCCCCCCCCATTTCCATTCCCCCCCCCCCCTTTTCATCAATTGTTAGAAAATGGGCTACCCACTCCTGCCTGCCTGCACCACCTGAATTATGGAGCCAGTTCAGGGGTGGGCAGGAATGTGGTGAGCTATCTGCCTGTAATACTTTATCTGCGCCCCCACCACTAGTCATTAAATTAAATTAAATTAAATTAAATTAAATTAAATTAAATTAAATTAAGTTAATCTGTATTTAAGTTCCTGTCCTTAGGTCACCCAAAAAAACATAAAGTGAGTCATTTTTAGTGATGGTTTGTATGCTAATCTTCATGATGCATATTCTAGTTTAGCTGGTTTCGTAATAGTTTTTCTAGGTGAGAATGGGAAATTCTGTCCTTTCGCTAGAGAACCTAACAAATTAAAAATGCTGTTAAAAGTACTTTGGCTGCTGAAACACTGGGTCTTGTAGAGGCAGTGCATATGGAATTTTATTTGCCAAATAATTTGAGAGATTCTGTACAATAAGCATGCTAAAGATCGTAGATGTATTGACTGGTATTTATATAATAATTTTATGTGGGATAATATGCACACTATGAAAAGTGTCAATGAGAAAAAAATAAAGATTGATCCTTGCTAGCTTGAAATAAGTGCTGGAGAGAAAGGAAATCCCTTAAAATTAATTGTTCATCAACTGCCAGATTGTTTTAAAAAAGAAAATGAATGTGCAAAGAAATTATTGCACATCTTTGAGGGAATCTGCTAATTATATATACATTGGATAAAACTGGGATTCACTTGTGCTCTTATAAAAAGGGACATACTGAAACTCATTTGTGGGTGCAGAGGTGAATACTATTAATATGTACCTCTGTAGATAAATGTTGCTAAAGGTGTGTAAAAATGAGCTCCAATGCTATTCTTCACCACCTGGCTATCTGGAATATAACAAGAACTGGACAGGCAGAAATTAAGGGAGAGAATTTCAGATTCAGAGCTTGGGGCTAGGTAGCTGAGGCACTGAAACCAATGGTGAAGAAACGAAAATGGATGTGCACGAGGCCAGAACTGGAAGAGTGCATACATCTCAGAGAGTTTCAGGTTTGGTGAAGGTATGAAAACTCGGGATGTGGTGAGATACAGCAGCAGCAAATTAGTTGGCAGCATCAAATGTGGAGCAGCTAACAAGCATCCAACAATCAGAGATTAGAATGTTGGGAGTTCATCATTATTGTGCTGTTAGACCAGGGGTGGGCAAACTTTTCCGTGCAAGGGCCGCATTCAGAAATTCACAATTCACAAAGGGCCGCATAGTATATTAAGTAAAATAATTACTTCACCCGGTTATGATTCTGGGCGCCTCATATAGAACATAGAACAGTACAGCACAGAACAGGCCCTTCGGCCCTCGACGTTGTGCCAAGCAATGATCACCCTACTCAAGTCAACGTATCCACCCTATACCAGTAAGTAACCCAACAGCCCCCCACCCATTAACCTTTAAAAAAAAATTTAAAAAAAAAAAAAAAAATTTTTTAAAAAAAATTTTTTTTTTTTTTTTTTTTTTTTAATGACTTGGTGGGCCGCAGAAATACCTTTGGCGGGCCGCATGCGGCCCGCGGGCCGTAGTTTGCCCACCCCTGTGTTAGACTGACATCCGAATTTCCGGTGGGAAGAATTGATTGATTGAAACTGTTTTTCCAAGTAGGATTCTGCAGAGTGGAAACTATACGTTAGTTTTCTGTCGCAGTAATTTATGGCGAAATGACTGTCACCTCACCCGAACAAACCCTTCAGTAAGATATCCTTGTTTGTATGGTATTTAAGGTGAGCAAGGGAGGAAATGTTTTGTTCTGGCAACACTTTTGTTCTCTTTGTGCTTCACTAATATGAACATGTTGGTCTGATTCATGCACAGAGTTACCAATTTAATTTAATGTGATGACTACATTCTAATTCAGCTCACCATCAGTATAGTTGCAACAGTTCTAAGTGGCTGCTTTAAAAAAATATTTAATTAGTTGTAAAGCACTTTAGGACAGCCTGATGCCATGAAAGATGCTATATGAAGGCAAGTCTTTTTTACTACACTTAACTCGGATTTTCTACCCTCTGACTCAGTTTATTAAATGTTATTACTTGTGATAGAAAGTAGCAGCTGTGTGTCAATACATGCTTTACATTATTGTGATGTATTGCTAATCGTTAAAGTGAAAGCTACATAATTAAATGTTGTAAGGTGTTGCTGATAAATGTTCCAACTTTAAGAACTATCAATTTGAGTGTCTGTTCTTTTAATAAATACTGTTGGCTTCTATTTGATGCTGTGATTTTTTTATGTGAATAAAAATTAGTACATTGGTGTCCTATGGGGACAAATTTGGCATTTTTGTGTTTTAGAAACAGATGATGGTGCTTTGCCAAGTATTGTATTCTGCTAAATTCTTCCAGGAAGGGGCCTGTATGTCACAGGCTGCCAAATTGAGTAATGCAAGTAGATGGTCAGCATACTGTGAAACATATCATAAGAAAAGAATCATATCATAAGAAACATATCAACCCTGAGCAAATATCTTCAGATTCAAACTTTGAAGTATAAGTAGACCAAAGAGCAGGTGAGCACTGCAAATGTGATAAGACAGCCTTGCTGAATTTTCTGGAACAACAGTGAATATTTTAATTTGTTGGCGAAATCTGCTCAATGACTGCTGGACATTGTGATATAAACATAGGGTGCGATCGAACGGCCTTGTTGCATCCCACTCGGCAATACGACGAGGCTGTAAAATCTCGCGAGGGGCCTCTCATGAGATTTGCGACCCTCGGAATACCTCGCGAGATCTAACAAGATCTTGTGAGACATTGCAATGTGAGGACGAGATCCAGATTTACACATTTAAGAGCCATTAGGCTCGTGTAAATATGTCGGTGTCCGATTCTCCCGAGACCTAGGAACTAACACGCGCATCTAGGAGACCTCACCATGATGTTGTTTAGCACTGGTACATACAAACATGGACCAGGCGTTAACGGCACCTGGGGAGTCTCCCAAGCAATTGGACGCCTTCGGGTGGTCGGGCTCTGGGCAGGGTGGTACCCTGGCACTCCCACCTTGGCACTCTGCCCACCTGTCTCCCTGACAGTGCAACCTGGGCACTGGCAGTGCTACCTGGGTAACATGGCAGTGCCACCCTGACACTGCCAGGGTGCCTGGGTTACACTGCTAGGTGTGTCAAAGTGCCCAGGTGCCAAGTTGACAGTGCCAGGATTGGGCCCAGGGATGCCCTGCCCATTAAGAGGTGGGGTGGGGGTGGGCCTCAAGGACACCCTAAGAGGTAGGTCCAGGTATAAAGTCCGATTTGGGGGGGGGGGGAAGAGATAGTGTTGCCATTTTTAAATGGCGCCCCGATCTCTTCCTGCACTGACTAGCTCAGCTCGCCAGTGCAAGAAGTGAGGTAGATGGAGCCTCGGGGGAGCGTTCCTCCCTGAGGCCCAAAAAACCAGTTCTGTTTAAAAGTGAGGTCGTTCTCGGCACTGCATCTACCGAGAAACACCCTGCTATTCGCACCCAAAATCAGTCTGTCTTTTGGCCGTTAAATCGCTCCCATTGTATTATTGAAAACTGGAAGGTAATCATGGGGTCATACAACATGATGGATAGTTCAGATATTAATGCTTCAGTTTCTTCATGTTATTATGATTGTATGAGACTGTGATGGAGCGTTGAAATTTCTCTTGTATAGACCCCGAATTCTACGCGAGCACAGATTTCTGGTAAAGTTTAGCAAATGCAGCACCTTAACTTGGCTGATTTGGCGGACCATCCGTGAAAGGAATCAACGAAAGGAACATTCACATCATCACTTGCTTAAAGACAAGAGTTATTTTTTTTTTTAGCGAACACTGAGTTAAAGTTGTTCATTGCCATCTAAGTGCCGTGTTGAATGGTATGGGTGACCATGGTCTTCCAAACTTTCCAATCGTAGCAACTGTGGATGACCTCAATGTTGGAGTTCTCTGGTCTTTGATGTTGTCAGTCTTTGATGTTGTTCAGCTGCTTCCTGTGCTGTCAGCCTCTGCTCTTCTTCGGTAACCTTCCCATTGATGATTAGGCACTCCAAACTTTCTGCACGACAACATGTCTGAAGACCGCCATTTGTCTTCCTTTAATATTTAAGAGGTATTTTGGTCTTCTGGCTTCATTCAGCAGATCTTTTATCTACCCAATTTCCACTTAGGATTCTTCTTAAGCACCATGTTTTGAAGCCGTTGATTTTTATCCTCTTTCCCAATGCTCCAAGCTTCACATCCATTTGTTAGTTATTGCACTTAGTTATCCCATGGTCGTACCATGGATGAAGGTGAAAACTTTTAGCAGAGGATTTTTACATTGTGCTTCTCCAGCTGTTGAATTAATATATTTGATTAAAGGTAGAACCGTAGTGACTGCATTATTTGCAAATTTGATTTGTTACGCAGGAACCTATTCTGATGGCACTTGTAATCTGTATTCAGTATTTCCATTGCAGTTTATTGAGTGCAACAGAATTGTGAGGAGAATGTTAAGGCCCTCCCTGGGCTGGGAATGGAGGTGGGTGGTATGGAATTTCACACTGCCAACCGATATGTGTGTTCACTGGCTCCAATCTACCCTGGACCATTTTCCCAGAGGTGAGATGTTGGGTTGGTGGGTAGTCAATTCAGCTAATTAATGACCGCAAGACAGAGATTGACATTTTCCAGGATCCAGCAGGAGGGCAGGCAACAGTACAGCTGCTTGGATACAGCCCCCTGGCAGCAGAGAGGGGGAGAGACAGCCTACCATGCAGGCTCAGAGGCTTCCCCTGATGCTCCTTCCAAACTGCAAGGTCTCTGATTGATCCTCCAGCCTTGAGGGCCCACTTGCCTTGTTCAATTGAAAGTCAGGCCTGTCCTCAAGTCATTAATTGGCTGCAAGGAGGAAAATCACAGGTGACTGACCCCTATTTGAGACTGATGGAAGGGTTCAGAAGCCCATGTTGAAGGGAATTGTTGCCACAATTGTTGCCACTGCTCAGTCCCAAAAACCTTTTGAGCAGCATATTGCCATTTTCCCACAGTGGCTATATGAAATGGCTCAATGCTGGCCTTTTTGCTGTTCAGTCAGCAAGTTATGTGTTCAAATCCTAGCATAGGGGCTTGAACACAAAAACAAATCTTGACACTCAGAGTGCTGCACTGTCTGAAATGTTGTCTTTTGAATGAGACATCAAACCACAAGGACCGCCAGCCTACTCAGGCATTTGCAAGAGATCCCATGGCACTGTTTTGAAGAAGATCAGATGGGTTCTCCCTGCTGTGCTGGAAAATATTTATCCCTCAATCCACCATCACCAACTCTGATTATCTGGTTATTATCAAACTGCCGTTTGTGGGAACTTGCTGTGCACAAATTGGTTGCTGTGTGTCCAAAGTTACAACAGCGACTGCACTTGAAAAGTGTATTAATAAAGCACTGTGGTTGTGAAAGACATTATGTAAAGACAAGTTTTTTTTTTTTCCCCTTTCACTCCTGAATAGTTCCATAGGTATCTTGTGTGACGGGACATTGATCTTATTTACAGTCGTGCAAAGATTGTGTAAACTTAATCTGGTCGTTTTTTATGATTCTAATGAGATCAGTGATTTGGGAAGAATGGAATTCGGCTGAAACTTTAGTAGCCAGGTGCACAGCACCATTGATGGAGATCTGAGAAAAGGAGGTGGTGCAGAGGAAGTGGATAGTATTCTATGTCACATAGCCAAGTGGTGAATGATAGAATTGGAGCCTAATTTTACACAAATAGTGATAATGGAGCAGGGTTTACTACATCACAGGCACTGGTCTACTGGAATCTGACATAAAGTATGCCAGGAAGAAAAACAATATAAATGTATACCAATAAACCTAATTGGAAAGGCTAGAATGAACATTAAACATTGTAGCACTATGCAGGGGAGCAACGCATAGAGGCTGCTTTATTGTTTATGAGGTGTGATATTTTACCTAGCAAACTACTGCCATGATCTGACCTTTTTCTCTCTCTTTGTTGATAGCAAAGGAAAGGTAGGTATTGGAGCCTAAAGCAGGGCCGGTTTTAAGCCTATTTGACCAATTTCATCAAATTGGGCCCCGCACCTTAAGGGTGCCCCGCGCCAGCGGCGACAGAGTTACCGTTTGAAGCCTTTTCTGTATTCTAAGAGGAACTATAGGGTAGTTTTTACTTTTGGGGAACGCACCGCGTTACCGTCGACAAATCCTTCAGCCCTGCGCCGCCAAATCCTTCCGCCCGGGTAAGTAGGGGCTGGTTTAGCTCACAAGGCTAAATCGCTGGCTTTTAAAGCAGACCAAGCAGGCCAGCAGCACGGTTCGATTCCCGTACCAGCTTCCCCGGACAGGCGCCGGAATGTGGCGACTAGGGGCTTTTCACAGTAACTTCATTGAAGCCTACTCGTGACAATAAGCGATTTTCATTTCATTTCATTTTCAAGTAAGTTTCAAAATTTTAGTATATCAAGCATTTAATATTTTTTTTTGGTTAAAGACAAGCATACTACACGAAATATAAACATACATAAATTTTTACTTTTATAGAGTAGGGGTCCCGCCATCACTTTTCTAATTGGGCCCGCAATTCCTAGCACCGGCCCTGGCCTAAAGTCACTGTTTCTCGTTAAGACTTTTGTTTATTTTGGAACACCTGTTGTGAACTCTTATTACACTGATATTTGAATAACTGATGCGTGATTAGGAAGATATGGGCTAAGTTAACAGCATTGAAGCAATGCAAAATGTTCCTGTGTAATGGTACCATACCCAGTCTTCTCCGTGTAATTTCATTGAACTTGTAAACAGATGGAATATTTGAAAACATTTTGTGGTGCTTGGGTATAGTGTATGTAAATTAAATGTTACTTTCCTAAATTTTAATAAAGCTCTTATTAGATGTAACTTGGTGATAAAAATACAGTTGCTGGCCTCATTTCATAGAATCATAGAATTTACAGTGCAGAAGGAGGCCATTTGGCCGATCAAGTCTGTGCTGGCTCTTTTAAGAGCACCCTACTTAAGTCCACACCTCCACCCTGTCCCCTAACCCGGTAACTCCATCTAATCTTATTTGGACATGAAGGGCAATTTAGCATGGCCAATCCACCTAACCTGCACATCTTTGGACTGAGGGGGGCAACTGGAGCCCCCGGAAGAAATCCAAGCAGACACGGGGAGAAAGTGCAAACTCTCAGTGAGGAAGTGCAATTATTGTAAAAATACAATAATTTAATTTCCCATTTTTCTCTTTAATATGCAGTATTTTTAGCTGTGAATATTCAGTGGATAAGTTATTTATTCGGAATTATTAGAAGGTTCTTTGCCTGTGAGCAAGGATGGCTACTCACCTTCTTGGCTCCCCACATAAGCCCTTCCGCTAGATCCACGTTTTTCAAAAGGAGTACTAATCGGCACCAGTGTGACCACTTCCTGCGGAGGCCACTGAATGACAGGAGGCTGTTGGATATGGGTGGCTTTAGTTAATTGTATGGAAATGGGGCTTAAGTGGTGATAATTGGTTTCTCGCCACGCTATGGCACGATCCCGATTTCGCCTACGGGAGCGGGCTGGTTGCATCGCAAACTGTTTGGCGTTTGGCATGGATCTTGCTTTTGGCCTCTCCCGCTATTCACCGGCCTCGGTACGCTTGAGCGAGAGCGTAACGAGGCTGGAGAATCGCACCCATTGGATTATAAATATTTGGCGAGTTAAGGGTTAAAATCCTGGAGTTAGTGTGTTTGTTCGACGTGCAGGAGTCATGTTTTTAAAAATCTTTCCACACAATCTTACGAAATAAAACAAAATATTGAGTCTGGTCTGGGATGGTAATATTGACTTGAGATTGGCGATATACATGAAGAGAAAAATAGGTGTACACGTATCACTTTGGGATTGGCATGTTAGTGCCCCTCTGAGCTAATTACTCAACATATCTGTTTTGTATTTGGCAAGTTCTGTTAGATATATAATTGTCAATGGCTATTTGAAATTGTTGATAACTTTTGCAACATTTATATTGTAGCTGTGCCGAATGCTTTTCCCATCTCTGCAAGATAATAGCATAACTTCCATGTTGCTGGAATTGGGATGGTCCACATTCAAGACATAACAACTCTGATCCAAACTTTTATTTATTAAAAAAAAAATGAATTCATAAAAATTACATTTAGAGTACCCAATTCTTTTTTTCCCAATTAAGAGGCAATTTAGCGTGGCCAATCCACCTACCTGCACATTTTTGGGTTGTAGGGGTGAGACCCACGCAGGCATGGGGGGAATGTGCAAACTCCACACGAACAGTGACTCGGGGCCGTAATCGAACTCGGGTCCTCGGCGCCGTGAGGCAGCAGTGCTAACCAATCTGCCACCGTCAGGGGACGCCACCGTACCACCCCCCTGATCTAAACTTTAACTACCTTATGTTCTATGTTCACCTTTCTGACTGCAGGTTTTGTATTGTCCTGAACACTGGAATCCAACTTACAATATATGTTTAGTGTATTCTATAGTATAGACAATCTTAAAAAATCCGAATTGTTTCTGTTTGAAGCACTTTTGCGTCTATCTTAAATCTTGGGCCCGAATTTTCGCAAAGCAGGAAGGGCTCCATGCCTTCACCACAAAGGCACCCGTGGCCTGATTCCAAAAATGCCAGCCCAAACCTGGCACCCACCATTTTCACCTGGGTGTGGAGGAGACACAGGTGGATTGTAGTTTGCACATTTGTGGTTCATGGAGTGCTGCACATGTAAAACTGCAGCCACAGGGGACTGTGCTTCAAAACCTTGCGCAGGATTGCCGACACGGTGCTGAAAAATGACCTCCAAAATTTCTCCAACTTCGGGGATCAGACCATATGTACATGATTGGCCGGACCTCTCCCTCACCGCTTACAAATGTCCTCCACCCCCTCAAACAACCGACACATCTTCGACTTGGTCAGGTGCGATGTATGTACCACTTTTAGCTGTATCAATCCCAGCCTCGCACCCGAGGTTGAGGCATTCACCTCCACAGCAACCCCCACCTCAACCCCATCTCCAGCGCCATCCCCAGCTCTCCTTCCACTTGGCCGTAACCCCCTCCAATGCCACCATATCCTCCCATAGATCGCAGGGATGACTCCCTCCCAGCCCCATCACCGACAGTACCCTTTCCAACAACGAGGAGGGCGGTGCTACTGGAAAAGTCAGCAAAACCTTCTTTCCTGCACCTGCACCAAAAAACCTCCCCTTGCAGAATTCCAAACCTCCCTGTCAACTCCTCCAAACCCACGAACTGCTCTTCTCGAAATAAGTCCTTCATTTCCACCACCCCGCACTCCTCCCACCCCCGAAACCTTGCCGGCTCAAACACGTGATTCCCTCGGGTCGGCATCAGCTTCAACCCCGCCCAAAAGCTAAAGTGCTGCCGAAATTGCCTCTATATCTTCAATGTGGCCACCACCACTAGACTCCCTGAACATTTTCTTGGGGCAAACCGGAGCGGCGCTGTTGCCAAAGCCCACATCCCCAACCCCTTACAAGAGTCTGCCTCCATCTACACCCACAAAGCCTCCGGCTCCCTACTTCAACCCTGCACCTTCTCAGCGTTCAGGCCCAATAGTAATACATCAGGTTTGGAAGGGCCAGGCACCCTGACTGCCACCCTCTCTGAAGCACCATCTTCTGAATCCTTGCTACCTTACCTGCCCAGACAAACGACAAAATCAAGCGTTCCACCCCCATAAAAAGATTTTGGCAAAAAGACTGGTCGGCACTGAAACAAATTTTTTTAAATTAAAAAAATAAATAAATTTAGAGTCCCCAATTCATTTTTATTCCAATTAAGGGGCAATTTAGTGTGGCCAATCAACCTACCTTGCACATCTTTTGGGTTGTGGGGTGAAACCCACGCAGACACGTGGAGAATGTGCAAACTCCACACGGACAGTGACCCAGAGCCGGGATCGAACCTGGGACCTCAGCGCCGTGAGGCAGCAATGCTAACCACTGCGCCACCGTGCTGCCCTCACAGAAACAAAAATAAAGACCATGGCAAAATGTTCATCTTTATCGCTCACTCATGGCCTGCCAATGATAGGGAAGGCTGTCCCATCTCTTTAAATCTGCCTTGACCCTACCCACCAGGCTCATGAAATGCAATTTACAGAGCTGGGTCCCGGCTCGAGCCACCTGCACTCCCATATAGCTAAAGTGGGTCTTCGCCACCCAAAACGGCAACTCCCCCTAAACCAGCCCACCCCCCTGGAGAAGACACCAAAAAACACTCACTCTTTTCCAGATTCAGCTTATAACCTGATAAAGCCCCTTACCTCTTGAGTAGCCCATTATATCCCACACGGTTGTACCTGGGTTGGAGATGTAGAAGAACAAATTATCGGCATACAAAGATACCTTGAGCGGGTTTCTCCAATTGCCATCACCGAAATCCCGTTTGGCGATCGGCCGGAGAATCCGTTTTTACACTGAAATCGGGGGCGACGCCATTTTTGAGATACTTTGTCCACTCAAAAACGGCATATTCAAGAAGTACGCTGCATGCCATTGGGACGGCCTCAGGACGTCACCTGAGGATCTCCCCTGATGCTCCAGCCACCCGATGGGCTGATTTCCTGACTGCGTGGGACACTTATTCTCTCAATTTGTGTGAACCTGGCGTGGTGGCTTTGGACTGTGTCCAGCACCGCCATGGGCGGGGGTGGAACCGTTCCGCTGGCAGGTGGGCTTCGAGGTGACTGGTAGGAGATGGTCCGGGGGTAGAGAGGGGGGTTACAGTGGGGCACTATCTGGCAGGCCGGGTCTGCACGTATCGGCCTTTGGGGTTTCAGTAAAACTCCTTCAATTATCATTATTTGCTACACTGCTGGAAGGTCCAGACCCCCCCCCCCCCCCCCCCCCCCCCCCCCGGCGCCATTTGATTGGCAGGCCGGGGTGAAAGGTGGGCCATTCTGTGTCCACATCTCCAGGGAAAGCTGGGTGCGGCTCCTAGTCCCCCACAGGGCGTTGCAACGGTGCGGGTCGGTGATGACATTTTGGTCATGTGACCAGAAGTTTGCTCCGGACATAGCCGCAAAATCGGAGAAGCAATCCCCCTATGCTCCACACCCCCCTCACTATCTACTTCCACTTATCCCAGCACCTCAGCGCAATGGCCAAAGGATCAGTGTAAATAAGAGGGGGAACATGGGACACCCCTGCCTTGATCTCCTATGTAACCGAAAGTACTCCGAAGTGACCTTGTTCATGCACACATTCACCTTCTGTTCCCTTTATAACAATTTGACCCGCGTCACAAACTCGGGCCCAATCCCAATCTAGCAGCAAACAAATAACTCCACTCAACATGGTCAAATCCCTTCTCCACGTTGAGCACCACCACCACTTCCAGCTCCCACCCTTCTGCTGGAGAGAGCATCACATATAACAAACGGCACACGTTTGAGGACAACTGCCTATCCTTTACAAACCCTCTGATCTTCTCCAATCACCTGTGAGAGGCACTCTTCCAACCTAAGTGCCAACATCTTGGCAAGAATCTTGGCATCTACATTTAGCAGAGATATTGCCCTATATGACCCACACTCCAATGGGTCCTTAACCTTTTTTAATAACAGCGAAATGCATGTCAGTCCTATCTTCACCGGGAGCTCTCCCTTAGCCACAGCATCTTCAAACTTCTCCACCAACAGCGGCGGCAGTCTATCCAACACCTTTTTTTATAAAACTCCACCAAGAACCCATCTTGCCCTGGTTCCTTGCCTGTTTGCATCTTCCCTATCACCGCCCAAACCTCCTAAATCCCCATTTCTTCCGTCCTGCCCTCTCCAACTCTAGGACAGTCCAACCCCTCCCAAAAATCCTAATATCCTACTCGTACCCCGAGGCGTATCACCACACCCCCTCCTTTCAGTCAGGATTGCTGCTTCCTGCCCGCCCAGCTAGCGGGATACAACCCTACCCCTAGTCACCATCAGCCAGCTACCCCACCCTTCCCAGAAACTTCCCAGACATCTCCTCTCAACACTACGTCTCTCTGCAAACTCCCATCCCCCCCAACATTCACATCTCCCAGGGCCATCGAAACCTGTGTACACAGGTTCTGACAGCCACAGCCGCTCCCCCTCCTCACTCCCTTTCACTTGCCAACTTCCGTTTGCTAGCGAGGTGGCCCCTGCCAGAACCTCCTCCCCCCACATGCCTAGTATCGAAAAAATAACATAAAGTCCCCCACATCCAGTCCTTCTTAACAACCCAACATAGTAGATACCCAAAAATGGGAAACAAATGCCAATATATTACCCCAATGTCCTAAAACCATCCCATACCAACCACAACATGAAGAAGAACAAAGTCAAAACTCAGTTCAGTCCTAGTCCTTCAGCCTTCACAAGCCTCTGCCTCCTCCGCCATCTCGAAGTAATTATCCCTGGAGTTGTGTGCAAACTTAGCTTTACTGTGTAGACCACCTCAAATTGCATGTTGCTCTTATACAGCGCTGCCGTTGCCTTAACAAAGACCATCCGGTGTCTTTCCAGCTCCGTTGTGGGATCTTGGTATATACGTCCAAAGACGTGCAGGTTAATTGGATTGGCCATGAGAAATTGCCCTTAATGGCCAAAAAGGTTAGGAGGAGTTATTGGGTTACGGGGATCGGGTGGAAGTGAGGGCTTAGGTGGGTCGGTGCAGACTCGATGGGCCGAATGGCCTCCTTCTGCACTATGTTTTATGAATACCACTGTCTTCCGACCTGACCTCCAATCTGCTTCACCCATCTCAAATCTTTTTCCTTCACCTGGTAGCAATGAAAGCAGACTATATCAGCCCTCAATGGTTCATTTGCCTTTGGCTTTGGCTGGAGCGACAGATAAGCCCTTCTCCAGCTCATAAAAGGAGGTGTCCTGCTCCTCCCCCAGCAACTTTGTGAACCTCTCCGTCGGCCTCCAGCCCCTCGGGCAGTCCCACAATCCGCAGATTCTGCTGCTGTGACCTATTCTCCAGGTCCTCCACTTTGGCTCTCAGCCCTTTATTACTTTTGTGCGCCTTCTGCAGCTCCTCTCCCATTGAGGTGAGCCGGTCGCTGTGCTGTGACATTGCCTCTTCCATCCCTACCTTCAATACCTCTCCTTGCTCCCGCACCGCTGTCGACGTCTTTTCCAGAGCTTCCTTTATTGGGGCCAACGTCTCATCCAGCAACTCATTGAGCAAGGCCATCATTTCCTTCCGAGGACTATCAAAATGCTTGGGGAACTGCCGCTCAAACACCACCGCCATCACCTCAGTCAGCTTCTCTACTGTAATGGGCACAGTCCCACCTGCCGAGCTTGCTCCTGCTATCTTTCCTCCCCCACAACTCTCGAGCAGACTAATGCTCGCGCCTTTTCGACCTGTATTTTTCTTCTGATTTTTCAGCATCCTTCAGTTGCCGCAACTTTCTTGGAGATCAATCATATAGAGGGTGGGATTCTCCAAAATGGAGGCAGAGTGTCCGCGCCATCGTGAACGCCATCGTGTTTCACGACGGTGCAAAAACGGGCATAGGCACTACTGATTCTGGCTCCCACAGGGGGGCCAGCACAGCACTGGAGTGGTTCACGCCGCTCCAGTCTCCCTTCCCGGTGCCAACTGGGCACCGTGCAGTGGCGCCGCGTCAACCCACACATGCACGGGGGACTTCCTCAACACGCCGGTCCCGATGCAACATGGCGCAGGATTTCAGGGGTCGGTCGCGTAACAAAATAGGGCAGGGCTGGAGATGCCGGCCCGCTGATCAGTGGGTCCCGATCGCGGGCCAGACCCCGTTGGAGCCTCCCCCCGGTGAAGGAGCCACCCCCCCACACGCACAAATCTGGGTGAAAAGGGGCAAGAAACAAATGTAGCAGGACCCATCCAACTTGTGACCCCACCTACATGCCGCCGCCTGAAGTCCTCATGGATAGTTGGTGGACAGGTGCAACAGGTGATTAAGAAGGCAAATGGAATTTTGTCCTTCATTGCTAGAGGGATGGAGTTTAAGACTAGGGAGGTTATGTTGCAATTGTATAAGGTGTTAGTGAGGCCACAGCTGCAGTATTGTGTTCAGTTTTGGTCTCCTTACTTGAGAAAGGACGTACTGGCACTGGAGGGTGCGCAGAGGAGATTCACTAGGTTAATCCCAGAGCTGAAAGGGTTGGATTACGAGGAGAGGTTGAGTAGACTGGGACTGTACTCGTTGGAATTTAGAAGGATGAGGGGGGATCTTACAGAAACATATAAAATTATGAAGGGAATAGATAGGATAGATGCGGGCAGATTGTTTCCACTGGCGGGTGAAAGCAGAACTAGGGGGCATAGCCTCAAAATAAGGGGAAGTAGATTTAGGACTGAGTTTAGGAGGAACATCTTCATCCAAAGGGTTGTGAATCTATGGAATTCCTTGCCAAGTGAAGCAGTTGAGGCTCCTTCATTAAATGTTTTTAAGATAAAGATAGTTTTTTGAAGAATAAAGGGATTAAGGGTTATGGTGCTCAGGCCGGAAAGTGGAGCTGAGTCCACAAAAGATCAGCCATGATCTCAATGAATGGTGGAGCAGGCTCGAGGGGCCAAATGGCCTACTCCTGCTCCTAATTCTTATGATCCTTATGTTCTTATAACGTCAAGCTGTCAAGTTATTTAAATTCCAAAGCCATTTCAATTTCACTTGCTGTCCGTTGGCATAGCCTGAGGGTTATCATCATAGGATTACTGCTTAGAAGAATGAGAGGAGTTCTAATTGATGCTATAAGATGCTAAAGGAGAATGACAGGGTAGATGTGGAGTAGATATTTTCTGTTGCTGTACATTCTAGAATGAGAGGTGTTAGTTTTGAGCTAAGGGGTGACGGATTGAAAACAGAAATGAGGAGGAATTACTCCATTCAAAAGGTTGTGGATCTGTGGAATTCTGTACCCCAGAGTACAGTAGAACATTAAACAAATTTGAGGAGGAGATAGTTAGGTTTTCAATTCGTAGTGGGATGAAGGGTTATGGGGAGCAGGCAGGAGATGGAAATGAGGCAGAGATGAGGTCAGCCATGATCGTATTGAATGGCAGAGCAGGCTTGAGGGGCTGAATTTCCTACTCCTCCTAATTCTAAGGTTCGTATGTGCTGCTTGCGCAACCTATCATTATCACAGTGGGGGTGGGCTATAAGTTAACAATTTGTCTGACAGCTCTCAGCACTTATTAAGAAATTAGCTGTTTTTGATGTGGGCATATGAATAGAAATGTGTGTATCATATGGGATTAAGCACTTAAAGGAAACGTTTTTCTCAGGAATTTATTGCTTTAAGGAACTTAAACATATTGAATGGATTTTTATGAATGAGTGTTTTTTTTAAAATAGTGAAGTTTACAATTAAAAAATATATAAATTTAGGGTACCCAATTCATTTCTTTCCAATTAAGGGGCAATTTAGTGTGGCCAATCGACCTACCCTGCACATTTTGGGTTGTGTGGGTGAAACCCACGGAAACACGGGGAGAATGTGCAAACTCCACCTTGACAGTGACCCAGAGCCAGGATCGAATCTGGGACCTCGGCGATAATTTACAATTTATACTTAGAATTTAATTTTACTTCATCCTACCATGGCCATGGTGGATACAGGTTGCATTGAGGGTGTAAGGATAAAGGATGGTAGATGGATGGGGGCAGCTACGGCTTGTTATGAGTTGGCATAGAGGATATAAAATGCCATGAAAGCTTGGTGAGGGGTCATGGATTTGTATTGAAGTGGCATTATGGTTATCAAGAGCCAGAGAGACGAGAGCCAGAGAGAGTTGCAACGGTTGGCATGGGGTATGAGGGTTCATGGGGTTGGGTAAGGACGTTAGCATGGAGGGCATGAGGGGCCATAGAGACTGAGTGATTGTGACGTGACATGAGTTGGCATAGATGGGGCTTATGCAATGTGTGGGGGACAGGGTGTTTGAGGGTTGAGGGGGTTTAAGAATTGAGGGCTTGAGATTTGTTTTTGGTTTTGTGGGTCTTTTTAAACTGTGATGAATTCCCAGAGCACTGAGGCGGGTCTTTTAACCAGCCAGCCGTGACACCTCGCAACCCCTGTAGCTGCACCCGAATGCTTTCTGAGGGTGGTAGGCCTGACTCCAGTTCATATCCACCTACTCCTTAACCCCCAAACAAACATCAGACTATTCAGGGCACTTTCCCCTGACTTGGGATTGCGGAGTCAGGAGTCTTCCAGGAGCAAAAATTCGGCCCTTGATTTCTGTGATAGTACATTGTAGGCAAGGGTTCATACAATTGTTGTGGCTTGACTTAGTTTGATAAAAGGCATTGTGATTGTTGCAGTGGAATGTCTATTCACATTGAAGGAAGTTCATTGCTTAAAATTAACTTTATTAAAATTTAACTTTAATAAATTATCTTGAAGGTATATTGCCTAGTTTTGTATTCATTGGGTACAGTAAAAATATATTTCTTTTTTTAAAAATTTAGAGTACCCAATTATTTTTTCCAATTAAGGGGCAATTTAGCGTGGCCAATTCACCTAATTGCACATCTTTGGGTTGTGGGGGCGAAACCCACGCAGACACGGGGAGAATGTGCAAACTCCACACGGACAGTGACCCAGGGTCGGGATTCGAACCCGGGTCCTCAGTAACGTAGGCAGCAATGCTAACCACTGTGCCACCGTGCTGCCCTGTAAAAATATATTTCTGATGCTGTTTACGATGCCATCATAGGACCTTAATAACATTACTGAAAAGAAACAAATATGATGCTTGGTTGATATTCCATCAGCAATATTCAGTTCTAGTATTTTCCAATCAAAAAGTTCAAAGGTTTGTGTTCATATATTTATAAAAGCCATCAGTAGCTAAAAATCACAAGAGTTTTGGATTAGGTCTGAAATGTTGATTTTTTTTTGCTGCATTAGTGAGAAGATATGAGCATGTTTCTTCAGTTGAACGTTTTTAAAAAATAAACATTTTATTGAGGTATTTTTTGGCATTGTAACAGCAACAATATAAACAATGGGCGGGATTCTCCGACCCCCCGCCGGGAGATTTGGCGGGGGCGGGAATCGTGCCGCGCCGGTCAACGGCCGCTCGTAGCGGCTCCCCCCACCCCGGCGATTCGCTGACCCGCGATGGGCCAAAGTACCACCCGTTCTTTGCCAGTCCCGCCGGCGTAAATTAGGTCCCTTACCGGCGGGACCTGGTGGTGCGGGTGGGCTCCGGGGTCCTGGGGGGGGGGGGATCTGGCCCCGGGGGGTGCTCCCACGGTGGCCTGGCCAGCGATCGGGGTCCACCGATCCGCAGATGGGCCTGTGCCGTGAGGGCACCCCTTTCCTACCCGCCGGCCGTGTCAGCCTCTGCGATGGCCGCGCGTAGGTGAACCACCCCCCCCCCCCCGGCGCATGCGCGGGTATGACGTCAGCAGCCGCTGACGCTCCTGCGCATGCGCGGACCTGCACCAGCCGGCAGAGTCCCTTTGGCCCTGGCTGGCGCGGTGCCAAAGGCCTTCCATGCTGGCCGGCGGGGTGCAAACCACTCCGGCGCCGGCCTAGCCCACCTTCCGCACCTTTGGGGCAGGCCGACGCCGGAGTGGTTCATGCCACTCCGTCCCGCCGGGACCCCACCGCCCCGCCTGGTACGGGAGAATCCTGCGCAATGTACATGAGACTATAAACATCGTGCAAATACCACCTCCCTCCCTAACAGGTCCCACCATTAATTAACCCCCTAATTTACGCTAACCTAACCCCCCCCCCCCATGCTAACGATTAATTTTTCGTGAAGAAGTCGATGATGGTTGCCAATTGCCTGTGTACCCCAACTGTGACCCCTCAGGGCGTACTTGATTTGTCCGATAGCCAGGTCTCCGACTTCGGGGCCTTGAGTCCCACCAAGCTAATAGTATCTGTCTCCAAGCTATCAGGGAAGCAAAGGCCAGAACGTCTGCCTCTTTCTCTTCCTGGATTCCTGGATCTTGCGACACCCCGAAAATGTTTTTATTATTATTACTTTATCTGAGTTACAAAGCCAGGGCTCAGAGTGTGGATCAGAGGCAAACCCCTAATCCAACTCCTTGCCTGCTCCAAAAATCAATTCAAATTCAAATTCAAATTGAATCCAATTCATGGTCCCCACAAGAGAGACATACCAGATCATACCTGTTGCACGTTTTGCTATGGGTGTAAAACGCGTTTATTGGCGTGTATTAACTTGCCTCCGTTAAAGGCCGTGTGCTTAACACTACTAGGCTCTGTGTATGTATTTTCAGCTCAGGAGTCGCCAGATGCCGTATAGACACCTCACAAATATTCCAAGGTCAGGTTCAAAGTAATAAAACGATACACCGATTAGTAAGTTCCAAACGATCAATATTTATTATACAATTATAATAAATACGCATGCACACACTAAGGGACTAAGCTATGACTAAACTAAGCAATCAGAATACTTAACTAAACAGGAACAGGCAAGGTCAGGGAGCGAGGCCTTCGTCCCGGTCTTGGTCTGCAACCTTCAGAAAGCGTGCTGGTCACTGGGGGTCTAGTGGGCTTGGTTCGCGTAGCGAGCGTCGTATTGGCACTTACGGTTCGGCGGCTGGTGCTCAACGGCTGGAGTCAGGATACAGGTTCAAGTTCTGGTCAAAGCCGGAGCACGAAACAACAGACAGGACCAGTGTGGGGGTTACTTTATAGGGGTCCCCAATGTCCTTGCCTTTTCCTGGGCGGGCTTTACCTTCAGGTATCGATTGGATCGCTCCCAATCGATATCTTATGAATTCCTCCAATGTGAGGGTCTCTCTTGATGGCGGGGGCGGTTTTCTATAGTGGATACTTCTGGTGCCGCTCTGTCTGGACATCCACTTAAAGTATCTTATTCAAACCCAAATGTTGCCATTGTGTGTGCCTAGATCTGGACTGCCTCATTAGTATGTAAACGTTCTGCCATTATCACCTTTGGTTTGAGATCTTCCACCTGGCCAGAAACTAGTTTGCTGCTTGCAAAATGCTAATGAGTGTTTGCAGGCTGCTGCCTTGGCTAAACTGTTTTTCCCTGCAGTCTTAGCGATTCTCCATTTTTGTTAGTTTCAGTGTCCATTTTAGGTGGCTACAGTGGCTACATACCATAGAATTTACAGTGCAGAAGGAGGCCATTCGGCCCATCGAGTCTGCACTGGCTCTTGGAAAGAGCACCCTACCCAAGGTCAACACCTCCACCCTATCCCCATAACCCAGTAACCCCAGCCCAACACTAAGGGCAATTTGGACACTAAGGGCAATTTATCATGGCCAATATACTTAAACCTGCACATCTTTGGGACTGTGGAGGAAACCGGAGCACCCGGAGGAAACCACGCACACACGGGGAGGATGGCAGACTCCGCACAGACAGTGACCCAAGCCGATGAACCTGGGACCCTGGAGCTGTGAAGCAATTATGCTATCCACAATGCTACCATGCGGCCCTAGACAAAGGCTCAATCTACGCTTGATCTTAGCCAAAAGGTCGAGAACGTGTGCTGTACTGTTCTATGTTCTATGTTCTAGACATCAGCAAACCCCTGCCAAAATCCCCTAAGGTTTGGACATGCCAGAACATGGTTCGCTGGTCGTCCCGCACATTTGCACACCGTCTTTCCACCCCAAAGAATCTGCTCATCCGGGCCACTGTCATGTGGGCCTGGTGAATGATCTTGAATTGAATCAGGCTGAGCCTGGCACATGTTGCGGTCTCGTTGACTCTACTCAACGCGTCTGCCCATAGACCAATCCTCTATCTCTCCTCCCAGCTCCTTCTCTCACTTGCGCTTCAGCTCCTCCGTCTGCGTCTCCCCATATCCCATAGTTCCTGTAAATGTCAGAGATGCTGCCCTCTCCTAACCCATCCTTTGGAAAACTACCTGTCCTGAATCCCCCTTAGCGGGAAAAGTGGGAAGGTTGGATACCTGTCTACGCAGAAAGTCCCGCACCTGCAGATATCTACATTCGTTTCCCCTCACCAACGCAAACTTCTCCTCCAGCGCCCTCATATTTGGATAGCTCCCCTCTATAAACAAGTCCCCCATCCTCTCGATCCCCGCTCTCCGCCATATTTGGAACCCGCCCCATCCATACTCCCTGGGGCAAACTGGTGATTATTGTAGATTGGGGACCAGACCAATGCTCCTACTGCTCCCACATATCTCCTTCATTGCCCCACAGACTCTCAGGATGCCACCACCACGGTGGTGGTGGGGCTGGTGGAGCACCGCGCCGGCGGGAATGGCAGAGGCGCAGTTACCAGCGCCCCCAAACTTGTGCCCTTGCATGAAGCAGGCTCCATACGCACCCAGCCGACCATCCCCCCCCCCCCCCCATCCACTTCCTAATCATGGCTATGTTAGCCGCCCAGTAATAGTTTCTTCTGTTGAACTTAACATGTAAGATTAATATGCCATCCACGAAGGCTGGTATTTACAGTGCTTATTAATCATCAGTTGCATTTTTGGAGTGGAGTGGCTGGCAGAACATTGCAACCTGGTATCCATTTTGTTTCTCCAACTTCCTAGTTCACTTAAGTTTAAAATGAACCATTGTTTCTTTCATTTGGGCAATGAATTTGGCATGGAAAGAAAGAAAAAGTCTTTTATATGAGCCAAGTGTGTCATTATAATGGCAATTTACAGAAATGTCTTCTGGGTCGAGGCAAACTTGAGTGGTCCTTGCATATGGCCCACACAATTTTAGATAAACCTGTGATTTATTTCTGCAGGCTACTTCAAGTGTTACAACGTATAATGCTTCATTTTTTCACCATTTTAAGCTACTCGCAATTTTACCCTGCATTTGCCCCTTACCTCTGTTTTTCAGCTGCATTTTATTGCTTCAGTACTGCCTTTTTCAATGTTTCTTATTAATTTAAGGGGACAGAAGTGAATTGGACACAGGTAGAAACCACTCATTTTTCAACAGTACAGGGCAATGAACTGATTGTTACAGGTGTCGTGTGGTTCTTGACATGACACCATTAAAAAAAAAAAATGCGGCATCTCCTTCTGTAGGCATTAATCACACAAAACCATGAGATGTTCTACTTTCACTTTGATGGATGTCTTTAGCGTGGTGATCACAACAGGGTTGTTCTGTTTGACTGTGGTTATGCACGATTGCTTAAGTGGGATTTTTTCCATGTGGGGTTCTAGCTTATGTCAGGCTAGAAATTGTGCCAGTTCAATGTGTCCTTGCTGTTCGAGCTGTCCCCTGTTTCTTGTCCTGAATCTTTCTTACAGGTCAGCTTGCCATTTTATTTCCTTTGATTATGTTACTCTCTCTTTTGTTTAGTAAGTTATTTTGTATTTTCTCCATGAGCACGAACCGTATCCTTGGCAGGAGGGCAGTCACCTGCTCCCTGGTTCCTGCCAGTACCTCTCTGCAACTGACTGCTCGGAGGTGCGTAAATGCAGCTTGAACTTGGAGGTGAGCTGAGGTTAAATGAAGTCCATCTTAGCCTGCCTGTGAGGAGCCCCAGGGCTCCACACCTCTTTCTCATGACAAACAGTTTGCCTCAAGCTGTGAAAAAAAACGTTGGCTGTTTACATGTGACCTAGTGTTACCACTGCAGCACATTGGAACATAATGCCACCTCCCCAGTTTTACTTTTATTTAGTTCATTGCTGGCTCAAAACTTTCTTCAAGTTGTACTTTTCAAAATCTCACCACTCTTTCAACACCATCGTCCACTCATAATTATTCATTTATGAGGTGAGAGTGCGAGCGGAAAGCTATCTTTTTTTCATAGGAGTATCACAGGCAAGCTAGACCTCTTATCCTGTATGATGTCCACTTAAAGCGAATTCTGGCAGCACAGATATGAGAATGGGAACACTGGAAAATGGTTTCCTATTCTCTGCCACCCCCCCCCACAAACCTGAGGCTTGCAACTAAGCATGGCAACCGTCTGAGATGAGCTCAAGGCGTCACGGACTGTGTAGTTGCTGTATTTTTTTGTGTCACTACGGTGGTGCTGGTAATTTATTTAGTTCCAAATGAAGAGGAACTGAATTTTAATACCAAAAGGCAAAAATATTTTTAGATTGTGGATTGCATGTTGTTGTCATACTTGTGAACTTAATTTTTTAAAGACTGGTTTGATACTCCCTTAATGATGAAAGTTGAAAGATATTTGTTTACTATGAATCCACTTGAGACTGAGTGATTTAACTGAATTTTCCCAGTCCTGTAATGGCGGAGTTTGAGATAGGAAGCTAGGGAAATAGGACAGAAGCCACGTCAAGATGCCTCCCTGATGCATCCTAATTCTCTCTCTCTCTCTCTCTTCCCCCCCACCCACCACACGGGCAATTCTCCAGGGGCAAGCTGGAAATCTGATTGGCTGGCCATTTCATGGAGGTGGGCAGCCAGTTACGCTGGTTAAGGTTTTAATTCGGGGTGGTTTTGCTGCTCATGGAGGCCCCACCCCGCAGTATACTGAGGCTGCCAGCCCCATGGAGGTGCCATCTGTGCCAGGTGGCCTGGGGAGCTGGAGGCTCCATTGATGGGGCCTGCGAGCTTGAAAGGCCGTAACCTCGGCTGAACCCAGTCCAGCGGAGGGGTTTTCCTCCAGCCATAGGGCTATGGCCCTGTTGTCCAGGGAGTTGTTTATACTCTCACTGCTGTGCAAGCCACTGAGATGCCTCCATGATTAGTTGTTCTTGTTGTTTTCTCCAATTTGCCTCAGCAGCACCCACATCTCTGGTGGGGTTGCTGAGGCTCCAAAGCTGCTCACACTCTGATCGGGCTGCCTCATGGAAGATTGAGCCAGTTTCATGTCGGCAAATGTGAGCGGTAAGATCCCATTTTGTCTAACCTTGTGGTCCCGAAGCCCGTAGGAATATCCAGCCCACTGAATCTGATTCTGCATAGGAGCAATTTGTTTCATGGTTGCAGCCACTGTTTTGATACAGTTTCCGCAGCAACCATTGTTCCTGCTGATGTATATTTCAAAGTTGACCTCTGTTTAAGGTATTAAATACCATACTGGCTGGCCTAGCAGAAATATCTTCAAAATGTTTGTTCTCATGACAAACAGCTTCAGTATAACCTTAAAATGCTTTCTCTGCTGTCTAATGAATTTAGAGACTTACACCACTGAGCAAACTTTGGAAATCTGTTCTCACTTTCTGAACAACTATTATTATTCAGTTTAATAATGATATTTTGTAGCCACAAGCTTAATGTTCACTGTTTAAGAAACACAGAAAGGAGATTGCGTAGAGATATCTAGAAACCAAAATGAAACTTTTAAAGATAATAAATAGTACTTTATAAAAGAAAATCAAGAATAAACTCGAATTTATATAATGTCTTTCAAATTTTCACGGCATCTCAAAGTGCTTCAACGTTGGTTAATTACTATTGACGCAAAGTCATTGCAGTTTGGACATCCAAACTAATTTGATGCCATTCCTGAAAATAAGAACATTGGGGCCATGGCTCCATAAATCTGTTACACCATTTAATCAGATCATGTCTGATCTGCGATGTAACTCCGTACACCTGTATTTGCCTCATGTCCCTTTAATTCCTTTAGTCTGACATTTCAAAATCAACCATCAATCTAGCATCAATTGCTGTTTGTGGAAGAGAGTCCCAAACATCTACCACATTTTGTGTGCAGAAGAGTTTTCTAATTTCACTTCTGATTTTCAGGTTATGCCCCTAGTCACCAATTCCCCAACCAATGTAAATAGTTTCTCTCTATCGACTCTATCTGTTCCCCTTGATATATTGAAAAACATCAATCAAATCACCATTTAACCGTATAAATTCCAGGGAGTAGAGCCCTAGTTTGTGTAATCTCAATCCGTAATTCAGCCATTGGAGTTTGTCTTTCTGGCAAATCTATACTGCGCACCCTCCAAGCCCAAGCGGAGCGATCCCCCTTCCAGCTTTATGGACCACCTGCTGGCCAAAATCATGCTTATTTCTTCACTAAATGTAAATGTAAATAATCTTTATTGTCACAAGTAGGCTTACATTAACACTGCAATGAAATTATTGTGCAAAGCCCCTCATCGCCACATTCCGGCGCCTGTTCGGGTACACAGAGAGAGAATTCAGAATTCTCAGCTGGTACGGGAATTGAACCTGTGCTGCTGGCTTTGTTCTGCATCACAAACCAGCTGCCTAGCCCACTGAGCTAAACCAGCCCTACTGTGCAGGCTGGTGAGGACACCTCCATGATTAAGCGCCCTTGTGGTGCCCGAGCTGCCTCAGCAGCGGCCAGATATTCTGAAGCTCCAGAGCTGCTGGCCCTCTGATTAAGCTGCCTCACAGAAGATTGACCTTGTTTTACTGGAAAAGGGGGCTCGTGGCATTCTTCTTTCAGTTTTGAGCAGGTCTGGGCATTAAAACCCAGAGAGCTCACAGTACTCTGGATGAGTTCTAACCAAGGTTCTCTATATCTGTAGCATGACTTCCACCTTTGTATTTTAGTCAAATAATTTAAAATTATTTCCATACCTATTTTTTCCATAACTGTCCATGATATTTGATGATCTATGTACGAGGAACGCCTTTTAGATCTCAGCTATTCTAGCTTTTTCACCATTTTGAAAGTACTCTGTTCCATCCTTTTTAGGTTCAAAGTGGGTGACCTCATGTTGGACTACATTGAAATCCATTTGCTGCAGTCTGCCCATTCAGTTTAACTTATCCATATCTCTTTGGAATTTTATGCTTCCATCTACACAGTTTACATGCCTCCTGTCTTTGTGCCATTTATAAACTGGGGTATATGGATTTCTATCTTGTCATTTATGGTGGTAAAAAACATAGTGAATAGTGAAAAACACAGTGAGGCTCCAGCACAGATCCTTGCGGGATACCATTGGTCACATCCTACCAATTAGAGCACTTGCCAACTATTCTCACTCTCCACCTCCTGCAACGCAACCAATATCTAACCAGATAAATAATAGGCCTTCAATTCTATAAACTTCAGTTTTAGCTAACTGTCCCTTTTGAAATACTTTATTCAGTTCCCTCTGGAGTTTACATAACCATCCCATATGAGATATTTTACTAAATGCATTCTCGAAGTCTATATGATAGCATCTATTAGGGTAGCACTGTGGCGCAGTGGGTTAGCCCTGCTGCCTCATGGCGCCGAGGTCCCAGGTTCGATCCCAGCTCTGGGTCACTGTCCGTGTGGAGTTTGCACATTCTCCCCATGTTTACGTGGGTTTCGCCCCCACAACCCAAAGATGTGCAGGGTAGGTGGATTGAACACACAAAATTGCCCCTTAATTGGGAAAAAAAAAATTAATTGGGTACACTAAATTTTTAAAAAATGATAGCATGTATTGACATTACCATATCCATATCTCTTTGGAATTTTATGCTTCCATCTACTTTAGTCACCTCTTCAAAAAATTAAATCCCATTTGTCAAGCATTACCTAAACAATAAAAATCAATGTTGGCTTTCTGATTTCAGCAGAAAATGCTCTAGGTGTTTAGTCACAATCATTCATTATAATTTCCTGACAACAAATGCAAGGTTTTTTAAAACAAATTTAGAGTACCCAATTCATTTTTTCCAACTTAAGGGACAATTTAGCATGGCCAATCCACCTACCCTGCACATCTTTGGGGTGTGGGGGTGGAAACCATACAAACACTGGGAGAATGTGCAAACTTCACAGACAGTGACTCAGAGCCAGGATCGAACCTGGGACCCCGGTACCGTAAGGCAGCGGTGCGAACCACTGTGCTGCCCGAACAAATGCTAGGTTAACTGGACTATAACTCCCTGTTTTCCCAATCTTACCTTTCTTAAATAGCAGTTTGAAATGCACAATTTTCCAACCTGAAGGAATAGTCCCCAAATTAAGTAAATGTATGGCTTCATTATGAATGCTTGGTTGAATTCCATGAATGGCTAATCGACTCAGCTTACCAAAGGATCTGTTTACATAGCTTGAAGGGGAGTGCCAGCTTTGTGTAATTGACAATTTTATCTTGAAATAAGGTATTCTTCTTTGATAAAAGCAAATTACTCCAGATGCTGGAATCTGAAACCAAAAGAAAATGCTGGAAAATCTCAGCAGGTCTGGCAGCATCTGTAGGGAGAGAAAAGAGCTAATGTTTCGAGTCCAGATGACCCTTTTTTCAAAGCTCTTCTTTGATGTAGTTTTTCAATGCCTGTTGGTTTATTTGGACAAGATTAAGAGGTGTGAAATGGATAAAAGCTTTTGCCATTGCTATTATGAATGGTTGACGTTGACTGATGCATTTCTGAGGTTGGAAGATGAGCAGTTTATTTCACATGACATTTTCAAAGTCTACTTATTGTGTCAGTTTCAGGAACATTTAAAAGACTTGCCAGACTTACCAATGGCTAGAAGAGTGGTTATGGAGAATATGTATGGGCAAGGAAGGAGCCTGGGCTAATTATAGGCATATGGATGGGACAATGGGGATATGAGGAGCCATGGGAGATATAAGTTGCATTGGAAAGAACTTTTAAACTCATCAGTCAAGACTCCCAACTCCTCAGCAGGCTTCCCCCAAGGTTCATGAACCGGCTTACCTGGCGGAGTTCCCAGAGACTCCAGGAACCTACTCACGTACACAAAGGCATGGAAATTTGAATTTCTAGCAGGGATTAAATTGTGAACCCAATTCCACTTTAAGTGGTGTTGGGTTGTGACCCAGCATGATTCTTGACCTTGTAAAAATGACGGATTTCTAATTCAGGCCCTAGTTCCTGGTGTTCTCCAAACAGGACCTCCTCTCTACTCTTCCCTCTGTTGTTGGCCCGAACATACATTAGAAATACTGTATCCTCCTCCTCCCACTATCATTTGAAGGCAGTTTGAGATCATGCAGACAGAACATGCCAGTCAGCCCCCCTCCCCATCCCCCACCTAAAAGTTACATAGCCCTCCCCCGGTCAGCATTTTGTTGTTTTCCTTATCTTCATAGGCAACAAGTACGTTGTTGCCTGTTGAATAGAATTTTTTCTGCAGATCCTTGTCATTTATCTCACGAGGATCCCCTTACTCTGTACACTATTAGTCTCATCTTCTCTGTTCTGAACTTGCACTTCTCTTAAGAGGTGTGACTGAGGACTGAAGACGACTGTTCAGATGCTTCTTTATTTGTCAGAGTGCCTCCAACTCGCATTCCAGCTCATAACTGCGATGGAGACATCTATTCTAGGTGTGTTCGCTTGGGCTAGTTTCTCTGCCGATATACTTCCATATACTGCAGTCCCGATATGCAACCTGTTGTACCAAATCTTAGTCTATATTATTTATATCTACCTTTCAATTTGTGAGTTTATTTTCTCTTCGTACGCAATAACCTGCACTCGGCACTAAATTAGTTACTGCCTGAAGCTTACGCTAACCACAAGTATCAGAGGCAAAAGGCAGAAGTACCTCCTTCCCTTGCTGTAGTGAATTATCATTATCACCAAATTCCTTATTTTTCTGATGGATTCTGATTATGAACAACACTCTGTTCAATAATTCTTGGAAATCCTCAAAATAGTCCAGCAACACAGAAACGTCTGCTTCTAACAAAGAAACCGTAATTATGCAACACTGATGTTTACCTGCTTGGAATGTTCTGGACTGTGTTTTTCCATTGTTTAACTTCTATTTGGAGTTGGGGAGTGCTATATCTGACATTGGTGGCACTGGAAGGGAGAAAATAACTTGTGTTTAAAAGATTTGCATCCGAGTTCTTGATGGAGCGGATTAGGTGAAAGCTATGATGAATTTTGAGTTTTCAGTTTCCTAATGATCTGAGTCCAGGTGGTTATAAATGGTGTACAAGAGCAGAAACTGTGACAATATGAGGTTGTTTTTGTGGGGTGGGAAGAGTTAAAAGTTGTAGCAAGGATTTTGTTGCATTGAAATTTACAAATGATTGTGAGTACTCAACTATACCCAAAATGCTAATTGTACTTTCCTTGATGATAGTGGTGCATATTGTTTTAGGAGTCCGAGTTTCACATCGTTTTATTGCTTATTATAGAATTAGAATGGAATGCTATATTTAAAAGAAGTATATAATAATTATACTTTGACTTTATTTTATTGAAAGCCATTTAAATTTTCTACATTAGTGATCTTATGGTTGCGTGCATTAATTGTTTGAAATAACATTTCAGCACGGTAGCACAAGTGGCTGCACAGCGCCAGGGTCCCAGGTTCGATTCCCCTCTGGGTCACCGTCTGTGCGGAGTCCGCACGTTCTCACTCTGTCTGCGTGGATTTCCTCCGGGTGCTCCGGTTTCCTCCCACACGTCCAAAGACGTGCAGGTTAGGTGGATTGGCCATGATAAATTGCCCTTAGTGACCAAAAAAAGGTTAGATTGGGTTACGGAGATAGGGTGGAAGTGAGGGCTTAAGTGGGTCAGTGCAGACTCGATGGGCCGAATGGCCTCCTTCTGCACTGTATGTTCTATGAAAGTCTATGAAAATTGTTAAGTAGCCTATCTTTGATACAGTTAGGATTTTACCCCTTTTATGCCCTTGAACACTTACTTCCACGCGATGATTTCAGGTAGGAATTTAGTTGAGGTGTTTTTTCATCTTTCTTCCTTTGCATCAACATGATAGGATGTGTGGCACTGTGTCATGATGGGAAAATAAACCCATTCCTAATATCATATTCTAATCTGAGGGAAACAGTTAAGAATTCTAATCATGAAAACATATATGAAAAGAGCAGCAATGCAACCTGAAAGAGAGCTGGAATATGATAGTTAGTGAAACGTATATATTTTTTCCAAGATGCACTGTAGTTTGGAACCAGAGCCAATAGATGATTTTTCAATTTGCACATATCGACATGCTCGATGAAATAGCTTGGCCAACTTTCAGCTTCCTTGCTGCAATTTCTAATTAAAGTAGAACAAAGTGTATTTTGATGAACACTTTCCCATCGTACTCACTGTAACCTTTTGTTCTTTTTCAGCCTGTTCATGGCTACATTCGTTGGTGCAGCTCAATGTCAGTAATGGGCGACCTGCTCCTGCACAATGAGTACTGGTCTGTGACGGACGGTCCAGATAGAGTTTAATAAACAGCCACTTCTTTGTACCTTGCATGTTCAATAGATTGGCTTTTATTTCAAAAAACACTTCCATTTCAACTCCAGATGGCATAATGCCAACCACGTCGTTCACTGTCTCCTCAAGTACAGGATCTTAAAAGGGCAAATAATGATGTAAAAATAAATTTAGAGTACCCAATTCATTTTTTCCAATTAAGGGGTAATTTAGCGTGGCCAATCCACCTACCCTGCACAACGGGGAGAATGTGCAAACTCCACACGGAGCCGGGATAGTACTTGGGACCTCGGCGCTGTGAGGCAGCAGGGCTACCCACTGTGCCAACATGCTGCCCGGCAAATAGTGATTTGATTGAATTAAAAATGTATTCTGATGCCTGCTGAACCCGTGAGTCTTTGTAACTTCTGGAGACTGTGGATAATATATAATGGGGCCTGTAAGAGTGGGAAATGTGGCAAGTTGGGGGGGCTTAATTGGGCAGGAGCCAAAACCTCAGGTTTCCTGACGGTAGTTTGAGACATGGAGATTAAGTCGGTGGCTTTGCAGTAGCAGGATGTGCCTCATGCCGTTCACCTACGGGTTCCCATTTTCAATACATTTGCATCCCGTAAATACTCATTATCCTAAAACTTTTTTAAATCAAGTCCTGCCTTCAATATTAAGTCAACAGTGCACGGGAAACTCACCTGTTTCAGTCCTTTAAAGGTGTGGTGTGCAGTCGTTAAGTTTGTCCACATGGATCTGAGGTGAATGTTTGATTTTGTAGAAATATATGGGGGAAGGGAGCAGGAGACTGCCAGCTTGGATGGAGGGTCATAAGGGGCGAGGGTAATTCAGGGACGAGGGGGCCATTGATCGGAGCATCAATAGGGGCCAGGGTTCTTCGAGGCAGAAGTTTGGGTGGGGTCAGGTTGTGGAAGTGTATAACTGGAAGTTGGTATCTTGGGTGTGGTTGGAGGAGGGGAGCAGTCAGGAAATTCAAAATGAGAGGCCTAAAAGCTGAGTTCTGCAGTGTCCATTATTGGGTCTGGGTTGTCAAAGCGAGGAAGCTGTCTTTCATGCAGAAGGTCCTCAGTTATGGATTGGGGGAGAGGAAGTTTATTTGGTAGGAGGTAGATCCAGTCAGAAGTGGGAATAATGGGAAAAGTAAAGGAATTGTAAGGAAACATCAAAGATTATTGTAGAATCTGGGATCAGAGGAGGAATGTCTACGATGAGGGTCAAGTGGGAGAGATGGCATGTCCACTGTTTCTGTCACAGGGTCAAGGGTGATTATTGATGGGAGGTTTGAGGGTGACAGTGATGTTTGGAGGATCAAGGGTGATGGCTCAAACTTTGAAGGTGACAGAGGGTGGGTGGGTGGAGTCAGGTTCCAGGTGAAGAGTGATTTGATTTCTGTCACTGGCCATTGTTCCAACCTTACAATGAAGCAGACAGATACAAATGGGAAGAGGAATTTTGAGTATTGTCCATGGGTAGAAGAGTCTAATTTCTCAGCAGCTGTATGGTTGAAAGTCATGTACACGGAGGTGCTCATATCATTGCCTGCCTTCTTCCAACAGTTAACTGGATTCGCTATGGTCTGACACACCCAGTATTAGGGCAGCACGGTAGCACAATGGTTAGCATTGTTGTTTCACAGCGCCAGGTCCCAGGTTCAATTTGCAGCTTGGGTCACTGTCTGTGCAGAGTCTGCACATTCTCCCTGTGTTTGCGTGGGTTTCCTTCGGGTGCTCTGGTTTCCTCCCACAAGTCCCCAAAGATGTGCTGTTACGAAATTTGAACATTCTGAATTCTCCCTCTGTGCACCCAAACAGGCGCCGCAATGTGGTGACTAGCGGCTTTTCACCGTAACTTCATTGCAGTGTTAATGTAAGCCGACCTGTGACAATAAAGATTATTATTATTATTGGCTGCAGGGCCAGCAGCAGGCACCAGGAGCAGGTATCCATCAAAGAAGATGATAAAAGGTATTGACAAAGTAGATGTAGAGTAGATGGTTCCTGTTGTGGGGAAATCTAGAACGAGAGGTCATAGTTTTAGGATAAAGGGCAGCAGATTTAAAACAGAGATATGGGGAAATTACTTCTCTCAAAGGGTTGTGAATTTATGGAATTTAATACCCCAGACTGCCTGGATCTTGGGTGACGGTAGTGGTTGTGGAAGAGGCATCCTCTGGGTCAGTGGTGTTGTGGACCCCAGAATTGGAGTGACTGTGGCTTGGGATTGTTACAATCTGTACAGTTACATGTTACCAAAGGTTACTGTACCACTTATCCTGGTGGATCAACTCAGATTATTGACCCTTTCCCTGGACTGGACCCAGAATCTTCGGAGGACTCACCTCCTCTGCGATATCTATGCAGGCTACCTGGTTCAGGCGGAAGGGGCTTCTGCTGCCATCTGTGGGAAAGAGCACCTTCTAACGTTTCATGATGGCCTGGAGGAGAATCTGAGCGAGGCATGGCTAAACCGTGGGCACAGTCTCTGGCATACATGCAATTGAAGGGGCTTGGATATAATTGGGGGGGGGGGGGGGGGGGGGGGTGGGGGTTGGCGGTGGGTGTCGTAAGACACACAAGAACAATAAGGGGGAAAAGTTTGAGGTAGGTGATGTTAGATTGCAACAAGTAATGGAACAAAGTACTGATAAAATGGAGATGGATGGAAAAGTCGTCATGATGCAAAACTTTCCTGTTTCTCCAGAAGATTCTTTTGTAGTCAACCCCTACCTGCTGCATTGTCACCAGATGGCGGGGTCCACCATTCTATGTTCAGAGTCTCAACATGCAAGCGGAAGTGGTCCCATGTACTTCAAGATAGTAGTAATAGGAGCTTGTTACTTGTAACAATTTGGGGTGGGGGGACTTGGTTTAGGTCAAAGTAAAGCACCTTTTACTCTGATGCAAAAATATGTTTCAGCCCCAACCTCAGAAGGACACCCACTACTGAGCCAGTGAGAAATTTCTATGTTCCAACTTAACCTTCTTTGTAGCATTTCTCAGGAGAATGAATTATCAGTGACAAGTTGTAGTTTTCCTCACAGTGGAATTGCCTTAGTAGAAACTGGTTTAATATTGTTGAATCAAGTGCTAATTGACTACTTTGACATTGGAACTCCCTGTGGTGCCTCATATGCTCCACATACTATAATTATAATGTTCATTGACTACGCATATGGCATCCAATGTAGATATGCAAAAAGGCTCATCAGCCGGAGTTTTCCATGCAAGCTAAGTCAAAACCCCTTGAACCAGTTGCAGCCCCAAAGTTTTAAAATAGTCCATAAAATAACTTTTCTGCCTTTGATTATTGTTTTTATAGGGTATGATTTATTTGTGGTTTTTATTTGTCTCCTGCAGTTAAATCCTGAAAGGGAACTTTGGTTCCCATGGTTTTAATAAGCAAAAATAAATTGATGCTGTAAAGACTATTGATATTAGCATGTCATCCAACCAAGCCCCATATTTGTTGCAAATGTTACAGAAATATTTAAATTGAGCTGACCGTGCATTACCGCCTGAGACTAATGTAGTCATGCTCCTGTTACTTTATCATTAGCCTTACCGAACTATTAATTTCCCCAAATAAAGTTTCCTCTTGTGGGGGAAACTAGAGCTCGGGGACGGATAGTATAAGAGGTGTCCTTTTTGAGACAGAGATGAGAAAATTTTTCTCTCAAAAGATCATTAGAATGTAGAATTAGAATGTAGTGGACGCTGGGTCTTTAAATTTATGCATGGCTGGGTTAGATGTTTGTTAGACATGGGAGTCAATGGTTATGGGGGGGGGGGGGGGCAGACAACAAAGTGGTACTGATACCACAACCAGATAAGCCACAATCATTGAATGGTGGAGCAGCCTTGAAAGGCTGAATGGCCTACTCTTGCTCCCATGTTCTTGTGTTACTCCACTCCGTTCCTCCAACCACCATTCTTTTCCTCACCAATTTCCCCTCCATTCTTTTTACCTCTTCCCTTATCTGTTCCCCTTCCATCACACTTCTCTCTGATTTCCTCTCCCTCTCTCCTTCCCCTCATACGTTTCTCATTTCTTCACCTTCCCCTCTCTCTCTCTCTCTCTCTCTCTCTCTCTCTCTCTCTCCTCCCTCCCCCCCCCCCCCCCCCCCCCCCATCTCTTCCTGAGTCCAATTAATGACCCAGGAGTGAACAAATTTAAAAATTAGATATATTACACAGTAATATGATTAACATTCTCAGCTGAATTGCCTCTCATGACTCTTCCGGACTTCATTAAAGTTTTTACTTCTCAGAGACTTCTCCTCAAAGTCTAGATCTGGAGTTAATACCAAGAGTTGTGATCTATATTTTGAATCTGCAGTCTTACCCTATGCGTTGCCTAATTTTTCAGCATATTGTATTGCAAGTCAGTGGGGCTGATGGAATATTTATTTTGCAGAAACGTGCTTTCTGTCTAGTAGTAGTTCAATTTTGAGAAGTGAACCGAACTTCAAAATCTTTACTGAGGTAAATAGCATGCTCTTCATGAACAGGCGCCGGAATGTGGTGACTAGGGGCTTTTCACTAACTTCATTTGAAGCCTACTTGTGACAATAAGCGATTTTCATTTCATTTTTAAAAACTAGAAGCTGTGTTGTACATGTCTGTGTGAGAATGAAAGTGAATGGGCAGAATTTTCTCATGCCCCATTGGTGGGATCAGTGGTGGTGGTGGTGGGGGGTGAACTCGACAGGCAGCCCAAAAATTTGTTTCACGGCAGTGTGAATTGACAGAGGGAGCTTCTAATGCTGCCTACCATGGCGGATTGAAAATCCCATTGGAAACCATTGTGAAACTGATTTGAATTCCGCTAATGGATGCAGATGAAAGCCCAACCGGTATCTATCCTCCACACCTGATTCTCTGCAACATCAGTGGAAAAACACACCCATCCAGAACACGCCTGGAACAACGTGGCATGCACAAGTTGGGACTTACCTGAAGGAGGCCTGGGGCTACCTTCGGAGTTCGGGGTGGAGGTCACCAGCGACTCAGGACCCTTGAACGCCATGTAGGTGGGCGGGTGGAGCATTTATCAGGTGGATCTTCCAGCTTCAGTGTCTTTTGAAAAGTCCATCTTTCTTCAGGAAGTCTATCTTATTTCTTCAATGATGGGCCAGAGATTTCGGGCGCCTTTTTTGGTTGGCACAGATTGACAACGGAGCATGTGCCACCAAGCTCGCCCCACCACGGAGAACGGCACAAAACCTCTGGATGCATAATTAATTATGCTAGGTATGGAGATATGATGTGGTTCCTCGTCGGCCTCTGCAGCAGGAAAAACTCCCCATCCCGGGACTTAGTCCTGGATGGGAGAATTCAGCCTTCTGTTTTCATTGCAGAACTGTTGTAGCTTTTGTTTCCTAACCCCAACTTAAAAAAAACGTATTAAATAAATGGGGAGCATAAAACCGAGGGATACTTTCAAGCGAGAGAGATTGAGGGTGAGAATGAGAAAAAGGGGATGATAAGAGTGAGAGAGCACCTTTGTTTATTTAATGTTGCTTCAATTTTTAAAAAGTAACTATCTAAATCTTGAGCTATTTTGAAAGTGAACAAATATATTTCACAGGGAAACAACAGTAGGGGGAAGTGGGGGGGTGGAGAGCTGATTGAGGATGAGGGGTCTCTGGTTTATTGGCATTCACTATTGGCGAAGCAAGGCTGTGTACTTAGCCCCCTACTCTACTCCCTGTACACACACGACTGCGTGGCAAAATTTGGTTTCAACTCCATCTATAAGTTTGCTGACGATACAACCATAGTGGGCCGGATCTCGAATAACGACGAGTCTGAATACAGGAGGGAGATAGAGAACCTAGTGGAGTGGTGTAACAACAACAATCTCTCCCTCAATGCCAGCAAAACTAAAGAGCTGGTCATCAACTTCAGGAAGCAAAGTACTGTACACACCCCTGTCAGCATCAACGGGGCCGAGGTGGAGATGGTTAGCAATTTCAAATTCCTAGGGGTGCACATCTCCAAAAATCTGTCCTGGTCCACCCACGTTGCGCTACCACCAAGAAAACACAACAGCGCCTATACTTCCTCGGGAAACTAAGGAAATTCGGCATGTCCACATTAACCCGTACAAACTTTTACAGATGCACCATAGAAAGCATCCACAGCCTGGTATGGCAGCTGCTCTGCCCAGGACCCCAAGAAACTTCAGAGAGTCGTGAACACCGCCCTGTCCATCATACGAAACTGCCTCCCATCCATTGACTCCATCTACACCGCCCGCTGCCTGGGGAAAGCAGGCAGCATAATCAAAGATCCCTCCTACCCAGCTTACTCACTCTTCCAATTCTTCCATCGGGCAGGAGATCCAGAAGTCTGAGAACATGCACAAAGAGTCTTTGTGAGACTCAAAACAGACTCAAAAACAGCTTCTTCCCCACTGTCACCAGACTCCTAAATGACCCTCTTATCGACTGACCTCATTAACACAACACCCTGTATGTTTCATCCGATGCCGGTGCTTATGTAGTTACATTGTATACCTTGGGTGAAATTCTCCCCTACCCGGGGGGGGGGTCCTGGTGTAGTGGAGTGGCGCCAACCACTCCGGCGTCGGGCCTCCCCAAAGGTGCGGAATTCTCTGCACCTTTAGGAACTAGGCCCACGCCGGAGTGGCTCCCGCACCGCCGACTGGCGCCAAAACTGGCGGCAACGGCCTTTGGTGCTACGGCGATCGGCGTCGGGGCTGGCCGAAAGGTCTTCGCCAGGTGCCGTGAGTCCGCGCATGTGCCGGAGCGTCAGCGGCCGCTAATGTCACCACCGGCACATGCACGGTGGAGGGGGTCTCTTCCGCCTCTGCCATGGTGGAGGCAGTGGCGGTGGCGGAAGAAAAAGAGTGCCCCCTCAGCAATGGCCTGCCCATCAATCGGTGGGCCCCGATCGCGGGCCAGGCCACTGTGTGGGCACCCCCCGGGGTCCGATCACCCCGCGCCCCCCCAGGACCCCGGGGCCCGCTCGCGCCGCCAATCCCGCTGACACAGAGGTGGTTTAAACCACGTCGGCGGGAGAGGCCTGACAGCGGCGGGACTTCGGCCCATCGCGGGCCTGAGAATCGCCCCGGGGAGCACGCCGATCAGCGGGGCGCGATTCCCGCTCCCGTCGATTCCCGGGTGGCGGAGAATTCCGGCCACGGGGGGGGGGGGGGGGGGGGGGGGGTTTACGCCGGTGGTGGTGGTCGGCGAATTCCGCCCCTTGTGTTGCCCTATTATGTATTTTCTTTTATTCCCTTTTCTTCCCATGTACTTAATGATCTGTTGAGCTGCTCGCAGAAAAATACTTTTCACTGTACCTCGGTACACATGACAATAAACAAATCAAATCCAATCCAAGTGGGAAGGGTGGATGGAAAGTTACAACTGACGATTAACAGTAGAGAAAAGGTGGGGTGGGAAGATATGATCATTGAATTAGATGATAAGCCATGATCCTGATAAATGGCGGAGCAGGCTCGAAGGGCCAAAAGGCCTTTTGCTCCTATCTTCTATGTATCTATGTACAGGGTTGTGTATTTGTTCAAAAGGGAAAAGGTGTAGCTGACAATAACAAGAAGGGAATTGCCAGGAATATGAATGGAAGGAGTGGAGGATATTTAGGAATGAGGTTGGGGAAGGTGAAAGAGTTTTGAGGAGAGAATGGGAAAAATCAATTAAGGACTGTGTTCTTTTCCACAACCCTCACCTCAAAATGCAGTCGATAGCCACTGGTGCTTCCTTTCCCTGCAACAGCACGCCATACCACCTTCCACCCATAAGGAGAAAGAAAAAGAGACAGAAAAACAGAAGTCTGAGTGAGAAGCAAAAGGAAATCAGGGCAGTTAAGTAGCAAAGAGGGAAAAGTGAGAAGCAGCAGAGACTCCGAGAATCAGCAGCATAAAGGCACCAGACACATGTAAGAAAGTGACCATATTCTTTGACTTACTGCGTGCAATGAATGCTACTGGTGATTCACCAGCTATTTAAAAATCCTTTTTTTCCCCCTCCCATAAAAGCTTTTAGACACTTTCCCAGCTGGAAACATGGTAACATAATCAGCTGCCAAGAGGAACAGGGAGGTTTATCTCTAGATTTTCTCCTGATTTTGGTGTTAGATTTTCTCTCTTTGAAACCCATTTCTTTCCTCCATTTCTTCAAGTTTGCACAGTTGTGAATCTGTCTCTTCGGGCAACTGTGAGACCAAATTTGTGTCTGCTTTCTGCACAACAGTATGATTAGGTTTTGCCTGACTTATGTGGGAAGCCCTGCTTGTTAACTAGTTTGAATCTGCCTTCATATTCAGTGTTCCTTTAGACTCCAGTTGCTGGAGAAGAGTCTGCCTCCTGGCATTAGTTTGCGATAAGAAATTGAGCAAATATTTTTCAGTGAAGTAGAAGCACTGAATCATCAAGGTCTAGCACTACAGATAAGCTTGTTGGGGCAGGAGATCAAGTGACTTTGCCTGGCAACGTAAAATTAAACGCTGAAGATAGTCTCTGTCCATATGTACTTGTGTGTGTCACAGCTGCCCTTCTGCACTGAGAAGCGATTGAAGAAAATGCAAATTAAATTGAACTTCAAGAGAGAATCTCGCAAGAGAGATTAATTTAGTACTGCACAGATAGTCCATCATAAAAGGAATTTTTATCATGAGAATGCATATGTACAGCAGAACAAAAACTGTAGTGTTAAAGAGAATTGAAATTGAACAACCAATACTTTTACATGGAATCCTGTGTTTCTAAGTTGATTGTGGTGCTACAGAATAGGGTCATTCTCTCAATAAAGCAATCGAGCTCCTATTGTGACATTTGTGCTGATCCTGGTTTCACTGGGAATCAGGGGTCAGGAAGGACAGATGATGGATTGGGACACCAGCTTCTGTCTCTGCAGGAAATCAGTGAAGTATGGTGTCCTCTGTTTCCTAAGATGTATTGTTGGCTTGTCTTGTTTGACTGTAAGTGACAAGTTTAACCCATAGAAAGAACAGAAGGTCATTTTAGACTAGTGCCCACAGAGAGGGAAGGAACAGCCTTTAAATCAGCAGTGATACAGAAATGTTCATTCTGTGCAATAATTGTTCCTCTTAAAGTTTCCATCTAGTCCATATTATTGTGTAAAAAAAAATGCAGTTTTAATTTCAGGCAGGTGCTACTTTGAATCCTGCTAAACGTAGCTGATTTGGGCTGCATGCCATATCTTGCTCGCCATTTTACAAGTTCCAACTTGTCCAATGCATCTCTGCTTTACATGTGAATGGCAAAAAAGAATGTTGAATGCTAAACATTTGAGACAGACATTTTTCAAATCCAGAACCCAGTGTTCCAACCGAAATTGATAGAGGCTACTTGCAACTTGTGCATAAACCCCAAAGCAACCCCTTAACTAGCTAGAAAGATGTTATTAGATTTGTGGGCAAAATTTAATGTTAGTTGATTTTAATTTTATTTCAAGAAACTAAACATTACAAACAAACAAGTCACGAGTTGAAAGAGGAAAATGGGAAAACATTTAAAAATTAGCAATGGACATATCTCAAATTTAACATTTTCAAAATTTTATTGACCAAAACAAAAGAAAATGATATGGTACTTTTCACTTCCACATCATACAACTACATATATTCTCAAGAAGACAGTTAAGGAGATTGCGATCACAGCTTAATTGTGCCTATTTGTACAGTAGTTCAATAAACTTCAGAAGTAGATGTATGGCAGGTGCAAGATTGGAGTCAGTGATGCACAGATACTACCCTGCCTATCAAGGCTGGACCACACTTTCTGTATAACTGAAGACCAGTGGTAATCCTTATCTCAGCAGTGTGTGTTTTGGTTAGTATTAATCTGTTTTAGCCTCTTAAGTGTAGGGTTAATAGAGGGGATCTACTGTATAGATCTATATGAAGGAGGTTCAGGTAGATTGATAGTTTCCAATTCTAAATAAAACTTGTAAATTATGTGCTCTCATGCACCCATGTCCAAATGGCGCTGAATCCATGCTTTATGATGGGGCACTAGGTTTTGCCCTAATGGGAGGATGCATCCTGTTGTCATTAGCAGTGATAGTTGTACTAATCTGCATAACTCGGGCAGAAAGGTAACTAGTTGAAATCTTGTTAGCAGAGATTGTTGTTGGTGGGTCCTGGGATTCATCGCAATTGGCCTTCGAAGAGGCTCTGTACTGGGGCCACCTTGCTTAACGTTTTTAGAATTATTTGGATGAGGGCTTTTCTTTACTTTGTTGCTGATAGAAAACTATGCAGATGGTTTATAATTCAGAACAAATGAAAGATTGCAGTTTGATTTAGTGAAATTATGGATCAATCTAGCACCATGCTAGTCCCATCATCCCCATCTATCAGCAGCCATGAAATCTCCTGGGAGTGATAAAACCTCAGTATAAAATGAAAAGAGCTTTATTTAGGCTATATGAGTCTTCAATGCATAAGCACTTTTCATCTTGAACTGGGATATATACTTTTCAAATTTCATTATTTTCAGCCAAAATGATTTTCGAAGTGATAGCAGAAGCAACCACAAATTTCTTAGACCATCTCAAGGGAAAAACTGTGCAGATTACTCAGTTGTGTCATGTTATGAGTATGGCTGTAAAATATGGCTACGTAGCATGCATACAGTCACTGCTATCGGGGCCGTTTTTAGGTGCACAATTATGTCTGTGACATACACACACATGCTTCTGCTGCTTACTATGCCAGATGTAATTTTGGTAAGGGCTTCAGCATTGGCCAGATCCACTGGGAACATGGTGGCAGAATACACAGAGTAGACATATAGTGATATCAGTCAGTGTGTAATGACGATATGACTTTAGTGGTCCTGAGTTTGACCTGAACGCTCCACTTAATGCCCTTTCTTAACCTTTCACAGCTGAACATGCATTCAACAGCAGGAAGGATCTCCCACCAGCAATATTTAAAGGTATCATCAAATACTTTCAGGTTAGGTTCTGATTGATTTCTCCTGGTTATTGCTGAGCGAGGAGAAGTTTTTGGTGATTTATACTTCTACTTAAAGTTGGTAAAGTTTATTACAAATGGTGCTGAAGGACTTGATTCTGACTACTTGCTCCCAGTCAGGCGTTCTGCAATTTCTAGCATGACATACAGATTGAGCAGAGGCAAACCAGAGGAGGACAAGTTGCCCGAAGACAATGGAGGGGGAAAGAGAAGGCCCTTCTGCAGTTGGCCATATCCACCCTCAATTTCCAAAGAGCAATTCTTTGACTGCACCTTTAGCAGGGAACAATGTGTGCAACATCTTTATTTTACTAAGGGGGTGCTCAGGGAAATGTTCCACCTGTTTCCGGCAAAACGGCAGCTGAAAAGAAGGCTGACGATTGCATTGCCAATGTCATCCATCCAGACTATTGAAGTGCTTAAACAACATTTCTGTTGCATGGATCGCTCTTAAACAGCTCTAAAATACTTGCCAGAGTGTATTCACCATTCATTGTAGACAACTGCATCCTGCATAACCGCACCATCATGAGGGCACAGCCGTTACCACCGGGTAAATAGTGAACAACTGAAGAGCAGAAGGTGAGTAGGAAGAGGTAGGGAAGAGGCAATCAACACAGCCCTATCCAGCTGGGCTGTCCTCGAATGGTTTATCTGATGGCATTATCAGAGAATACAAGTCCCTATTCAACAACAATCTCACACCTTCCCTTCATCTGTTACTGACAATCAGCATCCTCTTGGCTACAATCCTGAAATAAAAGCCACCACCAAACAAATATTCCAAATCAACTTTGGTCAATTGACCCATTGAATATTTCATATAAAAGTTAACTAAATGGCCTTGTATGTTCAGTTAGTGCCTGTCGTCTGTGCGCCTTTACCTGGTCGAATGCTCCCACACATTGCTGCCGCAGTTCTTGCAGCGCAGCTGGCCCCAGGCTGCAATAAGGGAAACTTCACGTAGCCTTGCTGCAGCTCTGACTCTACAAGGCCCATATTGAGACTGGACTGCCTTGGCATGGGTGATACCAGACTGGGATGGATGACTGCCAGGCAACAGCAAAGTCACTGGGGAGTGGCAGTGGTGTGAGGACAAATGCAATGATTCTCTATCGATTTGTTCGATGTTGCTACTGATCCATGGTGTTTCATGGTGCCACTGCCTCAGCAATCCTAGCAGTGATTTGGAGGGCATATGGCTGGACCGTGCAAAACGTGTTTAAGTGTCTGTATCCACAGCTATGGTGGCAGTAATCCGAGTTTACATGGCAGAAAGCTGCTCTTGCATGGCAACAAGCTGAGCTTGCATGACCTCAGCATGAGCTTTGTATGTAAAGTGTGGGTCAATATTGGCAGAGATTATTAGTAGATGAGCGAAAAGGTGATACTCAAATAAACAGTGCCAGAGGCCAGTGCTTCATTTTTAAGGATATGGTGTTTGAAGATGCGCTCGCTGACCATGTGACATTATTAAACCTTATGTGGCACTGAATCCAGGTGCTATCTTTGATCGTCACAGCTGTCTGCTCCCCCGGCCTTTGCAGTATCTTGTCTTTTTTTAAATTTGTTTTTTGTGGGATGTGGGTTTCACTGGCTAGGCCAGCATTTATTGCCCATCCCTAATTGCCCTTGAGAATATGGTGGTGAGCTGCCTTCTTGAACCGCTGCAATCCGTGTGGTGTAGGTACACCCACTGTGCTACTAGGGAGAGAGAGTTCCAGGGTTTTGACCCAGCGACCGAGAAGAAACAGCGACACATTTCCAAGTCAGTATGCTGAGATAGAGGACTTGCTGGTGCCCTGTGGATGCACCTTTCTCCTACTGCCCATCAGATAAAACTGTGGTGGTTGGGTTCTGACATAGGTCAGCAACCCGTGGCCCCATGTGGTTCCCTGCAGTCTGATGTATGGTTCTTGAGTGTCTCCCGAATGAACACATTTTCCAAACATTGACTACAAGGAACTTTCAGAGAATTGTCCCCCAATCTACTCCCAGCGCAGAAACATGAAATATAATTATCAGCTATCTAAAAATTCTTGTCTGTCGAATGCTTCACCAGGAGAAATGGGGTCCTGCACCATCACCTGTCATCCAATGATGTGGGTCCTGTGCAGACAGGCACATTCATCAGGAAAACATTGCACTCATTCTGGTCCTTGTTGGTCTGTTTGAAAAGCTTGTCTAAAATGGCCCATTCTGATTGGTTGCCATATTTGGTACCTGATCGAGTGGTATTAATACGTTAGTGCTCTGAGAATGTGGGCTAATTAATCAACTGTAATGGAAGTGTGCTTGACGGCTTTAAATGCTGTGCTGGTAAGCATGTATAGGCAGGCACATTCATCAATAAAAGTGTGCACTCTGGCCTTGGTGTTGATAAGCATGTATGTTGCAGGCAGGCAGACTGATCAACCTTAAAGGAGCAAACTTACCTCCTTTCCTTTGAGAAATACTTTGGAAATGACTGCAAAGAAGAGAGGAGCTGTAAAGGAAAATCGTGAATTTCTAGTTGAAATGGATTGATTCCTCCACATTCATCTGAAATTGGACTAGCCTCCCCATATGGCTATCTAATTTGCAATGTGAAATTCATTGAGAATAAGAAATCAAGCCCTGAGAAGCATTTCACTAAACAGCACAGTGCCTTAGCTCAATTATATCCAGCTGGAAAGGCCTGAAAGAAAGCAACGGGGGAAGCTGAAGAACAAGTCAGAGACATCGAGGAACATGTTCGCTCAATAGTTCAAACCATCAGATGGCTCAACTCCTGCTAGTTTTGTGCCTGCTCAAAGGATTGTGAAATGAGGAAAGAAGTTCACAGATGCTGAATCATAAAAGACTGACTTTTAATAAAAGTGATTCTATATAATGATTTTAAAAACAAAAATGAAATTATTCAAATAAATGTAAAGATATGTTTTTATTTGTGACGACCAGGGCATAGAACAGTGAGAATGGGACAATATCACCTAAATCTTCCAGTCTGCTCATCTTCCTTCCATAAGACATAGGAGCAGAATTAGACCACTCGGCCCATCAAGCCTGCTGCGCCATTCAATCATGGCTGATATTTTTTCTCATCCCCATTCTCCTGCCTTCTCCCCATAACCCCTGATCCACTTATTAATCAAGAACCTATCTATTTCTGTCTTAAAGACACTCAGTGATTTGGCCTCCAAAGCCTTCTGTGGCAGAGTTTCACAGATTCACCACCCTCTGGCTGAAGAAATTCCTCCTCATCTCTTTTAAAGGATCGTCCCTTTAGTCTGAAACGGTGTCCTCTGGTTCTAGTTTTTCCTACAAGTGGAAACATCCTCTCCACGTCCACTCTATCCAGGCCTCGAGTATCCTGTAAGTTTCAATAAGATCCCCCCTCATCCTTCTAAACTCCAACGAGTACATACCCAGAGTCCTCAACCATTCCTCATACAACAAGCTGCTCATTCCAGGGATCGTTCTTGTGAACCTTCTCTGGACCCTCCATGCCTTGCTCCCATTAAGCACACACTTCTGACTCCACTGCACAGAGGATACACCATATTCCTTCTGCTCCCCCTGCTCCCCCAATGTGCATCAATCAGCGAACTGTCCAAAATGGTTTGGGTATCTATCGGTGGATACCTACCCATTATCCACCTGATTTGCAGCACTGTTAAAAATCACCCCCCATATGTATTTTTAAATTTCTGTAGCATGCAGTGTTTATCTACATATTGTTTATTATAGAATATGACAATGTAATTTTGATTGTTAAAAATGCTGGTATTAAAAAAATGCTGGTATAAAAATCCTATCACCAAAATTTCTGACCTATCGCCAAAATGTTCTCTCTTTATAAAAAGTACACCATCAATTCTTGCAGGTACTTATTCCTGGAACTTGGGCGAAACGAAAGTTACGTGCTACATAGTAACCCAAGCCTGTCATATGTACCAGCCTCAAGATGCTCTTCAGCAACTCAGCAAGGCTTTGAAATAACCTCCATAAACCAAGATCTCTGTCACCTCAAAGGACAAAGGCAGAAGGCATGTGGGAACATAATCACCTCCATTTCCACTTCCAAGTCATATACCAGGAAATACTACGCCACTACTGGGTCAAAATCCTTGAACTTTCTACCTAACAGCACCGTGGGAATACCCTCACTACATGGACAGCCGCAGTTTAAGAAGGTGGCTCACCACTACCACCTTCTCAAGAACATTTCAGGATAGACAATAAATGTTGGCCCTGCCAGCAAAGCGCACTGTCCATGAATGAATAAATTATTTATGTCCTTGTAAAAATATTAGTTTTCCAAACACGCCAATGCCCTATCACTGCAGAACTGATACCTAACCTATTAATCCTGCAAAGCATTTAGCACACATCTTGAATGATTCACTTGAGACCAGGCCAAACTGCAGTTTATGTAAATATCGAGAACACCATGGACTTTTCAAGGTCGTACTGACCTTTTTGTTAAACTCTGACTATTGATTGACATGTTTCAAAGGTTAAACTAACTGGTGACAAAAGTAGCTAGTGGTTAATAGATTATCTAAATAACTTGCAGGTGTTGCTTTACACCATTGATATTGCCTTACAAAGGAAAGTTTGTTTTCTGTTAATAAAGCTTCTGAGCACAAGAAAAGTCACACAGCTAATTTGGTCAAAAGTAGAAAGAATAACATATTAAGCTATGAGTTATTAATGGTATTAGTAGTAAACAAAATTCTTCATGTTCACATCCGTATATTTATGATAGCAGATTATTTCATTCATCATGGGTGATTAATTAGTAAAAATGTACGATGTTCATGGCTGCATATTTCATACAGTAAATTGAAACTCAAATCAACCCAGCAGTTTGCAAGCACACAGCTTAAAAGTGAACCTGATGTAGAGCCAGAAAAGTTTACATAGCCACAAGATGTTAAAGGGATATTAAAACATTGAGAGCAAAAAATCCTCAAGTTCTAAACAAGCAAATCTTTCAATTAAAAGGATTCAATTTGTATCACCAACAACAACAAATTGTATTTATACAGTGCCCTTCACTGAATAAAACATGCCAAGTCGCTTCACAGCATGTTATAAAAGAAAATTTGACACCAATCACATGAAGACATTTTGGGACAGATGGTCAAAAGCTTGGTCAAAGAAGTAGTTTTAAGGAGCATCAAAGAGAAAAGCGAGGTAAGAGGTTTGAGAGGTTTAGGATGCAATTCCACTACATACGGCCTTGATATTGAGGACCGTTCTCAGTCCTCAATCTTCTGATAGTGAACGACTGCCAACATTGATATAAATTTGTTTGGCAGCATGGGAAGCTGAGTTAAGTTTTCTATCAGGAACTCCGATGGAGTGAATCCACATTGTAGTGGGGTAATCTATATGTCAAAAACAATGTTGGAAAGTTGTCATTTTTCTTCAGGGTTTTACTACTGCAGATGGCCCTTTCCGCCTCACTGTTAGATTGTGATACCTTGGGGAGCTGATGAGGTGTTGAAGTCCATCATTCCTGGCAAAATGAGTGAATTATTCATTAGCGAATTGTGACCTGTTGTCAGACGCCACCTAGTCCGGGATGCCATGGATTGCAAAGACTTCTTCCAATGATTGACTCATAGTTGTTGTGTGTGAACGCTTCACTTTGATCCACCAAGAGAAATAGTCAACAATAAAGAGGAAAGACTTTCTCGCGTATGAATAGGTCCGTTCCCAAACATTCTCATGGTCTGGCAGGGAACCTGTATGCAAAATGCATGAGAATCAAGCAGACTCTGGTAGAGAACTGGATGGGGATAAGGGACTCCCTCTGAACTGTTTTGTGCAGTGTGTACATCTGGCAATTTAAAACCACCTCTTTAATTGCCCTTGATCTTCCCAGCCACGATGCAGTCTGGGCTAGCGCTCTGCACTTTGTGATGTCCAAGTGACCTTGGTGGATTGGTTGTAGAATCTCTGGCCAGAGTTGGGAGAGACGATAGTGACCAACCACTCATCATACACTAGCAGATCATTAATAAGTGAAATATTTCTGCTGTTAAAAGTAAATTTTCATAGCATTGCCTCCTGGATGTTGCAGTAGCTACCATTATAGGCAGTACAAACGGATGCGGATGCACTCTTCATCTCATATCTGCTGCTGAAGCTTTTTGGAGATTTTCCAGCAGTTGTGTCGTCTCCAGCTTGCAAAATGACTTGAGTTATCATAGAACCATAGAATTCCTACAGTGCAGAAGGAGGCCATTCGGCCCATTGAGTCTGCACGACCCTCTGAACGAGCACCTTTACTCAGGCCCACTCCACCGCCCTATCACTAGTCTCATAACCTGCACATCTTTGGATACTAAGGGGCAATTTCACCATGGCCCATCCACCTAACCACATCTTTGGATTGTGGGAGGAAAGCCACGCAGACACAGGGAGAACGTGCAAACTCCACACGGTCACCCGAAGCTGGAGTTGAACCCAGGTCCCTGGCACTCTGAAGCAACTGTGCTAACCACTGTGCCATTGAGATCATTGAGCAGATTGCCATTGTGTATCACAAGATGATCAACTGTGGGACTAGACAATATGTCCGCAGTTGTTTGATGCTTTCTCTGGATGTACATTCTTATATGCAAAACTCAAAGATGGAAAGGTAATCTCTGAATCCTGGGGGACATCTTGATGAGTTCTTTTTTATCCAATAGTGAGACCAATGGTTTGTAATTTGTCTCTATGATGACTTTCAGCCCAGCAATATAGTCCGGATATGTAGAAGTCTGGAATAATTGCACTGGTTTTGTGTGGGTGTGCCATAATGCTTACATGACCTAAGAACCGAATGGAGGTCTTGCCCATATTATTCGGCATCAATTCTGCTTCCTGCAAGTGTTTCAAGTTAGCCGTTCAGTCTGCTGTTGCGTACCTCGATAGTTATATTGAGGACAAGGTCGTCCTTTATACGGTATATAATTTCTTTCAGGCCTTGTAAGATGGCCGACCTCATTTGCTGAAAAATCTAGGGTGCCACAGTAAGGCTGAAGGACAAACAATTGAAGCAGAATCTGCTAAATGGGGTGAAAAGGGCTGTCAACAACTTGGGTTTTTCGTCTAATGGAAGTTGCCAGAAACTGCTGTTGGCAGCAAGTTTTGAGAATGCCATGCTCTTGTAGAGTTTCATCAAGCTGTGTTCCACTGAGGACATCGGGTGGATTTCCCTTGCCACTAATATGTTGAGTTGTGTCAGGTCAATCCAGAGGCAAATGGGCTTCAGAACTGGGACCAACCCGGGACATCATTCTGCCGGCTGAGTGATGGGGGAACATGATTCCCATCCTGGTAATCTCATCAAGTTGCTGATGTACTCACATCATAAGCCGGCACCATGGTATAAACAAGCAACCCTGGTTTGGGATCGTTTTTCAGTGTTATGCAAGATGTGATCTTCAGTCACCCCAGCCCAACGAAAAGCTTTGGTAAATCCTTTTCAAAATCAGAACCAGATCCTTGTTGATCTTTTTTTCTTAATTTTTCCTCAAAGAATTTGAAGAAAGGCTAACACCTCCGGGCAAACCCCTGCTGCGATCCCCTCAAGGTGAACTTAATTTTCTCGAGTCTGAGAAACCCCGCTATGTCACTAATCCATACACCCGACTTTGGGGATTCTAAGTCCCTCCAGCCTAGTAAGATCTGTCTCCGGGTCACCAGGGAGGCATAGGCCAGGACATCGGCCTCTCTCACCCCCTGGGCTCCCGGATCTTCTGACACACCAAAGATTGCCACCTCTGCACCCAGGTCCTGATATATTCGAAGTTCACTACCCCCCCAGGTGCAGCGCCTAGTCTGCTTGGCCTACCTCATGATCCGCTCCTTGTCCAGCAAATGGTGCAAACGCACCACCATCGCCCTCGGCGGCTCATTCCCCTGGGGCTTCCTCATTTGCGGCAGATGCGCTCAATCCACCTCCAGAGCCGTACGAATGCACCCTCTTTCTAGCAGCTTCTCTAGCATCTTCCCCACATACGCGCCAGTGTCGGCTCCCTCACTTTCCTCCGGCAGGCCCAGAATCCATTTTCAAAAATAAATTTAGAATACCCAATTCTTTTTTTCCAATTTAAGGGGCAATTTAACGTGGCCAATCCACCTACCCTGCACATCGTTGGGTTATGGAGGTGGAACCCATGCAAACACGGGGAGAATGTCCAAACTCCACACGGACAGTGACCCAGAGGCGGGATTGAACCTGGGACCTCGGCGCCGTGAGGCAGCAGTGCTAACCACTGCGCCACCGTGCTGCCCAGGCCCACAATTCTAATATTCTGCCTGTGTGACCGGTTTGCCAGGTCTTCAACTTTCTCCTGGAACCACCTCTGATGATCCCGCATCAACCCCATCTCAGCTGCCATCGAGGCAAACGGCTCCTCATGTTCCTCCTCCATCTCCTCCATCTTCTGTATTACCTGGCCCTGGGCTGCTAGCTTTGTTTCCACGCGGTCAACCACCGCCCTGATCGAATCCACTGCCCGGGCAAGGTCCTCTAGATTCTCCTTGCGTTGCTGGGTGAACATCCCGTTCAGGAAGCTCACCAGCTGCTTTGTTTTTAAAAAAATTTTGAGTACCCAATTATTTTTTCTAATTAAGGGGCAATTTAGCATGGCCAATCCACCTATCCTGCACATCTTTGGGTTGTGGGGGCGAAACCCACGCAGACACGGGGGGAATGTGCAAACTCCACACGGACAGTGACCCAGGGCTGGGATTCGAACCTGGGTCCTCAGTGCCGTAGGCAGCAATGCTAACCAGCTGCTCTGTTGACCACTGAGTCGGCAGGGCCTCCGCCATCTCCACGTATGTCGCACACACTGCACCAACTTTTGCACTCTGTTCCCCTCTTTTGCGACTGCTTCTGGCCCTCAGCTCCATGCACCAGTGGGTCACTCTCTTTTACGAACTTTCCTGCACATTTCTGCCTCCTCACATCCACCCGTTAACTGGGCAAAAGGTGCGAAAAAACTGCCATGAGCGGGAGCCACCATATGTGCGACCACTCACACCATGGCCACCATCGGGAAGTCCTTGTTGATCATTTTGGTGAGGTTGAGGTCGACACAGGCTTTCCTACTTAGGAGAGAAAATTCTTAGTTGTGGAGCACATATAATGTCCCCCGTAGTTGTTTGTTTTTATATTGGAGTGTTGCTTATTGACCTGGAGCTTGATGCATCCTGAACCTTCCAACTGTGTTGTAGCTGGCTTCAATCATTGCATTTCTTGCCACAGTTCTTTATCCGTATTCCTTAACCTAGGATATCACTGGCCACTGTGTCTAACTTGAAATTTGTGAGGTAACCATTTACTGATGTTTAATCTGTGATCCTAAATTTTCCCCGAGAAGCATCGTTGGATTTCTTCTTGCTGTCGCTCATCTGACTCATGGACATATTTGGCATTCTCCGCATGTCTCAAGCTTTTGGACCTACACACATTTCCAAAGTGCCACAGGTGGCTGCACAGTTATTGCTAGATTTGCTGGTACATGTGAGGTCTTTTGGCGTCACATCACTGACACGGTCTGCCACCATCTTGTGTTTTTCTCAGGCATTGTTTTCCTTGCCCTGGAGTCTTTGTGCCTTTTTGTTGTTTTATGAGCTGGGCTTTTGAGGTTGCTCTGTACCACGGTTTAACTTCGCCTCAAAATGGGTCGCTTTTGCTGGTGGACCTCTGATTGACAATTTTGGAGTTTCTTTCCAAAGCCTGATCTTCTGAGGTCGGAGTACATCTAGAAGAATATCATCAGCCAATCCCATTACTATTCGGTCTCTTGAGCTCTTATAAATTAAGATAATCATATTCACAGCCTTCAGCCAATCTGTTTAACTCATTTATGAAAGAGTTTACAGGTTCCCTGGGCTTTTGGACTCTTCTTAAATTTTGCTCACTCCAAATTTTGTTGCTTCTTGGGTTCATGAGGATGTCAAAGGACCTCTTCAAAGTTATCGGAAAATTAATTTATTCCTTGTCTGGTAATTATGTCATTGACTATTAGACCCACTGAATATATTCATGTATTCACTTGTTGAGCTTTTGTTATCATGTATCTTAAGAATCTTGCCCAAAGCACCTGGCTGGGCCCTTCCATTTACCTAGATTGGCCTGGCAGTGTTGATTTACCATGCAGGGCATTTTTCAGCACAGGGAAATACATCTTTATTTGTTGTTTACAAGACATTGCAGCAATTGTTTTTTTTTCTCTCCCACGATTGTCCCACCCAACTGCATGATATTGGGGAGGATTCGGAGCAGATGGTGTGGCCAGCTGTGCCAGAGGCTGCAGGCAGATCAAGAAGGATGAGGAGGGATTGTTTACTTTTGTCAAAGTAACCTAGAATATAATTTGTGACTTTGCTTGGGATAGTTTCAGTACTGCAGAGGAGTGACAACCTGGAGGGGTTTGCATATAAGGGTAGAATATTGTGGGGAGGGAGATGGATATTGCCAATCCCCCCCCCAAAGAAAAGCAAAGTCGGCATGGAACCAATCTCCTCCACGCCAGCCTGCCTCCCAGCCATAAAGTGCTGTGGGTGGGCTAAATAGGGGCCCCTCACTGGGGAGGAAGCCCTGCCTTCAGGAGCTGCTGGCCAATCTGATAGGCTGGAAAGCTTCATCACTCCTAGCAGCACCAAGAATACATTAGTGGGTGCTGTCAGGAATTCAGTGAGGAACAGGAAGAAGGCCCATTTTGTGAGGGCTACAAAGAATCCAGCACGAGTTGAAGGATAGAAAGAAATAACATTTATTTATAGTAACATGTATACACACAACAACAGCAGCAGCAGCAACTACCTTGCTGCTCACTCCTCTCTAGCTGGTTCCAACTGGCCAGCTTTATTTCTGCAGGGAATCTGCTAATGATTTCTCCTCCCCCCCCCCCCCCCCCCCCCCCCCCCCCCACCCCCCACATTGGGGAAGCTCCTACTCCCAAAGGATTGTGGGATTGCCATTAGTCCCCAGCCAGTGGTAAGCAGGCAGGTTATATCATCCCCCCCCCTCCCAAAGTCCAAGGAATCCACCGAAGACCCTGGCGAAGGAGGGCGTCGGACTAGTTTTGCCGCAGGCCGGACACCATTTGCACAAGGCGCTGGATCGGGCAGCGTGTAACAAGTTGGAGAACAGCTCTTCCATGATGAACGGCATAACGTTTGTACATCCACGGCCCGTGCGCCTGAGGACTCCCCCTCTGAGGCGTCCTGTGTCTCCATCTCGGAGTCGGAGTCCGCTGCCTCCGTCATCTCGTTGCCTCTATCTCCACGCGGTTCTGCAACGACCTGCGCAGGCTTTGAGTGCGGCCGATGCCGACAAAAACCATGTCCCTGCCATTCTTGAGTGTGGCGTACTTTTGCGCCAATGTCCGGGAAAACCATGCTCTGGCGGGTGCAAAGTCTCTGGCCCATTTGGATTTCCGCGGGAGCGACCCCAGTCACCGCCTGTGGAGTGGTCCTATATTAAAACAAACAACGAGCCAGTCTTATGTCCATAGACCCGGAAGATTGCTTCTTTAGGCCTCGTTTGATTGTCTGCACTGCATGCTCCGCCAACCCATTGGAAGCCGGGTGGTATGGAGCGGTGCGGATAGAAATAGAGAAATACAGCACAGAACAGGCCCTTCGGCCCACGATGTCGTGCCGAACTTTTGTCCTAGGTTAATCATAGAATTTTGGACACTAAGGGCAATTTTTCATGGCCAATCCACCCAACCTGCACATCTTTGGACTATGGGAGGAAACCGGAGTACCCGGAGGAAACCCACGCACACACGGGGAGGATGTGCAGACTCCACACACAAGTGACCCAAGTCGCAATCGAACTTGGGACCCTGGAGCTGTGAAACAATTGTGCTATCCACAATGCTACCGTGCTGCCCTTAAGAAGAAGTTAATCTACACTCCATTATTCTACCCTAATCCATGTACCTATCCAATAGCCGCTTGAAGGTCCCTAACGTTTCCGACTCGACTACTTCCACAGGCAGTGCATTCCATGCCCCCACTACTCTCTGGGTAAAGAACCTACCTCTGACATCCCCTCTATATCTTCCACCATTTATCTTAAATTTATGTCCCCTTGTAATGGTGTGTTCCACCCGGGGAAAAAGTCTCTGACTGTCTACTCTATCTATTCCCCTGATCATCTTATAAACCTCTATCAAGTCGCCCCTCATCCTTCTCCGTTCTAATGAGAAAAGGCCTAGCACCCTCAACCTTTCCGCGTATGACCTACTCTCCATTCCAGGCAACATCCTGGTAAATCTCCTTTGCACCTTTTCCAAAGCTTCCACATCCTTCCTAAAATGAGGCGACCAGAACTGCACACAGTACTCCAAATGTGGCCTGACCAAGGTTTTGTACAGCTGCATCATCACCTCATGGCTCTTAAATTCAATCCCTCTGCTAATGAACGCTAGCACACCATAGGCCTTCTTCACAGCTCTATCCACTTGAGTGGCAACTTTCAAAGATCTATGAACATAGACCCCAAGATCTCTCTGCTCCTCCACATTGCCAAGAACCCTACCATTAACCCTGTATTCCGCATTCAGATTTGTCCTTCCAAAATGGACAACCTCACACTTGTCAGGGTTAAACTCCATCTGCCACTTCTCAGCCCAGCTCTGCATCCTATCTATGTCTCTTTGAAGCCGACAACAGCCCTCCTCACTATCCACAACTCCACCAATCTTCGTATCATCTGCAAATTTACTGACCCACCCTTCAACTCCCTCATCCAAGTCGTTAATGAAAATCACAAACAGCAGAGGACCCAGAACTGATCCCTGCGGTACGCCACTGATAACTGGGCTCCAGGCTGAATATTTGCCATCCACCACCACTCTCTGTCTTCTATCGGTTAGCCAGTGTGTTATCCAACTGGCCAAATTTCCCACTATTCCATGCCTCCTTACTTTCTGCACAAGCCTACAATGGGGAACCTTATCAAATGCCTTACTAAAATCCATGTACACTACATCCACTGTTTTACTTTCATCCACATGCTTGGTCACCTCCTCAAAGAATTCAATAAGACTTGTAAGGCAAGACCTACCCCTCACAAATCCGTGCTGACTATCCCTAATCAAGCAGTGTCTTTCCAGATGCTCAGAAATCCTATCCCTCAGTACCCTTTCCATTACTTTACCTACCACCGAAGTAAGACTAACTGGCCTGTAATTCCCAGGGTTATCCTTATTCCCTTTTTTGAACAGGGGCACGACATTCGCCACTAACCAATCCTCTGGTACCACCCCTGTTGACAGCGAGGACGAAAAGATCATTGCCAACGGCTCTGCAATTTAATTTCTTGCTTCCCATAGAATCCTTGGATATATCCCGTCAGGCCTGGGGGACTTGTCTATCCTTAAGCTTTTCAAAACACGCCTGACAAGTATCTCCTCGAGCTTACCAGCCTGTTTCACACTGTCCTCTCCAACAATATGGCCCCTCTCGTTTGTACATACTGAAGAAAAATACTTGTTCAAGACCTCCCCTATCTCTTCAGACTCAATACACAATCTCCCGCTACTGTCCTTGATCGGACCTACCCTCGCTCTAGTCATTCTCATATTTCTCACAGATGTGTAAAAGGCCTTGGGGTTTTCCTTGATCCTAACTGCCAAAGATTTTTCATGCCCTCTCTTAGCTCTCCTAATCCCTTTCTTCAGTTCCCTCCTGGCTATCTTGTATCCCTCCAGTGCCCTGTCTGAACCTTGTTTCTTCAGCCTTACACAAGTCTCCTTCTTCCTCTTAACAAGACATTCAACCTCTCTTGTCAACCATGGTTCCCTCACTCGACCATCTCTTCCCTGCCTGACAGGGACATACATATCAAAAACACGCAGTACCTGTTCCTTGAACAAGTTCCACATTTCACTTGTGTCCTTCCCTGACAGCCTATGTTCCCAACTTCTGCACTTCAATTCTTGTCTGACAGCATTGTAAATACCCTTCCCCCAATTGTAAACCTTGCCCTGTTATGGATATGGCTATGCCGTTCATCTTCATGAACCTCACAAACTCATCACTTGTGAACCGAGTGCCGTTGTCCGTGACCAGCACCTCGGGGAGACCATGTGTACTGAAAGACAAACGCACCTTTGATTGTTGCGCAGGACATTGTGCCTACCATCTTACGCACCTCTAACCATTTAGACTGGGCATCGATTAGACTGGGCCGGCGAAATCCGCATGCAAGCGTACCCAAGGCCGCCCTGGCCATTCCCAGTGATGTAGGGGCGCAACCGGCGGAAGCTTCTGATGCTCCTGGCAAATGGAACAGTTTTGGGCCACCTTCTCAATGTCAGTGTCGAGGCCTGGCCACCAGACATAACTCCGGGTAACATTTTCATTTTGGTCACACACGGATGCCCATTGTGAACGTCCCTCAGGATCAGCTCCTGTCCTTTTTACGGGACAATCACACGCGTCCCCCACAAAAGGATGCCATCTTCCACGCTGAATTCGGACAGCTTGGAGGAAAATGCCCGCAACTCGCCTGGGAGCTGTCTATGCTGCCCACTATACAGGACTATGTGCCGAACCTTTGACAGAACTGGCTCCGTCTGGGTCCACTCACGGATCTGTGATGCCGTGACAGGCAAGGAGTCCATAAAGTTTAGGGTTGCAATGACCTCACCGGTCGTGGGGGTCGACATGGGGCCGGTCGATAAAGGCAATTGGCTCAGTGCATCGGCATCCGTTATCTGGGTTCCTGGTTTGTGCTCCAGAGAATACTCGTAGGCAGTGAGCAACAAAGCCCAGCGCTGGATCCGTGCGGAAGCAATGGGCAGTATTGGCTTATCCTCTTGGAAAAGTCCCAGCAGAGGCTTTTGATCAGTCACGATAGTGAAGTGGCGGCCATACACATACTGGTGGAAGCGTTTCACCACAAAGACATTAATGACAATTGTTGTTTTACCCGCCGGAAAGCGGTTTCTTGCGGCTGACCCCAAACCAAGGTGTCATTCTTCTTTTGCAGAAGGTGCAACGGGGCAGCGAAGTTGCCAGATTGGGGAGGAACTTCCCGTAATAGCTTACAAGGCTGAGAAAAGAACAAAGATGCAAAGTGTCAGTCGGAGCGGGGTCTGTTGAATTGCGCGGACGTTCTCTGCGACAGGGTACAAACCTTCGTGGTCCACCCGATAACCCAGGAAGACTACTTCCTTTGCCTGAAAAACACATTTTGTGCGACGTAAACGGACTCCAGCCTCTGAAAAGCTTCTAAGGACAGCCTCCAAATTTTCCAGATGTTCCTGCTCCGACGTCCCTGTAATCAAAACGTCGTCTAAGTCGACAGCAACATGCAGTAAACCTCTCAAGATGCCCTCCATGACGCGTTGAAAAATAGCGCAGGCAGAGGATACCTCAAAGGGCAACCGTGTATATTCATACAGGCCCCGGTGTGTATTAATCGTTACATATGGCCGGGAGGCAGGGTCCAGCTCCAACTGTAGGTAGGTGTGACTCATATCTAATTTTGTGAACGAGAGTCCGCCTGCAAGCTTCGCGTAGAGATCCTCTATGCGAGGCATTGGATATCGGTCGAGTCGGGAAGCCGTATTCACTGTACGCTTATAGTCGCCGCACAAGTGAACTGTGGCATCTGGCTTCATTACAGGTACAATTGGTGCTGCCCAGTCAGCGAAACGGACGGGCCTGATGATACCCAAAGTCTCCAAACGAGTGAGCTCCCCTTCTACCTTCTCGAGCAAGGCGTAAGGCACTGGGCGCGCCCGGAAATAGCGCGGCGTGGCTCCTGGTTCGACTTGGATAGGGGCTACGGCCCCTTTTATTTTCCCCAAACCGGGCTGGAATACATCTGGGGTATCGTCCTAGCACCTCAGTCAACCCTCCAGAACCTGTTTGGAGGATGTGCTGCCACTGCAGCAACAAATGGCGCAACCAGTCCCGACCCAACAGGCTGGGCCCATGGCCGCGCACCACAATAAGTGGGAAATGCCCCTCCTGGCGTCCATAAACAACAGGGGTCATCGCAATGTCCAATGGTTGCCCCGTGTAGGTGGCCAACCTGGCCTGTGTGTCGGTTAATGTAAGGGTCTGTATACCCTGCTTGATGCGGTCGAATGTCCTCTGGGCGATCACGGAGACCGCTGCGCCAGTGTCCAACTCCATCTCAAGCGGGTGACCATTGACCCGTACTGTCACCTTAATGGGAGCCACACGGGGAGCTGCCACATAATGCAGCTGTAGGCAGTCATCCTCCGTCTCCACGTCCTCGGGAGTAGTCGCCGCAGGTTCACCCAAATGGAAGTTACGGCCCCTGGGCTGGCCCCAGTTTCTGTCAGAACGACGGCGCCTCTGGCGCCCCAGGATCGGCGTCCGCGACGGGGTCAGCGCCTACAAGTCTGACACGGACATGGCTCTTCATCCGTTGGTTCTGGAGAAGGCTCCCTTCGGGGAGGAACGTCCGACGGCCACTGGTGTCGATCCGGACGTTGCCTCACCCAAGGTACCGCAGGGGTGCAGGGGGACGCTTTTGGACGGAAGGGGTTATGCCCCAAGCTGTGCACCTCTATTCCCTGTAGCTCCTGCACTCCCCGTTCTGCGCTCTCTCGGGACAATACTATTTGAATGGCCTGTTGAAAAGTCAATGTTGGCTCAGCTAACAACTTTCTCTGGGTGGCCGCATTGCTAATACCGCAAACCAAACGGTCATGTAACATTTCTGTCCAGGTCTCACTATAGTCACAGTACTCCGCAATCCTGCGTAGCTTGGATAGAAAGTCCTGGGGTCCTCTCAGCGGTATTAAACTGGTAACGCTGGACTATCGTGGACGGAGTTGGGTTAAAATTGCCCCATTAAGTTCACAAGTTCATCAAACGCAGGGTACGTAAGGCTCCTAATCACCCCAAACGTATGTGGGCCGCAGGCGGTGAGCAAAATGACCACCTGGCGCTCGATTTCAGTGATGTTGTTTGCCCGGAAATAGTAACGCATCCGTTGTGCGTACTGGTTCCAACTTTCCAGCGCAGCATCAAAAACATTCAAACGTCCATACAGAGGCATGGTGTACAGAAAAACAACTTCCAACCTGTATTCAACAAAATTCCAAGGAGGTGGCTTCAGTAGCATAGACAGCTATCCGCTTTAGCCCTCGTCGCCAGTTTTGTGAGGACTACGAAGAATCCAGCACAAGTTGAATGATAGAAAAAAAATAACATTTATTTACAATAACATATATATACCACATCAGCAACTCCCTTGCTGCTCACTCCTCTCTAGCTGGCTCCAAACTGGCCAGCTTTATTTATGCATGGAATCTGCTAATGATTTCTCTGCCCCCCTTATTGGGGAAGCGCATACGCCCTAAGGATTGTGGGATTGCCATTAGTCCCCAGCCAGTGGTAAGCAGGAAGGTTATAATAGCCCAATGGACCTGGAAACAGGTTCTTGGGCAGCTAGTGTTCGGGGAGTTTGGGGTGGCGGGTTTAGGGCAGAAATTGGGTAGGAAGAAAAGAGTTTCTATCTTAGTGGAGCATCCCTCTCGATCCACATATGGCAGCCCCCGAAGATAGAACCATCCCTTCTTATTCCCCCTTTGAAGTCCTGCCCGACAGCACACACCAAACATTGTATGGCAGAGGTCAATTTGGGGTCAAGTGGCTTTGTAATAAGCCCAATTCACCATTGATTACCTAAATACAGCAGGCAGGCTGCCGATTACTGCGGCTGCCCGCCCCATGTATTATGGAGGTAAGCTGAGAGGTGGGCAATGTGGGTGTGGGCACATGCCCCCCCCCCCCCCCCCGGTATTGAAAATCTGGGGGTACGCAAAATACAGGCCAGATGTTTTCGGGAAAGGTGAACATTGAAGCAATAACACACTCAAGGACTTTGGAAAGACTTAAGAGTTGGAGATGGGGTGGTTGAATGCAAGGGTTATGAGGTAAAGGGTCGCTTTTGTTCAGGAGAGGGCTGATGATAGCAGATTTGAAGGACAGAGGGATTTTACCTGAGGAGAGAGAACCTTTAACAGTGTCAGCTAGCATAGGGGACCAGGTAGGGAGTATGTTTGGCCAGCAGTTAAGTGGAAATAATCTTATGTCAGGACTGGGGCAACGCGGTGGCACAGTGGTTAGCACTGTGATGTGCAGGTTAGGTGGATTAGCCATGCTAAATTGCCCCTTAGTATGCAAAAGGTTAGGTGGGGCTACAGGTTTAGGATGGAGGCATGGGCTTAAGTAAGGTGCTCTTTCCAAGGGCCAATAAAGACTCGATGGGCCGAATGGCATATTTCTGCACTGTAAATTCTATGATTCTATGACTGAAGTTATTCATTCATTTAATAGCAGAGACTGTGTTTACATTATGAATTTGCTCTGCCAGGGGAAATAATGTTGAACCTACAAAAATACCCCAAATTGCAGCCTCAAATATCTTAATTGGCACCCCTTTTACACGGAGCAGGTAGCTGATCCTACTCGGCCTGCCCCTGGAAAAATGCCCTGTCGGCGGAAATGCATTGGGAAGCCATCCTGATGTGGTTTCCTCCTATTTTTCCACCCCTGAGCCCATGATCAGGAAGATCAGCCAATGAACCATGCGTGAATCTGTACTTCTAGGTTTGGTTTCAACATGTGGTAATAATATAGTTTGTGTCCACAGATTCAAAGCGATGTCCAAGATTTATTTGGAATCGCAGTGCTAACTTTGTACACAGCAAATGATTTGTAGTGGGTGTTACACGGCAATTGTTACAATTCTTAATTAACTCAATGCACTATTTAAATGAGAAGTTAAGGTACATTCTTGTGACAAAGTGTGAATTGACCCTTGTACTGCATCTTTTGTCTCATCGTATTCTGCTGGTTTCTTGTGGGTAATCCGAACCCATCAAACACCAACGTCTTAATTACTGGCTTTAACAATGGCATGCAATTGGAATTGGAATGCTGCCTTTACTCACTGGTTTAACAGTGCAAGTTTTTTCCTCCCTTCTTTTACGTTGGGTCATCTGGGATCTTCAGTAATGTGATGTGCACAGCATGTAGCCATGGATCCTTGAAGTGAATTGGACTGTAACCTACCTAGTTACTAATGACTAGGCAGGACTACTTTGTTTTCATTGTGTGTTTTAAATTTAAAAGAAATGATTAAAACAGATCTAATATTTACTCCTTTCTAACTCGGTATGTGTGGGAGGGGCTCACAATAAAACCTGTTCTGTTGGGTAAAGTAACAGCACAAGAACATGGTAATATTTTATACTGCAGGCCAAGATAAAACCAACAGATATACTGATTTACAAATCTGTCCAACAACAAAAATGAACATATGCATCTGCTGTTTGAGTTTAATTTCAGTGCAGCAGTTAAAGTTGTGTTTTTGGCACATGATATTTTTGTGGTTCTTTGCACTGCCTCAAACTAAATTTTATGGCATGTTACATAAAACGCATGCTGAAAGAGAGCCAAGTTTCTGTAGGTTTGTTCAGAGTTGGAGTTTCAAAGTTGAGCCAACAAAAGGCATCATTTCTATTTCAGTCATTTGTTGAAGCCTTGAAGTTTGATGTAAAGCTGAGCTAGGGAAAAGAAAGGAAAATGTAAATTAACTGAAGCTGTTATACCAAATGTTTTTGACATTTGATTGTTTTTGACCATGGGGCATGCGGCCCTGCAGAAACACTTAAAACACAAGCTCTTGTTTAGTCTTTGGGTGTAGGTCGAAGAGTTACAAGTCACATGGTCATTCAGTCATCCATCGACTTGAAGGTTGACATGTGAGTATAGATTAAAAACAGGAGTTGTTCAAGGTCCAAGCATTTCCGGAGCCTTAGATCTGTAGAGTGAACAGTTTGATGAAGTATTGCTTACAAACTTGGCGATCCATCCAGAGGAAGAAAGGAAATAAAGCAGCACATAAATCACCACTTATCTCCTCCTCATTATTTAAATATACCAATCCTAAGGTTTACATTAAGAGGTTTTTTTTTGGAGGGTTGGGGGAGGAAGGGTGGGGCAAACTTTTGAAGTGCAAATAGACTTTGAAGGATAAAACCTTTCAGACACACATTTTGAAGAATTTCTTCTTTAATGACTGAATGTGATTGAGCTCAAGGTTTGTCTTTTGTTTTTGCTTCACTAAGCAGTAAGGACTAGCTGTGGCGGGGGGGGGGGGGTGCATTCTCTGTGTGTGCACTGAATCCATTGTGTCTGAAGCAGTTTAGTTAAATCTGGTCACTTTGTCCCTACCCTGTTGCGTTTTGTGGCCAGTACCCTCAAGTATCAACTATTCCAGGGTTTGCGCATTCCTGCCCTTTTGCTTTTGTTTCCCAATCCAGCTTTGGAGTAGTCTAACAGCGAAACAAATTCTGCAATGACTTTCAGTTTGAAACAGAACCAGTCATCTGACAGCGAAATCACAGCTCAAAATGCTTCCTATTCAAACCAGTCCCAGTTTTGTCCTGCCTCAGTAGGATTTCTAGGGCAAAGCTGCTGCACATATGCTCCCTTCATGTGTATGCTCCCAGCTGTCATGGGCAAGCTGGCTGTGTAGAGCTTTGTTTGAAATCTTCAGTCTACTTTGAAAATTTATGCCGTTATTTATTAATAATTAAGTAATTAACCATTTCTTCACAAGTTAGATTGTTGGACAATCTAGTGCCAGGTCCTTAAAATTATTTAATTAGTAGTTGGTAGCTACTAACATCAATGTTAAAAGCAGTATAATTTCCAATGAAAACTTGCTTGTTTCTGCACACGTTATTTGAACAGTAATTAAGTGTGAAGTCTACTTACAGAATCAGGGAGTCATAGAATTTACAGTGCAGAAGGAGGCCATTAGGCCCATCAAGTCGACACCTGCTCTTGAAAGAGCACCCTACTTAAGGCCATGCCTCCTCCCTAGCCCCGCAACCCAGTAATCCCACCTAATCTTTTTGGACACTAGGGGGCAATTTAGCTGTCCAATCCACCTAACCTGTACATCATTCGGGACTTGTGGGAGGAAACCGGAGCACCTGGAGGAAACCCACGCAGACACTGGGAGAAAGTGTAAACTCCACAGTCACCCGAGGCCAGAATTGAACCCGGGTTCCTGGAGCCGTGAGGCAGCAGTGCTAACCACTGTGCCACCGTGCCGCCCATACAAACTTGTAGTTTGTATGAAGAAAGAAATGTGTTCTGGAAATCTAAATAATTCATGGCCACTGGTTCCCATTTGTCTAACTTCGTTGTTACATCCTCAAAGAATTCTTTTTTTTTTATAAATACTTTTAATTCTCCTTTTTCACATTTTCTCCCAAATTTACACCCACCAACAATAAACAATAATTAGTAACAAATACGTCAATCCCCATATCAGTAACAACAATCCCACCCTCCCACCAAACCCCAAACATTAGCCCACATGTTCACACAAACAAATGACAAAAAGGAATCAGGGATCACCCATAGTCACCATTAATACACACAGCCCCCTCCCCCACAACCCTCCCACCCACCCGAACTAATCAATGTTATCCAGTTCTTGAAAGTGCATAATGAATAATGCCCGTGAATTGTGGAACCCCTCCATCCTTCTCCTCAGTTTAAACTTAACCTTCTCATCAGTCAAGTATTCCAACAGGTACCCCCGCCACGCCAGGGCACAGGGTGGAGAGGTTTCTCTCCAACCTATCAGAATCTGCCTTTGGGCGATCAACAAGGCAAAGGCTACGACATCTGCCTCCACACCCATTTCCAACCCTGGCTGGTCCGACACCCCGAATATGGCCTCCTGGGGGCCCGGGTCCAGTTTCACGTGCACCACATTAGAAATTACCTGAAAAACCGCCTTCCAGTAATCCTCTAGCTTTGGACAGGACCAAAACATATGAACGTGATTAGTGCCTCCCCCCCCCCCCCCCCCCCCCCCCCCTCCCCCCCAATAATGTTTACACACATCTTCTACGCCTTCAAAGAATCGGCTCATCCTCGCCCTCGTGAGGTGTGCTTTGTATACCACCTTCAGCTGTATCAGCCCCAACCTCTCGCACGAGGTGTAGGCATTCACTCTCTGGAGCACCTCACACCAGATCTCCTCCTCCATATCCTCTCCCAACTCTTCCTCCCACTTTGCTTTGATCCCTTCCAGTGGTGGCTTCTCCTCTTCCAAAATAGCCCCGTAAACCGCTGACACAACCCCTTCTCCGGTCCCCCTGTCGTCAGCACCTCCTCCAGCAATGTGGAGGCCAGCTCAACTGGGAAGCTCTGTATCTTTTTTCTGGCAAAATCTCAAACCTGCATGTATCTAAACATTTCCCCCTGCTCCAGCCCATAATTTGCTTCCAGCTCCTTCAATCCTGCAAACTGGCCCCTAAGAAACAAATCTTTTAGTGTTTAATCCCCTTCGCCTCCCATTTCTGAAAATTTCCATCCCACTTCCCTGGCTCAAATCTGTGGTTCCCCCGAATCGGCATTTCCCTTGACCCTGCCCCCAACCTGAAGTGTTGGCGAAACTGCCTCCAAATTCTCAATGAAGCTATTATTACCGGACTCCCTGAGTATTTCCCCGGGGCCATCAGGAGTGGCGCCGTTGCTAGTGCTTTCAATCCCGACCCCCTGCATAAACTCTCCTCAATTCTGACCCATTGGGAATCAACCCCTCTGACCCAGCTCCTCACCTTCCCCACATTCACCGCTCAGTAGTAATACATCAGGTTCGGAAGACGCAAACCTTCTGCCTGTCTTCCCCTCTGTTGCAGCACCTTTCTAACTCTGGCCACCTTCCCTCCCATCCTCAAAGAATTTTAACAGATTTGTCAGACATGACCTCCCCTTGAAGAAGCTGTGCTGACTCAGTCCTATTTTATCATGCACTTTGAGGTATTTCACAATTTCATTTTTAATAATTGACTCTAAAACCTTACCAATGACTAAAGTCAGGCAAACAGGCTTATAATTTCCTGTCTTCTGCTTCCCTCCCTTCTTAAACAGAGGTGTTACATAAGCCATTTCCCACTCCTCTGGGACCCCCCCTGCCTCCAGTGATTCCTGGGGACCAATGCCTCCACAATCTCCTCAGCTATCTCCTTTAACATTGGGCCCCCAGTAATCAGTTACCACAACTATACTGTTTGACTGTTTTCATGGCATTAAAGTAGAACAAAGAACAAAGAAAATTACAGCACAGGAACAGGCCCTTCGGCCCTCTCAGCCTGCGCCGATCCAGATCCTTTATCTAAACCTGTCTCCTATTTTCCAAGGTCTACTTCCCTCTGTTCCCGCCCATTCATATACCTGTCTAGATGCTTCTTAAATGATGCTATTGTGCCCGCCTCTACCACCTCCGCTGGTAAAGCGTTCCAGGCACCCACCACCCTCTGCGTAAAAAACTTTCCACGCACATCTCCCTTAAACTTTCCCCCTCTCACTTTGAAATCGTGACCCCTTGTAACTGACACCCCCACTCTTGGGAAAAGCTTGTTGCTATCCACCCTGTCCATACCTCTCATAATTTTGTAGACCTCAATCAGGTCCCCCCTCAACCTCCGTCTTTCCAACGAAAACAATCCTAATCTACTCAACCTTTCTTCATAGCTAGCACCCTCCATACCAGGCAACATCCTGGTGAACCTCCCAAGGCATTCACATCCTTCTGGTAATGTGGCGACCAGAACTGCACGCAGTATTCCAAATGTGGTCGAACCAAAGTCCTATACAACTGTAACATGACCTGCCAACTCTTGTACTCAATACCCCGTCCGATGAAGGCAAGCATGCTGTATGCCTTCTTGACCACTCTATCAACCTGCGTTGCCACCTTCAGGGTACAATGGACCTGAACTCCCAGATCTCTCTGCACATCAATTTTCCCCAAGACCCTTCCATTGACCATATAGTCCGCTCTTGAATTTGATCTTCCAAAATGCATTTGCCTGGATTGAACTCCATCTGCCATTTCTCTGCCCAACTCTCCAATCAGGGGCTTGTTTGCGTACCCCGTTGCTGTTGTTGTGTCCGCACCCATGGGCTCTCTTTCCTTTGGTACCTTTTGCTCCCTCTGTCCTGCTTCCCTTGTACTCTGGTTTGTGCCTTTTCCCTAATCCACCCCCCCTTCCCTCCTTCCTTTATCTATTCAAGCTCCCCTCCCCTCATTGCTGGTTAATTATGCCTTTAGATTTAAGCCTAAATCATTGATATATTCCGCAATAGCAAGATACTCATACACAAACCCTGTGAACCTGATTAGAAACAGCTCTGGAGCCACAAAATGCCATTTGAGTGTTGTCCTTTGTTTTCTGACACTGAGCCAATTTTTGATCCAACATGCTAATTTCCCATGGATCCCATGAACATTTACTTTTGTGACCAGTCTGTCAAAAGCCTTGCTGAAATCCTTGTTGAGATATCAAATACACCTCAGGATGCTTCTTGTAATCTGCCCAAAATATTCAGTGAAGTCAGTCAGATACAACCGTGCCAGAATAAATCCATTCTTGATTAATCCATGTCTTTCTAAATGATGATTTCTGGCATTTCTCAGAATTTACTCTGGTAATTTGCTCGCCACTGAGGTCAGGTTGGCTGGCTTGGTCTACTCCTTTCACCCATTTTTAGTAGAGGAACACTATTGGAATCCAGTTTGGAGCCAGGGAGGTTTGGAAAACGATGGCCAGAGACTCCACTTTTACATCCATTACTTCTCTTCGCAACCTGAGTTCATCAGCCCATGCGATTTATATAACTTTGAAGATACTAACTCCCTCAGTTATGCTTTGTGGTTCACAGAAGTCTGAAATAATCGCACTTTTATACACAAATATTGGAGCTGACGCTGGGCGCAATTCTCATCGAAGTTGACCCCCACCCAATATTGATCACCTTCAGTTGCTCCCTAAACCCTGCATTCCCCAACACTTCTGCTACTGATTTGTGTCCTCATTTAAAAAAAAAAATATATATTTTTTATGAGTACCCAATTTATTTTTCCGGCTAAGGGGCAATTGAGCGTGGTAAATCCACCTACGCTGCACATCGTTTTGTGTTGTGGGGTGAGACCCACGTAGACACAGGGAGGATGTGAAAACTCCGAATGGGACAGGGATTGAACTCGGGGCCGTGAGGCAGCGGTGCTAACCACTGCACCACTCTGCCACCAGTGACCTAATTTGTGAAGACAGAACCAAAGAATATATTTAGTTGTTCTGCCATTTCATTGTCCCCTACTGTATATCCTCCTGTTTTTGACTGTTAGGGACCTAATATTTAATAATAATAATTTTTATTATTTATTATTGTGGGCAGCACGGTAGCACAAGTGGATAGCACTGTGGCTTCACAGTGCCAGGATCCCAGGTTCGATTCACCGCTGGGTCACTGTTTGTGCGGAGTCTGCACATTCGCCCAGTTTCTGCAAAGGTTTCCTCCGGGTGCTCTGGTTTCCTCCCACAGTCCAAAGACGTGCAGGTTAGGTGGTTTGTCCATGCTAAAATGCCCTTAGTGTCCAAAAAGGTTAAGAGGCGTTATTGGGTTACGGGGATAGGGTGGAAGTGAGGGCTTAAGTGGGGTCGGTGCTGACTCGATGGGTCGAATGGCCTCCTTCTGCACTGTATGTTCTATTATTGCCACAAGTAATCTTACATTTACAATGCAATGAAGTTACTGTGAAAAACCCTTGCGTTATGAAGCAACAGTGTTAACCATGGTTCTACCGTGCCGCCCACCAATCTTTTTCTCTTCAGGTACCTATAGAAACTTTTACAGTCAGTCTTTTATGTTTCATGCAAGCTTACTCTCGTACTCTGGGTGGGATTCACCAATCCCGCGGCAGAGTGTCCACGCTGTCGTTAACGTCGTTGCGTTTTATGACTGCGTGAACGGGCCGACCCGATGACTAATTCTGACCCCTTCAAGGGGCCAGCATGGCAATGGAGCAGTTCACGCCGCTCCAGCTGCTGACCCCGGCGTGGGATCCGCACATGCACAGTGGCTCCCTTCAACGCACCGGCCCCGATGCAACATGGCGCAGGACTACAGGGGCCGGCGCGTAGGAAAGGAGGCTGCCAGCTGGAGAGGCCGGCCCGCTGATCTGTGGGCCCCGATCGCGGGCCAGGCCTCATCGGAGGCCCCCCCACACCCCCCACAGGCCGCCCACCGACCCTTCCACGCCGGAGGTCCTGCCGGCTGAGAGCAGGTGTGGACGGCGCTGGCGGAACCCGGCATTTTCACGACGGCCGCTCGGCCATCGCGGGCCGAGAATAGGAGGGCTGGCTGACTGGCGCCAGGCCAACCACGCCGGCACCAACGGCACCGATTCTTCACTCTGCGGAGAATCGTGTGACAGGGTTGGGGTGGCGTGGTGCGATTCGTGCCGGTCGCTGGGATTCTCCAGCCCAGCCCCAGGCTGAGAGAATCCTGCCCTCTATTTTCCCTTTTTAAAAAATATTCCGAGTATCCAATTCTTTTTTCCCAATCAAGGGGCAATTTTAGCGTGGCCAATCTACCTACCCTGCGCATCTTCGGCTTTTGGGTGAAACCCATACAAACACGGGGAGAATGTGCAAACTCCCTACAGACAGTGACCCAGAGCCGGCATCGAACCTGGGACCTTGGCGCCGTGAAGTAGCAATGCTAACCACTGCACCACCATGCTGCACCAGGTAGAATGTGCAAACTCCACACGGATCGTGACCCAGAGCCGGGATCGAACCTGGGACTTCGGCGCTGAGAGGCAGCAATGCTAACCACTGCGCCACAGTGCTGCCCTGTTTTCCGCTTCTTAATCAATCTGTTGGTCCTTGCATAGATCATTGCTTAGTCCACAAGGGTAGTTTATTGATACTGCAATATTGATGAGTCTTACATGGTGATAGTGATATTGGAAGTTTAGATGCATAGGGCGGAATTCTACGACCTCCCGCAGGGTCGGGGAATTGCCCGGGGCCGGCGGAAATCCCGCCCCCGCCGTGGCCGGAATTCTCTGCCACCCGGGAATTGGCGGGAGCGGGAATCACGCCCCGCCGATCGGCGTGCCCCCCGCGGCAATTCTCCGGCCCTTAATGGGCCGAAGTCCCGCAGCTGACGGCCCAATCCCGCCGACGTGGTTTCAACCACCTCTGGTGGCGGCGGGATTGGCGGCACGAGCGGGCCCCCGAGGTCCTGGGGGGGGGGGGCGCAGGGCGATATGACCCCGGGGGGTGCCCCCACGGTGGCCTGGCCCATGATCGGGGTCCACCAATCGGCGGGCGGGCCAGTGCCGGGGGGGGCACTCTCTTTCTTCCGCCTCCACCATGGCGGAGGCGGAAGAGAACCCCCCTACCGCGCATGCGCGAACCGGCAAAGGCCTTTCGGCCAGCCCGACACCGGGCGGCTGGCGTCAAAGGCTGTTGGCGCCGGTTTTGGAGCCAGTCAGCGTGGCGCCAACCACTCCGGCACGGGCCTAGCCCTTAAAGGTGCGGAGAATTCTGCACCTTTGGGTAGGCCCGAAGCCGGAGTGGTTGGCGCCACTCCGCTACGCCGGGAAGGGGAGAATCCCGGCCATGGTCTTTATGACTTTTTTGAGCATTTTAATTTATGCATGGAAATTCCTGTGCTGTATCCCTGAATGTCTTGTCCTGCACTACCAGGAGTGAAGGCTATTCACCAACAATTCAAATTCAGAGGAAGTCCCATCTATCTTTCCTTATACATATCACACATGCATAAACACTAGTGTTACGTAAAATGAAAATTGCTGTTCTAAATTATAAAATACCCTGAAATGCTTCATTGATGAGAAAGTGACTAGATACTGAAAGGTTGTGGGAGCACAGAAAAGTAGCAAGATGAAGGGATTGCCATAGAGCTGGTGATGATTGGAGTTGCCCCAATCACAAATGAAGATGCTTAATGTTGTTGGAACCAACCATCTCGGTCCAAGTAGGTAGGAGTTTTCACAACACTGATGAAGGCCAGGGGAGCAGGTGAGATTGTCTGAGCCCCTCAAGCAAATATTCCCGCCAACACCCACTGGGACCTCTCTTGGTCATCCAATCCAGTTGTTCATCTGACTCATCCTTATGAATATTCAGTGTGTCCTGTTTGATAGGGGATGCCCTCATTGGTGCCTGGTTCCAAACTTATACCCTTGGCTTTTACATCTGGCAGCTGGTCAACAGCCCAGCTTCTCAATCTGGCCAACCGCTTTGCAGGAAATGGAATTTAAAAAATTACAAAATTCATTAAATTCGGCAGAGCCTTCATTTCCGATTTGCATTTCCGATTTAATCCCCTGCAAGCCTGCCCCCCCCCCCCCCCCCCCTCAATTCTTCCACACTTCCCTATGGTGGCATGGTGGCACAATGGTTAGCACTGCTGCCTCACAGCACCAGAGATCCGGGTTTGATTCCCACTTCGGTGACAGTCTGTGTGGAGTTTGCACATTCTTCTGGTGCATGCGTGTGTTTCTTCCGGGTGCTCTGGTTTCCTCCCGCAGTCCAAAGATGTGCAGGCTAGGTGGATTGGCCAATCCAAATTGCCCCAAGTTGGGGTTCTACAGATAGGGTGGAGGTTTGGGCTTCAGTCAGGTGCTCTTTCAGAGGGTGTGTGCAGGCTTGATGGGCCAAATGGCCTCCTTCTGCACTGTAGACATTCTATGATTCGACGAAATGTGGTGGTCATAACTAGGCCATTTGAGGTAGGTCGAATTCTCCGTCGCTGGTTTTTGGGCGGGGGTGAGGCTCGCGCCGCGCCGGTCAGGGGCCGTTGGCAGCGGCACCCCTGGCAATTCTCCAGGCCCTAATGGGCCGAGCGGCCGCCCGTTACCGGCTAGTCCCGCCGCCGTGAAATGGACGTGGGGCTTTTCACAGTAACTTCATTGCAGTGTTAATGTAAGCCTACGTGTGACAATAAAAAATTGTTATATCAGATGGCCCAGTTGTTATTTTAAGATCATGGCCGGGATTTTCTGACCCCGCGCCGGGTCGGAGAATTGCCTGGGGGGGGGGGGGGGGGGCGCGAGAATCGCACCACGCAGCCCCGACCCAGGCTCGCCGATTCTCCACGCCGATTGTCGGGTGCCCACGGGATCGCCGCCGTACTGGTCGGGGGCCGCTGAAAGCGCAAACCCCCCCCCCCCCCCTGCGATTCTCCAGGCCTTGATCGGCCGGATTCAGCTTGCAGGGGGTGTCCTGGTTAGGTTGGGGGGGGGGGGGGGGGGGATCCAATCCCGGGGGAGGGGGGCCTCCACGGCCAGCGGGCGGGCTATTTCCGATGTTCCTCCACGCCGGGCCTCTGTAGGGCTCTGCCATATCTCCCGGGGGCATATCACCCGGGGGGCAGCGCTGAGACAGAATCATCATAGAATTTACAGTGCAGAAGGAGGCCATTCGGCCCATCGAGTCTGCACCGGCTCCTGGAAAGAGCACCCTACCCAAGGTTAACACCTCCACCCTGTCCCATAACCCAGTAACCCTACCCAACACTAAGGGCAATTTTGGACACTAAGGGCAATTTATCATGGCGAATCCACCTAACCTGCACATCTTTGGACTGTGGGAGGAAACCGGAGCACCCGGAGGAAACCCACGCACACACGGGGAGGATGTGAAGACTCCACACAGACAGTGACCCAAGCCGGAATCGAACCTGGGACCCTGGAGCTGTGAAGCGATTGTGCTATCCACAATGCTACCATGAGACGGGACCCCACGCGCTTGTGCGAACCCGTGCCAGCCGTAGCAGACATGCACACCTCGCGCCTGCCGTTGCACGAACTCACGCCGGCCGTGGCGCGCCGGCTTTCTGGCACCGGAGCTGCGGACACCACTCCAGCGCCGTACTGGCCCCCTAGGAAGGGGTGGATAGCTGCCAGTTGAGGCCTGTTGATGTCGGAGTGGCTCGTGCCACTTTTCACGCCGGCGTCAGTACTTGGCTGCAGGATTGGAGAATCCCGGTCCATGTGCTTCATTCCTGTCACCACCACCGGAGAAAATACTTTCTCTGTTCCTAATGTATTGTATCCTTTTAACATTTTAAACACTTCCATCAGATTAGCCTTCAAGCTTTACACTCCAAGAAATACAAGCCATGTTTATGTAACCCTTCTTAATTTAACTCTCTATGCCCAGTTTCATTCTGGTGAACCTGCACTGCACCCCCTTCAATGCTAGAATATCCTCCCTCGAGGTGCAGTGCCCAAACTGAATGTGTGTTACACCAGATGGGATCTGACCAAAGCTCTAAATGGCTGAAGCTCCACTTCCTCCCCTTTATATTCCAATTCCCTTGAGATAAAGGGCAACTTTCCATTAGGCATTCTGATTACTTTTGTACCTGCACACTTCTGATCATTTGCATACATGGGCATCCAAACCTCCTCAGTTACTAGTTTCTTACCATTTGCAAAATACTCTGATTTGTCACTCTTCGATCCAAGGTGAATGACATTGCATTTCCTCACTTGGGAAAAAACCTCATGATTTAAAAAAAGTACTCAATTGTTTGGCCTTCAATGTTGATTATTTTAAAAATCTATGTGGAACTGTTGTAATACTTATGCGCTGAAATTACATACTTAATCATATCTAAATTTGATAATTATACAAAAACGTTCTCGGATCCATTTTCCATTCTGTTCTTTTCTTAACATTGTCCACAGGCCAGGTTTTCAAGTTTAAAGGAGGGTGGGAACTACAGCAGCTTTGACAAAATATTTCTTCAAACAAATCTACGGTTAATAACTAATAGTAGCATGTGCAGTGTTGTTGATGACTTTTAGAATACAGATACACAAATATTCATGTGCTGAAAGATCAGTGGTATTCAAACACCACTTTTTCTTTATTGCACCACACCTTATTTCAAAGTGTCTTAAATCACTCTTTTAACATTCATTTTACGGGATGTGTGTGTCACTGGTTAGGCCAGGATTCATTACCCATTTCTAGTTGCTCTTCAGAAGGTGGTGGTGACTTGCCTTCTTGAACCGCTGCAGTCCCTGAGATGTAGGTACACCCAGGGTGGTGTTAGGGAAGGAGTTCCAGGATATTGACCCAGCGACAGTGAAGTAACGACGATATATTTCCAAGTCGGGGTGGTGAGTGAGTTGGAGGGAACCTCTAGGTGGTGGGGTTCCCAGATATCTGCTGCTCTTTGTCCTTCTAGATGGTAGTGGTCGTGGGTTTGGAAGGTGCTGCCTAAGGAATCTTGGCACATTCCTGCAGTGCATTTTGTAGAGATTCAGCGATGGCAATTGCATTGAATGTCACGGGGCGATGATTGGATCCTCTCTTGTAGGAGGTGGTCATTGCCTGGCACTTGTTTGGTGCAAATGTCAACCCAAGCCTGAATATTGTCCAGGTCTTGCTGCATTTAGACATGGACTGCTTCTTTATCCGAGGAGTCATAGGGCAGCACGGTGGTGCAGTGGTTAGGACTGGTACTTCACGCCACCAAGGACCTGCATTCGATTCTGGCCCAGGTCACTGTCCGTGTGGAGTTTGCACATTCTCCCTGTGTCTGTGAGAGTCTCACCCCCAAACCCAAAGATGTGCAAGGTAGGTGGATTGGCCATGCTAAATTGTCGCTTAATCTGAGGAGTCGCGAATAGTGCTGAACATTGTGCAGTCATCTGCGAACATCCCCACTTCTGACCTTGTGATGGAAGAGAGCTCATTGATGAAGCAGCTGAAGATGGTTGGGCCTAGGACACTACCCTGAGGAATTCCTGCAGTGATGTCCTGGAGAAGCCATGGTCCATGCTGATTGCCCTTTGGGATTGTTGGCCCCCTCTCTGAGGTCTAACCTGCTGACTGGCTCAGTTTGGGAGTAACACCTACCTTTTTATTCTCCACAACAGAGCAAGTCACATTGGAGCACCCAATTAACCACTGCAGCTAGCCAGGCTTAAGGTGAAGTGACAGCTGTTCCACTGACCTTATGTCCTCTTTGGGTGGAAATTTTACGTTTTCCCAACTGGAGCCACAGACTCTTTGTGAGCAATGCCACTGGATGTCCGCTAGTTAACACCGAAATATTTCCAAACTCCAATATTTGATATATTTGAGGAGTAGAATAATTCAACTGAAGAAATTATTCAGAATGGAAATTAAATCTGAAGATGTAATTGGATAATAAATGTAACAACAAAGTTACTTTGCTTATGCAAGATAAACCCAATTTTATTTGCATTTTATTATCAGGTCAAACTATTTCCAGATAAAGGTACAACTGATCATTTCATTTTCTAAGTCTTGTGACCTGACCTGTTTGATTAACGTGCCTGTGCTTGCATTTTACTAATGAACAGTTGTATTTTCGCATCCAAAAATTATGTCAAATCTTTTGGCTTTTCGGCTGACAATTTATTTTATTATAGGAGGCACCAACTCTAACATTTGCCTAATTCCATTTCAAAATAAACATCACCAGAAACTGTTTTGCGCTGGACTTTCCAGCCATTTTTTCTGAAAATAACTTGCTGGGTGTTGCAAAGTGAATCTGACAGTACTTGGCCCTTTGAACTGCTGCAATTATTTAAATCCTGCACCCACATGCTTTTTGCCACCCTCCCAATGGGTGATCTCCCATTTAGAGATGCTTTTGATGCCCGGAGCTCATCCCAAATAGTCAATTGGAGCTATGTTCAAAAATTACACTTGTGTCAATGTTCATTATGTTAGGCAAGTGCTATTCTCGTGTTATCCTCCTTACTCTTGGGATGGCAAAGCTAGATTTTCATGAAGATCAAAATTTTGCTGTTGGAAAGACTCCCTTATTTGAAGAATTGATTTTATACTTTTACACTTTTGAATTTACTGTGCCATATATATTCTGTCCCAATTTTGAAGGAAAACACACCTTTGTCCAAGGCATCACCCAATTTGGTAGCACTTTTGCTTCTGAGTTTTTATGTTTTTCTTCAGTTTTCTTTCCCATTTTTTTACATGAGCTCTTCCATTTTACTGCTTTCTGTCAGTTGCTTGTCTTTACTTATTTAGTTGTTTCTTTTCCAATGCATAAATGGGAGTTTAGTTTATTTATATAGAAACATAGACAATAAAAGCAGGAGGAGGCCATTCGGCCCTACGAGCCTGCTCCGCCATTCATTATGATCATGGCTGCTCATCAAGTTCAATATCCTGATCTCGCCTTCCCCCTCATATCCCTTGATCCCTTTAGCCCCAAGAGCTATATCTAAAAACCTTCTTGAAATTACACATTTTGGCCTCAACTACTTTCTGTGGTAGTGAATTCCACAGATTCACCAATCTCTGGGTGAACAAATTTCTCCTTACCCCAGTCCTAAAAGGTTTACCCCTTATTCTCAAACTATGACCCCGAGTTCTGGACTCCCCCCACCTTCGGGAAAGTTCTTTCTGGATCTACCCTGTCTAATCCTGTTAGATTTTTGTAAGTTTCTATAAGATCTCGTCTCATTCTTCAAAGTTGCAATGAATATAATCCTAAACTCATGTGACAGTCCTGCCATCCTAGGAATCGGCCTGGTAAATCTTCACTGCACTCCCTCCACAGCAAGAACTATTATTATTAAATAGCATGTTTGAATGGGACACTACAGTGTCCAACTGGGATGAATATTTGGGTCCTTATGCCTTCTCTTGAAGTTGAAGTGCTTTGTATTTCCTGGTGCTGACGTTGGCTTTTGTTCAGCCCCCCCCCCCCCCCCCCCCCCCCAGAGCATCTGTCACTCCAGTGTGTGTATTACAAGACGAATGCCTCCCCAGTGAGCTGTTCCTTTAAGCAAATGGTGGAAATATAAATGACAAGGAGATGGTAGTGTGTGCACATGTGTGAACAAAGAGAAAAATTAAATCAGGAGCCGAAACGGATGGTGAAGCCGTAAAAGGTTGATAAAATGGTACTTGTGCAAAACAAAGGAAAAGTTGACTGGAGCTATATTAAGGGTAAAGAGAACAACTGTGTATTTGAAAATTCCGAGGTTGCCAAGACATTCTTCATGGGGTGGGGGTGGGGGATGGGGGGGGGGGGGGGGGGGATGGGTGTTGCAAGGAACGGCAATGACAGATGTTATACGTGCAAAATAAACAGTTACTATTGGGTTGATTCAGACTATTACCAAGTGGCTTGCATATCATAGTTTACACATTTGTAGTAGATATCTTATCAACTGAGACTCTGATTGACTTGAGGATATGTTTCTTATATCTGGATACTCTGCGCATATCTTTGTTGATGTACTTGGGCCATGATATCATCACATTTTAAATTGATTTTATTGCACATGGGGTATAATCTGTTTATTTCTCATGGAAACCTGGTAAAGTCAATGAAATGCTTATAATAATGAAAATATGATCCCAGACCCCAGGTTTTCACATTATGTTGCATGTGGTGATGACAAATGGTAATACGTCTGCATTTATTACTGTACATTGGAAGAAAATGTAAGCTCCTCTCACTATTCTCCCCATGTCACAGCATCAGAAATAGGACCAGGAGACCATACCATCCTTCGAGCTTGCTCCACCATTTTGTACGACTGATTGCAGGTTGGTTAGTTCAGTCGGCTGGATGGCTGGTTTGTGATGCGGAGAGACGCCAACAGAGCAGGTTTAATTCCTGTACTGGCTGAGGTTATTCATGAAGGTCCTGTCTTCTCAACCTTGTCCTCTCCTGAAGGTGGTGACCCTTCGGTTAAATCACCACCAATCAGCTCTCTAAGGGGAGAGCAACCTATGGCCCTCTGGGACTGCGATGACATTTGCATATTATGACTAATCTTTTGCCTGAGCTGTACTATCCTGCCCACACTCCACATTTCCATGGATTCAGTGTGAGACCAAAAATTTGTCTATTTCACCCTTAAGTATATTCAGGGGTGAAGCATTCAGAACTTTTTGAGGTAGAGAAATGCATAAATTCGCAGTCCTCAGTTGAAATTTTATCTGGCTGTTGACAATTGACTGCAAGGTGGGGAGGCTGGGAACATTATGTGGGGAGTTGTTGGGATGGTGTCTAATATCGTCCTGCTGCCATGCCATTTTGTAGTGCTGGGAACACTGTCAGACGTACTGCTCATCAGGAGCCCAGTTGGATCAGTGGCCAATTAAGGGCCACTTGTTCCAATGAGGGGAGACTGCCCATCACCATGATCAGGAAGGCATCCAGAGTTCACCCCACCCCCGACCCCAATGAAACAATTATCAGCGACCCCCCCCACACACACACATTGCGGGAACCACTCTGGTTGACCTGTGTCAAAGGTCGTGCCAGACAGTAGTGTCCAGCCATATGTGCCCCCCCCCCCCCCGCCCCCCAGAAAAGGGGCTATAGTTACTTTGGCGCTGCCGGTAGGAAACCCTGGACTGCTTTTTGTCTTCCTACGGCGGCATGGTAGCACATGGTAGCACTACTGCCTCAAAGCCAGGGACTCGGGTTCGATGGGTGACTTTGTGGAGATTGCTCCTTCTCCCCATGTCTGCATGAGTTTCCTTCGGATGCTCTGGTTTCGCCCCACAGTCAAGGAATGTGTAGGTTAGGTGGATTTGGCATGATCAATGCACAGGGTCACAGGGTTAGGGTGGGGGTGTGGGCCCAGGTAGAGTGCTCTATTGGAGGGTTGGTGCACATTCGATGGGCCAAATGGCTTCCTTTTGCACTGTAGGGATTTTATGGATACCTAAAGCTGTTGAAAACTTGCATGTCGGCGAGGTTTGAATATTCAATAAGGTCATGTAGGCCATTTAATAATATAAGACCATAAGACATAGGAGCAGAATTCGGGCCATCGAGTCCGCTCTGCCATTCAATCATGGCTGATTTTTTTTCTCATCCCAATTCTCCTGCCTTCTCCCCATAACCCCTGATCTCCTTGTTAATCAAGAACCTATCTATCTCTGTCCTAAAGACACTCAGTGATTTGGCCTCCACAGCCTTCTGCGGCAAAGAGTTCCACAGATTCACCATCCTCTGGCTGAAGAAATTCCTCCTCATCTCTGTTTTAAAGGATCGTCCCTTTAGTCTGAGATTGTGTCCTCTGGTTCTAGTTTTTCCTACAAGTGGAAACATCCTCTCCACGTCCACTCTATCCAGGCCTCGCAGTATCCTGAAAGTTTCAATAAGATCCCCCTCATCCTGCTAAACTCCAACAAGTACAGACCCAGAGTCCTCAACCGTTCCTCATATGAAAAGCTGTTCATTCCAGGGATCATTCTTGTGAACCTCGTCTGGAACCTTTCCAAATCCATTAAAATGTAGGTAAAAACTGGGAACCTCGCTACGTCTACATCACCGGCGAGGGGAGGGAAAATCAGGGAACAAGGTGTTGCCAGCAATAATCACGCTAACCGACTCATGAAATTTTGCGCCTTGTTGTTGTCCTCGCTGAAGGCAAATTCAGGCGCAAAATCGTCCCTGCAGTGGTAGTTATCAGATTGCGAAGCCCTTTTTGCAAAACGACACATTTTATACGCAGTTAAGGTTAGGGAGATGAGTAATTGAGTAGCAGGATCAACCAAAAGATAATTATCGGTGTTTGTAGCTTCCTAGGGATGGTTTTCTGTTTAAGCAGCTTAGACTGAGCATTTAAACCAAGCTGGAGTGAAGGAAATATCACTATCAGCAGAATGTTTTTGAAAATCTGGGCATTGGCTAAAAACGATAAAATTCTCAGTAAAAGGTCTTTAGTAAAAGTGAGTTGAATTTTTGGTATAGACAACCTGAAAGGGGAGAGAGAGAATTTTAGATTAAAACTATTGTTAAAGCAGAGTACAACTAGGAGAGTTCTGACCTGAGGTGGCTATGCCTATGTTGAATGGGGGTTTGCAAAAGACGGACGGTTGGAGGAAGTTTAAAGGAAAAACCATGCCAGAAGTAAACAGGAGACTTAAGAATTTTCAGCCAAGAATGCATTGAGGGTTGACTGGCAACCCAGATGTCCAGTAGATTGTTGAACCAGTTGTGCCCCACGAAAATCATTACATGGTTGACAGTTGTTACTCTCTGATCTATTCTGTCAATTACACATTAGAACATAGAACATACAGTGCGAAAGGAGGCCATTCGGCCCATCAAGTCTGCACCAACCCCACTTAAGCCCTCACTTCCATATTACCCCCTAAACCCAATAACCCTATCATTTTTTGGACACTAAGGGCAATTTAGCATGGCCAATCCACCTGACCTGCTCGTCTTTGGACTGTGGGAGGAAACCTGAGCACCCAGAGGAAACCCACGCAGACACTGGGAGAACGTGCAGACCCGGAAAGACAGTGGATACAGCGGGGAATCGAACCTGGGACCCCGGCGCTGTGAAACCCACGCAGGCACGGAGAACGTTCAAACTCCACACAGACAGTGACTTGGGGCCGGGATCAAACCTGGGTACTCGGTGCCACGAGGCAGCAGTGCAAACCACTGTGCTATCATGCGGCCCTTCAGTGCCTGAACCCTGAACCCACACGGGTGAAAATTGGACCTGGTCTGGCAGTCGGGTCTAGAATCCCGGAATTGTGTTCTGGCTGCTGTCTTTACATCTCCATGTAGTCTCCCTGACTCCATGAAAATTCAGTCCAGTGGGACCAATGGTGTCATTCAATGAAATTAGAATCCACAGAATCCCTACAGTGCCGAAGGAGGCCATTCGGCCCATTGAATCCGCACCGACCCTCTTAACGAGCACCCAACCTAGGCCCAATTCCCTGTCTTATCCTGTAACCCCTCCTAACCTGCACATCTTTGGACACTGAGGGGCAATTTAGTATTACCAATCCATCTAATCTGTACACCTTTGGGCTATGGGAGGAAACCAGAGCACCCGGAGGAAGCGCACGCAGACATGGGGAGAATGTGCAAACTCCACACAGACAGTCACCCAAGGTCGGAATTGAACATGGGTCCCTGATGGAGTGCCGCTGCATGCTTACCACTCTGCCACCCCTAGCTGAGACTTTTGAAAATGTGAGGGAAGCCAAGATTCCAGAAGAATTTAGGAACAGTATTCCAGTAGCTATTGTCATGTGAGTACCTTTAAGAAATCAATGTTTAAGCAATGTAACTTTAAGAAAATAGTGATGTCAGAGAGTGGGTGGAGCTGAGCTCAGTTCGGCCATTTTGAAGTTAGTTCTGGGTTTTTAGTTTCAGTTTTGTGACAGCAGCTTGGTGTGACTGTTTTTTGGTGGCTGTGAGCTGCATTGCTGGTGATCTCTGTCATGAAGGACTATCTCTTCATCCTTTGGTGAAATCGGAATTGTAAAAAGGTTTCCGTGTTGAATATAAATCTAATGTGCTTCTGTTTGAAGGATTTGTTAAGTCTTTTGGATGTGTAAAGGAACAGTTTGCAGGATTGGGTAGTGTTGTATTATTTTCAGGGTTATCTTTGAAGTAAGGGGTGTTAAGAGGTCCAATGTTTATTTAAAAGGTTAATTTGAGTTCATGGAATAAACATTGTTTTGTTTTAAAAACCACGTGTCCATAATTGTAATACTACACCTGGGGAACAAGCCGTGTGCTTCAAAAGCAACAATCCATTAAGGGGGGGGGGTTGGTTGAACTCCATGATACATTTTGGGGTTCTGAAAACACCTCTCCCATAACACTATTAGGAGGACTGGAGAGTTCTCTATTCATTAGCCCACAAGAAATTTGAAGGAAATAGAAATTTGGAAAAGGCTGTGGCTTTAAGAAAAAGGGTGAGGCTGTTATGGTTAATAAGCATGATAATATTGAAGATAAAAGTGATGTAAACAAATCTGTATGTTTTCATTGTGGTAAGTTGGTAAAAGCCAAATCTTGGAAGCTTAAACGAATAACAGATGCAGTTGTCGAAATGCCTCAGGAGTCTTCAGAAAAGACTATCAGTAAAAGAAATCAGTAATAAAACCATTGAAACAGTAAAGTTGCAAAGTGTTCCCTGAGAGCCTGCTATACTTGTTGATGTAGTTGCTCAAAACAGTCAGGAAGATTTGCCCTTATGTACTAAGGAAGAGAGTCGGGTTGCTGAAGGCTATAAAAGTTTTGCTTGTAAGGGAATAATATTACCATAGTCCCCTTCACAAAATATATAAGCATATAACATTTTAAGAGATACTGGGTCGGATTCTCCGGTCACGTGCGACCGGAGAATCTCATCGAGGTCAGTGGATATTCCCATTGTCGGCGTCTCGACCGTGGCGTTCTTGTGGCAGGCGGGGCAGAAGAATCCAGCCTATTGGACCAGTTCAGTCATTCATGGTGGCTGATGATATGATTGTCTTTCAGATAATCTGGTGAAAAAAAAGGTGGTGCTAGGGGGCATAGATGTACATTTTGCACCCTCATTTCAAGTTTTTACAAAGTGATTTATAGCACCGTGTTTTTACTGTAGGAGTTATTTCTAGATTTCTTATTGGATTACTGGGGAATGGCTTGGCAGGTGATTATAGTATTAGCATCTTCAAGAGTTTCAAAAGACCCAGCTGAAGTGAGAGAAACTGAGGCTTTGCAGGAAGAACATCCAGGAGCATTGCCAGATTATGTAATAATTAGGATGATTCAGTTACCTAATTAGCCCCGGAATCTTTTCATGGAAGTTGGATGAGGATAAACACCTTGAAAAGAATGAGGCTGACTTATTTAGTCATTTTTCTTAATTGAAGCCCAGCGGGTAGATCCTGATTTGCAGGGGGAATTATCCCAGACAACATATTCTGAATAAATTAGGGAAAGGTTCCTGAATGTTAACAGCTAAGAAATGAAATATTAATGAGGAAATGGAGATTTCCTCAAAGACCAATGGATGAGGAATGGATCGTAATCCATCAAATTGTTGTTGTTCTTGGTTATTGGAGGAATTTTAAAGAATTGCACAAGAGATTCCAATGGCAGGGCATTTAGGAATAAGAAAAATTCAGGCTAAAATTATGAAGTATGTTCACTAGGTGGGATTGCCTCAGGATGTGGTTGAATTCTGCAAGATGTATTGTACATGTCAAATAGTTGGAGAACCTTAGCAATCAACTAAACCTGCTCCGTTATTCCCTATACCTGCTTTCAATGAACCATGTAGTAGGGCTCTGGTGGTTGTATGGGAACATTACTAAAAAAGGGTATCAATGTCTTAACTACCATGGATTTGTCTATGAGTTTCCCACAGGCCATTCCTGAAGAAAGACTGCTGCGAAGATGATAATTGAAGGGTTAACTCAGTTTTTCATTTGGAATGGAATGTCTAAAGACATTCAATCTGACCAAGGGTGAAATTGTAGATCATGGGTATTCCAGGAAACTATGTGCCATTTAAGAATGAAACAATTTAAGTCAACTGAATATCATCCACAGTCGCAAGGGACATTGGAAGCAGGTCATTAAACTTTAAAGATTATGAGAAAAGCTTAATCCCTTAAACAACCAAAGGATTGAGATAGAGGAATTTCATTTTTGTTGTTTGCAATTGTGGATGCACCTAATAAATCAACAGGTTTTCATCACATTGAGTTGTCTATGGACATGAAGTAACAAGACCACTTAAATTTCTTGAACAGAAATGTATGGATCATGATGGGGAATTTGCGCTTTTAGACTATGGCCTAGCATTTTGCAGAGTCAGGGAGACTTCGGGGACCTTTGAATATGCTGGGGAGACTGGTGGGGGCTGGCCAGGGTGTGGGCTGTGGGGCTGCGGATGCGCGGATGGTGGGCCGGTGCCATGTTGTACAGTGTGACCGCTGCAAGTCGTCGCCTTGCGCATGTGTGGCCAGGGACCCGGCTATTCTCCTTTCGTTTTTGGCGCAGGAGCCGAAGTTTCACCCAGCGTCACTACTAGCTCCTCAGTGGTTCCAGAATCAGTGGGGGTTTGGGTCGTGAACCCTCCGGGACTTCTCCTTTTGAACCGGCACTTAGCCGCTGAAACGGAGAATCCAGCCTCCTACTTTTTGCCAGGAGCGCAAATGGTGCTGCATTCAAACAGACCCAATTTTTACTGCACTTATTGTGCAGTGTCTGCTGAATTTTTAGAGTAGACATAAATGCTCAAGAAGGACAGATAAGATCTATGGAACTGTCACGCTGCCAAGTTATTTAAATAGCCTGCGTTTAAATATTGAATAAACGGCCTGTTTGTGAGTTGGAACGAAATCTGCGCAAGCAGATTCAATAGCTGTTCATAAACATAATCCTAAGCACTATCATTACAGAGGGCCATACTGAAGTTTACTTTCAGCAGCTTGTTAGACTGGTTCTCCTTGTCCTGCAAGGAGCTTGAACTGACAATCAGCGCTAGGAATACTAAAATGGGCCAGGACGTAGAAGCTCCACCTTACATCAACAATGGCAGTCTTCACTTGGCTCCCTCTACTGACAAACTGAGGAAGAATGCCAGATCCATTACCCAAAGTTTCTGAGATACAGTACAGGTTAATATTGGCTAAACTGAAGAGAATGCTGTTTAATAGTTCTTTGTGTACAGTGGGCATGCATATAATTATAAAAGTTTTCACAAAGCAAAAAAAAAAACAAACAATGGCAGTCTTGCATTGGAAGTCATTGACAGCTTTACATACCTTGGATCAATAATCACCAGCATCTTCCTATGATACGATGAACGTCTGAGGATCGTGGGATTATATTCGTTGGAGTTTAGGAGGTTGAGGGGAGATCTAATAGAAACGTACAAGATAATGAATGGCTTGGATAGGATGGACGTAGGGAAGTTGTTTCCATTAGCAGGGGAGACTAGGACGCGGGGGCACAGCCTTAGAATAAAAGGGAGTCACTTTAGAACAGAGATGAGGAGAAATTTCTTCAGCCAGAGAGTGGTAGGTCTGTGGAATTCATTGCCACAGAGGGCGGTGGAGGCCGGGACATTGAGTGTCTTTAAGACAGAAATTGATAAATTCTTGATTTCTCGAGGAATTAAGGGCTATGGGGAGAGAGCGGGTAAATGGAGTTGAAATCAACCATGATTGAATGGTGGAGTGGACTCGATGGGCCGAATGGCCTTACTTCCGCTCCTATGTCTTATGGTCTTATACTGAAATCAGCACCAGGGTGGTAAAGGCCACATCTTTCACGTCGAAGTTTAATGTGCACCAACAGCAAACATTAAAAATGCAGAGGACCTGCTCTTCCAGACTTGCATTCTGAGCATCCTCCTTTAAAGTAGAAAAGCATGGGCAACTTGGAAGAAAGGAAAAGTGGCTAAGCATCAGCTGCCTCAGACAAATACCAAGCATCTCTTTGCAAAACCGTGTAAATATGGATGTAAACCAGCTGGCAGTGATCCCTAGCATATTTTCCCTCATGAGTCCATGGTGATTCTATTGGCTGGGCTATGTGAGTCAGAAAGATGATTGTGGCATCCCCAAAGACATGCTCTATAGTGAATTTAGTATCAGAACGAGACCAACAGGGCACCCATGTCTTGTGTTACAAGGATGTCTGTAAGCAAAACCTAAAGTTGTCCAGAATTGGATTTGATGCATGGAAAGTCTTTGTTGCTGGCCGGAATGCATGGAGACGATCAGTCAGGAAGATGTGCAAAAAGCAGTGGACAAAATTAATGACTAGATGGTGGAAAGGGCCCCACAACCCAAAGATGTGCACGGTAGGTGGATTGGCCACACTAAATTGCCCCTTAATTGGAAAAATGAGAATTGGACACTTAAAAAAACAGATGGCAGAAAGAAGATCCCATTAGAAGAACAAAACATCAGTTGACCTTGGACTAATGTTATTCAGCTGTACCAGTTGCGAAAGGGGCTGCTTCTCTCAAATCTGGCTTTGTAGCCATAACGGATAATGTTCGATACAGAATTGACATATACCCTGTGTGCAGTCTATCATCTCCCGAGCCTGACAGATTCCAGTATTACGACTGTTGTTTTCCCAACCTATCATTACCACAGTATGAGGGTTATAAGTTCAATTTGACTTCTCAAGGGTTTTGAAAAATTATCTGCCTTTGCTGTGCGATTATGAATATAAATAGTTGTTTTTGTAAGGGATTATGTACTTGAGATTTAACTACTGAATGGGCTTTCATGAATGAGAGCTTTTTTCATGTAGTGAAATCTTTAATACATATTTAGAACTTTATTTCATCTCAACATGTCTGCTGAGGTCTGCCCACTGTAGATGCTAGATGAGTTGACATGCAACGTGTAAAGACAAAAGGTGGTTGTTGGAGAACGTGTGTTAGCACTTGGCACAGGGGGTGTAATGATGGTGGGTGGGGCTCTGGTTTGGAATGAGGAGTGGGGGGAGAATGAGGGGATGTGATGAGCCAGAGTGTCTAATGTTTATCAAAACAACTGGGATGAAGTCCCAGAGAACTGAGGGGGTCTTTTAAACATCACGGGTGGAATTATCCGCAATGGCCGCCCGGAGTGTTTCACGACGGCGTCGGAGGCCGCTCCTCGCCCCCTATTCTCCCACCCCCCCCCCCCGGGAGGGGCTAGGAGCGGCGTTTCGTTCAACTCGGCCGCTGGGCCTTGACGCTGGCGTCAAGGCGGCGTGCCAAGAATGACACGACCGGCGGCGCCTAATGACGTCAGCCACGCATGCGCGGTTGCCGTCTTCCCCTCCGCTGCTTGATCTTGCGGGGTGGTGGAGGCGAAAGAGTGTGTCTCTTGGAGATGCCGGCCCGACGATCGGTGGGCACCGATCGTGGGCCAGTCCCCTCCCGAGCACGGCCGTAGTGCTCGATCCCCTCTCCGCTCCCCACAGGCCCCAAACTCACCTTTTGCGCTATGTTCACGCCGGCAGCGACCAGGTGTGGTTGCCGCTGGCGTGAACAGGTCGGGAACGGCAGGCCGCTTGGCCCATCCGGTCCGGAGAATCGCGGGTCGCCGTGAAAAACGACACGCCATTTTGGCGGGGGTGGGAGAATCGCGGGGGGTGCCAGAGCGGCCCTCCCGCGAATCTCCCACCCGGCCTGGGGAGCGGAGAATCGCGCCCCACGACTCAGCACTAGGCAGCCGTTGTGGACAATCTGTGTCTGGGGTTGTTGGGCCCAACTCCATCCTGCACCCACCTTATTCGGGATACTTCACCCAAAGTGGCTATGGTATGCTGGGAAATTTCCCAATGTGTCTGAATTCTGATGACCATGATGTGGAGATGCCGGCGTTGGACTGGGGTGAGCACAGTAAGAAGTCTTACAACACCAGGTTAAAGTCCAACAGGTTTGTTTCAAACACGAGCTTTCGGAGCACGGCTCCTTCTTCACCTGAAGAAGGAGCCGTGCTCCGAAAGCTCGTGTTTGAAACAAACCTGTTGGACTTTAACCTGGTGCTGTAAGACTTCTTTCTGAATTCTGAGACAGACTGTTGAAAGCTTGCACAGTTGCCTGAGAACACCTGAAGATTTCTCAACGGGCAGTGTAAAAAAGAGAAGTAAGACAGATGAAGAATGCACTTTAAACCTGGAGATAAGGTATTGGTCCTGTTACCTATGCAGGGTGAACCATCGAAGGCTAGATTAAGTGGACCATATTCCATTAAAAAGAAAATAATGAGGTAAGCTATGTTATTAGTATGCCAAGTGGAAGGCGAAATCAATGTGTGTGTCACATAAATATGATGAAGTGGTTGAGTGGATTTTAAAGGGGAATAGATTACCTGCACTCCCCTGCCCACCGACTGAGAAGTCAGTGGCACTTTGTTGCCATAAAATCTGCTGGCAGTGCCTTAATTGTTGTAGAGTGGGACTTCTGCCCATCATAGAAAACAAGTCCTGCACTAGGGCTGGCAGCTCTATAATCCCAGTGTCATAGTATGCACTCATGTTCATAATGAGATACAGACAGGCAGTGATGGACACACACAGGAACCAATCACCACACAGAATACAGAACAACTAATCACCAGGCAGGACACTACAGGGTCCATTACCAGTATGTGGTGAATGTAATATATAGATATATATGATAATTCACAATATAAGTGCAGTAGCACTATCCTACCACTAGGGGGAGTAGCTCTGGGAGTACTCGGGAACTTGTACTGGGCTCCGCCCATGACTCCTCCCCCTAGTGCAGCTGTATAAATACCCTTGTCCTGAGTCAGCCTGAGTTCACTAAGAGTTCATCAATGGGTAACAGACTGGCTCTGAAGTAAGTCGATTAAAGCCTAGATTCATATCGGAAACATGTGTCTGGTGAATTGATGGTTCCATCACAGTATAAAACACACAAGGCAGGAATGCCCGGCCTCTTGGTACTGGTGATAGCTGCAACAACAGTCATGGTGCAATGTACAGTAAGCGCCTACTACACATGGCACAGAGCAAGTCTGGGCAAGCCGGACCAAGGCTAACAAGCTTAGATTAATAGAGTGTCGACCCACAGCGAACTGTGTACATTACTCGGCAAGTTCAATAAAGCAGTGTTGAACCATCTACAGCATTGGAAGCCTGTTTTCAAGTCATATTGAATCGAGTTGCAGTCCGTATTAATCCAACATATATAACACATTACCCAGCACCCCAGAAGACTGTAGTGGTCACTGCTGGGTTTACAGGCACTCTCACTGAAGATGTGAAGCTGTCTCCTGGACTTCAGGTCCAGGGATTTTAGGTGGGAAAAGCTGGGAGACCCCTGTGAGGGGTAAGAGGGGCTTGGGGCAGGAGGGTGGATTAGAGAGACTAGTAGAAGGGATATGTGGGGGAGGGGAGTAGAATAACATCTTGGGGCAGTGCCCTTGATGCGCATGCAGTGCCCCAAAAGAGATAATTGAGATTCATCTTTAATTATAATAAGTTGAAACAGCCTGGTTGCCGGGACACTGGATTCCCAGGTTTTGTAATTTGAAGAGGAGAAACCAGACACTTTGGCGCCGGGTGGATCTTAGGAACAGGCTGTGGAAGAAGTTGATTTGATTAGTTTTCTGGATACCGGTGGGTTAGCCAGGGACAGTGTTCTGCGTGACAGCTGTCAGTGATTGGTTCCTGCATGATGCTTGCTGAGAAAACTGAGCAGAAGCGTTTAGATCTTGGAAGTTTAAGGAGCTGTCCCTCTCTCTCTCCTGCTTGCTGAAGTGAGAGAACTGTTCTATTGTTCTGAAAGTAGCGATTACCTCGCACATCCTTTACTGTTAAACCTGAAATGATGCTGAGTCTGCAGAGAAAGTAGATGACGTTGCGAAAGAAAACCATCTGAAGCCGAGCAGGAAGAAGTACCAAAGCAAAAGCCTGGATATTAATATTTTCTTTACCTTTCCACTACTCTTTTTCCTCTGTGTTGTTTGGATGTGCGTGTGTCTGTGTGTATAGAGAGTGGTGCCAATTTGGAAGGGGGGGTTGGGAAAAGGTGGTAGATAGTCAGTTACATTTTCTGTCCGTTTAATTATAATACTGTATATAATAAAAGGTTATTTGTGACTTAAAGTTACAAACCTGGTGACTATAGTTTATTGGGCTCAACCAAAGACCTCAGATACATTTTAAAAAAATATTTTTATTCTCCTTTTTCACAATTTTTCTCCCGAATTTACACCCAACAACAATCAATAACCAACAACAAATATTTCAAACCCCACAACAGTAACAACGATCCCATCCTCCTACCATGCCCAGTCATCAGCCCGCATGTTAACATAAACAAATGACAAAGAAAAAAAAAGGAATCAGGGATTACCCATAGCCATCTTCAACATACATACCTCCCCCCCTCAAGACCTCAGATATTTTAAATAAAACCTAATTTCACCAGTGTGGAGACTCTGGGCCAAGTGGGGCTTAAATTGACCGTGCACTGGGTCAGGGTGTCATGACATGTTGATGTGGGAAGCACTGCATCCATTAAACAAAACCCGTATAGATTGAACTCTGAGAAATTGGTTCAAGTCAGAGAAGAAATTACCTTCATGTTGGGTGATGAATTGAACTGAGTGAAAACAGTTGGGAGTTCACCAGTTGTATTGATACCAAAGCCTGAAGGAACCTAAACATTCAGCATTGAAGTGAGTGTTGTAATTAAAAATGGAGTCTTGTACTATTATATATGGATTGTATCAATAATGTCAGAAACTGAGTTTATCAGCCAGATTCATTTGTTAAAATGCTATTGACAAGTGGTGCTAATAGAACAAGCTGACGACATTCTCCTTTTGTAACACCAGACAGCCTATATCAAAGTAAAGTGATGCTATTTGAAATAAAGAATGCATCGACGACTTTTACTAACTATCAAATAAAGTTACTAAAGGATTATCAAACTGTGTTATATTGACAATTTATTGGTCTACAACAGTGCTTGAAAATACATTATGAACCACCTTAGTAAATCATTCAGGGGCTGACAAAAAGCTGACTTAATGATAAATTTGGTGATTATTGATTTTGCCATGACCGAGATCACTTATTTGTTCATAACATTTACAGTGCAGAAGGAGGCCATTCAGCCCATTGAGCCTGCTCCGGCTCTTGCAAAGAGCACCCCACTTAAGCCCACGCCTCCACCCTATCCTCGTAACCCAGTAATCCCACCTAACCTTTTTGAACACTCAGGGCAATTCATCATGGCCAGTCCACCTAACCTGCACATTTTTGAACTGTGGGAGGAAACCGGAGCACCTGGAGGAAACCCACGCACACACTGGGAGAACGTGCAGACAGTGACCCAAGCAAGGAATCCAACCTGGGACCCTGAAGCAACCACTGTGCTACCGCGTCAGGGGGCAAGGTCAAGTGTTGCCCAGAAATGCTAAAATTCAAGCCATTATGGACGTTCCTGCATCAAAATGGAAAGCTTGTCCTGAATTTCACCATAATATCCTCTCCATTGACAAACATATTGAAGAAGAAAGTCAAATACAACTGAAAGACGTCTTGTCTGCCTTTGAGAGATTAAAGGCTGTCTTAATAAAGGAGCCTGTGTTACCTGCTCGAAATTTCAACAAACCATTCAAGAGAGCAATTGATGACAGTGATGTGGACACAGGTTCCATATTGTTACAAGATGATAATGCTATCATATAGTGCCAAGTGTCTTTTTGCGAAAATGTAATCTTTTTAATTTTTTTAAAATTTAGAGGACCCAATTCATTTTTTCCAATTAAGGGGCAATTTAGCATGGCCAATCCACCTAGCCTGCACATCTTTGGGTTGTGGGAGCGAAACTCACGCAAACACGGGGAGAATGTGCAAACTCCACACGGACAGTGACCCAGAGCCGGGATCGAACCTGGGACCTCAGCACCGTGTGGCAGCAATGCTAACCACTGCGACACCGTGCTGCCATGAAAATGTAATCTTTGTCAACGAAAGTACTCCACAATTGAAAAGAAAGCGTTAAAATATGTTCTGTCTCTGCAACAGTTTGAAATATGCTTTACCAGAAATGCCGAGGGACTGCAATCTACACGAGCCATAATCTACCATAAACGGAAATCTTGTTTGCTTCTCTGGGATCTGATGCTGCAACCATTTACTTTAAAAATTGCTCATGTTGCAGGAAGGAGCAACATAATTGCAAACACGTAAAATAAAAGTCCGTGGTGTAGGGGTAATATATCGGCATAGATAGAAGATTGGATAGCAAACGGGAAATAGAGTTGGCGTAAATGGTTCTTTTCCTGGTTGTCAAGATGTAATGAGTGGTGTGCCACGGAGTTCAGTGCTGGGACCTCAACTTTTTACAACTTATATAAATGACTTGGATGAAGGGACCCAAAGATATGATTGCTAAATTTGCCGGCAGCCCAAAGATAGGTAGGAAGTATATGGGAAACTGAAGAGGGCATGAGGGGGTGATTTAGCGAAGCAAAAAAAGAGTCCCGTTTTGGGTGCATTTAGTGGGGTGTTTCTCAGAGCCTGCAATGCCGAGAATGACTCTGCTATCAAACTTGACAGACAAATCCCCTTGACAACAGTGGGGTCAGTAAATTCCGCTGGTGGGCCTCACCCCACTGAGGCCGCACTTAACTCACCATTTTTAAATGCCGCCCCAATCTCTCAACCGCCCCCCACCAGTCTCTGGATCACCCCACGCCTCACCCCACGTGTGTATTGTATGTAATAAAATGGTTGCTAAAATGTGTATAATGTTGAAACATGTAGGACAGGATTTACGAACTAACCCGCAGCGTGTTTTTCAGTGGCGGCGGCTCACCAGCGGAATTTACCGAACCCGCTGTTGTAAAGGGGATTTCCCAGTGACTGCACTCGTCGCTGGGAAATCCATGCATCTGCGTGGGACCGGAATATCCTGCCAGCGTCAACAGCCGGTAAATCCCACCCATTCTCTTCTAAAAGGTTGCAAAAAAAAAAAATAAAAAATTTTTTTAAATCCCTATTTCAGAAAGGTTTATTTTCTTTTAAGAGGGAGCAAATGATGGCCGATGTGTTTTTGGAGAAAAGACTTATAATGTGCGGTGATGATTCCTTTAAGAATTAGGATGAGCTGGGTTCTAGTAAATGACCCGGATCAGGAAGCCATTTGGCTTCCTGTCCAAACCTAAGTATACTACATCTACAGGTTCTCCTTTACCACCCACCAACTAAATCCACAAAAACTCTGATAAATTTGTCATAATTTCCCTTTCCTGAAACCATGTTCATTTTATATGATCATGCTTTCATTTTTAAACATTAAAAGATTTAAGCGATTCCATGTTTTCCCTGTTCCTCTGATAACTGTGTGGATTTCTCCCATTGACTTTTTAAATATCCTATAAAACAGCATCATCAAAAATATAGCTCATTAGCACCTTTATTTTGCAGCATTCAGATACATTTTGGGTCCAAAATACTACAGACGCTTTTGAAGCTGGCCATGATGAACACCAACATGCAAAACTGAATTGATACCTAGAGGTGGCACTTTGAATCGTAACACTCAAGTTGACTCTTACCCTCGCACATATGTTCAGCAGGTGGAAGTCCCCATTACCAGCATATTTTAAAGGGATATCTACGGCTTTAAGATTAGTTGCTTATTGCTTTCTACAGGCTTTTGCTTAGTTTATGATTGTACCATTATTTAAAGTTGCTGAAGTCCACAGGGAGTGATGTAGCACACCATTAAGGCCTTGGCTTTAACTTAAAGTGTTTGCTTCCAGACATGGGTGCAGTCATGTGTATCCCTGTTGACATGCAGCATGATTGAGCATTACATAGGAGGGCAAGCTGCTTGAAGAGGGCTGAGGAGGAGAGTATTGCAGCAGGAGGGAAAGAGCATGATTCAGCAACCCCGTTGCGTCTGGCATGGATCCAGGCATAATGAATGAAATGCGCGCAAGCCCCAAATTGGGCTCCGTGCCTGGTGTGAAACCTCGCGCGAGTCACCCTACACATTCCGCTTGGCATAATCTGGAGCGTGCCCTTGCGTGGACCAGGCATAACGGATCTTGGGGTCTCCCAGACCATTGGAGACCCGTGGGTGGTCAGGACCTGGTGGCACCCTGGCACTTCCAGGGTGCCAGGTTGGCAGTGCCAGGGCTCGGACCCGGGTGGGGTGGGCCTTGCCAGGTGGAGGGGGCATTCCTGGGGTCCTCCCCAAGGTTGGAGGGTGGTGTCAAAAAAGTGGGCGGGGCCTGAATGGGGGGGGGGGGGGGGGGGGGGGGAACGATCGGGGCTGCCAGACCAAATGGCGCCTAAATCTGTAAGGAGCCTTTCCTGCTGGTGAGCTGAAGTAGACTGCCATTGGATAGCGAGACATCCCCTCAAAATGTGCTGTTCAGCAGACTTTGACTTGAGTGCACTGATTCATGCCCCGTATCTTCGCAGAACTTAAGGGAACAATTCCCCTACCTCAATCTCAGTGAGGAAATCTCCACCACTGATGAGGTGCTCATTGAAACCTGCCTCTTCATTGCAGCTAGAACTGTGGCTCCGAGCAGAATGGCATTGCGAGTGGCTATCAAAGTAACAATAACCATGAATCTCCCAGTTCATTGTCCATCTTTGTGTAAGGAAGGGCACTGAACTTAATACATTTTAGTTAGAGGGACCATGTGGTTTTGCCAGGATGGCACTTGATGGTGCGACCATGCTCAGCATATCATGCCCAGTATCCTTCCAGCAATCATGATGTTATCATTCTACTGTACCATTTGTACTTGAGCCAGCACGAGAAGCCAGAGGGTGGCAACAGGATTATCCTGCAAGTCCCTTGACTCACTGGTATTCAGAGCTATGACTTTAGCAAGTTGAGCTAATGTGACTTCTCACTAACCTTCTATTGTAACACCTGGATGTTGAGTGGCGTCTGCTTGTGTTTCATTGGAAGCTGAGACATTAGCCTTCACACTCTGCATCACGGTTGAGCCTGGAAGTGTTCTCATGCAGTTGACCACAATTTGCATGTGGGAAATGATGCACTCCAAACTCTGTTCAAAGCCCTATGCACGCCTCCCTGCTCCCTGACATTGACCGCAGGCTTTCGTGTCGGTTTTCCAATGCACCAAGCATTTCAATACACATACCCATCAGTCTTTCTCTGACAAGTCCTCTGCAGCAGTCCTCATGTGCGACTTTGCCCTCTGGTGAGCTGATACCATTGCTATATTTATCCCTTACTCTGGTACAGTAGCAGACCACTCATCCCCACTAACTCACTACATGCAGATCCGGATCCTGCTTCTATGCTGTCTTTTGCAGCATACGCAGTGTTGGTGGCTGTGAATGGGAGAGTCAGTGATGGTATTTTTTTTCATCACTATCTTCCTGATTTTCCATCTCTTGCTGTTCCTTCGATGCCTGATCAGGTTGTCGTTTTTGACTATTTGAAAGGACAAAAGGCTCAACTGTAGGGTTGTGGTGGTTAAGGAACAAGGAAGCAATAAGTGCTTGATTATGCTTGATTACACAATGTACAGTTCGTACAGAAGAAATTACGGGATGAGGGGGAAGTGGGCGGTACAGTGGTTAGCTGTACTGCCTCACAGCGCCAGGGACTTGGGTTTGATTCTGACCTTGGATGACTGTGTGGAGTTTGCACATTACCCCTCCATGCCGCTGTGGGTTTCCTCTGGGTGCTCCAGTTTTCTCCCACAGTCCAAAGATGGGCAGGTTAGGTGGATTGACCATATTAAATTGACCCTTAGTGTCCAAAGGTTGCGTGGGATTACGGGGATGTGGGTCTAGGTAGGGCATTGTTCTAGTGCAGGGGTGGGCAAACTACGGCCCACGGGCCGCATGCAGCCGGCCAAAGGTCTTTATGCAGCCCACCAAGATCAAGTCATAAAAATTTTTTTTTTTTTAAAATTAAGGTTAATGGGGGTGGGTTACTGGTATAGGGTGGATACGTTGACTTGAGTAGGGTGATCATTGCTCGGCACAACATGTGTTTCATGTGAAGTTTCTACTTTAAAATATTAATTAATAAAAATTATTTGCTTTTTTTTCTTTAAAAACCTTTTATTTTGGCTATTTTAAATATTAATTATTTTACTTAATATATTATGTGGCCCTTTAAAATTGTGAATTTCTGAATGTGGCCCTTGCACAGAAAAGTTTGCCCACCCCTGTTCTAGAGGGTCGCTGTAGAACTGATGGGCCAAATGACCTTATTCTGCACTGTCGAGATTTTATGGATTCTATGAGAAGGAGGAGTTGGTATGAGCAGACCATCATCTTCAATTCCTTTAGCCTCACCACAGGCCATCGCCTCAGTCGGGCCACTCAAATAATGGTGGGCATTGCGTCCTGTGCTGCGATAAAGGAATTTATCCATGCCTGTCCCTGCCGGTTAGGTGGTACAGTTGTGAGGATAAGGCATTTGAAGATAATTTCATTGACATTGCCCATTCACATGAGGCCATTAAACATCTTGTGGCACTACATTCAGGTCCTCGGGGTTACATTGTTGGCTTCCTGCTTCTGTTGCTCTCCAGCTTCTGCTGCAGCCACAATGCATCTCCTCTATAACAGTGCAGACTATATTTCAGTAGCACTGGCCTTGTATGAATTGGAGCCCCTTGCTGAGGCATAAAGCCACTCAACCGAGTAATGCTAGCGCTGGGCTGCTATCATGTAAATCAGCAGGCTGCACAAAGTTTGCATGCTGCCTGCATTCAGCCACGGTTTAATTATGCACGTGATGCCTGTTAGCAGCAGATCCTTTGTAGCAATGTGACTGTGGGTTGGAGATACACTGGGGTATAATGTGAGAGGTCTGCTGGTTGCCATAATACAGAAGTGAGCGTGATGCTCACAAGGAGTGTGGTCTGATTAGAAAACATTTTACATATTGTGGATACATGCATGCGGATCGTGCTGCTTACGTTGAATCAGAGCATGCATTAAATTGTGTTGACCGATATATGATACTTATCGGAAGTGTAGGTTATGTGCAATACTTTTTATTTTCACCAGCCAATCTAGTCATTTTCACACTGAAATGAGGAACGAATAGTCTTTAGGTGGAAGGGGTTTTGGAGCAGAGTATAATTCTACTAGAACATGAAAATGTAATTCATTCTTCATTTTAAAACTACACATTCTGCACTTACTTATTTCATTTAATACTTTGATAAAAGCTACCAGAACGTGAGAAACAAGGAAACCGAGTTGGCCAACACACCAGAATTTCCCTGCATTAGAGCTGAACTGCAAACCTGAAGTGCTGCAGTGCACTTATCAGATGCAATTATGGTGACAGTTTTAGATAGGGAAAATAAGTTTGAACATACAAATGGTAATGGAAAAGGTTGCTGCAAAAATGTGACAATTTTTAATGGGAAACGATGAGTTTTGGAGACGGGAAGAGTACATAGAAGTAAACTTTTGAATATTATAATGAGGACATTTTCAATAACAATAATTAAGATTTTGTTCCTTAGGAGACTTCCAAAGTCTCATTGGACAAAATTCAAATGACCACCATTACTGTGATATTTAAAAAAAAATGATAATTCATGGAACTGAGTTTTCTTCAGGGATTCCATTGACAACTTTAATGTAAACGCTGTTTGTTCACTCAACTAAAGAGTACTACCGGTTTTTAAAATCCAACTTACTGGGATCAATTGTTCCCCTCCCTGAACAGGTGCCGGAATGTGGGTTTTTCACAGTAACTTCATTGAAGCCTACTTGTGACAATAAGCGATTATTATTATACCTATATTCTCATGTGACTAGAAAAGTATGTCTTCCCAAAATTTGGCGCAGTCGCGCTGATAGTTTCAGTGCTGCAAGAGCTGGGGGTAAAACAATGCAGTGGTCCCTACTGTTTGAATGGCAGTAATGGTGCATTCTGTACATGTGCTGGAAGCATGCAGAGCAGGCACATGTGCAGTCAGCCAGCGTCTAACACTGATTTTTGGACTTTGGACTTTGCAGATGCTATCTTAAACACAGTGCAATTTTCAGGTGCATTTGACATTGTTTTGCTACTGCAGTGTTCGTGGAAGTACTGTGTACTGTGCCGTTGGGGGATTTGACAGAAGTATTCCAGTCAGAAGGAAGAGGTGCTGGCATTTTGGCACAAGCGCTGTGGATTTGAAAGGTCTCTAGTCAGAAAAGAAGTTGCCACTGGTGAGGGCTATGGTTACAGTTCCTCTTGGACTGTAACATGATGTGGAGATGGAGCAGAGGCAGCAGAGAGGAAAAGCTGCTCATGGAATGAGGAGGAGGAGACCTCTCAACGTAACTCTCAACCCTTAGCCACCTGGAATATCCAGAGAGCACTTCTCACCTCAACCTAGAGCAGTGTCTGCGATAGCTATAATTCACCAAGTACATGGCCCTTGATCCTCTGTGAACTGGACCTGTTGTGTGTAAGGAGATGGGAGGGGACTTCATTGTCTTCCCTCTAAGCAGTGAGGAGCTAGAGGAGAAAGTATCTGCCTTAGCAGGTGAGCAGGCTTGCCGGTGGTGCAGGGAGCCTTTGACTGCGCACATGTGCCCCGATGGAGGAATGTACCACAACCTAAAGGTGTTCCATTTCCTGAGCATGCAATTGGTGGGCAAACTTGCCCAGACCATCAAGTTTGTGACATCCCATTATCCTGGCAGCAGTCACTTTTTAAAAAAACGCATTTTATTCAAACTTGTATCAAAGTAGGTTACAGCAAATAAACACCCCGGGAAACATTCTTCCCAACAATCAACTATACAGTTTGTACAGATTTTTCTCCTTTTTCACCCCCCCCCCCCCCCACCCCCCCATCCCCGTGACGAACAGCTCCTCAAACACAGTCACAAACATCTCCCACCTTTTCTCAAACTCCCCTGCTGAGCCCCTTAACTCATACTTTATCTTCTCTAACCGCAGGAAGTCATACAGGTCACCCAACCATGCTGCTACCCCCGGTGGCGATGCCGACCGCCACTCCAGCAAAATTCGTCACTGTGCAATCAGAGAGGCGAAGGCCAAGACATCGGCCTTCCTCCTCTCCATGAGCTCAGGCTTCTCTGAGACCCCAAATATCGCCACCAAAGGTCCACTCCCTCCTCCACTATCCTGGCTAAGACCGCGAACACTCCCGCCCAGAATCTTCTCACTTTTTCACAACCCCAAAACATGATTTGCTGGCCCCCGCCCCCACCTCTCGCACTGTCTGCTATCCCCTGAAAGAACACACTCATTCAGGCCCGAGTCATATGCACCCTGTGCAACACCTTAAACTGTATCAGGCTCATCCTTGCACAAGAGGAGGTCCTGTTTACCCTACGCAGTGCCTCACTCCATACTCCCCAATTGATCTCCCCTTCCAACTCCACGTCCCATTTCTCCTTGATCTTCACCACCCGCTCGCCTCCCTGCTCCCCCAGCCACTTATTTATTTCCCCAATTCTTCCCTCTCCTTCCACATCCGGAAGCAGCCATCGCTCCAGCAGGGTGCATCCCGACAATCTCGGGAACCCCTTCCAGACCTTTTGTGCAAAGTCCCTCACCTGTAAATACCTGAACTCACTACCCCTCGGCAGCTCTACCCTCTCCCTTAGCTCCTCCAGATTGGCGAACACTTCCTCCAAAAACAAATCCCTCACCTTGACCAGCCCCACTTCCCTTCACCTCCTGTATACACTATCCATCCCCCCCCCGGCTCAAACCCATGATTCTCGCACAGCGGCGTTAGCACCGACATCCCTTCCACCCTAAAATGCCTCCTCAGTTGATTCCATATCTTCACCGTGGACTGCACCACTGGGCTTCCTGAATACCTACTCAGAGCCATTGGCAATGCTGCCGTCACCATAGCCCTCAAACTAAACCCCTTACAAGATTCCCCCTCCCTTCTCTACCCCTTCTCCTACCCACTACGGTACCTTGTCCACATTCGCCGCTCAATAATAATGAAGCAAGTTTGGCAACACCAACCCCCCCTGCTGCCTCTGCCTCTGTAGCAGGGTCCTCCCCACCCTCTGCACCTTCCCTGCCATAAAAAGTCAGAGATGATTGTGTCCACTTTCCGAAAAAAGACCGTTGGCATAAAGATCGGGAGAGCCTGAAAGATATACTAGAACCTCGGCAGAATATTCATTTTCACCTCCTGGGCCCTCCCCACCATCGTTAAGTGCAGTGTATCCCACCTCTTAAGAACCTCCCTGGCCTCCTCCACCGGCATCGTTAAGTCCCACTTATGGAGCCTCGACCATTCCCTCGCTACCTGAATCCCGAAGTACCTAAACCTATCCCTCGCTACCGTAAATGGCATCCCCCAAAATTAGAACGCTGTGCCAGCTCATTCACCGGGAATACCTCACTTTTCCCTACATTCAACTTGTATCCTGAGAACACTCCAGACCTCCCCAACAGGCCATTAATCCTTCCCATACTCTCCAACGGATCCGAACCATACAGCAAGAGGTCATCGGCATAGAGCAACACCCGATGCTCCCTCTGTCCTCTCATTATCCACTGCTACTCTGCCGATCCCCTGAGAGCCATTGCCAATGGCTCTGTGGCCAGCACAAACAGCAGCGGTGACAGCGGGCACCCCTGCCTCATACCCCTGTGTAAGTCAAAGCTTTGTGAGCTCATATCATTCGTCCTCACCCTTGCTCTTGGCGCCACATACAGCAATCGCACCTATGCCACAAATCTTGGCCCAAACCCAAACCTTCCCAAAACGCCAAACAAGTACCACCACTCCACCCGATCAAATGCTTTCACTGCGCCCATGGACACCACCACTTCCAGTACCAGAGCTCTTGACGGATTCATCACCACATTCAACAGCTGTCTTGTATTACTCGCTAGCTGCAGCCAATACTTTCACATTGGTGTTCAATAGTGATATGGGTCTTTACGACCCACATTCCACCAGATCCTTCCCTTTTTTTGGAATTAGTATGATCACTGCCTTCTTCATCGTCTGCGGCAACTCCCCCTTCTCCAGTGCTTCATTAAACGCCCCCAACAGATGTGGTGCGAGGTCCACTGCAAATTCCTTATAAAATTCTGCCGGGTACCCATCGGGCCCAGGAGCCTTCCCCGACTTCATTCCCCTGATACTATCCAGCACCTCCCTCAGCCCCAGGGGCTCCTCCAACGCCTGCCTCTTTGCTTCCTCCACCTGGGGAAATTCCTGCTCGTCCAGAAACCATCCCATGTTCCCCTCCTCTCCTCCTGGGTCTGCCTCATAAAGTCCCTGGTAATACTCTCTAAATGCCTGATTTATCTTCCTTGCCTCTGACACCACACTGCCTCCGCAGCTGGCGCACCAGCATGCGGCTCGCCTTCTCCCCATAATCGTACTGCACCGCTTGCCTTACGCAGTTGCCCTACCGCCCTCCCCGTTGTCAGCCTGTCAAACTGCCCCTGCAACTTTTTGCTTCTCGCCAATCCCTCCACGGTGGGCACCCTCGACTATTCCGTCCACCTCCACTATCTCGCTCACTAGATGGTCATGTTCCGCCCTACTTTCCTTATTCACACGAACTGTAAATGAGATTTCTCTCCGGACCACGGCCTTCAGTGCTTCCCAAAAAATGCCCACCGACACCTTCCCATTCTGATTGAACTCCACATAATCCCTAATCGCCAACCGCACCTTATCACAAAAACCTCCATCCGCCAACAACCCCGAGTCAAACCTCCACTCTTGTCAACGGCCATTGTGGGGGACAGAGTCAAACGGCCTCTGCTCTCGTCCCATACTGAACCGAATATCCAGCCAGTGGGGTGTATGGTCCAAGATAACTATCCCCGCATACTCTGCCCCCTCCACCCCAACCAAAATCTCCCGACTCACTACAAAGTAATCAATCCTCAAATACACCTCAGAGACGTGTGAAAAGAAGGAATACTCCCCCCTGGGATCTGAAAGCACCAGGGATCCACCATGCCCATCCTCTCCATAAACCCCCCCCAGTTCCCTTGCCATTCGTACCCTACCCATTGACCTGGGGCTCGATCTATCCACCCTCGGCGCCAGGACACAGTTAAAATCTTCTCCGATGATCAACTGGTACTTGGCCAAATCCGGGATTGCTGCCAGCAACCCCCTCATAAAACCCACATCATCCCAATTTGGGGCATACACATTTACCAACACGACCAGTGCCCCTTCCAATACCCCACTCACAATCACATATCTCCCACCTGGATCCCTCACCTCCTTCGCACTCACGAATCCCATTTTTTGCTCATTAAAATCGCCACACCGCTCGATTTCAAATCAAACCCCAAGTGAAAAACCTGCCTGACCCATCCCTTCCTTAACCTAACCTGGTCCTTCACACGGAGCTGTGTCTCCTGCAAAAAGACAACCCAAGCTTTCAAGCGCCTGAGGTGCGCGAACACTCGCGACCTTTTAACCGGCCCATTCATTTGGACGTTCCACGTTACCAATCTTACCGGAGGCTTGTGCCTCCAATCCCTCTACCGTCCGTCATCTTCCCCGCTTAACTCCTGCCCCTTTAATTCCACTCTGTACCTAGCCCATCCCAGATGGCCCCTTTCTTCGCCCATGACCATGTCATCTCTCATCCCCTGCCGCCTTCCCCCGCCACTCTTTTCCCCTTCCCCTTCTTTCCCTCCCCCCCCCCCCCCCAACCACCTCACTTCCGGTCACCAGCAGAACCTGCTAGCACTGTTGCCCCTGCCCAAAGGCACATCCTAATGACCTACCCCTCCCTCTCCCTCCCCACTCCTCAGCTCAAAGAAGAAGGCCTCCTGGTGGCCTTACCCACCCCCGCCCAAACAAGGACTTCTCCTGAACTCCAGGCAGCCGTCTCCAAAATCAAACAAACAGATGTTAAACACAAACAGTCCCATAAAACAGGAGAGGGGATGGGAACATCCATCCCTACAAACTCTTCACCCCTACAGCTCCTTACAATCTCAACATTGAACAGAACCCCCCCCCCCCTCACAGACCTGTGCGCTTGGTCCACTTCAGGTACCTTATCCAGCACCCCTTCTGCCACCAGCCCCGCCAGCATCCTCGAGCCGTACCTCGTGGCACTCACACCTTCCACTCCTTCAGGCAGGCCCACTATTCGCAGGTTCTGTCTTCTCGAGGTATTCTCCTGCTCCTCAACCTTTGCCCTCAATGTTTTACAGAGGTCTCCTGGGAGCCCCACCTCCGCCTCCAGAGCCATCACATGATCGCTGTGGTCCGAGATCACTCATTCAGTCTCCCGAATCTGTGACCCCTGCACCTCCAAACACCTCTCCATCTGCTCAAAAGTACTCTTCAGGGGTGCCACAGCTTCTGCAATGGCCTTTGCGTGATCCTCATGCATTTCTTTCCTCTGTTTATGGAATTCCTCCTTGATAAAAGTCACCAGTTCCTGTATCTGGGGCCCCTCCCACCGCCTGCATGCTGGAAGAGACTGTCTGTGAAGCACAAGACTGTTTCAACTTTCCAGCCAAACCTCTCACTGTTTTATGCTGGGTCCGGTGGTCAGAAGACATACCATTCCAGGGGTAAACTACTCCTCTAACATTCACCTGCACCTTTTCATCAAAATTCCACCCGGATCTGGGTAAAAAGAGCCCTTTTCTGTGGACTTTGAACAGGAACTGCCCTTTATGTGATCACTCACTCCATGGTCACAAGTGGAAGTTCAATCCTGGCAGCAGTCACAATGCTTTCATCCTGTGCCAATGCTGTTCATACCATCTTCAAGCCACCATATCGAACTAGAGGTGGCTGCTCGATGATGACATATTGACAGCCATACTTCTACAAGGAAGTTCACAGTGTCCTGAAACAAGGATCCCCTGCATTGACTGCCATGGAGAGTCCTTTAGTATGCACTGGAGTATGTTTCACAATTTGTGGACATCTGCTAGACTCGCTTCAACCTGGCAATCATGAAGGTGAAGTCTCAGCAGTTTTAGCAACCTGCTGGGCTGGATTGCTGATACTGAATGCCCAATTGAGCCTGCTTGATATCAGGCTGGGACTACTTACCTGCCCTGTACTCTCTCCACCCTCATTTCATGGGCATGGCCCCCTCGGCCCCTGACGCCTGGCAGTGCCACTCTGGTACTTGAGCAATGCTCCTGCTGGCTTGGTAGTGCCACCCAGGAACCTTGGCAGTGCCAGGCTGGCAGTGGCAGGATGCCAGCTGGGAAGTGCCGAAGTGCCTACAGTCCGGGGGCTACACTAAATTTATTTTTAAAAAGGACAATGGCTTTTGTTCGATGGTCTTCCCATTGAATCTCGAGGATGCGGCAGAGACACACTGCTGGCGGAATTTCTCTAGCATTCTTACATGTTACTGATGCACAGTTCATTTCTCTCTGGAGCACCTAAGTGTGGTGATGACAACTGCTTTGTACACTCAGACTTTTGTTGATTTGTGATAGTGTTTGTTGTCAAATATATCTGCTGTAGGTTGAGCTGCCGCAGCTGATCCAGTGTTGGAACTCATCGTCAATGGCAGCCTGATGTGAGAGGTAGCTGCCAAGGTATGAAAAATGCTCAATATATTCCCAAGTCTCTCCTTCAACATGTATGAGAGGTGGAATATTTGGCTGACCAGGTGTGGATTGATATGAGTTTTGTTTTTCAACATTTAAGGACAGGCTGAGTTTCACATATGCAGAAGTGATCAAGAATGCAGCTCCCCTTTAAGAGGTGCAGGTTGGCTTTAAGAATTGCAGGCCAGCTTTAATTGCTGCCAGTTACCCAGTTTGAGAGTATTGCCAAAACTCCTGTGTGAGTTTATGGCTCTTCCTTTTGCCTGGAAGATTTTGTAGTAGTTCGAGTTTTACACAGCTATGACACTCCCAAAATCATTGAGGTTTTAATAATAATAATAATAACTTATTGTTACAAGTAGGCTTCAATGAAGTTACTGTGAAAAGCCCCTAGTCGCCACATTCTGGAACGGGAATTGAACCGTGCTGTTGCCTTGTTCCGCATTACAAGTCAGCTATTTAGCCCAGTGTGCTGAACCAGCCCCAGGTTTTGTTGGCAGAATGTGAGGCGTGGGTTCTACCAATTGATAATGATAGCTGGTTACTTGGCTGACTCAACCACTCTTTTACTTGATTACATTCCTCATGTTTTTGAACTGTCTGCGAAGGTTCAATTCAACAAAGGTACCTTCCACTTAATGGTCACATTCATTCAAATGTTCTATTTCTACTAGTTGGGGGTCAGGAGGAGATAGATGTTTTTCTTATTTCTTCAGGTTTGTGGTTAACATGTTGTTCTGGTAGTTACAGCTGTTTCTAACCACATGCGCATATGCCAGGGCAAAGCAGGAACATCTCCCGCATCATAAGTTTCATGATTTGAATACACAATGGCCTCCTTCTGCACTGTAGGGAATCTAGGATTCTATGGAATTGGACACCATGGCCTAGCCAAGGTTGACCTCTTCGCTATCTCATTTAACGTATTTTGATATACCAAAACATCTGCCGGAGTTTAGTTGGAATGGGTAATAACTTGAGAATTTTCCCGGTCCTCCCAACGCCAGCATTCTCATTTAGACCAACAAAAAGTAAATTTCAAATTTTTGTGCATCTGGGGACACTTTGCTTTCCTTCTGTGGGGTTTAATTTATGCTAGAAGTGCATTGGTTATTGTGTAAAATAAATATTTTGTTACAAGTACTGTACAATTGAACCAAGTCAATTGTAGGGCAACACGGTAGCCTTGTGGATAGCACAATCGCTTCACAGCTCCAGGGTCCCAGGTTCGATTCCGGCTTGGGTCACTGTCTGTGCGGATTCTGCACACCCTCCCCGTGTGTGCGTGGGTTTCCTCCGGGTGCTCCGGTTTCCTCCCACAGTCCAAAGATGTGCAGGTTAGGTGGATTGGACATGATAAATTGCCCTTAGTGTCCAAAATTGCCCTTAGTGTTGGGTGGGGTTACTGGGTTATGGGGATAAGGTGGAGGTGTTGACCTTGGGTAGGGTGCTCTTTCCAAGAGCCGGTGCAGACCTGATGGGCCGAATGGCCTCCTTCTGCACTGTAAATTCTATGATATAAGTCCCTCCCCTTTCAAAAAGGAAATTAATTATTTCGGAAATCAAGATTTCAGAATAATGTTAAAATAATTAAAGTTAAAAAAAATTACGGAGCAACTAAAATAAATACACAAGGCCAACCACTTCCAAGTCTAGGGAAATGGTTCTGCAGGTAGAAATTATTTATTGAATTTAACATTTTAATAATATTTAACAACACATTGAATGCACTAACTTACCAACCAAATGAAGAAGATCTACATTGGACCATGAAATCAAGCCACTCACCCGGGGTGACACTGGCTTGCAGTCAGGAAATTTGAAGTGTATTTACAAGTTAAATTTTTTAAAATATAAATTTAAAGTACCCAATTCTTTTTTTTCCAATTACGGGGCAATTTAGCTTGGCCAATCTACTGACCCTGCCATCTTCGGGTTGTGAGCGTGAGACCCACGCAGACATTGGGGGAATGTGAAAACCCCCACAGACAGTGACCTGGAGCTAGATCGGGTCCTCAGCACCGTGAGGCAGTAGAGCTAACCACTGCGTTGCCTGCCGCCCTGCAAGTTAAATTCATTCTAAATTATTATTCGATGTGTTTGGTTTATTTGCTTGACTAGTGCATTTTACCTGCCAAGCTGAAACCTGTTTTGCCCCATCTCTCTCAACTGGATTCATTGACATTGTTGGGAGGTATAAAGAAACAGTAATGTAGGGCAGCACGGTGGTGCAGTGGGTTAGCCCTGCTGCCACACGGCGCCGAGGTCCCAGGTTTGATCCCAGCTCTGGGTCACTGTCCGTGTGGAGTTTGCACATTCTCCCCGTGTTGGCGTGGGTTTCACCCCCACAACCGAAGGATGTGCAGGTTAGGTGGATTGACCACACTAAATCGCCCCTTAATTGGAAAAAAAATGAATTGGGTACTCTAAATTTATATTTAAAAAAAGAAACAGTAATGTGAAGACATCAGAGACAGGTGAGAGAGTCAGCATATTTGACTGGCAATGTGAAGTGGTATGAACGATTACCTTGTAATATATCTTGTACCTGTTTCCAGTTCCTTCATCAATAAGGAATTGCCTTATTGATGAAGGAACTAGAAACATATCCTTTGCCACAGCTGGCAATGTTTTACACCTCCCTACCTCTCAGCCTGTACTACAGGAAAAATTACTATACTATGACCGTTGATTTCCGCATTGTCATAGTTTTTGCAATTTAAACTAGAAATAATAATACAGACAAATTGTACTGGAGAAGCAGTTTTGCTGTAGTAAATTGTTCCAAGGAACTTCCCACGAACAATTGCCGTACAAGGTAGTATTTGGGCAGATTATCAAAAGCATGGACGAAGGGTTTTAAAGAGCATCTTTTTGGAGGAAAGAGAAGCGGAGAGGTTTATGGAAGGAATTTCAGACTTTAGTGCCGAGACAGCTGAAAGGCATCGATGGTGGGTTAATTAAGAATGGGGATATGCAAGTGGCCAAAATTGTAGGAATGCAGATATCTTGAAGAGTTATTGGGCAGGAAGACATTACATAGCTAGGGAGGGGCGAAACCATGGAGGGAATTGAAAGGGAGGATGATCAGTTTAAAAATTGAGGTATTATTAGACTGGCAGGTAATGTAACTCAGCAATAGTATTGGGTGAATGGGGTTTGGTGCAAGCTAGGATATGGCCAGCAGAATTTTGGTTGAGCTGAAGTTTTATGTAGGATGACAGATGAGAGTTCAGCCATAGTGTATTAAAATAATTACAGCATCTAGACTTGAATAAGCAAGTTGAATTATATTTGCCCAGTCAGATCAGTTATCTTCACCCTCTAACTGTTTACCTTAAGATGATACTTAACCACAGACCCCCATCTGCCAACCCCATAGGTACAACACCCTGCAATATGGATCTCCAAAATAATAAAGTATTGTACCAACCTGCTGCAGGAAAGCCCTATCTTGAGCCTAAAACTTCAGTCCTTGACTAGAACCAGTCCTCAATGGATAAGTTCACTTACCTTTGATAGCACACTCTCTCAAGCTGTCAATATTAATGACTAAACAAATGAATGAATTGCCAAAGCAATTGTGGTCTTTGTCAAACTTTGAACATCAGTCTGGGAACAAAGAGGTGTAAGTCTGGAGAACAATAGTCCTTCTCACTCTGCCCTATGCATGTGAGACTTGGACTGTGTACCCGCATCAGGTCAAGAAGCTCAGCCACTTTCACTTGTGCTGCCTTCAGAATCTTCTGAAGATTAGATGGCAGAACAAAATACCAGATATTGAGGTGCTCACCCAAGCTAGCATGCCAATCACCCATAGCATATTGAGTCAATCACAATTGCGTGGGCTGGTCAAGTAGCCAGAATACCTGGCACCCGCTTATGAAAGCAAATCTACTATGGAGAGTGCGAGTCTGGAGTCCACTCGCATGGCAGTCAAATCGAGTACTTAAGGGACACTTTGAAGGTTTCACTTAGGAATATTGATATTGACTTTGAGCCCTGGGAGATGACTGCCTAGGATCGCTGTACCTGGCACACCCAAACAAAAAATGATGCGGCCTCCTTCGGGAGCAAGCACATATCAGAGGAAGAGAAAAAACATGATAGTTGGGATTCTTCGGTCTTGAGCATACATGGCAGGACCCATTGCGAGCAGAAGGGAAAATTTGGCATTCTAGCCAAAACTCCATTCACTGTCAGTGACAACGGAAAATCCCAGCCATGATCGAGGACAGAAGATTTTGCCAAGGAAAGGAAATCTCGAGCCAACAACTCATCCAAAACTCAATTATCTGTGGTATCCTATCCTATTTGCAGCAGAGTCTTCTGGGTGTGGATCACCTACTCACCCGTTGCATCCCTACCAAACACTCAGATGATGAATGTGGTTATCTTCGCCTCAGAAGCCAAATAGAACAGTCAAGCTTTTACATGACTTCAGTGCTTCATTGAAACCCGCTGTTAAAAGATTCCTATGGGATTTGCCATGTTACACGTTTGTTACAATTTGATACACTAATTACCAGCAACTGTCACTAACTGGTGCTTTATTGGGAATTCCCATTTTAAACGACAGCACTTGGGTGTAGCAATTATCTATCTTTCACTTTCAGGCTGTGTTTATTTACATAGAATTTACAGTGCAGAAGGAGGCCATTCGGCCCACCGAGTCCGCACCGGCTCCTGGAAAGAGCACCCCACCCAAGGTTAACACCTCCACCCTATCCCCAGCAACCCCACCCAACACTAAGGGCAATCCTGGACACCAAGGGCAATCCATCATGGCCAATCCACCTAACCTGCACATCTTTGGACTGTGGGAGGAAACCAGAGCACCCAGAGGAAACCCACGCACACACGGGGAGGATGTGCAGACTCCGCACAGACAGTGACCCAAGCCGGAATCGAACCTGGGACCCTGGAGCTGTGAAGTGATTGTGCTATCCACAATGCTACCGTGCTGCCCTTATTATCTTGTCCCCAAAAGTCATTCAAAATTGTGAAAAATATGTGTATTTGTTGCTCAGAAACTAAAATTGCTGTTCAAGTGAACAAATAATTAAATATTTTAGGATAATTTGATTATATTTATCCATTAAATTGTCTTATGTGCTGTTAATTGAAGATTAACTCAGACTCGCTCAAAAACATTGACTTGATACTTCCATCCATTCTTTTGAGTGCCCCCCACCCCAAATGAGTCTCTGACTGGGAGGGAACAGTAACTACTTCGTTCGGGATGCCACAGAAGCCCCAAGACAAAGAAAAATTCACAAAGCCAGATAGGAAAAGATTTGCTGGTCCACAGTGTATTTCAAAAAGTAATGATGCAAATGAACATCATTGCCCTCAGATTCCTCCTATCAGTAGTCACGCAAACTCCTGCGACAGGCAAAATTATTATTTTTTAAATGCTAGGGCAATAAAGGGGAAACAAAAACAGGAAGGTTCCCCCGAGAACCCCCTAAGACAATAAAAATGAACTCTGGAGATCACAGTGACCATGAGGTACATGCCAAACATCTCAGTTAACCTTTGTACACAGTGCAATTAGCCACAGCAAGTAACTTCTCCATCTTTTTAATGTCAGGTGGTTGGAAAAGCAGTGTGATTGGTCTCTGGCTGGCTTCATGACCGTAGCTCCTCGGCAATATGTGTTCCCTCAGCACTAATCACAAGAAAATAAGCTTCACTGTCATTAAACATGTTAGAGTAGCAGATCTCCCATGGCATTTCTTGCAGTGAGTTAGAACATACTTTGCTTTGCTCTATTTATGTCCTCCCCATGTGCATGGTAAGTTTAATAAGCTACAAGTTTATAATATAGTAAAGGTAAAACAGTGATTCTTAGGTTTATAAAATATTAATAAGGTTATTTTTTTGTATTTATAATTTTTTTTTAAAAATAATTTTTATTGAAGAAATTTTTCAAAATACAAACATTTTAACCCCCCCACATTTACATTTAAATTATAACAAAACAAAGTCAAACCCCCCTACTTAACAAGAAAAAGAAAAAGTCCCCCCCCCCCCTACTCGCGCGTCCCCCCCACCCCACCCCCCCCCCCCGCCGGCGAACCGACAGTCAGACCAACTTATCATTTCTAGCAGCGTCCTCGGGCAGGCCTTGCCCGTGCCACCACCGCTACCGTACTTCCTTCGTCTTTGTCCCCCCTCCCCCCCCCCCCCCCTCCTCCCCCCTCCCTCCCGCCCTCCCCTCCCCTCCCGGGTTGCTGCTGTCACGGCCTCAGTTTCTATCTCTGATCCAAGAGGTCTAGGAAGGGTTGCCATCGCCTGAAAAACCCCTGCACCGACCCTCTCAGGGCGAATTTGATCCTTTCCAATTGGATGAAGTTTGCCATGTCGTTTAACCAGGTGTTAACACTCGGAGGCCTTTCGTCCCTCCACTGAATCAGGATCCTCCTCCGAGCCACCAAGGACGCAAAGGCTAATATTCCAGCCTCCCTCGCCTCCTGTACCCCCGGTTCCACCCCAACCCCGAAGATCGCAAGTCCCCATCCTGGCTTGACCCTGGACCCCACCACTCTCGACACCGTCCCTGCCACCCCCTTCCAGAACTCCTCCAGTGCCGGACATGCCCAAAACATATGTGCATGATTCGCAGGGCTTCCCGAACATCTAATACACCTGTCTTCACCCCCGAAAAAACCGACTCATCCTTGTCCCCGTCATGTGGGCTCTATGCAGTACCTTAAATTGAATGAGACTTAGTCTCGCACATGACGACGACGAGTTGACCCTCTCCAGGGCGTCTGCCCATGTCCCGTCCTCTATCTGTTCCCCCAGCTCTAACTCCCACTTATCTTTCAGCTCCTCTACTGGTACCTCCTCCACCTCCTGCATAATCTTATAGATGTCCGAGATCTTCCCCTCCCCGACCCAGACCCCTGATAGCACCCTATCACTCACCCCCCTGTCGGGAAGCGCGGGGAACCCCTCTACCTGTCGTCTGGCAAATGCCTTCACTTGGAGGTACCTGAACGTGTTCCCCGGGGGGAGCCCAAATTTCTCCTCCAGCTCTCCCAGGCTCGCAAACCTCCCCTCTATAAACAAGTCCCTCAGTTGTCTAATACCCGCCCTCTGCCAGCTCTGGAATCCCCCTCCTGTGTTTCCCGGCGCAAATCTGTGGTTCCCTCTTAGTGGTGCCCCTATCAGACCTCCCACTTCCCCCCTGTGTCGCCTCCACTGCCCCCAGATCTTGAGGGTGGCCGCCACCACCGGGCTCGTGGTATACCTCGTGGGAGGGAGCGGCCATGGTGCCGTTACCAGTGCCCCTAAGCTTATGTTGCCGCAGGACGCCCTCTCCATGCGCTTCCAGGCTGCCCCCTCCCCTTCCATCATCCACTTTCGTACCATCGATGTATTTGCCGCCCAGTAATATCCTGAAAGGTTGGGTAACGCCAGCCCTCCACTATCCCTACTCCGCTCCAAAAAGACCCTTCTAACTCTCGGGGTGCCATGTGCCCACACATACCCCATGATACTACTCGTTACCTTCTTGAAAAAGGCCCTGGGGAGGAAGATGGGCAGACACTGGAACAAAAACAAGAACCTCGGGAGGACCGTCATTTTAACTGACTGCACCCTCCCTGCCAGCGACAGCGGCACCATGTCCCACCTCTTAAACTCCTCCTCCATCTGTTCCACCAGTCTGGAAAAGTTCAACTTGTGGAGGGTCCCCCAGTTCTTTGCCACCTGCACCCCCAAATACCTAAAACTTTTAACTGCTCTTTTGAAGGGGAGCCTCCCAATTCCCTCCCCTTGGTCTCCCGGGTGTATTACAAAAACCTCACTTTTCCCCAGATTTAATTTATATCCCGAAAAGTCCCCGAACTCCGCTAGTATCCCCATTACCTCCGGCATTCCCCCCTCCGGGTCTGCCACATACAACAACAAATCATCCGCATAGAGCGAGACCCGATGTTCCTCCCCTCCCCTTGTCAGTCCTCTCCACCCCCCTGAACCCCTCAGTGCCATCGCCAACGGCTCAATCGCTAATGCAAAGAGTAAGGGAGATAGGGGACATCCCTGCCTAGTACCTCGATGGAGCCCAAAATATTCTGACCTCCTCCCGTTTGTTACCACACTTGCCATCGGAGCTGAATAGAGCAGTTTTACCCACTTGATAAATCCCTCCCCAAACCCAAACCTTTCCAACGTCTCCCACAAGTATTCCCACTCCACCCTGTCAAATGCCTTCTCCGCGTCCAGCGCTACCACTATCTCCGCCTCCCCTTCCACTGCTGGCATCATAATCACATTTAACAATCTCCGGACATTTGTGTTAAGTTGGCGTCCCTTCACGAACCCCGTCTGGTCTTCATGGACTACCCCTGGCACACAGTCCTCTATCCTGGTTGCCAGGACCTTTGCTAACAGCTTGGCGTCAACATTCAGGAGGGAGATGGGCCTGTAGGACCCGCACTGGACCGGGTCCTTGTCCCGCTTCAAAATCAAGGAGATCAGGGCCTGCGACATTGTTGGGGGCAGAACCCCCCCCTCGCGCGCCTCATTAAAGGCTCGCACCAGCACTGGACCCACCAAGTCCACAAATTTCCTGTAAAACTCCACCGGGAACCCATCCGGCCCCGGCGCCTTCCCCGCCTGCATCTGGCCTATCCCTTTAATTAGCTCCTGCAGCTCTATCGGCGCCCCCAACCCTTCCACCAGCTCCTCCTGTACCTTTGGGAACCCCAATTTGTCGAGAAAGTTCTTCATTCCCCCTCTCCTCTTCGGCGGTTCAGACCTATACAATTCCCTATAGAAGTCCCTAAAGACCCTATTCACCTCTTGCCCCTTCTGCACTACATCCCCACCCCTCTCTCTCACTCCCCCAATCTCTCTGGCTGCATCTCGCTTACGAAGCTGGTGTGCCAGCATCCTGCTCGCCTTTTCCCCGTACTCATACGCCGCACCCTGCGCCCTTCTCCACTGCATTTCCGCCTTCCTAGTGGTCAGTAGGTCGAACCTGGCCTGCAAGCTACGCCGCTCCCTTAATAGCCCCTCCTCTGGTGCCGCCGCATATTTCCTATCTACTTCTAGGAGCTCCCCCACCAGCCTCTCCCTTTCCTGCCTCTCCTTCCTCTCTCTGTGTGCCCTTATGGAGATCAGCTCTCCTCTAATCACTGCTTTCAAGGCCTCCCAGACCGTCCCCACCTGCACCTCACCTGTGTCATTCGTACCCAGATAGTTCTCAATGCCCGTTCTCACCCTTCTGCACACCTCTTCGTCCGCCAACAGCCCTACATCCAGGCGCCACAACGGGCGTTGGTCCCGCGCCTCCCCCATGTCCACGTCCACCCAATGTGGTGCATGGTCCGATATCGCAATGGCCGAGTACTCCGTGTCCTGCACTCTCGGTATCAGCCCCCTGTTCAATACGAAAAAATCGATCCTAGAGTACACTCTGTGGACGTGGGAGAAAAAAGAATACTCCCTCGCCCTAGGCCTACCAAATCTCCATGGGTCTACCCCTCCCATCTGCTCCATGAACCCCCTTAACACCTCTGCCGCTGCCGGCCTCCTATTCGTCCTGGAACTCGATCTATCCAGCCCAGGGTCTAACACCGTATTAAAGTCCCCTCCCATGATCAGGCCCCCTGCCTCCAGTCCCGGGATGAGGCCCAGCAGGCGCCTCATAAAACCCGCGTCGTCCCAGTTCGGGGCATACACATTTACCAGTACCACACTCTCTCCCTGCAGCCTACCCCTCACCATCACGTACCTGCCCTCCTTGTCTGCCACCACCTCTGCCGCCACAAACGACACTCTCTTTCCCACCAAAATCGCCACCCCCCCGGTTCTTGATATCCAAGCCTGAGTGGAACACCTGTCCCACCCACCCCCTTCTCAGGCGGACCTGATCTGCTACCCTCAAATGAGTCTCCTGCAGCATTGCTACATCAGCCTTCAGTCCCTTCAGGTGTGAGAAGACCCTTGATCTTTTGACCGGCCCATTCAGCCCCCTTACGTTCCACGTGATCAATCGGGTCGCAGAGCGACCCGTCCCTACTCCCTGTCGATTAGCCATGTCTTGTCCCTTGCTCGCCCCGGGTCATCCCTTCTTTTCTGACCCGCTTCCCATAGCGATGCCCCCCCCCCCCCCACCCCCCCGGCTCTCCCCTTCTCGTCCCTGGTCTTTCCAGCAGCAACCCGGTGTCCCCCCCCAGCCCCCCCCCCCCCTTCCCCCCCCCCCCCCCCCCTGGCTAGGACCCCTCCTAGCCGCGATGTACCCCACATCGTACTCCCGAGAGTCAGCTGGTCTCCGCTGACCCGGCTGCTCCTGCCACATTCCGACTCCTCCCGGTTCACCCCATCTGCGCCCGTGAAAGATCCCCTTAAAACCCCCGAGAAAGACCCGCATAATCAACCCGCTCCCCCCCGTCCCGTCTCCCCAACTTAACGATATAAATACCCAATGGCAACTAAATACATAAATACTTAACTACATACTTAAATAACAAAATAATTAACTAACTATCAACTAACAGTGTGCCCAACCATCACCCTCCATCAAACAGTATAAATAACCGCAGATAACCATAACCCGAAACGAAAAAAAGAACACAAAACCCCCCCAAGCACCCAAAGAAAAAGGGTAAGAGGGGTAAATAACTAAGGGAAATTGGAAACGGGAAAAAACACCCCATAAGAAGCCAACGACCCACAATAGAGATTTCAACAGTACAAATATACAGAAACACCCAACAACTCGAAACCTTCAAAATATTCAGAAAAGTCAACCGTTCGAGAAAAAAACACCCCAAACAATCCACGAAACTGTTACCCAGTTCCGACCTGGCCTGAAAAAGAAAAGGGCCACTTGCTCAATCAAGAGTCCCCCGGCGGCTACGACCGCCGGTGCTCCCAGGTTTTAGTTCGTGTCCAACTTTTCCCCTTGTACAAAGGTCCAGGCCTCCTCTGGGGACTCAAAATAATGATGTTGGTCCTTGTAGGTGACCCACAAGTGCGCCGGTTGCAGCATTCCAAATTTGATCTTTTTCGCGTGTAGCACCGCCTTTGTCCGGTTGTACCGGGCCCGCCGCTTTGCCACCTCCGCACTCCAGTCCTGGTACACCCTTACCGTCGAGTTCTGCCACTTGCTGCTTTTCTCCCTTTTTGCCCACCTCAGGACTTTCTCTCGATCACTTAGCCGCTGGAACCGCACCAGCACCGCCCTCGGGGGCTCGTTTGCCCTAGGCCTCCTGGCCATGACCCGGTATGCCTCTTCCAATTCCAGGGGCGCCGGACCGGCCCCTTCCCCCATCAGGGAGCTCAACGTCTCCGCCACATATCCCGGGAGATCCGACCCCTCCAGGCCTTCTTCCAGGCCCAGGATCCTCAAATTTTTCCTCCTCATCCGAGTGTCCAGCTCCTCGAAGCGGCTCTGCCACTTCATGTGGAGTGCCTCGTGCACCTCCACCTTTGCCCCGATGACTGTGGCCTCCTCCTCCCTCGCGGTCATCTCCTGCTGCAGATCTTTAATCGACGCCTCTTGGATCGCCTGGGCTCCCACCAACCTGGTGGCCGTCGCGTTCATGGACTCTAAGAGCTCCACTTTCATCTCCGTGAAAAAACGGAGGAGAGCGGCCTGCTGCTCCTCCGCCCATTTCTTCCACTCCTCCGATGCACCGCCGGCCGCCATTTTGATTTTCTTCCCCCGCTTTTTTTGGGGAGCTGCTGCCGTTTTTCTTGCCGCTCCACTCCGGGTACCGACCATAAAATCGGTCTAGTTCTCCTCAGGGGACCTTCCCCCACCGGGATTCGTTTTTTCAGCGCCGTTGGGGCCCTCCAATTGGCCCAAAAACACCTTTGTTGCAGGAGCTTCCAAATGTGCGGCTTAGCTAGTCATAGCCGCAACCGGAAGTCTTTTGTATTTATAATTAATGACTTTAATTATATTCTTCTCTTTTGGTGGATTTTATTGAAACCACACTGAAGTGAAAGGTAAGTCGAAGGAAACTCTTTGCAGATCAAGGCATTCAATAGCAACCTAATGACAAATTAATCCTTTTCCTGTTATTGGTTGAGGGATCATGGAGCCAGATGTTTTGTGATTTGTTTTGGTTCAGGTAAATTACTTTTATTGTGATGTTTTTGTTTTTAGAAGCAAGTTTGAATATAATTCCCAGGTAGCACATCCTCAATTAAAGTGATCCAGGTATTTTATACCCTCATGACAGAAGGTGGGAGTGATTTTGTTGCATCTGCAAAGAATACTTTGTTATTTTGGCAAACAAGTCAGACTGCAGGTACTGGCAGTACACACGTTGAGCTAAATGAGCTGAGCCAAACATGGTGATTTTGGCTGAGATCCAGACACAACTTCATTAGTAATGGTTTTATTTTTTTCTCTGCCTAAGACTTGAGCACATAATCTAGGGTAAGATGCCTGCCGGAATGCTGAATTATTGGGTGTAGCAGTTTCCCCCGTTTGTTACATTAAAGCTGCATCACTTTCTGTTCAGATGAATGTAATAAGATCCCAAAGAAGAGCCTGGTGAATTTGTCCAGCTTTCTTGCCAGCAGATCTCCCTCAACCCATACTACCAAAGCAGATTAGCTGGTTATTTATTTATCTCATTGCTGTTTGCTGTTGGTGGGACTTTGCGGTCGGCGAGTTGATTGTTGTGTTTGCAATCGCAAGAAATGATTTAGAACTTCAGAAGTAATTTATTTGCTTGGAAGGGCTTTGAGATATCCTAAGGACGTAAAATATGTTTCTAAATACAAGTTTTTTCTTTCTTTATCATTATTTTTTCTTTCCCAATAATGTTACAGCATGGCTCAATGCTCTTTTTTTAATAGAATAAGTTTGCATTAATTGGATTATTCAAACAAGGTTAAGGAACAATTGATGCATACCCAAATTACATATTAACAAGTGAAACAATATGTTGATACACCAATACTCCATGCCAGTGGTAAGATGTGGAATATTTTTTCATTCATTCAAAAGATATGACTGATGCCGGCAAGGCCAACATTTATACAGGCATTCAATTTCTCTCCTTAATCTATTCCTGAATTAACTCTCAGTGGTACCTGAGATTTCCATGCAGAAAAGGGAAAAGTGACTAGAGAGCACACCGTTAGCTGGTTGTTGATATAAAATAAATGTAGAATTGGTAAATGAGGAATGGTCCAGGAACCAAAATGGGGGACAGGAAAATACAAAATAACTCACCTTCCAAAAAGATATTGACGTGGAGATGTTTGCCAGTCTCTTAGCTGCTCTTTTCATTGAGAATATTTTAGTGTAAACCTCTAATGTCCCTTAAACGAGAAATAATATCAAGATCAGAAGTTAAAGTAAATTGTGTATTTCAAAAGAAATCAATGCCATATGGAACATCAGTTGGAAATGCTACTTTACTCTCATCTAGCTCACGCTGTCGGAAGACAATTACATTACTTTGCGAATTAAATCTCAATTCTGCCATCATACAAGCATAATGTCAGGTTACGCTGACATTGTGTAATAAATTACAGTGGACACCTCCATCTCCAATATAGCAACACTGTATTTGGGCCCATTAAATAAAATATGTTCTCGACCACAGCATACACGACAGCATACATTTTATCGTGAATAACTGAGGGATTCATGAAAATATGGTCCTGTTGGACCAGGAGTATCATACTTTAATTCTGCCTTTAAGATAATTAATGAGATTGAGGGATTTGGGGATCTCTTCATTGAGGAGGGTTTCCCGAGCTTGGAGGAGCTAGTGGAGGAGTTTGAGTTACCGGGTGGGAACGGATTTCGGTACCTGCAGGTACGGGATTTTGTCCGGAGGCAAGTTCCAAGCTTCCCTCGCCTCCCTCTAAGGATAAGGTGATGTCGAGAACAGGGGTTGGGGAGGGGAGGGTCTCGTAAATATATAAGGAACTGTTGAAGTGGGAAGTCGGGGAGGTGAAGAGGAGGTGGGAGGAAGAGTTGGGAGGTGAGTTGGAAGTCGGGCTATGGGAGAAGGCCCTGAGGAGAGTCAATGCACCCTTGTCGTGTGCCAGGCTCAGCCTGATCCAGTTCAAGGTGGTCCACAGGGCTCATTTGACTGTGGCATGGATGAGTAGCGTTTTTGGCGAGGTGGAGGTGCGCAGCAGGGCTGGAAGAAAAATGACAGGGCTATAGTGATAGGGGACTCAATCATAAGGGGAATAGACAGGCGGTTCTGTGGACGCAATCGAGACTCCAGGATGGTATGTTGCCTCCCTGGTGCAAGGGTCAAGGATGTATTGGAGTGGCTGCAGGACATTCTGGGGGGGGGGGGGGGGGGGGGGAGGGTGAACAGCCAGCTGTCGTGGTGCACATAGGCACCAACGATATAGGTAAAAAATGGGATGAGGTCCGACAAGCTGAATTCAGGGAGTTAGGAGTTAAACTATAAAGTAGGACCTCAAAGGTAGTAATCTCAGGATTGCTTCCAGTGCCACGAGCTAGTCAGAGTAGGAATGTCAGGATAGATAGGATGAATGCGTGGCTCGAGTGATGGTGGAAGAGGGAGGGATTCAAATTCCTGGGGCTTTGGGACCGGTTCTGGGGGTGGTGGGACCAGTACAAACCGGACGGTCTGCACCTGGGCAGGACTGGAACCGATGTCCTGGGGGGGGGGGGGGGGGGGGGGGGGGGGGTGTTTGCTAGAGCTGTTGGGGAGGGTTTAAACTAATGTGGCAGGGGGATGGGAACCGATGCAGGAAGTTGGAAGGTAGTAAAACAGGGACAGAAGCAAAAGGAAGTAAGGGGGAAAGTGTAAGGCAGAGAAGCCATAATCAAAAAGGGCGACAGTACAAGGTACAGTGACTGAAGGGAGCTCAGTGAATAGGCCCAGTAATACTAAAAGGAATAAAACTGGAGATGTTAAGATTCAAAACAGAGGTAAAAAAACCAACATAAGTGTACTTTACCTGAATGCTCGTAGTATTCGGAATAAAGTTAATGAGTTGATGGCGCAAATCATCGTGAATGACTATGATTTAGTGGCTATTACTGAAACACGGTGAAAGAATGGTCACGACTGGGAGTTAAATATCCGAGGGTATCAAACTATTCGGAAGGACAGAGTGGATGGTAAGGGAGGTGGTGTTGCTCTGTTATTTAAGGATGACATCCGGGCAATAGTAAGGGATGACATCGAAACTATGGAGGATAAGGTTGAATCCATTTGGGTGGAAATCAGGAATAGTAAGGCGAAAAAGTCACTGATAGGAGTAGTCTATCGGCCACCAAATAGTAACGTTATGGTGGGGCAGGCAATAAACAAAGAAATAACTGATGCATGTAGAAATGGTACAGCAGTTATCATGGGAGATTTTAATCTACATGTCGACTGGTTCAACCAGGTCGGTCAAGGCAACCTTGAGGAGAAGTTTATAGAATATATCCGCGATAGTTTCCTAGAACAGTACGAGGGAACAAGCGGTCCTAGATCTTGTCCTGTGTAATGAGACAGGATTGATTCATGATCTCATTGTTAGGGATCTTCTCGGGAGAGATCACAATATGGTGGAATTTAAAATACAGATGGAGGGTGAGAAGGTAAAATCAAATACCAGTGTTTTGTGTTTAAACAAAGGAGATTACAATGGGATGAGACAAGAGCTGGCTAAGGTAGACTGGGAGCAAAGACTTTATGGTGGAAAAGTTGAGGAACAGTGGAGAACCTTCCAAGCGATTTTTCACAGTGCTCAGCAAAGGTTTATACCAACAAAAAGGAAGGACGGTAGAAAGAGGGAAAATCGACCATGGATATCTAAGGAAATAAGGGAGAGTATAAAATTGAAGGACAACGTGGCAAAGATTGGTGGGAGACTAGAGGACTGGGAAATCTTTAGGGGGCAACAGAAAGCTACTAAAAAAGCTATAAAGAAGAGTAAGAGAGTAAACTTGCTCAGAAAATAAAAACAGACAGTAAAAGTTTCTAAAAATATGTAAAACAAAAAAGAGTGGCTAAGGTAAATATTGGTCCTTTAGAGGATGAGAAGGGAGTTTTAATAATGGGGGATGAGGAAATGGCTGAGGAACTGAACAGGTTTTTTGGGTCGGTCTTCACAGTGGAAGACACAAATAACATGCCGTGACTGATAGAAATGAGGCTATGACAGGTGAGGATCTTGAGAGGATTGATATCATTAAGGAGGTAGTGATGGGCAAGCTAATGGGACTAAAGGTAGACAAGTCTCCTGGCCCTGATGGAATGCATCCCAGAGTGCTGAAAGAGATGGCTAGGGAAATTGCAAATGCACTAGTGATAATTTACGAAAATTCACTAGACTCTGGGGTGGTCCCGGTGGATTGGAAATTAGCAAACGTGACACCACTGTTTAAAAAAGGAGGTAGGCAGTGAGCGGGTAATTATAGGCCAGTGAACTTAACTTCAGTAGTAGGGAAGATGCTGGAATCTATCATCAAGGAAGAAATAGCGAGGCATCTGGATAGAAATTGGGCAGACGCAGCATGGGTTCATAAAGGGCAGGTCGTGCCTAACTAATTTAGTGGAATTTTTTGAGGACATTACCAGTGCAGTAGATAACGGGGAGCCAATGGATGTGGTATATCTGGATTTCCAGAAAGCCTTTGACAAGGTGCCACACAAAAGGTTGCTGCATAAGATAAAGATGCATGGCATTAAGGGTAAAGTAGTAGCATGGATAGAGGATTGGTTAATTAATAGAAAGCATAGAGTGGGGATTAATGGGTGTTTCTCTGGTTGGCAATCAGTAGCTAGTGGTATCCCTCAGGGATCCGTGTTGGGCCCACAATTGTTCACAATTTACATTGATGATTTGGAGTTGGGGACCAAGGGCCATGTGTCCAAGTTTGCAGATGACACTAAGATGAGTGGTAAAGCGAAAAGTGCAGAGGATACTGGAAGTCTGCAGAGGGATTTGGATAGGTTAAGTGAATGGGCTAGGGTCTGGCAGATGGAATACAATGTTGACAAATGTGAGGTTATCCATTTTGGTAGAAATAACAGCAAACGGGATTATTATTTAACTGATAAAATTTTAAAGCATGCTGCTGTGCAGAGAGACCTGGGTATGCTAGTGCATGAGTCACAGAAAGTTGGTTTACAGGTGCAACAGGTGATTAAGAAGGCAAATGGAATTTTGTCCTTCATTGCTAGAGGGATGGAGTTTAAGACTAGGGAGGTTATCCTGCAATTATATAAGGTGTTAGTGAGGCCACACCTGGGGCATTGTGTTCAGTTTTGGTCTCCTTACTTGAGAAAGGACATACTGGCACTAGAGGGTGTGCAGAGGAGATTCACTAGGTTAATCCCAGAGCTGAAGGGGTTGGATTACGAGGAGAGGTTGAGTAGACTGGGACTGTACTCGTTGGAATTTAGAAGGATGAGGGGGGATCTTATAGAAACATATAAAATCATGAAGGGAACAGGTAGGATAGATGCGGGCAGGTTGTTTCCACTGGCAGGTGAAAGCAGAACTAGGGGGCATAGCCTCAAAATAAGGGGAAGTAGATTTAGGACTGAGTTTAGGAGGAACTTCTTCACTCAAAGGGTTGTGAATCTATGGAATTCCTTGCCCAGTGAAGCAGTTGAGGCTCCTTCATTAAATGTTTTTAAGGTAAAGATAGATAGTTTTTTGAAGAATAAAGGGATTAAGGGTTATGGTGCTCGGGCCGGAAAGTGGAGCTGAGTCCACAAAATATCAGCCATGATCTCATTGAATGGAGGAGCAGGCTCAGATGGCCTACTCCTGCTCCTAGTTCTTATGTTCTTATGTGGGCGTTGCGGGGGAAGACCGGCGAATCATGTACATATGTTTTGGGCTTGTCCAAAGCTGCCGGTATTTTGGCAGAGATTCTCAGATGTCATGTCAGAGTCCTGGAAGAGGGGGTGAAGTGACTCCGAGTCCAGAGGTGGTAATATTTGGAGTGTCGGAAGATCCGGGATCCCAGGGGGGTAGAGAGGCCGCGTTTTGGCCTTTGCCTACCTGGTGGCCCGGAGATGGATTTTGCTGGGATGGAGGGACTCGGATCCTCCAAAGTCGGGGGATATGGGTCAGTGACATGACAGGGTTTCTTAGGCTAGAGAAGATTAAGTTCGCCTTAAGAGGTTCATTACAGGGGTTCGCTCGGAGGTGGCAGCCGTTCATCGACTTCTTTAAAGAAAAGTGACCGTCAGAAGGAGGGTGGGGCAGGGGCGCATGGGGGGGGGGGGGGAGGGGGGGAAAGGCGAGGCATGGAAGTGAAGAATAAGGGCAGGGAATCTAATATATGGGTAGCTCAGAGTCAGGGCGGGGAGGAGTTGGGTATGTTCCTGTGGGGCTTTTGCGTGTGTCAGACAGTTCTGTTATTTAGAATGTTATATGTTAAAATTATAAATGCCTCAATAAAATATTTTCCAAAAAAAGATAATTAATGAGGCTTTGCGCGATGAATATAGCTCTGTTTTTGACTCTTCTGCAGGTGATTTATTATTATAGAACAGTACAGCACAGAACAGGCCCTTCGGCCCTCGATGTTGTGCCTAGCAATGATCACCCTACTCAAACCCACGTATCCACCCTATATCCGTAACCCAACAACCCCCCCCCCCCCCCCCCCCCCCCCCCCAACCTTACTTTTTAGGACACTACGGGCACTTTAGCATGGCCAATCCACCTAACCCGCACATCTTTGGACTGTGGGAGGAAACCGGAGCACCCGGAGAAAACCCACGCACACACGGGGAGGACGTGCAGACTCCGCACAGACAGTGACCCAGCCGGGAATCGAACCTGGGACCCTGGAGCTGTGACGCATTTATGCTAACCACTATGCTACCGTGCTGCCCTAAATCTCTGAAATATCTCTGATTATATCTCTGAAATATCTAGTCCATAGCCTCTTGAGTTTTTAATAAATTGGCTCTCACTCCATGACCTTGCACACAGCGGTGACTGATGAAATGAGTTACCATTTCCAGGCTCCCATCAATATTGTCTGAACCAGATATTCGGAGATTTGAAAAAAAGAGAACAACGATACTCCCTCTGCCATTTTGCTTTTTTTCCTGTCTTCAAGGGAACTCAGCAGAGATTGTGGTTATAAATCTGCATCACACTGTTTTGTGTATTGGTGCACCACCGTATTGTTAATGGACAAATAGAGAATACATTTTCAGTTCATAAGAAGGGTCACATTGGACTCAAAACGTTAACTGTTTTGCTCTCTCCACGAATGCAGCCAGACCTGAATTTTTGTTTTTATTTCAGAGTTCCAGCATACACAGTATTTTGCTTTTATTGAAGAAAATATTTTATTTGCTTCTAAAAATTTAGACACCCGTAGCGATGTTACAAACAAAAATCTCGCTATTGCTTTCCACCACTCACAAATCTCCCATTTACTTTGTCATGCTGCTGTCGATGACAGCCCAGACTTTAACAGCAGAATGACAAATTAACTGAGGTGGCACTGCTTCAGGGAGCATCAAGGAATGATATCTCTTCTGGTAGCGCAGCTGTTATTACTGAAAGCAGAGGCTGCCTGCTTTCTGGTCACTAGCCTTCTAATAAAGGTGAACAAATTCAGTTTTTTTTTTCCCCTGGTCTAAAGAAAGCAAATTGGTTGTGGGGAGGATTTTGGCTGGGCCGCTGAATCATGGCAGGTCCCGCCATGACAGGGCCAGAAAATACCGGCAAAGAATGGGCTGCCAGCAGAGGAAACTCCGGGGGATAACTTGGATACCCATGTTCCCACCTGATTCAAATTTCACACAGGTGTTTAAATGAACACTTGGCACTCCAGGTGGGAAGCTCTTTCAATAGGGAAGTAGGGCCCCGATTGCAATTTTACTTATGAATGAAACATGAATCATGCATGCTCACCCCATTTGTGTTGCGCATTGAACGGCCTAATTGCTAGCGCCCTCTCCTGAAAAGATACATCAACTATGTGCATAATTCCCATATATAAATTGGCTATTTGTGTATCTACTAGAGAGTCTGCTCAATCAGAAAAGTTTGAAAACCAAGCAAACTACATTTATTTTAATGGTTTGCTAGTTCTGAGCTCATCAAACGTATATGTTTTAAATCTAATAGCATATGTACAGAAAGAATAGCAAATGTTCAACACCACAGGAGTTGAATTGCAAGCCTTGGAAACTAAAATGCGGCACACATATTGGGTGAGACTTCATTGGGCGCGATCGAATGGTTACGCTGCACCGGAAAAGCAGCGTGCCGTGGCACAGCGTGGCCAATAAAAGCCGGGAGACTCTTTCAGGGATCTACGCGGCTCACAATGCCTCGTGAGATCCAATGCAATCTCACGAGACGGTGTGATGTAAATCCCGCCCATTAGGATTCATCTCTTTTCCCTCGGAGACCTCAGGAGAGGGGTGTTCAGCACTCATCCCCACAAACGGGGACCAGATGGAGCCACTTGTGGGGGTCTCACAGGCGGTCCGAGGCCCCCAGCTGCGTGCCCTTTGGGCAAGGTGATTTCCTGGCACTGTTGGTGTCACCTGGGCCGTCTGATAGTGTCAACCTGGCACCTTGGCAATGCCAGCCTGTTACCGTGACAGTGCCACCTGGGTGCCAACCTGGCACTGCCAAGACACCCAAGTGACATTGCCATCTTGCATGGGCACTGTCAGGGTACCAGGTTGGTGGTGCGAAGCTGCCATTTTTTTATGCACTTGATTACACCATAAGACCATAAGGCATAGAAGCATAATTAGACCACTCGACCCATCGAGTATGCTGCGCCATTCAATCATGGCTGATATTTTTCTCATCCCCATTCTCCTGCCTTCTCCCCATAACCCCGATCCCCTTGTCAATCAAGAACTTATCTATCTCTATCTTAAAGACACTCAGTGATTTGGCCTTCACAACCTTCTGCGGTAGAGTTCCACAGATTCACCACCCTCTGGCTGAAGAAATTCCTCCTCATCTCTATTTTAAAGGATCGTCCCTTTAGTCTGAGATTGTGTCCTCTGATTCTAGTTTTTCCTACAAGCGGAAACATCCTCTCCATGTCCACTCTATCCAGGCCTCGTGGTATCCTGTAAGTTTCAATAAGACCCCCCCCCCCCCCAATCCTTCTAAACTCCAATGAGTACAGACCCAGAGACCTCAACTGTTCCTCATACGACAAGCTGTTCATTCCCGGGATCATTCTTGTGAACCTCCTCTGGACCCTTTCTCAAGGCCAGCACATCTTTCCTCAGATACGGTGCCCAAAATTGCTCACAGTACTCCAAATGGGGTAAGACCAGAGTCTTATACAGACTCAGCAGTGCATCCCTGGTCTTGTATTCTAGCCTTCTTGACGTGAATGCGAACATTGTATTTGCCTTCCTAACTGCTGACTGAACCTGCACGTTAACCTTAAGAGAATCGTGAACAAGGACTCCCAAATTCCTTTGTGCTTCTGATTTCCTAAGCATTTCCCCATTTAGAAAATAGCCTATGCATAAATTCCTCCTTCCAAAGTGCATAACCTCACACTTTTCCACATTGATTTCATCTGCTACTTCATTGCCATCTCTCCTAGCCTTTCCAAATCCTTCTGCAGCTCCCTTGCTTCCTCAGTACAATCTGTCACTCTGCAGATCTTTGGATCATCTGCAAACTTAGCAACAGTGCCTTCAGTTCCTTCTTCCAGATCATTGATGTATATTGTGAAAAGTTGTGGCCCGAGCACAGGCACCTGAGGCACACCATTAGTCACCGGCTGCCATCCTGAAAAAGACCCCTTTGTCACCACTCTCTGCCTTCTGCCAGTCAGCCAATCCTCTATCCATGCCAGGATCTTACCCGTAACACCATGGGCTTTTATCTTATTTAACAGTCTCCTATGCGGCACCTTGTCAAAGGCCTTCTGGAAATCTAAATAAATCACGTCCACTGGTTCTCTTTTGTCTAACTTAAGACCATAAGACATAGGAGTGGAAGTAAGGCCATTCGGCCCATCGAGTCCACTCCGCCATTCAATCATGGCTGATGGGCATTTCAACTCCACCTACCAGCATTCTCCCCGTAGCCCTTAATTCCTCGCGACATCAAGAATTTATCTATCTCTGCCTTGAAGCCATTTAGCGTCCCGGCCTCCACTGCACTCCGCGGCAATGAATTCCACAGGCCCACCACTCTCTGGCTGAAGAAATGTCTCCGCATTTCTGTTCTGAATTTACCCCCTCTAATTCTAAGGCTGTGCCCACGGGTCCTCGTCTCCTCGCCTAACGGAAACAGTTTCTTTGCGTCCACCCTTTCTAAGCCATGTATTATCTTGTAAGTTTCTATTAGATCTCCCTTTAACCTTCTAACCTTCTAAACTCCAATGAATACAATCCCAGGATCCTCAGCCGTTCATCATATGTTAGACCCGCCGTTCATCATATGTTAGACCCGCCTTATAAAGGCTCAGTAGCACATCGCTGCTTTTATATTCCAACCCTCTTGAGATAAATGACAACATTGCATTCGCTTTCTTAATCACAGATTCAACCTGCATGTTTACCTTTAGGGAATCCTCGACTAGCACTCCCAGATCCCTTTGTACTTTGGCATTATGAATTTTCTCACCATTTAGAAAGTAGTCTATGCTTGGATTCTTTTTTCCAAAGTGCAAGACCTCACATTTTCTCACGTCGAATTGCATCAGCCATTTCCTGCACCACTCTCCCAAACTGTCTAGATCCTTCTGCAGCCTCCCCACTTCCTCAGCACTACCTGCCTGACCACCTAACTTCGTATCATCGGCAAACTTTGCTAGAATGCCCCCAGTCCCTTCATCCAGATCATTAATATATATGGTGAACAGTTGCGGCCCCAACACTGAACCCTGTGGGACACCGCTGGTCACCGGCTGCCATTCCGAAAAAGAACCTTTTATCCCAACTCTCTGCCTTCTGTCAGACAGCCAATCCTCAACCCATGCCAGTAGCTCACCTCGAACACCATGGGCCCTCACCTTACTCAGCAGCCTCCTGTGTGGCACCTTATCAAAGGCCTTTTGGAAATCCAGATAGACCACCTCCACTGGGTTTCCCTGGTCTAACCTACTTGTCACCTCCTCAAAGAATTCTAACAGGTTCGTCAGGCACGACCTCCCCTTACTAAATCCATGTTGACTTGTTCTAATCCGACCCTGCTCTTCCAAGAATTTAGAAATCTCATCCTTAACGATCGATTCTAGAATTTTACCAACAACCGAGGTTAGGCTAATTGGCCTATAATTTTCCATCTTTTGTCTTGATCCTTTCTTGAACAAGGGGGTTACAACAGCGATCTTCCAATCGTCCGGGACTTTCCCTGACTCCAGTGATTTTTGAAAGATCTCAACCAACGCTTCCGCTATTTCTTCAGCCACCTCTCTCAGAACTCTAGGGGGTAGCCCATCGGGGCCAGGAGATTTGTCAATTTTAAGACCTTTTAGCATTTTTAGCACCATCTCTTTTGTAATGGCAACCATACTCAACTCAGCCCCCTGACCCTCTATAATTTTTGGGATATTACTCATGTCTTTCACTGTGAAGACTGACGCAAAGTACTTATTAAGTTCTCCAGCCATTTCCTCGTCTCCCATCACTAGCCTTCCGGAATCAGTTTGAATTGGCCCAATGTCTACTTTGGCCTGTCGTTTGTTTCTTATGTATTGAAAGAAACTTTTACTATCATTTCTTATATTACTGGCTAGCCTGCATTCATATTTGATCCTCTCCTTCCTTATTTGTCTCTTTGTTAACCTCTGTTTGTTTTTGTAGCCTTCCCAATCTTCTGATTTCCCAGTGCTTTTGGCCACTTTATAGGATCTCTCTTTTTCTTTGATACATTTCCTGACCTTCTTTGTCAGCCATGGCTGTCTAATCCCTCCCCGGATAATCTTTCTTTTCTTGGGGATGAACCTCTGTACAGTGTCCTCAATTATGCATACAAACTCCTGCCATTTTTGCTCTACTGTCTTCCCCACTAGGGTCTGCTTCCAGTCGATTTTCGCCAGTTCCTCTCCCATGCCCTCGTAATTACCTTTATTTAACTGTAACACCATTACATCCGATTTTGCCTTCTCTCTTTCAAACTGCAGACTGAACTCAACCATATTATGATCGCTGCTTCCTAAGTGTTCCCTTACTTTAAGGGGATGGTGTGGGGATGCCCACAATGGGAAACTCCATTGACCGGCTGGTGTAACGGAACATCCCGCCGGCGGGGTGAACCTGAAATGTGGCACGGCGGGGGGGAGAATCCAGCCCATGCTGTTACGCAATTTGGACATTCTGAATTCTCTCTCTGTGTACCTGAACAGGCGCCGGAATGTGGCGACAATGTGGCTTTTTACAGTAACTTAATTGCAGTGTTAATGTAAGGCTACTTGTGACAATAAAGATTATTATACATAGCACCATTTTGTGCACTGAGGAGATCCACTCATGGATATAATGTGAGGCGAATGGAAGGTGATTGTTTCTTCCACAGATTGGAATGTCTAGGGGGTATCAAACCTGGTTAAAGATGGTGAGAGCTCTGGCCCAGGGGTTGGAAGAGACTTGAGCTGCAGCACAAGTTGGGAAGCTGGCGGGGGGAAGGGTCATCATCGATGTTTAAACTGCCGATGGAGCAACTGATGAGTTTTGTTTGGGGGAAATTTCAGCAACAATGAAAGGAGATGCAGGGAAACTGGTCAAGCGCTATTGAGGGGGCAGATGCACCTCTTCGCGAGACCTTGGATGGGTGGAGAAGCTCTTGGAGGTGCAAGGACAATGAATCAGGAGGTGGAAAAGGTGGTGCCCAACCAGGGTGACCGGGTTGTGTCATTAGAGGCGGAGATGGCGATCCTGGATGATGTATGTAATGTGTTGTGTGTGTGTGGATGGATGACCAAAAGAATCGGTCTCGGCGGCAAAATCTTCTTCTTGTGGGCCTACCAGAGGGAATGAGTACCACAGGCTAAGATGTTTGCGAAGTTGGTGGAGGAGTGGGTTTTCGACAAGACCCTGGAGGTGGTCCATGCCTGCAGGTCCTTGAGACAGAAGTTGAGGGCTGGGGAGTCACCGTGGGCGGTGATTGTGCATATGCGCAAGTTCCAGGACAAAGAAAATATTTTGAGGTGGGCCAAAGAGAGTCGGGACTACAACTGGGAAGGAAATCGGATTTGGATCGACCAGGGCATTGGTACCGACCTGGCTAAGAGATGGGTAGGGTTTTATAGGGCTAAGACAGCGCTTTTCTGGCACAAGTTCGATTTGGGGTACTGTACCCAGCCAAACTTTGGGTAACTTTTGAGGGACGGGAATAATATTTCTTGACACCGGAGGAGGCAAATGACTTTGTTAAGTAGCATGGGTTGATGGAGGGCTGCGTAATGGACTTTTGTACCATCAGTATTTTTTGATAAATTTATACTTTGCGTACCTTTTGTACAGTATTGTACCTTTTTTGTACCTTTGGTACCCTTTGTACAATTTATAATTCACTATGTTTGCTTTTGCACTGGTTCTTGTGGGTAATTGATAATTTTGTGTCTGGGGGCTTCTTTGATGTGCTTTCTACCCTTATGGGTACAGGAGATTGAGGGAGGGGACGTGGTTGGGTTGAAGAGGGGATGTGGCAGTGCAAGTGGAATGGGGGGGGGTAGGTTGGAAGGCACAGGTGGGGTCCTTTGTCTGGGCCTCCATGCTGGCAGGGGTGGGTGCCGCGGTAGTTAGCCTGAGGGGGGAGGGTTGAGTTTGAGTAAGGACAAAGTGGGTGGCCACCTTGAGTGGGTCTGGTTTTGGGAGTCTCACCAATTTATCATTGGTGAGAACTTTAATTGTGTACTGGAGCCTAGATCAATGGCTAGGTCAGGGATGACAACAGAGTTGGGATGTTCATGGACCAGATGGAGGTGGTGGACACAGGGAGATTTCGGCATCCAGGGGAGGGAATATTCCTTCTTGCATGTCATTGAATTTTTTGTTGTGGGTAAGGCGGTTTTGACAAGGGGTTGTAGGGCAGAATATGTGGGAATAGTGATCTTGGACCACGCCCCACACTAATTGGAAGTCAGGCTCAGGTTGGGGTGGGCGCAGAGGCCAGGGTTGGAGGCTAGATTCAACGCTTTTGGATAAGGAGTTCTGTGATAAGGTGGCACTTGCGTTTGAGAACTCCGTTGATCTCAATCAAAATGGAGAGATCTCTGCAGCCACGTTCTGTGAGGCATTGAAGGTGGTAGTTTGGGGGGGGGGGGGGGGGGTGGGGGAGTAATTATTTTGTTTAAAGCCCATAGAGATAGGTTTAAGAGGATGGAGAGGCAGAAGTTTCTGGAAGGTATTGTAGATGTGGATCGGAGGTACTCTGTGGTCCCGACTAGGGAGTCGCTGGCGGAATGGAAGAAGTTGCAGGGGCACTTTGATCTGTTGACAATGGGGAAGACAGTGGGTCAGCTACGCCGGCTACCGGGGATGGGGGGGGGGTTGTAGTGCAGCATGAGTACTGACTGCGAGGAAAAGGTGAGTCACCTGCTTGCCCATCAGCTGTGACGGCAGACCCCAGAGCCCTAGAGGACCCATCACCGGGCATTGAAGATCACGGGACATGGTAAGCTGCTGGCTGTCTATACCTCTGATGTACATCCTGGGGATACATCTGGACATAGTGGTAGAGCACAGAAGAACAAGCACATTGAGGATCAGTTGGGGGGGGGGGGTGGGGGTGTAAGGAGTGGACTGTCAGTTGGGGGGGTAGGGGTGGGGTGTTTTGGGGGGCTGAGGAAGGGAGGGTGGGGATAGTGGGGCAGCACCATTGCGATAGTGGGGCAATGGTGTACACTTGGACATTAAAATACCCTCAACACAACCAGAATGATGCCTCTGGCTCTATGCTCCGCCGTGCGAGGCCAATCACCAAATCCATGCCCCATACCCCCAGACATGGACCCATCTGACACACACTGCCCATGCAGGCGTGGACATGGAAATGTGCCTGGGGCTGGGGCTTATCCCCTGGGTGATGGGAGGTTGGCCGCTGCGTCTGTGGTGCTGCCTCCAACAATGTTCGGCACCATGTCCATGCATCAAGGTGTGATTGTGATGTCAGGCAATGAGCCTCACATGCCACATGGCCCAACCACCCACCGAGATCCACTTGGGATGTGCAAAGTGCTCAGTTAACCATGACTGCCAATTCTCTATTAGCACGAGCCTGCAGCTGGACGGCATGGTGGCACAGTGGTTAGCACTGCTGCCTATGGCGCTGAGGATGGGTTCGATCCTGGCCCCGGGTCACTGTCCATATGGAGTTTGCACATTCCCCAGTGTCTGCATGTGTTTCATCCCCACAACCCAAAGATGTTCTGGTTAGTTGGATTGGCCATGCTGAATTGCCCCTTAATTGGAAAAAATAATAATTGGGTACTCTAAATTACTTTTAAAAAGCAATAGCCTTCAGCCGCATGACCAGAGGCCTCCGTGGTCAGTGGGAGTTGTGGGTGGTTGGTGGGGCAGACAGGCAGGGGCTGAGTTGCTACCGGTAGAGGAACACACGGTCCAGGAGTTGACATGGCAGAGCCGCGTACGTCTCCCCCCCCCCCCCCCCCCCCCCACACTGCACAGGGTCTCCCCTCTCCCCCCCATTTCCGATACCCCATGGCAGCCCACCCCCAACTGTGCCCCCCCCCCCCCCCCCCCCCCCCCCCCCCCCCCCCGGTTGCCCTCCCCCAAACAGGGGCAGCATGCCCAGTGCCCCGGGCTCATTGCCTGTGAGTGAAGGTGGCTTCTCGGCCACCGTCAGGTTCAATTTTTTCAAAAGGAGGACTAATCAGCTCCAGCATGACCACTTGCTGGGGAGGCCGTTGGATATGGGAGTGTTCCCATTATTTATATGGCAATAGGGCTGAAGCGGTGATTGGTTTCTTGCCACACTAAGGATTTCGCCTACGGGTGCAGGCCGGTTGCATCGCAGACAGTTTGGCGTCCCCTGTGGTTCCTGCTTTCTGCCTCTCCCGCTATCCATCGGCCTAGTTTCGCTCGAGTGAGAGTACAATGAGGCCGGAGAATCTTGCCCTCTGTTTTCTGTCTGTTAACCAATCCTTAATTTATGACAGTATATTACCTGCTGTCCCATATACTAAACAGCCTCCTGTGGGGGACTTCATCAAAGCCTCCTGAAAATCCAAGTGGACTATGTCCATGACTCCCCTTTATTCATTATGTTCATACATTCTCAGGTTTAGTACGATTTCTGTCAACTTTATAGGCCTTTTCAATTAATCTTATATAATCTTAATTAAATTGTTAACCATGGTTGACTGACTTTGGACATTAGATCGCGCCCATAGCCTCCCAAACGGAGAATCTCGCCCACAATTTTTTTAAAGAAAGTTGGGACATGACGAGTTTTAACCATAAAGTTTATGATCCTCTGCAATAGTTGTTCTCCATGGGGTGTCGATATTTTAGATCCAAGTAAAGAAAATGGAAGATTGGAGGAGGCAAAGAGAGGCAGGGCTGGATATAGAGGATGGGGGGAAGGAGAGGCAGAGAAATTGAGGAGAGGAGGCATAGAACAAATGAGAGAGGAGGTATGTTTTGGAGGAAAGAGAAGTGGATAATTGGACCATTGAAGGTGATGTGGCACAGTTTTGGGGGAAATGTGCTCTGCTGCACAGGGTATGGAGGGTGGGGAGCGGGAGTTCAAATGCTGCTAATTTTGTTCAGCTGGGACAGAACTGTATGGTGTCACTCGTTCTGAGAGGTAAGGGAGAGGGGATTCACTCGTGTGAAGATTGCTGAATAGGCTAAGGGATAACAATGCAGAAAAAATGTGTTCAGCGTGTGTTGATCAGTGAGGGGTAACTATTCCAATGTTGGAATCAATGTCTCGGGAGGGGTTGGTCATGGGTCATTATTGAAAATAATTTCTCAGTGGGTTTGTGGAGTTAAGAAAGAATTGAAAACGCACCTTGAGATTTGTATCAATTGCAACCGTGCTGAAGTTTCGATCATTTTTCATCAGCTCTTCTGCTGAACATCTGGCAACCAAATGTGTGAGCCCCATTGGAAATGCACTCCCTACGTTCGTATAACTTATTTATTTAATCTCATATGCAACTTCTTTTTTCACTATCTTGTAGAGTTGATATGGATTTGCTCTTTTTTGCTTCAGTAATAAATTTAGTTCTTTTTGCCTATTGAAACGGGAAGCACTGAGTTAAAAATGCACAAATGGGAAGGTGATCTCACAATACGAGGAATTATAACAAGCAGCCTCACTCATCAGAGTCTAATGGAGATGTAGAAATGTTAGCATCTTTTGGTCTAGTGCAGCATTGGAGCTATCAATTGTAATCCCATTTCCCTACTCTTTGTCTGAGTGTTTAACAAAAATGTAATTCCCTCTTACATATTATGATTGACTTGCCCACAATAGCCACTTGTGATCATCCGTTGCATATTCTAATGAACCTTTGTATTAAAAATAATTCTTCTAACCTCCCCATTTCATTTCCTGGATTAACCCTAAATTTATGCCCACTTCTCGGCTTATACATGATGTACTAAATTAATTCAAGTAAACGAAGGTTTGGCTTGCGTGTAAACACTATTAAATTGTTCAGAGCAGCATCAAAATAGTTTTGGAAGGGGCGGCACGTGGCACAGTGGTTAGCATTGCTGCCTATGGCGCTGAGGACCTGGGTTTGAACCCTGAGTCACTGCCTGTGTGCAGTTTGCACATTCTCTCCGTGTCTGTGTGGGTTTCACCCCCACAATCCAAAGATATGCAGGTTAGGTGAATTGGCCACACTAAATTGCCCTTAATTGGAAAGAAATAAAATAATTGGATTCTCTAAATTTAAAAAAAAATAGTTTGGAAACTAACTTTTCAGTGAATTCAAAATTTGAGAAAATTATGATTATTTTTTTGTGTTTTCAAAATTCATTTATGGAACGTGGGCATCACTGGTGAGGTTGGTATTTATTGTTCTACCCTAGTTGCCCTTGAGAAGATTGTGATGGTGAGCTGTCTTCTTGAAGCATTGCTGTCTCTGTGATATAGGTGTACCCAGAGTGCTGTCAGCGAGGGAGATAGAGGACCTTCACCTCGCAACGAAGAAGGAATGGCAATATGTTTTCAAGTCAGTATAGTGTGAAACCTGGGAGGTGGTGCTCCCTTGCATCTGCTTCCCTTGTCCTAGGTGATAGGTTGGTTCGGTAGGTGTGATCAAATACGTTTTTGGAAAGTTGCTGCAGTGTATCTTCGATATTGGCAAGGGAGTGAATGGTGAAGATGGTGGATGGGATACCAATTAAGAGGTCTGCTTTGTCCTGGTTGATATTGAGCTTCCAAGTGCTGTTAGAGCTGTACTCATCCAGATAAGTGGAGGGCATTTCATCCACACTCTTGATTTGTGCCTCATCTTTAATAGAAACGTTTGGAGAACCAGAAGGTGACACAGAATATCCAGCCTCTGACTTGCGGTTACAGTCATGTTATTTATGTGTCTGGTCTAGTTACATTTCTGGTCAATGGTGGGGGATTGATGCTGGTAATGCCGTTGAATGTCAAGAGGAGGTTAGTTGCTCTCTTGTTGGAAACCGTCATTGTCTGGCACTTAGTTATGTAGCAGGAACATTACTTTCCACTTCTCAGCCCAAGACTGAATGTTGAAACATACAGACACAGACTGTATCTGAGGAATTTCAAATGCAATTGAACACTGTACAATCATTAGTGAAAGTCCCCACATCTGACCTTGTGCTGGAGAGAATGTCTTTGATGAAGCAGCTTAAAATGGTTGGGCCTAGGACACTTCCCTGAGGAACTACTGCAGCAAAGTCCTCGGGTTGAAATAATTGGATTTCAACAACCAACGATCTTCCCATGTACTCGATGTGACTCCAACCAGTAGAGAGATTTCCCCCTTATTCCCATTGATTTCAGTTTTAGTAGGGCTTCTTGATGCCGTACTAAGGACCAAGGCTGCAATAAGGTCAAGGGCTGAATGGCCCTGGAAGAATTCAAACTGAGCATCAGTGACCAGGTTATTGCTAGTAAGGTGCTGATCGGTAATACCATCAAAGACCCTTTCCACTGTTGATCGTGAGCAGGCTCAAAACTGGCCAGATTAGATTTGTTCTGCTTTTTTTGTGAACTAGACATGTAGACATACCCAATTACTCAGTGATATTGATCAGTCCAATAGGACAAGTGTTGGAAGAGGCTTTTGAACTGTTATGTCAAGAGTTGTTTTCTCCACTGGCAATTTTCCCAGCAGCCTTTGGAGTGGTCTTTTAGATGATGTCGGTGTTTCTGACAGATTCTTGTCTGAAAATAAGTCCCCAGAAATACAGACTGTTAATTAATTAGCTGCTATCTAATATCAAAATGAATATGCTTGCATAATGTGTTTTGATAGGAAACAGCTGGAGGAGTAATAAATACACATTTAAAAGTTCAGCTATGGTGATTGTGAGAGCTAATTTGGTTGGGTTCAAGAAGCAGGAGTCCCTTTCACTGCCTTCATGAATTTTTGGTTTTCTTTTCCCCAGGAGCTGTAGTTTCTGCCACTGAGAAGATTTCCTGACTGTGAAGATTCCAGTGCTATTTTCCCACGTCGCCTAAAAATGAATGCATTTCCAGAAGGTTAATTGAAAGAAAAGGAGGTAAAGAGAAAATGCATCCCAGCAATCACTGCGTGATGCTTTGTTTTAAAAAAACATTAAATTATACATCAGTTATTTTATGTTTCGTTAGTTTTCTTCTCTGGCTTGAAGAGATTGTCAGGAAAATATTTCTCAACCAGCAGTTTCTCATGATTTATTTACCACTAATTTGTGAGGGATTGAAATTTCTCCATTGGTTTGCTGTTGAATGAATGGGCAAGTAATTTTTCATGAGAGTAGCTTTGACCCGATCCATGTGAAGTCTTGGGATGACTCCATTTGTTTTTTCTCCCAATCAACATCCTGAGGGTTACCATTGATCAGAAACTGAACTGGACTAGCCACATTAATACTGTGGCTACCAGGGCAGGTCAAAGGCTAGGAATCCTACGGCGAGTTAGTCCCCTCCTGATCCCCAAAAGCATGTCCACCATCTATAAGGCACAAGTCAGGAGTTCAATGGAATACTCTCCACTTGCCTGGATGAGTGCAGCTCCAAAAACACTCAAGAAGCTTGACACCATCCAGGACAAAGCAGCCCGCTTGATTGCTCCTCCTTTCACAAACATTCAATCGCTCCACCACCACCAACGAACAGTGGCAGCCGTGTGTGCCATCCACAAGATGCACTGCAGGAACTCGCCAACGTTCCTCAGACAACACCTTCCAAACCCACGACCACTGCCATCTTGAAGGACAAGAGCAGCAGATACCTGGGAACCCTACCACCTGGAGGTTCCCCTCCAAGCCACTCACCACCTTGACTTGGAAATATATTGCCGTTCCTTCGCTGTTGCGGGGACAAAATCCTGTACTCCCTCCTTAACAGCCCAGTGGGTGTACCTACACCTGAAGGGCTGCAGCGGTTCAAGAAGGCAATTCACCACCACCTTCTGAAAAGCAACTAGGGATGTGCAACAAATGTTGGTCTAACCGCGACACCCACATCCCATAAATGAATTTTGAAGAAGTGCCAAATCCTCAGGACAACAATTGGATCATTCTCACAACTATATTGTGCAGAAACCTGGCAGAACAGTGATTAAAATTGTGACTTGCACTTCATCTAGGGTGCTTCTTTTTTTGTCAGCAGCATTTCCCATCCAAAATGGCAGGTAAGGTAAAATGTTCTCCACTGTTCTGCCCACCTCATTTGTCCATTGGTATCTTCCTGCACCTATAGCTTTCTTCTTCATTATCAACCACATCCACAACCATATGGTCAATTTTTTTATCACCTGTAAACTTCTTAATCCAGTTCATTGATTTTCACCAGAAACAGCAAGGGATCTAGTGCTAAGCCTTGTGGAAGCCCATTGGATCCGACTTCTAGTCACAAAAACCATCATTGGCCATTGCCATTTACTTTCTGCCTCTAAGCCAATTTTGGATCCTACTTGCCACTTTGTCCTGGATTCCATGGGTTTTTATTTTTGTGACCTGTCTGTTATGTGGGACCTGGACCAAGGTCTTGCTTAAATTTGAATAGACTATATCAAATGCACTACCCTCTTCAATCCTCCTGGTTTCCTGCTCAATAAATGGAATCATGCTAATAAGGCACAACCTTCCCTAACAAATCTGTACTGACTGTCTTTGATTTCTATCTTAATAAATGAATATTTATCATAAGACCATAAAACCATAAGATGTAGGAACAGAAGTAGGCCATTCGGCCCATCGTGTCTGCTATGCCATTCAATGAGATCATAACTAACCTGATATGATAATCCTCAATTCCACTTTCCCGTCTTACCCCCATAACCCTTGATTTCCTTGCTGATTAAGAATCTGCCTACCTCAACCCTGAACATATTTAATAACCCAGCTTCTACAGCTCTCTGTGGTAAAGAATTCCACAGATTCACTACACTCTGTGAGAAAACATTCCTCCTCATCTCTGTCTTAAATTGGGGCAGCACGGTGGCCTAGTGGTTAGCACAACCGCCTCACGGCGCTGAGGTCCCAGGTTCGATCCCGGCTCTGGGTCACTGTCTGTGTGGGGTTTGCACATTCTCCCCGTGTCTGCGTGGGTTTCACCCCCACAACCCAAAAATGTGCAGAGTAGGTGGATTGGCCACGCTAAATTGCCCCTTAATTGGAAAAAATAATTGGGTAATCTAAATTTAAAAAAAAAAAAATCTCTGTCTTAAATTGACGACCCCTCTGGTCCTGGACTCTCCCAGAAAGGGAAACAACCTTTCACCTTCTATCCTATCAAGCCCCCTGCGAATCCTATTTGTCTCAATAAGGCCGCCTTTCATTCTTATAAACTGGCCCAGTCTGCCAACCTCACCCCAGAAGAAAATTCCTCCATCCCCAGGATCAAACTAGTGAACCTTCTGGACTGCCTTCAATGCCAGTATATCTTTCCTTAAGGAGACCAAAACTATTTACAGTATTTCTGTCCTTCAGACATGTTTTCCAATAATTTTCCCACCGTCGGACTTTGGCTAACTGACCTGTAAATACCCGGTCTATCCCTTTCTCTCTTTTTAAACAATCCACCAGCCCTCTGGCACCACACCTTTAACCAGAGAGGACTGGAAAATGATCATGTAATTCATAGAATTTACAGTGCAGAAGGAGGCCATTCGGCCCATCGAGTCTGCACCGGCTCTTGGAAAGAGCACCCTAACCAAGGTCAACACCGCCACCCTATCCCCATAACCCAGTAACCCCACCAAACACTAAGGGCAATTTTGGACACTAAGGGCAATTTATCATGGCCAATCCACCTGACCTGCACATCTTTGGACTGTGGGAGGAAACCGGAGCACCCGGAGGAAACCCACGCACACACGGGGAGGGTGTGCAGAATCCGCACAGACAGTGACCCAAGCCGGGAATCAAACCTGAGACCCTGGAGCTGTGAAGCAATTGTGCTAACCACTATGCTACCGTGCTGCCCTTAAGCCATGCCTCCACTATTTAGAACATACAACATTACAGCACAATACAGGCCCTTCAGTCCACGATGTTGTGCCGACCATTTATCCTAATCTAAGATCAACCTAACCTACACCCCTTCAATTTACTGCTGTCCATGTGCCTGTCTAAGAGTCGCTTAAATGTCCCTAATGACTCTGACCCCACCACCTCTGCTGGCAGTGCATTCCACACACCCACCACTCTGTGTAAAGAACCTACCTCTGTCATCTCCCCTATACCTTCCTCCAATCACCTTAAAATTATGTCCCCTCGTGACAGTTCTTCTCGCTTCCCTTACAGCTTAGGATACATTTTGGCTGGGCCTGGGAATTTATCGACTTTCAAAGATGTTAAAGCACTGAACCCTTCGGGTGCAATTCACTGGCCGCGTCTTGCCGGAATCGGAACGGGACATGGCTGGTAGAATCTGCGAGAGGCTTCTACTGGGATTCTTGTTGTTACGCCTCATGAGATCTAATGGGATGTCATGATCTGGATCCCACCCACAATGGCCAGGATCCAGACTTGCACAGTTAAGTTGCCAGATCCAGCCAGCACCTGGCATCTGCCAGCTTTGTCAAGGAGACCACAGCTGGGCGGGGGGAGGGGGGTAGCGCTTAGCCCTGGTCCCCACAAACGGTGGATGATATCTGGGTTGGGGGGGGGGAGGGAGGTAATCTGGAATTGTCAGCCTGGCACCCTGGCATTGCCAGGCTGACTGGGGGCACTACCAAGGTGCCAGTCTGGCAGTGCCAAGGTGCACAAGTGGCATTTTCTCCACGCCAGGGATCTGGCCTGGGGGTATCCTTTCCATATAAGGTGGGGTGGGGGGGCTTGAGGACTCCTTAACAAGTGAGTTGGGGGGGGGGGGGGCCCGGGGGTTGTGTCAGGCATTTGAAAGATGGTGCCCCGATCTCTTGCGACTGAGTGCGGACTCTGGGGTCGTACCTCACTGAGGCCTCAAAAGAACTAGAGTGTTGTTGGATATTGAGGTAATTAGCCCTGGGAACAACCCCGCTAATCCCGCCCAGAATGGACTCTTTCATTTCCCCCCGTTAGATTGCGCCCTTCCAGTCTCACTATGCTAGTTTTATCTAATATTTCACTCTCCACCTCCTTGCTGATTGCAAAGTCTGTATCGCCCTTTTCTTTTGTGAAAACTGAAACAAAGCATGCATTGGAAACCATACCAACTCTTTGGCCTCCAAACACGGGCTATCCTTATGACCACTAATAGGCTCTACTCTTTCTTTTGTTTATGCTGTTTATGTATTACTAAAAACATTTTTGGGTTTGCCTTGATTTTACTTGCCAATATTTTCCAAGCCCTCTCTTTGTTTTCCCAATTCCCTTTTTAATTTTACCCATACACTTTTTATCCACAGGGCCCAATACTGCAGAAAGCCTAAGTGCTTGTTATAAAACATAGAACATAGAACATTACAGCGCAGTACAGGCCCTTCGGCCCTCGATGTTGCGCTGACCTGTAAAACCACTCTAAAGCCCATCTACACTATTCCGTTATCGTCCATATGCCTATCCAATGACCATTTGAATGCGTAAGCTGCCCTTTATTTCTTTACCTCTCTTTTAAGCTCCTTGACACTCAGGCTGGGGGCTTCTGCATTTGACAGTCCCACTCTTTTTCTTTCAGGGAAAATTTTGTAACTGGGTATTAAGAGGTGCAAGATTAATTTGGGATGCTTTATATTTCTGCACTTCCTTTTGAAGAAACATTCAGCCTATGCGTCTCCCTGTCCGATATATCTTGTTGGAAATTTGCCATGTGGTTAATTGGTTGCATGAAACTGCACTGTTGAGCTGCAACTCTCAGCCCCAAGTTTCCATAAAGGTGCTGTTGTTGCTCATGATACTTTGAGCAGGGAGAGAGAGACAGACGTTGAAGGTCAAAATTGTTAATCTCCATTGACATGAGCCGCAGCGGGTCAGAGGAGCTGTGCTCTAATTCTGGAAACAGTATTTGTGTTCCGGGTGAACTGTTTATTTAACAAGACTGAACAGGTTTGGTAAGGGCAAAATATGTAATTATAATTTAATCATTACTTTTGTAATAAATTCACCCAAAGAGCACATGCTTAGATCTATTTATAACCTCTATCTGGTCCAATATCGTCATATTTATGAAGGAACATAAGGCAATTTCTTCAAACTGTGATTGTTATAAAGTTCCTGATTAAGGCTGCAGTTAACACGAAAAGTTTCAATGGCTGAATGAACAACAGATGAATGAATCGGCACGAGCTCCATGTTGAAATGGATAGGACAACTCAGCACCAAAATTTGAAACAGGCCATTTAGAGAAAACAAGTGAGGGAGCTTGAGGGAAACGGTGGAAATAGGAGGTTGGTTGATCGTTACCAAGAAAACGGACCAAAATAGAGGTCGAAAGTAAAGGAAAATATTAAAAGAAAGTTAGTGACTAAGAGAATGCATTATAATCAAATTCTCACCCTACCTGTCCTGGGCACTCACGTTGCAGTGTAGTTCCAAAGGCACCAGTACTCTTTGGGCACCTCGCTCAAATGATTACTACTTTGGGTGGAATTTGCACTTTGCGTGGTAACATTCAAAATTAATTTATTTTAAGCCTTTCGTAAAATTTTAGGCTGAGGAACTTCTTACTAATACATAAGCGTGTCTGTAAACTACTATTGTGAGGAGCGATTTTACCCCATTGGTCATCTAGGGCCCTGAGTATTCACAACAATAACAACTTGTATTTATAGTAAACCACCTCAAGGTACTTCCAATGGTGTTATCAAGGAACATTTGACAGCAAGCCACAAAAGGAGATCTTTGAGCAGATTACCAGAAGCTTAGTCATAGAGCTGAATTTTAAGCAGTGTTTTTAAAGGAGGAAAGCAAGTTTGGCAGGAGGGGAAAGGTTTTAGGGAGGGAATTTCCGAGCCTTGGGGCTAGGCAGCTGAAGTCACGGCCTTCGATGTTGGCCATTATAATAGAGGCCTTTGGCCTTCAGCTTGGCTTCTCAGCAAAACATTTGCAAGTTTTTTCTTAGCGACAAAGGAGGGAACTCAGTGGTGAAAGGGTTAAGGGTTTGACGCTGACTTTGTGCCCACTCCTATTGTTTAGTGTGGTAATGAAATCAGACTGAGTTTTCAATGGAGAACAGATTTGAAATTTATTGTTCATTGTGCCCTTGGAGCAGAAGTGAAACCCACCAGAATTGAAGGGTCATTGCCACAAACCAGGTTAAATTTACTGCTTTTTATATTGCAGCAATGGGACCCAAACCTCTTATCAGTGAAGCTTTTGTGGAAAACTTGCGAGCCGTGGAGCAAGTAGGGAAGGGTGACTGTATGACACTTTGTATTCAAATTCGTGGCCAGGTGCTAGGAGGAAGCAACATCAACTGGCTTGACATGGGATGAATGCAGCAGGCCTGAAGTGATGCAGAAACAAATGCAGAGGTCATAGGGGCGATGAATGAGGGTCACTCAGGCACTCTGGGGGGTGTATTTTGTTACTTTGTAAAGCAAGCGTGCTTTCAAAACCTTGAAGGGTTTTATTGGATAAAACTTGATTTGTGAATATTTTCTTTGTGAAACTGGAAAGTATATTCTTTGTCTAAGAATATCTTGAAGAATTGCATTGCTTTTATGAATTGCAGTCATTTTTTGCTGTACATGTCCCATATTTAATAATATTTTTACAACATTGAAATACAGTCATGCTATTGAAAATTGTTTCTGGTGAGGTGCCGTAATATCAATTAGATCCATCAATTTAAGAGAAATTACATCCCCCTCAGAATTCCCGAAATTGGGATTTTGGGATTTCATGCCTTACAAAAACTTAAGAGAATTCTGAAAATGAATGTGAATTTCTCAAAACATTTTCATGTTATTCAGCCATGTTCTAGAAGTAAATACTTCTTCTCAAAGTATTAGTCTGATACCCAAAGTGCTATTTATTTAAAGAAGGTTCCAAGATCTTTTGCATAAAATATTTCATATGATGGGGCCGTTTACGGTCAGGAACTGGCCTTTGTATATGAAGAAGAATGAAATGCCACAAGGGTCGTCCTCATGAGATCTGGCACGTGCCAGAAGAAAGCTTTCTGCTTCAGAGCACAGTCTTTAGTTCCAGTCAGTGTCCCACACACTACAAACCGGACGGAGCATTCTGAGAGTGATTAAAACATCAATGAAACCTCAAATGCAGCAGGGAACAGAACCTTGCAGCAGACGAAAGAAAGGTAGGAAGATATTTATGAAATGTGTTCTTGTAAAGTGGTGAGACTGTTTATACTGCTTAGGATCTAGGCTGTAAATCCGCCCCTAGTAATGTTTGAGATTCCTCAGAGAACTAGAAGTGTTTACTTTACCAAAGAATCTGTGGTATGTCAGGGAACAGGGGTTCTTAGATCTACTATTCTGGCAATTGACTAAAACATTCCTTTTAATGATGACAGAAGAATTTCAAAAGCAGTAAACAAGTAGAATCCAAACCACATCTAATCTTGGAAACGCAGATGTATACCATTGAAATATTCTCAAATTCCAATTTTATATTTTTAATTTGAAGTATATCTGCCGAGAGAAGGTTTTATTCACCTTGAATTCTTCTCTCTGGAGTTATGCTCATTATAGACTGATAATTTTTTTAAAAGAATGGAATCCTCGTGAAGCCAATAGCACAAAAACCAATGGGCACAATTTCACTTAATTTCTTTTACTGAAACAAACTAAATAAAATCAACGTAATTCCTTCATCAGGAACCTTCATTAACCTGCGAAGGGTATTCCAAGTAAAAAGGTAAATTACCCTTTAATTGTTTGACACAAGAAAGATATGCCTTGTTTAGTTACAAACACTCCCATTACTTCTTGTACAAATGTCTAATCTCACAATCTTTACCAAATCAACCTACTTTGCAAGATTCCCATCCAATCATCTCGGCTCTTGAATCACGTTCACCACCAATTTTATTCCATATAAAGTCCCCAGACCTGGTTCCAGTGACAAGTTGCAAGTCTATGAACTCTCTCTCACTTGGGTCGCAATAGTTCTGATGGCATAGAATCCCCAGGCACTCTCTCCTCTGATCCTTTTAAGTTATCTACTGGGCTCTGGCGCCACCTGAACAGCAACAATAGGTATTGTTCAATCCATTTCTTTCCTATCTTTAGTGTTCTGCCGTTTCCAACTGCATATCATGCACAGTAATACAGGGCGGATTCTCTCAGCCCGGGGCCGGACCGGAGAATCGCTGCCACCGGCGCAAATCGTGCCACACCGCCCGACGCCGGGATGCGATTCTCCGCAGAGCAGAGAATTGGCGTCGGCGCGGCGCTGGCCGGGGGCTGTTCTATGGGGCCCTCCCCCGCCGGGATGGGCCGAGCGGCTGTATCTTTTTGTTTATAAATTTAGAGTACCCAATTCATTTTTTTTCCAATTAAGGGGCAATTTAGCATGCCCAATCCACCTATCCTGCACATCTTTTGGGTTGTGGGGGCAAAACCCACGCAGACACGGGGAGAATGTGCAAACTCCACACGAACAGTGACCCAGAGCCGGGATCGAACCTGGGACCTCGGCGCCGTGAGGCAGCAGGGCTAACCCACTGCGCCACTGTGCTGCCCTTCACCGGCGCCGTTCTAACCTGCACTTAGCCAGCGGGACCTCAGTGTGGCAGGGTCTGGGGCGGCCTGTGGGGAGGGGGAAGAGTGGGTACGACCCCGGGGGGAGGGGGCCTTCGCTGTGGCCTGGCCTGCGATCAGGGGCCGGCCTCTCGGGCTGGGGGCTTCCTTTCTTCCACGCCGGCCCCTGTAGTCCTACGTCATGTTGCATTGGGGCTGGAACAAGGAAGGGTGCCCGCATGGCGCCGGTGCCACTGCGCATGTGCGGACCCTGCGGCGCCCAGTTGACGCTGGAATCACCAGCTGGAGCGGCGTGGGTCGCTGCAGTGCTGTGCTGGCCCCCTGTAGGGGCCAGAATTACTGATCCTGAGGCCATGTTGATGCCGTCGGGTAACGCGACGGCGTTTACAACGGTGTCGATACTTAACCTCAGGATCAGATAATCCAAACTGAAAACTTCCATTTGGAGAGAGCCTTGCTTGTTCTCTTTGCACAAAATCCCTGTTGCCTGAATTGCCAAAAAAGGCACCCCACTGCACTTAGCTTTCTATTTACCGTTGCTCGTTCGTTGTTCATTCCCATGGGCTACTGAAGGTCACAGAGGCATTTCTTGGAGCCTGACGATGTCATAATCAGGAAAACAATTAACCCTCTTTTTAAAAATACTCCCCAGCACACTTTGTTCATTTAAAGTAGATTTCAGAAAACAAAATACTGGCTTTTCCCAACACATGGATCCACACAGCGGAGTGATTGTTGGCTACTAACCGCAGGGCAGGATACTGTGGATCTTTGGATGCAGGAAATCTGCAACAAAAATGCTAGAAATACTCAGCAGGTCTGGTAGCATCTGCGGATATAGAAACAGAGTTAACATTTCAAGTTGACGGCCCTTCACCGGAACTGGGAAAAGTTAGAGGATAACAGTTTTTTCAATTTATTAATTCATACATAGAATGTGGGTGTTGGTGAGGCCAGCATTTGTTGCCCATTCCTGATTGAACAAAGAATAGTACAGCACAGGAATAGGCCCTTTGGCCCTCCAAGCCTGCGCCGATCACGAATCCTATCCAGACAAACCGCCTGTATCCTTCTATACCCCGTCTGTTTTTGTGTCTATATAGATAAGTCTTAAAGATTGCTAACGTATCTGCCTCAACCACGTCACTTGGCAATGCATTCCAGGCCATCACCACCCTCTGTGTAAAAACTTCCCACGCACATTCCCACTGAACCTTCCCCCATGACCTTGAACGTGTGCCCCCTTATAATTGTCATTTCTGCCCTGGGAAAAAGCCTCCAACTGTTCACCCCATTTATACCCCTAATAATTTAATAAACTTTTATCAGGTCGCCACTCAGCGTCCGTCTTTCTAGGGAGAACATTCCCAGTTTATTCAATCCTCACAGCTAATATCCTCCATACCAGGCAACATCCTGGTAAACCTTTCTGTACTCTCTCCAAAGCTTTCACTTCCTTCTGGTAGTGCGGTGACCAGAATTGGACACAGTATGCCAAATGTGGCCTAACCAACGTTCTATATAACTGCAACATTATTTGCTTTCTTTACCACCATTTCCACCTGTGCTGCCACTTTTGAGGATCTGTGGACCTGCACGCCCACATCTCTGTGTGTCTATGCTCCTGAAGGTTCTGCCATTTATTTTATAGCACCTGGCTGAATTAGATCTACCAAAATGCTTCACCTAGCATTTGTCCGGGTTAAATTCCATCTGCCATTTCTCCGACCAATTTTGCAGCCTATCTATATTCTGCTGTATTCTCTGACAATCTTCATCACTATCCGCAACTCCAGTAATCTTAGTATTATCCGCAAACTTGCTAATCAGAACAGCTACGTTTCCTTCCAAGTCATTTATGTATATTACAAACAGCAGAGGTCCGAGCATTGATTCCTGCGGAACACCACTAGTTACAGACCTCCATTCAAAAAAACACCCTTCCACTGCTGCCCTCTATCGTCTAGGCCAAGCCAGTTCTGAATACATCTACCTATTTCACCCCTGACCCCGTGTGATTTAATAATAATAGTAATTGTTTATTGTCACAAGTAAACTTACAGTGAAAAGCCCCTAGTCGCTACATTCTGGCTCCTATTCGGGGAGGCTAGTACTGGAATTGAACCCGCGCTGCTGGTCCTATTCGACATTACAAGCCAGCTGTTTAGCCCACTTTGCTAAACCAGCCCCCTAAAAAAGATTTAATCTTTTGCACCAGCCTGCCATGAGGGACCATGTCAAATGCTTTAGTCCATGTTGATAACATCCACAGCCCCTCCCTTATCAATCATATCAAAAAGCTTAATTAAATTAGACATGACCTCCCTCGGACAAAATCATGCTGTCTGTCCCTAATAAGACGATTCACTTCCAAATGTGCATAGATCCTGTCTCTGAGATTCTTTTCTAACAATTTCACTATCACTGACGTCAAGCTCACTGGCCTATAATTAACCAGGTTATCCTTGCTACCCTTCTTAAATAACGGGACAACATTGGCTATCCTCCAATCCTCAGGGACCTCACCTGTGGCCAACGAGGAAACAAAGATTTCTGTTAGAGGCCCAGCGATTTCATCACTTGTCTCCCTCAGGAATCTGGGATAGATGCCATCTGACCCTGGGGATTTGTCTACCTTAATGCTTTTTGACACACCTAACACTTCCTCCCTTGTAATAATGACTTGTTCTAAAGTGTTTACATATCCCTCTGAGACACCATCAATCAACGTGTCCCTCTCCTTTGTGAATACTGATGTAAACTACTCATTTCCTTTGGTTCTCCACACAATTTCCCTCCTTTATCCTTGAGTGGACCGACTCTTTCTCTAGCTACTCTGTTGTTCAGGGCAGCATGGTAGCACACGTGGATAGCACTGTGGCTTCACAGCGCCAGGGTCCCAGGTTCGCTTCCCCACTGGGTCACTGTCTGTGCCGAGTCTGCACATTCTCCCTGTGTCTGCATGGGTTTCCTCCGGGTGCTCCAGTTTCCTCCCACGGTCCAAAGACGTGCAGGTTAGGTGGATTGGCCATGATAAATTGCCCTTAGTGACCAAAAGTTTGGGAGGGATTATTGGGTTACGGGGATAGGGTGGAAGTGAGGGCTCAAGTGGGTCAGTGCAGATTTGATGGGCCGAATGGACTCCTTCTGCACCGCATGTTCCATTTTCTATGTTCCTAATATATGTATAAACTGCCTGGGGATTCTCCTTAATCCTGTCTGCCAAGGACATTTTGTAACCCCTTTTTGCCCTCCTAACTCTGTGGTCCTTTCTATTTCCTTTTATTCTTCAAGTGCTTCACCTGTTTTTAGTTGCCTAGACCTCATGCATGCATCTTTTTTCTTTTTGACTATTTCCCTTGTCATCCCCAGTTCCTGAATCCTGACTTTCCTCTCTTTCCTTTTCATTGGGGCATGCCTGTCCTGCACTCCCATCAACTGCTCCTTAAAAGACTCCCACATGCTAAATGTGGATTTACCCTCAAACAGCCTCTCTCAAACAACAGCCTCCAGATCCTGCCTAATCTGGTTGTAGTTAGCTTTCCCCCCATTTAGCACCTTTAACCCTAGGACAACACTTGTCCTTTTCCATGAGCATCCGAAAGCTGTTGGAATTTGGCCATTGTTCGCCACATGTTCCCCCACTGCAACTTTGATGACCTGGCCGGGCTCGTTCCCTAGTGCTAGGTCCAGTGTAGTCCCCTCTCTAGTCAACCTCTCCACATAGTGTTCAAAAAACCTTCCTGGACACACTTAACAAATTCCTCACCACCCGGACCCGTAGCCCTGAGGGATTTCCAGCCAATATGAGGAAAATTAAAGTCTCCCACTGCAACAACCCTATTATTTCTACATCGATCCAGAATCTGCTTACATTTGTGGGCCGGGATTCTCCCCTACCTGGCGGGGCGGGAGTGTCCCGGCGGGATGGAGTGGCATGAACCACTTCTTGTGGGGCCAGGCCCGCGCCGGAGTGGTTGGCGCCCAACTGGCCAGAGGGAAAAGCCTTTGGCGCCACGCCAGCCAGGGCCGAAGGGACTTTGCCGGCCGGCGAAAGTCCGCGCATGCGCCGGAGCGTCAGCGGCTGCTGACTTCATCCCCGCGCATGTGCAGGGGGAGGGTATCACATCCGCGTCCGCCATCGTGAAGGCTATGGCCAACGCGGAAGTAAAAGAGTGCCCCCACGGCACAGGCCCGCCTGCCGATCGGTGGGCCCCGATCGTGGGCCAGGCCACCGTGGGGGCACCCCCCGGGGCCAGAGGTATTACAGCAGGGGGACTTCGGCCCATCGCAGGCCAGATGATCGGGGGGGGGGGGGGGGGGGGGGGGGGGGGGGCAACAGGCGCGGCGCGATTCCCACTCCAGCCGAATCTCTAGTGCTGGAGACGGCGGGGGCGGGATTCATGCCGCCCTCCCAGCGATTCTCCGACCCAGCGGGGCGTCGGAGAATCCAGCCCCTGTTCTTCAACTTCCCGTGGGGTGTTGGGAGGCCTGTAATACATTCCCATCATAGTGACTGCCCCCTTCCTGTTTCTGAGTTCTACCCAGAGTGCCCCATTACTTGATTCTTCAAGGTGTCCTCCCTCTGTACAGCTCTGATATGATCGCTAACCAGTATTGAAACTCCCCCACCTCGTTCATCTTCCTCTCTGTCGTGCCTAAAACACCTATATCCCGGAATATTTAGCTGCCAGGCCTGTTCCTTTTTTAATCAAGTCTCTATTACCGCAACAACATTCAAGTTCCGCGCATGAATCAAAAATCATAGAATTTACAGTGCAGAAGGAGGCCATTCAGCCCATTGAGTCTGCACCGGCCCTTACAAAACACCCTCCTCCAATCCACGTGTTTACCGTATCCCCGTAACCCAGTAATCCCCACTTAACGCAAAGGGCAATTTAGCATGGCCAATACGCCTAACCTGCACATCTTTGTACTGTGGGAGGAACCTGGAGCACCCGGAGGAAACCCACGCAGACACGAGGAGAACGTGCAGACTCCGCACAGACAGTGACTCAGCCGGGAATCGAACCTGGGACCCTGGAGCTGTGAAGCAATTGTGCTGACCACTATGGTACCGTGCTGCCCCTACGTTCATCTGTCTTACCTGTTATACTCCGTGCATTGAAGCAGATGCACTCCAGGCCCACTGAATTCAACCTCCCCAACCTGCCCTTCCTCTTAGCCAGCCTGGCCCTGGTACCATGCTCATCTCCAGTCTCTACACTTGCTGGCTTACTGTTCTGATTCCGACCCCCTGCCACATTAGTTTAAATCCACCCGAACCATACCAGCAAATCTCCCAGCCAGGATGTTGGCGCCCCTCCAGTTCAGGTGTCTTCTACCTAACTCCCTAAATTGCTGTTGCAGGACCTCGCTCCTTTTCCTACTATGTCATTGTGCCAGTGTGAACAATGATCTCTGTCTGATTTCCCTCCCGTTTTCGGATACTTTGTACCTACTCAGACATCCAGGACCCTGGCACCAGGGAGGGAAACTGCCATCCTGGAGTCCCTTTCGCACCAACAGAAGCGCCTATCTGTGCCCATTGACTATTGAATCCCCTATCACTATTACTTTGCTGCACATTGTCTGTGCAACAGGGCTAGTCGTGGTGCCTTCACTCTAGCCATGCTGGGACAGCCATAGGGGACCCCTGCACTGTCTACCTACTCCGTCTGGCGGTCACCCATCTATCTTTCTGTACCTTGGGTGTGACCACATCTCTGTAGCTATTATTTACAACAGTTTCTTTTTTTTTATAAATGTTTTTTTATTGAGTTTTCATATTTTATATATGACAAATTACAAGTTATTAGAGAGAGAAAAAAAAAGGAAAACACAAAAATTTAACATGAATATTTACAGGTAAGCATCTTCATAACAATAATTGTGGCCGCCCCCTTTAGCCAGCATACATATTTTACATTCCCCAATATGGCCGAGGCACATGTTTATAGGCATTTATTTATAGTTTGGTTTTGGGCCTTGGCTTGCCATCAAACCCCCATACCGAGCCCGTAGCCCCCCCCCCCCCCCCCCCCCCCCCCCCCCTCCCCCCGGCTACCTTCCCCCGATTCCCGTCCATTTTCCCCTGGTTCTTGGCCACCCGACTATTCTTCCTCATGTACGTTGGCCACAAACAGGTCCCGGAACAGTTGCATGAATGGCTCCCACGTTCTGTGGAAGCCGTCGTCCGACCCTCGGATGGCGAATTTGATTTTCTCCATTTGGAGAGATTCCGAGAGGTCGGACAGCCAGTCTGCAGCTCTGGGTGGTGCTGCTGACCGCCAGCCAAACAGGATTCTACGGCGGGCAATCAGGGAGGCAAAGGCAAGGGCGTCCGCCCTCCTCCCCAGGAATAGATCTGACTGGTCTGAAACCCCGAAGACCGCCACTATCGGGCATGGCTCCACCCTCACCCCCACCACTTTGGACATAGCCTCGAAGAAGGCTGTCCAGTACTCCACAAGTCTGGGGCAAGACCAGAACATGTGGGCGTGGTTGGCCGGGCCTCTTTGGCACCGCTCACATTTGTCCTCCACCTCCGGGAAGAACCTACTCATACGGTTTCTCGTTAAGTGGGCTCTATGTACCACTTTTAGTTGCGTCAGGCTGAGCCTTGCGCACGTGGAGGTGGAGTTGACCCTATGCAGTGCTTCGCTCCAGAGTCCCCACCCTATCTCCATCCCCAGGTCGTCCTCCCATTTCCTTCTTGTTGCGTCCAGTACGGTGTCGTACCTATCTACCAGTCGGTCATACATGTCACTACAGTTCCCTTTCTCTAGGATACTTGCGTCCAGTAGGTCTTCCAGTAGTGTCTGTCATGGCGGTTGTGGGTACGTCCTTGTCTCCTTTCGTAGGAAGATTTACAACAGTTTCAGCTAATTGTGTGCTTCTAAATGCTTCCAGCTGCTGCTGTAACTGAGCTTCTGCAACTGAATGCACTTCCCACAGATGTAGTCCTCAGGGACATGTGATGTGTCCATGATGCCCCACATCGTGCAGGAATAGTGCACAACCCCCCCCAATAAATATCTCTTTCCCTCTGTTGGTTGTTAGATTAAAATGTAAATACTAGTTAGGCCCTTAATAAAAATTTACTGCTGCTGCTTTCATGAATAGGCCCCCCAAAATTGATGTGTCTTCTGGTTAGTACAGCTTGGTATAAAATATTAAATCTATCTTGCTACCCTCTAGCAAGTGTGAGAAGAATTGGTGCATTGGTGGTGGAGGGAGTGAGTTATTAAAGTGGTGGATAGGCTACAGTCATGTGAACTGCTTTGTCCTGGATGGTGTTAAGCTTCTTGTAAATTTTTTTTTTAGAGTACCCAATTCATTTTTTTCCAATTAGGGGCAATTTAGCGTGGCCAATCCACCTAACCTGCACATGTGGATAGAACAATTGCTTCACAGCTCCAGGGTCCCAGGTCCCAGGTTCGATTCCAGCTTGGGTCACTGTCTGTGTGGAGTCTGCACATCCTCCCCGTGTGTGCGTGGGTTTCCTCCGGGTGCTCCGGTTTCCTCCCACAGTCCAAAGATGTGCAGGTTAGGTTGATTGGACATGATAAATTGCCCTTAGTGTCCAAAATTGCCCTTAGTGTTGGGTGGGGTTACTGGGTTATGGGGATAAGGTGGAGGTGTTGACCTTGGGTAGGGTGCTCTTTCCAAGAGCCGGTGCAGTCTCGATGGGCCGAATGGCCTCCTTCTGCACTGTAAATTCTATGATATCTATGATATTTTTGGGTTGTGGGGGCGAAACCCACGCAAACAGGGGGAGAATGTGCAAACTCCACACGGACAGTGACCCAGAGCTGGGATCGAACCTGGGACCTCGGCGCCATGAGGCATCAGGGCTAACCCACTGCGCCGCCGTGCTGCCCCCGATGTTACGCTTCTTGAGTGTGTTTTGAGCTGCACTCATCCAGGAAAGTGGTGAGTGTTCCATCACACTCCTGACTTGTGCCTTGTAGATTGTGGACAGCCTTTAAGGAGTCCGGAGGTGAATTACTTGCCACAGAATTTCTAGCCTCTGACCTGCTCTTGAAGTCATAGTATTTATATGCCTGGCCCAGTTCAGATTGACCTCCACAACCATTTCCCTTTGTGCTAGATGTGACTCCAGCTAATGGATCGTTTTGCCCCAGATTCCCATTGACTTCAGTTTCGTTAGGGCTTCTTGATGCCACACTTGGTCAAATGCTGTCATGACGTCAAGGGCAGCCTCTCTCACCTCACCTAATGAGTTCAGCGCTTTTTCCCATGTTGAATAAGGCCAGGAACTAAGTGGTCTTGGCGGAACCAAACTGAGCATTGGCGAGCGGGGTATTACTGAGTCAGTCCTGCTTGGTAGCTTGGTTGATGACCCCTTTCATCACTTTGCTGATGATCAAGAGTTGGCTGATAGGGCAGTAATTGGCAGGGCTGGAGTGGTCCAGTTTGTGTACAGGATATATCTGGGCAATTTTCCACATTATCAGGTGGATGTCAGTGTTTTACCTATCATGGAACAGCTTGCCCATGGGCATGGCTAGTTCTGAAGGACAATTTGTTTCCTGCATATTGTCAGGGCGCATAACCGTTGCAGTATCCAGTGCTTTTGGCCATTTCCTCATATCATGTGGAGTGAATCAAGTTGAATGAAGCCTGCCATCTGCCATGCTGCGGACCTCTGGACGAGGCCGAGATGGATCATCCACTCAGCACTTCTGGCTAAAGATTGTTGCCAATACGTGATGGCAGCCTTATCTTTTGTACTGATGTGCTGAGCACCATCACTGAGGATGGGGATATTTGAACGAAGAGTGAGTTAGATAAGGACAAAAGGAAGCTCTGTGATAGGATGAAAGACATGATAGCTTGAATGACAGGATCTGGCAGGGTTAAATAAATGGTGCAGAAGCAACAAGAGAAACAAAAGATGTGTCTCAAGCATTTGGGAACTGCCTAAAAGTGAAAATAAGGGAAAAACCAAAACTTGCAAAGAAAAGAAAACAAAATAGGAGTTTATGGCCTGAAATTATAGAACTCAGTGTTGAGTACAAAGGCTGTAAAGTGCTATTTGAAATTGGGCTTCATCGGAACAGTGCAGTAGGCCAAGGGCAGACATGTCAGCACGAGAACAAGGTGGAGAATTAAAATGGTAGGCCACCGGAAGGTTGATGTCATACATCCGGACTGAATGGAGGTTTTCCACAAATGACCACCAAATCTGCATTTGTAGATGTAGAGGAGATCAATTGTGAGCAACGAATATACACGTACATCACTGCTTCACCTGGAAGGAGTATTTGGACCTTGGGAGGTGAGAGAGAAGGTAAAAGGTGCATCAGCGTTTGATGGGAAGGAGGCGTGTGAAGACGATGGGGTGTTGGGGTAATTAAGGAGTGTGCCAGAATATCACGTAGGGAATGGTCTCTTCAGAATCCTGAAGGGAGAGCAGAAAGGAAAGGTATGTTTGGTGGTAGCAACACATTGGAAGTGGCAGAAATTGTGGGGTGGAGGGTGAGGACAGGGAATCCTATTGTGGTTCTTGGAGAGTTGGGAAGGAGTGAGAGCAGTTCTGGCTGACATTACATGGGCTGAAGACCCTGTCAGCCATGGTTTGGGAGGGGTTGGAGGGCACGGGAAGAGATGTAAGAGGGAAATCATTTATTGAGAGGGAAAAAGACCTCAGAAACATTGATGTTGAAAGATTGCACCTTCAGAACAGATGTGACGAAGATGAAGGAACTGGGAAGATGGAATGAATTGCATTCCATTTTGTTCTTTTTCTACCCACCCTTTGCTCAAAACTGATTACATCTCAAACTCTTTCTAGTTCTGATGAAAAATCATTGATCTGAAACATTGTGGACAAATCCCCAGTCTCGCTCACGCAGGCCCAAATCTTGTTATGGCAGGTGACTCTCGCGAGAGGGCCACAACGTGATTTGCGCTGGCGAGAATTCATCTTGAGCTTCAACCCATCCTGACTGGTGATGGAACCTGGTTCACACCTGGAACCAAATTAGCATATTCAAAACCTAATATAAATATGCAGAATCGGCGTTAAGCCACATTTATTCAGCACCTGTAATTCTCCCACCCACTGGTGCAACGTGAAGCCTGCAGGAATCACTTCTGGTTCCAAAACCGGACACCTGAAGCGATGGACACACTGGGGGACGTGAAGTCCACTGAAGCCCACGGGGTGGTCAGGGACATGGTTGGAAAGTACCCTGGCATTGCACCCTGACAGGGTGCCATGGACCAGTGCCAGGTTGGCAGGGGGTGGAGCTTGAAGGGGGCCCTGAATGGTGAGGAGCTGAAGGGAGGCCCAGATAGTGGGGGGGGGGGGGCATTAGCAACCCCATAGTGGGGTGTCACTTGCTGGTGGTTGGGGGGGGGGGGGGGATTCCTGATTGCAGTGAATCTGGGGGAGGTGTCTTTGCCAATGATTGGGGGTGGGTGGATTCTGTCGGGTTAGATAGATAGAGAAATACAGCACAGAACAGGCCCTTCGGCCCACGATGTTGCGCCGAACTTTTGTCCTAGGTTAATCATAGAATTTTGGACAATTTGTCATGGCCAATCCACCCAACCTGCACATCTTTGGACTGTGGGAGGAAACCGGAGTACCCGGAGGAAACCCACGCAGTCACGGGGAGGATGTGCAGACTCCACACAGACAGTGACCCAAGTCGAAATCGAACTTGGGACCCTGGAGCTGTGAAGCAATTGTGCTATCCACAATGCTACCGTGCTGTGTTGCACGTTTTACTATGGGCGTAAAACGCGTTTATTGGAGTGTATTAACACGCCTCCGAGTTCGACGTGTGCTTAACACTGCTAGGCTCTGTTCTATGTAATTATTTAGCTCTGGAGTCGCCAGCTGCCGTATAGGCAACGTCACAAGTATTCCAAGGTCAAGTTCAAAGTAATAAAGACGATACACCGATTAGTAAAGTTCAAACGATCAATATTTATTATACAGTTAATAATAAATACTCATGCACACACTAAGAGACTAAGCTACAACTAAACATAAGCAAACAGAATACTTATCTAACAGGAACAGGCAAGGTCAGAGAACGAGGCCTTCGTCCTGGTTTTGTCTGCAGCCTTCAGCAAGCGTTCTGGCACTTGGGAGTCTAGTGGGCTTGGATCGCGTAGCGAGCGTTGAACTTACGGTTTCGGCGGCTGGTGCTCAACGGCTGGAGTCAGGATACCAGGTGTCAGTCGGAGCCGGAGCACGGGTTTAACAGACAGGACAACACGAGGTCCCTATCTTTTATAGGGGTTCCGTTGTCCTTCCCTCTTCTCGGGCGGGCTCTACCTATTGGATCAATTTCTTATCGATACTGGATTAATTCCCCAATGCGAGGGGGTCTCCGTGATGGAGGGGGCGTTTCTTATGTCCTTTTGTTCGGAGGTTTCTGGTGCCTCGATGTCTGGGTCTTGATTGGAATGTGTCCATTCAGAACCAAATGTATCTATTGTGTGGGTGTTCAAGTCTGATGGCCTCATTAGCATGCAAAGCGTTTTGCCATTTGCACCTAGCTAAGGTCTTTTCACCTGAGCCCAAACTGGTTTCTGCTGCTGCAGAATGCAAACTGCTCTTTGCAGACTGCTGTTCTGGCTGAACTGTCTGTTTCCCAGCAGTCTTCCATTTTAGTTTGGCTCAGTGTCCATTTTGCGTGGCCAGCATGGCTACATTCCCTCCTTGTGATCCTCACAATCATACTATTGTGAAGGATCACCTATGTTCTTTGCCTCCTTGTGTTCTGACCTCTTGCCAGTTCCTGTTCTACTCTGTTCTAAACTATGGGAAGAAGAGAAAATTTTTTTTTTAACTAACATCTCTACTTGGCCCTATGTCAAAAGGGACATGCATTACTACAATTGGGAACCTCTACCTATCACTATTAACCTTAACCTTAACGTAAACATTTAATCACTCTAAAATCTTAACCATTCACACCACAACATCACACTTCCCAACTCGGCAGTCGAGTATGGAACAATATAATACATGGCTGAATTTTATTTACAGAGTGTTGTAATCAGTGAGGGGTTGAGGGGTTTGGTGGAATCCGAAGATGGGGGATTGCACTCTATAGATGGGTGAGGTGCTGGAACGAGAGGCTCTCCTCTTCCATTTCCTCAACCTGAGGGTCTGCACTAGGACGATGAGGATCGCAATCACCAACAGTGATTCGATTATGTAGGACATGGAGTACCACGTCATGAATTTAGTACACCAGGTCTGAACCTCGCTGATCAGAGCTGAGCACTGGGGGTTTGTTGTACTAACATTTACAGTGGGGGTTGTGGGGGAAACGTGTCTTGTTTCCACACATATACATATGACATTAAACAGTAATAAGTGGGCTTCCATCATCTTTTGTTGTTCTTCTTTCTCTTCCTTCTTCCTCCGGTATTGACAATCCTGGCTTCGACCTCTGTCTCGTCCTTTGAAACCTTTGGGATCAAGCACAGTATCTGTCAATACACAGTTTAAGACCTTTACTTGTTAGTGCATCTGTCTTTCAAAACCCAATTGACCCTTTAAAATGACTGGCTAAGTCACACCCTGTGACTCCCCTCATTTTTTTTTTCAAAAAGCGAATTTAAAGATCAGCATACACCTAACAATCCTTCCTTCTGCGAGCCGTCTCGCAGGCTTTGCTGATTTACCATCCGAATGTTCCCGGATGTAAATAGCATGTGGGATGGCGGCCGAAGGGCTACCTAACGTAAAATGAAAACAAACTTGGAAACAAACATCCGAATGAGTTGCGTATGGGCCGCTACGGGTACGAGTTGGATGGGATCCCCGGGTAGGGCGTGCTGTGCCATACCCGAGCTTGGCTGACCAAGGGTTGGTTCTCAGACAGGGCGGGTCCTCAGTGCCGTTTGTCCACTGCCTGAGTAACCTGGAAAAAACGGGTACGAATGTGTTTACCATGACTTGCAGCCTCTATTTCGCCGAATAGAGGGGCACCTAAAAAAACCAAGGGAGCCAAGATGCTCCAACTGAGGACATGAGCTGGTCTTCAGATATTTTAGACGATACGGTGAGCTGCTCACCAGGCTGTCACAAGTGTTACAACTTTGGAAAAGATCTCCAATCAAACCGAAGTTCTCAAAAGTTTCGGCAGACAAACTAACGTGTATGTGAGGTGGTCACAATCTTTTCAGCTGAAAAGAAGATGTCCATCCTCCAGCTGAAACATTTACATTCCTGAAAACAAACAAACATGAAACGAAGACAAACATACGTGCAGGTTCCATCAGAAAGGACATCGTTTCCCTCAAACGATTCCTATCTTACATCATCTGGACACCTCACTTTGATTCTGCCTCTGTGAACAGGGTCACAAAGGGGTTGCCGTGTCGGGAGTCAGACACCGTGTCGTCCTGCTCTCCCGGATCCCACACCCTTGTGTGGATCAGGCATGCTATTTTGGAGTTGTGTGACCGGGGGTCACTTTCATCATTGCGGACAAGTCTGTAGGAATTGTCCCTGTGCCATTGTGTGGCGTCGAGTGTGTTGTCGGGGTAGTCGGGGTCGGGTGGTGGTTCTGGATATTTGAGGTAGGTGACTTCCATGGGGTCACTGGAGTCGGGGTCGTAGTTGGTGCAGTGTGGGCTGTATGGCTGTGTGGTGTCGCTGTCTTCAGAGGCAGTGTCTGTCCTGCTGTCTCTGCTGTGGCAGCTTGTGGGCGTGTCGGGGCGTGGTCTGTAGTGGTCTGTGGGCGGAGTCGTGGGCGAGTCCGTGGATGAACTGGTCTGTGAGGGGGATGGTGGAGAGGTGTCTCTGGTGGGCGGGGTGAAGTGTTCTGCCGCGTCTAGCAGGACATGGTGAGCATGGTTGGCCTGTGTTCCATAAGCCTTTAACTGGTTTATATGGAACCACGCGGTCTTCCCATTAGGATACTTTATCCTGTAAACGGAGGGGCTAATTTTGTCCGAAATTGAGTAGGGACCGGAATATTTTGGAGCCAAAAAACTGCTGGGGTTATAAACAGATAACATTACCTGTTGCCCAACCTGGAATTCTGTGGTGTGGACGGTCTTATTGAAACAGGCAGTACGTTGCTGTCGGCGTTTCCCTAGCTGGACTGCGGCTGCGAGCTGTGCAGACCTCACAGTCTCAACTAGATCTTTAACTGCCTTTTCATGTGTGAGGGCCGTCACTTCGGGGCTTGTCATGTCCAGTCCTAAAAGGAATTCTGTACCTTTCATAGGGCGTCCGGTCATGAGTGTATGTGGTGTGTATCCTGTCGATGTGGAGACAGTGTTCCTTATGAACATAAGTGCAAATGGGAGCACTGAATCCCATGTGGAATTATTCTCTTGGACCATTTTCCTGAGGGTAGTTTTTAGGGTCCGATTCATGCGCTCCACAATCCCGCTGGACTGTGGATGATACGCAATGTGGAAGTTCTGTTTGATTCCGAATATTGTCAGGACGTTCCTCATGACCCGTCCTGTAAAGTGAGATCCCTGGTCCGAATCGATACTTCGGGGTAAACCCCATCTCGTGAAGATGTGGTGGGTCAGGATCTTTGCAGCTGTCTTAGCTGTGTTTGTTCGCGAGGGAAATGCCTCTACCCACTTGGTAAAGGTATCTATCACCACCAGAACGTATTTATAGCCATTCCTACAAGGGGGCAATGGACCTATAAAGTCGATCTGGAGGTTTGTCCAAGGGCCGTTAACTGGGCGAGTATGCCGAAGTTGTGCTTTCTTAGAATACCGCTCCGGGTTATTCTGAGCACAAATCAGGCAATTCTCTATGTAGTGCGTTACATCAGTCCTGAGATTAGGCCACCAACAGAGTTGCCTGAGGTGCCTCGTTGTTGCATCAATTCCCTGATGCCCGTGTCCGTCATGGAACAAGGCAATCATCTGATTCCTGTCCTGCTGTGGGACCACATAAAGTTGGTCCTTAATGATCACACCCTCATGTGTGGTCAGTGCGTGTTTAAAGTGCTCGTAAGCAGGCACAAAGTTTCCCTTGAAAACCTCCCTGAGGTCTCCGTCCTGTTTTTGTGCTGCCACGAGATCTTTAATATCAGTCTGTGAGACTTGGACTGCGCTCACAGGGGCGCTAGCTGGTGCGCTAGCTGGGGGGGTCCATAAGTGTCCTCTCCTGGAACCTGCCTTAGCCAACGCGTCGGCTTTTACATTCCCAGGGGGTGATGACCTATGGTGGCTTCTTACTTTTATTATGCCGAAGGTCCTGTCCTTCGCTTTCTCTAGGATATGCTGGAGTAAGGGGGCTGATGGAAGGGGTTTTCCGTCTGCGGAGACAAAACCTCGTGTCCTCCACAGGGGCAGAAAATCGGTCAAACTGTTACAGACATATAAGCTGTCTGAATATATGTCTGCTGGGCTGGGGAAAGAATCGGGGTGGTCCACTATGTACGCTATGGCTGCTAGCTCTGCTGCCTGCGCGCCTAAGTGACCTGGTAACTTCAGAGCGATTTCTTCGAGAGCGCGCCCCTGCGCGTCCTCTACATAGATGCCGCATCCTGTGATACGCTCACCATTTAAAACTGTGGAGGAACCGTCTGCATAAATCCTCAAGGGTCCACACGTGTCTGTGGGCTGGGGGCTTTGTTTCGGGTTCCCTATCTTCCTGGGGGGTGTTTTGGCTAAAAAGGGTCCTGTGTTATGCAGGGGAGCTACAATTTCACAGTCATGGGGCTGTCCGGGGTATTGGAGGTTGTCTGCTAAGTATGTGTGTGTGCGTGTCCGTTTCACTGTAATGTCCCGTCCTTGTAAAAGTAGGGTCCACCTAGCTGCCCTAATCTGGCTAACTGAACCGTCCTTCAGTCGACCGTCTAGTAGTAGCTGTGTGGGTGTGTGTTCGGTTAGAATGGTGATGGGGTTTAGTCCGGTGATGTATGAGAAGTATTGTACTGCCCAGAAGACAGCAAGGAGGTGCCTCTCACAGGCTGAAAATCCTTGTTCTACCGGGTCTAACAGTCGGGAGGCATAAGCCACTGGTCTTAGCTGCTCGTGCCGTTCCTGAAGCAACACGGCCGAGAGGGTTAGATCTGTGCTAGCTACCTCGATTGCGTACGGGGAAAGTTGGTCGGGGACTAGCAGCGCGGGTGCTGCACTAAGGGCTCGTTTCAACTCTTCCACAGCGCCTGTATGCTGCGGAAGCCATTCCCAGGGGGCTCCTTTCTTAAGGAGGTCTGAAAGTGGGGCGGCTTTTGTCGCGAATCCGTCGATGTGGTTCCGACAATAGCCAACCAGTCCTAAAAACGACCGGAGGGCTGAAACATTCTGGGGAAGGGGCAATTTGACAATCGAATCAATTCTTTGAATTCGATCTCGCGTTTGCCGTGCGTGATGACTGATCCCAAATACATCACTTTACTTTCCAATATTTGGGCCTTTTTCGGGTTAACTTTACAGCCAATTTCAGTTAAGAGTTCTAGGAGTTCGGCCAGAAGCGAAATGTGCTCTGCCTTTGTGTCTGTCTGCAGTAGTAGGTCGTCTACATACTGTACCAGACATTCGGGTCGGGAAAATTTTTCTAATCCACTTGCCAGCTGTCGGTGGAAAATGGAGGGTGAATTGTGGAATCCTTGTGGGAGGCATGTCCACGTGTACTGCTGTGTTTTAAAAGTGAATGCGAATTTGTATTGGCACGCTTTTGCCAATGGTATTGACCAGAATCCATTACTGATGTCCAATACCGTGAAGTACTTGGCGTTGAGACCCTGCTTGAGCATGGTCTCGGGACTAGTAGCTACCGTTGGGGCTACTGCGGGGGTTACTTTGTTGAGTTCCCGATAATCGATGGTCAGACGCCATGATCCATCGGGCTTCCTCACTGGCCAAATAGGGGCATTGTTGGTGGAGGCTACCGTTCTCAGTACACCTTGGTCCAACAAGCTGCCTATAACCTTTTCTATTTCCACCTCTGCTTCGAGGGGAAATCTATACTGCTTTTGCGGTCGGGGGTCCTGTCCGGTAACATGAACTTGTCCAGTCATTCTGCCACAGTCATGACGGTGACTTGCAAATGCTGTCCTGTGTTTGTTCAGTAGGGCCTTAATTTGTCGGTCGGTGTGGAGTGTAGTCAGGTCGAATGAGTACTCTCCCACTGCGCTAATCCGATTAGCGTAGTCTCCTACTGTGAGGGTGGCTGGTGCTCTGTCTGATCTCGCCATTCGCCAGACACACTGGTTCACTGGGTCGAACGACAAGCTGTGAGCGTTCATAAAATCTATCCCCAGGATGTGCTCTGCTGTCCGGGGAAGATTTACTAAAACTACGGGGTGCCTTGTGCTAATGTTCCCTAGCTGGATCGCTACGGGTGCTGTGATATGTCCCTGCTGCGAGTGTCCGGTGAACCCGCTAAGTGTGATGGTGGAGGTGGTCGGCCACGTGTCTGCGTGTGCCGTGGTTGTGGAGTTAATGGTGGTGCGGGATCCTCCTGTGTCCCACAGTAACTCTATGGGCTTCCCTTTGACTTTTGCTGTGACTACGGGCCTCCCTGATGAGTCCCATAGTGTGTCACAGACCCAAGTGGGGGAGCCCGAACACCGTCAGTTCGTCTCGTCCACATTGGTGGGTCCTGACTGTACTGCTACATTGTGGATGGGTTTTGCCTTGTTGCGGTTCAGAGTGCCTGTCTGCTGGCCTCTCTGAGATCGCTGGGGTGCATTACACTCTTTTGCCCAATGCCCTAACTGTCCACAGTTATAGCATTCCTGTCCTTTCTGTTGAGGGCTGTTCTTGCCTTCATTTACCCATGCGGGCTTCTGGTGCTCTCTGACTGCTTGGATATCTGCAGCAGCCTGAGCCTCTTCTGGGGATCTAACCTTTCCTTTTGCCTGAAGCGATTGCTCCCAAGCGCGGGACAATCTTTTCAGGACCCATTTTTCGTTATGGGCCTCTTCTGAGGGGTCGTAATTATTGCAAGCGCTCTGTCCTGCTTCTGTTGCGTGTGAGATAATTGTGCGCGTCCACTTAACCATGTTTTCGCGGGTTAAATGCGCTCTATCTAGCTGTCCGAAAACTGCGCTGAAATGAATCCACAGCCTTCCTGCGAATGCTGTGGGGTGTTCGGATCTCTTCTGCCTGCACTTATTCAATCCTTCTACGGGGTCACCTCTATTGTACCCGATGGCATCTAAAATGGCAGTGTGCATCTCCTCTAGGCTGCCTCCTGCCACGTTCTGTGGGTCGGGGAGGGCTGCCACTACACTCTGGTCTAAGCTCAGCACGGTGAGCTTAACCTGCTCTCTCTCATCCAGGCCATACATGGTAGCCTGCTGCTTTACTTTAGCGAAAAACTGGTGGGGGTCTGCGGTGGGGAGGAACGGAGTGATCTTTTCACAAGCGTCCCTTAGCTGGGTTACTGTTAAAGGGGTGGTGTAAGTTATGTCTGGGGCGCCTTCTGATTCGGCTTTCCTCTGTGTGGTTACGGGATTCATGGGTGCGGTTATGATCTGAGCTGTGGGGGGTTGGGGTGCCTGTCGTTTCTGCTGAGCTGCGGGCGCACATGTTCCCTGAACATAACGCTGCGCTGTCTCGCTTAATTCCTGCCAATCTGGGGCATTTTCCCCATCTAACTGAGCTCCAAAGGTGCTTTGGAAGCCATTCTGCACCGAAAGCAGAGATTGCAGTTCCGCAATCTGTTTCCTGCATTTCGCGTGGTCAACTGTGCTTTGTCTTTGTTCGGTCGTTGCAGCGTGGAGTGCTCTCAAAGCTGCTTTGAGATCGGAACATTGCCTCTGCAATGCCTCCACCTGCTTCTCCGATTCCTGTCTTATCAGAACGGCACGTTGCACGTCCTGATAGGCTTTCTCATACTGGGTCTGGGAACTGTTCAGATGAGCTAGACAAGACTGGTGAGCCCTCTTGGCATCATCCACCTCTCTATCCTTCTCTGCCAACTTCCCTTTTAATTCCAGGTTTTCTTTCTCGATGTCCCTGACATCGACCTTACTCATTCGGTTCCTTTCCTCTAAATCTGCCCGGAGCGTCCTGATGACCTCCTCTGCGCCTCGCAACTGTGCCAAACAGGACACAATCGCCATCGGCTTGCGTGCTTTACCTAAACTCTTTTTGTGTATCTGAGAGAGGTTCTCCCACCAAGTATGACCTATACTTCCGGGACCTGTCTCCTCATTTGCACAAAACTCTTTCCAAAGGGGCCATCCCTTTCCCTGCAGATATTTGCGGAGTTCCAGCTCCCACGTGGGACACTGGCCTACTCTGCTACTGCTGCTGGTCGCTGCGACCACAAACTTTGCTGGATCCATCAGACGTTCCATTGCCTGCATGGCCATTTCCTCTGACTCTCTTTTTATAATTTGGAACAGGGGGTTGCTGGGGTGGTGTTTCGTAAAAAGGGTACGGCTTACGCTATTTTCCGATCACAAAACTACCGAAAGTTTGTCGCAACAAAAAGCTTCCAGTTTTACCTTACAGCCCTGTTAGTACGCATGCACTAAAACACACTTCCGAATTACGCTTATTATTTTGAACACCTTGAATACTTGTGATCTCTTTCTTTCTCTGCAATTTGGAGTTCTAATTCAAATTTCAGGGTCCTGGACACTGTGGTGTTTCCACTTACAACAGGGTCCCGGCGGATGTCGCCACTAAATGTTGCACGTTTTACTATGGGCGTAAAACGCGTTTATTGGAGTGTATTAACACGCCTCCGAGTTCGACGTGTGCTTAACACTGCTAGGCTCTGTTCTATGTAATTATTTAGCTCTGGAGTCGCCAGCTGCCGTATAGGCAACGTCACAAGTATTCCAAGGTCAAGTTCAAAGTAATAAAGACGATACACCGATTAGTAAAGTTCAAACGATCAATATTTATTATACAGTTAATAATAAATACTCATGCACACACTAAGAGACTAAGCTACAACTAAACATAAGCAAACAGAATACTTATCTAACAGGAACAGGCAAGGTCAGAGAACGAGGCCTTCGTCCTGGTTTTGTCTGCAGCCTTCAGCAAGCGTTCTGGCACTTGGGAGTCTAGTGGGCTTGGATCGCGTAGCGAGCGTTGAACTTACGGTTTCGGCGGCTGGTGCTCAACGGCTGGAGTCAGGATACCAGGTGTCAGTCGGAGCCGGAGCACGGGTTTAACAGACAGGACAACACGAGGTCCCTATCTTTTATAGGGGTTCCGTTGTCCTTCCCTCTTCTCGGGCGGGCTCTACCTATTGGATCAATTTCTTATCGATACTGGATTAATTCCCCAATGCGAGGGGGTCTCCGTGATGGAGGGGGCGTTTCTTATGTCCTTTTGTTCGGAGGTTTCTGGTGCCTCGATGTCTGGGTCTTGATTGGAATGTGTCCATTCAGAACCAAATGTATCTATTGTGTGGGTGTTCAAGTCTGATGGCCTCATTAGCATGCAAAGCGTTTTGCCATTTGCACCTAGCTAAGGTCTTTTCACCTGAGCCCAAACTGGTTTCTGCTGCTGCAGAATGCAAACTGCTCTTTGCAGACTGCTGTTCTGGCTGAACTGTCTGTTTCCCAGCAGTCTTCCATTTTAGTTTGGCTCAGTGTCCATTTTGCGTGGCCAGCATGGCTACAGCTGCCCTTAAGAAGTTAACCTACACTCCCTTATTCTACCCTAATCCAAGTACCTATCCAATAGCCGTTTGAAGGTCCATAAATTTTCCGACTCAACTACTACCACAGGCAGTGCATTCCATGCCCCCACTACTCTCTGGGTAAAGAACCTACCTCTGACATCCCCTCTATATCTTCCACCATTTATCTTAAATTTATGTCCCCTTGTAATGGTGTGTTCCACCCGGGGAAAAAGTCTCTGACTATCTACTCTATCTATTCCCCTGATCATCTTATAAACCTCTATCAAGTCGCCCCTCATCCTTCTCCGTTCCAATGAGAAAAGGCCCAGCACCCTCAATCTTTCCTCGTATGACCTACTCTCCATTCCAGGCAACATCCTGGTAAATCTCCTCTGCACCTTTTCCAAAGCTTCCACATCCTTCCTAAAATGAGGTGACCAGAACTGCACACAGTACTCCAAATGTGGCCTGACCAAGGTTTTGTACAGCTGCATCATCACCTCACGGCTCTTAAATTCAATCCCTCTGCTAATGAACGCTAGCACACCATAGGCATATTAAATGTTATAAACAGAATGTCGTAAAATAAGGGCACCTTTTTAAAATGGCACCGCAATCTCTGAGGAGCAGGGTTTGTTGGCATCGTTAGGCCGCAAACACCTCATTCACGGCGCAAATCACCTCAACCTCCAAAGAAATGTCCAAGTGTGGGTGGATTGCGATCTGGATTGAGCTGATCCACCTGACGGGAATCACACCATGTTTCCCACAGGAGACAACACTTGTGGGAGGATTGCGCCCATTAATTCTGTTTTTCTCTCCAGATTGCTGGCTACCTTGGGAGCAAATGTATTATGTTACTGTAATGAATATTTTGAAGGTTGCTGTAAACTAAACAAAAAGCACATCAATCATATTAAATGTTATTAACAGACATGTTTGCTCTCTGAACATAATCCTGAACGAAAATTATTTCATCGCTAGTGGACAAGATTTATTTCTGAATTTTTAGAACGCAATTGAGACTGAATAGAGCTACCTGATGTACTGGGTTGAGACACCAGTCACACTGTTAGCTGAACTCAGACAAGACAGCTGTAGAGGAGCTACAATAGAGGCAGCCATTAAGGAAGTATTTCATAACTCCCAACAAATATATATTCCATTGAGAAAGAAAGACTCGACAAGAAGGATGCATCATTTGTGGCTAAAAAAGGATAATATCAAATTGAAAGAAGGGCAAACAATACTGTGAAGATTACTGGTGGGCCAGAAGATGGAGAAAATTTGAGAAACTAGTAAAGGATGACTACGAAAATCATAAAGATGGAGGAATTATAGTGTGAGACTAAACTGGCAAGAAATATAAAACAGATAGAAAAAGCTCTGACAAGTACATAAAAAGGAAAAGGGTAGCTAAAGTAAACATTGCTCCCTTAGAGGATGAGGTGGGGAATTAATAATGGGAAGCAGGTAAATGACAGAGTCAGTAAACATCCCAAGAATAGGAGAAAATCAAGAGTCAAAAGGGAAGAACTTAAAACAATGGTTTTCATTGGAGAAAAAGTACTAGGGACATGAAAGGGACTAAAAGCTGAAAGTCTGCCTCACTTGTGGGTGGCAAGGTAGAACAGTGGTTATCACAGTTGCTTCACAGCTCCAGGGTCCCAGGTTCGATTTCCGGCTTGGGTCGCTCTCTGTGCGGAGTCTGCACGTTCTCCCCGTGTCTACGTGGGTTTCCTCCCACAGTCCGAAGATGTGCAGGTTAGGTGGATTGGCCATGCTAAATTGCCCTTTGTATCCAAAAAGGTTAGATTGGGTTACTGGGATAGGGTGGAGTTACTGGGGTAGGCTTAGGTAGGCTGCTCTTTCCAAGAGCCGGTGCAGACTCGATGGGCCATATGGCCTCCTTCTGCACCGTAAATTCTACGTCTATGTCTGATGAACTTAGAGTCTTAAAATAAGTGGCTGTGGACATATGGGTACATTGGTGGTGATGTTCCAAAATTCTTTAGATTCTGGAAAGATCCCAGTGGTTTGTAAAACTGTAAATGTAACACTTCTATTACGGCGAGAGACAGAAAGCAAGAGACTATCGACAAGTTAGCTCAACATCTGTCATTGGGAAAGTGCTCAAATCCATTACTGAGGAAGTGCCAGCAGGAAATTTGGAAAATCATGTAACAGTCAGACCGAGTTAACATGTTTTGTGAAAGGGAAGTTTTTTTTTGACAAATTTATGATACTACTTTGAGGATGTTACAGGCAGGGTGGATAAAGTGGAACCTTTATGTAGATGTAGGGTGCAATTTAACAAGCGCGCTGCGCCCGGCGTGGATCTGGGCGTGCTAGTTAAATGGCGGGAGAGACCAAAATCGAGATCCGCGCCAGGTGCGAATGTGTTTGCTACCTAACTGGCCCGTTCCTGATGGCAGGTTCCAGAACCCGTTCAAACGTGGCGAGATCATTGACCCCATTTAGCACCAATTTGCATCTCATTGGGGAGATGGAAGCCCAATCTAATGGCCTCCCGGGAACTAACCTGCTCCCCAGTGAGGGATCACGCGGCACGGTTTGGCACTCCTTTAAAAAAAAATATGAAGCTGGCACTATGGCTGCTGAGGGGTACAGAGGAGACGAGTAGCCATTTCCATTCTCCAGTTGCCCCAGTGCTCGGGGAGGTGGTGCGTTCGAGGATCTGGTCAGGGGGCTGGGCGTCATAGATCAGAGGTCACCCCTGGGCGGTGAGGATGAAGGGCTTCGATAGCTGCAGGGCCTACAAGCCATCCTCCAAAATTGTGTATACCCATTACAAATGAGCCACCTGATGGCGGCGTTGAAGAAATGCTTTTGCAGATTGCTGATACTTTTGTTCCTGGTGTGGTGAGTGTTGTATGTAACTGGCACTTCACCACGGGTCAAACATGCTGGAAGTCAAAAATGTTCAACTGCACCTTGAGCACTAGTGGAATATGTGGATGCCGGGATTCGGTTCCGGTGAGATTGGGCTCTGTGGGAGGGCCTGCACAGCTGCGGCTCCTGGACAGAGAATGGCACTGATACACCCATTGATGGACAGATCATTTTCACGACAAAGTTCTGAACATAACACATGCTGTGTATTATTTTGTGAAAATGAGCTGTTATTGCTTTGTATTGGTACCAATATGTTACAGTGATGTTTCCCTGTTGTTTAATGGTTAGTGTGATATGTGAAATGTTGCGTAGTTGATTTTCAAATCTTTGTTACTGTTATCCGTTTAATAAATAAAATATTCTCAATGCATTCCCATGGGTACACGTTCCAGGTCTCAGATGTTTTATTGCCCAACATTCCAATCAAACTGTGAGGCCTGGGCACTTTGCCTGAACCCTGGAGGGCGTCAGCACCACAGAGGCAGTGGCCAATAGTCAGACACTCAGGAGCTGGGCTTCAGCACTGGGGACATCCTTGCGACTAAAGAGTGAGTGTCTGGGCCAGAAGAGGGCACCTGAACACGGTCTCCCTAATGTTCTCGGCAGGTGTCTGGAGTTCAGGGGCCCCTGCTGTGGCTGGGGGTGAGTGTGCGGAGTGGGGTTCTCCAGCACAATTGATTTGGTATTCTCAGACAAAGCGGGACCCGTAAGTGTGAGGGAGGCTTGGGGAATTTGAGCGTCTTGGGGGTGGAAGCCCTAACTGATTGTTGGTCTCTCTCCTTCTCCAGTTCCTTATAGATACTGCAATGGATGGTGTTGCTGATCCTGCAGTGGCAGCTCTTGCGGTGCTGGTGGCAGGTCAGACGGCCAGACGCTGGTGAAGGCAGCAGCGCTGACTCAGGCTGGAGGCAGCAACCCATTTGCAGCGGGCTGCTGCACATCCTGAAGACTAAGGAGGAACCCTGAGGGGGCGCCGGCGACAGTTCAAGGTGTACAGGCATTATCGGAAATAGTGCAGATCCTGTGTCATGACCTCGTGGACTTGGCACCCCAAGGAGGAGGAGGATGCCCGCTCCCAATGGCCGTGAAGGTCACCGCAGCCCTGAGCTTTTATGCCACCGGACAATTCCAGGGCTTGGTGGGGACATGAGCGGCATCTCTCAGTCTACAACCCACAAGTACATTTGTGAGATCACGGATGCCGTATAATCCTGGGCAGCAGACTATATCGACTTTGTGCTGGACCATGCCCATCAAGCAGGATTCTTTGCCATTGCCATGGTGCCTCAGGTCCAGGGGATAATAGATTACAAGCTTGCTGCCTTGCACGCTCTGGGGCCTCAGGTAATGCCCTTCATTAACAGGAAGGGGTTCCACTCCCTGAATGTTCAGCTTGTGTGAGACCATCGCCTCCAGATCATGCATGTGTGTGCACGTTTCCCAGGGACAGCTACATCCTGGGACACACTTGAGATCCCCAGCGTCTTTGAGGGACATCCCAGGATGACAGGTTGGCTCTTGGGGGAGAAGGGGAACCTGCTGAGGTCCTGGCTGATGGCTCCAGTACAGAGGCCGGAGACTAAAGCGGAGATCCGATATAATGAGGCCCATGCTACCAACTGTGCGGTCATTTAGCGGTGCATCGGACTGCTCAGAATACGGTTCCCATGTCTGGACTGTTCTGGTGATGCCCTGCAGTACACCCCCTCCCCCCCCAGAGTTTGCCCAATTTGTTGTGGTCTGCTGTGCCCTCCACAAGCTGGCACAGCAGCAGGGTGACAGGAGGGAGGAGTAGGCGGAGACACATGTGGCAGCATCCGAGGAGGAGGTGGGCCAGGAGGGGCTGGAGGAGAGCCCGGGAAGGACCCGCGGGAGTAGCCAAAGGATGGAGTAGCCAACAGGTCGTGACAAGAGTCTGGAATGCCCATAGGGCAAGGGTGGCCCTCATCCTCACCCACATCTCCTGGATGAGGCTTTATCCATCAGCTCACTTCTCCAACCCACCCACAACTCCCGCCACCACTTACCCCCTTCCCCCATTGACCACCCTTTCTACACCCCCATCCTTCTTACCCATTCTCTGACACTTCCACACCATTTGTCAACACTGTCCCACCCTTCAAGGTTCTGTGTAACATCATTCCAAGGTGATGGACCTGCGTCGGCACTGTCACCGGGTCAATATACAAGGCAAGAGAGTGATGATCACTCGCTGTGAGGTAAGCTCTGGTGCTCCTCAGTTTATGCCAGTCTTTCTAAACCATGGTGTTGATGCCCTCATCGATGGTCCTCAATGACTGGGCCATGCTCTGCAATGCCCTAGCAATGCCCACCTCCATTTGGAACATGTCCCTCAGCGACTGGAGCATGATATCGAGGCCCTCAGCCATGGCTGTCACAGACTGAGCCATGTGTTGGACACCACCGAGGCGCTCCAGGCTCTCCACTGTGGTCATCACCCTAGCAGTCTTGGCCTTGGTGCCACGCATTGCCGGCTCCATCTCCTGCGCCCGTCGCCTTTGGGACTCCTCCAATCGGCTATGCACTCGCCGGAATATTGCTGATATCCCCTCATGAATCACACGACTGCCCTAGTGTCCGCATCAGCTCCGGGTTAACCTTGCCCAGAGGCTCTGCATCTGACTGGGGCTCATCTGAGTGTTGGGATGCAGCAGACCTCTGACTGCTGACTCCCTTGCATGCTCCTGCCTTCACGTCTGTGGTGCTCACCGGATTGTGCCCCAGACGCCTGCCCACTAATGTCGCCCACCGAGGTGTGTGTCCGCACTGGTGGAAGGTGGGGGCGATAGCTGGGACATCTCGGTGTTGGTCTCCATTGGGCTCTCCTCTGAAGCGGTTGCTTGGGTGGCGGGGGTGGGCGACTCAAGATGGGCCTGCCCCATCAGATGGAGAACCTGTGAGAAAATTGATATGTGGTCAGTGAGAGGGAAGGATCTTTTTATCTGACGTGAACAGCTCACTTGAGACAGGTCACCTGGGTGAAGGGGCAGTGGATCCTCACGTCTGCGGTACAAGCTAAACTCGTTGTCAGTGACTCCTCGGTCAACCCCGCGATCTCTTGGGCCCATTCCTTATAGGGGGTGAGGACTCTGATATCTGGAACTCCACCATCCATCTGGGCCCTCTCATGCCTATTATGAAATTTCTCCCGCAGCGACGGATAAGGGGTATAGTGAGCTATGCACTTGGTGCATTAGGTTGAGATCTATAACTAGTGGCATGTGTGGGCACCGCACCTGGACATTGAGGGGTTGTGTGGTGGGTGCCAGGGTGTGCTGGGGCACAGGCGCAGTGATCGGATGTGGAGTGATTGCGAGGTGCAAACCTCTGACTTGTTTAGTTAGGTACGGCGGTCCTCCTGGACACGGTGCCCAAACTGACAGCTGTTGCCACTTCTCCCAGGGGAACTGGATATCCCGTCTCACATCCACGGTATCCAGAAGCCTGGCCAGGTGGCATCCACAAAGCGAAGGACAGGTCTGCATGGTGCCATGCTTGTGTGCTGATTGGGAGTGAGTTGTGAGGGAGTGTTTAAAAACAATTTCCCCTTGTTAGTGGACAGCTGCCTGGCGCGAGTCTGGAAGATCAGCTGGCGAGGTAGCCAGTACTGGCGTGAAGCTTGTGGGGGCACAATTCTGGCACTTTGTGCCATTAAATACAGGTCGCAATCTTGCCAGTGCGGCTGTTAGGAAACACTCAGAAAATCGCACCCAACATAGCACATAGACTTTTTCCATTAAATCCTACCGTACTCTATTTTCATTTTCAAAAGTTGCTCAAGGTGTTCAAGAAAGGTTACTACATAAGATATGAGTTCAAGGTGTTGGGGGTGATATATTAACATGGAGAGGATTGGCTAATGAACAGAAAACAGGATAAATGGGCCATTTTCAGGTTGGCAAACAGTAACGGGTGGATTGACCCAGGGATCAGAGCTGGGCCTCAACTATTCACAATGGCTTAGATGAAGGGGCCGACTATATTGTAATCAAATTTGCTGATTAAACAAAGATAGGTTGGCAGCAAATTGTGAGGAGGACACCAGGAAAATTCTGCAAAGGGATTTAAATAGGTTAAGTGAGCAGGAAAAAGAGGTTGCCCATTTTGTCAAGAAAAATAGAAAAGCAGAATATTATTTAAATGGAGAGAGACTACAGAATACTGTGTTAATGAGGGATCTGGGTGTCTCCGTACAAGAATCACAAAAACCCAGCATGTAAATACAGTAAGTAATTAGGAAGTCAAATGGAATATTGGTCTTTATTGTGAGGTGAATGGATGTAAAAGTAGAGAAGTCTTTCTACAGCTTTACAGGGCATTGCAGTGACCATACGGAGAGTACTGTGTACAGTTTTGATCTCCTTGTTTAAGAGGGATATACTTGCACTGGAAGCAGTTCAGAGAACTTTCAGTAGGCTGATTCCTCGGGCGAAAGGAAAGGTTGAGTGAATTGGGCTTACACTCATTGGACTGTAGAAAAATGAGAGGTGATCTTATTGAAACATATTCTGAAGGGGCTTGACAGGTTAGATACTGAGAGGATATTTCCCTTGGGGGGGGGGGGGGGGGGGTGATCTAGAACTAGAGGACACAGTTTAAAAATAAGTTGGGTAGAATTCTCCGACCCCCCCTGGCCGGGTCGGAGAATCGGAGCGGCGCCACGCCGCCCCGACGCTGGGATGCAACTTTCCGCAGTGTGGGGAATCGGCACCGGCGTGGTCGGTGCGGCGCCAGTTGGGGTATGCGCCGATTCTCCGGCCCGGATGGGCTGAGTGGCTGTCACCAAAGAGCCGAGTCCCGCCAGCGCCGTTCTAACATCCTATGAGTCGGCGGGACCTCGGTATTGAAGGGTCCGGGGGCGGCCTGTGGGGGGAGAGGGGGTTCTGACCCCGGGGAGTGGGTGGGGGGGTCTCCGTAGTGGCATGGGGGGGGGGTGGCGTGGGCCGCTGCAGCGCTGTGCTAGCCCCCAGTGGGCTGCAGAATGGGGTCCCGGAACGGGCACCGACGCCAGAGTAACACACTCCCGATTTTACGCCGGCAGCGGCACTTAGCTGCCCGATGGGAGAATCCCGCCCAAGGAGTCTCCCATTTAAGGTGAATACAAACGGGAATTTTTGCAATTCTCCACAGGGAGCACTGAAGGCTGGATAATTGAATAAACTCAAGGCTAAGTTAGACAGGTGTAATCCTCATGAGAGTCGCAGGATGTGGCTGTGAGGTTCCTCATGACCTTGGACGAATATGAGCTTCCCTGATTGGGGGCCCGGGGAGGGGGCTTTCCCTTAACAAGGGGAGCCCTGCAGACATAAAATCCCCGGCCTGGCTGTGGGTCGGGGTGGGAGACCCTTTGGGGAGTGGAGTTGTAGATAGTAATTTTGTGTAATTGAAACTTTGGCTTTGCGTCCATTTTCGCTTCCTTGTGGTAACTCTGTCAGGATCCAATGACAGGCTTTTGATGAGATGGGAGTCGAGGCTTCTTCGGGGCAGGCAGGAAAGTTGGGTTAAGGCCACAATCCAATCAGCCATGATTGTATTGAGTGACACAACAGGCTTGATGGGCCGAATTGTCTCCCATTTCTTATATTCTTCTAACTGGCTTCATTGCTGCTGGGTAAAGGAGGGGACATTCGCGTATTGTTCGTGCTTCTGAATGTTATTCAGAATGTTATTCAGTTATTTGCCTTCTGGAAATGTTGATGCATGGATATTAGATGTGGAAAAGATTGGGTTTGGCTGCAATGTCTGCTGTCTCAACAGGGATGAATAGTTTGCCCATAATCTTCATCAAAACTCACAACACTTGGGAGAAGTAGTGGGATGGTGCTCTATGTCTCTGTTGCCTTTCCGTAGAGAAGAGTCAACCGCTTCAGGTGAGGAAAGGGGGGGGGGGAGTTGGCAAAAAAGCAAAACAGTAGTGAAGAAAATAGAATTTCAAAACTTAGTGATATTTTGCTGTCTATTCAGAAAGCTGCAAATTGACTAGTGGCTCAGTTTAAAGCAGGGGTTTCTGAGTAGCTGCTGTGTATTAGTACGATACAATAATAGAAGTTACATAATATAAGTACTTTCTCAAGGAGGTGCTATACTGAAGGCTAGCATTTACATTTGACAATCCAGCATTGCTACTTCTAGAGGCACCAACTACACCATTCAGAGATGGAACTACAACCATGGATGGATGGCACTTTTGGAGGGAGCACCAACAACTAGTATTTATACAGCACCTTTTCTGTAAAACATGTTTCAAGGCATTTCACAAGAGTGTTACCCAAAAAAACCCTCCTACAACAGAAATGAAGCCTTTATTGACTGGCAGAACATCCTATGGTTGCAAATCACGAAGAGAGAATTCCAACTATGCAAATCTGACGCTCAAGACAAATCCTGAAGATAAAGGACAAGTGGTGGGAAGAGAAAAGCCCCAGGGGTCCAACAATTTTCTGACCATCATGACTTGCAAAGCTTTTTTGAAGCCACTAGGGCTATCTCTAGTCTGAGGTCAAATGGACAACATCCTGTTCATTCAAAGGATGATGTTTTTCTTTTTTTCCAATTAAGGGGCAATTTAGGTGGCCAATCCACCTACCCTGCACATCTTTGGGTTGGGGTCACCTCGGCTAGGCTATTAGATCCCGGATACTGGTTATTTAAGTGTATATTTAAGTGTTCCGAATTACACACGTAAATATGCAAATTTAGGTCCTGCCTGGTGTGGGCAGGATCCAGATCGTGATGTTTCGCTGGATCCCATTAGGTCTCACGAGGCATGGTGAGCAGGGTAAATCTCGCAAGAGGCCCAAGTCAGGGGGGCGGCATGTGGCGCAGTGTTTAGCACTGGGACTGCAGCGCTGAGGATCCGGGCTTGAGTCCTGGCCCTGGGTCACTGTCCTTGAGGAGTTTGCACATTCTCCCCATGTCTGCGTGGGTTTCACCCCACAACCCAAAGATGTGCAGGTTAGGTGGATTGGCAGTGCTAAATTGCCTCTTAACAGGAGGTGAAAAAAATTATTGGGTACTCTAAATTTATTTTTAAAAATAGGCCCAAGTCAGGTGCGACATGCCGTTAGGTCACATCCTATATTCAAGAAGAGAGATAAATTAAGCTGTGGAAACTAGCAAGCTATTTCACATCATTTCATAGCAGGGAAAATCATTACATTGCATTCTTCTAAATCTACTTCTTCTGTGGCTGAGGAAATCCTCCCAGAGAGGCACGGTGGCTTAGACTAGAGTCAAGCAAGACAATCTGATAGCTCCTATACTCTTTACAGTCAACTTGACAGTTGGCTATTCATCTCACCAAAGATCAACAGCTCTCTGGCGTCAGTCTTAAAAAAATATCAAGATGGAAAATTCTTTAATATCATTCGCCTCGGTGACAAAACTAAACTTGATTACCAGATCTACAATTTGTGGATGACTGCACCAAGACCTTGGCAGAAACGTGCGATCCTGAGCAGACGGCACATAGGGGCATGGGAATTAGGAGCAGACGTAGGCAATTCAGCCCTTTGAGCCTGTACGCCATTCAATCAGATCATGGCTGACCTCTTCCTGGTCTTCAATCCAGCTATACACTTGTTCCCCATATCCCCATGAACCGGTTTTTAAAAATTAGAAATGTATCAAGCTCCTTCTTGAAACCATTTAATGACTCCGATTCCACTGCACTATGGGGCAGCGAGTTCCACGAAAAACGTTGGGCGAGATTCTCCGACCCCCCACCAGGTCAGAGAACTGCCGGGGGGTGGCGTGAATCCCGCCCCCGCCGTCCACGGAATTCTCCGGCACCAGAGATTCAGCGGGGGTGGGAATTGCGCCGCGCCAGTTGCCGGTCGCTCGCAGCGCCCCCCCCCCCCGTACGATTCTTCGACCCGTGATGGGCCGAAGTCCCGCTGGTTCTTTGCCAGTCCCGCCGGCGTAGATTAGACTACTAGGTCCCTTACCAGCGGGACCTGGCGGCGCGGGTGGGCTCTGGGGTCCTGGGGCGCGAGGCCATCTGGGCCCAGGGGGTGCCCCCATGGTGGCCTGGCCCGCGATCGAGGCCCACCGATCCGCGGGCGGGCCTGTGCTGTGGGGGAAGCCTTTTCCTATGTAGCGGCCGTGTAGGCCTCTGCGATGGCTGGCGTGTAGATGAATCCCTCCTGTGTATGCGCGGGGATGGTCAGCAGCCGCTGATGTTCCTGCGTGGACTCTCACGGGTTGGCAGAGTCCCTTCGGCCCCGGCTGGCGTGGCGCCAAAGGCCTTCCACGCCAGCAGGCGGGGCGCAAACCACTCCGGCGCCGGCATAGCCCCTGAAGGTGCGAAATTAGGAGCAGAATAAGCTTTTAAGCATCTGAGGACAGGCACTGCACTGCCAACTTTCAATGTTCTTAAATCCTAACTAGCATTTTGCTAAGATCAAATAGTGTTGGCTTTTCAGCCAGCCATCTGCTTTCTCCATGCTGACTGACTACATTTAGATAACAGATCACTATCGTTGGCAATGAGGATGCTGTCAGATTCACTGATGTAATGTTTCTTGTCTCATTATGATAACAAGGCTAAGAAATTATGTCATCTGAAATAGTGGGAGAAGGGTTGAAATAGGTAGGAAAAGATTTCCCCAAATTTTCGTTTTTCTTCCCCCTTCTGAAGTTGGGTCATGGGAGAGAGGTAGCATAATTTGATGATCTATTCCATCTTCCAGAACACATGGGAATTTCTTATAGCTACCACATGCTCTGTGTAACATTGCAATAAAACATCTAAATCTGGCTGGTTTAGCACAGTGGGCTAAATAGCTGGCTTGTAATGCAGTACAATGCCAGCAGTGCGGGTCCAATTCCCGTACCGGCCTCCCCGAACAAGCACCGGAAAGTGGCGACGAGGGGCTTTTCCCAGTAACTTCATTGAAGCCGACTCGTGACAATAAGCGATTATTATCATTAAATCTAGCCGAGTGCATCTCCGGATTAACCAAAATGCCGTGCGAATGTCTGCCAACATTTCAATGTCCACGCACGCACAGCTTTGATGTGATAAAATGTTTACTGCAAAGCATCTTGGAAAATTCAAGTTGTTTAAAAAACCTGACAGCCCTGCTCGATGAAAAAGGATTAAATAAATTGCATTTTAAAGTTTTTTTTTAAGCCAGGTTTGCTTTTGACTTTCGTTTAGATAATATTATTGGAGCCTGAAGTTCTGGGCTCCACACCTTAGGAAGGGTATTTTGGCCTTGGAGGGAGTGCAACATAGGTTTGTAAAAATGATAACTGGATTACAGGGGTTGACATTAGACATGGTTTCGCTAGAATTTAGAAAGTTAAGGGATAATCTGATCGAAGTATTCACAACATTAACAGTAAAGACTGTGTGGATAAATATTTCCACTGGTTGGAGATCCTAAAACTAGGGGTCATAATCTAAAAATTAGGGCTAAACCTTTCAGGAGAGATGTTAGGAAGAACTTCTTCACTCAAAGAGTGGTACAGGTTTGGAACTCATCTACAAACAGTAGTTGAAGCTAGGACAATTGTTAATTTTAAATCTGAGAAAGATAGTTTTTTGTTAAGCAAAGATATGAAGGGATATAGGCCAACGGCAGGTATGTGGAGTTAGGTCACAGATCAGTCATGATCTCACTGAATGGCTGGACAGGCTTGATGGGCTGAATGGCCTACTCTTGTCCTATGTAAGTTCTAAGTACCTGATAATTTATATTGAGAGTACCAATAATCAGATATTTAGTTTATGCATTGCTCATTGATGTTGCTTTATCTTGTTTACAGACAATGGGAAATTCATATGCTGGGCAGCTGAAATCTGCACGCTTTGAAGAGGCTCTTCATAATTCAATAGAGGCATCACTTCGTTCCAACAGTATTTCTCCTCGACCGATCTTCTCTCAGCTGTACCTTGAATCGGATCAGCCACCTCTATCCCCTGAAGGTTAAGATAATTTTTGTTTAGTTTCGTTGATTTACTGCAGCGAGTGAGTTTTGATTGCTGGCATCCATTCTAAAACTGATATTTTCACTTCCTGAGGAACTTTTTATGAAAGATTGCGGTACGTGTGTGCAAATTACACTGCATACAGTAAGACGTGTAATGTTGCTGAAAAAAAGAGCTATGTTATCAAAGCTTTTTGTCTTGTACTCATCAGGACAGCCCTCTAGAAATTACCAATAGTGAAAGGGGAACAACAATTTATACTGCATGAGAGGACAGTGCTGATTGGATGGCAAGTGGACTCTAATTGGTGGAGGTATTGCTATGGAGAATGCAACATGGAACAGTTGATTTACATAGAATTTACAGTGCAGAAGGAGGCCATTTGGCCCATCGAGTCTGCACCGGCTCTTGGAAAGAGCACCCTACCCCCTACCCAAGGTCAACACCTCCACCCTAACCCCATAACTCAGTAGCCCCACCCAACACTAAGGGCAATTTTGGACACTAAGGGCAATTTATCATGGCCAATCCACCTAACCCGCACATCTTTGGACTGTGGGAGGAAACCGGAGCACCCGGAGGAAACCCACGCACACACGGGGAGGATGTGCAGACTCCGCACAGACAGTGACCCAAGCCGGAATCGAACCTCGGACCCTGGACCTGTGAAGCAATTATGCTACCCACAATGCTACCGTGCTGCCCTTTACCGTGCAGTGAGATTGTCCAGCTTTGTTCGAATTCAACCGGCAGGTTGTCTCTGATTGGTCAAGTCATTGCCCTGGGGAATGAACCAGGAAATGACTGTTCTTCAAGCTTATGTTAGTTGAAAATGGTGCAATGGTGGGCATGTTCTGCAAAGGACAGGGCCCTAGCATGAATATATGTGGCTTCTAGCTTGTGTCATTGAGCCAGACTGCAAGCCTGACTCACAATCCTAAATCACTCTTGTGCTAAGAATTACACTGAATGCAAATTTACATAATGAGACGTGACTGAAAACCTAGGTAACTATCGAATCCGCTAAAGCAGCACGCATTGACCAAGAAGGTAGAAAGCAAAGATTATGGGCAGGATTTAACTAAATGGGAAAAAGTCCCATAGTGAGTGTATTTAGCCACATGTTTCCCAGTGCTCACAGTGCCGAGAAACACAACACTATAAAACGGCACCGGGGTTTGATAGGGGGCCTCAGCTGGGAACGCATGGCCGAGGCCACACGTTGCTCCTTTAGTGTACTGAGGAACTTCACTCACCGGAACATCTCAGTGTAGCAAGAGATCTTCCCTCGGAATTGTAATTTCCTCTGGAAGAAGTCAGTGCTATCACTATGGGTTCTATCGCCAGGGCAAAAAGGAGCAGCGATAATAGGCACCCCTGACTTGTACCCCTGTTCATTGGGAAGTATCCCGAACTTGTCGCATTAATGCGACCACTAGCCATGGGGACTCGATACAGAAGCTACTTCTGTATAGAGTGAACTTGCGCCCGATTCCAAACCTCCCAAGCTCCTTAATGAGGTACTCCCACTCTACCCTGTCAAATGCTTTCTCTGCATCCATAGATATAATCACCTCCAACTTAGAGGCTGAAGAAGGGGAGAGGACAACTTTCAGAAGCCGCCGTACATTAGCCGACAGTTGATGCCCCTTCACAGATCCTGTCTGGTCTTCTGCACCTATACCTGGGACACGTGACTCTATATGCAAAGCCAGCACTGTAGCCAATACCTTGGCTTCCACATTCAGTAAATGGGCCTGGAAGAACCATACTCCATGGGGCTCTTATCTTTCTTTAAGATGAGGGAGATGGAGGCACCAGGCAGGGAAACTCACGCTAAAGCATCATTGAACATATCTACCATTAATGGTACCAGCTGGTCTGAAAATCCTTTGTAAAACCCAACGGGATTCTTAATACATTACATAGAATTACATAGAATTTACAGTGCAGAAGGAGGCCATTCGGCCCATCGAGTCTGCACCGGCTCCTGGAAAGAGCACCCTACCCAAGGTCAACACCTCCACCCCATCCCCATAACCCAGTAACCCCACCCAACACTAAGGGCAATTTTGGACACTAAGGGCAATTTATCATGGCCAATCCACCTAACCTGCACATCTTTGGACTGTGGGAGGAAACCGGAGCACCCGGAGAAAACCCACGCACACACGGGGAGGATGTGCAGACTCCGCACAGAAATTGACCCAAGCCGGAATCGAACCTGGGACCCTGGAGCTGTGAAGCGATTGTGCTATCCACAATGCTACCGTGCTGCCCCTACTGCCCCTACATCCTACTGAAACTATCGGGTTTGCATGTTCTCGGCAGTATATCGTGGGTCAATGGGCATTAAAGGCTTGGCATGGGGGCATGAGGGGCCATAGGGGTTGGGTGGTGGGCATGAAGTGGCATGGACTGAACGTGGTGAGTGTTTGGAAGGTGAAAGGGTGTGAGGGGTGGGGGCGGAGGGCTGTAGTGCCTTTATGTTTTTATTTTAACCGGAACAGAGTTCCACAGCACCTGGGAGGCCTTTTAAGCCACCCGTCTCAGCACCCAGCAACCCACGGCTGTCTCCCAACGTCTTCCTGGGTCGGTTGGCCCGACTGCAGCCTGCTCTTACTGCCCAGCAATGAGGATCCCACCTTTGCAGGCACTTTCTCCCAAGGTAAGCTGGAATTTTCCCGACTCCTACCACTTGCCTGTAGGATGAAGATCCAGGCCGAGGACTCTTCGAGCTACTGACTGATAAAAGAAGCTGGACAAAAGGCATTTGGATGGGCTAGGGACTTTTGCAGCAATGCCAGAGCCATGCTTGGCTTGCTCTGACTTGCCTGCCCTACCCTTGTTCCAAACCATTTCTGCCCGAATCTTTCTGATGTAGTTTATTCATCGACCATTATTTTTCATTGCATTATGTGGGGCTTATGAACAGAAAGTCTGTGAAATGTCAATTAGTGGCTTAAAACGTTTTAGACCCTGTACATAATAAATGCATATTAGACGCCATAGCCTTCCTCCTGAGGGGCGGGATTCTCCGACCCCTGCTGGGTCGGAGACTCGCTGGGTGGGGGGGTGAATCCCGCCCCTGCTGGCTGGCGAATTTTCCGGAGTCGGAGTTTTGGCGGGAGCCGGAATTGCGCCGGTCGGCGGCCACAGGCAGCGGCCCCCCCGGCGACTCTCCGGCCCGCGATGGTCCGAGTGGCCGCCCGTTTTCGGCCAGTCCCGCAAACGCAAATTACAACAGGTAGTTGCCGGCGGGACCTGGCTTCATGGGCGGCCTCCGGGGTCCTCTTGGGGTGCGGGGGGAGGGGGGGGGGGGATCTGGCCCCGGGAGGTGCCCCCACAGTGGCCTGGCCCACGATCAGTGCCCACCGATCCACGGGCGGGCCTGTGCCGTGGGGGCACTCTAGTCTTCCGCGTCGGCCGCTGTAACAGTCTGCGGAACCCCCCCTGCGCATGCATGCGCTGGGATGACGGCAGCACACGCTGGCGTTCCGGCGCATGCGCCATCTCGCGCCGGCCACCGGAGGCCCTTCGGCGCTGGCGCAAACCACACCAGCGCCGGCCTAGCCCCTGAAGGTGCGGAGGATTCCGCACCTTTGGAGCGGCTCAATACCGGAGTGGTTCACGCCACTCCTTCACGCTGGAGTTGCCCGCCCCGCCGGTTTTTGCAGAATCCCGCCCCTCTTTCAGCCAAAAATGTTAAACCTGAGAATGCATGAACTTGAGGCTCAAGCTTCTCATATGGGCACAGCCTGACTATGGAAAACTTGTTCTAGACTTTCCAAGCAGAAAATGCTATTATGTGGGTAAGCTTCCTATTGTAAGTTTGTGCAATTTTTCTTATCTTTCTTATGCTATACATCTTATCTGCTGTGCGAGCTAACACAATCAAAAAATATTTCAAGCAATTTGATTGAGTCTTCCTTTTATTGGTGAATATTGCTGATTATCGATACTTGATTGTATGTTTACATGTATCTTTAATATTTACTTATTTTAATTTTATCTGTCTGTTTTCTTCATGTTCGATTGAATAGATTCCACTTTTCAGTTGTGATTCTGCACTGTTTTACGAATATGAAAGTAGATCCAATTAAGTGTGAACTTTACATACAGAAATATGTGACATCTGAGGTTCGATAGACAAATTTGTGTGCTTCGTGCAAGACCATTTATATGCAGATAAGCATCATCGGTGCTCAAAATTTAAATCAGGACTTAGTTTTGTTTATATCTTTTGCCTTAATATTGTCCCTCTTGATTTATTTTTACTCAATAGATAACAAGTGTGTTACAGCATTCAAATACAAAAGCAATATACTCTTTTGTATGTGTCAGATCCAGCGGCAGGGATGGACGGGATTATGGAAATCCTAGGGGAGTTTGGCTGGTTTTCGGGCTACAAGTTGAACATGGCAAAAAGCGAGATGGTTGTAGTGCAGGCGAGGGGTCAGGAGAATAGGCTGAGGGAGCTACCATTTAAGCTGGTTGGGGAAAGTTTTAGATATCTAGGGATACAAGTGGCGCGCGACTGGGATAAGATGCATAGGTTAAACTTGTCCAGGCTGGTGGAGCAAATGAGGAGCGAGTTTCGGAGGTGGGATGCACTCCCGCTGTCACTAGCGGGGAGAGTACAGACGGTGAAGATGACGATCCTCCTGAGATTCCTGTTTATTTTTCAGTGTCTCCCTATTTTCATTCCGCGGTCCTTCTTTAAAAGAATCGATAAAATCATCCTGGGATTTGTTTGGGCGGGGAAGTCTCCGCGGGTAAAGAGGGGAATGTTGGAATGGAACCGTAGCGAGGGGGGGCTGGCGTTGCCGAACCTCAGCAACTACTACTGGGTGGCTAACATAGCCATGATAAGGAAATGGATGGTGGGTACGGGGTCGGTTTGGGAGCGGGTGGAGGCTGCTTCGTGCAGGGGCACCAGCTTGGCAGCCCTGGTAACGGCTCCCCTGCCGCTTCCGTCGGCCAGGTACTCCACCAGCCCTGTAGTGGTAGCGGCTTTGCGGATTTGGGGCCAATGGAGGAAGCATGCGGGGGAAGTAGGAGCGTCGGTCTGGTCCCCAATATGTGACAACCACCGATTTGTCCCGGGGAAGATGGATGGCGGGTTTCAAGTGTGGCGGAGGTGGGAAGGATGGGTGACTTGTTCCTGGAAGGGGGCTTCGCGAACATGAGGGCGCTGGAGGAGAATTTTGGGCTGGCGAGGGGGAATGACTTTCAGTACTTGCTTTCGTACGTAGCCAGATCCCGTCCTTTCCACGCCTTCCACCAAGGGGGATCCAGGACAGGGTAATTCCCAGGGGTGAGGTAGGAGAGGGGAGAGTCTCAGATATTTATAAGGAGCTTATGGGAGCGGAGGACACAGGGACCGAGGAACTGAATCTTAAGTGGGAGGAGGAGCTTGGTGGGGAGTTGGAGGGAGGCGTATGGGCAGACGCTCTTGAGGAGGGTAAATGGAACCGCAACATGTGCTAGGCTCGGTCTGATTCAGTTCAAGGTGGTTCACCGGGCCCACATGACGGTGGCCCGGATGAGCAAATTCCTTGGGCTGGAGGACAAGTGTGCTAGATGTGGGGGAGCACTAGCGAACCATGTCCACATGTTCTGGGCGTGTCCAAAACTCAGGGGATACTGGCAGGGATTTGTGGGTGTCATATGCCGGGTACTGAAAACAAGGGTGGCGATGAGTCCAGAGGTGGCGATTTTTGGGGTGTCGGAAGACCCGGGAATACAGGTGGGGATAGAGGCCAACGATGTGGCCTTTGCTTCCCTGATAGCCCGGCGACGGATACTGTTGGCCTGGAGGGACTCAAAGCCCCCAAAGACTGAAGTATGGCTGTCGGACATGGCAAGCTTTCTCGGCTTGGAAAAAAATCAAGTTCGCCGTACGAGGATCATTATCAGGGTTCGCCCGGAGGTGGCAACCATTCATCGACTTCTTCGGGGAACTAATCATCAGCAGGGGGGGTAGAATAGTGTAGAGTAGGCGGGTCCACCTGCGAGACTGGTACTGTTATTTGCACTATGTTTTTTGTAATTGGTATCTGCACACTAATGCAGTAGTAACTAATGCAGTGCACTAATAACACTAATGTTACTGTTTACAATGCCAAAAATACCTCAATAAAATTGTCTGCTTAAAAAAAACCCAAAAACAATATACTGAGGATGCTGGATATACCGTGCTGCCACTGTGTTACCGTGGCAACACGGTAACACAGTGGTTAGCACAGTTGCTTCACAGCTCCAGCTTTCAGGTTCGATTCCCGGCTTGGGTCACTGTGCGGAGTCTGCACGTTCTCCCTGTGTGTGCGTGGGTTTCCTCCGGGTGCTCCGGTTTCCTCCCACAGTCCAAAAATATGCAGGTCAGCTGGATTGTCCATGATAAATTGCCCTTAGTATCTAAAAAACAGGTTAGGTGGGATTACTGGGTTACGGATATAGGGTGGAGACGTGGGCTTAAGTAGGGTGCTCTTTCCAAGGGCCGGTGCAGACTCGATGGGCCGAATGACCTCCTTCTGCACTGTAAATTCTATAAATTCTAAAGAGTAGAGAATGTCATAAGTACTCAACAGGTTAGACAGCATCTGTGGAGAAAAAAACTGATTTACCAGGCAGACTGTTCCGTGATCTCGCTGCAAGGATAAACAGTGGGCTGGGAACCTGGAAATGCTGGCAATGGGACCTCGAAGCAGATTTTGGAGGGGGCGACCAATTAACTGAGTGCTGTCAGGAGCCCTTTTCAATTGAGGATGGAGGTTGGGGCTCTTCGTCTGGAAGCCGGTGATGAGGAGAGGGGGAAGAGCAAGAAGGAAGGTTTGTGATAGTGTCAAAGGTAGGAGAAATTAAACATCAGAGGAATGATGATGAAAGATAAATAGGAGTGGTAACAGAACAAGTAAAGGGACAGAAGATATGTCCATAGGAGCTATAAGTGGGAATAGCAGAATCATTACCAACTGTTGCCGTCTGGAACAAATGGAGGCACAGGCTACGATTTGAAATTGTTGAGCTCAATGTGGACAATTGGAAAGCTATAGTGTTTAATCGATAGGTGAGACTCTTTAAATTACATTGAGCTTCATTGGAACTGGCTAGGAGGTCAAATAGTGTTCAGAATGGAAGTGGGGAGGGAATTCTCACTGTGTCTGTGTGGGTTTCCTCTGGGTGCTCTGGTTTCCTCCCACAGGTCCCAAAAACGACGTGCTGTTGGGCGAATTGGATAATCTGAATTCTGCCTCTGCGTACCCAAACAGGCGCTGGAATGTGGCGACTAGGGGCTTTTCACAGTAACTTCTTTGCAGTTTTAATGTAAGCTTACTTGTGACAATAAAGATTATATAAAAAAAAGAATTAAAATGACAAATGGCGGAAAGCTCTGGGTCAGATTTGTGGACTAACCAAAGTATTCCTTAAAACAGCCTGGTAAAAGAGCTGGGTTTGTGTCTCCTGCACTTGCACAGCAACATGCTGTGGGAAGGGAGGGTTGTTGGGGATGATTAAGCATACAGGTGCAGCAGACGGTAAAGAAAGTATATGGTATACTGGCCTTCATAGTGAGGATTTGAGTACAGGAGCAGGGGTGTCATGATGAAATTTGACAGGCCTCGGTGAGCCCACACCTGGAATGTTGTGTGTGCAGTTCTGTTCTTATCTGAGGAAGGTTGTTACTGCAATATAGAGAGTGCAGCAAAGGTTTACTAGACTGATTCCTGGGATGGCGGGATTGACGTATGAGGAGAGATTGAATCGGTTAGGATTGTATTCGCTGGAGTTCAGAAGATGAGGGGGGGGGGGGGGGGGGGGGGGGATCCCATAGAAACCTGTAAGATTCTGACAGGACTGGACAGGGTAGATGCAGGAAGGATGTTCCTGATGATGTGGGAGTCCAGAATCAGGGGTCACAGTCTGAGGATACGGGGTAGACCATTTAGGACTGAGATGAGGAGAAATGTTTTCACCCAGAGTGGTGAGCCTGTGGATTCCACTACCACTGAAAGTAATTGAGGCCAAAACATTACATGTTTTCAAGAAGGAGTTTGATATAGCTCTTGAGGCTTAAGGGATCAAAGGATCTGGGGGAAGGGCGGAACAAGCTATTGAGTTGGATGATCAGCTATGATCAAAATGAATGACAGAGCAGGCTCGAAAGGTGGGATGACCCCCTCCTGCTCCTTTTTTCTATGTTTCTATAATTGAAGAGTGGACCAGGATATTGCAGATGGAACAGTTATTTCAGAATGCTGAGAGGGGAGGGGAGAGGAAGATGATCTGTTGAATGTGGAGGCTGGTAGAGTTGAAAATGAAGAAGAGGAACCAAATGGTGTTCTGAGGGGAATGAGAAATGGTGAACAAGAAAAGGACAGGAAATAGGATGGACATGATCATGAGCCCTGTTATCCGCGATGGAGGAAGATTCTTGGTTGAGGAAAATCAAGGACATATCAGAAGCACTGGTTTGGAAGGTGGCATCCTCACATCCAATGTGGTGAAGATGGAAAAATTGGGAGAATGGAATAGAGTCCTTACAGGAAGCAGGGTGGGAAATGTAATCAAGGTGGCTGCGGGTGTCGGGAGTTATGGAAAACACTCGATGGCCAATCCTCAGGATTGGAAATAAGGAAGTTGAACAAGGGAAGAAAACGTTGGTTATGGACCAAGTGAAGTGGAATAAGGGTGGAAATCGATAGCCAAGTTGCTGAAAATTCTCTGTTTGAGGCAAGAGCAAGAAATGGCATGAATATAGTTCCTGATACAACATTGGAAGAAGAGGTAAGACAGAAACCTCAGTAGGACTGGGAGAAATAAAAGGCAGACAAAGTAAGGACCTGTTTTTCAAGGCAACATCTTTTATTTAGAGGAAGTAAGTGGAGTCTCGTGAACAATTGTTCAATGTGAGAACAAGTTTCGCCGGACTTGGGCCCTGGTTGGGTCTTTGTTCAAGGAAGAAGCCAATTGTGTGGTGAATCCGGTGTGGAGGGATTGATATCCATGGTGAAATAGAGATGGTTAGGACTTGGAAGCAGTTAAAGTGGGCAAGGGAATCGGACACATCACAGATGTATCGACTTTGTTCACCTGTTTAGTCATGCCTCCTTTTCTGTCAAAATTAAAACATCTGGTGAAAAATATTGCCTGAATAGTAAGATTTAAGGTTTAATATTCTGAGTGGTTGCTATACTGATGGTAATGAAATCTCAAAATATCAACCTCTGTATTAGTTTGACAATTTGAATGTTGGATAACGTTTTCCATGCAAAGTCTGTACAAGTATATTTACAACAACATAATTATGTAGCACCTTTAACATTCTGAAACACGCCAAGACACAGGAGCATTATAAAACAAAGAGAAATATTAGGTCAGATAACCGAAAGCTTGGTTAAAGAGTTTTCAAGCGTTTTAAGCAGTGCCTTAAAGGAGGAAAGTAAGGTAGTGAGGTGGGAAGGTTTAGGGAGGGTATTCCAGAGCTTGGGGATTTGGTAACTAAAGGTGCGGCCATCAAGTTGGAGCGATTAAAATTGGGGATGCAAAAAGAGGCCAGAATTAGGGAGTGTTGTGGGGGTGGAGGATTGACAGAGATAGGGATAGGTGAACCATGGAGGGATATGAAAACAAGGATGAGAATTTTAAAAATCAAGACATTGCTGGATCAGAGCCAATATAGGTCATGGAGCATGGGGGTGATAGGGAAATGTGATTTGGTGGAAGTTAAAACATGAGAGAGTGGAGTTTTGGATGATCTCAGGATTACAGAGGATAGTCTAACCATCACCTCTTGACATCCAACAGCAATATCGTTCCTGAATCTCTCACTATCAACATGTGCGGGAGTGTTGATCGGGATGGGTGGGTGGGGATGTGGAATCGGTTATCATTGATCGTAAACTGAACTGACTAGCCACATAAATACTGTGGCGACAAGAGCAGGTCAGAGGCTAGGAATCCTGTGGTGAGTAACCCCCCCTCCTGACCCCCCCAAAGCCTGTCCATCATCTATAGGCCACAAGTCAGGAGTGTGATGGAATACTCCCCACTTGCCTGGATTAGTGCAGCTCCAACAATACGCAAGAAGTTCAACACCATCCAGGTCAAAGCAGCCACTTGATCGGCATCCCTTCCACAAATAGTCACTCCCACCACTACCAACAAACAATGGTATGCACCATCTACAAGATGTACTGCAGGAACTCACCAAGGCTCTTTAGGCAGAACCTTCCAAACCCACTACCACCCAGAAGGACCAGGGCTGCAGGTGCATGGTAACACCACTATCTAGACGTTTCCCTCCAAGCCACTCATCATCCTTCATTGTCGCTGGGTCAAAATTCTGGAACTCCCTCCCTGACAGCACTGTTGATGTACCTATGCCACATGGACTGCAGAGATTCAAGAAGGCAGCTCACCACCACTTTCTCAAGGGCAATTAGGGATGGGCAATAAATGCTGGCTTAGTCACTGACGTCCACACCCTTGAATGAATAAAAAATTGCACGTGAACATCTGCAGGATTGGAATAACTGAGTCTAGAGATAATGCAGGCATGAATGAGAGTTTCAGCAGCAGGTGAGCTGAGTGAGACGGGCAAAGTCGGGTGCTGTTGCAGAGTACAGATAGGTGGCCTTATTAATAACCTGAACATAGGTGGACTTTGTGACAGCCTGAACATAACTTTGGAAGCTGATCTTGGGATCTAATGTGACACCAAAGTTGTGACCAAACTTATTTAATCCCCAATAGTTATCATGGAGAGGAATGAAGTTTGGAATGTGGACTAAGACAATGGACAGGATTTTCTGGCCCCCTGCCTGCTGTCGGAACCGTCTGATTCTGTTGAAAGTCAATGGACTTTTGGCTGGGAAGCTGAGCGCCTGCGATGGGTCCCTCTATGTCAGGGCTGGAAAATTGTGGTAAATGGCTTTCATTTTCCCAATATTGAATTGGAGTGAATCCCTGCTCACCAGTACTGGATGTGGGATAGGCAGTCTGATAAATTAGCAACACTGGAGAAGGCGAGAAGATAGTGGTGGTGAGATAGAGCTGGGAAATGTTGGCGTACATGTGAAAACTAATGCTGTGCTTTACGTTAATGCCACCAAGGGACAGCATAGAAATAGAATGGGGCCAAGGATCGATCCTTGGGGGACACCAGAGGTAACCATGCAGGATCAGGAAGAAAAGCCAATCCAATTAGTTCTCTTTTAATAGCATAGATCCATTAAGGGAAGCTTGATAAGCACATGAGGGAACAACATGTGGATGGATTAGCTGCAGGATGGGAGCTCACGTGGAGCATAAGCAATGGCATGGATCAGTTGGGCCAAGAGGCCTATTTCTATGCTGCACATTTAATGTAATTCTATGATCACAGAATTAACTAAATGGGTACATCCCTAAATACCTGTTGAAGGAGACAGAAAGATCTTACCAACACTGAAGTAATGTCAACTGAAATTCTTTTAATTTTTTCTTCACAATTGGGGCATACTTTTGAACAAAAAAATAACCCCCTGGAATTTGTTTCTGATTTAAGTAGGTTTTTAAAGAAATAAATCTCTGAACTGTAGGAATGGTACTTCACAACTTTGCTGTTTAGTTTGGCTAAAATATACATGGCTTTGATGATAATAACAATGATTCCATTATCGAGTAAATCCGGCTGACCTGTTACTGTGTGCGATATAATCCAGATGTGTGATTGAGATAATATCAGGTCTCACCTACTCGTGCATAAATTATCTGATTAACACCAGGATGTAAGTTAGACGAGTAGATGTCCTGTGACATTTACACTGTTGAGTAGGAGACTTGACACGAACAGGGGTATGACTATCAGAGACGGTGCATTATCAGAATTGGGTGTGCTTCATGGAATTTTCTGAACTGAAATGAGATTTCCAGCTGGAGCAGCATTTTCAGGTGTGCTCCAAAGATCTGGGAACACATTGTTTGGGGCACCCAGAGTTTGTGGGGTATAGGAGAGGGTGACTTAGGAACTGTGGCTGACTGGAATTTAGTAATAATGTTTCCGAGGAATTCTTGTAAAGGTCTGGGAGTGTTGTGGGAAATTATGGAACTGGGAATATGGTTATGGGATCTAAGAGAGTTGTAAGGAGAAAGTCCGAGATTCAGCAAGGTTTTGGAAAGACACTTTGTAGCAACTTTGGGTTACATAAGAACATAAGAACTAGGAGCAGGAGTAGGCCATCTGGCCCCTCGAGCCTGCTCCGCCATTCAATTAGATCATGGCTGATCTTTTGTGGACTCAGCTCCACTTTCCGGCCCGAACACCATAACCCTTAATCCCTTTATTCTTCAAAAAACTATCTATCTTTACCTTAAAAACATGTAATGAAGGAGCCTCAACTGCTTCACTGGGCAAGGAATTCCATAGATTCACAACCCTTTGGGTGAAGAAGTTCCTCCTAAACTCAGTCCTAAATCTACTTCCCCTTATTTTGAGGCTATGCCCCCTAGTTCTGCTGTCACCCGCCAGTGGAAACAACCTGCCCGCATCTATCCTATCTATTCCCTTCATAATTTTAAATGTTTCTATAAGATCCCCCCTCATCCTTCTAAATTCCAACGAGTACAGTCCCAGTCTACTCAACCTCTCCTCATAATCCAACCCCTTCAGCTCTGGGATTAACCTAGTGAATCTCCTCTGCACACCCTCCAGCGCCAGTACGTCCTTTCTCAAGTAAAGAGACCAAAACTGAACACAATACTCCAGGTGTGGCCGCACTAACACCTTATACAATTGCAACATAACCTCCCTAGTCTTAAACTCCATCCCTCTAGCAATGAAGGACAAAATTCCATTTGCCTTCTTAATCACCTGTTGCACTTGTAAACCAACCTTCTGTGACTCATGCACTAGCACACCCAAGTCTCTCTGAACAGCGGCATGCTTTAATATTTTATCGTTTAAATAATAATCCCGCTTGCTGTTATTCCTACCAAAATGGATAACCTCACATTTGTCAACATTGTATTCCATCTGCCAGACCTGAGCCCATTCACTTAACCTATCCAAATCCCTCTGCAGACTTCCAGTATCCTCTGCACTTTTCGCTTTACCACTCATCTTAGTGTCATCTGCAAACTTGGACACATTGCCCTTGGTCCCCAACTCCAAATCATCAATGTAAATTGTGAACAATTGTGGGCCCAACACTGATCCCTGAGGGACACCACTAGCTACTGATTGCCAACCTGAGAAACACCCATTTATCCCAACTCTTTGCTTTCTATTAATTAACCAATCCTCTATCCATGCTACTACTTTACCCTTAATGCCATGCATCTTTATCTTATGCAGCAACCTTTTGTGTGGCACCTTGTCAAAGGCTTTCTGGAAATCCAGATATACCACATCCATCGGCTCCCCGTTATCTACTGCACTGGTAATGTCCTCAAAAAATTCCACTAAATTAGTTAGGCATGACCTGCCTTTAACGAACCCATGCTGCGTCTGCCCAATGGGACAATTTCTATCCAGATGCCTCGCAATTTCTTCCTTGATGATAGATTCCAGCAGCTTCCCTATTACCGAAGTTAAACTCACTGGCCTATAATTTCCTGCTTTCTGCCTACCTCCTTTTTTAAACAGTGGTGTCACGTTTGCTAATTTCCAATCCACCGGGACCACCCCAGAGTCTAGTGAATTTCGGTAAATTATCACTAGTGCATCTGCAATTTCCCTAGCCATCTCTTTTAGCACTCTGGGATGCATTCCATCAGGGCCAGGAGACTTGTCTACCTTTAGCCCCATTAGCTTGCCCATCACTCCCTCCTTAGTGATAACAATCCTCTCAAGGTCCTCACCTGTCATAGCCTCATTTCTATCAGTCGCTGGCATGTTATTTGTGTCTTCCACTGTGATGACCGACCCAAAAAACCTGTTCAGTTCCTCAGCCATTTCCTCATTTCCCATTATTAAAACTCCCTTCTCATCCTCTAAAGGACCAATATTTACCTTAACCACTCTTTTTTGTCTTATATATTTGTAAAAACTTTTACTGTCTGTTTTTATATTCTGAGCAAGTTTACTCTCATACTCTATCTTACTCTTCTTTATAGCTTTTTTAGTAGCTTTCTGTTGCCCCCTAAAGATTTCCCAGTCCTCTAATCTCCCAGCAATCTTTGCCACTTTATATGCTTTTTCCTTCAATTTGATACTCTCCCTTATTTCCTTAGATATCCACGGTCGATTTTCCCTCTTTCTTCCGTCCTTCCTTTTTGTTGGTATAAACCTTTGCTGAGCACTGTGAAAAATCGCTTGGAAGGTTCTCCACTGTTCCTCAACTGTTCCACCATAAAGTCTTAGCTCCCAGTCTACCTTAGCTAGTTCTTCTCTCATCCCCTTGTAATCTCCTTTGTTTAAACACAAAACACTAGTATTTGATTTTACTTTCTCACCCTCCATCTGTATTTTAAATTCCACCATATTGTGATCGCTCCTTCCGAGAGGATCCCTAACTATGAGATCATGAATCAATCCTGTCTCATTACACAGGACAAGATCTAGGACCGCTTGTTCCCTCGTAGGTTCCATTAGATACTGTTCTAGGAAACTATCGCGGATACATTCTATAAACTCATCCTCACGGTTGCCTTGACCGACCTGGTTAAACCAATCGACATGTAGATTAAAATCCCCCATGATAACTGCTGTACCATTTCTACATGCATCAGTTATTTCTTTGTTTATTGCCTGCCCCACCATCTCGTTACTATTTGGTGGCCGATAGACTACTCCTATCAGTGACTTTTTCGCCTTACTATTCCTGATTTCCACCCAAATGGATTCAACCTTATCCTCCATAGCACCGATGTCATCCCTTACTATTGCCCGGATGTCATCCTTAAATAACAGAGCAACACCACCTCCCTTACCATCCACTCTATCCTTCCGAATAGTTTGATACCCTTGGATATTTAACTCCCAGTCGTGACCATCCTTTAACCATGTTTCAGTAATGGCCACTAAATCATAGTCATTTACGATGATTTGTGCCACCAACTCATTTACTTTATTCCGAATACTACGAGCATTCAGGTAAAGTACACTTATGTTGGTTTTTTTACCTCTGTATTGAATCTTAACATCTCCAGTTTTATTCCTTTTGTTATTACTGGGCCTATTCACTGTGCTCCCCTCAGTCACTGTACCTTGTACTGTCGCCCTTATGGATTTCTGACTATGTCTTCTCTGCCTTGCACTTTTCCCCTTACTTCCTTTTGTTTCTGTCCCTGTTTTACTACCTTCCAACTTCCAGCATTGGTTCCCATCCCCCTGCCACATTAGTTTAAACCCTCCCCAACAGCTCTAGAAAACACCCCCCCTAGGACATCGGTTCCAGTCCTGCCCAAGTGCAGACCGTCCGGTTTGTACTGGTCCCACCTCCCCCAGAACCGGTCCCAATGCCCCAGGAATTTGAATCCCTCCCTCTTGCACCATCTCTCGAGCCACGCATTCATCCTATCTATCCTGACATTCCTACTCTGACTAGCTCGTGGCACTGGTAGCAATCCTGAGATTACTACCTTTGAGGTCCTACTTTTTAGTTTAACTCCAACTCCCTGAATTCCGCTTGTAGGACCTCATCCCGTTTTTTACCTATATCGTTGGTGCCTATGTGCACCACGACAGCTGGCTGTTCACCCTCCCCCCCCAGAATGTCCTGCAGCCGCTCCGAGACATCCTTGACCCTTGTACCAGGGAGGCAACATACCATCCTGGAGTCTCGATTGCGTCCACAGAACCGCCTGTCTATTCCCCTTACGATCGAGTCCCCTATCACTATAGCCCTGCCATTTTTCTTCCTGCCCTGCTGTGCAGCAGAGCCAGCCACGGTGCCATGAACCTGGCTGCTGCTGCCTTCCCCTGGTGAGCCATCTCCCTCAACAGTATCCAAAGCGGTATATCTGTTTTGCAGGGAGATGACCGCAGGGGACACCTGCACTGCCTTCCTACTCTTGCTCTTTCTTTTGGTCACCCATTTTCTATCTCCCTCAGTAACCTTCACCTGCGGTGTGACCAACTCGCTAAACGTGCTATCCACGACCTCCTCAGCATCGCGGATGCTCCAAAGTGAGTCCATCCGCAGCTCCAGAGCCGTCAAGCGGTCTAACAAGAGCTGCAACTGAACACACTTCTTGCATGTGAAGGAGCCAGGGACAGTGGACGTGTCCCTGAGCTCCCACATCGCACACGAGGAGCATGACACGGGTCTGGGATCTCCTGCCATGTCTTAAACCCTTGGTAAACTTAAACAACTAGAATTTCAAAATAAAAATAAATAAATTAGACAATGAAAAGAAAAAGAGAGACTACTTACCAGTCACTTACCAGGGTAAAAAAGCACCTCCTTACACTCTGCACCGAATTACCTCACTGCACCAAATTACCAAGTTTAAATCTCCCACTCTGTACGAGTCTCACTCCGGATGTGTCTCCTGGAAAAGTGCTCACTTCGGTTGCTGGGATTCTAGCAATATAGGGATGAGCAATGTCAAACAATTATGTAGGTGGAGGAGGGCCCAGGAAAACAGCAACCAAAATGCTGCTGGCACTTTCCAATGCTCTGGCCTCCACTCCATTTATCCTTACATGATGTGCCAACCGCTACTTTCCTCGTCATCAGCCAGTTCCCAACTTTTCTTTCTTTCTCTCAACAATCAAGCAAAATGTTCTGCTTCTAAAAATTAATAGATAGAACATTCATGGACTGCAAGAGCACAGATTTCCAGTATCTATTCCTGGTGTTTTTCAGTAGAATATTATTAATGAGTATATTATTGTGGAGAGGGAGTGTCCAATTGGTAGCGTCCCCTGCCCCTGAACCAGAAGCTCCAGGTTCAAGTCCCACCTCTACTTCATGGCCAAGAAAGGTGTGTTCATAACCTGGCCAATCTTGTTGGTTAACAGTTTGCAGATCTTTCCCACATGTGCCAATAGCAGATGGTAAGAGCAGGAGAGATTCCTGGTCAGCCATAGTCTCTCCTCATATGACAGTCCCGTCATCCCAGGAATCAGCCTGGTAAACCTTCACTGCACTTCCTCCGTTGCAAGAGCATCTTTCCTCAGATAAGGACACCAAAACTGCACACAATACTCCAGGTATGGCTTCACCAATGCCCAATACAATTGCAGTAAAATATCCCTATTCCTATACTCAAATCCTCTCGCTATGAAGACCAACATAACATTTGTCTTCTTTTCTGCCTGCTGTACCTGCGTGCGTACTTTTAGTAACTGATGCACGACGACACCAAGTACTCACTGAGTATCTACCTCTCTCAATTTGCACTCCTTCAAATAATAATCTACCTTCCTATTTTTGCTACCAAAGTGGATAATCTCACATTTATCCACATTATACTGCATCTGCCATATATATGCACTCTCACTCAGCCTGTCCAAATCCGGCTGAAGCATCTCTGCATCATCTTCACAGTTCACCCTCCCACCCTACTTTGTATCATCTGCAAATTTGGAGATAATGGCCGGGATTCTCCGGTCCCGCGGCCAAGTTCTGATGCCGGCGTCAAAAGTGGCGCGAGCCACTCCTGCGTCAACGGGCCTCTAGGCCCAGGTATTCACCCCTTCCTAGGGGGATAGTATGGCACCAGAGAGGTGTCTGCTGTTCTGGTGCTCGAAAGCTGGCACGCCACGGCCGGCGCGAGTTCGCTCACGCACGTGGGCTCCTGTCTCTGCGCCGGCCCCCAGGCAATATGGCGGAGCCCTACAGGGGCCTGGCACGGAGGAACATAGGCCCCCCACGGAAATAGCCCACCCGCCGATAGGTAGGCCCCAATTGTGGGCCAGGCCACCATGGAGGCCCCACCGGAGTCGGATCCCCCCACCCCCACCAGAACCCCTGAGGACCTGCCGGATAGGATCATATGTAACCTATGCTGGCGGGACTCGGCCAAACTCAGCGGGTACTCATCCCGTCGAGGTACAGAGAATTGCTGCGGGGACCGCTTTCAATGGCTCTCGACCAGCGTGGCAATGATCCCGCGTGCGCCCGAGAATCGGCGCTGGAGAATCGGCAGGCCGGCGTCAGAGTGGCGAGGCGCGATTCTCGACCTAGTGGGGGATCGGAGAATCCCGGCCAATACATTTAGTTCCCTCATCCAAATCATTAATATATAATGTGAACAGTTGGGATCCTTGCACAGTTCCCTGCAGTACCCCATTAGTCATTGCTTGCTAATAAGAAAAAAAACCATTTATTCCAACTTTTTGCTTCCTATCTGCTAACCAGCTTTCTAGCCATCTCAAGACACTACCCGTAATCACGTACCACGTGTTGTAATGTGAGTCTTTGTCGAAAGCCTTCTGAAAGTCTAAATAAACCACATCCACCCTGGTCAAATCTACGGGTTACATCTTTAAAGAATTATAGCAGATTTGTCAAGCATGATTTCCTTTTTGTTAATCCATGCTGACTTTGTCTGATTATATCACTGCTTTCCAAATGCAGTGCTATGAAATCCTTGATAATGGATTCTAGCAACTTCCCAAGTATAACGTTAGGCTCACTGGTCTATAGTTCCCTATTTTCTCTCTACCTCCCTTTTTGAATAGCAGGGCTATATTAGCTACCCTCCAATCTGTGGGAACCATTCCAGAATCCAAAGAATTTTAGAAAATGACCGCCAATGCATCGACTATTTTTAGGGCCACTTCCTTACGTACTCTGGGATGAAGATGATCAGACTCTGGAGATTTATTTACCTTCCATCCAGTTAATTTTCCCAAACCATTTCTCGACCAATACTAATTTCCTTCAGCTCCTCACGAAAACTTGTGTTACTCAGAACTTCTGGTACATTATTCATGTCTTCCTTTGTGAAGACAGACGCAAAGTATGAATTTCTTCCTCAGACTTTTCTTTGTGCCCTGTAATGAATTCCCCTCAATTTTGACTGTAAAGGGCCTACATTCGTTTTTATCAATTTTTTTCTCTTTACAAACCACGAGAAACTTTTAAAGTTAGTTTTTATGTTAGCTTAAATATTGTATTTTCCTCCTCTTAATTAATCTTAGTTTTTCTTGCTGATTTGTATGCCTCTACTTTGAATCTAATAACATCTCTAATTTCCCTTGTAAGCAATGGTTTGGCCACAGTTCCCTTTCTACTCTTGTGCCAAATAGGAATAAACAACTTTTGGAGTTCACTGTTCATTCTTTGAATTCCTTCCATTGCCTATCCACTGTCCTTCCTTTCAGTAATGTTTCCGAGTTCATCATAGCCAACTCAAGCCTCAGACTATCATATTTACCTTTATTGAGATTCAGGACCCTGTCTCAGAATTAACTTACCTCACTATCCACCTTGATTTTTTTTTTTTAAATTTAGAGTACCCAATTATTTTTTTCCAATTAAGGGGCAATTTAGCGTGGCCAATCTACCTATCCTGCACATCTTTGGGTTGTGGGGGTGAAACCCACGCAGACACGGGGAGAATGTGCAAACTCCACACGGACAGTGACCCAGGGCCGGGATTCGAACCCGGGTCCTCAGCGCCGTAGGCAGCAATGCTAACCACTGTGCCACCGTGCTGCCCCCCTATCCACCTTGATAAAGAATTCTATCGTATTATAGACACTCGCCCCCAAGGGCTCTCTCACAACTAGATTGAAAACTAATCCTTTCTCATTGCACAACACCCAGTCCAAGGTGGCCTGTTCACTTGTTGGTTCCTCAACATATTGATCCTAACCACAGCAAAAAACATGAACAGCTAATAATTTGCCCACTGCTGCCTCTCACATGATAATAGAAGGTTGTGTCCCACATGCTATTTTAATATGACAAGTTCATAGTACAAAATACAATTGTAATAATTTAAAAAAAAAAAATTAGTTCCCAATTCATTTTTTTCAAATTAAGGGGAAATGTAGCGTGGCAAATCCACCTACCCTGTACATCTTTGGGTTATGGTGGGGGAGAAACCCATGCAAACACAGGGAGAATGTGCAAACTCCACAGGGACAGTGACCCAGAGCCGGGATCGAACCTGGGACCTCCGGGCCGTGAGGCAGCAGTGCTAACCACTGCGCCACCGTACTGCCCTATAATTGTAATAAATTGATATAAATTCATCACTTGCCCAAAATGAAACATTTGAGAATTCAGCCATTTTTAATTTCAAAATCTTTTGAACTAGGCATCATAGATATCACAAAATGAGGGACATACTATTCTACGTTTCTTGCCTTGTTCATGCCCTTTATTTATCACAGCTCCTATTTTCTCACTATTAAGACATTATTATTCCAAATTGTTTTTCTCAGATACAGGTTAATTTGCCACAGTTTTGCCCACTTGACTAGAGAGGGAAATAAGAGGTGAACAAATACATTTGTATTTCAAAATTTTAAAATGCAAATGTAATAATCTCAGCAAGGCCAGTCTTTCTTTTATTTACGTAACGGAAAAGGCCACAACTCATAGCGCACAAGTCCAGGCCCAGGACCTAAAGAATACCAGCCCCAGCAGCGGGTTTTAAACTCGCGCTGCTTATTTCCCTTTGGGCGAGTACTCGCCTGCTCAATAGGGAATTTTATACTCCACGAATCCCACAGGGTGATCTATTGATGACCCCCGTAATGGCTACCATAACAGCAAATAAAACCTAATAACCTCACCTCACATAGCTGAGATACAAAGCATTGCCAATTCAGAGCTAAGGGCTGGTTGCAGGCCTTCCTGTTGTCTTATCATTTCCTCGCTCTGTTCTACTGCTGTCTCTCTTTTGTATGACCAAAGCTTGTCTTAATTAAGACTGCAAGCCATAGGCTTAGTGAGGAACAGCACTGTCACACACACTAAGGATCTCGTGCTCAGGCAGTGGCAGGAGGTGAGTTTGCCCAGGCCCAATCTCTTCTCGTCCAAGGTCTACAGCCAGCTGCTTTCAGGCACTGCTTCACCATAAACTGTCATCTGCCTCTCTCTGAACTTCCTGAAGATTCCTTGACTCTGAGACACCCTCTACCCCCCTGTCCAGTGAGATGTAATTTACATAGAACCTTTAAACACCAAGCTGACGGGATCCAAATGCTTTGTGATATTAATTAAACACTATAGTTTTTATCTCAGCAAAATGGCATTCTATTGGCGATCAATTGAATGGAAGGCCTTCTTTTTGAAGCAACTGACCCACATTTATACCGAAGCAAAAGGAAAAGCTGATCAAATTAATTCCAAATTCTGATGACTATCAAAAGAATACACCATAGTGCCATCCAGTGGCCCGAACCTGAAATGGCAGTGACACAGACTTGCTCGTTAGCTGGAAAATCTGATTGACTGGATTATGGAGGTGTTATGTAAAGGGCAAAAAGGTTGAGAAGGAATTACCTTAAAACACCACCAAAAAAATGGGCTCAGGCTTGCCTCCAGTCATTTCAACTGTGACTGCTGTCCATCCTGAGCCCATTCCATTATGTGTCAGCATAGGAGGGGACATGACCTTCTTCTCTCCAGGATTTCCCATAGTTTCTGCTAGGTTACCCCCAATAGAAAGATGACAATAATGGAATCAGAATGGCGTCTCAAGATGGACAGTATTACTGATCTTGTTGGATGTTAAATACAAAATGACTGACAACATGAGTCTCTTGAAAACTAAGATTGATACATTCCGCACACAATTTCAGAAAGTAAGTTTGTTCTATAGGGTAATGGATTTCTCTCTTGGAATCTTATGCTTTGAGGAACGGGATGATGAGTGGATAGAATCTTGAGCACAAGCTTCACGACAGAGGTCCCAAAAATGCAGTAGGATTTTCCCCTTGTTCAGCATGGCCTGGACAACATTCAGGTTCAAGATAATCAGTAGCTGTCGTGGAAATCATAATAAAGACAAATTCCTCGAGGTTCGATTTAAGGAAATTTATTTACACAAATATATTTGCGGAGAGAGAGTGTTTCAGCTGCAAAAGCTAGTGCACTGCACTCTGAGTTATACAGTCGAAAACCATTATATTTATAGTGTGAAATAAACAACTTTGAAGAGATAAAGCTTGGGCACTTACACAAGAGGAAATATGAATGTTTTGCCCTTGGTTTAAAAACAATTTGAGTACGCATTTTGTTGTCCTTCGGAAGAACAACTTATTATCATAATAAGGCCGAGTACAAAATACTAAGCAGTATTTAGTTTACATTACTTGACCTACTTATTTTTGCACAAAAGCAGTGTTAAAATATAGTCAATATTCCCAGCATGCTTCTAAATTGGTAACTCATTAACTTCCCTTCCACAGTAGCAAATAACTTTTACACCCCCAAGTGCCAGGCAATAAGAGAGAGTCTACATTTTTCCCATTTACATTGAATTATCTTACCACCATTATCATCCTGGGATTACCATTGACTCGAAACCTATCTAGACTAACCATATAAATGTTGTGGCTACAACAGGAGGTATGAGATTGGGTCTACTGTGATTAGTAACTCACCCCCGACTCCCCAAAACGTCTCCACCATCCACAAGTCAATAGTATGATGGAATACTCTCCGTTTATTTGGATAAGTGCAGCATCAACAACACTCAGGAAGCTCAACGCCATCCAGGATAAAGCAGCCTGTTTAATCAGTACCCCATCAACCACCGTAAACATGTCACTCCCTCCCCTCTGGCACACCATGGCTGCAATGTGTGGCATCTATAACCTGCAGAGTAGCAACTCACTGAACGTCCTTCAACAGCAACTTTCAAACTCACAACTGTTGTGCATTCATAGTGTTTTAGTGTTTCCTCACAAGCTGCATTGTAGTTGAACAGGGGCACTTTAAGAGAATGGTCGTCCGATGACAACATCGATATTTTCACAGGTTAACATATTCTAAATAAAGCTCCACGTTTTGGTTGAACCTCCAAGACCTGTAGACTCAATCTTCAATCTACCATATAAAGACTGGTGACGAGGTCGGTGAACAGCGCTTGTAGACATCTTAAGAAATAATAGCTAATTGAAATTGCCGCTACATTAAAGCTGGCGATGGGAGGGGGGGGCAAACAATGGCTGCAGCCACCAGAGGAATCCAAAAATCCGAAGGAAACAGTCTTGGAGAGAAGCCCGCCACTTGCTCCACCCAAAATGAACCAGGTGTCCATGAGTAGCAAGTATCCCTGCAACTTAAAACGTAGAGCTGGGGGTGTTGCAAAACAAAGGAAAACAGGCTGAGCTTGGGATGTGCCTTGTTTGGTGGAGAAAGGAAGCAAAGATAGTGCTAAACATATGTGGCACATTGTGAACATGCAGGTCCTTTCATAGAGAAAAATGGGGGAGTCTTTAAGCCATGGGACTGTTTGATGAGAATACAGAGCGATTGAACTTGTATACAGAACAATTCGACTACTTTTTTTCAAGCTAACAAGATAGCGGCAGATATAGGGTGGGATTCTCCGACCCCCCTGCCGGATTATCTGGTCCCGGTTTTTTGGCGGGGGCGGGAATCGCACCACTCTGGTTGGGGGCCGTTGGCAGCGCCCTCCCCTGGCGATTCTCCGGCCTGTGATGGACCGAGTGGCTGCCCGTTTTCGGCAGTTCCGCCGGTGTAAAATACACCAGGTCCGTACCAGAGGGACCACGTTCTGCGGGCGGCCTGCAGAGTCCTCGGGGGGGGGGAGGGGGGGGGGGGATCGGGCGTGGGGGGATCTGGCGCCAGGGGGCCCCCACGGTGGCCTGGCCTGCGATCGGGGCCCACCGATCCGCGGGCGGGCCTGTGCCGTGGGGGCACTCTTTCCCTTTGTGCCGGTCGGTGTAACGGTCCTCCATGATCGGCGTGGAGAAGAATCCCCCTGCGCATGCGCTGGGATGACGCCAGCACATGCTGGCGCTCCCGTGTGTGCGGCAACTCGCGGTGGCCCTTCACCACCAGTTGGCGCGGCGCCAAGCACTTCGGCGGCGGCTGGCGCAGCGTCAACCCTGCCGGCGCCGGCCTAGCCCCTGAAGGTGCGGAGGGTTCACGCCACTCCTTGGCGCTGGTACGGCCCGCCCCTTCGGGTAGGGGAGAATCCTACCCATAAAATCCCAACATTCCTGAGTATAATGGGGAGGACGGAGAGAACATGTAACTTAGGAGCCTGGTACATCTGGAAGCAGGCACAAAAACATACAAAGGAATAGTGGAAAACTTGCAGGGCCACTATTTACCAAAACCATTATTAATCGCAGAAATGTTTAGGCTTCATAAGCGCAACCAAGAAACAGGTGAATCAATTCCACAGTTTGTAGCTGCCCTGAAAAGAGTGGCTGAACACTATGACTTCTGGGATGTGTTAAACGATACTATCAGAGATAGATTAGTCTGTGGTTTAAAGAGCGAAGTAATTCAAAACCGAAAGCAACCTGACCTCAAAGAAATCTTTGCAAGTTGCTGTAGCCATGGAATTGGCAGCCAAAGAAGCTCAACAGTTGAGCTCAAGCACAGGAATTCACAAGATGTTGGCTGAAACTCGAATGTAAACACAGACTTGCACTTGTCATAGTTGTGTAAAAAGCGACCACTTTACAGCAGATTGCTGGTCTAAAGACATCATGCGCAGAAATTGTGGGAGAAAGGGCCACATTACACACGTTTGTTGTGAAAAAGTAACAAGCTTCAGGAAATTGTTGCAGGAAGCTGAATAAAACAAATGGATTGGATTTGTTTATTGTCACGTGCACTGAGGTACAGTGAAAAATATTTTTCTGCGAGCAGCTCAAATAGATCATTTAGCACATGTAAAGAAAATAAAATAAAAAGAAAATACATAGAAGGGCAACACAAGGTTCACAATGTAAATACATAGACACCGGTCTCGGGTGAAGCATACGGGAGTGTAGTTTAAATCAGGTCAGTCCATAAGAGGGTTGTTTAGTAGCCTGGTGACAGCGGGGAAGAAGCTGTTTTTGAATCCGTTTGTGCGTCTTCTCAGACTTTTGTATCTCCTGCCGATGGAAGAAGTTGGAAGAGTACTGAGTCAAGGAATAAGCGTCCACTTGGTACAAAAAGGACACAAGAAGAAACTTGATTCACAGTCTGAAGATGAACTGTCATTAAATATCCTAGTTATTGCTGGTGAAATAAACCGATATTGGGTCACTCCATTACTGGACAGTCAGCCAGTGAGGTTGGAGGTGAACTTCAGGGCAGTCGTCTCGCAAGTGCCAGAGTGTTTATCAAGGAAAGCTCTGAGATATTGCTCTGCAAACTTCCAAGATAGTGTGAACAGTTTGGGGTTTGCATGGGAGGAAATTCACTTTATTGAAAGACCATCGTCCACAAATACCGCAGAGCGGGATTCCATATCTGGCAGTGAGAAGAATGCAGAGGTGGACATTGCTCTTTTCAGTACACACATATATGATCAAATATTGTTAGTCAAACCTTCATGGGAACACAGCAGACTCTTACCAAATAATTTGTCGATAAGCAGCTCATGCACGGGCAGCACGGTAGCATTGTGGATAGCACAAATGCTTCACAGCGCCAGGGTCCCAGGTTCGATTCCCCGCTGGGTCACTGTCTGTGTGGAGTCTGCACGTTTTCCCCGTGTGTGCGTGGGTTTCCTCCGGGTGTTCCGGTTTCCTCCCACAGTCCAAAGATGTGCAGGTTAGGTGGATTGATAAATTGCCCTCTGGGTCCAAATTGCCCCTTTGTGTTAGGTGGGGTTTCTGGGTTATGGGGATAGGGTGGAGGTATGGGCTTGGGTCGGGTGCTCTTTCCAAGAGCCAGTGCAGACTCGATGGGCCGAATGGCCTCCTTCTGCACTGTAAATTCTATGAAATGTGGAAACATTTTCTACTTCAAGCAAGTATATGACACTCCTGTAATCACAGGACAGATGAAAAAGCATACCAGGAGTGATCCAGTACTGTTAGAGGTTATGGACATGGTGCTTTGAGGCAAGACTTCAGGAGCAAACCTTTAGTTAAAGCCATATTCCACCTGAAAACGTGAGTTATCCGTACAGGCAGGTTGTCTCCTTTGGGCAATGAGAGTTATCATTCCACCATTATTAAGAAAACATGTATTGAACCAATTACATGAAGGCCACTGTGATAGTGTAGGGATGAAAGAGATGGCCAGGAGCTATTTTTGGTGGCTGCAGCTAGATGTCAAATTCGAGAAGAAGGCAAAGATGTGTTTTTCTTATGCAAAAGTGCGGAACCTGCCACCATTAGCCCCATTGCGCCAGTGGAAATGGCCAGAAGAGTCCTGGAAACGGGTAGCTGTTGATTATACCAGGCTGTTTGAAGGGCGTATGTTTCTCATTTGATGCTCACTCAAAATGGCCTGCAGTCAAAACATCATAAAGTCAACGTCATCGAAGAAAAGATTGAGATTAGGTTAAATCTTCAGCAAATTTGGTTACCTTGAACAACTGGTGAGCAACAATGGATCGTGTTTCATGTCTCGAGAGTTCATTAATTACTTGAAGGAGAACAGAATTCAACACATCCTGTCCGCTCCTTACGACCCTGCCACAAATGGGCTGGCAAAACATTTTGTACAGACGGTGAAACATTCGTTAAAGGTAACTAGAGAACAAGGTTCATTGTCCAAACATTTGAGGCATTCCTGCTAATGTACAGGAATACTGCGCACTCAACAACTTAATTTCTCCGGCATTGCTTATGCTTATGCGGCAACTACGCATAGCTTTTGATTTTCTAAAACCACCCAAGACAAATTAAATTGTTGAGAAAAAGCAGCAGGATCAGATCATATGGTGGAGAGCAAGGTGAAACTTCGCGTTTTTCACTAGGGTCATGAAGTTCTGGCAAGAAATTATATCACAAGTGATAAGTGGAATCCTGCCACCATCTTAGCACAGACAGGACCGGTCTCCCACACCGTACAAACCTGAGGCGATGCAATATGGAGAAGACATGCAGATCAACTTTTGCCGACAAGAACCAATCTGCCAGAGGAAGAACTGGCATTACAAATCACCACATAGACTTTGGTTAAGATAACTACTAACAATTCTCACACCAAGCTAAAGTCACCAGAGGCGGGATTCTACGACCTCCCGTCGGGTCGGAGAATTGCCGGGGGGCGGCGTGAATCCCGTCCCTGCTGGCCGCCGAATTCTCTGGCGCCGGAGAATTGGTCCCCCCCCCCGGACCCATGATGGGCCGAAGTCCCGTCCGTTCTATGCAGGTCCCGCTGGTGTAAATTGGACTAGGTCCCTTACCGGCGGGACCTGGTGGTGTGGGCAGGCTCTGGGGTCCTGGGGTGGCGCGGGGCGATCTGGCCACCGGGGGGTGCGATCGGGGCCCACCGATCCACAAGTGGGCCTATGCTGTGGGGGCACTCTTTTCCTACGCGCCGGCCACTGTGGTCCTCCGTGATGGCGGACACGTAGGTGAACCCCCCCCTGCGCATGCGTGGGGATGACGTCAGCAGTCGCTGATGCTCCCGCGCATGCGCGGACCCGCACCGGCTGGCGGAGTCCCGGCCCTGGCTGGCGTGGCACCAAAGGCCTTCCACGCCGGCCGGCGGGGCGCCAACCACTCCAGGGCGGGCCTAGCCCCTAAAGGTGCGGAGGATTCCACACCTTTGGGGCGGCCCGACGCCGGAGTGGTTCACGCCAGTCCGTCCCTCCGGAACCCCCCTGCCCCACCAGGTACGGGAGAATCCCGTTCCAGAAGTTGCAGCAAGCACTAAGAAGCAGACTCATGAGGTTCGCCAATAACCACACCAAGAACGATGACCTCCGAAATGTCTTGCCGTATTGACTGTTGATTGATTGTTCATATTGCTAATTCATAATATTATACTGTTTATTGTGTCGGGGACCTTTGATTTAAAGGAGGGGGAAATGTTATGTATTCATAGCGTTTTTCATGTTTCCTCACAAGCAGCCTTTTCGTGGAACAGGGGCACTTTAAGAGAATTATTGCATGCTGTCATTGGCCGTTTGCACAGATTAAAGGGCACTCTAACATCGCAGCCTGTAGTATTAACATCCCATAAATAAAGCTCTCCTGTTTTGGTTGGACATGAAAGTCCTGCAGACTCGATCTGTAATCCACCACAGCAACCTCTACCACCTAGAAGGACAAAGATGTAGGGAAACACCACCAACCTCAAGTTGGAGACGCCCAGTGTCAGTCATCCTGAGGCAACAAAACCTACCCAGATTAAGTTGGAGGTCAGAAGGATTGATGCAGGATCCCTGGCCGCTGCTGACAGGGCGTCGGTTAGGCTCACCGCCCTCCCATTCACCCTGCAACCACAATCCCCAAGCCATCATCACGTATCTTTGGTCTGGGATCGCATAATGATCCTTGGTTGTCTGGTGGGTGCATTGCCATGTACTGCCCCCTTTCTCGCTGGTGCTGGGGCATGAGGAACTGCTGGCCTGCGATTAGCAGCTCTTGGTGTGTGGGACTTCTGTCACTGGGGACTTCAATCCCTGAAAGGCCCAGCAGTGGCCACTTAAGTGCATGAAAGGTACTTGATTCCATTCGGCCTCAGGCATAGAACAGGCTCCACACCGGTTCTCCAACCAGTAGGTGAGATCCCTGTCACCCTCTCAGGTGCAAGGCTTTAAATATGTTAATGAGGCTTCGTGCTTCAGATTTTGATGATGCTTGCATTTAATGGCTGCAAACTGTAGTTCCTAGCACCTGGCAACTGGAGGGAGATGAGAAAGGTCATATCCAGCATGTGAGGGCTTTCCAAGACCCTGCTTGTGGGCATGGAAGAGCAAGAAGTGCTTCTTCCCAGTCCCCCTTGGGATAGCTTCTTCCTTCCTCCCTCCCCCCTCTGCCTATAGCCTTTCATTTCATGCCTTCCCGTTTCATATCCAGACATCCTCTCGGAAACAGAGCAAAAAACTTTAAACAAGGTCCTGCTGTGGAATTCAGCAGGAATACCACATTTCTAGGATTCCCAGCCCCCATAGTTCCTGCCTCCTTGTAAATATTGTGAAGTGTATGTTTGTGTCCTCATTAGTTATGACCCTAGACTGCTGGCCTGTAAATTGTACAGATGTGAGCTAGTTTGAAATAATGCCTGAAATTTGTTTTTGAAACAGATGTCAAGCCCAAGATAGAGGAACTTGATAAAGAAATTGAAGTCCATCGTTATACTCAGAGTAGCTCCTCTGGATTCCCAGCCGTACAAGTTGGTAACGGATTGGATAATGAAGAGGAGGAAGAAGAAGAGGAAATGTCTGAATCAAACAGCCCACCTATTGCGTACATGCAGAAACATGTTCCAGAGGGATCCTGCACTACAGATGGTGGGTATAACTTTGTCTTCTGAAATGGAGTAACCATCAGTGACCTAGATTAAAATCCAGCAGCAGTGTCTTGGCTCAAGGGTTATCTCTTGAGTGTTACATCGATTAGTGGTTCCTTTTCCAGAGTGCCAGTCTTGAACTAGTTCATGAGATCTCTAATGCTCCACCAATTTGCCTAGTTATTACTCTAACATGTGTTCCTTGTGACAGCAGTGTGAATGAGCTCATCTATGCTTTGTATTAATAATGGTGCCAGTATAATGGTGCATGGGCGATGGTCCATGATGTCCCATACTGCTAAATTCCTACATGCACTTGTGCTGCAATGAGGATGTGACAATTGGGGCCATGTACCTTCCATTGGCCATGTCAGGGAGAATCACCATGATTTGCTGTTACGCATTTCCTCGCAGGTGACTCAGAATCCAATAGAAATAGGTCACTTGCAGCCACAACTGTATAGAGACATTGAAATAAAAGCAACATACCGCGGCAGCAGGGAACCTGTGTTTAAAATATAAAATGCTGGAAAAAAGCAGCAGGTTTGACAGCATCTGTGGAGAAAGAAACCATTAGGGCGCGATTTAATGGCCTCGTCGGGCCTGGCCTGGTGTTGGGATGAGGCTGTTGATTCTCGTGAGGGCGAGATCTAGATTAGCATATTTCATTGAGTCATTAGGCTCATTTAAATATGTTTACGCCGGATTCTCCCAGTGCCCGGGACTTGACGGTCTTGCCTGGGTGACTTCTCCAGGACGCAGTTTACACCGGTCTCCTCAGTGGCTGAGGAGGGGGGTTGTGTTCAAAAGATTGGGGCGGCATTCAAAAATGACGCCCCAATCTGCAAGTCATCTTCATGTACTGACGAGCTGAGCCCATCAGTACAGGAGGTTATGTAAGTGCGGCCTTGACAGGGCATTTCCCCACCGAAGCCCGAAAAAGTGGCAAAGCGCTGTGTGGGGGGGGGGGTCAGTACTCTCTCTGGCTGATGAAAGTATGGTTCTAATCCTTATTTCACCCAACCTGACTGCTTATAATGACACTACTGTGCCTGGACAGAATAGAGATGATTGGATACTTCCCCTGTCAATTATATCTGGAGACCATGCTCCTGTAAATTACTGGGATTAATGCTATGTACCTAATTCGAATGTAGCTATTCTCCACTCACTGCATTTTGATGGAGATATCATCCTTCTTTTATTGGGAATTCCCTATTCGATTTCTTGGCTACTATCTTATATTGATGGTCTCTAATAGTGTTCTTACCCACAAGAGGAAACATTCTTATTGGGTGGGATTTTGTACACGCCCCCCCCCCATCCCATTTTTCACAGCAGCGAAGACTGGCCCACCATGGACTGGCAGGGTCCCCCATTGTTAACAGGGTTTGCTGCTGAATGTTTCCCGCCGCCGCCAGGAAACACACGGAGGTGTGCCATCGGCGGGACCGGAAAATCCTAACTGTGTAAATGGCAGGAAAATTCCGGCCTCTGTGTCCACTCTCTCAATACCTTTTAGAATTTTAATTACCTCCATTAAGTCATTCAGCCTTCTTTTTATTCAAGAGAGAAGAAACCCAGCTGGTGAATCCCTTCCTGATATGTATGCCCACACATTTCTTGTATCATCCTCGTAAATCTCTGCACCCTCTGCAGTGCCTCTATAACCTTCTTATAATAAAGTGACTAGAATTGTATACCGTACAATTGGTCTCACCAAGACCCTATATAATTGTAATAATACTTCTTTACGTTTTAGTCATTTGGTAGTACAGAACATGAATATTGCTGAAAAAAGAGTGTGTCAAAGTTTTTTGCCTTGCACTCTTTAGGACACTTTGCAAGAACACCAATATAAGGGGAAAAGAGCAATTTATATAATATGAGAAGAGAGTGCTGATTGGTTGGCAAGTACACCCTGATTGGTAGAGGCATTGCCAGGGAGAATGTACCAGTTGATGGTGACTTGACAGTTAGCAGCCACGCGTTGTTTGAAATTTAAACCAGGCAGCTTGATTCTGATTGGTCAAGGCATTGCCCCAGGGAATGAATCAGTGAATTATGAATGAATCATAAGAATAATTATGAGTTAATTATTTTAATGTGTGCCATTACTGGTCTACCACCCTATCTTTTAATGTAGTTTCCCAATCTACCTTGAGTTTGAGTGGCTACATGAAACACTGCTCTGCTTGAGCAAAGAGTATTGCACAGTCCTGAGTTCTCGAAATCACTCACTATTGGTTCTTTGAAATATTAGTGCTTTGAGCCCATTGTCATTGTGTCGGGAATGTGGGCCTCAGCAATAGTAAGACCATTCATGAGAAATGTGTTTATAGACAGTGTGTAGAGTGCCTCTGAATTTGCCACTGATGTTATGTGCCACCTAGTTGTAGTCAGTAGAGCACACAACCCTGCAACATTATGTTACTGAGCTGTGTACTTGTATTGTACTATTATATGTGTTTGTGAAATATCCTCAATTGCACAACTTGGCTCCATGAATTACCTCAACAGGAAATGCCATGATATGCATCCACTCACCAATCTATATGCCTTTTTTTCATAGCCACCACCTCAGTCCCTTTTATACCTGTGGAAGTTAACTCTTAACTTCTGAATTGATATAGATTTGCAGAGTATGTGTTCTGGTTTGTTGTGAGTTTGATGCTACTCAGTGCTCTTTATCAAGGATGACTATATTCCTGTTTCTAGGATTATTTCACATCGGTAAAAAGGCTCATAATACAGAGTGTTGTTTCAAAAGTTCTTTCAGCTGCACACTTAGTACATGACTCCTGTTTCTGTATAACACAATGCTGGATTTTCTATCCTCTATGTGGGTAGTGAAAGTTGGGAAAATTCCTGATTTTATCTGACTGCATAAGGAAAAAATCCCAGAGAGGATGGGATTTTCATCCCTGGGAGGCAAATGTGGGCTGCAGTCAGAGCAGCTGACACATGGAAACTGGTCTGTTTAAAAGGCCCACCTCAATGTGTAATCAAAACAGAAGGACCATCCAACCATTGCCCCTCACACCCTTCTCCCCCATACCCTCCACATGCTCCATCCATGCCACCTTAAACGCCTAGCCACCATCTCTGGCCTCCCATGTCCCATGCCATGAATGCCAACACCCACCTCCTATGGCCCGTCATGCTCTCACACCAAGGTGTGCCCCCACCCACCCTGTATCCCTCATGCCCTCCATATCAAGCAATGACACTTCCATGCCCATTTATTCACTATAAGAACTCTTACAACACCAGTTTAAAGTCCAACATGTTTGTTTCAAACACTAGCTTTTGGAGCACTGCTCCTTCCTCAGGTGAATAGGAAGGAGCAGTGCTCCGAAAGCTAGTGTTTGAAACAAACATGTTGGACTTTAACCTGGTGTTGTAAGAGTTCTTACTGTGCTCGCCCCAGTCCAACGTCGGCATCTCCACATCATGTATTCACGATACACTGTACAGAACTAATATACCCGATTGTGATAGTAGGATGTGTCAAAAGATCTTTAAAAAAACAATCAATCATGGATAACTTTCCACTTCCTTCAAAAAAAGTCTTCTTTTTACAACAGGCCAATAGAAGTGTCAATTATCCAGACCCTTTAAAGCAACAATACAAGAAATTGCAAGCACTTAAATTCTCTTTATCTTGTGAAAATAAATATTGTGCAATTAGATTGCATAGACCAGAATGTCAAAGTTGTTCATCAAGCATTTCAACAGGCTAATGGATTTCTGCGTTTTCAGCCAAGCCTCATTATGTATTCTTCGCTCAGAGCCTAGATATTCATTAGACTCCTAAAACATTTGAGAACTAAATTTGTTGTTAATTGTTAGTTGTATATGTGAATAATGGTAGTCAATCACCAGTTTTCCGCAGCTGCATTATTCCTTTGCTGACCCATCCATTCATGCTAGCTTTATTCCAGGAATCCTCCAGTGGTACTGTTTTCCCCAAGTCCCCTTCCCCAATGAAATTTATTTTGAAGCCTCTCTCCACTTATTTTTATTTTGATAATAAAATTGAAAAAAAGAGGAAGATGATCAGTACAGAGGAAGCGAAGAAGCGAGAGAGAGGGATAAACCGAAAGAGAAAATGCTGGAAAATCTCAGCAGGTCTGGCAGCATCTGTAGGGAGAGAAAAGAGCCAACGTTTTGAGTCCGATGACTCTTTGTCAAAGAGAGAGGGATAATGTCTGAAGTTAATTAGGGAACAGAAACCAAAGTGAGCATGAAGCAAAGAGCTAAATGAAGATACTAAAAAAGAACAGCGGAGGAATAGAGAAGAAAACATAGAAGTGCGAGAATAGAGATAAAAATAGAAGTGAAGGGGGATTGTTGGGTTACGGGTATAGGGTGGATACGTGGGTTTGAGTAGGGTGATCATGGCTCGGCACAACATCGAGGGCCGAAGGGCCTGTTCTATGCTGTACTGTTCTATGTTCTATGTTCTATGAAGGAGGCGATGATACATATTTTAGGAGGAGATGAGTTCAAACTTGCGAAAAACAGAAGTAAGCAGCAGTGTGAAGACCATAAGGAAGAACAGATATTTCTAAAATAAGATTTACCATGGCTTAACTAGATAAATGCCAGCAGCAGAGATTGTTTTTCTTGGGCTCAGCCCAATTGAGGACTGCTGAATAAGATTGTTTTGCTCAAATTTATGGTCAAAACTTACAATGAACTCCAACACATTGAGTGACTACATATGGATGAGCCATGCTTATTTTATGTCCCTCCCACAATTTTGCCATCAGTTGTGCCTGTGTGATGGTGTTAAACTTGTAGAAATTCTTCATTCTCGTAGCTGTGTTTTCAATATTTATTTGGAACTATACAATGTCAGTCTTGGAACAGCTCCAAAAGGATTTTGGCACTGTGATTCATCCTTGCGATAAGTAACCTAATTTCTGTTGGGATCCATTCAATATTTGGGCATTACTACTTCCTAAAGGCCTCATCACAGTACCGTGTTTGGGTGAATATTACCAGGATACTTAGATTATGTTGCCAATATTTGGATGATCTTTGTTGGTATTCATCTACATATGTTTTGATTCACCTGAGTATTTTGGCAGTCTACATCTACAGTCAGAATCAGGTAACCCAGCTGTATAACAAAATTGTGCAGTGATCTAATATTCCCTCCCATTGAGCCATGGGGCAGGAAGATGCAAGCTTACAGTTGGTGTTCCTCTACACTATGATCTCCAACTCCTAGAGCTGGACTTTATGGAACCCCCATCCCCGGTCATACTTGCATTAAATATGATAGGTGGCTAGCCTACCAACTTCTGCACTCTAAATTCTATGAAACTATGAAATGTCCTGCCTACTCCCGACCTTATCACTATTAAATATTAAGTAGGTGGTTGCCAAAATCATCACCATCTCGCCATTTTGGAAAAATAATTAATGGGCAATTAAGCTTAAAAAGCCAATTAATACGAATATTATGTTGTCCATGTCATAATATGGTTGGCATGGACAGGCGAGTGGGACTGGACAGGCCTTTTAACAAAACTGCCTAAAAGGCAGGAAGGAGGGGATATGTCTTTGTGGGGGGGATAATCCCCATTCAAAACCCCAGAATTGCCTGTCTTGGGATGCAAGGTGCTTTCACCTTGGGGCCTGTTAGCTGTGCCAGCAGTGCTGTTGGGACTGCTGGAGCTGCTAGTCAGTCAGGTTGGCTAAAATTTATCGGGAGACTGCTCCTGTGTAGGGACTGTAGCAATGTAGAAACAAAATTGGCTGACTAATAGGATGCAGAGAATAACGGTCAATAGGTATTTTTTGGGCTGGAGTTAAATTTGTGGTGGTGTTCCACAGGGGTCGGTATTGGGACCGTCACTTTCCCTGATATACATTGCTATGATCCCAGTTGATGCTATAACTGGACGGAAAGATCCCAGAATGGAGCACAGGCTCAAAAGACCCTAACTTTTATTTTACTAAAACGTGGAGGAACAGAGTCACAGGACCACTAATTCATTTTAACAACAATAAAAAAAATTATTAAACAAGAAAAGTTGGATTATTATAGAATACTCCATTATTCCCCCCTTATTTTAACAATTACACACATGTTTAGGATTAACATGGATTAAAAGGACATCTTAACCTACAATGGTTTCATTAACACAAACTCCCTTTTAAGACACAAGGTGACTGTGGTCAAATGCAGACACTGCTCTGAACCCATGTTAGCGTCTATGATGAGAGTTAATAATAAACTCTCAGATGAGAGCTTCCAACTCCACTACCAAAAACACGCTTTAAAGTCTTCTCTCACAATAATAATGCTCTCCCTTAGCAGTTTACATACCAAAATCGATTTGAAGTTTTCCAAATGATACTTTTTTTTAACCAATTAAGGAGCAATTTAGCATGGCCAATCCACCTACCCTTCACATCTTTGGGTTGTGGGGACCCACACAGACATGAGGAGAATGTGCAAACTCCACACAGACAGTGGCCTGGGGCCGGGACCTATCCCGGGTACTCGGCGCCATGAGCCAGCAGTGCTAACCACTGCGCCACCAAATGACACTTTTAAACAAAGCTTCCAGTCCACTTTTAACAGTGATATCAGTCGAAGATTTTACACCAACCATTTTTAGGATTTACTTTTTTTTAAATTTAGGGTACCCAATTAATTTTTTTCCAATTCAGGGTCACTTCAGTGTGGCCAATCGCCTAACCTGCACATCTTTGGGTTGTGGGGGTGAAACTCACGCAGGCATGGGGAGAACGTGCAAACTTTACAGAGACTTTAACTCGGGATCGAACCCGAGACCTCAGCACCGTAGGCAGCTAACCACTGGGCCACTGTGCTGCCCAGGATCTCCTTGTCTTGATGGCTGTACAAACTGCTCACAATTGCTTTTACTCTCAGTTCGTAAACTATATTTAAATTACATCAAATGTTGTATCTCCCTCTGAAATCTGCTATCCCACTTTCAATCTAGATACTGAAATTGTTTCTTTCACTCAGAACAATCTGTTTACTCTTCCTTGAATTCTTCTTAACTGTACCTTGCTCTCTGTTCACGTAATTCAAGTCTTCTTGGACACTTCCGTTCATTTCTCTAGTTTCCTTAGTAGCTGGATTTTAGATTCCCGCCATCTGTTTCCTTAAACATTATTCCATGATAATTGTTTCTATTTAGGCTGACAGAGATGTTCCCACTTTGGCATTCTAAAACCAACTGCTTCTAGCAGAGCTGTGAGAGCTGCCTTCTCTCTCACCACCTATCTCCAGCTGCCCACAAATTCAGCTAATACTAAAACATAAAAACTTCTCTTTCTGGTTTATTTATTCTTCACGCCGTAGCCCTCTCTAAGCACAATAGAAACACAGTTGGAAGTTAACCAACTCCTACGCATACAAACACCTTTGTCCAGCACGGGGAGGCAGTAGTATAATGGTATTGTTACTGGATTAGTAAGCCAGATACCCAGAGTAATGCTCTGGAGACCCAGGTTCAAATCCCACCACTGCAAATGGTGACATTTGAATTCATTAAAAATCTGTAATAAAAATTTCTAATGATGACCATGAAACCATTGCCAATTGTCGCAGAAACCCATCTGGTTCACTAATGTGCCGTCCTTACCTGGTCTGACCTACATGTGACCCACAGCAAACTTCACTTCGCCCGAAGGGAAATTAGGGTTGGGCAATAAATGCCCTTTCCAGGGACAGAAATATTAAGTTAAAACTATATTATTTCTAATGTTTACCAATAAATATATCATCCCTTAAAACTACCTTTGTTTTCCTAACAATAATAATCTTGGTGATTACAAAACTAGGAAATATTGAAAACTGTGAAGAGGATGTGAAGAGGATGTTTAGGGGTACAGGGAAAAGGCAGGGGAATGACACCAAGTCATGGTGCTCATTTTAAGAGCCATTGATGGGCACACAGTGATGGGCCAAATGGCCTCCTTCTGCACTGTACAATTCTGTAATTCAATGTTGTACCTGAGGTAAATTCTGGTGGATTGTAGCCTGTATGCGAATGTCATCAGAAGCTAGTGACCTGCGTTACTTTTGAGTGAGGACTTTTGTTATTCCCAACATTTGGTTGTATAAGAAAAAGAAACAGAAGGAAGACAGTGCAATCAGGTAATGTTGGTTCATTTTGTAGAAATTATTTAATTGCTGGAGATTACTGTTATTAATAGGCATTAAAAGGCGCCAAGAGTGGTAAAGAGCAAAGTTAGTGAAATGGCGAAAGTTAATTCTCAACACTACTGATAATAAAAAAGGAAAATAGATTATAAATTCATCTTGGTGAAAGTGTGAAGTGGGTGATAGTGAATTGTGTAAATTCAATATAATCTCCTTGCTATTCTACTCTATAGCCCCTTTGATAAAGCTCTGAATAATATATACTTTATTAACTACCCTCTCCACCTGTCCTGCACATATAAACCCAGGTCTCTCTGCTCCTGCACCCTTTTAAGAATTTGACCCCTTTTTATGCTGTCTCTCCATGTTCTTCCTACCAATCAGGTTGCGTAATTAGCCCTCTATTATACTTCCTATGCACACACCATTGCATGGCAAAATTTGGCTCTAACTCCATCTATAAGTTGTTGGTGACACAACCATGGTGGGTCGGATCTCGAACAACGATGAGTCAGAATACAGTAGGGAGATAGAGAACATAGTGGAGTGGTGTAACGACAACAATCTATCCCTCAATGCCAGCAAAACTAAAGAGCTGGTCATTGACGTCAGGAAGCAAAGTACTGTCCACACCCCTGTCTGCATTAACGGGGCCGAGGTGGAGATGGTTGACAGCTTCAAATTCCTAGGTGTGTACATCACCAAAAATCTGTCCTGGTTCACCCACATCGACGCTACCACCAAGAAAGCACATCAGCGCCTATACTTCCTCAGGAAACTAAGGAAATTTGGCATGTCTACACTGACTCTGACCGATTTTTACAGGTGCACCATAGAAAGCATCCTATTTGGCTACATCACAGCCTGGTATGGCAACTGCTCGGCCCAAGACCGCAAGAAAATTCAGAGAGTCGTGAACGCAGTCCAGTCCATCGCACAAACCCGCTTTCCATCCATTGACTCCATCTACGCCTCCCATCCATTGACTCCATCTACACCTCCCGCTGCCTTGGGAAAGCAGGCAGCATAACCAAAGACCCCTCCCACCTGGCTTACTTACTCTTCCAACTTTTCCAACGGGCAGGAGATACAAACGTCTGACAACTCACACGAACAGATCAAAAATAACTTCTTCCCCGCTGTTACCAGACTCCTAAACGACCCTCTCATGGACTGATCTGATTAATACTACACACTACACCCCTGTATGCTTCACCCGATGCCTGTATCTATGTATTTACATTGTGTACCTTGTGTTGCCCTATTACGTATTTTCTTTTCATGTACTAAATGATCTGTTTGAGCTGCATGAAAGAAAAATACTTTTCACTGTACCTCTGTACACGTGACAATAAACGATTCCAATTCTAATTCCAAATTGCATCACCTCGCACGTATTCGCATTGAACTTTATCTGCCCACTCCATCAACTTATCTATGTTCTTATGAAGTTCTACATTATCCTGTTCACAATTTATAATACCTCCAAGTTTTGTGCCATCTTTGAAATTGACCCCATGCACATGAAGATCGAGTTCATTAGTATTTCTACATTCTGCCTGATTTTAATTTTCCCTGAAACCAATGGAAAGAAGAATTGAGTGGAGTGCAAGAGAGGCTGTAGATTTGCCAATGCCCATTTTGTGCTACCATCTAAGATAAATTTATGTCACAATGTTTCTGCAAAAATAGTTGTGTTTTAAAGAGTTTTTCATGCCTATTACTCAAATACAATAACCATAACATTCCAAAGCTGTTGTTAAGCAAAGTCTTATCTTCACTTGTAAGCAAGCCTTTATTTAATTTTATTTTGTTGATGTTATTTTGAAACATTGTTCAAGTCAGCCACATTTTGCAAATTAATAATTATGATTTTGCTTTAATTTAGGTTTCTGCCAAGCTGGCAAAGACCTGCGTCTGGTATCGCTCTCTTCAGAACAAATTGACATTCCACCAGGCTTTGTGCTGGTAGGAGCCAAGTCTCCAAATCTCCCTGAGCACATTCTGATCTGTGCAGTAGATAAACGATTTCTGCCAGATGACAATGGAAAGAATGCACTTTTAGGTGAGGAGTCTCTTATTTCAGACAGTACGTTATTGGGAGTGTGACAGCACAATTTTCAGTTAAAATTTAAGTTCCCTTTCTGAATATACTACATTTGTGTAAATAGCCACTAAAAGGATGATGTCACAGTCAGACAGTTTTCGGATTTAAAAACTTAGGACAGTACCTTGTTTCGTTGAGAATCGGCCCGGCTTAAAATAACCCTTTAATTTCTGATGGGGAGGGGGCAGCACGGTCATGGAGTGGTTAGCACTGCTGCCTCACGGCACCGAGGTCCCAGTTTCGATCCCAGCTCTGGGTCACTGTCTGTGTGGAGTTTGCACATTCTCCCCGTGTTTGCGTTGGTTTCACCCCACAACCCAAAATTGTGCAGGCTAGGTGGATTGGCTAAACAAAATTGTCTCTTAATTGGAAAAAACGAATTGGGTAAATTTATAAACAAAAAAATTAAATCATTTCCAATGTGGAGGCTTCTTCCACCACCAAAAGGGTGTTCAAAAGGGGCATGTCAATGGATGTTTTGGCCTTCGGATGATAAACTTGCTGATACTGTTTCTCTCCTTGCTGATCGCTCTCTACGAATGTTAATTCATAAGAATCAATCTGTCCTCCCTTAGGCTGCTATGAACCTATTAGAGTGCCTTCGTGTTAGTCAGTAGTGAGTAAGTAGCAAGGGTAGCACAATGGTTAGCACTGCTGCCTCACAGCGCCAGGGGCCCGGGTTCCAGTTCGACAGTGTGGAGTTTGCACATTCTCCCAGTGTCTGCGTGGGTTTCCTCCATTGACTCACCATTGGTCGACGGCAGGACATTCTGATTCCGCCATTGTCAACGGGGTTTCCCGTTGAATCCCCTCACAGCCGGGGTTCCCCTCACAGCCATGAATTCCATGGTGGGGGTACGCCGATGGCGGGACCGGAATACCTCGCCGGCGTGAGCAGCCAGAAAGTTTCGGCTACTGTGTCCCGTTCAATTTTAACTTAATACTCGACCTCCATAGTATCCCTACGCACCAAAAATCAATGTTACTATGGTGCATATGCCAGAATATATATTTCATGATTTATTCTTGCCAATTTGTTCAGCCCAGAATGTAAGCAAACCATTAAGCAAGCAGCACCTGCTGTTAGTTGGGTTTCCCCCTGCTTGTTTAATTGTCAAGATATTTTGTGCTGAAAGTTGCTGGATATGCAAGATGAAAACAGTGCAGTGCCCTCTACAGAGCTTCTGGGATCTGAGGGAAAAGGACAAACAACTGTGTATTTCTGGATCCAGATTGTTGCACTGAGATGAACAGAGTAAGTTCTGAGCAGGGCTGCTGTAAGTTAGAATTGTGAATTCAACGTTAAATTAACCACAGAAAAAGAAACAAGGAGAGGAAAAGAAAGATTGGATTAAGAGAGTAAAAGGTAAACCAAAATAAAAGTTTAAAAATACTTTTTTCAATTCTCCAGCAAGTAATATGTGAAGGAATGAGACTCTATAATTAACCTTCAATGACAGGAAGGTTGATCAGCAATAAGTAACCTTGATGATGTTGTTAACAGAGTGATTAGATTGAAATTTGCACAAAAATAAAGGTGAACTGGTTAGCCTCAGTGTTAGTTTAAACAAATTTTTTTTGGGGTCTTTAAATTTTTAATATGTCCACCCATTTAATTTTGATCCTATTCGATTCTATGTCCACCTGATGCTGGGTCCCTCAATCAGGCACCGAGCACCATTAAAAAAAAGTATACTGCCCTTGGAAGCCTACAAGTAACCCCGACAGGGTTTGCTTTTCGGTTCCTCCACTGTCGCTGAGTGAATACTTGGCATGAAGTGCTTACTTAAGAGCCTCAGTTGGTGGCAGGGGAGGAAGATGGCCCACGGGCCTTCAGCCACAGGCTCAATTGTGGCAGAGTTTAAAGTTGCAAGGTCCCCACCCACCACGCTCCTGTCCAATAAAATGCACACCCCCACTGCCATTATCACCAAACCAATCATGGGGGAGGACATTCAATTCTGTCCAGGCAGATTGAAGTTACACTGGAGAGTGAGCATAATTCTCAATTGAAATTCGGGGTGCAATTTAATTGAGCTCGCTGGAGTGGGCCTCTTGAAGCCACCCAGCGACCTGTATCTGGTTTGGCTCTGACCTCGGTGAGGGGGTCTGGCATTGAGAAAGTGGAGGGCCACTGAAAGCCACCCTTGCGACCTCTTCCTGACCCACTCACCTGTGTCCAGAAATCTAGTGGAGATCCTTAGGCTTGGATTCCGATCATTACTAGAAGCAGCTACTGCTCCTGGTGGCACTGTCAATCACTGAATGGCCAGCAGCTCTTCAGCAGGATTTCTTCCTCATTGACTGTGTGGAAGGCCTCATTTGGCCAGTGAACATTGAGCTTCTCGCACAGAAGCAACGCAGAGCTCCCACCAGTTTTCCAACCAGTCGGGGGGGGGGGGGGGGGGGGGGGGGGGGGGGGGGGAGGAGGGAGAGGGAGCCCATCACTGGAACTAAATTCTGGAGCTTGTTCTGGTTCCTGATTTTGTAAGATTGGCATATGGCTGTGCAGTTGAACTATTGAGATACTGAGAATGTCCAAATCAAACAACATTTCTCTCTCTGAAGCTTAGTCCTGTCCATTCTCACCATCTGCTCTTGCTTCTGTTGTTATAATGGCAGGTTTCTCGGGGAACTGCATAGGCTGTGGGGAAAAAGGATTTCGGTATTTCACTGAGTTTTCCAATCACATCAATTTAAAGCTGACAACCCAGCCAAAGAAGCAGAAGCACTTAAAATATTACCTGGTCAAAAACTCTCAAGGTGTCTTTTCCAAAGGACCACTGATTTGCTGGAAAGGTAATTAAAATCAGTACAGAACTCCAGTGATGTTGACACTTTCTCTATGTGAACAGTGATTTTCAGATTATATTCCTAAATGTTTCTTCGTGTCTCTTATCAATTTTTTGAATTTTTAAGTGTGATCCTATATTCATCTCAGCTCTTCAGTAAAAATAGAGTGGAAAATAGTATTTATTTTTACTAACTGGATTATTTAACCAATAACAATCTGCAACAAAAAAAATAAAGACAATAGATTGTAAGCAGTTTAGAAATTTCCTCAGTTATATGTGGTAGTGTGTATAAATAATGGGTTTGTGATCTTGCTTACAATCTTGAACTCTAGCCTGAAACATTACGAGAATAGATCCTACAAATGTTTTCATTGCCTACATCGTTTACAACTATAAAGTTGAAACAGCAATTTGTTCCGAGACTGTTTGCCAGAATGAAAAGGGTAGATTTTCATTTGTCTAAATCATTGTCTTGGGGGAATGCAGAGCTGAAGTTCAAGTGGGAGGATTTCATTGAGTGCTCATGACTTTCCTTTTGTTATTTTATCTGGAAGGTGTGTGTGATTGCCTGCCATTTGTTTCCATAGTGACAATGTGTTGGAAGTATACTCTCAACCCTAAATTGTGCTTGTTATGTGTGATACCACAGTGATAATGGTATGTGAGGGGGATGGCTGTTTGGCATGTACCTAAGCCACTTTGATTGATCTGGCTCTCATTCCAGTAGTTGAGTCTTGAATTTGAAATGGCAGAGTTTGTCAGTACATCATACCTTTTAACAGTGGAGTGAGCATTTGAATCGGGCTCAGAAACATGAATAACAATGTATTTTCTTGGATGGCCATAAAGATCCAGGTGAAATGAGTCTTGAGTGAGCACTGGCCCTGAAAATCTCGGGTTGGGGAAAATTGAATTCCTTTACAGGATCAGAAGTTCCTGATGTGGCTGACGTACACCAAGGTTCCATTGTAAAAGCACCCAGCTTAATTCCTGTAAGAAGTCTTACAACACCAGGTTAAAGTCCAACAGGTTTGTTTCAAACACGAGCTTTCGGAGCACGGCTCCTTCTTCAGGTGAACCTGAACATTCACCTGAAGAAGGAGCCGTGCTCCGAAAGCTCGTGTTTGAAACAAACCTGTTGGACTTTAACCTGGTGTTGTAAGACTTCTTACTGTGCTCACCCCAGTCCAACACCGGCATCTCCACATCATAGCTTAATTCCTGTTCATGTTCAGGTGGTGCTAAAGAAGCAGCCACTCATCTAGGAGCAGCTGCATGCAAACAACTGAGTTAGAATGGATCGAAGCTGCCCACCCTAAATTCTGTGACTTCTGTCCTTTTCTACAGCAATGGGGATAGGCATCACCATTGAAAAGGCACAGTTTTCCAGAACTGATTCATTAAGATGGAAGTATTTAGTGAAAGGGACACTGCTGAACTGAGATTGCTTGTGGTTACTGTAATGATATGTATATGTGTAGATAACTAAAGGGTTAATTACAACATCTAACTGTAACACTACCACTAGAGGGCACCACTATAAGTATCAGCACCCAGAGGATCTTGGTCTCTTTCAACCCAGGAGTGTAATGTACGATAGATAGATCAGAGCATAGTTAGCATGTATAGCTTTGAATCAGTTAATACATTAATATATAATTACTTGATTACTAGTGATAGTTCTGTAGAGTGTCGAACTCAATTATAATTAATCATTACTTAATAAATTAGTTTGCTTTAAGTTGAAGACTCGTGGTTTCTTCAGGATCAGACGTTCTGGATATGTAACGATACATATTACTAAACCCAGTATTATAAAAGTTACTATGGTTATAATTTGAGATTCACTATAATTTATTTTGATTGTTATATGAAGATAGTAGAGAGGCCATAGCGAGGTCGAGAGAAGCATTCGCAAGATTTCAAGCTAGGTGCCATCAGTGTTGATATGGAAACGGACTCCACTTCGACGTAACTTTGTGACTGTTCACTGTGCGTCCTTGATATAATTTTAAAACATATAGCATATGTGTGGTAGTGAAAAGCAATCAGCCTGACCCTGACTTAAAAAAAAAAATTCACTTCCTTTGAAACGTTCTTAGAATGCCGGACTCGTCAGTCACCGAGCAGTCATTCGTCTGCACTACCCTCTGCCAAGCCGGTTGTTGCAGTCGTGGGAGCTGCTGCGCCATCTCCAAACATTGACACAGTGTCATCTAGTGGTTACAGTACTACAGTTGCCAGCTCTCAGACAGGTAGGTTTTTTTGTTGCTGAGGTCGTGGATCCAAAATCTGGTATGTAATGTGAAGCATTTAAAATGATTAATGCAGTCAAGCACTTCACTATATGGTACTAACTGGTGCCCTTTACCGTGGCACCTTGGATTTATCAGTATTATTTTGTGACATATGCAAATGAGAACAGTAATCTGTTTCACAGTTAAAGAGCAATCAAGAATATTTTTCCATATGAAAAATAATTCCTTTCAAAATTATTGAAACCTATACACTTTGTCAAAGTGAGTAAGACTCCCTCTTTTTGAGGGTACATTCACCATCCCCATTGTTCTAATTCACATGTGGGAAATACTGAAGAATTGGTGCACCAGAGTGGCACCCTGATGTGAGCGTGGATTCAGTACGTTGACCAATGTTCCATCTTTTATTCGGTTTCATCCAGCATGCTTGAGCCAAGCAAATTAACTGCAGCTAGATCGCTGCCACACTGCTTTCAAATTGACCACTAAGCGTTTTGTCAGAATAGCCCTAATGAACTATTTTTCTACTTTTCTCTATGCCCCTGCAGAGAACTTGCCCTCCACTCAACATTTCCTTATAGTAAAGTGGCTGAGATTGAAGCCTAGCGTAGTTCACCAGTCGAAGCTTGCATCTTCCTACTGTGGGGTTCAACTACCTGAGGATTGAGTATGCTCCTCCATTTCTCTCCATCCACGGCACTGTCTTATGTGGGTTACGCCTCAACTGGTTTCCCTATGGGACCCTAACTTAAGTGGCTATTCTTCATGAACAAGTTTATCTTAGAGAAGCTCAGGCAAGCTATAATGCCTAAATTGCTGCTTTGGTCAAAATCAGCTAAGTCAACAGTGACCAAGAAAGGATGGGAGCTTGGCTTTTTCCAGGTTGATATGGCTCAGATCCACAGTGGGAGCCACTTTTAACTAGTGTAGGAGTCATTTAACAGTGTTGCAACTGGCTACTTTATTGTGATCCTTGATGCAAGTTTTTTGGTATTTCATATTTAGTGCTTACCATTGTGGAGAGGTGGAGAGAAATGATAATTTAGCATGAGGGACAGATGGAGAGAGAAAGAGGAAAATGTGCACATATGTGTAAAATTATATTGTAATGTGCAATGCCATTAGTGGTGATGTAAAATGTGTTATGTCAAAAACACATTCACAGAATGAATATCAGTATATTTATTTAAATGTTCCCTCTATTTTTGTGCTAGAATTGGATATGTGCAACTTTGAGGAAATAGTGTCTGCTTAGGGAGGCGGCGGTGTAGTGATATCATCACTGGACTAGTAATCCTGATATGCAGGATAGTGCTCTGGGGACCAACCATGACAGACAGTGCAATTTGAATTCACTAAAAAATATCTGGAATTAAAATTTGTAACGATGACCATGGAACCATTGTTGATTGTCATAAAAACCCATTTGGTTCATTAATGTCCTTTTAGGGAAAGAAAAGTGCCGTTTGGATCTCCAGCAATGTGGGTGACTCTCTGAAACAGTCCAGCAAGCCATTCAGTTCAAGGCAATTGAGGATGGGCAATAAATGCCTGCCCAGCCAGTGACATCCACATCCCCTCAAAAATAAAAAAAGGAACCTTCCAGATATAGGCGTCATTTCATTACTTGTGACTACAAATAATTTGAATATGATTCTGAAGGGACACTCATCAAGGGGAAAACAACAATTTATACTGTATGTAAGAATGTGCTGATTGATTATTGGATCACTATTAATTGGGGATACAACTGCTGCTCTACTGAGTTGAGCACCTGTTCTACATATTCGCCGGGTTGGAGAATCGCCGGGGGGTGACGTGAATCCCGTCCCCGCCGGCTGCTGAATTCTCCGGCCCGCGATGGGCCGAGTTCCCGCCTGTTTTTGCCGAGTCCCGCCGACATAAATCAAGGTAGGTCCCTACCGGCGGGACGCAGCTCTGTGGCTGGCCTTCGGTGGGGGGGGGGGGGGGGGGGGGGGGGGCTGGGCAATCTGGCAGTGGGAGCACTCTATTCCTATGTGCCGGCCGTGTAAGTCTCCGCAATGGCTGGCACGAAGGTGAACCCCCCCCCCCTGCGCATGCGCGGGGATGACGGCAGCAGACGGTGACGCTCCCGCGCATGCGCGGACCCACGACAGCCGGCGGAGTCCCTTCGGCCCGGTGCCAAAGGCCTTCGACGCCAGCCGGTGGGGCACAAACCATCCCAGCGCCATCCTAGCCCCTGAATGTGTGGAGGATTCCGCACCTTTGGGGCGGCCCGACGCCGGAGTGGTTCCCACCACTCCACTGAGCCATTTCTGCCCGCCCCTCCAATTCCCGGAGAATCCCGCCCCTCATCTTTACAGATCTCTTTGCCACAGTGCAGAGTAGAAGTAGTTTAAAATATTTGTACTTTGCAGAATCAACATTTAGTCTTGGTCCAGCATCATCTACTGCCAATTACCCAGGATGCCAGGACCTATCCAGGAGTGGAAACATCGCAAAACCTCTGGCTCTATCCGTGCAACACCATGGGAAACCTCCAATTACAGGTAATTTTTCTGCATTTCCCTCTACTTTTCTTCATCTATGGGCCATTCTTTAGAACAGCTTTCTACCAACAGGGACCATTAGCACACCTATTATGAGTCACCTACCGGCACTGCTGTTGGGTCAGCACACATGAGGTTTGTGAAAATTATCGAGAGTCACTCATTTGCAGAGTTGCACTTGACTTTCTGGGGATGTATGGGATCTTCAGACCCAGGACACCGAAACAAGCTGTCAACCTAAATCCTGGGCTGTATTTTACGTGGTGCCCTGTTCCCTGCCCCTTCCTTAACTAAGACGTCAGTCTGGAGCCCACCACGAGAAAACAGCCTGTCTTGCAACCATTTTACGCTTGGTGGGATGTCAATTGTCTCAGGGCATGACTACGATCCCCATCAAGGGAGGAGTTCCCACCTTCGGGAGCTGCAAACCAGTCCCATTGGCCAGCACTGTGTCATTTCAGCTGCGCCTGGTTCAAGCAGTAGCTGCTGCTGGGACTAAAGGCAGTTCCCAAAGAAGAGGAAGTTATAGAAGACGGACTTCAGGGAAGTTTGGGTTATTGGCTGGCAGGTCTCAGTGAGGTGGTTTGAGGGGTTGAGCCTGAGACCAGTGGGAGAGTTTAAAGGGAAGAATATGACATTGGAGGGAACACATGGAACCCCCAAAAGAGACCCAGTCAACCCAGTAAAAGCTGCCAGGCTACCCGCTTGGTGAGGGTCTCACCCTGCTAAGGATAACAGCAGTGGAAGAGGGATGAGGCACTTAAGTGGCCATTAATTGGCTACTTAAGGGACTTATTCGGCCCAAGGTTTTGGGGGGGGGGGGGGGGGGGGGGGGCAGGAGGCACCTTGTGTCTCTATTACTACTGCCATAAAATGGGAGACAGTCGGGGACAGAGGGCAGAGCTCCCAACTTTCTTTGATTCAATGTGTTCACCATGCTCCTCATAAATTGACCTTAATGGGCCTAGGCCTCACACATGGCTTTCTCAGTAAAAAGGAAGTGAAATGAAAATGAAATGAAAATGAAAATCGCTTATTGTCACAAGTAGGCTTCAAATGAAGTTACTGTGAAAAGCCCCTAGTTGCTACATTCCGGCGCCTGTTCGGGGAGGCTGGAACGGGAATTGAACCGTGCTGCCTTGGCCTGCCTTGGCTGTTTTAAAAGCCAGCGATTTTGCCCTGTGCTAAACCAGCCCGCCTAATCTAGTAATCTCAATCCAGGGATCAGGAAATATATATAAACGCCTTTGAAAGGGTGCAGAGAAGTTTTATCACTATGTTACAAGGAATGAGGAACTTTATTTTGAGGAGAGGTTTGAAAAGTTAGGACGGTTGTCCATGCACAGACTGAGTAGAAATTTCAGGATGCTGGACGGTGTCAATAGAATAGATAGAGAGATCTGATTCTCTCTGGCAAGCGGTGAATAACCAGAAGTCATACATTTAAAATCATTGGAAGAAGACCTGGAGGGAAGATGAAGAGAATTATTTTTACTCAGAGTTGACAGAATCTGGAATACACCTGAAAAGGTGGAAGCTGTTTCCATACATAACTTTACTAGTGAGTTGGGCAGACAGTTGAGGATGTGAAAGTCATATAGAGTTTTGGGAAAAAAAGTGAGGACATGGCCGTAAGCATGACAGCTCTTTCAAAGAGCCAGCACAAGCATAATGGACTGAATGGCCTCTTTCTATGCTATAAGAGTCTACGTCTCCTCAGATTTATCCTTGTACTATCAAGGTGACATTCGATTTAGCATCCACAATTTCAGCAAATGCTTTTCATTTCACAGACAAGAAATATAGTTTATTTCTCAGGTAGCACCCATCAATGCTGGTAAGTGAGATCTAGTAGCATGATCAGCAAAAGGGAATGTTAAATATTGGTATCAAAGCAGGACAAAGGAACAACCCCAGTTTCACATTGTCATCGGGTCACTGTACCAATGATTCCATTGTACCAATGGAGTAGATGCAGTCACACGAACATTGATGGATATTAATGAAATAGTAATTTGATCCAACCTCCTTTAAAACCTTTAAAATCAACCTTTCTTTAATAAGTCCTTATTTGTGTCTTCTATAGCCCCCTGTTCAAATGGTCAGTCACCTGGATCTGTGCGAGTTAATGGTAATGCCAATAGTAACGGGAATGGCGGAAAATCCAATCTTTTCAGTCCTTCTTTACCTCGGCTTCAATCTCTGTCAACATCAACAAATCCTGGCTTGGCCTCCGGAGATAACAGTAAGAGCATTTTATAATTCTCTGAACCATCTGTTATGAAAACAAATATAAGACATTGTGCTTGTGCTATATCATTACACCAATATTAATTTATTTTGGCATAGTAATGTTCCAAGTATGTCATGGATATTTCTGATCTTATCCATACCAATAGCGCTACAATCACCTTGAGGAGGGGGTGCCCCCTAATGCGCACAGGGCATTCCACCCAGGATGCATCCTCCTTCTTTCCCACTTTTTTTATCTCAGATGAATTCTATGAATGGATTCTATGATTCTAGGGTGATAAAGCAGACTCACCACTCTTGCCTGCCTGCCCACATCAACCCTATTATGGTGTGGCGTATTCGGGTCAATTGGAATGTTAACTAGTTCTATTGCTCATGAATGATTTAAAAGCTCCTCGTGCTCCCCCACCGCCTCCTCCACGTTCTGTATCGCCAGGCCTTGGGACTCCAGAATCTGCTCAACCCGCTCGATCCCAGATCTCAGCGGTTCCACCACCTTGGTTCCGCCACCACCATCGCTAACGATGACATCAATAAGTTCCATCCCACCATCAGACTCACCATGGACTACTGTCCAGAATCGGTTGCATTCTTCGACACACTCATCTCCATCAACGACGGTCAACTCAGCACTTCACTTTACCGCAAGCCCACGGATAACCTCACGATGCTCCACTTTTCCAGCTTTCATCCTAAACACATTAAAGAAGCCAACCCCTATGGACAAGCCCTCCGTATACACAGGATCTGCTCATATGAGGAGGAGCATAACAGACATCTACAGACGCTGAAAGATGCCCTCGTACGAACGGGTTATGGCGCTCGACACATCAATCGACAGTTCCAACGCGCCACAGCAAAAAACCGCACTGACCACCTCAGAAGACAAATACGGGACACAACCGACAGAGTACTCTTTGTTGTTCAGTACTTCCCCGGAGCGGAGAAACTACGACATCTTCTTCGCAGCCTTCAACACGTGATCGATGAAGACGAACATCTTGCCAAGGTCATCCCCACACCCCCACTACTTACCTTCAAACAATCGTGCGACCTCAAACAAACCATCGTTTGCAGCAAACTACCCAGCCTTCAGAACAGCGACCACGACACCACACAACCCTGCCATGGCAATCTCTGCAAGACATGCCAGATCATCGACATGGGTACCACCATTACACGTGAGAACACCACCCACCAGGTACATGGTACATACTCGCGTGACTCTGCCAACGTTGTCCACCTCATACGCTGCAGGAAAGGATGCCCCGAAGCGTGGTACATTGGTGAGACCATGTAGACGCCGAGACAACGAATGAACGGACATTGCGCGACAATCGGCAGGCAAGAATGTTCCCTTCCAGTTGGGGAACACTTCAGCAGTCAAGGGCATTCAGCCTCTTGATTTCCGGGTAAGCGTTATCCAAGGCGGCCTTCAGAACGCGCGACAATGCAGAATCGACGAGCAGAAACTTATAGCCAAGTTCCGCACACATGAGTACGGCCTCAACCGGGACCTTGGTTTCATGTTGCATTACATTCACCCCCCCACCATCTGGCCTGGGCTTCCGAAATCCTACCAACTGTCCTGGCTTGAGACAATTCACACCTCTAACTTGTGATTATTCCTCTCTCCAGTTGCTCCGTCTGGACCTGTAAAGACTTAATTAACTGCAAAGACTAGCATTCAAAGTATCATCTTGCATTTTTGACTTTGTCGATATATATATTTCTGGAACCTACCTCTTCATTCACCTGAGGAAGGAGCAATGCTCCGAAAGCTAGTGAATCGAAACAAACCTGTTGGACTTTAACCTGTAAGACTTCTTATTGTGCTCACCCCAGTCCAACACCAGTATCTCCACATCACAGATATTCTAACTCATTTTTAATAGGAGTTTCTCATTCTTATGTTTAACCATCTTTTTGGACTCCTGTTTTATAACTCTTGTTATTCCTGTGCCATCAATGTCCTCCCTTACTTTATTCTTCCCAGTGCCCCCTTACCCTGGTTTGTTTACTTTTAGGCTGCTGACATTTCTTGTAGATGCCTCCCCCCACCAGTCTTATTATTTTATAGCATTTTCCACTTCATAATTTACCCGTTCTGCTAAGGCATGGGTCCCAACCCAGTCCAGGTGGAACACGAGCCATCTGTACAGCTACTTCCTGATCCAGAACTTGTGAAAGAGAGAATCAGGCAGACCCCAGCCAATTGCAGAGAGTGGCTGCAGTGTGAACTGAGTAGGTTTGCTGAGAGAAGTTGCAGGTTGAACAACCTGAAGGAGCTGAGGGGAGGATGGCATTGGTCCTAGCAGTGAAAGGATGCAAGCTGATGTTAGGAGTGAGGATGAGAAGTGATATGGTGTATAACTGTGATTAGTGATAACAGTGATGCAGGGCTACAAAGCAGTGTAAATTGTGTGGAAGGAACAAGAGGGAGTGAAAGCAAGTACATTGCAAGAGATGGGCAAAGAAGGACCTGTAATAATCTGTCCTGATATGGTGAGTTCTGAAATATTTCCTGAAATGGATCAAGCTTGGTGGCATCATTAGGCCTGACTTCCACAGTCATCTCCACCAAGGGATTCCTGATTCCATAGAATCCACACAATACAGAAGAAGGCCATTTGCCCAATCGAGTCTGCATTGATCTTCCGGAAGTGCAGCCTACCGAGGCCCACTCCTCTGTCCTATCGCCGTAACTCTGTAACTCCACCTAACCTGCACATCTTTAGACTTAAAATCTTTGATTATGGTGCCAGGTTGTTTCTTCCACGTAGCACAACCCTCAGACTTTCACTGCACCTATCATGACTTCCATGGTACAACAGATAACTTGGACCACCTGCCCTCTCTTTGCAGCCATATTGGCAATTTCCAACAATACTTCTCAGTTGCCGGAATGGTAGCCCTCATAGAAGCCTCCTTTGAAGAGGTGAATTGAGGCTTGATAAATAGTAACTGGGTAAAGACTGGAAATTGTACCACGCAGGTCAGTAGGACATCCTCAAATGTTTGCAGAAATTAGCACTGAGCCCCTTAAAATTGAGCAGACCTCCACATCTTGCAAAGCTTTTCTATCCCTCATTACTGACCTTGCAAGCACTGCTCCCACCTCCCAGTTAAAATTGGGGCTGTAGACTTCCCAACAAAAGACTAACATCTATAAATCTTGTTGGTTATTGAACTTTTATGTGAAAAAGATACTCTGTAGAGGATATTCAGGGATTAAAATTAGTCTTGCACAGTTGCACAAAATGGCCAGTCACACATCAGCTGACCATTTTGCACTCTGCTCAATTTTCTTTTCCAGTGGCCTACAGCAAGGTCCCATAAACTGCATAGAGATAAGTTATCAAATAATTTTTTCTTGTGAATTTATCTAAGAGATAAATATTGGCTAGACTATAAGGAGAACCTGGCAGCGCTTCCACATCTATATGAGAGGGCCGACGCCTCATCAGTTTAACACCTCTGCTTCTGACAATGTTGAAGTTTCTCCTCAGTCCATCGCATGTGTCTGGAGCAAGAGCTGATTCCAGGACGCCACTCAGTTCAAGGGCAGTTGGGGATGGGCAACAAAAGCTGGCATTGCCCGTGACATCCTCATTCCATGAAAGAATAAAGAAACAAAATTGTATCCATAACAACTCATACTTTCAAAATTGTGCAGTGCTAACAACAGGATATCAACAACACATCAAACATCTGCACAAATGTATTGCTGACCAGGAATAATTGGATGCTTATGCGGAATGGGAACTTTGTTTTTACCCTCTGTAGACCAAGGGCACACAAACCAAATACAATACAACCACTGGTCCATAACTGCCCCCATCTCCCATTCTTTGTCCAGAGAATTTGTTCAAGTTGAACAGTCAGATTAGCCGTATTGATTCTTTAAAAAATATATTTTTATTAGTATTTCCAGGTTTACAGAGTAACAGCTCTGATATTTACAAACAAGTTTGTGTCTTATTTACAACGGTTTTTACCTGAGGTTTCCCCCTCCCCTCCCCCCTCACTCTCCCCCTCCCTTTCCCTCATTGATGGTTTAGTTCCTTCTTAGTGTTGCCGTCTGCCCTTTGGTGCCACGTATTGTGTTCTGCTTCTTTCTGCTGAGGCTTTTGTTTTTTTATTGTTTAGTGTTGGGGGGGGGGCTGCGTGGCCCCTCCCCTCCTCCCCTTGCCCCCTGTGTTTTGTTTTGTGCTTCCCTTGGGTTCCCTTCCCCTCCTCCCCCTCCCTCTGCCCCTTACCCTTGTGAGTGCCTTCCCTTGTCATCCTCCCCCTCTTTCCCCCCCCTCCTCTCTTCCTAACCTTGGAACAGGTTGTTGAATAGCCCCCACGCTTTGTGGAAGCCCTCGCCCAACCCGCGGATGGTATACTTGATCTTCCCACGGTGGAGAAATTCCAACAGGTCTGCCAGCCAGTCTGCAGCTGTGGGTGGTGCTGCTGATCGGCAGCCAAGCAGGATTCTCTGGCATGCGATCAAGGAAGCAAAAGCCATGGCGCGGCACTCTTACTCACGGTGCTTTCAAAATTATTATTGTACGGAAATTTTAATATTTGTTTATTTCATTAAAGAAATAAATGTTCTTCTTTCCATTACTTGCAGCCATCATGACTAGCTCTGGACCACCTAAGAAGCGTCATCGTGGCTGGTCTCCCGGATCCCCCATATCTGTGCCTGCAGTAATCCCAGTTCCAGCTGTGCAACCAGTGACAAGATCTGGTAAGAAATGTCTGAAACCGGTCTTCAGCCTGATCAGTGACCTCTTTCATTGCTGATTCTTGTATAACTAAGGAGCGAATTGACGTATCTCCTATTTCTTATTTACATGCTTCCCCTTATGAAATCATCGAGAAACATGATATCAGGGGCGGAATTCTCTGACCCCCCGCAGGGTCGGGGAATCGCCCGGGGCCGGCGTAAATCCCGCCGTGGCCGGAATTCTCCGCCACCCGGGAATCGGCAGTGGTGGGAATCACGCCCCGCCGGTTGGCGGGCCCCCCGCAGCAATTCTCCGGCCCGCGATGGGCCGAAGTCTGTCAGGCCTCTCCCGCTGACGTGGTTTAAACCTCTGTGCTGGCAGGATAGGCAGCGCATGCGGCACCCGGGGTCCTGGGGGGGGGGGCGCGGGGCGATCGGACCCCGGGGGGTGCCCCCACGGTGGCCTGGCCCGCAACAGGGGCCCACTGATCGGTGGGCGGGCCTGTGCCGTGGGGGCACTCTTTTTCTTCCGCCGCCACCACGGCCTCCACCATGGCGGAGGCGGAAGAGACCCCCTCCACCGCGCATGCACCGGAGAAATCCGCACCTTTGGGGAGGCCCGACGCTGGAGTGGTTGGCGCCACTCCGCTACGCCGGGACCCCCCGCCCCACCGGGTAGGGGAGAATTTCGCCCCAGGTTCCACATGTACACTGTGACAGCCACTCTACCTCAGCACCAACTTTTCCAATCTCCCCATTCTCTTTGATTTGTCACAGTTCGAGATGAACAGAAATTTCCTTCCAATTAAACATTGGGACGATGGAAGCCGTTGTTTTTGATTTTACCCAACAATTCTATCCCTCTACTTGCTCAACATCTAAGGCCGAGCCAAACTATTCCTCACCTTGATGTTTTATTGGACCCCCGATGAGCTTCCAACGACATATCTATCACAAAGAACACCTTAATGTAGCCCAACTCCAAGCATGCCTCAGCTCATCTGCTGCTGAAACCCTTACCAATAGCTTTGTTACCTCTGACCTTGACACTTCTTTTAAAAAAAAAAGATTTTCCAATTAAGGGGCAATTCAAGTGGCCAATCCATCTACCATGCACATCTTTGTATTGTGGGGGTGAGACCCATTCAGACACGGGCAGAATGTGCAAACTCCACATGGACAGTGACCTGGGGCCGGGATAGAACCCGGGTCATCGGTGCCGTGAGGCAGCAGTGCTAACCACTGCGCCACCGTGCCTCCCTCTGACCTTGACTATTCCAATGCTCTCCTGACGAGATCCCAGCTTCCACTTCTATATGAACTTGAATTCATCTAAAACTCTCTTGCCCATAACCTAAATCCCATTCAGTCCTGTTCACCCATCACTCCTGTGCTCACTGACCGACACTGGATCATGGCCCGCCAATGCCACTTTTTAAAAAAGTCTCATCTCAGTTTTCAAATTTCTTCATGATCTGACTCTTCCCTATCTCTGTAACCCCCTTCAGCTCTAAAACCCTCTTAGATCTCTGCGCTCCTCTAATTCTGGCCTCTTGTGCATCCTGATGTCAATTACTCCACCAGTGACAGCTGTGCCATCAGTTGCCTTGGCCTCAAGCCTTGGAATTCCAAGGGTTGGTTATGGACAATAAGTTTGACCCAGAACCTATCGGTATAATTTAGTTGTTCTACATATTTTGTGGATTATAAAAATATTTAATTGGATAACATGTTTCAGGAAACATCATGTTCTATGCTGTAATTACTTTTTAACATGAATATTTTGAAGCAAAGTTAGAATGCTGTGTTTCTTCACTGTTTGTCTGTATAGATGCTTTGCTACCCATTCCTGTTCTTCAGTCAATGACAGCTGGCATTTTGCAGCCACAGGCAATTCCTGTAGGGGAAACTGTTATCATCCCAGAAAATTTATTAAGTAATTCCGGAGTGAGACCTGTTATTCTTATAGGTATGTAGCTTTCTTGCTGTTCCTGATCTGTTATTTACAGCGTTACCACTTAATGTAAATTGCATGTTAGGATTTGTTAAAATATTTCTCTATTTTATATATGTGAGTTCAAATGAGATGGGCTGTATTGTATTATAAATAGAGTAATTCACTGAGGCGCAGTAGGGAGCATTTCCTGCCAACCGCACATGTCGGGCAACCCAAGGCCCAGTAATCCATTGTAGCAATTAATATCAAAACTGTCAGACTGTTAATATCATGTTCATTGTACAAGGAGCTTGTCGAATGAACGCCACTCATTTAGTTTTTGTGGAATGATGAAAACAGAAAGTCCAGCTATGCTACTGTAATTAACTCAAGATTTATCTCTGCCATCTACAAATATTCTCCCGTGTTTCAGGACAAGCACTGTGTCATCTTGTTCTTGGTGTATTAGACTTGACTGTGTTTTAAATTGTTTTTTTTGCTCTTGGGAATTATATGATTGCCTAAGAAAAGCAGGTATTTTTGGTCTGCTTGGGTGGCATATATTTAATTGTTATAAGGAGGGGTACACAATCAGATTATAATGTTGTGAGACTTACTTCAAATATTTCTTTTCACTTCACGGCTTAATGACTTTTAGATAAACTAATTTATGGCCTCAAATTCGACCTTGTCTCATCATTGTGACAGTCCACCTATTGGATTGTCCAAGTGAGAAACGGTATCCAGCTCATATAGCACAGGATCACGTTGTTATACCTCCCACTCCCTGTCCAGTCTATTGTTTATCTAGATTTTGGGTTACTGATTGTAAATGACCTGAATTTTGCTTATGGGGTGAGAAGAGTGATGATTAACCAGAGAAACTATCTGATGCAAATCAGTCTTACCACCTAAACATGCAACTGAAGTTACTGATCATGATCAGGGGCATCAGCCTTGCTTTAGTTTATTTTTGCTCTTCTATCTCAAGGACCTTGAGACCAAGTGTACACCACATCACTGCGATAGCTGCGATTATCTGTAGCTACCCTAGAATAGGGATGGATACAGGCGCTACCTGACCACTCTGGTCAGTATCAATCAGACAGGCCATTTATCTTTTGAAGACATAACTATATTTCTTTTGATTCAATAAGAAAAATGTAAAATAAATTTGTTCTCTTCCATTAGCACATATGATACAAAATATTTCTGCTTGAAAACTTACTGGGCATGATTCTCCCAAAAGGGAGCAAAGTCCCCTAGCGAGCGCGTTTAGCCGCATGTTCTCTCGGCTAAATCGCTGGCTTTTAAAGCAGACCAAGCAGGCCAGCAGCACGGTTCGATTCCCGTACCAGCCTCCCCGGACAGGCGCCGGAATGTGGCGACTAGGGGCTTTTCACAGTAACTTCATTGAAGCCTACTCGTGACAATAAGCGATTTTCATTTTCATTTTCATGTTACCCGACTCTCATAATGCTGAGAAACACATGGCTATTCAAGGTGACTCGCATTGTGTAAGGGGGCTGAATGGGGAATGCACAGCTGAGGCTGCGCATAGCCCCGTTTTGTACAGTGGGGAGCTCCATTTGCCAGAAAGCCCAATTTAAAGAGAGAAAAGAAGTCCCGATCTCTGAGGCCCCCAACATGATCCCCGACTCCTCCCCCCCCACCCCCACCCCAGCCCAAACGCAGGGCAGAACCACTTGTTCTCAACGCCCAGCCTCTCCTCGCCCTTCCCTGAAGTGATCAGCTTTTCACAGCGTTCCAGGGCCAGCTGCGGCCAGAAGCGTTGTTCATGCTTTTTTCTTGGCCCATTCCCTACAGGTGGAAAATTCAGGCCCTTTGGTAACCAGTGTTCAAAGGAGTGGTTTTATTGTGTTGCCCTGGATCATTGTCCATGTGGAGTTGGCACATTCTCCCCCTGTCTGCGTGGGTCTCACCCCCACAACCCAAAAGGACATGAAGGGTAGATGGATCAGCCACGCCAAATTGCCCCTTAATTGGATTTTTTTTTTTTTAAAAGGTTGGCGTATAAGCACTGTATTTTTTGATGGAGCCAGTAAGCCCAGTAAAATGGCCATTTGAGATATAACTTATTCAGGTGGGCCCCAGAATTAAAGATTAAAGAAAGGGTCAGTTTAACAGTAAAAGATAATTAATTTGCAATTCTGTTGGGAACGTTCCTGATAAGCTATGTTACTATGGAGATATTTGTTTATGTTTTCTGTTTATCGGCATATTTTCTCACAGACACGAGCAGCGAGAGAAAGCTGCCAGGAGTCAACTTAAAAGGCTGTGGAATATCTACAGCCAGAATAGGAGCCTAGCAGCCATTAGGAAACAGGGATGTTCCTGTCCTAGAGTCTGGCAGCAGAACTTGCAAGTTGGGCCAATACTCGGAATGAAAAGTCCAATTTCACGAAGCCAGACCTCCCTAATAAAGCTAGTGGAAGAGGTCAGCTGTGGAATCATCACACAGAGAGCTCTAGATTTCAAAATAATAATAATAATTTTTATTAGTGTCACAAATAGGCTTACATTAACACTGCAATGAAGTTACTGTGAAAATCTCCTCGTCGCTTCACGACGGCGCCTGTTCGGGTACACTGAGGGAGAATTCAGAATGTCCAATTAAACTAACAGCACGTCTTTAGGGACTTTTGGGAGAAAACTGGAGTACCCGGAGGAAACCCACACAGACACAGGGAGAATGTGCAGGCTCCGCACAGACAGTGACCCAAGCTGGGAATCGAACCCGGGTCCCTGACGCTGTGCAGCAACAGTGCTAACCACTGTGCTGAATGTCAGACTGGGAAACTGAGGAGAACCAAAGTAAATTCCTGAGACCTGTGGCACATGTTGATTTTTTTCCCAGGGGAAGTAAAAATACCCTCAAGATCCTAGAAAGTATCTTGGGTAGAATAGAAAATAGAATGGGAAGTGGTCTGTGGAGATTTTCAATTTTTCTTAAATGTTCGCAAAACATTGTTTAATTCTGGGACAGTAAAATATTTTGTTTAAAATGTGAAACAGTGTGATGTAGTTCTTTCAGTTCATTACTGGAGCCTGGATTTATTTTTAACAGTTAATGATCTCCTTCGAGATCGTAACAATATATTTCTGTGATGTGCCCTAACCTGGACAAAATAGATTTGATCTTCGGAATTAAGGAAAGACTGAAACATTTCTTGTGTTTTTCAGGTTTTGGCACTTTACCATATTTTTATGGCAACGTTGGTGATATTGTAGTAAGTCCATTACTTGTAAATTGTTACAAGTTTCCACAGCTAACTTCGGTTGAGCTAGAACTGCTAGGAATCTCCAACAGCCAGATCCTAACAGTGGAAAACATGATCCTCTTGACAATACAATATCTGATTCACCTTGGTAAGATTTCAGCAGTTTACTTTTAAATAAATATTAGGGTATACTCATTTGCTTTCTCGTGAGGTTTGAAAGGATTAACTACTAGAGCAGTTGTTCTCAAACAATTTTGGTTGATGGATCCCTTTTCAAATAGATAAATATTCATGGACCCACCATCTAAATTATATTCCCGCATAATACTCATAATGCAAAAGTATTGTTTTTAAAGAGCGTTTGATCACTTTTTTTTAATAAAGCAGCCATTTAGGTACTGAAAGCACAGAGCTGGGTGTGTCTGCGTCTCACTATCCAGTCTCTCTAACCTTGGCAGAAGGACGGAAATAGCAGGAGCCCAAGGTGTGCAGAGCATAGAGAAAGCACTAAGGAAGAAGGGAGAGAGCAGAAGCATTGGGGAAACACAGCAAGAAAAAATTAGGAGCATGGGGAGAGAAAGTATGAAGAGAGCAGGAGCACAAAGAGAGCAGGAGCACAAAGAGAGCAATATCATAGAGTAGCAGAACCCGGAGAGACTAGGAGGGTGGGGGGAGGAGAGCGCAGCAATAGCAGGGACAGGGCCGGGGGTGGGGGGGGTGGGGGGGGCAGTGCATGGAGAGAGCATATGAGGAGCCTGGGACGAACGGAACATGCCATGCACTCGCTTACGTTGCATTGCGAACGCCAGAAGCTTTGTGTAGACCCAGAACACCAGTTTGAGAACCACTGTGCAGTATTGAGCTGGTACCCTTCACTGTAATTTGCATGGTCAGTGAGCCGGGGTCTGACTGAAATTACGGTAGGAGAATGACAGAAACACTTAAGAATTTTGGTGCCCCTATATTTTTGTGCATGTGTTTGACATGATACTCTGATTTAAGAAGAACTGAACTATTGAAAGAAATCGGTAATTAGGCTCCTCATTACTTTGAATAGAGTGCCATGTGACATTGGTAAATTATGCTGATCTTGGGTCAGTTTGTACAATTTCTTCCTCATCTCTTCATATCTAACATTCTACAACCGAATACTATAGCTGTTTATTTTCTTACCTTCTTCCTCGAGCAGAAGTAGTTGGAGATAAAGGGGGTCAGAATGTTCAGCATCAGTGGGGATCTAAAGCACCATTCCAGGGTATATAGGCCTAAACTACTCAATCTCTGTTAGTAGGACAATCCCTTTCCTCCCAGGGACACTCCCATGAGGGCAGATATGTCCTTTCTTTGCTAAGGAGACCAAAATAAATCATAATACTGCAGTGGTCTCATTAGTGCCTTGTATAATTGTATTAAAACTTCTTTACTCTTATATTCAAACCCCTGTTGTAAAAATAAAGCTACATACAATATGCCTTCCGATTTGCATGCTGCACCTATACATTTACCTTTTATTCTTTGCACAAGGACACCCAGGTCCCCAGGAATGGAAGCATTTCCCATTCTCTCTCCATTCATAAAATACTGGGCGCGATTCTCCGATCGTGGAACAGAGTGTCCGCATCGTCGTGAATGGCGCAAAACGGGCGTGGGCAGTAGCGATTCTGGCCCCCACAGGGGCCCAGCACGGAGCTGGAGCGGTTCACGCCGCTCCAGCCTCACTTCCTGGTACGCACTGGGGTCGGCGCCAACCCACGCATGCGCAGTGGCGACGTGCCAACCCGCGGATGCGGGGTGGCCTTACTGAATCCTCCGGCCCCCAATGCAACATGGCGCGGGGGTTCATGGGCTGGATGTGCAACAAAGTAGGCCCCGATCGTAGGCCAGGCCCCATCGGAGGCCGCCCCCTGTGGACGGAGGCCCCCCCCCCCCCCCCCCCCCCCCCCGGACAGGCTGCCCCCCCGACCCTTCGCACAGAGTTCCCGCTGGCAGTGACCAGGTGTGGACGGCACTGGCGGGACTCTGCTTTTTCCGCGCAGCTGCTCAGCCCATTCAGGCTGGAGAATCGGCGGCCCTGCCACGTACAGCGGCTGTGACCGGCGGCGCGCCAAACGCACCGGCGCAAATGGCGCCGATTCTCCACACCTCGGGGAATCGTGAACTGACGTCAGGGCGGTGTGGCATGGTTGCGGCGATTCTCTGGCCCAGAACAGGGCTGGGAGAATCGCGCCCATTCTTTTTTTTATTTTTCTATCAAGATGGATAACTTCACACTTGTATTGTATTCCGTTTGTTATGTTCGTGTCCACTCACCCAACCTCTGCAAGCTCTTTGTGTCCTTCTCACTGCTTACTTTCCCAACCAGCTTTGTATCATGAGCTTGGATATGTTACACTGAGACCCCTCATTTAAGTCATTAATATAGAGTCACAGAGGTCTACAGCACAGAAACGGCCCTTTGAGCCCATTGCATCTGCGCTGGTCAAAAACAACCACCTAACTATTCTAATCCCATTTTCCAGCACATGGCCCATAGTCTCGTATGCTTTGGCATCGCAAGTGCACATCTGAGTACTTTGTAAATGTTATGAGGGTCTCTGCCTCCACTAGTCTTTCAGCAGTAAGGTCCAGACTCCCACCACCCTTTGGGTCAAAACGTTTTTCCTCACATCCGCTCAAAACGTCCTGCTCCTTACCTTAAATCTATGCCCCTTGGTCATTGATCCTTCAGCAAGAGGAAAGGTTTCTTTCTGTCTACTCATAATTTTATACATCTCAATCATGTCCCCTCTCAGTCTCCTCTGCTCCAAGGAAACAACCCCAGTCTATCCAACCTCTCTTCACATCTAAAGCTCTCCAGCCCAGACAGGAAGATAGATTATAAACAGCTGAGGTGTAAGTACTGATCTTTGCAATATTGTGCTAATTACTGCCGGCAAATACATCATATTTATTGCTAGCCTCTGTTTTCTATCCATTAACCAATCCTCAATCCATGCCAAAAGATTGCTGCCAATTCTATGAGACCTAATTTTGTGTACAAATCTCTTGGAAGAACTTGATCAAATGCTTGTTTTAAAATCCAAATGCACCACTTCTGCCAGTACCCTCTTATCTGTCTTACTAATTAAATGTTGAAAATCTCTCCAAACAAATTTATCAAATAGAAGTTCCGTTTTATAAATTGTGTTGACTCTGCTTGATCGGATTATGATTTTCTAACTGTAGTGTGCCCCACATCCCTAATAATCAATCTAGAATTTGCCTTCAATTATTTTAGTCTATCTTACCTATAGTTCCCGGTTTTCTACCTTCCTTCTTTCTTAAATAGTGGTGTTATGCTTGCTATATTCCAAACTTTGGCAACTGATTTAGAATTGAAGGAATTCTAGAAGATCAAAACCGTCTCTGCAGTACCCCTCTTACAACTGCAAAGGCAGGTTGTCAGGTCTCAGGGATTTGTTGCTATTTAGTCCCATTAATTTCTCTGGTATTACGTCTTTACTTATACGATGCCTTTAGGTTTCTCATTCTCGCCAGATTCTTGGTCCCCCATTATTTCTGGATCACTGAGCAAACTATGCCCCATCACCTTGTCAAACTACTTATCCAAAATAAGCTCATGGCTAACTGGTTAACATCAGATGTCGATCCCCTAATTCAGTGTTCTTCAAACTTTTTTTCCGAGGACCCATTTTTACCAGCCAACCGACCTTCGCGACCCACGCCGGCCGACCTCGCATTCCACCATTTTCTCTTACCTTGTTTGCTGCTGACAAAAATGGAGGAAATGGTTTTGGGTCCCATTGGCCCTCATACGCGCTCCTCCAATGGAACCTGTTGGATGACGGTGTAGACTTCCGGTGTCAGAAAGTATGGAGTCTCCATTTGTCCACAGTTCTGCAATTTTTTCCTGTAAAATTTTATCAAATAAACCCCCCCGAACTTGTAAAATAAAATAAAAATAAAATGAATAAAATAAATGAAAAAAAAGAATAAAATCCCCCCCCCCCCCGAACTTGTAAAACAAAAAGCTGCGACCGTTTAAAAGAAAAGCGGCCGCACTGTGCATGTGTGCCCGATCATCGGTGCGCATGCGCATAGTTTCGTGCATGCACGTCGATGATCTGGCACGTATGTTCTCGGCCATTTTGAAGGCCGCTTACAGCCGGCGTTATTAACAGCCGGCTGCTGCGGCTGTTGCACACAGATTTGTGCGATCGTGAGCGCTGCAACGGACGGCTCCACGACCCTCCTGACACCCACCCACGGGTCGCGCCCCCGAGTTTGACAATGCCTGCCCTAATTGACTGTCATAGGTTTGGTTGCTGGCCTGGACACTCAACAAGCTACTGTCTGGTTGATGATATGAACTAAAAATGCAGATAAGCTTGGAAAAACTTCAGTCATTATTATAGCAGAATTTTCAATGTTGTTTGATGAGCTTATATATTTGTAGTCATGAAGTTGAGCAGGTTAATTGGATGTGAGATTCTTGTCCAGTGGATTGCTGACTTCCGCACTGCCCGGAATCTGTAGGTGGGATTTCTGGCATTGCATGCTGACTGGATCTTCGTTGGCGCACCCTGCCACAGGTTTTGCGGCGGCAAAGAGTGTGTCCAACAAGAAGCCATGTTGAAAACAGCGGGACTAGAAGATCCTGCTGCTGGCCACTGGTGAGCTACCTCTGCCGCTGCATAACATGCCGCAAAGGGGCAGGAAAATCTCGCCCAATGTGTCAAATGCCATGGTTGTCTATCCAAAAGTGTTCAATTAACACTTTAATTGAGAGTGCCTCAGGGAACCCAGTTGGAGCCAATTCTTTTCCGAATCCTCATTAATGGTGCCTTCTCTTCTTCTGGTCTAAAGTACAGGAACTATGTGGGCAAGATGTGATGACAGCAATCAGTGAGGTTCAGGAAAGTCTTGACGTTTTCAGTGAATAGTGTGAGGAAAGCAGTATGCAGTTAAATGTTATTAAATGTAATGCCATGTGCATAGATGTTGGTAAACATAAGTACATACCCCATGATAGTCAGGCAATTACAACCTGACACAAATGAAAGCTTGAAAATCCTAGATATATCATTCAAGCCAATTTGAAATGGAATAGGAAAATGGACAATATGCTAAAATAAATAGAGGTTGATCCTCGGCTTCCTCATCCCTTTTAGACTTCCTGTCTGTGACTTGTTGGCGTTCTACAATGGCTACATCTGTCCCTTGGTTGAATTCTTTGTGCCTTGTGGCACCCTGGCTTCACACATGTGCAAGCCACCCATGGGTTCTTTTATGACCACTAGAGAGAGCAGACAGGGCCTCCAATTAATATTGTGGCAATAGACAGGACCTCCTACAGTGCATTGCTCCGTCAGTGGAATATCAGCTTTAACTTTATACTCAAGTTCTGTAGTGAGTTTTAAACCCACGCACTCCTGTTATACGGGAAAGAATGCCGTCAATTAAGCCACAACTTCTGTGCTGCAGTTTCCCAAGCTTCATACCTACATAGTTTTCTTTGTTTAGTTTGAGATTCTAATCACTTTCAAACTCAATGTAAAATTCCATCATTATGGTCACTCTTACCTAGAGGCCCCTTTACCACAAGATTATTAATTATTAATGAGAGATGATCTTATTGAAAGGATCCTGAGGAGACTTGATAGGGTGGGTACTAGGAGGACCTTTCCTCTTGTGGGAGAGACTAGAACTGAGGGGACACACTTTAAGAATGAAAGATCTCCCGTTTATCATAGAATCATAGAATTTACAGTACAGAAGGAGGCCATTCGGCCCATCGAGACTGCACCGGCCCTTACAAAGAGCCCCCAATTGAAGCCCACATCTCTACCCTATCCCCGTAACCCCAAATTAAAAATGACGAGGAGAATCTTTTCTGAGGGTTGTTAGTATGTGGAATTCTCTTCCCCAGAAAGCAGCAGAAGCTTTTTTCAAACTGCTTTTTCAAGGCAAAGTTAGATAGATTTTTGATAGACAAGGGATCAAGGGTTAAGGGGGCAGACAGGATCTTATTGAATGGGGTAGCCTAGTGGCGTACTGTTCTTCTTATGTTCCTAACATTTTTTATAGCGCAAGACTAGATCCAAAATAGCTTGTGCCCTAATTGGTTCCTCAACAACTGATCTAGAAAACTGTCTTGTCTCAGTTCCATGAACTTACCCTTCATGCTCTTACTACTAGGTTTGTCCAGGCTACCTGAAGTTTAAAGTCTCCATTATAACTGTATTCCCTTTATTACACACACCTCTAATTCCTTGATTCATATTTGTCCTATACTGCAAGTACTCTTAGGGATCTTATAACCAGCTCCCATCAATGTTCCTGCTCCTAGCCGTTTCAAAACTCCACTTGAAACTGGTTCTATTTCTTATTTTCTGAACTAAGATCCTTTCTCCCCAATCTTTCTCCCATCCTTTATTGTAAAAGCTACTCCTGCTTTCCCATTTTACCTATTTCTTTTAAAAGTTAATTATCCTGAAAGATGAAATTGAATAAATATTTGAAGCAGAGGAAGGTAGAAACCGTGGGAAGAGCAAAGCAATGGAACGCTCAAGTGAACAATTGGCAGTGGCATAATGGGTCACAAGTTTGACTTCTGTACTGCAGACTTTGGCTCGTGATAGAACCGGAAATTTTCTTGAAACTAACTAAAGCAAATTTTAAATACTACAAAGTTTTTTTTTTATAAATTTAGATTAGCCAATTATTTTTTCTAATTAAGGGGCAATTTTAGCGTGGCCAATCCACCTACTCTGCACATTTTTGGGTTGTGGGGGCAAAACCCACGCAGACACGGAGAGAATGTACAAACTCCACACGGACAGTGACCCAGAGCCGGGATCGAACCTGGGACCTCAGCGCCGTGAGGCGGTTGTGCTAACCACTAGGCCACCGTGCTGCCCTAAATACTACAAAGTTAGTGGTAATAATTATAATCCCTCCCTACATAGATAATGATCAACACGAGGAGTGGGTTAGTGGATTTCCTGTTAGATTGTTAAAGATAAAAACTCTGGATTCATTTCATATTAAGAAAGGACTGGATACCATAATGTTGAAATGATATGTTCTTTCTGAATAGATGAACTAAGATGGGGCCCATAGACCCCACATTTATTTTACCTAAAATTGTTTTTTGACAGCCACTTTTTTTTAGCATATATATGTTGTATTGACTGACAAAACTATTTTAATATACTGAGATCGTTTCTCAAGACTGCTTTTTTGCCACATGTATGTTACTTTAAGTGGGTACGTCAGGTTTGCCATGTACATGTTACTTTTAAGTGGGTAAATCGGGTTATATCAGATCATCCTGGGAAATCTATTTCAGAAAATCTTAATCTCAACTTCAGTCCGGATTCTAAATGCATCTGTGTGATATGGGCCAAGATTTTACTGGCCACTGACTGAAAAGCCAGGGGTTAATCCCTTTTACACTAGACACAGAAACTCCATCTGAACTTTGTGTTGATCAAGTAATGACTGCCTGCAATCATGGCTTCTGCCCCTCTAAGGCCCCATCCTGCACCCCAGAGATGCCAGCCGGTCAAATGGTTGGCAGCTCTTCAGTCTCATCAGCGCTATCAGGAACGGTGGCCGCACTGCTGGGACTGTGGCAGGTCCCAGAGAAGTGGCCATGGACGAGGCACAGAGTGCAGATAAGTGGCACTGGGGCTCACCTGGGCCAATTAGGCAGGCGTCAACAAAGGTGGGAGAATCAATCGTGAGGGCAGGGGGGATGTTCCAACGGGCACCCTTATAGCTGGGTGGGCCCTCGTGGGCCACAGCATGACAAATCAGGAGGCACCTTGCTCCTCCTGACACTGTCAGGGCCTCAATTGAGGGCAGGTGGTCTGTCCACCAACTATTGCATCGCTGATAAAATTCCAGTGGTCGTGGGTAGGTGCCGAGCATGGCACCCCCGACATCCTGCCCAAGCTCCCGGTCTGCTCCCTGCGTTCTCACAAAATCCCAACAATTCTTTCTATTGGGGCATGTCTTGACTTAAAGTTGTATTTGCATTCTGGAATATCATGATTCTAAGTGAAGACTCTTTAAGTGATTCACATTTTCCTTTGAAACCAATGTGAAACCTGTAGTTAGGTTCATCAAGAACTTCCTCATCAGAAAAAAAAAAGTTATATCCTGTAAGTTGAAATACTTTAAATTCCTTTATTGGGAAATTAAATAACTTTAAAATAAAACAAATTTTAACATATAAAACAAATATTATAACTTTCCATTTACAGTACCTTCCACTTGCTGCTGATTCTGTTTGCTGCTAAGCATGCTTCCCAACCCTCCCACTCGCTGCCCTTCATGGTCCCTGATCCTCCTGTTCACTGCAAATCTCGCTGCTCATTCTCGCTAACGGTGAGGCTACAGGAGGGAAGTGGTGAGCAGTAGCATCGGGGAACAAGTGTTTCAGTGAGAGGAAGGATGGTAAGTCAGGGACCAATAGAGGCTGCAAGTCGTAGGGTCGGCAGTGGTAGGTGGGTGAGGGAATGGGAGAGGCTGCCCCAAAGTGGTGCTGATTGGGCCACGCAGACCTGGGTCAGACTGGTGCAAAACGACTTTGAAAGGAAACTCACACTAACTGAGAGTGCAGGCCCCATTAACTGAATGACGTTAAAATGAAACAACGTGAAATAGGACAACATTAAATAGGCACTTGCTGTACCTTTACAAGCTGCCCCTCTGAGTAAAACTCTGAGCAGATTCAGCTCATTGGTCTAGAGTGCATTAAAAGAACAAGCTCACAGTGCAAGGAACTGAGAGCACAAGACTCAATCCTGTCAGTCCATTTCTGAGAATATCTCATCCACGATATGATATATGTGAAAGACAACCTAATTACCATCTTGAGATCTTTGTCAGATTTTATAAAGCAACATATATTAGGAGTCAAGTCATAGTTTTGGAATGTAGTTGGCTGCCTACATTTGAATATTGATGCTTCAATAATATATTTGCTTATTCTAGGACCAGATCAGATGCCTCTCAAGGAAGAATTTGAACAAATTATGCTGAAAGCAATACAAGACTCGAGTCTTAAAGATAGATCCTTACAAATGGGAGGCCCTTCTTCCACCGTCTCTCCAGGACAATTACCCTGGCTAGCTCGACTTGCTGCCAGTGTTTCACGAGATTTGGTGCAGGTTGTTTTTACTCAAAATTCCCTGGCAGAAGGCATTTCAGAGACCTTAAAGTCATTCGGTGATGTACATCTACAACAGAAAATACCTAATTATGTAGTCGTAATTTGTACAACAAAGATGAGAGGAATTGAATTCTGTGTGGTGGTTTTAGGTAAGTCAAGATTAAGATTTATTTGAAATTATCCAGTTATAGCAAAATGTAAACTGGTGCCAAAGATGGTAACAGCAGCCAATAATTTTATTATTAAAGTACTTACCCTGAGATTACAGAGTTGTGATTGATATGCTAATTTTTCAAAAGACTTTGTATTTATTAAAGACAATTAATTTGCGATGTAGCTAGCCATTTAATCTAAATTGTCAGTTGTCTGATTTACATGGTTACATATTATCAAAGATGGGTGCTGTTTCATGTATATCATGTCTTCTTCAGTGTATATTCCTGTGAGAGACTTTATTGAAATGAATAGAAATGGCAGCCTGCAGTGCTTCCTTCGTGGCAGAGTCATATGGCTGTGGCAAATTAGGTAGTATACTTAGTAAGATTACATTCCCCTTTCCATATCGAAAAAAAGATACAAGCGTCCCCCATTTCCTAGTGAACAAAAAACACATTTGCATGCATGATCTTGTGTGACTGTGAGCTACCCAAGTTACCCACTGAACATCCAGTGTTTTCATGCATTAACAACTATTTGTTATATTAGTCAGTCATTGCTCGTGCATTGAACACATAGGGTGGGATTTTTCTCCCCCTCTGTGGCGTGTTCTGCAGCCGTGGAGGGCGACTCACCAGAGGCGGGATTTTCTGCTGCTACCCTTGTCAACAGAGTTTCCCGTTGTATGCACTCATGAACAGCCAGAAAATCCAGCCCTATTACGTTCCCTGAAAGAACTGCATGTGGGTTAACATTGGTTGTTTGTCTGGGTGATGTATCTTGTCTGGAGAGTGTTGTTTCCATGTCACTTGTTACCTTGGTGACTGTTGTTGTTCCATTGCAGTTGTTAGGGACATGTGGACATCTGGGATTGATGGTAGTTCTGCACTCAGTATAGCTAATGAGGTCCCTTCTCCCTGACTGGCCAATTGCAGTGAAGTGGCAGCTTTGTTAGTTGAGTGTATATGCTTGCGGACAATTTATCTACGTATGTGCCAAGTTTCCATGTGGCTGACTCTTGTTGAGAACATAGAAGGTTTGCACCCTGACTGGCTCTCTGATACTCAACTCTGCTGATGATTTGGCAGTATTGACAAACTGAAATTTGGCTTTCTGTCATTTCACCTTTATCTTTTCCTTCATCAGTTGCTTTTTTTGCTATTGGAAGAGTAATTTTTGCATCATGACATCAGCCCCTGGACTGGACTACTTTCCAAGCCTTCAGTCAATGTGTTTCTTCGTCTGTGCTAGATTTGCTGGATTTCTGCACAGGTCCTTGGGTGATTTTCACCTTTGCATTCGACTGGGAGGAATGTGGAAACAATAAATATGTTTTGCTGAATTTCCCAATCCTTTATGAATCAGCAGAATTCTTCATTTGTGAATTGAGGCCATTGTCACTTATCACAATGTCTGGAATGACATATGGACAAAGTGTACATTTAGGAATTCTACTATTCCCTTGCTGTCGTTGAAGTCAGCTGTCCAACTCCCAATAGTCAGAAATGCAATTTACAGTGACAAGATAATCAGTTCCTGCCAAAGTGAAAAGGCCAACTCACAGTTTCATCCATGGTCTGTCTGGAATGTCATATGTTATCAACGGCTCCCTAGCTTGTTTAGCTTGGTACTAGTTACATACACCACACTGGCCAATGTGGTCTTTAATTTCATTGCCAGTAAAGAGCATTTCTTTCCTTTCACAGAGTTGTTTTAATTCCTTAAGGATGCACTTCATCTTTCCTTTCATCTCTCTAGGGGTGATGAGTCTTATTTCCTTTGTGATAGATGTCATCTTGGGCTGTCAGTTCATCTCAATATATCCAATATGCTCTTGTGACCGCAGTTATCTCTTTGATTTTCCCTGGCTATCCTTTCACCATTAGATTACATTAGATTAGATTAGATTTAGATTTATTGTCACGTGTACTGAGGTTCAGTGAAAAGTATTGTTCTGCGTAAAGTCCAGGGAGACCATACCATACATGAAAACATAGAAATATGATAAATACATGAGGATACATAATGAAAAAACATAAACATAGACTGTGGGTGAAGTATATGGTATATAGTGGTACAACTGCAGAGAAGATGCTTAGGAAGGTCAGTTCAGTCCATAAATCAGTTCAGACCCTAAGGCAGGAACTGATTATCTTGTCACTGTAAATTGCATTTCTGACTATTGGGAGTTGGACAGCTGACTTCAATGACAACAAGGGAAATAGTAGAATTCCTAAACGTACACTTTGTCCATATGTCATTCCAGACATTGTGATAAGTGACAATGGCCTCAATTCACAAATGAAGAATTCTGCTGATTCATAAAGGATTGGGAAATTCAGGAGGGTCATTACTTCTTTTAGTGCTTGTAGAGTTGAATCTTGGGTATTTTGCTTGATTTGAGCAAAGTGTTTATCTGTCCGATTCAGTGGCCAGGATTTTCCCCAATATTGGCAAAGGCCGATGTAGGACGGGAAAAGCAACATTGAAGCTGCCAGTGACAGTGGCGGCTTTCTCTGATGTATAGTGCATTAGGGGAAAAAACATGAAGTTATGGGTTCCACAATGTATATCGCTGGTGTGGCGGCCTCTGATTCACTGACACCACCAGTAACTTAGACAGTTAAGGATTGGGGTACCATTCTAACAGGTCACCTCAGCAGAGAGAGAGTAAACCAGTTCATCCTGAAAACCACCCCCCCCACCACCACTTTGGCCAGTGTTTCCCACTGAGAGTATGATTGTGTAAAATTAATCCTATGTCTTCACCCTCCAGGGTACAGCAGTGTGCCTTCAAAGAACTCGATTGATTAACCATTTAAACTCAGCCATGTGGAAATGTCAGATTTAAAAATTGTTTTTGATGCTTCAGAGCTGCTAGTGTTGCACATTTGGGGGATAATTTTGTGACCATGGTCCGAACGTGGAGGGTGATAACTGAAGGTCACAGAGCTTGTGATTTTCTAAACCATGTGCGTCATAGTTGGGGTTCTTTGGTAATAGCAGAGTCTTGCAAATTTATAATTCAGCTTCTGTTATACCGGCTTGATTGTGAACACATTCATAAAACACTGAGAACCTTGCCATCAGAATCTTTCTAAAAATGAATTAGCTCAAATGTATAATGAGCAAATTTAAACTTCCTCACCCTGAATTTCTTCAAGCGTTCTGCAGGACCCTTGTATGAATTATGTCAAGCGATTGATGGAATGTACCAGAAGGGCAGCAGAGACACACTTGGACTAAGTTTTTGCCGTTTCTGTGAACCTCTAGCCTGCCTTAAAAGGGAAGAACCTCTGCACACCCTTTGCAAGGCAAATTGCACGGGGTTACTCCTAATAAATGCACAATCTCATGATGAATCTCTTCTGAACTTAATTTATTTGCTTCAAAATGTTGTCCTCAGTAACTTTTCGAAAGCCCTATTCCATCACACTGTCATCATCACACTGTTAAATTTTACTTGGCAGAAGTTCAATATGTGCTTCCCACAACAACTTCAATTTCTGTCATGTTAAACCTTCCAATTGAAAATTTGAACCAGTACTGAACTTAAGTAATAATTTTAAAAGCTTGAACTGCATATTTTACAGAGTGTTACTGATCTCAATGGTAAACAGTTGTGTGCTCTATCATAGCAATGAACAGATCAGTTCAAAGAAGTGTTTGTTTTCTTCAGGTCACTATCAATCCAGAATGCTAGCAGAGAGCATGCTCAGCACAAGTGAGTTCTTGAAGGAAATCAGTTACGAACTAATTACAGGGAAAGTCAGTATTTTGGCATCTCATTTCAAAACCTCCCCCTTTGGTAAGTGTTTCAATCAGGTCTATGTTATTTACTTTGCTCGATGCCTTCAGGATCTGCAACAGTTTCAGTAACTTCCTCCAAGCTATGGCAGTTTTGTTTATCGAATGATTGCCCTGACCTTCAGTCATTTGTTTGGCTTTGAGTTTCGTAGAGTTAATGAAAGAGAAGTGAGACTAATTTGAGCAAGGGTGCCTCAAACAAACACTTGGCCTTTCAATTATGTATGTGGGGCATCTAATACTTTATTTGCCAGTAACTTAACGGTTTTTATATTTTCCGTTTATGGCTCAATCAGATTTTGTGTTTTTCAGATGTTCTTAGGTGCAGAATGTTAGTCCCCAAAATTTCACCCTGGAAACCAGCCCCCCACCACTTTGGGCAGTGTTTCCCACTGAGGGTATGATTTTATAAAATTAATCCTTATGTCTTCACCCCCCAGGGTGAATTAATTATCATTTTGTCATAAAGAGGCCCAAGTTAGAAGCCACTGAATTCAGTGGTGGTACGTAAACGCATGACCTCTAGATTGCTAGTCCAATACCATGACCACGGGGTCATGTCCTCAGCCTAACCACCTTCAGGGCAGTACGGTAGCATAGTGGTTAGCAGAATTGCTTCACATCTCCAGGGTCCCAGGTTCGATTCCCGGCTTGCGTCACTGTCTGTGCGGAGTCTGCACGTCCTCCCCGTGTGTGCGTGGGTTTCCTCCGGGTGCTCCGGTTTCCTCCCACAGTCCAAAGATGTGCAGGTTAGGTGGATTGGCCTTGCTAAATTGCCCTTAGTGTCCAAAATAGCCCTTAGTGTTGGGTGGGGCTACTGGGTTATGGGGACAGGGTGGAGGTGTGGGCTTGGGTAGGTTGCTCTTTCCAAGAGCCAGTGCAGACTCGATGGGCTGAATGGCCTCCTTCTGCACTGTAAATGCTATGATTCTATGATTCAGCTGCTTCATCAATGGCCTCCCTGTCATCATGAGATCAGAAATGGGGATGTTCATCTCCAATAAGAGTGAATCTAACCATCGTCCCATGACATTCAATGCATGACGATCACTGAATGCCCCACTATCAACACCCTGGGGGTTACTATTGACCAGAAATTTAACTGAATCAGCTATATAAATACTGTGGTTACAAGAGCAAGGTCAGAGGCTGGGATTTCTACGACGTGTAACTCACTTCCTGACTCCCCAAAGCCTGTCCACAATTTACAGGACACAAGTCAGGAGTGTAATGAAACACTTGCCTGGATGCTTGCAGCTCCAACAACACTCAAGAAGCTTGACACCATCCAGGACAAAGCTTGATTGTCACCCCCATCCAGCATGGAGATAGTCATTGCCTAGCACTTGTGTGATGCAAATGATACTTGGCACTTATCAGCCCAAGGCTGGATATTGTCCAGGTCTTGCTACATATCACCACGGACTGCTTCAGTATCTGAGGAGTTGGGAATAGTGATGAACATAGTACAAGTATCAGTGAACATTCCCAATAAACATTCACTCCCTCCACTACTGATGCACAGCACACTACAAGATGGACTTCAGCAACTCATCAAAGAACTGGCAATAGATGCTGACCTTGCCAGCAATACCCAAATGATGTGAACAAATAATTTTTAAAAACACCCCTTGGCATTTCACAGCAGTATTATAAAACACAATATGTAAATGAACCATGTAAAGAGATATTAGGTCAGATAACCAAAAGCTTTGTTAAAGAGGAAGATTTTAAGGAGTATCTTTAAGGACGATTATGAGGTAGAGATGTCAAGAGGTTTAGGTGGAGAATTCCAGAGCTTCGCCTAATGCAACAGAGGGCACGGCTCCAATAATGGAGTAATTAAAATTAGGGAGCTTCAATTTTCATACCTATTGGTTTCTATTTTTGTGTGTTGTACAGTAGAAGCCTTTTCTGTATTGCTGCAACAAAAAAGATGAATATTTATGTGTTGAATGTATAATTTGTATTACCCCTCTTACTAGAAAAGGTATGTAAAGGATACAAGCTGATTTTACAGGGCATATCTCGGAGGAAAGGCCATGGGTTTGAGGAACAGACTGGTTCTGTTTCATTTTATTGTCCATCGCATCTGTCATCCAGTGGGCTCTGGATTAGTTTGTCCTACCTCTACCTTTCCTCACTGTGGGAATCTATCTTGGCTGTACCTTAACTATCCCTTTTTTAGAGGCAACACATTATTCAGTTAACACTTTTCCAATATACCTGGCCCAGATCCATTCACACTCCATTGAAGTCTGCTCTCCTCCAAGTAAGTGTTCTTACTCTGTATTTTCCCATCTTCCTGATAGAAGAGCCCATTAAGACGATTAAAATAAGCCTGATCCTGAGAGTTAGGGGTGCAGCCAAAAGGCATGCAGAAATTCTGCCCACAAAAGTTGCACCATCAGAAAAGTTGGAGGAAGTTCAGTCCCACAGTCACAAGGAAAACCAATAGATATTTAAGTTTATTGAACAGTTTACAAAAAGCTAGCCCCTCAAAAAGACAAACATTTAGGATGATACTGATCAACTGCTGCAGAACAGAGGCTAATAGAAGTGGCGGATGGAATTTAATCCAGAGAAATGTAAAGTGATGCTTTTGGCAGAAGGGATAGGGAGAGATAATATGAAGGCACAGTTTTGAAGAGTACAACCCTATATAAAAAAAAGTCTATTTATCTGTTTTAGAAAGAAATGACACACTGACCAGATACAAAGTTGATTACCTAGGAAATCCATATTAATTCACCTTTATTTAAACGGTTGACTTGATTTTTTATTGTGTATCAGGTATATTTTGAAGTTTTGTATACTTTTATAGTTTATTACTATAAGAAGTCTTACAACACCAGGTTAAAGTCCAACATGTTTGTTTCAAACACTAGCTTTCGGAGCGCTGCTCCTTCCTCATTCACCTGTTGGACTTTAACCTGGTGTTGTAAGACTTCTTACTGTGCTCACTCCAGTACAACGCCGGCATCTCCACTTTATAGTTTATGTTTGCAGAGTTTCATTTTGAATTATTATAAAACTTTTTATGTGTCTGGGCACCCTGAATAAATTTTCTATCTTATCCAGGTGATAACTTAGACAAATTCCTGGATAAATTTCAGCACAGCCGAAGTAATACTGTTGCTGTTCCATTCAATGGAAATGTTTCTGAATATATTCCTTCAGACGAAGCTGCAGCAATTACATCTATGCAGTGTTTTGGTAAGACGTCAGAATATATGGTCAGCGTTAGCTCTTGGCAGCAATGGTCACCCTTACTAAGTTATTGTCTAAAGGTTCTCGAAGTGACTAGGCCTCTTCTGTTCATGCAGTTCTATTGCTTAATGTGTTTTGTGCGTTATTAACCCTACGAGTTGATGATTTCGTCCCTATTTATAACTGACCTGTATATAATTCAGAAGAATCAATTTGGCGTCATCCATTGTCAAAGGGCATTCCATCATGCAGCAACCCGGAAGGTAGTGTGTAGGATGCTCACAAGTTGATCCCTTTCAGATATTGTGCATGGGCAGCTCCACAAAATGATTTCAAGGTGCGATGAACAGGCTGCACAAAATTAATAAAAAATTTTGAGGTGACCTTGGTATTATGGAGTTGTCTTACCAAGTAATCTTTTGATGTGGTAACTGTTGACATGCTCAGAAAACCAGTAAATTTTATATGAAAGCCAATTATTGTTATTCCTAAACTGCACCTAACAGCAACACTTAATGGCTACTTAAGGACCTTGTCTCACCCAAGATTTTGGGCGCCCTCTCCCCCGCCTAACCGCCAACACCAAAATCGTAAACCCACCCCTCTCCACCCCGGGATCCACTGCCCTCCTGCTCCGGGACCTCTGTTATTTACCTGAAGTGTAGTCCCATGACTTGTGCTCATGAACAGTTTGATGGCCTGACATTCATCACTGGACCCAGGCTGATGTCCCAGTAAAAGGAGGTGGGTGTTCTAGCTTGCCAGCCTGGCTCTCTGCCACTTCCATTGCCACACTAGACTTGTCCCCAAGGCCGGAAGGCCAATTCTATCCCACCGTACTTCCCTGGAATGATAATATGGGCTTTGTGAAGGAGTCAGGTTCTGAGTCGGCATTTTCAGAATCGACCTTCCTGCCTCTTGCACAAATTTCCAGCCTATTGTTTTGTCTGTGTTTTCATCATCCTACTGAAGATCTACTCGGTCTCTTCTGGTTGCCCGTTCAGCAAAGGGACTGAGGAGGCAGCCCAGAGTGATGCAGGCACAGAGAGGTCATGTGACTCCATGAGAGACATGTTTAAAGGGATAATGCCCTTGATTTCAATTGAATGGATATGCTATTTTTCTGTGGAGAGTAAACAAGCTTCAAAGAGTGAAGAGGGTGACTAAAGTATGAGTTGCTACTTTTTCTGTGTAAAAGGGATTTTTCACTTTAAAGTTCAATAAATTTCTGTGTATTATTGAAAAAATAACTTTGTGCAGCAGCATTTATTGCTAAGCATGGAAACATAAGAGTGGCCAGATCAATAATGTAACTGCAAACTATAGGCGGAAATTTAAGATGCAATGTGCTTTATTTTTCTTCCACAGATTCAGTTACTGAAGTTTTCCAGATTCATCCACCTCAGCTTAATATTGCCCGAAAGTTGTTATCTCAAGTGTGTGCCATAGCAGACTCTGGAATGCAAAACCTAGACTTGGGGCGTTTTGGGAAGGTTGACTTCATTATTTTAGTACCCTCTTCGGAGATTCTTTTCCAGCAGACTTTGCAACGTGTTCGACATTCAGGTAGGCAGTTAAAACTGCTGAAAAGTTAGTTTCCATAGTGAACAACGGAATATGTTCCGTTATGGATATAACATTTTTCAAATAGGCTTTACTTTATCCTATTACCCAATAGTTATAAGTTAATAAAGTTATTTGATTGTTTCTAGATAAAGAACTAACTTGTTTAACTTTAATCTCATAAGGGATTTAAATAAATTGTGGTGTAGCTCTTTTTAATCAAGAAGTTGGTGTGATTTTTAAATGGGGTAACATCACATTATTCTCACAAGACTATGTGCTTTGCCTCCCAGATTGCCCCCTCCCCCCAACTTTGATTTCTTCCCTCATTGCCAACCTTGAAGCACGTGTCCAAGGAGGATAAGATGGATAAACTGTCTCCAGTGCTATTTCTTACTAGCTGTTGAAAAGCATGCCAAACCACTGGAATTTTCTCATCTGAATCAGTGCAGAAGGAGGCCATTTGGTCCATCAAGTCTGCACTGACCCTCTGAAAGAGCACTTCACCCAAGTCCGCTCCTCTGCCCTATCCCAATGATCCCTTAACCTAACCTGCACATCCTTGGATTGTGGGAGGAAACCAGAGCACTCGAAGGAAACCCACGCAAGACACGAGAACATGCAAAGTCCACAGAGTCACCCAAGACTGGAATCAAATCCGGGTCCCTGGTGTTGTGAAACAGCAGTGTTAAGCACTGTGCTACCATTTCCTTATACATCTGCGACTGAGATTGGGAACCCAACAGTGTGGGGGAAGCAATGTATGCCTCAAATATTTATACTTAATATATGTAAAAAAAAACATATAAACATTTAAAAAATCAAATCTATCCTCTGGCACAAAAAAAAATCAAATCTGTCCTTTGGCACCAAGTACACAATATATTTTAACAAGAGTATTGCATTCAAAACATATAAACCAAGAGGATAAGAAGAATGATCACAAGCCCTTTGTCCCAAAGTAACTTACTATTATTTTGTTCCAAGGATTTACTGCATCAATGGGTGGCATCTTCCTTGCCCTGCAGAGGTAGCTTGGAAAAGGGTGGACGGCTAAATTCAAAGAATTACTCGTCTGGATATCTTGCCCATGCTATCAAGCTTTGAATCGAGTTTCTCAGGGATGGTTTACTGTGGGAATTGTACAGACGTTGTATTGTACTGTATAATTTGTTTTTCAATTTCTCTGCGCTTTGTACAGCATAAGAACTGTTCTGAACTTCTGTTTTTAAAATAATTCTTTGCTGTGCTGTGCAGTACCTGTGTTTGAGGAACCTGTTATAAACTTGGGGCGTGATTCAACTAATTGGGAACAATATCCCACAGTGTGTACGTTTAGCCATATGATTCCCAGTGCTAGCAACACATTGTGTTGTATAAGGGGCATCAGTGGGGACGAGACCACACATAGCCCCATTTTGTACACTGAGGAGCTCCGAAAGCCGAACTCCCCAATGTAGCGAGGCCCCCGAACTGACCCCCCCCCCCCCCCCCCCCCCCAGCTCGAACACATTATGAGAGAGTGCCCCACCCCTCCCAACACCCGCGCAGGTCACCCCAACCTGATCGCGCGTGTGCAAAAACTGCCCTGACAGTGCCACCTGGGCACCTTGGCAGTGGCAGGCTGATACCCAGGTGGCACTGCCAAGATGCCAGGCTGCACTCCCAGCATGCCTAGGTGACATCAGCAGTGCCAGGAAACCACGCTGTCCAAAGGGCATGTAGGTGGGGGCCTCTGATGTTCTGGGAGACCCCAAGAGTGCCATTCCTTCTAGTCCCCATTTGTGGAGACAAGTACCAAACAGTGCTTACCCGAGGTCTCCGAGGTAATGGGGATATATCCCAGAGCCTCAGGTACCTTAGGTATCTGGGCATTAAAGTGAGACTAGCTATCTCGCTCTAATATGCAGATTTGCCAAAAAGTGGCAGGATTTACTTTGCAGCGTCTCACAAGATCGCATTAAATCTCACGAGACATTGCAAGCCAGGTAGATCCTGGGAGCGAGGGCTCCCGGCTTTTATCGGCCACGCTGCACCGCGGCAAGCCAACTTTCGGGCGCAGCGTGGCAATTGGATCACGCCCTTGGTGTTTGAAAAGTTTTCTGCATTGAAGAAATCCTACAGACAAGGCAGCAATTTTAAATATATACAGTATCTCTCTTATATTCAGAGATTTATTTTATTTTGCAAGTTATTTCAACTGGAAACTCACAGTACTGGACATGTATGGTACAGTGTTTCAATTTTTACTTAAAAGACTGTTCTCAGGATTCTAATTCTGGCTTGAACATTGATTCCTATGGGAAACCATGCTTCACTTAAATGGGTTTCACTTAAAGTAATGATTTTCAAGCACACAACCACCAGTTTAAGTGAGGACTTGCTGCATTCTATATTGGAAAGATTCCATCCAATACATTTACTCTTGAAAATTAACAAATGCAGAACCAGCCACGAGTAAATATTTCTGATTTATTACATGATACATCTTTGTTTTTACGCAGGAGTTCTCGTAGACTTGGGTCTTGAGGAAAATGCTGTAGCCTATCAAAGGGCTGAGAAATATATCATCCGGCTAGACCATGACATTCAGAACAAATTTGAAGCTTTCATGAAAAAAGTCAAGCAGAATCCATACACACTGTTTGTTCTTATTCATGAAAACTCTCATATTGATCATACTAGGTAAGTTTATTTCATTGCTGCAACTTTATCTTCAATGTTTCATTTTCACAATTCACAAGAACATATTTCACGTCATTTGGACATCTTTGTGGCATCTATTAATATCAGCCTGAGGCCAGTGCTTGGTTTCCATGAAGTATATGCCACGGCAGCACAGTGGTTAGCACTTTTGCTTCACAGCTCCAGGGACCCAGGTTTGATTCCCGGCTTGGGTCACTGTCTGTGCGGAGTCTGCAGATTCTCCCCATGTCTGCGTGAGTTTCCTCCGGGTGTTTCGTCCAACAGTCCAAAGATGCGCAGGTTAGCTGGATTGGCCATGATAAATTGCCCTTAGTGTCCTTAGTGTCCAAAAAAGTTAGGTTGGGTTGCGGGATAGGGTGGATGTGTGGGTTTAAGTAGGGTGCTCTTTCCAAGGGCCGGTGCAGACTCAATGGGTCGAATGGCATCCTTCTGCATTGTAAATTCTATGATTCTGTGAAGTATAGATTCTGCTGTTTGATTCATTTTATGTATTACCTTTTCTTACTTAACCTTTTCCATGATGATATGCTCTCCACCATTTGATGCTGAGCAACTAGCCCAAGATTGGTAAACTGGCATCTCAATGAAGCTTGTGAACAAGGCGATGGTTCCCTTAATACCCTTGTGTTCTGTTGAACCACTCATTGTTTTTCCTGGCTTTAAGAATTTGTTCCCTAGGATGACCACGTGAACTTCGACCATATAAACCATAAATTGGAATTATTTCACATATAAATTAGGAAATTAACTAACTATATTATTTCAGACAGTTGTAGCAAAAGGAGCACCTAATAAATGGCTATTTCTGCTGATGAATACAGATTTAAAAATCATCAAATATTTCTCTCCACCAAATTGGTGTGAAGGAAAACATCTCTCTTACATGACTGCCTTTGTTCCCCCAGATTACACATCATATTTGATATTGGATGTTACATGACCTCTATTATTTCTGTACAGTTAAAATACCATAGTAATGGCCATCACCACAACAGTCTCCTTGTCCTCACAACCCCTCCCTTGCCAGAGGACTGCCGTACTCACCCCAGCATCCTCTTAGTTCCCACTCCACTTACCTGATTGGGAGAGCTGCTGGCTTCCATTACATTTTTTCTGCTAGGTACAGTCCCAGCAATGACCACCACTCCTGCAAGGCTTTACGCAAAGATTCTTCCGATTATCTGTCAGAACTACAACAGAAGAGCTGGAAAATAGTGTTCATTTATCCATCAGCCAACATCACTTGAGGGAGACTGATTATTTGGTTATTTATTTCATTCTTGTTTGTGGGGCCTTGCAAATTGACTATCATGCTTGTCTACAATGCAGCACTTCAAAAGTACTCCATTGACTATGACTATGCCCTGAAGTTGTGAAATATGCTATTTAAATGCAATTCTTTCCTTCCCTCTTCCTAGTTAACCATACATGAAGTCCTTCTAGGCAGTTGTGAGTGAATCTGTGTTCCTTTAGTCTTGTTTCAGGCTCTTCAACACATGGGGAATCCAGCCAGGGTCTGTCGGATAAGTTTATTAATTCGCGTGAGGCACTTGAGGCGTGCAACTTACTTATGTTGCAGGTCAGCTCCTTTCCCTTCACTCTCCAGACACAGCAGTCCCGTGTTAGCTCCTACAATGAAGTGCATTGGATACTGCCCAACAGTCCTGTAAGTTCACATTACGGAATTCTTCTGTGTTTTGCTGTACAACAATATGCATTGGCCATATTTAAAGTGTTAGCTTGCTGTATAAATATATTCAGAATATCTTTTTTTTTTAAAGTGTTTTTATTGGGTTTTCACATCTTATATTTCAGAGTTCATAGGTTACATATTACCAAACAGAAAAAAACAAAGGACAATGAGAAAGACTGCAGAACTCGGCACATATATCTACAGGCCACTGGCTTCCCTCCCGCTGTGGCCATGACTCCCTTTATTTTTCAGACATATGTTACAATCCCCAATATGGTCAGAGCATGTATTTATAAGTGTTGATTTGTAATTTGGTGTGGGCTTCAGCTTGTTCTCAGACCAGTCCCCTGCAACTTTGTCCCTTGTCCGACTTTATCTCTTTGTGTACTTTTGGGCATGGCTCCACTCTCACTCCCACAACCCTGGGCATTGCCTCAAAAAAGGTCATCCAGTACCTGACGAGTCTGGGACACTCCCAGAACATGTGGGTGTGGTTGGCCAGGCCTCCCTGGCACTGTTTACATTTCATTTCTGGAAAGAACCCACTAATTTGGGTTCTGGTTAGGTACGCTCTGTGCACTGTCAACTGCGTTAGGCTCAGCCCTGTGCATGTAGAGATGAAGTTCTCCCTGTGTAGTGCTTCGATCCAGAGTTCTGCCCTATCTTAATACTTCTTCCCTGTTCTCCTGGTCTTGTTCAGGGGGGGAGTGTACCTCCTCCAACAATTGCCTGTACAGGTCCACACAGTTTCCCTTCCCTAGGCCTCCTGCGTCCAGTAGTTCTTCTGCTAACAAGTGTCCTGGTAACTGGGGGTATATCATTGTGTTCTTATGGAGGAAGTTTAAAAAACATTTTAGAGTACCCAATAAATTTTTCCAATTAAGGGACAATTTAGCGTGGCCAATCCACCTACTCTGCACATCTTTTAGGTTGTGGGGACGAAACCCTTGCAAATACGGGGAGAATGTGCAAACTCTACACGGACAGTTAACCATGAGCCGGGATCGAACCTGGGACCTCAGCGCCGTGAGGCTGCATTGCTGCCCACCACCACCGTGCTGCCCTTAAGGAGGAAGTTTTTGACCTGAAAGTATCTCGGGTTGTTTCCTCTTGGTAACTGGAACCTCTCTGTGAGTTCCCCCAGGGTTGCTACTCCGTCGTCCTTGTACCTGTCCCTAACCATCAGTGTCCCCTCGTCCTTTCTCCATCGTTTGCAGGTGGCATCCATTATTGCGGGAGTGAACCTATGGCTATTGCAGATGGGGGCCTTTGTGGACATTTCGGTGAGACCAAAGTATTGCCTCATTTGGTACCACGTCGGGAGCATGGCTACTGCCACTGGGCTCCTCACGTATTTGGCCGCGGGTGTGTGTGGGAGAGCAGCTGTGGCTAGGCTCGGAGGGTAGGCCCTATGTAGGAACTCTCCTCCATCTTCACCCACTCTGCTCCCGGTTCCTTCACCCATCCCTGTACTCTTCTGCGTTGGCCACCCAGTGGTAGAACTGTAGTTTTAGAAGGGCCTGGCCTCCCATGTTTCTTTTCCTTTGCAGGACCTTCTTTTGGATTGGATCCTCTGATTCTTTCTCCACCCCACCACACATAAACACCATGATTAGTTTGTCGACTGTTTTAAAAAAGGCCTTGGAGATGTAGATCGGTAGGGATCTAAACAGGAAGATGAACCTGGGCAGTATGTTCTTTTTGATCATCTATATTCTCCCTGCGAGTGGGCTCCATCTCTGTGGGCCCCACCTCTGCAGGGCCATTTTTGACTGCCTCCACTAGACTCGCAGGTTCCATTTGTGGATCCTTCTCCAGTCATGATGTTCAGATTATCCTAATGTGGAGCTCATAACATTTGGAAAATGCTCAGGGTGAAATTTACTATCAACAAGAAGGGTTGAGATTCCAAATTCATGTTTAGATATGGGGCTGTGTTTACAGTCAAGAGTGACACATCACAGTAGGCCCAATTCGTAAATTACGAAGAGTGATTTTTCAGTGTTAACAAATGACAGCCAGCTATAGCATTGATGTTTTTCAAAGTAAACTATTTTCAAATTGAATTCTACAGGCTCTCCCAATCTCATTGTAAATTAGGTGAAGCTTATATAAAATTTGGAGAAATAGCCATTTGTGCCTTTTCTGTGGAGATTTCTACTGAAGTTACAATGAAAAAGCAGGAGATCTTGAGTGCGCTTTTACTAAAAGGGAACAACATCCCATAGCGAGCGCGTTTAGTTGCGTGTTTCCCGGCACTCATAGCGCTGAGAAACACATGGCTTTAAAGTGCCACTCGCATTAAATAAGGGGCCTCAGCGGGGAATGTGCGGTCAAGGCTGGAAATAGCCCCATTTTCTACACTGAGGAGCTCCACTCAACGGAACCACTCAGTATAGTGAGAGATCCTGTCACCATTTTTAAATGGCGTCCTGATCTCCAAGGCCCCCCAACACGACCCCGACACCCCCACCCACCCCCCCACCCCCTCAAGCCGCAACACACTATGGGAGGGTCCCCGGCACTCCGTCAACACCTGTGCAGGGCATTCCCTGGCATTGCCAGGCTGACACCAGGTAGCACTGCCAAGGTGCCCAGGTGGCACCAGCAGTGCCAGGGTGCCACCCTACCCAAAGGGTTAATAAACATTTGATGCTACTTTACTCATGATCCTATCAGTTAGGCGATTTGTCTTTGCGCAAATCAAACCTTCAACAGTATTTCCTTGTACCTGCAAGAATTCCTTTGGTAACTCAGTCTTGAGCCAAAAATATTCCTTGAACGTCCCTTGCTAAGTTATAATGAGAAGACAAATTAAAGAAAACTTAACAACTCTTTTCTTCCTTTGAAGAAATCTATAGCTCTCCAGATACCAAAATATGAAATGCAGAAAAAATACACACTTAACTGAAAAAAATAACCGACCATTCCTAATTGAGGTGAAGAGTCACAACCTAAAAAGTTAATTTGTCCTTGCTCTTTCTGCTCCTGATGAATCTGATAACCAATTCTCATATTTTGCATTCAGATTTCTAGCATTCCGTGTTTTTTAGCGGGCCTTAAGAGGCTAGTGTCGCATTAAGGCAATGAACACCTTTGTTTAGGGATTGAACCCCGAAAATGCAATGGGGATTAGAATCATGTTATTTCAGCCCGTGATTAGATGATAGAATTGATGCCCATAATGTTATAACAGATATTTCAGTAGTCTCTCGTTCGTTTTGCTTTAATCAGCTTTGATGGAATTGGCAGAGAGATTCTAATCTGTAAAAGTTGGAGGCAAGGCAGATTGCTACTATCGCTGGTCTCCATATTTCTGCCGCTGATAATTTTTTTGGCATTATTACAGTGTCAGGCATGTTTGTTCATCATAAGATGAGATAATGGCTGATCTTTCAGGCCATTCACACTGGCGGGATCTTCCGGTCCTGTTGACAATGCACCTCTGCCACAAGGGGTGCATTTAAGGGTTGAGTGGAATATCCCACCCAATATATACTGTACAAGTACGGTAACATGAGGCTTTACCTAGAAACCTTCAGTGCTAACACAGGAACCAGATTTACGAACGTTTCCATTCTTCACAACTGTGGCTTATTGCTTAGGCAAACATAACTCAAGACAATGGCTGTTAATGAATGTGTGCAAAATACTTAAGTAACTTGAGATGAAAGAATGAAATACCACAAAATGTTAATAAATGTGCCTCTTGGCTTGTTTATTCTGTTTTAAGGAGCTGAATAAATTGTTATGCGGCTAGAGTGAGAAAATATTTATTAGTACTCCAAAGCAAGCACCTTTTTATAGAAACAAACCTTGGGTGGGGTCCAATGGCCTTGTCACGCCCGCCCCGGAATGCAACAAGGCCATAATCTCACGAGAGGCCTCTTACAAGATTAACGATGCTCGTTACGCCTCATAATGAGATCCCGAGAGGTGTTGTGATCTGGATCTCGCCCTGACTGGGCATGAACCAGATTTGCATGTTCAAGTGAGGCTCACTTGAATATGTCTACGCCGGTCTTCCCCAAGGTGTAGATAAAAGGGTCTCACCTCAGAGGCCTCAACCAGGTGCCATTTAGCACCGGTCTCCACAATCTTGGACCAGGTATAATGACACTTGGTGGGGGGGGCTCCCAGGCAATTGGAGGGCCCCCAGGTAGTTCAGTTCTGGGCATGGTGGTACTGTGGGACCCCCAATGCCACCCAGCCACCATGGCACTGCTAGTCTGGCACTCTGGTAGTGCCACCTGAGCACCTTGGCAATGTCACCCAGATGACACCCTGGCTGGCGATGCCAAGGTGCCTGGGTGGCATCTTGCCTGTGCCAGGAATCGGGCCCAGGGGTGCACTGCCCTTATGAGGTGGGGTGTGGGGGGCTGGAGGGCTAATTGGTAAGGTGGGGCATTGTGGGCGTACGGCGGTAGTGATGGGGGGTGGCTTCTACACTTTGAGGCATGGAGATTTAATTTAACAATTTTCAAGTGTTAAAAGCTTCCATTTAGATTGCATGGTCCGTAGCAAGCTGTTGGGAAGATCTGGCAGATTGCGTAATGTTAAATTACTTCCTGCCTCTAATTCTGTTGTATTTCATCTTTATTTTTCACTCAGGAGGAGATCTGCAATGAGGACATGGTATATTTTGGTTTGTCGGATTACAGTAAATCCTTACAATGGGGAATCACAAGCCCTATCCTAAGATGTGATGAGGCTTTTGAAAGAATGGTGAATACTTTGATGGAAAGGTAAATAGTGTTTTTTTTTATGTTGTCTTAATTCATTATAAATTATTCTCTGTTCTTGTTCTTGTTCTTGTTACTTCCATTGTTAAGACAGTGGATGCATTGGCTTGTTCCACGTAATTGCCAGTCCTTCCCACCCCAAATTGTCCCTGCTTGAGCTGGCTACCAGTGGTTACTGATTACCATTCAAGATTTAAGAGTTTCTCTCTTCCTGCAGAAGGACACCACAGTCTCCAGTTGGCCTGCCACAGATTGTATGTTCAGCAAGGCAGGATTCAACAGTAACCAACTCCCCATGACATCCAATGGCATTACCGTCACTGAATCCCTCACTGTCAACATCCTGGGGGTGACCAGAAACTAAGGACCAGCCATGTAAATATTGTGGTTGCAGGGCAGCATGGTGGCGCAGTGGGTTAGCCCTGCTGCCTCATGGCACCGAGGTCCCAGGTTTGATCCCGGCTCTGAGTCACTGTCTGTGTGGAGTTTGCACATTCTCCCCGTGTTTGCGTGGGTTTCGCCCCCACAACCCAAAATGTGCAGACTAGGTGGATTGGCTACGCTAAATTGCCCCTTAATTGGAAAACATTAATTGGGTACTCTAAATTTTAAAAATAAATAAATAAATATGATGGTTACAAGAGCAGGTCAGAGACTGGGAACTCGCCTCCTGACTCCTCAAGGCTTGTCCACCATCTACAAGGCACAAGTTACGAGTGTGATAGAATACTCAGTATTTTCCTGGACGAGTGCAGCTCCGACAATGCTCAAGAAACTCAACACCGTCCAGGAGCCCACTTGATTGGCACCCCATCCATCATCTTAAATATACTGCACTTCTTCCAATTACTCCAACCAGCTCTAAACTATTGCTTCATTTCCATACTTCCATCTTCTGGCATCACAGACTCCAGGTACTTGAAATGACTCACTTTCTCCAAGACTTCATCCATAATTGTCACACCTACACACTGATCCTCTGCCTTAGACTCAAACCGACAGTCCATAGGTTGGATCTTTAGCCTGGTGATCGTCATACCCCTGTCTTCCAGTGCTTTTCTCCAGTTCTCCAGATGTTCGGTCATGTTCTCATCATCCCATCACATAGCTCAATGTCATCTACAGACATAATTGATGGTGGCACTTTCTGTCTCACTTGCTCAACTAGAACCTCCATGGCAACCAGGATGAGGAAGGGGCTTGGCGCTGATCCAACTTTGAAATTCTCACTCTCCACCACACTGGTTCCCCACTCTTGTCTGGAGCTCCTTGTACATGTCCTGTGATAGCTTACGTACATCTCAGGGACTCCACTAATTTGAGCACATCTCCAGACTTCCTCCCTAGTTATCCAGTATAAGCTTTCTCTAGATCAATGAAAACAACTTTCGTGTTAGATTGGCCGTTCCAATATTCCTCCATCACTTACTTCAAATCAGAAGTGGCATCAATTGTTGAATGAATCCAAACTGACCTTCATGGATTTCCACTATTTTTCTCAGTCTCTGGTCTATAACCCATATTTTGAAGGTATGTAGTAGGAGTTCAATTTTTTGAATCTTGGATTTCTCCGTTTCCTTTGAATGACTTTGCCTCCATGCACTTGGGATTTACTCTCATTGTTACACAATAGATAGCTTGTTTCAGACCTGGAGCCCATATTCACCCAAGATTGTCCATATATCTGCTGTATCTCCTCCAGTCCTGCTGCTGTTCTGTTTTTCATTCCTTTAAGTACAGTTCTAATTCTTCCAGGTTGATGCTAGTTGTCATTTATTATTTGCAGCTACCTTTAATTCCTTTGTCCTTGGGTTTTCTCCATTCTTAAGCCAGTTAAAGTATTGAGTATGCCTCTCTTTAATTTCTTTCACTAAGGTTACTCCACCTCCATCCTTGATTGTACATATGGGCAAGTGCGCGGTCAGTTCCAGTCCCATGTGCCTCAGAGTCACAACACAAGTGAATTAACCAATAATACTTATAAGAATTCCTGAAATCTTTGGCTCAACACAGTTGCACTTTATTTATAACAAGGATGATGAAATATGCAGTAAATGCAACTGAATATCAATAAGCGAACCTACAACTCCCTTTACTGTCCCACCCTCTAACCACACACACAAGACAGACAAACATGGGGGGGGGTTGAAAATAATAAGGATGAAGGTCAAAAGAGTCTTTTGCTTCCAATGGTGGTTCTGTAGCAGACTTTCCTGACAGCGCGCTGGTAGTTGAAGCCTCTGGTTTACAGCCTGTAATGATCTTCGCTGTAGTTTAGAAATGTATTACTCAAGAGAATCTCCTTGGCTGCTTGTCAGACTCTGCTTTTAATTTGTGGTTTATTTCCAGACCTCTTTCTTTCTTGAGACTCTTTATCTCACATCAAACCTTGGTCCCAGCTTGTGGCTTGACTTCAAGCCTTTTCAGTCTCGAGAGAATGACACCCAGACTTACTGGAGAGAGAGAGTCAGTCGTCATAGCGGCCTTATGAAGAGATTTTAGCTGAATCGTTTGGGAGAGAATTAGTTGGAATCCTCCACACCAGGCTGGAGAATCAAAAGTGTAGCTAAAATGGAGCCTCGTGGCTCTGAGAACATTCCAGTGTGATCAAATCCAATCACCACCTGTTACCATATAGAGCACAGCCTTTTGGGCCAATTTGTTGACCACCAGCCACACCAATCGAATTGAGTCATCACTGACATGGCCAATCGGCAATCACCAGTCTAAGTCAGCACAGCCTTCTGGATGCTGCTGTTTGAATTAAAGGCACAGGCCACACCCTCCTGCTTGTATTAAAATGGCAGGCTGTCTTAAAGACATATCCACAAGTCATCCATGGATCAAAAATGTAACAACAATAATAAAAGAAAGGGGAAAATAAGGAAATAAACAGGAAGGAGCCTTACAATATATTTCTCATGTCTTTTGCTAACCTATCTTTAGCAGCTACTATTCTGAAGATATTGTTTTGTCCTTCTTCGGTATCCAGACTTTCATAAATACTTTCCATAGTGTAAGGGTCCTTCCTGTTTATTCCCTTATTTGCCCTTTCTTCTATTTTGCAATTATTATTTTTGATCCATGGATGATTAATGGACATGTACCTTTAAATCAAGGAGCAGAGAGAATGAGGAATTCAGAAATTATAGGGGAGATCACTCTGCTTGCCTCTGCTGATTTAAATAGGAGCATCAGACCTTTCGGTACCAGGGAGAGAGATGGGATGTGATTTGGATTGATAGATTGGCTGGTGGCCAATGAATTGCCCAAAAGGTCGCACTCCTTGCAGTATCAGGTGGTGATTGGATCATATCCTAGTGGGAGAATTCTCAGAGATCTCAGGGCACAGTTGAGTCCTGGATTCAGAAAGACAAGGACCTCCTTTTTTCTCTTTCTCCAGAAAGTCTGTGAGTACTAGATTCCTGAAGCTGCAGAGTACCTGAATGAATGAATCTACAGCAAAACCATTACAGGCTGCAAATAAAGACCAGAACTCACTATCTCTAGAAAAGTTGTCAATGCTGTATTTCTGAAACTACAGAGGCCTGAATGAATCTGCAGCAAAAACCCCAAACTGAAAGCAAGGAGGAGTAAGGTGCTGGAAATGCCCATTTGAAACAAAAACTCTTTTCCTCTTTTACTTATGATTTTTAACCCCCTTTTTCCCCCTCTGTGTTTGTCTGTCTTGTGTGTATATGTAGAGGGTGGGGGGACAAGTTAAAGTGGGGAATTAGGAATTAAATAATAGTTAACCAGTTGCATTTACTGCATATTTCATTATAGTCCTTGCTATACCTTAACAGTAGCCAGCGATCTTTCTCTAATAATCACTGGCAGGGATTTTCCACTTCTGATCATTGTGGGAACCGTCGCCGGCACGGTTGAATATTTGATAGACTGCCAAAGGTCCATTGACTTTGGGTGGGAATTTCTGCCTCCCGGTACTACTTTGTACTTTCTTTGTGCTGTTCTTTATCTTCATTGATTCCTGACTGTTTCCACTTCTTTAACACTTCCTTCTTTTCTTTGACTGCACGTTTTGTGTTTTCATTTCACCACTAAGTTTCCAATCCAGCTTTTCTCCTCTCTGATAACCTTTCACACACTTCCTCACCAGTTTTCTTCATAAAGTGTGCCACTGAGTTCCACCAGTCTTCCATGGTGTCTGTTGTACCTTCTCCTACTTCTTTCAGCCGTCTCTCCATCTTCTCCTTGAATTCCGGCTTCATTTGCAGATCTTTGAGCTTCCAGGTCCTGATGTTCTGTTTTCTTGTCTGCTGCTGGTTTGTTTTCTTTGCAATCAGCTCTGCCATCAACACTCTGTTGGGTAGTCAGTGTCTCATTTGGGAAGACTTTGCAGTCCTTGGCTTTCTTTGCAAATTCTCTTTGAACCATAATGTGTTTTGCTGCCACCACTGCTATAGGCTATATGGTGGTTTCTGTGTTTTTGGTGCTAGGTGTTTAGTATTACCAGTTGGCATGATGTAGCAACTTCCAAGATCTTGGCTCCTTTTTCATTTACTTCTGCTAAACCGTTTCCACCATGATTAACCTCGTATTCTACTCTTTATCTCTCCACATGTCCACTTAGGTCACCTGCCACCTCTAGCCTGGCACTGCTTGGTATTATTTGAATTTTATTGTCCCGAATTCTACTTTCTCCTCTGGCCCACATCCACTCTGTGTTGCACAACTCACTCCACATCTTAACCCCGTTTTCTAGTTTTGCTTTGATGATTCTGTCTCTGATGCTGTCTACTGCCAACACCATTTATTTTCGCGTTTAATACTATTCCAGCACCATTTCTTTTCCGATCTTGTATGGACAGTAAATTTTATATCCACTACCAATTTCTCTTGCTTTGCTGCCCTTTGACTCTGTTTCCTGATGACCCATGGTTTGTATTCATTTTCTCACAATCAGGGAAGTTATTTCACTGCTTCTTCCTGACACTTGTTATTTTGTGTTTAGTCATCTTTTCACCTCTTCTTCAGCCATTCTCGTCCATTAGATGATAACCACTGCCCGTTCTTCACAGGGTTCTGGCAGGGTCCCTGCTCGTCACGTCCAAGGTAAGCCCTAACATGGCTGCCAATTTAATTTACATCAACCATCATTTGGATTTGGGGGTGGTTTTACAGCTGAATGTCCTTCTTGCTCCCTCCCCATTTATCCGTGCTGGGGATGGCACCAGTGCACGTTGAGAAGTATTTACTCTTGAAACTTACAAAAATATATTTTGACACATCACTAAGGTTGAGACCATTGTGGTGCTAATGGAGTGGATTATTATCTTCCTGTGGCCAGAGAGGGAGAAAAATTAAGAAAAAGTATGTTGAAAAAGAGACAATAATTAATAACGATAAAGTGAGAAAAATGCAATAATTTTTCATTTTTTAAATAATTATACATATCAAAACTAACTCCAATATAGCTGCACACCTAACTGCTTGAGAGTACTTTTCTGACTTTGAGCACTGGCCGGAACGCTCGTTCACCAAAATTATAGAACAAAAGAATGGATATTCCGCAATAGAATTTCTAACTATAACTGTAAATAGTCATCAAATCATGGTCATTTATATACTTGGATTTCTGAAGTGTGTTATCTTGTTTGGGCTGTCTGGTGGCTGGCAGTACAGGACCGGTAAATGGTCTTTTTTTTGTTTAATTGAGTGCAGTGCTCTGAAATTGCCCCACATCAATGCACTTTAATATTGAAGAACAATGTAACCTAGCAAATACACTGGAATCTCTAAATTAAAACCCTAAAAAGCCCAACTCCAACATATACGTTTTCCTGAAAACCAACTGAAATAACTATTGTGATGTTCAAATAAGGTTTAGTAAATTTGGCTCAGCTCATTATGGATTCTTATAGTTAATCCTTAATAAAAATGGGTCCCGGCTTGCTTGAGTGTAAATTAGACTAATCTTAAGGATGCAGAATTACAGTAATGAGAATTCTGATGGCTTTCCTCTTTTTCAGATATCCCAGATTACATAGCATGGTGATCCGTTGCTACCTGTTAATTCAGCAGTATGCTGAAGCTATGATGGCTGTAACTTCAATGAATTTGCTGAGGGAGCACACTACTCCTGAGACACTGAGTATTATGGATGATTTGATTTGCTGTCCTGGGAAAGATAAGATTGGTCGTGGTCATATGCTATTGATACGAGTACCATCAGTGCAGCTAGCAATGCTTGCCAAGGAACGACTTCAGGATGTTCGTGATAAACTTGGTCTGCAGTATCGGTTTGAGGTACTTCTGGGCAATCCTGCCATGGAGCTTACTGTTTCCAAGCACTTTGTTACACGGATGAAGGTAGGAACATTTTTTTAAAGGAGTTCAGAAGGAGGAAAGGAAGCAAACTTTCTAGTACTGTAGAAATGTTATTATATGTGCAATCATGGAATGGGGAAGCAACATTCCTTCTGAAAACTGTATACAAGTTGTCTTATTGCAGATTATACTTAATCCATTGAGCCTCCTGAAGAAGGTGAGCAGACACTTAACTTGGGCTTTCTGGGCAGCACGGTGATGCCGTGGTTAGCACTGCTGCCTCATGGCACCGAAGTTCCAGGTTCGATCCCGGCCCTGGGTTACTGTCCATGTGGAGTTTGTACATTCTCCCTGTGTCTGCGTGGGTTTCGTCCCCAAAGATGTGCAGGATAGGTGGATTGGCCACACCAAATTGCCCCTTAATTGGAAAAAAATGAATTGGGTACTCTTAAAAAAGTTTTTTTTACCTCGGGCTTTGCATCATCTCTTCCCCTTTGATCTCCTATGGCAATCATGTATGTAACTCACGAACCTTGCTAGACCCAGCTACCCTGCAACTTATCCTCTGTAACATGCATTGACCTCCTGGCTCAGGGACTATTCCAATTCCCATTTGAAGGTATCCAAGGGATTGATACTCATTGATATATGTTTCAGTAATCTGTTCCAGAGTGTGATTGCTCTCTATGACAACAAATGCTTCCAAACCTGTAACCTAACTTTTTGCTATGTACTTGATTAATAGACCCCTTCGTTCTCCCGATCTTAAATCACCTATCCAACTATACAGAACTTAATCCCTTCATCATTTTCACAGTAACTTAATTGAAGCCTGCTTGTGACTTTAAGCGATTATTATTATATTATGTTATTTTTGAGATGTAGCAAAAAGCAGCAATACTTTATAAAATTCCCCCATTGACACCAGCACTGTTGTCAAAGGGAAGCACAGCACTTTGACCTTCACTTTAAGGTTTCCTTCAAGATTTCTTTGAATGTAGAGGTCGGAGAATCGCCGGGGGCCGGGCTGAATCCGCCCCCGAAGTCTCTGGCACCAGAGATTTGGCGGGGGTGAGAATCGCGCCGCGCCTGTCGGCGCCCCCCCCCGGCGATTCTCCGGCCCGCGATGAGCCGAAGTCCCGCTGCTGTCATGCCGGTCCCATCGGCGTGAATCAAACCACCTACCTTACCGGCGGGACCAAGCGGCGCGGGCGGGCTCCGGGTTCCTGGGGGGGTGCGGGGAGATCTGGCCCCGGGGGGTGCCCCCACGGTGGCCTGGCCCGCGATTGGGGCCCATTGATCGGCGGGCAGGCCTGTGCCGTAGGGGCACTCTTTTCCTTCCGCGTTCGCCATAGTCTTCACGATGGCGGACGCAAAAGTGACCCCCTCCCCTGTGCATGCGCGGGGAGTATGTCAGCAGCCGCTGATGCTCCGGCGCATGCGCGGACTTTCGCCAGCCGGCGAAGTCCCTTCGGCTTCGGCTGGCATGGCACCAAATGACGTTCCCGCCGGCCGGCAGGGCGCCAACCACTCCGGCACGGGCCTAGCCCCTCAAAGTTAAGGCTTGGCCCCTAAAGGTGCGGAGACTTCCGCACCTTTGGGGCGGCCTGACGCCGGAGTGGTTCACGCCACTCCATCCTGCCGGGCCCCCTGCCCCGCCGGGTAGGGGAGAATCCCGCCCCAGGTTCTTATCGTTTATCGTGTAATGATTGTGTGGCATTCAGCGTTTCTTAAATTATTCCAAAGTTTGCATCTCCATTACACATCTAGGAGTCCATTCATTGAGTTAATCAATCTTTTGTGAAGGAGAGTTTTTTTTTGTACATTTAGAGTACTCAATCATTTTCTTTCCAATTAAGGGGCAATTTAACAGTTCACCTACCCTGCACATCTTTGGGTTGTTGGGGTGAAACCCACGCAGACACGGAGAGAATGTGTAAACTCCACACGGTCAGTTACCGAGGGCCGGGATCGAACCCGGGTCCTCGGCACTGTGAGGAGCAGTGCTAACCATTGCGCCACTGTGCTGCCCGTAAAGGAGAGCTTCTTGGCATCAATTCTAAATGTATCTTTTTTATTTGAACCTGAATCCCCTTATTCTACATTCACAACTTAGCTTGACCAACATAGGCACGATACTCCAACACAGTCTGATTGAAACCCACTTTTCAGTTTTAACATTACATTTCTCCAACCCGAACTTAATGTTTTGTCAACAGATTTCAGCGTTCTGTTTTCTTTGTCCATTCTTTTTTTTAAAAGTTAGAGTACCCAATTCATTTTATTCAATTAAGGGCCAATGTAGCGTGACCAATCCATCTAGCCTGCACATCTTTGGGTTGTGGGGGCGAAATGCACGCAAACACAGGGAGAATGTGCAAACTTCACACGGACAGTGTCCCAGACCCGGGATCGAACCTGGGACCTCGGCGCCGTGAGGTAGCAATGCTAACCACTGCGCCACCGTGCTGCCCCTTCCTAGTCCATTCTGCTCTGCAGTTGTTTGGCTTGTTCAGTACCTGGGTCACTAGGACCCATAGAATCTTTCAACTTCAGCTTGAGTGATTTTGACATGAAATAGCTAGAGTTGCATCTTAGGCCTTGACTTATCCAGTCGGGGATCTAAAGTGCAATTAAAATCCCCACCCATGATTAGCTGGTGTGAATCAAAATCTGGGATCAAAAGCAACAATTTATTAATGAAAGATGCGTCGTCCCAATTTGGGGCATATACATTGACCAGCATCACCGGTGCACCCACCAACAACCTACTAACAACTACGTACATCCCATTCGGATCCGTCAAAACGTTCCCCGCCAAAAGGCCACCTGCTTATTGATCAGGATCACTGCCCCTCGGGCCCTACTATAAAACCCCAAATTAAACATCTGTCCCATGGGCAGCATGATGACGCAGTGGTTAGCACTGCTGCCTCATGCCCATGAGGACCTGGGTTTGATCTCGGCCCTGGGTCTCTGTCTGTGTGGAGTTTGCACATTCTCCCCGTGACTGCGACCCAACAAAATGTGCAAATTTGGATGAATAGGTGGATTGGCCACGCCATATTGCCCCTCAATTGGAAAAAAAGAATTGTGTACTCTTAAGATTAGAATAAAATAAAATAAAACACCTGTCCCACCCAAGCCTTCCGTAACTTTATCTGATCTCTAACCCACAAATGGGTCTCTTGCAACAGCACCACATCAGCTTTCAAAGTCTTTCAAAGTTTTAAGATGTGTAAAGACCCTAGATATCTTTACCAGGCCACTTAACCCCCTTACATTTCATGTGGCCAGCTGAATTGGGGGATGGGCAGGGGGGGTCTAACCCCCCTCCCCCTTACCAGGATCAGTCATTCCCGTCATGTGAGACAGTCCAGCAACCTCCTGAGAAGGGCCGATACCAGGTCCACCCAAGTTGGCCGCCAGATCCCCCAGACAAAAAAAGTCCCCTCCACCCATACCCCGACCACCACCACCCCTAGCCATCACACCCAAACAACCAAGTAAACCACAACAGGTCCCCAAATTACCCCCCTCCCCAAACCCCCACCATAGCCCTTAAGTTCATACCTAATAAGCCCTCCATCCCTTCACTTCTGTTGACTAACTAGACACCTGTGTTGCTCATACTTTTGACCGATATGTACACTTTACACATGTTAAATTTCATGTGCTATTATTTGCTCACTTATGTATAAACTAATTTTTGATTTCTTGAACTACCTTCTCACAAGCAGCTGGCCTTCCTAGTTTGTAACCTCTTCATACTTAATCAATTTGCATTTAGTTTCTGAGCCCAAAATCTTTGATGCAAATTGTAATAATGTGTATTGTCAGTATTGCTCACTGCTGCACCACTTGGTGCTTCAACACTCGATACTAACAGGAAAGGTGAGAACATTTTATTTTGATTTATTAAGCTACTTATTCCTTCCAGCTGTCTTACGTAGATAGTATTTACAGCACAGCAATAGGCCATTTAACCCACCAGGTTTGTGTCAGGTTTATACTTCATAGGAGCCTCCTCCCATCCTCTTTCACTCTATCTCTACTTTGTGAATACACCTACGTCTTCCTTGCCTTCTATTTCATTCTCCTTCATATGATTAGTTAGCTTCCCCTTTAACGTGTTTGTGTTCTTTACCTCAACTACTTGCGGTAACAAGCTCCACATTCTACTTAGTCTCTGAATTCGAAGATTTCTTCTGAATCCTCCATTATTTTGACTTGTAGGTATGGAGAGGATGTGAACAGGAGGAATGGGTCCCACACACGTATCAGGATCTGGAAGGTCTACCATGTATTGTCATCTTAACTGGTAAAGATCCACTTGGGGAATCATTTCCAAGGTAAGACTTAAAAAAACAACTGTTTTATCATACCCTAAACTTAAATGTTTGTCTTATAACTGCTATGTATTAGAATATTTAATTATGTGTTCTGGTATGGTTAAATAGGAAATAGAGGATACCTTGCAATAAATTCCTAGGACAGATTTTTAATAGACAAGGGAGTCAAGGGTAATGGGGGTCAGACAGGAAAGCGGGGAGTTGAGCCCACACCAAATCAGCCATGATCCTTTCGAATGCAGAGCTGGCTCAATGGACAGAATGGCCTACTCTGCTCCTCAGTCCTATGTTCCTAAATTGTAAAACAACAATCTAGTTGAGGTATTCAGACTAGTCCAACCTCATAATTTATCTTTGTAATCAGAACTCTAAATATGGATTTGACAAATTGAGGTTTTTTGAGTATGTTAGTTGTAACCTAGATAAAGGAGAATCAGTGGATGTGGTGTGTTTTGATTTTCAGAATGCTTTTGATAAGGTCCCACACAGCAGGTTAGTAAATAATATTAGAGTGCATGGGACTGGGAGAAATACATGAGTATGGATTGAGAATTGGTTAACAGACAGAAAGCAGAGAGTAGGAACAAATGGGTCATACTCAGGATGGTAGGTTGTTCTAGTGGGGCACTGCAGGGATCAGTGCTTTGGCCACAGCTGTTCGCAATCTATATAAATGATTTGGATATGGGGACCAATTGCAATGTTCCCAAATTTGCTGTTGACACCAAACTGGGTGTGAGGAGGATGTAGTAAGGCTTCAATAGGATTTTGACAGAATAATGGAAAAGGCTAGAACATGGCAGGTGGAATATAATATGAATACATGTGAAACTATTCACTTTGGTAAGAAAAACAAAAAGGTGGAATATTTCTTAAATGGTGAGAGATTGGGAAGTGTGGGTATCCAAAGGGACTTGGTTGTCCTTGTTCACGAATCACAAAAGCTAGCATGCAGTGCAGCCAGCAATTAGCAAGGCAAATGGTATGTTAGCCTTCAACATGAGGGGATTTGAGTACAGGAGTACGGATGTCTTACTGCAGTATATAGAACCTTGGTGAAACCTCACCTGGAACATTGTACAGAGTTTTGGTCCTGTAATCTAAGGAAGGATCTCCGTTCCATAGAGGGACTGTAACGGCGGTTCACCAGATTAATCCCTCGGATGGCAGCATTGTCTTTTGAGGCGAGACTAAGGAAACTGGGTCTGTATTCCCCAGCATTTCAAAGAATGTGGAGTGACGTCATTGGAATTAAAAAAATTCTTACAGGGTATGACAGGCTAAATGCTTCACCTGGCTGATGAACCTAAAACTAGGGGACATAATCTCAGGATAACGGGCAGGCCACTTAAGACTGATATGAGGAAGAATTTCTTCCCTCAGATGGTGGTGAATCTTTGGGGTTTCTACCCCAGAGGCCTGTGGAAGCTCATTCATTGAACACATTAAAGACAGAAATTAATAGGCTTCTGGAGAGTTATGACATCACAGGATAGAATCCTAGAATTTTCAATACAGAAGGTGGCCACTCGGCCCATTGAGTCTGCATCGGCCCCTGGAAAGAGCAACCCACTCAAGCCCACACCTCCACCCTATCCCCGTAACCCCGTAAGGAAAACTACAACCTCTATCTGGTCTGGACTACAATGTGACCCCAATTCTACATTACATGGTTGCCTTACACTGCATTCAGGGCAACTAGGGATACACAATAAATGCTGCCTTGTTGATGTTTTTGCAACCATAAAATTTACCTGTGTTAAGGAGCTTCCTCAGAGATACCACCATACTTCTGGCACAATCTGTACCTCGTGATTTCTGCTTTATTTGAAAATGAAATGAAAAATGAAAATCACTTATTGTCACGAGTAGGCTTCAATTAAGTTACTGTAAAAAGCTCCTAGTTGCCACATTCCGGCGTCTGTCCGGGGAGGCTGGTACGGGAATCGAACCGTGCTGCTGGCCTGCTTGGTCTGCTTTAAAAGCCAGCGATTTAGCTGAGTGAGCTAAACCAGCCCCTTTATTTCCAGCAAAGTTGCCTGCTTGTGACACTAATAAAGGTTACTACTATTGTTTGGTTTTTGTATAAAAGTCATAAAAAAATTTCAATAAAAATAATTTAAAAAAAATTACTCTTCCTCTTTTGAAGGTTGTTTGGTTTTAATTCTTCTGATGCTTACAACATTCAGATATCTTACACAGTTGACCAGTCACTGCAGTTACTGTCAGCAGAGCTGTGGAGAACATTGTAGCGAAGCCAAAACCTACATTCTCCCACAGACACACATACGCATTTATTTGAGGCCTGTTTAGCTGATATAGAATCTCAAAAAACATGTACTCTAACCATGCAGGATATAAAAGATTTATTTTTGTTTTGTTTGATAACTTGCGACTTATTTCTATCTTCTTATTAAGGTCCATGAAGTACTGTGACCTTAGGCTAATTGACTCCAGCTACCTCACACGGACAACCCTTGAGCAAGAGATAGGCCTGGCTTGTGGCTATGTTTCTAAGAGTGCTGTCAGGGAAACCATGGCAGTTCTGCAACAAACTGAGAAAGAACAAGAAAAAGTTCTCATCAGTGAAAATGAATCTGATGAATTACAGATTGATCTAGAGAGGCCACAGAGTAACAGCAGTGCAGTCACTGGAACCTCAGGTTAGTATGTTCAGTGATTAGCGTGCCTATGGATTCTTCAGGTGTGGCCAAGTAGATAGGATTGTGTTCCCATGACTTTCAGGGTCCATAGTCTGAATTCAATGAGCCCCCTGGAGATGGGCTGGAAGGTAGGAGGGGTGATAAAATAGTTACAGAATAGTGACAATAAGCGATTATTATTATTAACTAGCGATTGTGTACCCTCTGAACTTGAAAGGTACCACCATATAAAAAAAATTGCTTTCCTCCCAATGTCTTTTAAATTATTGGTGCCTTCCAAATCTGTGCCCACCTTTCTCACGATTTCTTGATTGAGAATAACTAATCAAGGTTCTGCCAAAATAGCCTGAGCCAAAGTCACAAATGACTGACTATGATGTGTAATCCTTTCTTGTACTTCTCAACCTCTCAGCAGCCTTTGACACGATTAAACTCCTCTGTCCTTCAACAACTCAGCTCAGTGAGATTCAACCTCACTTCAGTTACCTATCCAATTATAGCCAGAACATCTCCAGCAATGGCTTATTTTCCTTCCTGCATGCTGTTACCTCCAGCACCTTCCTCTTCCTCTCTGGTTGCTGCTTAACGACATCATCTGGAGACATGGGGGTAACTTCCATATGTATACCGATAATATCCAGTTCAACCTCTCCATCATCTGCCCCAATTCCTCTTCAGCTTTTATGTTGTCAGACAAGCTTGGATTGAAAGAATCTTTCTCCACCAGTTTTTCCTCTCCCCTGCTCCTTCCATCCTCTACTCTAGTACGCAAGGATCTCTTGGATATCATTCTCACTGAGATCTCAATCGTACATTCAGATAGCTTCTGGTTTTTTTCTTGCATGTCCAACATGCAGTCCTGGTTAAGCTACAGATTCCTCCAGACCATCCACTTCCATCTCATAATATTGCCAGCTTTCTTGGATTTGGCACTGAAAGCCTCAGTCGTGCATTTGTGATCTCCAGACTCGACTGTTCTGACTTCCCTACCCTCATCAAATGCAGCTCGCATCATCCCTGCTCTTACTAAATTACTTTGGCTCCTAATCCCTTAAAGTCACAAATTTAAAGTTCTCATCCCCGTGTTCAAATTCCTTCTTGATTTAGTCTATCCCCATTGTACAACCCCATCCAGCCTTGAAGATCCTCCTTAAAGCATACCGCTAACCAAACCTTTGAGTCACTGTTACTGAAATCATCTCCCTTGGCCAGCGTCCATTTTTAAAATTATAGACTACATTATATAAACCCACGTTTTTTTTACAAAATGAAATTAAGATAGAGAGCTAATTGGGAAATGTGACTGAGAAAGCTAGGCAGGTGTGGAGAAATACACTGCGTGCTTGCAAAACAGCCCTAGCTGGCCAAAGAACACCCAAGTAGTCCAGTTATATTCACATGAAGCTTGAATGCAGCAATTTCACTAATATCAGTCTTTAACATTAAATTTGGTTTGCCTTCAAATAGGTTCCATAGCAGAGAATGGAGTGAGCTCTTTCAGTGCTCTGGACTCATCACAGAAGCCTGTTTCATCCCATAGCTTTCAGAATATTGTAAACAGTTCAAGTGACGAAGGCACTTCAGCACGCACCTCAATCAATGTAGGCAGTGAGGGCTGTAAACAGGAATGTGACTCAGAGGGGAAGGAAACTGCAAGCAGCACAGTCTCAAAATCATCCTCATCCTCTGGGAATTCTCGCCAGTCTGTGCTACTCAATAAAGACTTCAGGACTCCACACCTCATTTTTCCAAGAACGGTAATTTTATCCAAGCCAGTGTATCATCTTCTTGGCTTGGCCAAAAATGAACATTTATGCTCTGCCAATTTGTTGCCCCATTCTGATATGGCTTGGACAAGCTCACTTAGATCACTCTTTCACAAGGACTTGGGCAGTGAAGAACAGTCACTCTATTACAGACAATGGACAATTCCAAGGCCGCACCATGCAGACTTCAGCAATAAAAGTGACGGAAGTTCTGGAAATTTTCATCAACGTCGGTTGTTATTGACGGGACCACCACAGGTAATTCTTCGTATTTTAATTGCTCAGGCTAGCAAAGTGAAAATAAATAATTAGAATAATATTATGTGTAGGATATGTGGTGACATATGACAACTCCATAAGTACAGTCTACCAAATAAATACCTCTTATTAATGAGAAATGTTACAATATTGTCATGCCTATGATTGCCCCACTTTAAATAGCAAATATCAACTGAATAATAGTAAATAATCCCTATAAAAAGTCACCTGAAGAAACAGATGTCTGGCCTTCTATTTTGTTGATACAGTTCACAGATGTCTTCATTATGAAATCTTCGCTGAGCTCCAAGACTCGCTAATAACGGATTAGCGCAGCAGGGGTCTGTTTTAAAAGGTGGAAGTGGAGTGTTGCTTTAATTGATATTTCTTTGAGGTTAGAATAAATGATTGGTTTTTTGATCTGTTTATTTAAATGCATGTTTATGTAGACAAGGTTAAGAGGTATGAAGTGAGGTAAAGCATTGTTTTTGAAACTATAATGCTTGATTGACACTTTTATAGGATGTAAGAGCAATGGTTTTTCAAAACAGATTTATGACTGTTCTTTAAAGCACATTTGAAGACTTGCCAATGCTTTATCTGACTCATTGGTTCTATAGTGTAGACTGAGTGAGTGCGCAGGGAGATGGCATGGGGAATGGGTGGGGGTTGAGGTTGTGAGGCGTGAGGACCTTAACGTCCTTTAAAACAACTTGGACAATGTCCATCAATAATTGCCATTGAGAAGATGTTGGTGGGCTACCTTCTTGAACTGCTGCCGTCCTATTTGTATCGGTACATCCACAGTGCTGGTAGGCAGGGAGTTCCAGGATTTTGACTCACTGACAGCGAAGGAATGGTGATATGGGACGTAATCGAAAGGCCTTGTCGCGTCGACTCGGTGACATGACAAGGCTGATAAATCTTGCAAGAGGCGCCTCGCGAAATCTGCTCATAGGCTCATTTAAATATGTCTGCTCCCGATTATCCAAAGGCCTGGGGACTAACCCCCTTGTCTCGGAGCCTCGCCATTGCGCTGTTTGGTACTGGTCCACACAAATGTGGACCGGATGTATCGGCACCTGGGGGTGGGGGTCCCCAGACCATCAGAGGCCCACGAGTGGTCAGGCTTTCGGGCAGGTTGGTACCCTGACACTCCTACTGGCACCTTGGCACTGCCAGCTTTGCACCTTGGCACTGGTACCCTAGCACTGCCAGGGTGCCAGGCTGGCAGTGCCAAGGTACCCAAGTGCCAGGAATTGTGCCCAGGGCTGCCCTGAACAGGTGATGTGAAGGGGTGGCCAAGGACCCCTAAGAGTTAAGTTGGGGGGGTCCGGTGGGGTGACTGAGGGAGTCAAGTGATCAGCGCGGCATTTAAAACCGGTGCCCTAATCTCTTTTTTCACTGAGCTCGTCAGTGCAGGAAGTGAGGTAAGTGTGGCCTCGGCAGGGCAGCCCTCCTCAAGGCCCAAAACCCCCCCTGTTTGATAGCGGGATCATTCTCGGCACACCAAACCATTCGTGCCCAGAATGGGACCCTGTTTTTTTAAAAATCATTTCATGTCAGGATGATATGGGGCTTTGAGGAGAACTTGCAGGTGGTGGTATTCTCATGCATCTCCTGTTCTTCGAAGGTGCTAGAGGTTGTGGGTTTGCAAGGTTTAAGAAGACTTGGTGAGTTGCTGCAGTGCATCTTGTAGATGGTACACACTTGTAATAGCACAAGGCATCACTGAGGAGCCTTCTTATTAATAAAGGGGTTTTTTGGGAACAATGTCGGTAGTGGAGAAAATTCCTTCAATTATAAAAGATTTAATCGCAGAGCTCTTGGGAAACAGAGGCAGAATAGGACAGGGCCAAGATGGATTTACGAAAGGGAAATCCTGCTTGATGAATCTACTGGAATTCTTCAAGGATGTAACTGGTAGAGTTGATGAGGTGGAGCCAGGGGATGGGGTTCATTTGGACTTTCTGAAAGCTTTCGACAGATTCCCACAAAGAGATTAGTGTGTAAAATTAAAGCAGATGGAATTGGAGGTAGCGTATTGAGATGAATAGAAAACTGGAATGGTTTAGATGAGGGAACTAAATGTAATATTTCCAAATTTGCAGGTGACACAAATCTGGGTGGGAGGGTGATCTGTGAGGATGAAGAGGTGCTTCCCTGGGATTTGGACAAGCTGAGTGAGTGAGCAAATCCATGGCAGATGCAATATATAATGGATAAATGTGAGGTTATCCACAAAAATAGGAAGGCAGATTATTATCTGAATGACTATGAATTGAGAGTGGGGAACATGCAATGAGAACTAGGTGTCCTTGTACACCCGTCGCTGAAGGCAAGCATGCAGGTGCAGCAAGTGGTAAAGGCAGTAAATAGCATGCTGGCCTTCATAGCGAGAGGATTTGAGTACAGGAGCAAGGATGTTTTGTTGCAATTATACAGGACCTTGGTGAGACCACACCTAGAATGTTGTGTGTGCCGTTTTGGTCTCCTTGTCTGAGAAAGGATGTTCCCAATGGTGGGTGTGTCACAGTCTGTGGATACAGGATAGACCATTTAGGACTGAGATGAGAAAATTCTTCACCCCGAGAGTGATCAACCTGTGGAATTTGCTACCACAGAAAGTAGTTGAAGCCAAAACATTGCATGTTTTCTGGAAGAAGTTAGATACAGCACTTGGGACGAAAGGGCAAAGGATTTGGGGTGGGGGGGGGGGGGGGGGGGGGGTGGGGTGGGAAAGGCAGGAACAAGCCATTGAATTGGATGATCAGCCATGATCATAATCAATGGCGGAGAGGTTTGAAGGGCTGAATGGCCTACTTCTGTGTCTGTGTTTCTATTACGTTACCCTTGTTTAGCATCATTCATACTCTGCTTATTTTATTAACAAAGAGTTTTGGGTCTGTAACATACCCACTTCAGTTCTGTTTGGCAGCAACACTCTTTACTTAATATTTATAAATTTGTCTTCAAAAATAAAATGTATTAAATGCGTTTGTTTTGGCAGCTTTAGAAAATTCAATAGCCTTTATTCTTCAGATGTGTTGGTGGTTTCTAATTGGAATTTTATGTTACAGGTTGGGAAGACAGGTGCATACTTACAGTTCCTTAGAATTCTTTTTCGCATGCTAATAAGACTTCTTGAGGTTGATGTATACAATGAAGACGAAATTAATGAGGGTAGGTGCTTTCGATAGTTTAGTAAATATAAAGTTTATGTAGGGTTACATTTTCTTTACCTCTTGGCATGACCGTTCAACCAATTTACGATTATTATTCATACTTCATGAATACCCTGAAACATAATGTAAAAATCTTTACGTGATGGATCATATTTATCAAGCGTACTCCCAACCTCTTAATATTTAGTGCAAAACACAGCAGTGTCATGTAAAAGTTTTTAAACATTGCGCCCCCTTAAGTTCATGAGACTTACTTCATTTTTGAATTGAATCAGAATGACAGTAAGAAGGTTCAGGATGGGCTCTTTTAGTAATGTTCCAAATCTTATTTCTTTGCACCATCTGTTCTCAAATGATAAGATCTAAAAACATTTTAGATAATTGGAAGGACGCAGAGACCAGAAAGCAGGATAACTGGTAGTTATTTGTTTTGGGGATCGCTGAGCATCTTTAATGCTCCCAGAGGGTGACATAATGCTGTATTCCTTCAATCCACACAGTTAATTAAACTTACAGCATGGTAATACAATGAGTTTTGTGAACTAAACTTTGAACGTTTTGTTTCAGAGATGAAAGAGGCAAATGAGCACATGCAGGGAATCAATGCACAGTGGCCTGACATTGAACTCTTCAGCAAAATGACCTTTGACCTCACGGTGCACGATCCAAAGTATCGCCACATAAGTTCTGTGTACTCAGACAAGCTGCCAAAGGTTAAGCTAGGTCAGCTGAACTTTTTCTTTACATAATAGTGCAACTGCTTGAAATAATGCATTCATTGTGTGGGTGCAAAATGGGAAATAAAAATTCCTTTGTATCTTTTTGAACTAAGAATCTTCACAGGTGAAATTCATAGAACCGCAAACTAGTATAGCACAGGAGGCCATCTGGCCCATCAAATCTGTGTTAGTTCTTTCGAAGCGCTATCCGATTAGTCCAGTTCCCTGATTTTTCTCCATATCCCTATAATTGTTTCTCCTGCAAGTATTTACCCAATTCCTTTTTGAAGGCCACAATTACATCTGTATCCACTACCCTATCAGGTAGTGCACACCAAATCCTAATCACATGATGTGTAATGTCATGTCACCTCTGGTCTGGCTCCTTAGCCAATCACCAGAAATCTGTGCCCTCTCATTGAGCAAAAGGAAACAGCTTATCTTTATTTCTCTCTCTAAACCATTCATGATCTATCATATCTCCTCTTAGCTTTTGCTGCTCTAAGAAAACAACTCAACTTTTCCAATCTATCCAAGTATTTGTAATCCCTCACCTCTGGAAACAGTCTCTGTAAATGTCTGCTGTACCATGTCCAAAGCCTTCATGTCCTCCCTAGATGGAGCCCAGAATTGGATACAGTACTCCAGCTACAACCAGACTTGTAGTCTGTGCTGATTTAACATAACTTAATGGCTTTTCTACTCCATACTTTTGTTTATCTCACATTGCTTTGTTAACCTGTCATGCTGCCTTCAAAGATTCATCCACAAACATCCTCAGGTTTCTGTTCTTGCTCCCCTTTAATATTGTACTATTTAGTATGTTTCTTCGCTCCCCATTCTTCCTATCAAAATGTATAACTTCACATTTTTTCAGTGTTGAAATTCATTCACCATGTCTCTGTCCATTCCATCAGCCTGTTCCATGTTTTTATTACTATCTTCCTCATTTATACCACACTTCCAAGTTCCCTGTCATCTCCAAATGTCATAATTGTCCTCCATTCGCCGCTGTTATTTTCTTTTTTGTTTTCACTCATAATACTGCCAGGGTAATGTGTGAAGGCCAGCAACCTGAATTTTGTTTGGGCCTTGGATGTTTCTCCAATGTAACTGCCTATTTTCGCAGGACACTACTCTGGTTAACCATTTTCCAATGAGGGGAATAAATCTTGTACTCACCCCACATCAAAGGTGTGTGCATGTTTTGGGGAAGTATCTGGGCTGCGTTAGAATTCAATGTAATCTTATTAAATGTCTGTGAATTAACACGAACTGACAACTGGCTTTAGTCCAACTGAAGTCAGACGAAAGGCCCAGATGCCCTGCAGCTTGGTTATTGACCCTGGAGGGGATTGATTAAGCTCAACAATGTTCCTGCTGGCTCCTATCTGAGTTGAAGAGCCAATTACTCTGTGCATCATTTGGACATTTCTCAGGCCTCACAACATCTTTTGAGCATTACAGTACTCAATGTACTTTCATAGTGGCCCAATGGGCTGGATGTCACATTGCTCCTCCAGTCTTCCATTCACTATAAAGTTGAGTTTATCTAAAACACTGCCGTTGACATTCAAACTCATACCAAGTCCCATTCACCCATCACCCTTGTGCTTGTTGACCTATGGGGGTCCCACTCCACCAATGCCTCATTTAAAATTCTTATCTTCATTCTCAAATCCCAGGTGGACTGGGAAAATCAGGTTGATTGTGGATCTCAAGAAAAGGAATTTGTGGAATATTTACGAGATGTTGTTTTTAAAGCAGCTTGTGGTAGAACCCACTAGGGAACAAGCAATTCTGGATTTGGTGATGGTAATGAGGCAGACCTGATTAGGGAACTTAAGGTGAAGGAACCCTAAGGGGGCAGTGACCACAATATGTTAGAATTCACCGTGCGGGGGCAGCACGGTGGCGCAGTAGGTAGCACTTCTGTCAACGGCGCTGAGGTCCCAGGTTCGATCCCGGCTCTGGGTCACTGTCCGTGTGGAATTTGCACATTCTCCCCATGTTTGCGTGGGTTTCGGCCCCACAACCCAAAGATGTGCAGGGTAGGTTGATTGGCCACACTAAATTGCCCCTTAATTGGAAAATAAATTGGGTACTCTAAATTTATTTTTTTTTTTAAATTCACCATGCGGTTTGAGAGGGAGAAGCAAAATCAGATGTAACAATTGAATAAAGGTAACTACAAAGACATGAGGGAGGAGCTGGCCAGAGTTGATTGGAAGGGGAGCCTTGCAGGTAGGACAGTGGAACTGCAATGGTAGGAGTTTTTGGGGGTTATTCTGGAGGCACAACAGAAATTAATCCTAAGGAGGAGGAAACATACTAAGGATGAGGCATCCATGGCTGATGAGGGAAGTGAAGGACAGCCTAAAAGCAAAAGAAAAAGCATACAAGGTGGGGAGGATTAGTGGGAAGCCAGAGGATTGGAAAGCCTTTAAAAGCGAGCAGAGGACAACTAAAAAAGCAAGAAGGGGGAAGAAGATAAAATGTGAGTGTAAGCGAGCTAGTAATATAAAAGAAGCTAGGAAGAGTATTTTTCAATATATAAAAGGTAAGAGGGAGGCAAGACTAGACATTGGACCACTGAAAAATGTGGCTGGAGAAATAAAAATAGAAAACAAAGAAATGGCAGAGGAACTGAATAGTTACTTTGCATCAGTCTTCATGGTGGAAAACACCAGTGGGATACCAGAACTTCAGGAGAATAAGGGGGCAGAAGTGAGTGTCGTGGTCATCACTAAGGAGAAGGTTCTGGGGAACCTGAAAGCTCTGAAGGTGGATAAATCACTTGGACTGGAAGAATTACACCCCATGGTTGTAAAGGATATAGCTGAGGAGAATTTGGGGGCATTGGTGGTGATCTTTCAGGAATCACTGGAGGCAGGGAGGGTCCCAGAGGACTGGAAAATGGCTAATGTAACACCCCTGTTTAAGAAGAGAGGGAGGCAGAAGACGGGAAATTATAGGCCGGTTAACCTGACTTTGATTATTGGCAAGATATTTAGAGTCCATTAAAGATGAGATCGCGGAGTAATTGGAAGTGGATGATAAAATAGGGCTGAGTCAACACGGTTGTGTCAAGGGGAGCTCATGCTTGACAAATTTGTTAGAATTCTTTGAGGAGGTAACAAGGAAGTTAGACAAAGGAGAATCAGAGGATGTGATCTATTTAAAAGGCCTTTGATAAGGTGCCATATTGGAGGCTGTTAATTAAGTAAAGAGCCCATGGTGTTAAGGGTAAGATACTGGGATGGAAAGAGGATTGGCTGACTGACAGAAGGCAGAGAGTGGGGATAAAGGGGTCTTTTTCAGGATGGCAGCCGGTGACTAGTGTGTGCCTCAGGGGTTGGTGTTGGGACCACAACTTTTCACAATATAAATTAATGATCTGCAAGAAGGAACTGAGGACACAGTTGCTAAGTTTGCAGATGATACAAAGATATGTAGAGAGACAGGTAGTAATGAAGAAGCGGGGGGGGCTGCAGAAGGACTTGGACAGGCTAGGCTAGTGGGCAAAGATGAGGCAGGCGGAATACAACGTGGAAAAGTGTGAGGTTATGCACTTTGGTAAGAAGAATGGAGGCATTGACTATTTTCGAAATGGGAAAAGGCTTAGGAAATCAGAAGCACAAAGGAACTTAGGAGGCCTAGTTCAAGATTCTTTTAAGATTAACGTGCAGGTTGAGTCGGCAATTAGGAAGGCAAATGCAATGTTAGCATTCATGTCGAGAGGTCTAGAATACAAGATCAGTGATGTATTTCTGAGACTGTATAAGACTTTGGTTAGACCCCATTTGGAGTATTGCGGGAAGGATGTGCTGGCTTTGGAAAGGGTCCAGAGGAGGTTCACAAGAATGATCCCTGGAATGAAGAGCTTGTCATATGAGGAATAGTTGAAGACTCTGGGTCTGCACTCGTTAAAACTTAGAAGGATGAGGGGGGAATCTTATTGAAACTTGCAGGATACGGAGAGGCCTGGATAGAGTGGACATGGAAAGGATGTTTCCGTCAGTAGGAAAAACTAGAACCCGAGGCCACACCCTCAGACTGAAGGGACGATCCTTTAAAACTGAGATGAGGTGGAATTTCTTCAACCAGAGAGTAGTGAATCTGTGGAACTCGTTGCCGCAGGAAGCAGCGGAGGCAAAATCACTTGAGTGTCTTTGAGATAGATAGGTTCTTGATTAATAAGGGGATCAGGGGTTATAGGGAGAAGGCAGGAGAATGGGGATGAGAATCGTATCAGCCATGATTGAATGGTGGTGCAGACTCAACCGGTCGAATGGCCTAATTCTACTCCTATGTCTTATGGTCTTCTTGTATCTGTAATCCTTTCCAGCCCATAAGCCTCAAAGTTCTGAATTTATTCAACTTCTGATGAACCCCAACTTACTTTGCACCATCATTGGCAAGCATGTCTGCAACTGTCTAAGTTGTAAACTAAGCTCTGGCATTGCCCACTCTGCTAGCCTGTCTGTCTCCCTACTTCACTCTCCTCCTCTCCCTACTTCACTCTCCTTCTCTCCCTACTTCACTCTCCTTCTCTCCCTACTTCACTCTCCTCTCCCTACTTCACTCTCCTCTCCCTACTTCACTCTCCTCCTTCAAAGTGATGCCTCAAGCCTATCTCTTCAACTATGCTTTTGGTCACCTGCCCTAATGTTTATTTTGTTATAAAGTATCCATTTCTGTCTAATGACATGTCTGAGGCACCTCAAGGCTGTTTCACTATGTTAAGGTTGCTGAATAGATGGAAGTTGTTAAATTGTTGGATTTTTTTTTAGACCATCTGAAATCATTGGAGGATTCATTTCAATGTTGAATTGAGGCTGCTATTTCAGACCAGCATGACTAAAAAAATTTTCTCTCGTTGAAGTTGTAATGGAAATTTTCTATGACTAGTACCTCCAGGTAGAATCCAACAATGCAGAAGGAGGCCATTCGGCCCTTCGAATCTGCATCGACCCACTGAAAGAGCATCCTACGTAGGCCCACTCCCCTGCCCTGTCCCCTTAACTCATAACAGCATCTAACCTGTAGATCTTTGAGCACTAAGTGACAATCTTTTAGCATGGCAAATCCACCTAACCTGCACATCTTTGGACTGTGGGAGGAAACCGGAGCACCTGGAGGAAGAAAGCGCAAAATCCGCACAGACAGTCACTCAAGGCCAGAATTGAATCCGGGTCCCTGGTGCTGTAATGCAGCAGTGCTAACCACTGTGCCACCCATCAAGCAGATTAACTTGTGGTCCTGAAACTGATGGCTGGCCGCAGCTGCAAAAAAAAGTTTAAATTCTTGTGAAGCCAGCCACCTGACTTCCTGGGCTGACTTTTATGCTGGGGTGGGCCAACAAACCGGTCATAAAAGTCAGGGACAAGTATTGAGCTGGCTCATCCCACAGAAATGTAATGGTCGTCATGCCAATCAAATGGCTGTCAGTTTTCCTGTTCCAGCAGAGCCACTAGGGGCAGGGACTACAAAAGGTCACTGAGGGAAGCAAGTTGCGATGCAGCCTATATGTTGAGGTAATGTTGAGGGTCTCACAGTACCTGGCCCCAATGAAGGAGCTGGCGGGCAAGGGTGGAGGCTCCAGCCAAAGCTCCAGCACCTTGGCAAGTAGCTTGACGTCCGCGTTCAAAAGCGAAATAGGACAGTATGACCTGTTGTTGGGTCGTTGTCCTTTTTTAAAAATAAATTTAGAGTGCCCAATTATTTTTTTCCAAAAAGGGGGCAATTTAGCATGGCCAATCCACTTACCCTACACATCTTTGGGTTGTGGGGGTGAAACCCACACAGACACGGGGAGAATGTGCAAACTCCACACGGTCAGTGACCCAGGGCCGGGATTCGAACCTGGGTCCTCAGTGCCGTAGGCAGCAATGCTAACCAGTGCCACCGTGCTGCCCGTCATTGTCCTTCTTAAGAATCAAAGAGAGGTCTGTATGGGAGTAGGGGGCAATGATCCCGGGATAAGGAGTTATTAAACACGTCCAAAATTAAAAGCTGCTCCGAGAATTTCTTATTGAATTCAATTGGAATGCCTGCCGGACCAGGGGCGTTGCTGGATTGCATCAATCCAATCCATTTTAAAATTTCATCAGGGTGTAACAGGGATTCCAACTCACGCTCCTCTCCACCTAACAATTGGGATGGGTAGTCCGCGCAAAACGTCAGACATTACTGATCCAACCGCAGGAGGCTCCAATCTATAAAGATAATGGTAAAAAGATTCAAAAGCCGCATTAACCTAAGGAGGGGTGGAAGCGTGGTTACCACTCGAACTACTTATCTGTGTGATCTCCTGAGAGGTTGCCTGCCACATAAGCTGGTGAGCCAAAATGCGACCGTCCTTCTCCCCGTACTCGTAATACGTGCCCTTTGAGCGTCACAACTGGCTTACTGCCCTGCTAGGTGTCCAAGCAAATTGGGCGTGTGTGGGTCGTCCTCCCCGCCCCATACCAGAGTCAGCCATTTCCACCAAGCGAGATTACCCAAAGATACTTAAAAGGTACAGCATACATATCCATCCAAGGTGGTCACCAGCCAGGTCAAAAGACTGGACAAAGCAAAATCTACAGACACCATCAGCAAACTACTCCTACCCCCCCCTTCCACCATTGCCATCATCATTGAATACAACCACACCAAAGTACAAATACTAATGGAAGCAAAGCAAACAAAAACTAAATTGTACATCTAACAAAACAAAACAGGAACTCTTGGCTCATTATTTAAAAGACTACCATAATAAGCTGCAGCGAACCCTTCAAAATTTATCCCATTAGCGACGACTTAAGTTAGCAGGGAAGCTTCCGACTGGAGATGAAGAAAACTAGTTATAAACAACTCTGCTCTCTGGCCATGCATGGTCTGATTAGTTTTACCCACAGCTGCTCGAATGGGGGCCAAGGCCTCTTTAACTGATTTCCTGAGGTCTTCTAACACAATACGTTGGTGCTTTTCGAATTCTTTTGCCTAGGTACATGAAAGCACCTTGGCTGTTAGTGGAGTGGATGCAGCACCAAACACTGACTCTGCTATTTTACCTGCCGATGAGTTTCGAGAAACCTCAGACTTGTCGATGAGCTTCTGCTCTCCTTTTCCCTGACTCTTTTGGACTTTTCAGTCGTACAAGATCTTTATTACAATAATTCCGTGGGTTTTCAGGAATAATCAAACCATGACACTAATAAAAGGAGCAAAAAGTGCAATACTCCAACAGGAACCACCTGGCGCGCCTCTTCCCTCTGCATTACCCCACCAGGGGATCTGCACGCCAGGTGCATGCTTTAGGAGACCAGTCGAGTTTTAATCGAGATAATTCAGGCGCAGAGATCTGAGAATTATATGCAAATACATGGAAATTCTGTTTCTGACGTTGAACATTTGGAAGCGTGCAACGTCACTGGAGGGGGAGGGGACAATTACATCACACTTTAACGTCAGTGCAAAACATAATTTCAATATCTCGCGAGACTTTCCATTCCCGTCATCGAATCTGTCTGACGAAAATGGGAGCGGAAAGCCCCAGCTTTCAACTCGTGCAAAAATAAATGCACCACCTGCTTCTTTGGAATGGTACACAGAGGAAAATTTACATCAGTTGTGCCTAATGGCTCATCTACATTGAAGATCAGTTCAGTCAAAATGGTGATACTATATTTGTTCATTAAGGTTTTTAAATATCTGCAAGTTCTTTCCTGTGACACTTCAACTTTTGTGTGAATTTTTAAAAGTTTTTGTAGGTTGTAATGAGAGGTTCTGTATTTTCCAGAAAGTGGTGAAGAACGCAATCCGAATGAAGGATCAGCAAAACGAGAGACTGTCTCTATTATGCTAACCAAGTATGCTGCATACAACACATTCCATCACTGTGAGCACTGCCATCATTACATAGACTTCAACCCTGCCACACAGGTCAGAACAGGATATGGGTATTTTGGTTTCTTTAAACCTGGTACGCCAGTTTTTTACATGATTAATTGATTTTTTTTTTTTACTCATAGTATCACAATGTTATTTGCCTCATTTTATTTAATATAAATAAAATATTTATATTTTCTTCCCTCTCTTAAGTCACTGAACATACTGAACAGTCCATATTCTCTATCATTAGGCTTAACCAACTGTTCATAGAACTTTACTAATGCCACTATGTAACCACACTATTGGAAATTTGCAAGAGTAACCCAGGTTATCTCACCATTCACTCCTCTATATGGATGAAGTCTCCATTCAGTAACTTCACCATCAGAAACTTGGGGCGGGATTCTCCGACCCGGCGTGAATCCCGCCGGCCGCCAAATTCTTCAGCAACAGAGATTCGGCGGGGGCGGGAATCACGCCGCGCCGGTCGGCGGCTCGTGCCCCCCCGGCGATTCTCCGACCCGCGATGGGCCAAAGTCCCGCACGTTCTTTGCCAGTCCCGCCGGCGTAAATTAGGCTAGGTCCCTTACCGGCAGGACCTGGTGACGCGGGCGGGCTCCGGGGTACTGGGGGGGGGCACGGGGCAATCTGGCCCCAGGGGGTGCCCCCACGGTGGCCTGGCCAACGATCGGGGCCCACCGATCCGCGGGCGGGCCTGTGCCGTGGGGGCACTCTTTTCCTACGTGCTGACTGTGTGGTCCTCCACGATGGCCGACGCAAAGGTGAACCCCCCACTGCGCATGCGCGGGGATGACACCAGCTGACGCTCCCGTGCATGTGCGGACCCGCGCCGGCCGGCGGAGTCCCTTCGGCCTGGCTGGCGTGGCGCCAAAGGCCTTGCACGCTTGCTGGCGGGGCGCAAACCACTCCGGCGCCGGTCTAGCCCCAATCCTCTGCACCTTTGGGGCGGGCCAACGCCGGAGTGGTTCACACGACTCCCTCCAGCCAGGAGCCCCCCACCCCACCAGGTACGGGAGAATCCCACCCTTGGTCTATAACTCGTGTGATTTTTAAAAGCAGCTACCTAGTGTAACTTGTGGTTTAAGCACAAGGACTGCACAAAGAAATCAAAAAGGTAGCTTTGTACCATCAGCATCAAAGCTACATAAATTTCAAGGGAAAGGTTAACTTCAAGGAACAAACTATTTGCAAATAATTTTTTATTTGTTCATGGGATGTGGGTGTCGGCTATACTAGCATTTATTGCTCATCCCTAATTGCCCTTGAGGTGGTGGTGGTGTGATGACTTCTTGAACCTCTGCAGCCCATGTGTTGTAGGAACACTCACAGTATTGTTAGGAAGGGAGCTCCAGGATTTTGATCCAGCACCCAATGTTCCAGATCTCTGCCCTATTCGTATCCTCAGCTTCTCAACACAGTAACTCATTAGATTTGAACTGCTGCTCCAGCTCCTGGCTGCAGTCTTGCTCTCCTTTCTCTCCGCAAGTCTTCTCAAACTCATGAATGCTGTCAGTCAGTCTGCACCTCAGAGGCTTCAAGCTTCCCTATTCATGGCCTTGGCTCATGCCATTCAAGCCCAAGATGTCCTTGCTGCTACCTCCCTCACGTCATGTCATCTGGCTCCACCCTCAGCTTGCCGAAGACACTTTTACCTGCAGGGGGGACCCACAGCAGGTGGACAAATTCTCCTGTTCTGTGCTGTTCCCCAAAAATTGCCACCTGCCGCCAGAGACCCTGCTACAGAAGCATAAATAAATACAAGTTTGTAAAGGAGTTATAAAATGTGCAATAGATCCTGGATCATATTTACCATAGATTTGCCTTTCTGACAGATGCAACACCACCACAATCCTCCATGAGGTAGCCACTACAGGTTGCCGGACAAATAGGAAAATGCAGCTGCCCACCTACCACACACCACCTTCTGTTGAATGAAACTCTTATCAGGATAAATCACTCACAATGCAATAACTGTTTTGGTGTCTTGGCCTCCATATCGAATGTAGTTCTAGTTGGATCTCTCTGTTAATGAGGATATCACACAGTGATGTTGCGAGCCTGCTTGTACAATTGCCGATAAAGTGCTTTATAGACCACCAGAACTTTCAATCTTCTCATGGCGGCACGGTAGCACAGTGGTTAGCACCATTGTTTCTCAGCGCCAGGGTCCCAGGTTCGATTCCCGGCTTGGGTGACTGTGCAGAGTCTGCACGTTCTCCCCGTGTCAGCGTGGGTTTCCTCCGGGTGCTCCGGTTTCCTCCCACAAGTCCCGAAAGACGTGCTTGTTAGGTGAATTGGAAATTCTGAATTCTCCCTCTGTGTACCGAACAGGCGGCAGAATGTGGCAACTAGGGACTTTTCACAGTAACTTCATTGCAGTGTTAATGTAAGCCTACTTGTGACACTAATAAAGATTATTATTTCTCATCAGCTATGAAGATCCTTCATAAAGTCATTCAAAGGCCCTTATGGTTATGGTTGATCAATCTTGCTTGATTCTTCATGTTTATTCCTGTTAAATTTGCTGATACAAGCCATTGTAAGGTTTATGCTGTGGTGTTAATTTAATATGTCCATTGAGCTATGATGTGCATCCACTTAATCTCCAACAGCCCCTTTAGTTAATAATTTAATACACTCCTTGTTTTCTACCTATATAACTCCAGTCTACTCTTTCTATTACTTTTATCTGCACTACTTAGTTCTGTATTTTTAAAAACTTTTTAATTCTAATGTTCCTTTTTCATCATTTTTAAAATTACCTCGTGGCTCACTTCCTATTATTTAGTGCGAATAACATAGGTGTTTGTATAAGATTTCACTGCAATGATATCTAGGATTACCAGTTGCATAAATATTTGTACAAAGCTTCATTGGAGAGAGTGAATCCATGATTTATTTACATTTCAGGTGTCTGATTCGACGCTACATGCATTTACATTTTCTTCTTCCATGTTGGGAGAGGAAGTGCAGCTTCATTTTATTATTCCCAAGTCAAAGGAACAGCATTTTGTCTTCAGCCAGCAGGGTAAACATCTGGAAAGTATGCGTCTGCCTCTTCTCACGGATAAGGTCAGCAACCTTAGGATGTCCTTAAAACCTTTACTTTGAGCTAAAGTTAATTTGATAAGAGAGTAAAAACTTTACTGTTGTAAAGGAAAGAAAAGCACTTGCATATACATAGCACCTTTCATGGCTTTGGAATGCCCCAAAGCACTTTTCAACCAATTGAGTAATATTGAAGAGTAGCCATTGTTTTAATGTAAGGAAATGTTGCAGCCAATTTGTGTGCAGTAAGATCCCGGAAACCGAAATGTGGTAATGGCCAATTGATACCTTTTTGTAATGTTTGAGAGATAAATGTTGGCCAGAAATCTCTTGTTCTTTGAATAGTGCCACACTAGTTTTTTATGTCCTCTTGAGAGAAAAGCCTTGGTTTAATGACCCATGCAAAAAGATGGCACCTTCGCCAGTACAGCATTCTCTTAGTGCTGCACCAAAGTGTCAGCCTGGATTCTGTCCTCAAGTCTCGAGTGGAGCTTGACTCCACAACCTGCTGACTGAGAGTTGAGGGTCCTTACCACAAAGCTAAGGCTGACATTGAAAGTTAAAATAAATAACAATTTAGGTGAGAGTTTTTTTCACATATAAAAGAGTCTGGGAGCCAATGTGATGTTTTTATAAGAGACCCATTTGTGGGTACGGGGCCAGACTCGGCTCCGGAAATCCTGGGTGAGTCAGGGGGTCTGGTATGTGATGGTCGCAGGTATGTTAGAGGGAAATTCGGTGGTCCTGCTGGACGTGTACGCTCTGAATTGAGACGCTATCAGTACCTGATTTGGACACCCACCATTGATTTTGGGGGGGTGATTTGAACTGTGTGTTGGATCTGAAGGTAGACCATTCCAGACCGAAGTAATTGGACACGGTTGGGAATGGCGAAGGTATTGTCTCCATTTATGGAGGAGGTGGGCAGATCTATGGTGGTTTATGCATCCAAGAGGTATTCACATTTTTTCCCTCTGTACACAGTATTTGAGCACTGATTATTTTATTATGAGTCGGACTCTTCTCGATGGGGTGAAGAAGGCTGAGTACTCAACGGTGGTTATTCCTGACCATTCCCTGTACTGGGAGGACCTGGTGTTTGAATTGGTCGGGAGCATTGCAGGGCACGGCAGTTAGATGTAGGGCTGCTGGTCGACCTGGGGTTTTGCGTAAGGATTTTGAGGGCCACACGGTAGTATGTAGAGCATAATGATAACGGGATGCTCTTGCCCTCGAATTTGTGGGAGGTCTGAAAGCGGTAATCCGAGGAGAGATCATAGCGCATAAGGCACATGTATATGGGGAGGCGGGGGAGGAGCAACAGAAATTGGTGGATGAGATCCTGAGGGTGGATCGTAGAAATGCGAGGGACCAATCCTGGAACTTTTGGTGTGCAGGGAAAAACTGCAAATACACTTTGATACTGCCCATGGACAAAGCGGTGTGGCAATTGAGTCGGGCAAAATGAGCAGTGTACTACTATGGAGAGAAGGCCAGTCATCTCTTGGCTCCCCAACTAAAGCGGCAGGCGGCGGCCAGGGAGATTATTTAGGTTAGGGATTTGGAGGGCCGGTCTCCGCCCTGGATAAGGTGAATGGAGTGTTTTGGGCCTTTTACAAAACGCTGTATAGGTCGGAGCCCCCATCGGACAGACAGAGAATGGTGGCATTTTTGGGGTGGTTTGAGTTTCCCAAGGTGGGGGAGGATCTGGAGGCACCGCTGGGTCTGGAGGATATTCAGCTAGTATTGAGATACATGCAGGCAGGAAAGGCAGCGGGGTCGGATGGATCTCGGTGGAAATTTATAAGATGATTGCGGATCAGTTGGGTCCATTGTTGGGTATGTTTAGGGACTCTTTGTCCTGGTGCTCCCTCCCTGAGACGTTGGGGCAGGCATTCACCTCTCTGCTCCTGAGAAAGGATAAGGAGGCAACATAGTGTGGGTCGTATCCCCCGATCTCACAGCTAAATGTAGATGCCAAGTTATTGGCGAGGTGTTAGCTTTTTTAAAATAAATTTAGAGTCCCCAATTATTTTTTTTTCCCCAATTAAGGGGCAATTTAGCACGGCCAGTCTACCTAACCTGCACATCTTTGGGTTGTGGGGGTGAAACCCACGCAGTCATGGGGAGAACATGCAAACTCCACACGGACAGTGACCCGGGGGCGGGTTTCGAACCCGGGTCCTCAGCGCCGCAGTCCAGTGCTAACCACTGCACCATCTGCCACCCCCGAGGTGTCAGCTTTAAGGCTGGAGCCTTGCCTTCTGGGGATAGTGGGGTAAAACTAGTGGGGTATTGGCGAGGTTGCCACTTTGGTTAGCGGGGACTAGTTTTCGATACCTCGGCGTCCAAGTGGCTGGAGATTGCACATGGCTCTGAGGGTTGAACTGCACGAGCTTAGTGAGTAGAGTTAAGACAGACCTGCAGAGATAGTCTCCCACTATCTTTGGCGGGCCGGGTCAATCTGTTAAGATGAACATCTTGCCATGATTTCTGTTATTATTTCAGTGTTTTTCCAAAGGGTCGAGCGGCTTATTTCCTGCTTTATTTGGGCGGGTACGGTTCTGAGGATTCGGAGGAGGTTCTTCAGAAAGATAGACAGTTAGGAGAATTGGCGCTACTAAATTTGTTATATTATTACTGGGCGGCCAATGAAGAGAAGGTGTTGGGGTCTTGTGGGGACCCAGGGGCCCTCTGGGTTCAGGTGGAGTCTGGGCCATGCAGAGGGACAAGTTTGGGGGCATTGATAATGGCGTTGCTTCCGTTGGCACCAGCGTGGTATTCAATGAACCCAGTGGTGGTGTCAAAGATATGTAGCTAACACTACCAGCATTTTAAGTGGGGGTAGCCTCAAGGATGGCTCCCATTTGTGCTAACTACCTGTTTGAGCCGGCATCGCTGTATGCCGCATTTGCGTCATGGAAAAAGAAGGGGCCGGAGAGTGTAAGTGATTAATTCCTGGAAGAGCGGTTTGCCAGCTTGGAGGAATTGAGGGAGAAATTTGGGTTGGCAGGCTCGGGCGTGTTTAGGTACCTCCAGGTGTAGAGCTTTGTAAAGAACATGTTCCTGGATTTTCCTGGTGCCGCTGTCATCCTTATCAGAGAAGATTCTCTCCAGTTCAGTACATCTGGCATGTATGAACAGATTGTAGGGGGAAAATTGAGTTGGGTGGAAAGGGTAAAGGCTAAATGGACGGAGGAATGGGGCCCAATACTGGAGGAGGAGGTATGGAGTGCTGCGGAGGGTGAATGCCACTTCGTCGTGTGCAAGACCTAGCCTGATAAAGCGTAAGGTAGCGTTTCAAGTGCACCTCACTAAGGCTAGGGTGAGTCGGTTTTTTGACGGGGTGGAAGATAGGTGTGAACAATGTTTGAGAGGGCCTGCTCACCACATGCACTCATGTTCTGGTCCTGTTCCAAATTGGGGGATCTGAAGTATTGAGCTACAGCCCAGGGCAGGATTCTCCCATTCGGCAGCAGAGTGTCCACGCCGTCGGAAACGCCATTGCGTTTCACGACAGCGTGAACGGGCCGCTGAGAGTAGAAGTTCACGCCGTTCCAGCTTCTCATCCTGGCACGAACTGTGCGCCGCGCCAGCCCGCGCCTGCGCAGTGGCGCCGGTGTCAACAAGGACATGCGCAGTGGCGCTGGCGCCAACCCGCGCATGCGCAGTGGCCTCCCTCAACATGCCGGCCCTGACGCAACATGGCACGGGAGTTCAGGGGCCAGCATGTAAGAAAATAGGCCCGGGGAGCGAGAGGCCGGCCTGCCGATCGGTGGGCCCTGATCACGGGCCAGGCCCCATTGGAGGCCCCCCCCTGGGGTCTGAGCCCTCCCACAGGCCTCCCCCTGACCCTGCACGCAGAGTTCCCGCTGGCTGCGACCAGTTGTGGACAGCGCCGGCGTGTCTCTGCCTTTTCAGAGCGGCCGCTCGGCCGGAGAATCGGCAGCCCGGCCGCCTAGAGCGGCCTGCAACCGACGTCGCGTCAAACACGCCGGCGCCAATGGCGCCGATTCTAGAATCGCGTGCTGGCGTCGGGGAGGCGTGGCGCGATTGCGGGGATTCTCCGGCCTGGCGCAGGGCTGGGAGAATCCCACCCCCTGTCCTTTGTTGGCTATTTGTTGGAGCTTTGGATTTGCGGGAACTGTGTACTGGTGCAGGGGACGATGTCCATATCTTCGCTTCGTTGGTGGCGCAAAGGTGGATCCTGCTGAGTAAGAGGCTACCTGCATCGTTAGGTGATTTGATGGAATTTTTGTACCTCAAGAAGGTCTATTACACCATGAAGGGTTCGATTGAAGGGTTCTACAGGAGATGCCGGCCGTTTATACTGTATTTCGGAAAGTTGGCCATTGTTAGCTGTTAAAGGGGGATGGGGGGTTGTTATAAAAAGGGTGGGGGGGTAGGGGTGAGTGAATATGCGATAGGGATCTTGCTTCTTGGGCTGAAGGGTCGTTTTTGGGGTTTTGATTGTTGCATCCAGGGTTATTGTTTGTAATCTTGTATAAAATGTTAGAACTTCGATTAAAGATTTTCAAAAAGAAAGAAATAACAACTTGTACTTCGAGAGTCAGTCCAATATTTAGTAATATATAACCCAAAAGTAAGATTAAGATGATATTGTGCCTTTCCTTTTTAAATTAGTTATGGCTTTCATTATTTTAAATAAGAAGACCAAGACAGCACAGTGCGCAGTGGTTAGCACTGCTGCCTCACGGCGTTGACGACCCGCTAATTTGCCGGATGCAAATTTGCCCCTTAATTGGAAGAAAATAATTGGGTACTCTTTAAAAAAAAAAAAAAAAAAAAATTTTTTTACAAACGCACAAGATTTCTTTACCATGTTTTCTTCTGTGAAAACCAGCTCAGACATGTGAAATTAGAAGTTAGTATTTATATTGCAGTACTATTTCTGTCACTCTACTTTGAATTCTTTCTCATGCATCCATGTCCTTTTAAGTTAGGGAGCATGAAAAGTATACTAAAGTATTCTATTTAGTATTTTAAATTTAGCCTGACATAGTATTAAACTTGCACTGAGAATTTTGGCCTGTAATCACATTACTAGGATTTGTTGTCAGGTTTTGTGTTTTTGATAACTGCCGCACATTGATACGTTTAGTGAGCGCTTCTTAAGAGTGAAGTTAGTCATTATGACTTGAAGCATATATTGTTTTTCTAACCGCACTAAATGCTGAAGACCAATAAATGACGGCTTATAGTAAGTCAAAGTATTTTAACCTAAGGCAATCTCTTACCAGACTGATCCCTGGAATGGTCTGAGGAGAGATTGGGTTGACTAGGTATGTATTCACTGAAGTTCAGAAGAATGAGAGGGGATCTTATTGAAACATGTAAAATTCTGACAGGACTGGATAGACTGAATACAGGAATTATGTTTCCCGCAGGCTGGGGCGTCTAGAAAGGGGTCACAATCTCAGGATATGGGGTAGGCAGCATGGTAGCACAGGTGGCTAGCACTGTGGCTTCACAGCACCAGGGCCCCAGGTTCGATTCCCCACTGGGTCACTGTCTGTGAGGAGTCTGCACGTTCTCCCCGTGTCTGCGTGGGTTTCCTTTGGTGCTCCAGTTTCCTCCCACAGTCCAAAGACGTGCAGGTTAGGTGGCTTGATCATGCTAAATTGCCCTTAGTGTCCAATAAAAAGGTTAGATGGGGTTATTGGGTTATGGGGATAGGATGGAAGTGAGGGCTTAAGTGGGTCGGTGCAGACTCGATGGGCCAAATGGTCTCCTTCTGCACTGTATGGCCTATGTTCTAGGCCATTTAGGATAGATAGATTTATAGACACTAAATGCGCCAAGGGGTATGGGGAGAGTGTGGGAGAATGGCGTTAAGATAGAGGATCAACCATGATCACATTGAATGGCAGAGCAGGCTCGATGGGCCAGATTGCCTACTCCTGCTCCAATTTTCTATGTCTCTTACTTCAGCACCTTGTTTAGCCTGCAGCTAACTCTCCCAGGTTTGGTACAAAGTCACATCATGGTGCATGGGGAGTATGGGCTGGAATGTGAAAGTGAACCTAATCATAGAACTTGAGAAAAAGATGAGAAGTTTAACTCCCTAAAGGAGACAGGTTTCACTCAAATAGGATATAACAATTTTTTAAAATCTTAAATCTGAAACTAAACCACCTGACACCAGCTCATTCACTTCTAGTTTCAACAGAGGTGAGATTGAGATTAGGCACCCAACCTGCCCACAGGAGGCAGGTATTTAATTATTATAATATGGCTACATGCCTCAGTATTCTCCTCCATTTTAGATTTAACTCTGGCCAACTGAGTTTCTTGGGCCTTGGAAAAACTGGCAACTAAAGGGAGACGAGGACTGCTGGATTCAGCAGGTAAGTGCTTTTACAGCACTGCTTGTGGGTCAGGTGGAGCAGGAGTGTTTCCCTGGCCAAGCAAGTAAATCTGCTTCTCATTCCCCTCTCTCCCCTGGTGTTTGGACTCCTCTCTTTGCTGATTGGACCCCCACCCCTATCCCAAATGATCCGATTTGCATCAAAACCACAATGAACCCCGAAGCTGCCACTCCTGATCACCCTCTGCCCCCGTGATCAATCTCTCCCTCCTCTGTGCTCGCGACTGCTGCTTCCAATCTCCCTCTAACGATTCCTCATTCCGGTCTCCGCTGACCTGATCCACATCTCAATACAGCTTCCAATCTCCCACAATGCTGGCCTCTGATCTCCCTGCCCTACCCTTTGATTTCTTTACTCCCAGTCTTTCCCTCATCTTGCTTACTTGGCTGAAGTAAGTGGTACAAAATTCTATCTCACCGGCAGCCAGTCAGCCTCTCCATGGTTGGAAATGGAGAGAAGTAATGCTAACCATTTCTTTCCACTAAATTTGGCAATAACAGAGAATCTATTCTTTTGGGTTTTCCGAACACTAAACAGCTCCCTCCCTGGATATCAGGGCCAAAGTATATGGAGCATTGGTGCAACAGCAAAATAACTATGTTCTCTCTAAATTGCCTTAATAAGTATAAGCAACTTGCCAATTTCAAATGCATAATATTGGGAAATTTATATTATGCAGGGGTTACTCTGATGTGACTGAATTACTATAACTTAGCATTGTTTTCAATAATTTTTTTGACAGAATCCAAAATCAGTGAAGAGCCCTATCTTTACACCTACAACAGGACGACACGAGCATGGGCTTCTGAACCTCTACCATGCAATAGAGGGCGCAAACCACCTCCACATCCTTGTGGTTAAAGAGTTTGAAATGCCCCTCTATCGGAAATACTGGCCCAACCACATTATGTTGGTATTACCAGGCATGTTCAATGATGCAGGGGTGGGTAAGTAAATCCTGCGTACGCTGTAGTGAGCAGTAGGTATTGCACAAGATTACTGAATGACAACCGTTTGCATAATATGGGAGTAAATTTGCACATGTTTTTTTCTACGCAATTTCATTCATATATTTCCCTCACTTAAGTTAGACCTTCAGCTATCAAATTAGACAAGTACCTCATGAGTGTCTGTGAGATGGGAGAGGGTGGAGTTTTCCTCCCACAAAGAATTTTATAGTGAACCACCGTTAACAAATGTGATACTAACTATCTAAACATGAAAATATTTATGATATTTTTGCATTCGGCATGTAAATTCTTAATTTGTTTATTCTCTATATACCTCAGAATGATCCACTGCCAAATTAAAAAGAATAGTAGAGGTGGTGCTCCTTTTGAGAGCTTTTTGCTTGTAAACCTACATGAATCTCTCCTCTCGCCTCCATTCTTTTGTACTGACATTGGCAAGATCCCACTGCTGCTCCCCATGAAAATTAATTCCTTTGTATTCTTTCCTTTTTCGTGGTTGGGTTCAATGCAAGCAGCAGCATGTTTTGTTGTGATGTTGCAGCCGTCCACATAGATCATTTGTATTTTTGTTATCTTTCTAACTGCAAAATCTCTAGAGATTTTGCAGTTTATCGTGACCTTTTTCAGAAAGCATGAGGAAAAATAAGTAATGGAAAACAGAAATTCCCCAAAGATAAGATGACAGGAAATAGGGAGATTGGGCCTTCAGATTCCCCAGCCAAATCCAAGAGTAGCACAAAAACCCTGGGGTTGTTTGTCCGATAGGCCAAGGCGACATTATATAAGATTTCAGAATCAAACTGAGATTGAAGCACAAAATACAGAAGGCTTAATCTCACTCCAAAGGCTATATATTTGGGTGGGGCAGAGGTTGGGACTACTTTCAGGTCTCAAATCCTCCCTGGAATTTGGTTGGGGGGGGGGGGGGGGGGGGGGGGGGAGGAGGTTGGTAGGAGGCTGACACTCATTGAGATTTTCACAGGGGTGCCTCCTTAGTTGGTATGGAGACAGGTTCTGAATTTAATTAAGGTTAACAGGAGGGCTCTCGAACCTGGAAAGCAAATCGGAAGCTTTGCAGCTTGAAAGGGAGCAATAGGCTTCAATGGGAGGTAAGTAAAAGAGAGAGTGTGCTTCAAAATGCAGGCACCCACTCTCCAACTTCTTAAAATATATAACGAAGTAATTGATTCAGTGGTTAAAAACTAGAAGCAGAGGGCATAATCTCAGACTAAAGGGTCGATCCTTTAAAACAGAGATGAGGAGGAATTCCTTCAGCTAGAGGGTGATGAATCTGTGGAACTCTTTGCCGCAGAAGGTTGTGGAGGCCAAATCACTGAGTGTCTTTAAGACAGAGATAAATAGGTTCTTGATGAATAAGGGTGTTATGGGGAGAAGGCAGGAGAATGGGGATGAGAAAAATATCAGCCATGATTGAATGGCAGAGCAGACTCGATGGGCCAACTGGCCTAATTCTGCTCCTATGTCTTATGGTAAGGCCATCACTTTGGGGGTTATCCTCTATGGGTCGGGGGGCCTCTGGTTGTGACTGTGGCTGTCTCTGCACCCAAACTGTGGCCTCTCTGCTGCTAGAACAAGGAAGACACATTGAAAATTAGGCCCTTCATAAGGCAGAGCGGTTACCTGTTGTGTGCAGGACTAATTTTCAGCCCTCCCTGCCTTTGATCCAGCCACAAATCTAGTCCTGGAAAGTATCTTATTCCAGCCTGAACTCAAAATGGTCCTTTTTGTGAGGCAATGAAGCACCAAAGCCATCTCCTTAAGTTTTCTACGGATGGAACACTGTCCAATTTTCCCCAAGCCCAATTCACCAAAGAATTTATCCTTGTTTAGTTGAAGGATAAACTTTAATCAAAGAGTGAAGTTTTACTAAACCAAAAGCAATCATATCCTATGAATTTGGAATGAGAGAAGTGTACAGCTACATCTTTTCAAATTATGGCTATCATTTATTTTTCCATTTAATATCACACTTTGACCCTATAGGAAAGTCAATGTTATTCAGTACTCTTTTTCTGTAATTTTCCAGAACATAGATTAAATTGAATAATCCGTTGTATAACCTTTTGACCTCTTCAGGTGCTGCCCACTTTCTAATCAAAGAACTTTCATATCACAACTTGGAATTGGAACGAAACCGCCAAGAAGAGATAGGGGTCAAACGACAGTGCATCTGGCCATTTATACTTGTCATAGATGACTCTTGTGTCCTTTGGAATGTTCACAATGTAACAGAATCAAGCAGGTAAGAAAGGAAAAAACAGCACCGTCTTGTTGGTGTAGAAGTTTTTTTTGAGACTGGCTTGTTTCCTCATGTTTCTGCCACTGTCCCTCATTCTGAAGTGACAGAGTACCATAGAATTTGTAGGAGTGACATCCACACTGATGTTCTCATTCTCTTGCTGATTAATATTTATCTCCTCTCTAGTTGACACAGTTAGGACTGGGAATAAAGCAAAATAAAAAATTTTGGTGAGCAGTTAGGCTCATTTAAATATGTTGGTGCCGGATTCTCCCAAGGCCCGAAAACGAACGTCCACGTCCAGGAGACCTTGCCATGGCCCCATTGAGCACTGAACCACACAAACATGGACCAGGTTTATGGCACCTGGGGACGTCTCCTGTCCATCGATGGTCAGACTCTGGGCAGAGTGGTACCCTTGTACTCCCACTGGCACCTTGACTCTGCCAGGATGGATGGGGCAGTGCCAGGCTGGCAGTGCCCAGGTGCCAATTTGCCCATGCACCCCTGGGCACTGCCTTTATTAGGTGGGGTGAGGGAGGCTTGAGAATCCCCTAACAAGTGAGTTGGGGGATCGGGGGCTCCAGATGCTGCGGTGGGGTCTCAAGAGATTGGGCGGTATAAAATGGTGCTCTGATCTCTTCTTTAGCTTTACTGATCAACTAAAGAAAGGCCTTGGTGGGATGTTCTTCACCAAGACAAAAAAAAGAGTCGCCTTTGAAAGCGCCGCTAAACACGCCCAAAAAAGTGACTCTTATTTTTCCAGTTAAATCATACCCAGTGCCTTTATTTGACACTGAGCCACATAAGAATATATTCAGGATTTTTAAGGAGCAACTTAGCAGAAGAAAGAAAGTTTTCGTGGAAGGAATTCCAGAAGTCAGGGCATTGACAGTTGAAGCCATGGCCACCAATAATGGATCAAAATGAACCCTCTGTCCCAACGTTATAAGATAAACCTTTACTGGATCAATTTTGATAGCTTTGTTTCCTAACACCAACACAAAAGATATTATCAAGCTGGTGCTAAATTTAGGAAGTTCTGGGGGTGGCACGTAGCACAGTGATTAGCACTGCTGCCTACGTGCTGAAGACCCGGGTTCAAATCTTGGCCCTGGGTCAGTGACCGTGTGGAGTTTGCACATTCTCCTTGTGTCTACATGGATTTCACCCCCACAACCCAAAGATGTGCAGGGTAGGTGGATTGGCCACGCTAAATTACCCCCTTAGAAAAAAATTGGATAATCTAAATTTATTTTTTAAAAATTTAAGAAGTTCTAAAAATGAGTCATATGGACTCAAAATGTTAACCCAGTTTCACTCTCCACAGATGCTGTCAGACCTGTCCAGTTTTTCTAGCATTTTATGTTTCTATTTCTATATTTTAGCAGTTTTGTGCTGTAGACCTATTATCCCTTCTGGTTCCTACAATTCAAAATAATCATATTTTTAGATTGAAAATGCTGGAGCTTCATTCAGTGTATTTCCTAGCGCTGTCCACGTTGTCTGGTGGACTGATAGATTGTTGCTCATCACCTGACTTCAGTGCAGCAGTAATTGTGATGCCTAGATGTACAGTATCATAACAATTAATTCCTAACTCCTTATGAACAATAGAACAAAATGTATGCTCAGGAGGAGCTGGATTGTGACTGTATGATCTTATTTCATTTAGGACCTTTACTTTTAGTCTAAGCTGAATTTGGTATCAGACCTAAAGTTGAAGGGCCAGTGTCTAACCCACTTCACAATCCAAGACTTCATCTTCCAATATATGATGCAAACGTTTTAGGACGCTGTACCGCAATATCCCACTCACACATGTGGTGGAATCTAATCCTGACGATGGGAGTCAGAAAGCCCCGTGTTGCTACCTTTGGAAAAGGCCACCTTATTGAATGCCAATCAGATACCTAAGTGGCCAGTAAGGGCCTTTCCCCAAGATCAAGGACCCTGCAGCGAACCCCCCACCCCCCCGTCCGAACTGATGGCTAATCAGAGGTCAGCAGATGTTTGTTGTGGGCAGATCCAGCAGGAGCGATATCAGCTGCTGACAGTGCACCCATCACAAACCCAAGTTCAGTAAGTGTCCCCATGCTGCAAATAAGGAGCCACAGAGCATTTCGTGAGGGTTCAGCAGGAAGTGCAAGGAGATGGTTTTCAGCACCTCCTGCCCCTTTTCTCATTTCACATAGCTCGATCAGGCACCAAGTGCCTATCCCCAGGACCTCACAAGAAAATGCAATGAGTTTGTTTCTCAGGATCGCCCTGCATTAACTACTTCACAAACAGTTGGTTGAATGCCACCAGCAGCAGGGTAGAAGAAATTAATGCCCACCTAAGGGACTCAATTGGTGGCGGGAAGGACGTCCACTAGTTGCCCTGGCCTGATTAAGCTCTCTGCCATCAAACTTGTCTTGGGGTTAGCATTAAAATCTGTCCAAAGTGTGACAGATATAAAGGAGCATTGGCGGGTTTGCAATCATATACAAACCTTCTTGCTTCTCTCTGAAACATCTAAAACAAGTTTACATATAATAAATTACTTTCAAATGCAATAATTATTATATAAGCAAATGCTGCAGCCACTTTATGAATAAGAACAGCTCAGAGACTGCAATGAGGTTTAACTTAGATTATTTCATTGTGAAGACCGCTGTGGAATTAGGAATGTGGATATGTGATATGAAATAGCCCTGTACAAACAATTGACCAACAGTTCTTTTAAACAGTGAAACAAAGGAACCCACAATTTCCACAAAGAATGTTTCCTTGAAGACCGTAATACTGCATATTGAGGCTACACCAAAGATTACTCATTACGCCCTCTGTGGAATTCAAAAATGGAACAGCAAGCTGAATGCTACCAAACTGAGGACACCATTCTCTCGCTGTCACATACATGACTTTATATTGTTGAATGTTGATCTCACACAGAATGTACAGTATGATCTGAACAGGCAAGTTTCACACAGTTGGAATTTCATCAAATGTTTATTTATTTCAAATGAACTTCTGTCACAGCCAAGGGCACAATTGAGGTATGTTTTACAATCAACCATTGTTTGAGTAAAATAGAAAAATATTTTTTAAATGATAGAGCAGAAAAAAATAATGCGTTGATCATTAGATTAGGATACTTTAATTTTCAGGATTCAAAGTTTAACGATCATTAGAACTTATTCATTGTTCAGGTAAGATTTCACATTTTACAGCAGAATTCAGTTAGTTTTAAAGTACATGGCTTGCAACGTACATGGCTTGCAGAGATCCATCTGCAGGTAGTGAAGTTTAGAGTTTGTCAGCGATTTCACGAAAGAACAGCAGAGTTAATAGCGTTAGTTTTTGAATGACTCCAAACCATAATTGTGCAAAGAAGACATTTGAATAACTCAAGTAACCAGGGCCAAGAATATGCTGAGTTCAATAGATAAAACAATTTGTGTGCGGTAACATGCTCATAAATGCATTTGGAAGATTACTGGCTCATTCAGCAGCAACAAACCATTCTGAACTGGCCAGCATAAGGCTGGTATGGTTTTACATCCAAGGTCTCAGCGAGCACTTTTCCAGGAGACACATCCGGAGTGAGACTCATACAGAGTGAGAGATTTAAAGATTTAAACTTGGTAATTTGGTGCAGTGAGGTAATTCGGTGCAGAGTGTGAGGAGGTGCTTTTTAACCCTGGTAAGTGACTGGTAAGTAGTCTCTCTTTTTCTTTTCATTGTCTAATTTATTTATTTTTATTTTGAAATTCTAGTTGTTTAAGTTTACCAAGGGTTTAAGACATGGCAGGAGATCCCAGACCCGTGTCATGCTCCTCGTGTGCGATGTGGGAGCTCAGGGACACGTCCACTGCCCCTGGCTCCTTCACGTGCAAGAAGTGTGTTCAGTTGCAGCTCTTGTTAGACCGCTTGACGGCTCTGGAGCTGCGGATGGACTCACTTTGGAGCATCCGCGATGCTGAGGAGGTTGTGGATAGCACGTTTAGCGAGTTGGTCACACCGCAGGTGAAGGTTACTGAGGGAGATAGAAAATGGGTGACCAAAAGAAAGAGCAAGAGTAGGAAGGCAGTGCAGGTGTCCCCTGCGGTCATCTCCCTGCAAAACAGATATACCGCTTTGGATACTGTTGAGGGAGATGGCTCACCAGGGGAAGGCAGCAGCAGCCAGGTTCATGGCACCGTGGCTGGCTCTGCTGCACAGCAGGGCAGGAAGAAAAATGGCAGGGCTATAGTGATAGGGGACTCGATCGTAAGGGGAATAGACAGGCGGTTCTGTGGACGCAATCGAGACTCCAGGATGGTATGTTGCCTCCCTGGTGCAAGGGTCAAGGATGTCTCGGAGCGGCTGCAGGACATTCTGGGGGGGGGAGGGTGAACAGCCAGCTGTCGTGGTGCACATAGGCACCAACGATATAGGTAAAAAACGGGATGAGGTCCTACAAGCGGAATTCAGGGAGTTAGGAGTTAAACTAAAAAGTAGGACCTCAAAGGTAGTAATCTCAGGATTGCTACCAGTGCCACGAGCAAGTCAGAGTAGGAATGTCAGGATAGATAGGATGAATGTGTGGCTCGAGAGATGGTGCAAGAGGGAGGGATTCAAATTCCTGGGGCATTGGGATCGGTTCTGGGGGAGGTGGGACCAGTACAAACCGGACGGTCTGCACTTGGGCAGGACTGGAACCGATGTCCTAGGGGGGGTGTTTTCTAGAGCTGTTGGGGAGGGTTTAAACTAATGTGGCAGGGGGATGGGAACCAATGCTGGAAGTTGGAAGGTAGTAAAACAGGGACAGAAACAAAAGGAAGTAAGGGGAAAGGTGCAAGGCAGAGAAGACATAGTCAGAAATCCATAAGGGCGACAGTACAAGGTACAGTGACTGAGGGGAGCACAGTGAATAGGCCCAGTAATAACAAAAGGAATAAAACTGGAGATGTTAAGATTCAAAACAGAGGTAAAAAAACCAACATAAGTGTACTTTACCTGAATGCTCGTAGTATTCGGAATAAAGTAAATGAGTTGGTGGCACAAATCATCGTAAATGACTATGATTTAGTGGCCATTACTGAAACATGGTTAAAGGATGGTCACGACTGGGAGTTAAATATCCGAGGGTATCAAACTATTCGGAAGGACAGAGTGGATGGTAAGGGAGGTGGTGTTGCTCTGTTATTTAAGGATGACATCCGGGCAATAGTAAGGGATGACATCGGTGCTATGGAGGATAAAGTTGAATCCATTTGGGTGGAAATCAGGAATAGTAAGGCGAAAAAGTCACTGATAGGAGTAGTCTATCGGCCACCAAATAGTAACGAGATGGTGGGGCAGGCAATAAACAAAGAAATAACTGATGCATGTAGAAATGGTACAGCAGTTATCATGGGGGATTTTAATCTACATGTCGATTGGTTTAACCAGGTCGGTCAAGGCAACCGTGAGGAGGAGTTTATAGAATGTATCCGCGATAGTTTCCTAGAACAGTATGTAATGGAACCTACGAGGGAACAAGCGGTCCTAGATCTTGTCCTGTGTAATGAGACAGGATTGATTCATGATCTCATAGTTAGGGATCCTCTCGGAAGGAGCGATCACAATATGGTGGAATTTAAAATACAGATGGAGGGTGAGAAAGTAAAATCAAATACTAGTGTTTTGTGTTTAAACAAAGGAGATTACAAGGGGATGAGAGAAGAACTAGCTAAGGTAGACTGGGAGCTAAGACTTTATGGTGGAACAGTTGAGGAACAGTGGAGAACCTTCCAAGCGATTTTTCACAGTGCTCAGCAAAGGTTTATACCAACAAAAAGGAAGGACGGAAGAAAGAGGGAAAATCGACCATGGATATCTAAGGAAATAAGGGAGAGTATCAAATTGAAGGAAAAAGCATATAAAGTGGCAAAGATTGCTGGGAGATTAGAGGACTGGGAAATCTTTAGGGGGCAACAGAAAGCTACTAAAAAAGCTATAAAGAAGAGTAAGATAGAGTATGAGAGTAAACTTGCTCAGAATATAAAAACAGACAGTAAAAGTTTTTACAAATATATAAGACAAAAAAGAGTGGCTAAGGTAAATGTTGGTCCTTTAGAGGATGAGAAGGGAGTTTTAAGAATGGGAAATGAGGAAATGGCTGAGGAACTGAACAGGTTTTTTGGGTCGGTCTTCACAGTGGAAGACACAAATAACATGCCAGCGACTGATAGAAATGAGGCTATGACAGGTGAGGACCTTGAGAGGATTGTTATCACTAAGGAGGGAGTGATGGGCAAGCTAATGGGGCTAAAGGTAGACAAGTCTCCTGGCCCTGATGGAATGCATCCCAGAGTGCTAAAAGAGATGGCTAGGGAAATTGCAGATGCACTAGTGATAATTTACCAAAATTCACTAGACTCTGGGGTGGTCCCGGTGGATTGGAAATTAGCAAACGTGACGCCACTGTTTAAAAAAGGAGGTAGGCAGAAAGCAGGTAATTATAGGCCAGTGAGTTTAACTTCGGTAATAGGGAAGATGCTGGAATCTATCATCAAGGAAGAAATTGCGAGGCATCTGGATAGAAATTGTCCCATTGGGCAGACGCAGCATGGGTTCGTTAAAGGCAGGTCATGCCTAACTAATTTAGTGGAATTTTTTGAGGACATTACCAGTGCAGTAGATAACGGGGAGCCGATGGATGTGGTATATCTGGATTTCCAGAAAGCCTTTGACAAGGTGCCACACAAAAGGTTGCTGCATAAGATAAAGATGCATGGCATTAAGGGTAAAGTAGTAGCATGGATAGAGGATTGGTTAATTAATAGAAAGCAAAGAGTTGGGATAAATGGGTGTTTCTCTGGTTGGCAATCAGTAGCTAGTGGTGTCCCTCAGGGATCCGTGTTGGGCCCACAATTGTTCACAATTTACATTGATGATTTGGAGTTGGGGACCAAGGGCAATGTGTCCAAGTTTGCAGATGACACTAAGATGAGTGGTAAAGCGAAAAGTGCAGAGGATACTGGAAGTCTGCAGAGGGATTTGGATAGGTTAAGTGAATGGGCTCGGGTCTGGCAGATGGAATACAATGTTGACAAATGTGAGGTTATCCATTTTGGTAGGAATAACAGCAAACAGGATTATTATTTAAACCATAAAATATTAAAGCATGCCGCTGTTCAGAGAGACTTGGGTGTGCTAGTGCATGAGTCACTGAAGGTTGGTTTACAAGTGCAACAGGTGATTAAGAAGGCAAATGGAATTTTGTCCTTCATTGCTAGAGGGATGGAGTTTAAGACTAGGGAGGTTATGTTGCAATTGTATAAGGTGTTAGTGCGGCCACACCTGGAGTATTGTGTTCAGTTTTGGTCTCCTTACTTGAGAAAGGACATACTGGCACTGGAGGGTGTGCAGAGGAGATTCACTAGGTTAATCCCAGAGCTGAAGGGGTTGGATTATGAGGAGAGGTTGAGTAGACTGGGACTGTACTCGTTGGAATTTAGAAGGATGAGGGGGGATCTTATAGAAACATTTAAAATTATGAAGGGAATAGATAGGATAGATGCGGGCAGGTTGTTTCCACTGGCGGGTGACAGCAGAACTAGGGGGCATAGCCTCAAAATAAGGGGAAGTAGATTTAGGACTGAGTTTAGGAGGAACTTCTTCACCCAAAGGGTTGTGAATCTATGGAATTCCTTGCCCAGTGAAGCAGTTGAGGCTCCTTCATTACATGTTTTTAAGGTAAAGATAGATAGTTTTTTGAAGAATAAAGGGATTAAGGGTTATGGTGTTCGGGCCGGAAAGTGGAGCTGAGTCCACAAAAGATCAGCCATGATCTAATTGAATGGCGGAGCAGGCTCGAGGGGCCAGATGGCCTACTCCTGCTCCTAGTTCTTATGTTCTTATGTTCTTATGTATGTATACCTCCAATGGTTTGCAGTTGTTAGGAAGAAGCAGTTTGCTGGTTGGCATGAGTGGATTATCAAGTAGCAAGATGCAAGTGGCAGAGACTGATGGAATAGTTCCTGGAACTCATCTGAGTGGCAGAAAGGTGTTTAAAGGTGGTGGGGAGCCAAGGCAAAGCAGAGAAGATCTCAACTTTCTATATGGAACTTGTTGGAGTCCAGGTTCTATGAGAAAATAAAAAAAATGGGTAACTGTTTGTTTGGCTCTCTTCCAGCCCACAACTCCTTGTCCTGCCAAGTCTTCCTGATGGGAAATTCATAATGGTTTCCCTGATCAGGCCTTAAGCTTGAGGCAGCGATGAAGGTGCCCAGGTGGTGAGGTGGACTGGTTTAGAAGGCCTGCCTTGGTTTGCTGGGACACACTACCAATCCTGGGCATAGTTGTTAGTCCCCTAACCCCCAGTCTCACTCCTTCATCTACACCTAGTGCCCTATCATATCCTCAAGCCTCCTCCATGTGCCCATGTCCCTAGCTCCCCTCCATGATCCCTCATAAACATCTCCATGGCCCTCCCATAGTCCTGCCCTGCCCTCTGCATCTCCATATGCATTCTTCCAGTGTTCTTTGTACAGAACCAATAAGGCATTGCCAGGTCTGACAAGTTTTTGAAATGCGGGGCAGCACGGTGGTGCAGTGGGTTAGCCCTGCTGCCTCACGGCGCCGAGGTCCCAGGTTCAATCCCGGCTCTGGGTCACTGTCCGTGTGGAGTTTGCACATTCCCCCCCCCGTGTTTGCGTGGGTTTTGCCCCCACAACCCAAAAATGTGCAGGCTAGGTGGATTGGCCATGCTAAATTGCCCCTTAATTGGAAAAAATTAATTGGGTACTCTAAATTAAAAAAAAAGTTTTTGAAATGCTCTTGAAACTGACAAAATAAGCAAACACACTTTGGAAATCTCCTTTGAAAAAATGCTCATCTTACAACCTCATAATATTGAAACATAGAAATTAGGAGCAGGAGTGGACCATTCGCCCGTGCCTTCTGTGGTAGACAATTCCACAGGTTCACTCCCTTTGAGGGAAGAAGTTTTTCCTCATCTCAGTCCTAAATGGTCTGCCCCATAGACTAAGACTGTGTCCCTGCTTCTAAATTCTCCCAACCAGGGAAACCATCCTCCCTGTATCTAGTCTGTCCAGCCCTTTTACAGTTTCATACCATAAAAGTGTAATTCAATCATAGTCATTCACGGTATAAAAAGCTTTAATTCTCTCAATACTCCTTAATCTTGTCCAGGTAAACAAACAGGAAATGAAGAAGCACCTCAAAGAAAAAACAACTTACCACAACTTCAGGAAGCTGTCAGTCGCACAATGCGAGCAACTGCGTGACTAGATTGTTGATGAGTCTGTTAGCCATTCATGAGCTCAGCCAAGCATATAAACATGGAAAATATGAGCAGGAGTAGACCATTCGGCCCTACGAGCCTGCTCCGCCATTCAATACGATCATGGCTGATCATCCAACTCAGTAACCTGTTCCCGCTTTCCCCCATATCCTTTGATCCCTTTAGCCCCAAGAGCTATATCTAACTCCTTCTTGAAAACATCCAATGGCCTCAACTGCTTCCTATGATAGTGAATTCCACAGGCTTACCACTCTCTGGGTGAAGAAACTTCTCCTCATCTCAGTCCTAAAAGGCTTCCCCTGTAGCCTTACAATATGACCCGTGATTCTGGACACACCCACCATCGGGAATATTGATCCTGCATCTGCCCTGTCTAGTCCTGTTAAAATTTTATAAGCTTCTATGAAATCCCCCCTCGTTCTTCTGAACTCGAGCGAATATAAACCTAACTTAGTATCTCCTCATATGACACTCCCACCATCCCAGGAATCAGCCTGGTAAACCTGCTCTGCACTCCCTCTACAGCAAGAACATCCTCAGATAACAGGAGACCAAATCTTCTCACAATATTCCAGGTGTGGCCTCACCAAAGCACTGTACAATTGGAGCAAGACATCCCTCCTCCTGTACTCTAATCCTTTCACTATGAAGGCCAACATAATTTGCCTTCTTTACCGCCAGCAGCACCTGCATGCTTACTACGTACAGCGACTGGTAGACGAGAACACCCCAGGTTGTATTGCATATTCTCCTCTCTTAATTTATAGCCATTCAGATAATCTTCCTTCCTGTTTTTGTTATCCATGTGGATAACCGCACATTTATCCACATTATATTGCATCTGTCATGCATTTGCCCACTCCCTCAGCTTATCCACATCATACTGAAACATCTCTGCATTCTGCTCAAAGGTCACCCTCCCACTCAGCTTTGTGTCATCTGCAAATTTGGAGATATTACATTTAGTACCCTCATCTAAATCATTAATATTATTTTAAGTAGCTGGGGCCCTAGCACTGATTCCTGCAATACCCCACAATCATAACAAAGCCGTTTTGTAAATCACGTTGGACTATTTGTTAAATCTGCTTCTGTTGATATAGGCAATCAGATGGCTGAGCTGATTGCCAATGTTGTGATCTTGCCTCCTGGCTGGCAGTGCCCATAAATGCTACTTGCTTGGTGGAGTGGCAGTGATGGGCTTGAGTCAGGCTTCCATCCTCTGATAGCAGGTCTAAGGAGGAGATGAAGGTGGGCCAATATTGGGATAGCCAGGTTAAAAGACCCACTTCTATCCATTAAACTATGGTAATTGGTGTGAATCCCCGTAACCCCGCCTCCTTACCTGTTCATCTCCTATATCCCGTTACCCCCAAAACTTTCATCCCCATGCCCCCCCCCCCCCCGACTCCCATACCCCCCACCTCATAACTTCTCACCCACCATACTCCCAGAACTACGCCTATCCTCTGAACAGAACTCACAAGCAATATCATAACTTTGGAAAATCTTTGAATCGTTCATGCATTTGTCAAAATAAACAAACACTGTTTGAAAATCCACTTGAAAAGCACCATCTCTTAACAGTTCTACAGTCTATCAAAATAACCAAGCTCACATTCCACTTGCCAGTTGTGTCAACAACCCTTGCTGAGCAGACTCAACTATAACTCGGCCAGGCATTCAGGATGAGATTTTGTTGAACAGTATCAACAAGCCCTCCTGAGCAAAATCCATTAAAGCCTTTGAAGACAGCCAGAAGCTCAGACATCCGTCAAAGCTTTGACAGATAGATGAGCATTCATTATCTTAGTTCAGCTCTGCCACCTGGCCGTTTCAAGGCTTTGAATCAGCCAAACAGATGGCAGAGCCAAACTTCAAGAAAATAATATAAGTTCTGGGCACATTTCACACCATTATCTCTGGATTCACTGTGGTACAATGCAGATTTGCATTTTATCTTGTGGATAATTTACTTTCATGCATCTAAAGACTTCTCCACTTTCACACTGCTATTCATTGCATTGATAGTTTGCCAGATATTAGAGCTGACAACCTAGCAACCGCGTTATTTAGAAATCGCTCACCTTTTTAAAATAAAGGCGCATCATTACTCACTGTATTAAAAACATATTGAACTTATGATACTGCATTTCATTATGTCAAGTTGAGATCACCTTTCATAAGGTTCCCAACTGTAAACCATGGTCCATGACATCTCTGCTGGTGTGATTAACATTGCCTTCCAATATGTGTGGCACAGTAGCACAGTGGTTAGCACTGTTGTTTCACAGAGCCAAGGTCCCAGGTTCGATTCCCGGCTTGGGTCACTGTCTGTGCGGAGTCTGCACGTTCTCCCCGTGTCTGCGTGGGTTTCCGCCGGGTGCTCCTAATCCTGAAAGATGTGCTGTTAGGTAATTTGGATATTCTGAATTCTCCCTCCATGTACATGAACAGGTGCCGGAATGTGGTGACTAGGGGCCTTTCACAGTAACTTCGTGTAGTGTTAATGTAAGCCTGCTTGTGACAATAAAGATTATTAAATTAAATTAAATTAAATTAAATTAATACCAGCCCGACTCAATGAAAGTGGCTGAAGATCTAAAATGCTAATTTCCTCAATGATGCCAGAAAAGTTGGTAAATCCTTTAGCCAGTGGAAGATGGGATAGTCGTGCAACAGCACTGTTTGTATCATTGCCCAAATAAACTTTTACTGTGAATGGCTCTTGTGTAGAGAGAAAATATAAAGAACTAAAACATTTTGTTTCTAATAGATATACCTGTGAAGACATTGACTTCAACCTACGGACAAATAGCAGTGGTTTACTCCTTTGTCGATTCAATCACTTTAGTCTTATGAAGAAATACATCCAGGTTGGGGGACATAAAGATTTTGTTATCAAACCTAAGATCATGGTAAGTGATATGTTTTACGAACATAGTTTGATCCTAAACAAGAATATATTTCACCTGACATTGAAATGCATGCAGCAGACTAAGTGAACAACCTTTTCTTGCCATGTGAAGTTAAGGAAGAGATTTTTAAAAAGGTTTTATGGGCGAGACCGACTCCTCCGAGATCAGGCTGCTATTTTGAAAGGTGCCACTCTCTGAGTGAGCCTGAGGGACCCCCACCCAGGGACAATGTCACCCCCCGCCCACAATGTCACCCCCTCTCCCCTCCCCACTACCAAGTGAGGACACCTGCTATGGGGTCGCTGATGGCACCCCCCTCTCCTTTCAGGCCATCCAACCTGCCCTTTTGGCCCCTGCCCTCTTTCAGGACCTCCATCAACCCGCCTTTCATGGGCATGGCCTCCCTCAAGCCCAGGTCCTTGGCAGTACCACCCTGGCACTGTCACCCAGGCAGTGCCCTTGCCAGCCTGGAAGTGTCACCAGGCACTTTGGCAGTGCTATCCTGGTCAAATGACTCATTTATCCAGATTACAAAGTCTTGCAAGATCTCGTTAGATCTAGCGAGGCACTGCGTCATGCCTCTCGTGAAATTCACCAACCTCATCGCATCCCAGAGTCGGGAATGACAAGGCCGTTCGATTACCAAGGCTAATCGTTTGATAAAATCAAACGGAATGGATCTTCACACTCCTAATAATTACCTCCTAGAGCCAGTGAAGTTGATGGGCAATAATTAACATTTATCACATTGTCAAATGAGTACTTAAAATTGAAATCAACAAGTCCAAACTTTCTCTGGTCAATTTATTCTGTATCTGGCTCAAAAACGTAACAGCTTCATGGTACTCAATGTATTTCAATGATGAGTCAGTCAGTGAGATATTGTTTGTTTGAAGCTAACAATGGAGCAGCATACTTTGAACAGTGAGTTTTGGATACCCTCATTTAACTGTGCATCTGTTCCTTGCAGGAAGGTACTGTACATTTTGAATATAAATATTCCGACAACAATATCTGTCCCATTCCTTCTAAGGGGTCTAAGTATTTTCTTCTAAACTAATTCAGGTTTGAGCCAAACTCCTATTGCCTTATATTATGATACATGACTGGAAATGTAGAAAATGGGTACAATTTGTTTCATTGTAATCAAGTGTCTTGAGCTGTCTAACTCCAGTAAAGGTGCATAATATAATTGCAATTATGTTTTAATTATGAATAGGAGATTAAAGGTAATGTAAAACCCATTTTTAGGATTGTAACTTTTGACTTCCCATCTCTACACAATAAGTGACATTCTTGTGGCCTTTCTCGTTGTCAATTGGCAATTGAGCGCAATTCTGAATAGTTTTGATTGGTTACACAGTTTCACTGTGAACCATGTTGGAACTGACAAAATTCAATTCAAATAGAGGTTTGATCCCTCTGCTGAGGCCATGAATATTAACATGTTGCTGACAAGAGTTGTGAACAGGACGAACCCCAATGCAGTTTTTAACAATTCTCAGCATATTCCTTCTATCATGCTTGAATTCTTCCTAGAAATCAGAGGTGTGTTACTCCTTTTTGACTACTTTCAGGCTTCACGAGAGTAAGGCCTGGAATAGTCTATTCAGTTGGCCACAGTTGATTGATTCATAGTCATTCATAAACTCAAATAAGAGTTAAAATGTAGGCTCATGGTTATAAGCAGTGATATATTTTCATAGTTGCAGCTTGCCCTCCAAAGGAGGGCTGCGAGGTGGTGTAGGTAGGAAATGTAATTCCTTCCACCTGTTCAAGCTGATGAAATTGTAATCTCTTCTCTCTCCCTTTCATTGAGCTGTAAGGATGTTAAATGGATTTTAGCACTCTGAACTTGGTTCTTTGTGGACCTGAGTCAGCCATGCAAAACTACTCAAGTTGCTGATGCGTACTAAGAGAGGCCATTAGGGTTATTGAATCTCTGTCCTGAGGCTAAAATTGAGACAAATCATTACTGGAGTGCTTTACTCTGCTTCACTCTGGTCATAATGAGATTAATCTGCCAGTCCAGAATGGCAGGAGATCCAGCTCAGAAGTGCAGAAAGGAAGAAGAACATTGAGAGAGAGACCTTGGGCGGAATTTTTCCATATTTGTTCGAGTGTCGGGCCCTGACTAAAACCCGGACTGCCACTCTCCTGCTGTGCAGTCGAGCTTTTAGTCCCGATTTTGTTCCTCTCTGGAAAAAGAAGATTCAGTGGGCGTGTTTTACGCCATAACTCTGGCGCGGCGTGCCTGATGGATCCGGCTCCACAGAGTACACAGTGCCCCAATCAGCATCGGGAGTCTCATCTCAACCACCCCTCCCCCCAATCACAAGTATCAACATTGGGGATCTCCCCTCTCCCCCACCGCCATCAGCATTGGGACTCTTGCCATTGTGCCTATTCTCCCACCATCAACATTGGGGGTCCCCCACAACACCACAAGCATCAGGGCTCTTCCCCCTCCCCCAACCACAAGCATTAGCATCAGGGGCTGTTCCAACTCCCGCCAAAACAGACACAATGTGAACCTTGCCCCCAGAAGGTCCCCCTCCCATTGCACTGCCAAGTTGGCACTATCACTGTCAGCCTGTGCCAGGAGGCAATGCCAGAAGGCAATGTCAAGGCACTGTAAGGGCATGCCCCTCTCCCTCCCCTGGGGCTAGACTTTGCAGCCCCGGGGATATCCCCTCGACTGATTCACATTTTTCCAAACCTGCTGTAAGCTTCGCCGATGCCATATGACGTCGGGTATGGATATTCAGTGAGGGGGATCATGTGGTGAGGGGGTTCGGTAAGTGTATTAAACTGTATTAAAGTGAGGTTTCTTCCCTTTCTGGGCCTGAACCTCATTACATCACTGGCGAGGGGAGTGGAAAATCGGAAAACACAACCTCACCGACAATAATTGTGCTTTCCGATTCCCATGGGATTTTTCGCCCGCACAGCCATTTTTGCTGACTGCTAATGCGGGCTGATCGTCACCCACCTTCTGCGCATTTGTTCCTGAAATGCAGTTTCTCATTCCTTTTTTTGTGAACTGATGTACTTGTGGCTATTTCATTCCTGAACATCATTCAAGCCATAAATGAATTAAAAACCCGCCCCTGGGTCCGATCCCTGTCACGGGAAAAATGCCAGCCTGGCACAATAGCACTGCCTGTTTAGCCCCCTGGCAGCACATCTACCAGTTGGCAGTGCCACCCGGGCACCTTTATAGGGCCAGGCTGGCACACAGATGGCACTGCCAGGGTGCCAACCTGCATGTACCAGCCTGGCAGTGCCAAGGTGCCCACATGGCACCAGCAGTACCGAGGCACCACTCTGCCCAGAAGGCAAGCACATGGGGGCGTCCTATCCCTTGGGAGACTCCCCACAAGTTCCATTCCGTGGTCCCCTTTTGTGGAGTCCAGCAATGAACGCTCGTCCGAAATCTTCAAGGCAAGAGGGCTGGTGGTCTCTTCCTTGCTTCCTTCCTTCATTCCGGACTGGTCAATACTTTTCCTGAGACCTTGCACACCAAATCTTTGCTGTTGGTGTGTCTTGAAATGCGTTCCTTTATCCCCCTCTCTTCTCGCCTTTCCAGAAACTCCTCTGGTTTCCGGCCAATGAGGTCTTGGGAGGGATCGCATTACTCAGTGGGTTTCTTGATGTCTGCCTGATGTTGTTGCTTACATGTGACTTGTTGCTGTATAAGGTAACGGCAGGAACTCTAGGTGACAGAAAGTCTGGCCCGATCAGAGCTTCTAACAATAGGCCGGTGCATGTCAATAGGGTGCGATGATCTACTGGATCTCAGTAGAGTTCGATGATTTTTAATGGGTGATTGATGGGACAGGCCCAGACATGATCTGGCGGCTTGTCTGTTGGTTGTGTGTGTTTGACTTTGGTCAAGTCTGAATTCCAACAGCCTGCTTGAAGTTTTACTGCAGTAAGATTTTCAAATGCCCAATTCTTTAATTTAGGCTATCCAATTTAATCGGGCGAATTCTTTAATTTAAAATACTCAATTTTAATTGGACCTAAATCTAAGCCTTGCTAGGTTACTACAATGCGCAAAGTCTTTGGCCCTTGGCTGCCCAATAATAACAGTCATCAGATATGTAAGTTGAAACATAATTACCACTTATTTATAACAAGAATAATAATGAAATATGGAGCAAATCCAGCTGGATAACAGCAAGCTAACCTACTACCCCCTGAACTGTCCCATCCTCAACCCACACACAAGACAGACATCACAGAAGGGGAGGGGGGGGGGAGGAGGAGTAAAAATAATACGGGTCTTTGCTTCCCATGGCAGTTCTTTAATATGCTTTCCTTGCAGCATGCTTGCTGATTAATGCCTCTGGTTTACAGCTGGTAATAGTCTTCTCTGTAGAGTAAAAATATATTAATCACCACTTTTCCTGAAGAGGTCACTTTGCTTCACATTAAACTCTGTTTTCAGTTTGTGGTTTATTTCCAGATTCTACCTTTTCTGGAGAGTTGGTCAGTTCACATCAGCCTTTTCTGCAGAGAGTGTTGATCGGTTCTCTCCTGCCTGCAATGCCTGTTATGGTTCTCCGATAGATAGATTCGTTCAGGCTCTGAGTCAGTTCAAAAACACAGCCTTTCTGGAGAAAATGGAGAGGGGAGAGGACAGTGGCCCTTCCTCAGGTCTGCCAAGAATCAAACCGAATCCAAAACCCAACCCTTGATCCAATCACCACCTGTTACCAGGCAGAACACAGCCTTATGGGCTAATTCATTAGCCACCAGTCAAATCAATCAAACCGAGTCATCACTGATGTCAACCAGTCTTAAATAGCACAGCCTTCTGGATCCTCTGTTTGAATTAAACGTACAAACTGCTTGGCTTTAAAATCAAAGATCCATTAAACATCCATGGTCCAAAAATGTAACGGCAAAAATGAAAGTTTTGTGATGGCCACGAAGAATCCAGCACGAGCTGAAGGATAGAAAGAAATAACATTTATTTACTATAACGTATATATACAACAGCAGCAGCAACTCCCTAGCTGCTCACTCTCCTCTAGCCGGTTCCAAACTGGCCAGCTTTATTTATGCCGGGAATCTGCCAATGATTTCTCCGCCCCCTCATTGGGGAAGCTCATACTCGCAAAGGATTGTGGGATTGGCATTAGTCCCAAGCCAGTGGTAAGCAGGCAGGTTATAACAGCAAGAAAGGGGAAATAAGGGAATAAACAGGAAGGACCCTTACATTAGCTATGGAGTAAAACTTATACTCCAGCCAAATGATGTCAAGAGCTCTGCAAATACTTGATATAGTATCATTACGTGGATCCTAATTGGTTGGTTAAAATTTGAAAATCCAAGCTGTGCGTTTGCAGTTAATGAACTGTTCTCATTGGCAGGATCTGCCGGCCCTGCCCACCTGGCGGAATTTACCCCAAGTCAATGGACTTCTGGCTGGCTCGCCACATCTCACCATAGCAAGGCCTTAAAATCCCGACCAATGTTTTCCCTCTTTGGTAGATGCCGCTACTAAAATTGTTGTATATTTTACTGATTTGATTAATATATTTGTGAAGATTAGTGTCCAAGGGTCTCATTATATTGTTGTGTATCAGGAAGGAATGGTTGGGAGCTTTGGACTGATCAAGGTAACCTTACAGCAACTAATTTTCCTTCCTGACATATTCGTTGGTAACCTTGTTTTTATTGTGTACAGGTGAGTGATAGCCTGAAGATGATTTCTGCTTCTCAGTACGTCTGTGCTCCAGATAGTGAAAGCACAATGCTGGCTGCTCCTGCCCAGTTTCTCCTGGAAAAGTTCCTGCAACATGCGAGTTACAGACTCTTTCCTAAAGGTGTACGCAACAGTAAGAACCCCGTTTTAGCTATTGATTGCTACATGAACCTGGGTCCTGAGGTGAGACTTTGCCTACATCAACCACTGCAATGAACTCAAGTGTTAACCATGCACTAATTCTGAGATGCATATGTCACCATTGTGTACAGTACTCGTAACATTTAATATTGATCTTTCGGCAAGTCCTGATTCAAGTGGCACTTCCAACAGGAAAGAATGAGCATTATGATAAAAGAGTGTCCTGAGTGAAATAGCAATATAATGAAACATGGTTTTTTTAAATGAATGTATTTGGAGGGTGGGGGGGGGGATTTTCACAAAAAAGTTGCAAAAAAGGAGACAGTTATCGTCATTGGTCTGCCTGGTCATCAGATTCCGACGTTCTTCAGCATTTCATTAAGAAATTAACTCCTGGAGTTTGCAGACTTTATCACTAAAATTAAACCTGGTTGCCACATTATAAAAAATATTACATAAGAACTGGAGTGGGTGCAAAAAATATGAACAAGAAGGACTGAGAGCTGATCCCAGTCAGAAAAGGAAAGGCAGCTCAGATCCCTTTTCTCTTGAAAAGAGAAAGCGGACGGGTGACTTAACTTTAAAAATGATGGAAGGTTTTGATAGAACAATTACAGAGGGCTGCTTTGCGGCTGAGACTGTTTCAGGGTCCGAAATCCCACATGCTATACTTTGTCATTTTGATGCCACCTTAATTGGCATAGAGGCAGTTTAGCCAAGGATGGCAGCTGGGCTCTTGAGGTTGGAAGGCCAATCAAATGCCTTCCAACTTCAAAGAAGCAGCTAGCTGCAATAAAGGATAAGTAACGGAGAGGGCGCTTTATCATAAAAGTGCCCCCTCGCTGACATTTTCAGAAATTAACTTTTTTTTAAATGGAGAAAGCAGCCAACCCGCCACTGTTTTTTTGTGGGGTGGGGGGAATCCGTCAAATAGATGCCCTTTGGCTGCACTCGTAAACAGGAGGGCCTTTAGGTCTGCTTGGAGTGCTGGCATCCAGGTCTGCCATTGGGTGCCCTCTTACAGACAGTTGAACTGCTCCCATTTCCATTGGCTGTATGAAAATTTGATCTCCGTTGACTGCCTTTAACAAGGCTCATAATTCATCTAATCATCTGCGGTTCCAAAATGGGAATAATGTCAGCAAAGTAGTATCCTGGCCAGCATGGTATTTTAAGACCCTTTCCATCTCCTGTCATTCCCAACCTCGATGGGACCCTAAAATCCCATCCGTACAGAGTGTTTTCACTTGTGGGGAAAAGCAAAACTAGAAGCCATGAGCATAAGATAGTCACCAAGAGGTCAAGTAGGGAATGTGAAAGATTTTTATTTACCCAGGGATTGATAAAAATGCGAAATTCTCTATTACAAGAGGTGGAATAGTATTGATGCATTTAAGGGGAGGCTAGATAAGTATATGTGGGAGAAGGGAATAGAAAGTAATGTCGGCAGAGTTAATTGAGGAAGGATCAAAGGCTGAAGTGGGACATAAACACCACCAGGGACTGGTTGGGCCGAAGAGCCTGATTCTGTGCTATATGTAATAATCAGGAACCAGATATTCCTAAACATTTCACCTAACATTTTTTATTTATTCCCATTCTTAGATTGCTGTCTGTTACATAAGTTCGCGACCTCACTCAGTTAACATAAAATTTGAGGAGGTGTTGTTCGGTGGGCTTTTCCTCTACCTCTGTGACTCATTCGTTGTCGCTGACTTTCTCAAAAAGTTCCTCTTTCTTAAAGGTAAGGGAATTTTTATTTTTCATTTTTGCTGAATCGACTAACAGGGGTGACCAGGGCACTTGACTGTTTGATATTTAGGTTTATTTGCTTCTAGTTGATAAGTTTCCCTATTTTGCACCCACTATATTCGGAGGCAACACTGGGTGGAAACAAAACGTAGGTCACGCCTTATCAGATAGTGCTCCGATGAAATTAATAATGAGGGTGATTTTGCATTCGCTGTGAGCGCAAATAGCGATGTGAGCGCAAAATCTCCCGAGAAGCGGAAAACGAGATTCTCACCGGCGAGATCTTGTTTTCCAATGTCCACGTCCCTCGCCGGTGATATAAGCAGCTGGATAATTCATTTAAATTAACTATATTCAGTTTATTACAATTTAAGGGCTTTCCCATCAGATGTTTCCTTCACTGAATATTCATACCTCACTAAAATGACATCACATTGGCAGGGTTTTCAATAGGTGTTCAGAAATTTGAAGCAGTTGAGGGGAACCTGTCCGGGGGGGGGGGGGGGGGGGGGGGGGGAAGGTAAGTCTAACCCCTGAGGGGAAAGGGCCATGCCCAGGCAGTGCCCTGCTACTGGACGGTCCCTCTGGGGATCCCCATTGGGTGTTTTTCCTTTATGTGAAGATGGGGTTGCCTTGATGCTTTTGATTGGGGGCAATCATCCTGACGCAGATCGGGGCACTCTTTAAAGATGGTGCCCCCGATCTCTGTGGAGCCAGCGTTGCCAGCTCTATTTGAGTGATGATGGAAACCACACCGCCAGATTCTGGCTGAAACCGACACTGAAAGAATATTGGAAGATTCGCCCATTGTTCACAGATAATCTAACCATCCGTGTAGTCTGGAGGACAAAGTAGCAATTGTAATACGACTGGGAAATTACACTCGCATATCGATCCATGATGAAACAGTTACTTAATGAACACAGAGGTCAAAAGCCTGCTGGTGGTCTCCGATAGTGCTTTCTAGGTGTTGCAGTCTTCCTCCCTGAGACATATCTTTTGATGTTTGCTCCATGGTCTACCTCTTCGAGCTGGAACAAGTTGGCTCTCCTGACATAGGGGCTGGTTTAGCACAGGGCTAAGTAGCTGGCTTTTAAAGCAGACCAATGCAGGCCAGCAGTGCGGGTTCAATTCCCGTACCAGCCTCCCCGAACAGGCGCCTGAATGTGGCAACTAGGGACCTTTCACAGTAACTTCATTTGAAGCCTACTTGTGACAATAAGCGATTTTCATTTCATTTCATTTTACCCATTTCTAGTTTCCACAGAACAGTGTATCATCACTTTACTTCAGCTGCAGCTGGTACAAATGTACAATCAACCAAAAGGATGATGCCAGTTGCTTATTCCTTTCCCCTAAAGTTTGACTACACTTTGGTTGGAAAGTTCTTCAAATGACAGATAGGTTGCAATTGATAGCAAATGGCTGCTAGCTCTTGTTATGAAGTGGGAGAACAACATTTCAATTTTGGGAGAATTACAGAGTTTAGAAGATGAGCTTTGAAGGTTTGTAAATTAATATTACTTACATTTAAATTTAAAGGTGCCACACTTTGTGTGATTTGTCAAGACCGAAGTTCATTACGCCAAACAATTGTACGCCTGGAGTTGGAAGATGAATGGCAGTTCCGACTGCGTGATGAGTTCCAGACAGCCAGTAGCAGTGATGATAAGCCACTTTATTTTCTTACTGGACGGCATATTTAAACTCACTTCAGATGGCAAGAAACAATAAGCGAGGGTGATGGGTGGCACTAAAAACAGTATGATAAAGCACAATTTATAATTCCATGTGAAGGGTAAGGTGGCACAGTTGTGTAGAAAAAACATATCGAAGTTTGTTGGTAGTCTGACGACAGTCACTTTAACAAATAATTATCTCAGAACAGAAACATAGCCCACAGGTTCTGAGATCAGTTCCTTCAGCAACTCCAGAAAAGAGTTTGTTACGTGATTTGTGAGGAAAATGGCTTTACATACGACTTGTTACATCAACCTATACATCATGGCAGAAAAAGGCAGCATGAGCTGCAGAATGTGTATTTTTCCATCATGGGTTTGACCTGTACTACTTATTTTAAAACATGTCCAAAGTAGGCTCGGATCAAAGAAGAGTGAACTACTGTCAATAGAAATACTTCACTTGAAAAGAATGGAACCAAAGCAGTGGAATGAAAGCAATTGAAGATTGTATGTTGAAGAATCTCCACCGTCACTATTCAGACTGTACGTAATTACAGTTAAGCTCAGGGGTTTACATATAGGTGACAATGGAGAGGGGTTGTCCGTAATCATGCTAACTATTCTTATAAGTTTTTGTTGTTTTTGTAGCGTATGGTTTCATACTTATTTGATGTAATACTTCACCCTTCTTAAGTATTTTTTTAGAAAGCTCACATATCTTCTGAACATTTTAATCTAATCGCATTACTATGGAAATTGCAAGATTTCATTATCTGATGCTTTGTGGGGGTGTTGCTGTAAATTTTAATGGCATCTTGTCAAGAAGCTTTTTTGACTACACAAACTTAACTGCCACTATTTGTTTAATTGACTCTTAATTTCATGTATGGAGCTATCCATAATGCATTGAATTATAGCTTTTGGGTAGACTAATGTGCTGTCTTAACACCCAGAACATCTACATTTTTTCAATTTTAAATGTTAAAATGGTAAACGCCAAATTCTGTTAAGAGGATGGAGGCTATGTGGTTTTCATTTTCCTTTTTGTACGACACGTATATAAAAAGAGTAAATGCGCACTGGTATCACACATCTTATGGTTCTCCGCTGTGTTGCCTGTAATGTGTCATTTTTAATATTTTCTTTGTTTTCAGAGACGTTCTGCAGTTATATAAATGAATGAAACATTGGTTTAGTTGTAATTCATCCTAACTATCTCTGTGAAACATGATTTCACATTGACTAATTTTTAGGCACCTACAACAGTCTTAAGTCTGTAAGAGATCTTATATAATTCATATTAAAGAAGCAGTGATAATGTCAACAACAATTCAAATACAAAAGGGCAATTGTATAAAAATGTTAAATTAGTTATCCCCCCGACAAGTTTGATAATTTAAGCATGTGCTGAGATGATCATAAAATCATGACTTTTGTTACAAACAAAAATATTGAATAAAAACATTCCAAATTGACATATGGAGAGAGAAAAATTAAACACTTATTTATGTTACAGTTGGAAAATGTCAGTACAATGTTAAAATCAGACTACACAGGCACAGCTCTGCCAGCAACAATATGCATGTGCTGTGATAGCAAAGGTGGGTATGGGAATATCAGCTGATAAACATTGATTGTTATTAGTGAGGTAACCTTTAAATCAAACTCTTGTACTGTAAATATTGCCAATTACAAATGAAGATTTATCTCTTTTACAATGTAGTTCTCTCTACCCCTGCACTGTACACAATTTCTTGTTTGAATTTTCAACAGCAAGCATAGAACTTTAAAAACTTTAGTCTTCACCCAGTGTTATGTGAGCTTTGTACAAAAGATATCTGCCTTGGGGGTTTATGGATTTTAAAGATATCATATGAAATTGGTGTTGGGAGATGGATTATGACACCATTATTGTCACGGATCTCAGGTAGCTTTGTATTACATGAATGTATTGCTGAAGTTCAAATTCCACTGACAGGACATCGTGCTACATTTTGCTTAATTGGCTGAGACTAGAAGTAGCTAAATAAATTATAGACCTCTCCATCTGAGTATTTGGTTTATATGTACATTTGTAACAGGTATTGTTTGGATCATGTCTTGTCCTTCATAATCTAACCTTCAGTTATTGTGAAATCAATATATTTTGCTGTGATTGGCAATCTGCCGTTGCATAGCATCCAGTCTTGTCACTGAACTTTGTGCATTTTATGATTGAATGTATGTTGTGTTAGTTAGAACACCATTGTAAATTCACTTTTAAATTTGTAGTGCATAATATAAATTCTTCTGCATTTGTTGTACGCTACATACCATGAACAAGTTAGATAGGCCAATTGGAAAAATAAGTGGAAACTCAAGTTTCAGGCTGGAGTGATAACTTTCTGCTCTAGTTCTGTTCTGTAACATTGTTCTTACACAGGCTTCTGCTGGTGGATGATTTCCTGGTGTACTATGTGTAGTGAATGTGAAACATACTCTTTATAAAATATATTTGTGAATTTGCTACGCACAGTCTTTTCCAACTATTGGAATGTACTGCTTTCATCCATGTGATCTGCATTGGAAGAGTTAAATTGGGCTTAAGTTATTTTTTTCTTCTTTAATTTGATCTAACTCTTGATGTTGATAGCGTCCAGGTTTCAAACGATGCATCGGCTCCATAAAGCCAATCTGTGCCATGAACTGCAGCTACTCTGATTTGAAATTACAGCAAAGAGCAAAGCTCCAGAGATTGCATTATCTCTTGGCGATTATTAAGTATGCATTGGTAATAATCATTTGGAGAAGGAACATCTAGACAAAGAAAAGCAGTGTTAGTCAGAGAATAACTTTGCCCTTTTATAATTAATCCTTCATAAAATCTCTCTTGAAGAATAAAATGAAGACAGTGCAGGCTATCCTCTAAAGCAAACAACTTGGGAACACTGGTAAATTTTGTTAGTATCTTAACGGTAGTGTTCAACTCAGACACGTTGATGAACAGATGTTATTTAGTGTACTGAATCCTGAAATTAAAACAGAAAGTGCTGGAAAGCCACAAAAGATCGGGTTACTATCTCAAAAAATTTAGTTCATGTTTCAAGGTGTAACTCTTCATGTTTTATATCTTGGCATGATAACAGTGCATCTGATCATAGAAATTCTAAGCCGCCCTCTGTCCCAATCCATATGTACAACAGGAAGGGAATTTCTTGTAAGAAAAAAGGAGCATAGGGCTTAAGAGCATGGGTAGGCCAGTCAGCCCATTGAGCCTGCTCCGGCATTTGTTAAGGTCATGGTTGATCTGATTGTGGTCTCAACTCCATTTTCCTGTCTGTTTCCAACTCTGCTCTCTTTTCAAATTGTTTTTAAGCCACACAAGGCCATATATTAAAAGCTGCAAGAGGAACCAGCACCAGTCTCCTCATTTCTACTTTCAGACAGGTTGTCGTCTACAAACATTATTGAAGCTTTGGTAGCTAATTGTGTAATGTTAGAGTTCCTGATGTTTGAGCAACAGGAATCAGACACTATGGCCAGAACTTTCCAGCTGTTCATGCCGACCCATCTTCTGGTCCTGCCGACGGTGCACCCCCGCCGTGTGTTTCATGGCGGCAAAGGGTGCTTTCAATGGGAAACCCCATTGACAACGGCGGGGCCAGAAGATCCCGCCGCCGGCCAATGGTGGGCCGCCTTCCGCTGCTGCAAACATCCATTAACTTCTAATTAACTTTGGTTCCTGATACAGGGATGCGATCTTTCAGTGATGATATTACCCAAGGGAAATTCATCATGAATATAAGCATGCCAGGGATTAGGGTGAATTACATTGATTTATCACTCCATGCCTTGGCATGGTAAGATTTTGTAAAGTTTGAATACTCAAAGTAGTTAGAAATACAATTTATGGATAAATTGTAGTTAACCAATCAGAAATTGATCAATGATTCTGCCCAGTATGGTTCACCTACCTCATCCCCAACCCAGGAAAGTATCTAGACATTGAGATTCTGTTGGCCTTGCCCGTTGACTACCAAGGGAACTGAAAAAGTGTCTTTAAAGGGTTTTAAGAATCAAGTGTTGATTACTGTGATCCCCATTACAAGGATTTGCCATACCAGGGCACCATGTGCACTTTGTCTTTATGTAATTTGCTAGCTCTCAAGCTTTTGGGCACCAATAGGTTCAGTAGATATTACCAGTAGCAGAATGCGGCTCACTAAAGCTCAGAATATATCCAGTGACAGGTTCTTAGCCAAATTCTGATGTAATAATTATGTTACAAAGTCCACTTCAAGGCACCCTTGATTAGAGGTGCAGTATGCGGCACTCTCATGAGATACTTCAACAGGAGGCGAGCCCTATGTTTTCTACTTGCAAATCTTATAGCTTTCACATTAATTGTTGATATCCTAAATACGAACTAGGAGCAGGAGTAGGCCACTCATCCCTTTGAACCTGATCCATCATTTATTAAGATCATGGCTGATCTGATCGAGATCTCAGATCCACAGTTCCATCTACTCCCGATAACTTTCACCCCCTTGTTTATCAAGAATCTACTGAGTTCTGCCTTAAAAATAGTTAAAGACTCTGCTTCCACTGCCTTTTGAGGAAGAGAGTTCTAAAGACTCAAGCCTCTGAGGGAAAACATTTCTCCTCGTCTCTATCTTAAATAGACGACCCCTTATTTTTAAATAATGACCTTGAGTGCTAGATTCCCACACAAGGGGTAACATCCTTTCTACATCCACCCTGTCAAGATTTCTCTGGATCTTATATGTTTCAATCAAGTCACATTTTACTCTTCTAAACTCCAGAAAATGCAAGCCTAACCTTTCCAGTATTTTCTCATAAGATTCCAGGTATGTCCTTTTAACTCATTTACTGGTTTTGAGGCTCCATACCTAAGCTCTAGCTATACTATTCCAGGTTTTGGATTATAAAAATAGATTTGGCTTTGGCAGAAACATCACCATTGACAATATCTGGCTGGGAAGCAGTTCCAGGTTTTGTTTCCCCTCTCTTTTATATACCATCTTTCCAGTGCTAAAACATCATTACATCCTGACACCACATCTCAAAATGTGGCTCAATCACTGGTTCTGTCTCCATTGCAGCCTGCAATGCCTTTCTTCCAGCATGTGTCTTGAGTAATAGGCACATTGCAGATTCTACCATGCTGGCAGATTGAAGTAGACTTTAAATGCAAAAGCACCTCTTTTTTTCTGGTTATATATCTGTTGCTTTCATATCTAACAATTCATCGAATAGGTATGCAAAATAACACAATTGCAAAAAGAAAAAGTAAACACTGAATATGCCCACTTGGGGGAGGCTGTGACATGGTGGTATTATCGCTGGACTAGTAATCCAGAGACCCCAGATAATGCTCTGGGGACCCCAGTTTGAATCCCACCTTGGAAGGTGGTGAAATTTGAATTCAATAAAAATCTAGAATTAAAAGTCTAATGATGACCATACCACTGTTGATTGTCGTAAAAACCCATCTGGTTCACTAATGCCATTTAGGGAAGGAAATCTGTCATCCTTACCTGGTCTGTCTTCTATGTGGCTCCAGATCAACAGCAATGTGATTGACTCTTAAATTCCCCTGGGGAAAGGCAATAAATGTTGGCCCAGCCAGCGACGCCCACATCCCCTGAATGTTTTTTTAAAAATCCTGTACGTAGTGTGGTAAGGAAAAGTCCCACTCCAGCCTGAATGTTCCTTTAAGGTTTTCCCATTAATTTTCCCAGTTGGATAGTTTTCTCAATGGTCTGTATAGGATACCTTCATTTAAAAAAAAATGAGTACTACACCTGAAAGTGAGTAATCTCTTTTTTGTTGCATGTAAACAGTAGTTGATTCAAAACTAGTTTAGCTGTAGAGAATGAACAACTTAACTGTGAAGCTTAAATTATGCAATGGCTTTTTGAAACTCCATAGGATGTTTTATCTAATTGCTGCTTTATCATTATGTTAATTCCGAATTTAATTACTTTTTGCATCCCTAAATATGGTAATTTTCTTGTTGTCAACCAGACCTACCTCAAGTTTCAACATTTGTACAATGTTTGTGTTAAATTGTCTTTCTGCAAATCGTGGTCCCTTTTTGTTTTGAATGTGTTAGTTTACTTTGAATGTATTAAATTGACATTTAAACTGAAATATTGGTTGAAATGATTTCTTTATGGACAATATGTTTTTATTTTTGACATAGTTAATCTTCCACTGTTCCTGAGAGGTATACGCGGTTGAACTTACACGAGCATAATCAGTATTATTCGAAACATTAACATATTAGACAATTAGAAAAGTGATCAAAAGCCAATCAAAACAGCTTCTCACATTTATATTACACATTGAAATGAATATACAGCACAGAAACAGGCCATTCATCCCAACTAGTCCATGCCAGCATTTATGCTGCGCTCAAACTTCCTCTCATCCTTCCTCATCTAACTCTTGTCAGAATAATCCTATATTCCTTTCCCTCATACTTATCCAGCTTCCCCATAATTGCATTAATGCTATTTGCTCCAATCTCTCTTGTGAGTTTGCATTCTCTTACATTAATGTAAAGAATGCATACTGTGCTTTAATGTACACAAATGTCCACAGACACTTCACATAAGGGAGAAATGGATGCTGATGAAATGGTAGGACAAGAAGATAACAGAAGGTGTGGCTGGAGACATAGATTTTGAATATGGAGATACATGTAGGATGTTGGAGGGTTTCAGGAAAATGAAGGCTGACCCACTAATGGGAGCATTTAGTAGGAACAGAAAGAAGGACGCATGATGCGATAAATGCTGATAGGGTGAGGTGAAGCCATGAGCAGCATTTTCAAATGTGTGTTAGAGATATGGAGGTCAATAAGAACATGGGTTAGAGGTAAACCCCAAGCAGGGCGATAGGGGTTGGTGAATGATCTTAGACTTTATATTGCTCCATTGTTGTAATGATTAAATGTTCGATGGAAATCACATATATATGTGAGTAAAAAGGATTTCATAGAACTATGACCTTTGGTTACTGAACCATCAAATGCTACTTTATCAAAACCTATCATCACCATCAAAATCTCTATTAAGTCATCACTTAACCTTTGTTCCAGGCAGAACAATCCTAACTTTTCCAACCTGTCCTGATAACTGAAGACCTTCACCCATGATAACACCCTGGTAAACCTCCTCTATATCCATTTACACATTGCTTTTTCACTAATTTTCCACAATTGTCCAGATAACGCCAGCTGAGCATTAACCATTGACTTGCAAAGTTCTAGCTTGATCTTTGTTTTGTTCTTGCTTTTGCCTATAATAGTCCAAATAAACCCAGATGTATTTTTTCAATCACCTTATCAACTTGTCCTGCCACCTTAAATATTTGTGTTTATCATTTATAGTAGTCTTTCCATGTTAGCCCTCTCAAAGTGTATCACTTCACACTTCCCCACATTGAACTCGGGGCCTCACGGTAGCATGGTGGTTAGCATCAATGCTTCACAGCTCCAGGGTCCCAGGTTCGATTCCCGGCTGGGTCACTGTCTGTGTGGAGTCTGCACGTCCTCCCCGTGTGTGCGTAGGTTTCCTCCGGGTGCTCCGGTTTCCTCCCACAGTCCAAAGATGTGCTGGTTAGGTGGATTGGCCATGCTAAATTGCCCGTAGTGTAAGGTTAATGGGGGGATTGTTGGGTTACGGGTATACGGGTTACGTGGGTTTAAGTAGGGTGATCTTTGCTCGGCACAACATCGAGGGCCGAAGGGCCTGTTCTGTGCTGTACTGTTCTATATTCTATAACTCCATCTGCCATGCTGCTGGCCATTTTGGCATCCAATCTTTGTCATCCTAAAGCATATAACTACCTTCATCATGATCTGTTACTTTGCCCAGTTCTGCATCATCATCAAGTTTTATAATGCTGCTCTAGGGTGTACCGAAGTCTTAATTGTAAATAAAAATTAAGAGTAATGGGCCCAAACGTTACCCTTTGGAATACCACTGTAAACAATCTCCCAGCAGCAATAAGTCACCCATCTACTACAATACTTCTTGAGTCAGGTTTGTATCCATATCACCACTTCCTCCATCCGTTCCAGAGGTTCATCTTCTAAACAGGCTTCAAGTGTATACAAAATCTACTGCAATACCTGATCAACCCTCTCTATTTCTTCAAAGAATTTGATCAAGTTCGACACAGGTTACTATTATCAAATCCATGTCTTTCCAAATGAAAGTGTATTTGTCTATGATAATGGTTTCCAATCCCCTACTACTGATGTTAATCTGACTGGTCTGTAGTTTACTGCTTTACCCCGCTCTCCTTTCTTAAATACTTGTATAACATTAGCAACCCTGTAGTCCTACGGCACTACTCTCATACTCCATGAGACTGAAAGATTGAGACCAATGCATCTGCTTTTCTATATTTACTTCTTTCACCAATCTGGGATGGATTCCATTTCGACCAGGTCCCAGAAGAACCAATACTTTTGTGACCATGATCCAAACTATATCGCTGATTCAAGCATAGCATTATTAGGGCTTTTAAGTTGTTAAAGTCTGTTTTGTTTTGGTGCTATCGAACCAGTTTGCCAGCTACTGATAGGAAAATGAAATAAAAAGGAAAGAGCTAATGTTTTGTTAGAGTCTACAATGTCTCGGCACCTTGTAATGATAGACTTGCATTTTTTGTTGATAGCTTTGATTGCCAGATCACGCAGGTTTGAGGAGCTTGCTGCTTGTGTGATAAAGGAAAAGTCTGCAGAACACAGACACAGGAGACCATTCAATTAGGGAGGGTGAAATGCAATGTTGTATTGGTTAGGGACTATAAGTGTACTTGGGTGGTTGATACTATTCTCTGTAGTTGCGACTGGGAGTTCTGAAGGCTTTATTTCATACCTAGTGCCAGGATTAAAGGCATATCCTTCTGGCTGGAGAATAACTTGGAAAGAGAAGTGAAGGATCCAGATCATGTATCCATGGTACAAGTTGGAACCAAAGATATAGGTGAAACAGGAGCAAGGTTCAAAATGAACATAAAACTTCATAGGTAGTAATCCTTGGATTATGTTTACATTTGCATAGAGGCAAATGGACCACAAGATTGAATGCATATCTTAAAGAATGGTGTGAGAGGCAGGGGTTTTTGGCTTCAGAGAGCACTGGCAGCAATACTGTGGAAAAGGTGAGCTTGTTCCTTCGGGACGAGCGCCACTTAAACTGGGCTGGGACTAGCTTCCTGGAAAATAGAGTATATAGAGCCTTAAAATAACAAACAGTGATTGGGAGGATTCAGGAAAGGGTAAATTAAAAAGCAGTAAGGAAAATGTCTGGCTATAGAACAGAGTACAAAAATGAGATTGAATAAAGGTGGCTTGGTGGCACAGTGGTTAGCACAGCTGCCTCACAACACCATAGACCCGGGTTCAATTCCAACCGGGTGATTGTGTGGAGCTTGTATGTTCTCCCCATGTTTGCATGGGTTTCCTCCAGGAGCTTCTATTTTCTCCCACAGTTCAAAGGTGGATTGACCATGCTAAATTGCCTATTAGTGTCGGGGATAGGGTGGGGTGGACGGGGGAGTGGACATGGGTAGGGTGCTCTTTCGGAATGTCGATGCAGACTTGAAGGACCGAATGGCCTCTTTCTGCACTGTAGGGATTCTATGAAGGACTGAGAGCTTAAAATATAGTAATAGGACATTAGAGTATTAGAAAAACAAAGGTGAATTTAGGTTTGTATTGGTAAACATTAGAAATAAGGTATACTTTTTAATGTGTTTGATGATTCTGTGCCTGGAAGTTAGATTCAAGCTGGATAAAGGAGTTTGTATGTGTCGGGGTGAGTTAAGTTCAACTGTGTTTCTATTGTGCTCAGAGAAGAATAAATAGTAGGAGTAAGTTGTTGCTTAGAAACAGGAGGCTAGAGTCATAGATGTTTACAGCATGGAAACAGGTCCATTGGCCCAGCTGGTCCATGCCACCCATTTTCTATCACTAAGCTAGTCCCACTTGCCTGCATTTGGCCCATATCCCTCTATACCCTCCTTGCCCATGTGACTGTCTTAACTGCTTTTTAAAGGACAAAATTGGACCCGCCTCTACCACTGCGTCTGGCAGCCTGTTCCAACTGCTCACCTTGTGTGAAGAAATTTCCCCTCAGGTCTCTTTTGTATCTCCTCTCACCTTAAACCTATGCCCTCTAGTTCTAGACTCCTCTACCGTTGGGAAAAGGCTACTTTTCACAGTGAAAGACTTTCCTTTGTTCTTACTTTTAACTGGAAGCCAGAGCAGTTGGAGACAGGACACTGGGGAATGAAGAGAGTATCCCGCTGCAAGCAAATGTGGCACTGCCAAGAAGCATGCAGCTGCGGGACCGGAGGATCCTGCCCAATGTTAGGACATAAGGAGCATAGGGCTGCATGGCGGCACAGTGGGTAGCACTGCTACCTCACAGCACCGCGGCCCCGGGTTCGATCCCAGCCCCGGGTCACTGTCCATATGGAGTTCGCACATTTTCCCTGTGTCTGCGTGGATCTCACACCTCCAACCCAAAGATGTGCAGGGTAGATGAATTGGCCACACTAAATTGCCCCTTAATTGGAAAAAAAAGTTTTAATTATTTTTTAAACAATGAATGCTCATTAAGTATGCCAGAATATTCTGAGAGATCTTAAGGTATGTCTAAATTTAGATGCTTTTTTAATTGAAGTTTCAAAAGTAATATATTTAATGTAATTTATAGAGTTCCAACACATTGCATGTTATCTTGATGGTTAATTAAAATAATAAATTGAGACCTTAATACCTTTAAAATAAACTGAATAAATCAAAAGCATGCTTATACTCACAAATTACCTACCTGTGATGAATGTTGTATGTTCCATTCAGAAATTTTAATATCGACTTTTCCAAAAAGGTTACAAATGTCTTTTTCTAAACCAGGGGCTGGTTTAGCACCGGGCTAAATAGTTGGCTTTTAAGGCAGGCCAGCAGCATGGTTCAATTCCTGTACCAGCCTTCCCGAACAGGTGCCGGAATGTGGCGACTAGGGGCTTTTCACAGTAACTTCATTTGAAGACTACTTGTGACAATAAGCAATTTTCAGTTTTCAGTTTTTATCTTCTCAAATATCTCATGGTCATGACTTCAGAGGACTGTGTGTGTGCCATAGTGGGAGGACAATAACAAAATTTACTGTTTTTATTGAATCCAGAAAATACATTTTTTGAGGTCGGGTACGTCAGTGCACTGATGTCAATACTTATATGCATTTTGTGACTTTAAACCATCTTGCCATGGAAAGGATCTTAATGTATTCTATCAGACCATTGCTTGGCAGTTGAATATTGCAAAAAGCACAGATGTTAACAGGATAACTGCATGCTGGCACAGTTGGGCAAAGAGGACAATTAACTTCCCAACAATAAATGAAGCAATTATCTCTGGGTCATCCAGATGCCAGGCCGGATGCCTATCTTGACCGGGGAGCCTGGAACGCTGGCCCTCCTGCCTGCAGTTAGGCCTAGACTGGCACCCGCACGTCGCACACTGGCTGGAATCTTCCTCAGCCGAGTCTGGGAACGTCCCACGCCTTAATGGCCAGCCTTTCACCCAGAGGCCGGAATTGCCACGGTGGTCAGTCTGGGACATGAGGATACCATGTGAGGGGCGATGCTCCAAAACGTTCTTCTTGGACACTTCATTCTCTCTCAGGACAACAGAGGCACGGCAAACTAATCGGTTCCAACCTGGGTCTAGAAAATCAGGGAGGTGGCTCAGCCGAGTAGGTTGCAGTCTCAACGGCAGACCAGTTTGCTCCTCGTCGCCAGTTTAATAAGAACACAGTCCACACTGAGTAAAACAAACATCTTTGATTTATTACAATAACAGTTGCCGGTAGATGCTCACTGGGTGGGTCCCTTTCTAGTCAGTACCTTACTGGCCAACGTATTTCACAATGCTCATTGTATAACCGGGTGCTCCGGTTTCCTCCCACAGTCCCAAGATGTGTAGGTTAGGTGGATTGGCCATGTTAAATTGCTACTTGCTGCCCAAAAGGTTAGGTGGGTGTTATACCCAGCCCGGAACCTATTGGCTGGGGACAATTGGTTACCCCATGTTCCAATATAGACACAGAAAATAGGTGCAGGAGTAGGGCATTCAGCTCTTTGAGCCTGCACCACCATTCAATATAATCATGGCTGGTCATGCAAATTCAGTATCCCACTCCCGCTTCCTCTCCAAACCCCGTGATCCCTTTAGCCGCAAGGGCCATGTCCAGCTCCCTCTTGAATATATGAAACAAACTGGCCACAACAACTTTCTATGGTAGAGAATGCCACAAGTTCACAGCTCTCTGAGAGAAGACGTTCTTCCTCGTCTCATTCCTGAATGGCTTATTCTTAGGCTGTGACCCCTAATTCTGGATGTCCCCAACATGGGGAACATTCTTCCCGCATCTAACCTGACCAGGGCATCAGGATTTTATATGAGCTCTCCCAATGAGGGGGTCGGGTGCAGGCGTGGGCCTATTTGTTACAGACTTGATGGGCCAAATGGCCTTCTTCTGTACTGTAGAGATTCTATTCTAATGGAGTTGTACCGCCCCTCAGTGGGGAGCTCGTACTCCACAAGAACCACGGGGAAGATAATCACGTCACCCATAATTCCCGTGCAGGATATTACAGTCACCTTTAATTCTTAACTTTGGGGCAGCTTTGTTCAAGGACAGAATCAAGTGCCATTCTTTAAGGCGCTGCTGATTGTAAAATCTGGGCCAGTCAAGTTGAAGAGTGGAGGAACGCATCATCCAGCACAAGATAGGTTTCTCCACCAATATATGCTCTGCTGTCTTTTGCAACCGAGACACTCAATCATGCCACAAAACTGTTATAAATTAATAACTGATTTACTCCTTTCAGTAACAGCTGAAATTACCTCAAATTAGAACCGCCTATTTCCAGCTCATAAGGTCACCCAACCCCCAGCACTGCCTCATTGCATCAGTTTTTGAAATCCACATCTATATTTTTTATTTGCTCTAAATTGACTATTTCACTGCCATCCTGGCCTGCCTCCTTTCTTCAATAACGTCTGAGCTCACCAAAGCTCTGCTGCTCGTACTCAGACTTGTACCAAGTCCATTCCACCACCATCCCTGTGCTTATTAACATATATTGGTCCCTGCCCACTGAAACATAGAAGTGTTACAGCAACCATTTGGTCCGTCAATTCTGTGTGGGCTGTCTGCGATAGCAACTTAGCTTGTCCCACACACTCACCCTTACTTGGCCTGGCGAATATTTTCCCTGTAGGTGCTTACCCAATTCCCTTTTGAATTAAATCAATTTGACCAAGTTCTCAGGCCGTGAATTCCAGCTTGTATTGTTGATTGTTTTGCCTTACATCTCTGCCCTTTCGCCAATTAGAACAGTTTCTCTCCATCCATCTACTTTGTCTAGACTTCGCATGATTCTCCAATCTATCCATGTGATTGAAATCCCTCATCCCCAGATAGGGTACTCTTTCCAATTTGTTGCAGATTTGATGGGCCGAATGGCCTCCTTCTGTACTGTAGAGATTCTATTCTAATGGAGTTGCCCCACCCCTCAGTGGGGGAGCTCGTACTCCACAAGAACCACAGGGAATTTACATTTTTTCTGTACTTTCTCCAGAACAGTCACATCCTTCCGATAGCATGGTGCCCAGGACGGAACGTAATGCTCCATTTGAGACCAAAGCCATAACTTCCTTTTAATTGTAAACTATTCTATTTATAATGGCCAGCATCCGTTATGTCTTATTAACTGTTTTCTCAACATTCAGACTGTATGCTCTGGTATTGTGGAGTGATGTTTTGGCCATCCATCTGCAAGTGATGGATTACTCTGGTGAAAGTGGCATCCTTCTGTGTTTCATCACGTATCTGTTGAAGTTTGTGATTGGACACGGGACGTAATTCTCTAAACAGTTGTAGATGAGCATCAAAAACAAAAGGGAAAATGCTGGAAAATCTCGGCAAGTGTGGCAGCATCTGTAAGGAGAGAAAAGAGCTAACGTTTCGAGTCCGATGACTCTTTGTCAAAGCTGTGTTTCAGATTCCAGCATCCGCAGTAATTTGCTTTTCTCTAGGTGAGCATCAATATCTTTGATTGATTCTGTTGGTGTGATATATCTGTCAATCGATCTTGATGAGTGTCTGGCTATGATTAACTCTTTTCCTGGAGTATAGATAAGGTTAAAATCATATCTGCGCAATTTCATCATAAGTCGTTGCAGTCTAGGTGTCATATCGTTCAGATTCTTGTCGATAATGTTAACAAGTGGACGATGGTCCATTTCCACAGTAAATTTTGGTAAGGCGTATATTGTCATGTGAGAGTGCCTTTAAGAAATGGATGTTTATTACTGCAGTGATGTCAGAGAGTGGGTGGAGCTGGGCTGTCTGTCAGCATTTTACTTTCGCTTTAGGCTTTTTGCTGCAGGTAAGCTTGGTTTCATTTTAGTTTTGGAGAAGCTGAAATCACAACAGGATGTGTATGAATCTCTGCAAGCTTATGAATGTTCATTTGCTGATTTCAACGTGGGAACTGCTCTCAATAGTGAATTTAAACCTGATCTTTGTGTTAAAAGGGTCTTTTGTCTTAATGCTGTTTGGGAATTTATTAAGGATTGCTTAATGTTGTATTCTTTGGGGGTTGTATTTGAATTGATGGTTGCTAAGATGTTCACTATGTTTTAAAAATGTTAACTTGAGTTCATAGAATAAACATTGTTTTGTTTTTTAAAATACTTTTCCATTTCTGCTGTACCACACCTGTAGAGTGGGCCGTGTGTTTCCCCTACCACAATCTATTAAAAGTTGTGGGTCAGGTGAACTCCATGATACACTTTAGGGTTCTCTCAATCCTTGGCCCATAACAAATTGGGGGCTCAAGGGTGATAAAAGTCTATCTGTTGGATTGGCTTAGTGAACTTAAAGACAGTGAGGGGTGAGCATTTTGTGGTTGCTTCTCAGGTGCGGTATTCCAGTTTAAGTGGGGAGTGTGTTGTGGACAATGGCTCTTTCAGAGGCTCTGAAATTTTTTGGGGGTCCCACGCAGTCCCTTACAGACAGAGACTAAAAACAGACTGTTAGATTTGGCAAAAACATTGCAGTTAACATTACCTGACAAAATGCGAAGTGATGAAGTAATTATGGCGATGGCTAAGCATTTAAAGTTGCCTGAGATACAGTTTGACTCATTGGAAATGGCAAAAATTCAGTTACAAATTAAACAAATGGAACATGAGAAAGAATTAAAGCCGTTTGAGTACAAAAGAGAGAGGAAAAAGAAAGAGAGAGTGAGAGAGGAAAAAGAGAGAGAGGGAGGAAAAAGAAAGAGAGAGAGATAGAGAGGACAAAGAAAAGGAGAGCGAAGAAAGGAGAAAAGAAAGAATAGCCCTAGCAGAACAGAAAGAAAGAGAAAGCGAGATACAGATCAGGGAAAAAGATAGAGAGAGAGTTTGAACTTCAGAAAATGGCCTTTAAACAGTGGGGTTTGTTAAAGTGTTAAAGGAAAGCCCAAGTGAAGCGGAGGAAGTGCAAAAGATTGTACAGCCTGATCAAGAGGTGATTGATAAGAAGGTGGCAGATCTCTTTAAAGGATTTACTTGTGTGAATTTACTTGAGGAGCAGGTAAAGAAGTCACAATTTTAAGAGATACGGGAGCGAGTCAATTTTTAATGGTAAGAGATGAGGAGTTATGTAGTTTGGGAAGAATATTGCCAGAAAAGGTGGTAATATGTGGAATTCAGGGTGAGAGGAGTAGTGTTCCATTATATAAGGTACGGTTGAAAGTCCACTGAAGAATGGTGAAGAGGTAGTCGGAGTAATAGAGAAAATATCTTGTCCAGGAATACTGTTTATCTTGGGTAATGATATAGCTGGATCGCAGGTGGGAGTGATGCCTACTGTGGTGGATAAGCCAGTGGAAATCAGACAACTGAAGTGTTGAAGGATGAATATCCTGGGAATTTTCCGGATTGTGTAGGAACAAGGTTGCAAAGTCACAGGTTAAGACAAGAGGAGAAATCAAAGAGTGAAGATGAAGTTGAAGTGCAATTATCAGAAACGATTTTTTGATCAGATGGTTGAAAAAGAAGAGGTAGAGGATGAGGCGGATATTTTTAGTTCAGGGAAATTGGCGGAGTTACAACAAAAAGATATAGAAATAAAAAGGATGTAACAGAAAGCATACACAGAAGAGGAATCTTAGTGTATACCAGAGTGTTATTACCGTAAAAGTGATGACTTGATGAGAAAATGGAGACCTTTACATATGCAGGCGGATGAAAAGTGGGCAGAAGTTCATCAAGTAGTATTGCCGGTAGGGTATAGAAAGAAGGTGTTGCAAGTTGCACATGAGGTACCAGTGGGAGGTCATCTGAGAATAAGGAAAACTTAAGCTAAAATCCAGAAACATTTTTATTAGCCTGGACTACATAAAGATGTAGTTAAATTTTGTCAATCATGTCAAGTGATAGGGAAACCTCAAGCTGTGATAAAACCAGCACCCTTAATACCCATTCCAGCATTTGAGGAACCTTTTACAAGGGTCCTAATTGATTGCGTAGGACCGCTTCCTAAAACGAAAAGTGGGAATCAATATCTTTTGACGATAATGGATGTGTCTACTAGGTTTCCAGAGGCTATTCCAGTACAGAATATTATAGCTAAAAAGATTGTGCAGGAGTTACTCAAATTCTTTGCTAGATATGGACTACCCACAGAAATACAATCGGATCAAGGATCAAATTTTATCTCAAGGTTATTCAAAGAAGTTATGGATAGCATAGGAATAAAACAATTTAAATCAACTGCGTACCATCCAGAATCGCAGGGAGTGTTAGAAAGGTGGCATCAGACATTAAAGACAATGTTGAGGGCTTATTGACAAGGATAAAGGAATTCCATTCGTACTGTTTGCAATTAGGATGCACCTAATGAGTCAACCAAATTCAGTCCTTTTGCACTAAATTTTGGTCATGAGGTAAGAGGACCCCTTAAATTGATTGAGGAAAAATTGGTGAGTGAGAAATCGGAAATTACATTATTGGATTAAGTGTTAAATTTTAGGAAATGATTAAATAGAGCAGGTGAATTGGCTAGACAACATTTAAAAGTTGCACAAAATGTGATGAAACGGGTAGCGGACAAATCCAAAGTTCGTAGTTTTGCCAGTGGAGATAGAGTTTTAGTGTTGATACCAGTGGTAGGTGAACCTTTAAAAGCAAGGTTTTGTGGACCTTATCAGATTGGAAGGAAATTAAGTGAGGTGAATTATGTGGTAAAAACACCAGATTGAATGAATACTCACCGTGTGTCATGTGAATCTGCTTAAAAAGTACTTTGAAAGGGAAGGAGAGAAAAAGGAGGAGGTTTTAATGATTCTAACTCAAAGTGATGAACCAAATCCAGATGACTGTGAATTTAGCATACCTCAAATTAAATTGGAAAACGAGGATGTTGTTAAAAATTGTGATAAATTGTTGAGTTACCTTCCAAAGGAAAAACAAACTGACCTGAAAGAGTTATTGATATCACGTGGGCAAGTTTGTAGAGATAAATTGGGGAGTACTAAAATGGCTATACATGATGTAGATGTGGGAAATGCTGTTCCAATCAAACAACATCCAGATAGACTTAACCTGTTAAAATTGGCACAGGTTAGCAAAGAGATTGAGAGTATGCTTAAAAATGGCATAATTGAAGTGGGTTGCAGCCAATGGAGCTCACCCATAGTGGTACCAAAACCAGACGGTACCCAACGGTTGTGTGTGGACTATAGAAAGGTTAATGCCGTTATAAGAACGGACTCTTATCCTATCCCACGTTTGGAGGATTGCATTGAGAAAGTGGGACAATCAGCTTTTATTTCCAAACTGGATTTACTTAAAGGTTACTGGTAGGGACCTTTATCCGAAAGGGCGAAGGAGATTTCAGCTTGTGTGACTCCAGATGGTATATACCAATTCAAAGTTATGCCATTTGGCATGAAAAATGCCCCAGCCATATTTCAACGGTTAACTAACAAAGTAGTTTCAGGATTACCCAATTGTGCGGTATACATCGATGATCTGGTAATTTTCAGCCAGACATTTAAAACATCTGATGGAGTTATTCCATCGACTTCAGGAGGCGGGTTTGGTGATAAACCTAGCCAAAAGTAAATTTGGAAAAGCCCAAGTCACTTTGCTTGGCCATACAAATGGTCAGGGTCGAATGGTCACACGGGATGTAAAGACAACAGTTATTGAGGAGTTTCCGATACCCTCAAGACGAAGGCAAATAATGCGATTTCTTGGCATGAGTGGATTTGAGCGAACGTTTGTGCAAATATTTTGTAGCGCGGTTACTCCACTGATGGACTTGCTGAAGAAACATCAAAGATTTCAGTGGACAGTGGACTTTCAACAGGCATTTGACTGCCTGAAAGCTGTGATAACCAATGCTCATGTGTTGGAGAATTACAAGGGACTCTTGTGATCAGATTGAATTAAAGTATCTGACTTTAAAGAGAAGTGCCGAGGCGTAGAGAAATGGATGGATCGTGCAAAGACCTTCTTGTCCAAAGAGACTATCAATCGAGAAGGATTCCAGTTGGAGGAAGAAGAAAAAATGGACTACATTATTATACCTGTTGGTGTGTGTTGTTTTTTTTTAAACGAAAAAGTATATTTACCCTGTGCATTTCTTAAAGGATAGTGAAAAGGTGAAAAATGAATCCATCTTGAAGTTGATGGTTTATTTTTTTTTCTTGGGGGGAGGCGTCATGTGAGAGTACCTTTAAGAAATGGGTGTGTATATAAATATCTGTAGTGAGAGTACCTTTAAGAAATGGGTGTTTATTACTGCAGTGATGTCAGAGAGTGGGTGAAGCTGGGCTGTCTCTGCTTTTTACTTATGCTTTAGTCTTTTTGCTGCAGGGTAAGTTTGGTTTAATTTTAGTTTTGGAGAAGCTGAAATCACAACAGGATGTGTATGAATCTCTGCAAGCTTATGAATGTTCATTTGCTGATTTCAACGTGGGAACTGCTCTCAATAGTGAATTTAAACCTGATCTTTGTGTTAAAAGGGTCTTTTGTCTTAATGCTGTTTGGGAATTTATTAAGGATTGCTTAATGTTGTATTCTTTGGGGGTTGTATTTGAATTGATGGTTGCTAAGATGTTCACTATGTTTTAAAAATGTTAACTTGAGTTCATAGAATAAACATTGTTTTGTTTTTTAAAATACTTTTCCATTTCTGCTGTACCACACCTGTAGAGTGGGCCGTGTGTTTCCCCTACCACAATCTATTAAAAGTTGTGGGTCAGGTGAACTCCATGATACACTCTGGGGTTCTCTAATCCTTGGCCCATAACAACATAATCCTGAAATTTGGTAGTTCCAGTAACACGTTCAAGACACTCTTTTTCAGTCAGGAAGTATCAACACTCAGTTATGTCACTGATCTAGATGCATAGGCAATGAGAACCCAGTTGATTTGGTCATCTTGCTGTGTAACAAAATGGCACCTATGCCATTCTGACTGGCATCAGTCGAAATTTCCGTGGGCTTAGTCGGGTCGAAAAATGTCAAGCTTGGAGCCAGGATCAGCTGTTGTTTAAGATCTAACCATTCTTTATTGTAACGCTGAGTCCATTAAAAATCAGTGTTTTGCTTGATGAGCTGACGTAATGCAGTAGTTCTGGTTGAAAGATTTGAAATAAATTTTTCTCAGAAATTCACAAACCCAAGAAAGCGCAAGACAGCTTTCTTGTCTTTCGCTTACTGCATTGTTTTAATAGCTTAAATTTTATCATCTTCAGGTTTGATGCCATGTGCTGTTATGTTGTCACCAAGAAATTTTAGTGGAGGTGGCAAACATGCTCTTTCGCTCTGTATTCTCGTGAAAATGTTTGAGTCATATCATGTGTACTTTTGCTGTCAATCGACCAGAGATTATGTCATTGCCAAAAACACAAATACCTTCAATATTCTCTGTTGTTTTCTCCATTATGCAATGAAATATTTCTGATGCAGAAATAATTCCGAAGGGCATTCTTTTGAAACAATACCTTCCAAAAGGTGTGTTTAATGTGCAGAGGAGCTTGCTGCAGTCATCAAGCTGCATCTGCCAAAATCCTTGTGAGGCATTTAATTTGGTGAAAATTTTGGCATTGACCATTTCTGACATGATTTCCTCTCTTTTAGGTATTGGGTAATGCTCTCGACGAATATTTTTTGTTGAGGTCTTTAAGATCCATGCATATCCTTATGTCACCAGATGGTTTTTTCACAGACTAGGGAGCACACCCAATCTGTTGGTTGTGTCACCTTTGATATCATTCCTTGAGATTGCAGTCTCGTGAGTTCAGCTTTCAATCATTCTCTGAGAGATGTTGGTACCGGTACTCGTCTTGGTGGATGTATCACTGGCTTGGCATCTTTTTTAAGAAGAATTTTATATTGATATGGTCATGTGCCCATGCCATGAAAAACATCAGGGTATTCTTTCAATAATTGTTGGATGTCATCTTCTATTGTAGATGTCATTGAAGTATTCAGGAAGATTCTCTGAATCAGTTGCAAGTCTTAACATGCCTGAGCACCCAATAGCAAATATCGGTGATCATCCACTATTTCAAATCTTAGCTTTTTGTGAATACCCCTGTTGCTGGCATTTAGATAACATGAGCCATGCAAAATGATTTGATTTCCATTGTAATCTTTCAGTGAACATTCTGCAGCTATGTCGTAGTCACCTGTGATAGTAAACAAGTCCTTGGAGTTGAGTGGATTTCTAACTTAAATGTTATTTGGCTATTGCTGATACATACTGTTGTCATCCATTCATTACTAACGATGTTGACTTGCTGATTCTTTGTTGCTTGAAGAGTTTTCTTAGTTGTGTGAAGAGCTTCCTTTGTTACTTGAAGATGTATTTTTTGCTTGAAGATCAAAAATTTCTGCTTTTGATGCGTCACCCACAAGCAGGCAGGATACAGAACCAAGAACTTCACCCCCTTGTAGAGGGCGGCCTTTAATGATTATACCTGGCCATACCCTTGGACAGCTATGCACCCATGTACTGATAAATCCGCAGATCACCCCCACAAGTGCACTTCCAGGTCTGTCTCGCCCATCTCAAGATCTTCTCCTTATCGAGGAAGAGATGCAGCCTCACCACCATCGCCCTTGGAGGCTCCCCCACCTGTGACCTCCTACTTCATGCCCTGTATGCCCGATACACCGAGGGCCGGTCAAAGCCCCCCTCCCCCATTGCTTCTCCAACATGCTTGCCATTAAATTGGTGGCCTCTGCACCTTCCAAGTATCCCAACAATCCTCAAATTCTGCCTCTTAGAGAGGTTCTCAAGGTCCTCCAGTTTCTCTTTCAGCGTCTTCTGGCTGCTCATCACCATCCCCATCTCCACCACCAGCGAGGTCAGCTGATCCTCATGCTCCACCACCAATTCCTCCACCTTCTGGATCACCAGGCCCTGAGCCTCTTGTCTCTGCTCTACACACTCAATTGCTGCCCTAAGCAGCTCCACCACCTTGGTCAAATCCTCCAAGGCCTTTGTGTGCTGCTGGAATTTGCCATTTAGAAACTCCACCAGCTGCTCTGTTGACCACAGAGGGCATCACTGCCACCTTGCCCTCTGCCATCTTCACTTGTCACACCACAAAAATCTTTCCAGCTCCCACACTCCTCCGCTGATCCATACACCAGAGGAATATTACCTTCCCAGGGCGCTCATATACCTTTTCCCCAGAAACACCACACAACTCTGGTAGGGGAAGAACCTAAAAAGGCAGCATGGTAGCAGTGATTAACACTGTTGCTTCACAGTGCCAAGGAACCTGTTTGAATTCTCAGCTTGGGTCACTGTGCAAAGTCTGCACGTTCTCCCAATGTCTGCATGAGTTTCCTCTGGTGCTCCGGTTTCCACCCATAAGTCCCGAAAGGCGTGCTTGAATTGGACATTCTGAATTCTCCCTCAGTGTACCCAAACAGGCATGGAGTGTGGTGACTAGGGGATTTTCACAGTCACTTCATTGCAGTGTAATATAACCCTACTTGCGACACTAACAAGATTATTATAATAAAAAATGCACCTTTTGAGTGGGAGCCACCACTTATGTGACCACTCACTCCATGGCTGCCTCCGGAAGTTCCCCAGTAATTTCTTTAGTGACCACCCTACATTTAATAGACTTCCTCAAATATGAAACCTATTTTCCACATCTTACCTCTAAAACTTTCATAACCACAGATTGATATCAGGTCAGCTCCTAGCTTTTGCCTTTCTAAAGAGCCACAGCCTCTTCAATTTTTCCCAATGGGTCTAATCTCTCAGTAGATCCTTTTCTCTGCACCTTCGCCAATGCCTCTGTATCCTTTTTTATAAAAATCAGTACTATGCACATTAGCTCTAATTGGTCATCATTATTGCCACAGAATTATTCATGTCAATTGTTCAGCAATTTAATTGTCTTTCACAAGGCTCTAGTAATTCAATTTTATTTTAGGATGAAACTGCATATGAATTAGGAGATTCCCAAATCAGATGCCCCAACATAGGGCTCAAATGGGCACTTTGAAACACATCAAAAATATTATAGTAACATTTGAGGACAGAACTGGAACAGATTGAAGTGGATACAAGAGATGATTTCAAACTATTAGCGCTTTACCATACAATCAAAACGAACGTTGCTGGTACACATTAACTCACCATAGAATGAGTTAACGATCAGTTCTGTCAACATGAAGAGATACTCAGCAAAGACTGATGGTTTGCTGAAGTCATGCTGTCGAAGCATTGTCTTACACTTGGATAGACACAAGAATGCCAAGTTTCAAAAGGATGAACAGTTTATGCTGCACAAGGGGCTGTTTGTTGGCAAATTGGCTCTGATTGGTTAAGAAGTTGCCAAGGCAAATGCAGCATGAAGTTATTGTTTTCCCATTCTTTTGTTTATTCAGAAAGGTGCAGTGTCTGGTAATTGTCCTCTTGCCTGAAGATGACAGACCCTTGCATATGAATATATGTAACTTCCAGTAAGCATGATCTACATTGAAAGCCTGACTGACAATCTTAAATTGGCTGTTAGTGTAATCCTTAGCACACTCGGGATTATTTAGTAAATGCTGCCCAAATGCAGTTTTTGAAGCATTTTGGTTGAGTAGTCAGTATTCTGCCTGCTGTAAACAGAGGATAGTTTGTGCTTTTTGATATGATCTACCAGGCATTGGGATGTACTGTTTACAACAGCACTGAAATCCATATACCACATTACCTTTTTGTGCAGTAGGCATAGCGACCTTTTGCCTTGATAACATCCCATTCAAAGAAAACACCGTTCGTGTTGCCATTGTTCTGCAGCAGCTTCTAACTAGTTTCACCTATTGCGTAAACTTTTTTTTTTAAAAGAGAAGTTAATCCTCTAGGGTAATATGGGGATACTGAGCACTTTTCAAGTCCAAACGTGGCAGCCTTTGGCCCATTCATGAGAATGAGTGATGCACAATGAGCAATAATCTGATTGGGCTAGACATGATCACAGATCCACCCAATTCAGGGTCAAGCTTGCATGTGATCAAATGGCTCAGGCCCCATTTATAACATTACATTTTCTTTTCAATAAACAAAAGCATAGGGGGCAATTTCTCCCTGATACGTCCACACGGCGACATCCGAGCCAACTTGCCAATCAATCAGCACCCCATTTCTTATGCAGTATAAATTGTTGTTTCCTTTGAAATTGGCATTCTTGCATCTGTCCTGGTGCAAGACAAAAAGCTTCAACAGTATGTTTTTTTTAAAGCAATACTGAAATTTTTGCTCTGAAGCGACTAGCTATTTTGTTATTTTCTTGTTTTGTGGGAGCTGGGCTAGATAAGTCAAATGAGTTACTGAGGCTTGAGCTGGGTTTCACAGAAACAATAGTCACTTAACCAGAGACAATGGGCAGAATTTTGCTGACCTCACCCATGTACTAACAGCCCGGTCGTAGTGTGTGGGTGGACACTATGGATGAGGACTGGAAAATTGGGAGTTAGTGGGTGGGGGGAGGGGGGGTTGGAGGCCAGAGCATACATGGGGAAGGCTATTGTGGGCAGTGGGGCACTCAGGGTGATCATGGAGGCAGGAACGCAAGTCCAGGGTGTGTTAAAGTTACTTACGTCCTGAACCCACCGCCTTTCTCTTTGAGGAAGCTGCTGCCTTACTTGAAACCGGGCCAACTACAGCCCAATTCCAAAAGCTGGATGAGGCCTATAGCCTCATTATCATTTTTAACAATGCAACTTGCCTTCTAGGATCGGGTTAGTCACCTGTCTACCTGGCAGCTTCATTTATAGCCAGAAATGGGTGGGGTAGAGATTTGAGACTTTAACCAAGCATTCCCCCCAACACCACTTGACCCAAGCACACCTGTTTTTTTATCCATTTGGAATTCAGCTGAATGTGACATGGAGATATGCAAAAGCGACTCCAGCAGTTTATTAACCTACAGTAATTTGCTGGTTTGCACAATTTAACAGAAATAATTCACCTAAATAGCATTTAGCCCTCCAACAAATCAAATTTATTGTGTTAACAAAGTCAGTTAGAATTTAAACTCAGAACATTTCCTAGTTACAAGGTATTTTAAACAAGAACAAAATACACATGGCATCACATATCTTCCAATGGGATGCATTAGCAATTGTCATTTTCTTTCAGAAACACACAACAGGCATGTGGACGAATCACAAGATAAAGTTGACCAAGGTAACAAACACACAAGAATGGTATTAGTTAAAACTTATCGGGATGGGGCTGTATTTTTCCACTCAAGCAAACTTTTAAACTATCTGCAGTAACTTGCAAAATTAGTTCCGTAAAAGACATAGAAAATTAATATATTCACTAAAAAGGTACGTTTATTTTTTCAAACATTGTTCGTACTCAGTTGTACACCATGTCTTAAAATCGTAGGATTTTCAAGTTACCCGTTTGCAATTCTTTAAAAGCAAGTATAGCTCATATGATTCACTTTTAAAGTTTCAGCGTTAAAGAAAAAAACAGACCAAAAGGTTAATTTCAGTTGATCTGCATTTGGTCCATTTAATACCTAGTGCATATAGAGTACTAGGTTGAGAGTGATCAGGACATTAAAACTTTTAGCCTCCTCCCAGTCAAAACAAATCTAAATTGGTATATACAGTATCTGTATAAATTCATACCACATATGTCTGAGTTGCAGAGGGTTATTTTATAACCTGTAAGCAATGTTGATAATAGCACATGACCTCAGGCCACGACATTCACCAGCATTTCACTGTTCATAAAAAAATCATTTTCTCATTGTACCATTATGGTATAAACAGAATTAGCACCTTGGGAGCAGTGGGATACTGAAAGGTAATATATAGGAGGTAATGAGATGCAGCCAAACCATCCTTCAGCTTTATAATTACATCTTCTGAATTTCTCTAATGTTCTGCATCCCATTGTTTCCAACTTGACAATTCTATACCTATTTACAAATAATTACATGAGGTAAACTTTAACCATTCTGAACTCTGGCAACTGAAAAAAATGTCTGAGTAAATGATCAGTTATAAGGTTTGTTTTACTCGCTGTTGTAAGTTGCTGATTAAAAATTATTGTATTGAGATTTTGGAATGCTGTAAATCGGATGTGTTTTTAATAAAAATGTAGCCAATATTAAAAACCTTTAGCACTAAAATGTTTCTTTAAATCCAAACTTAGACATATTGCTAATTTCCACTTCCAACACATTATGCTAAAAATTAAACTTAATACTTAAAATAATATTTTTAATTTAAAATACTTAATCATAACTGGAAACAAAATCTCAACTTCAAGCAACACAAGAATGTTTTTCTTCTTATCGCCAAGTGACCCAGGTTAAGAAAGGTACATAAATGCAAACAGCCCAGGAGTCATTCAATCAATTCATTGGGATTCTGCACATTATGGCTTAAACCAGAGACCTCCAAAGAATTAGTGACTCAATAAAATTATAGTACAATCTTAGTGCAGAGAAACATCCCACCTCTTCCTACCAGCAGGTTACTGACTTTAATATATTTTAAAATATTTTTAAGTAGAAAACTCACCAGGTTCAGGAATATAAAGCAGAATTTACGAATTAGACCTTGACTGTGGAGCATTTCAATTTGACTCATTGGGAAACATACTCTGAATTGTATAATTTTAAAAACCATCAAGTGATCCTACAATAAATACAAGTCAAGATAACCAGACTGCTTTCTGTGGCATTTCCACACTAGATTTGTTATACACTTGCGAAAACAATGTTTTGTTCAAAACTGCTTAGTTCTGGTGAAACCATCAATCAATACGGAAATTCAAAAAGATCAGCCTCCCACGTTCCCACTTTCAGATCAAATTGCTCTCTTCACCTCAAACCAAAATTTAGGCTCTCAACAAAACATAACATGAAACTAAATTTGGAGTTTTTGAAAGTAGCAGCAAGAAATACTAGGATCTGTGAATTTTGCTGTAGTATTTACCAGGGAGGTTGGTATCCTTTCAATTCATGTTTAATTTTGAAGAAATGGAGCTTGTTTATAGATGTACTGAATTGATGGGTTCTCCTTTCAAAGTTTTAAAATAAATCCTTGAGAGCTATTTTAAGTGATCAAATGGGTTAAACCAATTAAAACCATTATGTCAAGCCCAAAGTCTAACCTACACTGAAAAAGGCACAATCAGATTCATATAAGTTACTCTAGGTAGATTTAACAAATCTTTTCAAAACCAAGTATCAAGACATTAATACAAGGTGCCATTTTTTATCTTGGACACCAAATATTGCAGTGGTTTAACATCAATACTAAATGAGGTATTACATTTTGAACACTGACAACTGCATATTCCCAGAGCAAAACCAATAAAGATTTTAATAGTTTGACAAAATATGTAACTGATCAGATAACCTCAAAAGCAGTGTTGCTTTTAATGCAGCAGTCTGATACCCCTGAAAGAAACTAGGAAAGTTCCAGTAACACCTTTCACAAAACCCAGATATCAGACCACTCACTTAATTCTCAAAAACAAGAACATTCAAAGCTGCTTGCTTGCTGTACAGCATATACAGACCATGAAGGCCATAGAGCAGTTTTAGAAACACCAACACTAATTGTCTTTTAATTTTATAGCATATTTTATGTACATTGTATAACAAATTTTCAACATTTTTATAGTTAATGATTTTCCTGCCTTACATAAAACATCCTAAAATCTGTAAGCATGACTGAACTTAAAAGCATGCTTTTCTGAAAAAATAACTAGTTTTGAAATACAAATCAAACATAACGTCAAATGTTACTGCATCCTTTCCAGTTTTCTAAAATACGAAACAACCATTTGGTTGCCATCGGTCCTGAGTTCACAGTAATAAAAATCAGTACAGTTCCTACAGTTCGGCTCCCGAAAGTATGAGCCACATTTGTGAACAGCTTATACACAAGTATAGCAAATATCCAAGGCTGTATTAAGACATCTTCATTAGTAATTGCGAAGTCTCTCATTTCAATCTGTCTGAGGTTAGCTGACAAAGTTGTATACAAGGAACCTGGGTGTTCCACAATACTCTGTTGCAAAGAGTTTACCATCTGGAGTAGGATCCGAGAATGCAATCTCATCTTTACTCAAATACGATCCATATACGAAATTGCTCCTGCAAAAATAATACATTTATTTTTCTTTTCAATATAGGAGAACGGATTAATTTTAAATAATACAAGTTACTTAACAAAATCTTGAACACTGATGGGGCCAGTTTCATTTACGCAAATATCCTCCCCTCCCCCCACTACAAAACCTCTTCCCTCCAGTATACTCCATGGGGTGGTGGTGCAGCTGGATTAAACTCCTGGGGCTTTCCCACCACTGAGCACTGCCAGTCCTGAAGGCCCGCTCGCCTCGACCAGGGTCTCACACGCTTGTGGCCATGGAGCACAAGGACTAGGCCACCTCCCTCTGGGACTGTGCCACATCACTCAGTGACTGTGTAACCTCCCTCCAGGACTGGCACAGGTCAACCAGTGCCTAGTCAATGCCGACAACGCCCTTAGCCATAATTCTGTGTGACTGGGCCAAATTCTGGAGTGCCGCTGCAATGTCCAGGTGGCCCTGGTACATAGTTGACTGTGAGAGGGCAGCTCTGTCCTGTGCCTCGGCCAGTGCCTGCACAGAGTGCCCCAGGCCTTGGACACCCTGACCCATGGCCGATACCTTTGCCCCAAGGCCTCCACCGCGGACACCACCCGTGCGATGTTGGCCTGAGTGACCCGCATGGTCAGCACTGCCTCTTGCCCGTGCAGGTGATTGGACTCCTTCATCTGCACCTGCAGCCGCTGGATGGTTGCTGACAGCCTCTCATGTAGTCCCTGACTCGGTGTCTGTATCTCGATTATAATGAGACCGCCCTTGCCAGACGCCAGAGACCCGTCTGGACAGCAGATAGACCCTTCGATTGGCACGCCCTCTGATCGTCCGTCCCCTCGGGGATTCCCACCTCCACCTGCTATACCGTGACACGTGTGCGATGCGCACCTGATAGTCCTCCAGGAGCTTCTTTACTCAAGTGCCCAGCTGAGGTGAGCTTCTCTGGGACAGTGGAGGGTGTTGGAGACAGCTGTGACGGGATGTCAGTGTCGTCCCCGGACTGGTGCTCTAAGGTGTCTTGGACTGGTGTTTGGGGGCTCACATCCCTGTCCGTTGCCTCCTCGTCTCTTGAATCTGCTTGGGCTTGGGGACACCACAAGGGCCCGCTTCATGGACAGGTGATCTTGCAAGTCACAAGGCATGATGCATGATTGGATCATGGGTTGGGGCAGTGAGGGTCATGCCACTCACACCATGGGAAACCGCAACGCAGTGGGGTCTCACTTGGTTGCCAGATGCCGACCTGCGCCTCAATAACGGTGTACGGCAGCAGGTGGCAGCCTCCTTCCCACCCCGGGGAACAGGATGGCCCACCTCGCCTCCACAACGTCCAGTAAGGTCTTGAGCTCCGCATCCGCAAACCTGGGTGCTGCTCTCCATGCTGCTATCTTGTTGGCTGAGATGAGTGTGTGTGGGGAGTTGAGTGCTAATCTGCGGCTGCAGCTCGTCAGCCTCTCGAGTGGCAATCCCAGCCCCGGTGAATCGGACACCATTTTTCATTGGAATAGAAATCCACTGATTCAGTCCCAGAGTCAACACATAGTTTCTGTAACAGAGAATCCTGCCCCGTATTCTAGCCATTGCACGGTTGGCAATGATAAGGCCAGCTCATTTTCAATTACCAAGTTTTGATACACACATATTCCATATGACCAAGACGTTTCCTTGAATACTGTTTTAAGATTAGATTACCTTTTCTAGTTATGGATTTCTTTCAATCCTTTGAAAGTTGTTAACTTCACTCTCAAATACAAAAATGAATTTTCATCCTCAATGGATGAAAAGCCAATGTAAATGAACTTTTCCCTGATCCGAATAGCAGCATACGGTTTCCTTCTGAAAAACATCCTTACTAATTTGACAAACAAAACAGAAGACTAAAAGTTTGAGCAATGTAACTTGCATGCACATCTATCGAAACCTACCAAATGTATCCTGTCACACCCCTTACAAGGATGTTTCTCCCGACTTGGGAGTTTGGAGCTAGAATCAGTCTCAAGAGTTGGGAGTGGGTCATTTACCATGAGGTAAGGAGAAATCTATCCACTAAAAGGGTCATGAATCTTTGGAATTCTCTACCTTAGGGAGCTGTGGATGTTCAATTCTCAAGTATATTCTTTGGATACTAAGAGAATCAAGGGATAGGAGAATTATATTGCAAGAAGGAGTTGAGCAATCAAATCATCCATGATCTTATTGAACTGCAGAACAGTTTTCGACAAGTCAAGTGGCTTACTCCTGCTATTTCTTATAAATTTATATTTCATGCTGGACTACCTGGAAGAGAGGTGGGGTACAACTCTATATCCAAGGTAGAATATGCTGCTTCCCATTTTAAATGGGGACATACACAGATGATGCCTTCTCTGCCAAATTATTTCCAGCATTTTCTGTTTCTATTACAGAACATGCAAGGTTGAGAGATCAGAATCTGCTAACTCTAGAGGGCAACAGTAGTTAGAAAGTCTCGTCAGTCGCCTGCTCCAATTTTAAAATGAGGAATCAGCCACATTTGCTGACATCAATATGATTTAAACTAATGGTCAGAAATGATAATTGTCATTACAGAAGTCATATTTGTTAGTTTCAAAGTAGTAAGTACAGCAAAGGTCAAGAAGAATAATCGAGTGACTGACCGAACCATATGTTAGCACTTAAGGAAAACGAAGGAGGTGTTAAAGAATGACATCTGAATAGGTTCCTGTGGTCGGCTTGGGGCCAATCGTGTGCGCGAGTGTTAACCCCAGCCGACAGGAAGTTTGCATGGGCCCTGGGAGGAGGGCCCCTTGCAGTGACACCAGTGAGCCGCAGCGTTAAGACCTATTGTATAGTATTCTGTGCCTGTGACTTAACTGCCTTTGCCTTTCATCAATAAACCCCTTTGTTAACTACTGGAAGCCTCCTGTGTATGTCTCGAGCCAACACATTGATGATGTTGTAAAAGTTTTCAATCACAGCTGACAGTTGTCGTGAATGGAGGGGGATGGAGAGAAAGGAAGGAACAATTGAAAAAGTACAGAAGCTCCAGCAAGAGTCAGAATCATTTCAATCGTGAATGAAAATGCCGATCATTGGTGAACTCGACCTATTTGACCCAGGAGTTGAGGATTGAAGTCAGTACATCGAATAGCTCAGTTTTCTTCTACAGCAAACAAGGTCACAGGCAAGGTCAAGCAGGCAAGGTCAAGCAGAAGGTGGAACTTCTGACAGTTCCCAGGCCCCAAACATATAATTTAATTACGAACTTCACGTCCCCAGAGGCACCCAAGTCAAAGACCTTTGACCAGATAGTAAAATTAGTTATATAACATTTCAACCCGAGGCCCTTAATTTTCCTGCAATGTTTTAAGTTTAACCCTACTGAGAGGGATCATGGAGAGTCTGTCTCAACCTTCAAAAGCCAGGATTTACCAGTTTGCTCAGCACTGGGTTCGGGACCCTGCTTAATTACATGTTGCACGATTGCTGGTTTGTGAGATATACAACATTAATATCCAGAAGAAGCTTTTGGCAAAGACCACGATTACGTGGAAAAAGTGATGGATATAGTTCAATAACGCAGTGCACCGAAAAAGGCGCAGCAGAGTTCCAAAGCATGTCTGAAGGGGAGTTAACAGTATGGGGAAGCATGGCCGCGAGGTCTGCGGTGGGATCAACAGGCACAGCACAGAATCAGACACGGTCCTTGGGACCGGACCGAAACCCAAGGAGCGGGAAGAAGTGGGACATCAACCCAAATCCAAGGTGGACTGCTGTCGTTTCGACGGAGACGATCCCCAGGAGACCTGTCATATTCATGAGTTTACCTACTTCTGATGTACATTCAAGTACGTTGCCAAGTGAGGCAAAGCACACCAATGCAAAAACATAAGCAGCAGCAGTCCACAGTGCCACATAGTGGAGAAGAGCTCTGAAGGAGAGCATGCAATGTATCGGTTGAATGCAGTCCAATTGAATAAGATGGCTCCAATTGAAATTATCTTATGAGTAAATGGTAAACCCCTCAAACTGGAAGTAGACGCCGGGGTTCGGTGACCGTAGTGGGCGAGCAGACTTTCCAATATCTTTGTGCAGAAACTCAGTCTTTAAGCTTTAAAGTACTACAGTCAAGCTTTCACCATTTTGAAGATCCATGGAAAAGCCAATACCCCAGTGGCCTACAGAGGGCAGGAGGCCAATCTGTCTTTGGTTGTCGTGGAAGGACATAGAACCAGTCTGTTGGGAAGAGGCTGGTTACAAATGATTGGAAAATGGCTTTCCAGTGGTATCCTCCAGGATGTCTTAAGGAGCCATGAAGACATCCTCTACAAGGAACTGGGCCGGATTATGGCCGCAAAAGCCAAATTGTATGTCAACCCGGATTAGATGGCTAAGTTCTTCAGAGCCAGACCAATGCCATACGCATTGCATCAGAAGGTTGAAGCAGAGCTAAGAGATTGGAAGAGCAACGTATAATCAAGCTGGTTCAGTTTTCAGAGTGGGTGGTTCTGATAGTCTATGTCCTTAAACCTGATTGTTCGATAAGGATTTGTGGGGACTGACCATAAATCAAACTGCCGAGGTAGACCGGTATCAGATTCCCCAAATCAAGGACTTCTATGCCAAGCTGGCGAGGGGGGGCTTACCTATTCAAAATTGGATCTCAGTTATGCCTACCTGAAACTAGAGTTGGATATGGCGTCTCAGAGGTTTGCTACAATCAATATCCACAAAGCCTCGTCCAGTATACCAGACTGCCGTTCAACATTGCTTCAGCCTGTGCTATCTTCCAACGCAGGATAGAAAATCTCCTCTCTGGAATTCTCACGGTGATGGTTTATCATGATGACATGCTAGCGACAAGCGCTACACCAGAAGAACACATGGCCCTCCCAGAGAAAGTATTAAAAAGAGGTTTTGTGATGTAGGGTCCACTTAAAAAGGTGCAAAATTTACTTTTCAGGTCTCAGAAGTGACGTACCCTGGATTTTGCAAAAATGCAACAGAGTTGCAGCCCTGGAAGAAAAGGTCATGGCTATACAAAACGTCCATCCACCCAAAATGGCAGTGAGCTTAAATCCTTCCTCAGTATGGTGAATTATTATGGGAGGTTTATTTTGAATTGAGCCACAACATTGGCACCAGCAATTAGGGAAGAATCAGCGATGGCAATGGAGAGCCCCAAAAGAAGTTTTCAGAGTTGCGAGGCAAGCATTAGAGTCTTCAAACTTCTTGGAAAACCCAATGGTGCTTACATGTGATGCATACCCCTACGGCATGGGAGTTTTGTCCCACAATGTGAGATGGTTCGGAGCGCCCCATCGCCTTTGCCTCAATTAGCCTTTCAGAAGCAGAATTAAACTATGCCCAATTTGCGAAGGAGGGCTTAGCGGTTATATACGATGTGAAGAAATTCCCCCAGTATGTGTACGGTTGATGGTTCGACATAAGTAACCGACCACAAACCATTACTGAACCTATAACGGGAAGAAATTCCCATGCCGCCTATAACCTCGGCAAGGGTGCAGCATTGGGCTTCGCTGCTGGCAGCCTACAACAATGCTGTCCAGCACCAACCTGAGATGCAAATTGCTAATGCGAATCCATTAAGCGTCTGCCCCTACACAAGAGCGTTCCACCACCATCTGTACCCCAGGAGATCATTCTGGCTTTAAACTTCCTAAACACATTGCCAGTGGCCACTGGGCACATCTGCAACTAGACACAAGGAGAGTCTATACTTTCAAAGATTAAACAAATTATACAATCTGGCTAGTGTTACGAGAAGTCTGACAGCGGAGGCCCTACTTCACTCATCAGGATGAACTAACATGTGAAGAAGGCACGATCATAGAGTCATAGAAGTCTACAGCACAGAAAAGGCCCTTTGGACCATCGTGTCTGAGCTGGTCAAAAACAACCACCTATTCTAATCCCATTTTCCAGCACTTGGCCCATAGCCTTGTTTGCCTTGGCATTGCAAGTGCATATCTAAATAATTCTTAAATGTTAGGGGGATCTCTGCCCCCACCACCCTTTCAGGCAGTGAGGTCCAGGTTCCCACCATACTCTAGGTGAAAAGGTTTTTCTGACAGCCCCTCTGAACCTCCTGCTCCTTACCTTAAACCTATGCCCCCTCGTCATTGATCTCTCCACCAACAGGAAAAGTTTATTCCTGTCTACTATAACTATGGCCCATATAATTTTTGCATTTCAATCATGTCCCTCCTCAGTATCCTGTGCTCCAAGGAAAACAACCCCAGTCTATCCAATCTCTCTTCAGAACTAAAACTCTCCAGCCCAGGCAACATCCTGGTAATCTGCGCTGTAGTCTTTTCAGTGCTATGACATCCCTCCTATAAAGTGGATTCCAGAACTGCACACAATATTCTAGCTGTGGCATAATCAATTGCTTTATACAGTTTCAGCCCTCCCTGCACTTAAAGCTAAGTATACCAGACACCTTCTTAACCACTTTATTCACCTGCCCTACTAAACTTAAGGAACTGGAGTACATGCACACTAAGGTCCCTCTGATTCTCAGTGCTTCCCAGAGTCCTGCTATCATCATGTATTTTCTTTCTTGTTTGTCCTGCCCAAGTGCATCACCTCACACTTATCTGGATTGAAAATTGTGAAATTTACACCCAAGTTTCTAGAGAATTGTGGTATTATAAGTATGCAGTAATAATTCCTAAACAGGATTACTCAAGGACAGGGGAAAGAATCTATGCATCAGTATTGGTGAATGGTGAGTCTGGGGAAGGATGTATAGATAGTGTGGTCACATTGAGATCAAAAAGGAGGTGATGTTGGGCGTCTTGAAAAACATTAAGGTAGATTAGTCCCCAGGACCTGAGATCTACCCCACTGAGGGAGGCAAGGAAGGAAATTGCTGGGGCCTTGACAGAAATCTGGATTCTCACTGGCTACAGGCGAGGTCCCAGAGGACTGGAGAACAGCTAACGTTGTTCCTTTGTTTAAGAAGGGTAGCAAGGATAATCCAGGAAATTACAGGCCAGTGAGCCTTGCATCAGTTGTAGGGAAATTATTGGAGAGGATTCTTCGAGACAGGATTTACTCCCATTTGGAAACAAGTGGACGTATTAGCGAGAGGCAGCATGGTTTTGCGAAGAGGAGGTAGTGTCTTATTAACTTGATCAAGTTTTTTGAGGAAGTGACGAGGATGATTGATAAAGGTAGGGCAGTGATGAAGGTAGGGCAGTGGAGGTTGTCTGCATAAACTTCAGGAAGGCCTTTGACAAGGTCCCTCATGGCAGACTGGTACAGAAGGTGAAGTCACATGGGTTCAGAGGTGAGTTGGCAAGATGCATACAGAACTGCTTGGTTCTAGAAGACAGATGGTAGCAGTGGAAGGGTGCTTTTCTGAATGGAGGTGTTCCACAGGATCAGTGCTGGACTTTTGCTGTTTGTCGTATATATAAATGATTTTGAGGAAAATGTAACTGGTCTGATTAGTAAGTTTGCGGACAACAAATGTTGGTGAAATTGCAGATAGCGATGAGGACTGTCAGAGGATACAGCAGGATATAGATCGGTAAGAGACTTGGGCGGAGAGATGGCAAATGGAGTTTAATCCAGTCAAATGTGAGGTAATGCATTTAAGAAGGTCTAATATGGGTGGGAAGCAAACAGCAAATGGCAGAACCCTTAAGAGCCTTGACAGGCAGAGGGATCTGGTTGTACAGGTCTCCAGGTCACCGAAAGTGGCAGATGGAGAAGGTAGTGGTGGTGGGGGGGGGGGGGGGGGGGAGGGTTCGTTATGGGGGTTTGATGGCTAGCTAAGGCCCAAAACCAAACTGTAAATAAATGCCTATAAACATGTGCCTCGGCCATATTGGGGAATGTAAAATATGTAAGCCGGCTAAAGGGGGCGGCCACAGTTGTTATTACGAAGATGCTTACCTGTAAATATACATGTTAATTTTTGCGTGTTTTTTTTTCTCTCTAATAAGTTGTTATTTGTTCAATATAAAATATGAAAACTCAATAAAAAACATTAAAAAAAAAAGAAGAAGGCTTATGGCATCATTGTCTTCATTAGACGGGGTATTAAGTATAAAAATTGGCAAGTCATGCCACAGCTGCATAGAACATTAGTTGGGCCACGTTTAGAATATAGTGTTTAATTCTGGTCGCCACACTACCACGAGGATGTGAAGGCTTTGGAGAGAGTACAGAAGAGATGTACCAGGATGTTGACTGGTATGATGGGTATTAGCTATGAGAAGAGGTTGGATAAACTTGGTTTATTTTCACTGGAATGACGAAAGTGGTGGGGCAAGCTTATAGAAGTCTACAAAATTATGAGGGGCATGGAAAGTGGTAGTCAGAGCTTTTTCCGAGGGTGTAAGAGTCAATTCCTAGGGGTCATAGATTTAAGGTGCGAGGGGCAACGTTTAGAGAAGATGTGCGAGGGAATTTTTATTTTTAACACAGAGGGGAACGGGTGCCTGGAACTCGCTGCCGGAGGTGGTGGAAGCATGCACGATAGCATGTGCGATTAAGGGGTGTCTTGACAAATACATGAACAGGGTGGGAATAGAGGAATATGGGCCCCGGAAGTTTAAAAGGTTTTAGATTAGACAGGCAGCATGGTGAGTGCAGGCTTGGAGGGCTGAAGGGCCTGATCTTGTGCTGTACTTTTCTTTGTTCTTTGTAATACTTTGAAGTCAGAGGTACATATGTGTAATTAGTTTACAAATCAGCAAACTCAAAGGGGGATTGTGCTAGTGGTTTGTATGCCAGTGTTCAATTGGAAGAATGACTAATAAGCGCACCATTAATCTGTTTCAGTTAAGCTTGAAGAATACAGTATATATAAATCCAGCATAGTGAGAAAATATAAAAACATATAATATACACACACACACAAAATTACCTGAGGCAATCAGTCATTCTTGTAGCAATTGCTTTCCGCCGCATCAAACTGAAGACCCATACCCTACTTATTCCACAAATTGCAGGTTCTGGATTGGTTGAACAACACCACGCTCGCTGGCGTTCGAGCATAATTGCATCATTTGACGACTGCTGAGTGGCTTTATCTGCTATAACTCTGAAGCCCTGTAAAAGTTGAACAGCAAAGAGATTTCATTTCCATGGATTTAAGCTGAACTATTTTTTTCTCTGAAGAGGATGAATAACCATGTTACCAGTTTAAGTTACTAGATAAGGTGCTAATGAGAGGGCTAGAAAAAGGAAAATTAAAAACATGCCTTAGATAAACAAAACAACTACTTATAAGCAGTCACTACATTCAAGATATAAAATGGAATACAAGTTTTGAATATTTTTTTAAAAAGTTAAAATATACAAACCTGTTGTATATGTTCTGCAATTAAACAGCCAGCTACTTTTCGATCATTAGAAATGAAAAGAAGTGTTTTTGTCCTAGAAGGACACTTCAGTTCTGCGTGCTGAAACCCAAGGTCGTTATCAACCACTTCACGAATCTCTTCAACCTGCGGTAAATATACTAGTCTTAATATATAAATGTAACTGAATTTAGCTTTCAATGTTCTTTATATACATAAGAACATAAGAACTAGGAGCAAGAGTAGGCCATCTGCCCCCTCGAGCCTGCTACGCCATTCAATGAGATCATGGCTGATCTTTTGAGGACTCAGCTCCATTTTTCGGCCTGAACTCCATAACCCTTAATCCCTTTATTCGTCAAAAAACTCTCTCTCTTTATCTTAAAATCATTTAATGAAGAAGCCTCAACTGCTTCACTGGGCAAGGAATTCCATAGATCCACAACCCTTTGGGTGAAGAAGTTCCTCCCAAGCTCAGTCCTAAATCTACTTCCCCTTATTTGAGGCTATGCCCCCTAGTTCTGCTTTCACCCGCCAGTGGAAACAACCTGCCCGCATCCTTCCTATCTATTCCCTTCATAATTTTATATGTTTCTATAAGATCCCCCCGCATCCTTCTAAATTCCAACGAGTACAGCTCAGTCTACTCAACCTATCCTCGTAATCCAACCCCTTCAGCTCTGGGATTAACCTAGTGAATCTCCTCCGCACACCCTCCAGCGCCAGTATGTCCTTTCTCAGGTAAGGAGAGCAAAACTGAACAGAATGCTCCAGGTGTGACCTCACTAACACCTTATACAATTGCAGTATAATCTCCCTAATCTTAACCTCCATCTCTCTAGCAATGAAGGACAAAATTCCATTTGCCTTCTTAATCACCTGTAAACCAACTTTTTGCAACTCATGCACTAGCATACCCAGGTCTCTCTGCACAGCAGCATGTTTTAATATTTTATCATTTAAATAATAATCCCTTTTGCTGTTATTCCTACCATAATGGATACCCTCACATTTGTCAACATTGTATTCCATCTGCCAGACCCTAGCCCATTCACTTAATCTATCCAAATCCCCCTGCACTTACAGTATCCTCTGCACTTTTTGCTTTACCACTCATCTTAGTGTCGTCTGCAAACTTGGACACATTGCACTGGTCCCCAACTCCAAATCATCTATGTAAATTGTGAACAATTGTGGGCCCAACACTGATCGTTGAGGGATACTACTAACTACTGATTGCCAACCAGAGAAACACCCATTAATCCCCACTCTTTGCTTTCTATTAATTAACCAATCCTCTATCCATGCTAATACTTTACCCTTAATGCCATGCATCTTTATCTTATACAGCAACCTTTTGTGTGGCACCTTGTCAAAAGATTTCTGGGAATCCAGATATACCACATCCGTTGGTTCCCCATTATTTACCTCACTGGTAATGTCCTCAAAAAATTCCACGAAATTAGTTAGGCACGACCTGCCCTTATGAACCCATGCTGTGCCCAATGGGACAATTTCCATCCAGATGCCTCGCTATTTCTTCCTTGATGATAGATTCCAGCATCTTCCCTACTACCGAAGTTAAGCTAACTGGACTATAATTACCCGCTTTCTGCCTACCTCCTTTTTTAAACAGTGGCTTAACATACAAGATAAGCAATCCTAAGTAAGCTTGCACACATTGAATTTCTATTGTTTACATACATCTTGAAAGTCACAAATTTTTCAAATAAAACGCAAAAGCTAGAAACAAGAAAATAAAACAGAAAATACTGGGAATATATAGCAGGTCACTCAGCAGTTGACTGCAGGTTGTTTCATGAAAATTGCAGGCCTTACAGCATCTGTGGACAGTAAGAAGTCTTACAACACCAGGTTAAAGTCCAACAGGTTTGTTTCAAACACGAGCTTTCGGAGCACTGCTCCTTCCTCAGGTGAAGCAGCAGTGCTCCGAAAGTTCGTGTTTGAAACAAACCTGTTGGACTTTAACCTGGTGTTGTAAGACTTCTTACTGTGCTCACCCCAGTCCAACGCCGGCATCTCCACATCATGGAAGCATCTGTGGAGAGAAGGGAGCTAACGTTTGAGTCTGGGTGACTCAAACAGATCTATACTGTGAGGGAGGGGGGGTGGCACACTGGGGCGGAATAAAGGGCCAGTGATAGGTGGTAATTGACAAAGATGTCATGGAGAAAGACAAAGGGAATGTAAATGAAGGTGATTAGGGCCAAGGTTGATGATGATAGCGGCACATAAAAAGAGATTAAAATGTGTTAATGGAAGAACAAAGGTAAACAGTGTGTCAAAGGGCAAATAGGAACAGGGAACAGATGGCCCAAGTGGGGGACAATGGCGAGGGAGAAACAGAGCAATGGAAAAAATGAAAATAAATTGATAGAAGTTGAACTCAATGTTAACTCCGGAAGGCTGTAACGTGCCTAGTCGGAAGATGAGGTGCTGTCCCCTCCAGTTTGCGCTGGGCTTCACTGGAACATCACAGCAGGCCAAGGATGGACATATGGACATGAAAGAAGGATGGCGAGTTGAAACTGAATCGATCTGTTTTTCCCTCCCAATCGTCCCCACTTACCCCAACCAAATTCGGCCACCTGCTCCCTGTTCCCCTCGTTGCTCTTTGCCACACTGCTTACCTTTGTTCTACCATTAAAACATTCTAATCCCTTTGTGTTACACTATCAGCACCTTTCTTATCCTTAATCACCCCCTTTTGCATTCCGTCTTTCTGGCCACGGCATCGTTGTGAATCTCCACCTATCACTGATGCTCTATCCAGCACCACTGCTCTACCACCCCCCACAACATCCGCAGTAACTTGCTTTTATTTTTGTTGCATGAATGTATTGGATCAAATTTACAAAATATCTTAACAGAAACTTTTTTTTAAATAAAGTTATAGTACCCAATTAATTTTTTCCAATTAAGGGGCAATTTAGTGTGGCCAATCCACTTAGCCTGCACATCTTTGGGGTATGGGGGGGCGAAACCCACGCAAACACGGGGAGAATGTGCAAACTCTACACGGACAGTGACCCAGAGCCAGGATCGAACCTGGGACCTCGGCACCGTGAGACAGCCGTGCTAATCCATAACGCCACCATGCTGCCCTATCTTAACAGAAACTTAACTACAATGTTTTGATTGGATAAATCATGTTTTGCAAGTTATTTTATGGGAGTCTTGAAGTCTTGATCAATTTAAGAAACAGCAGTAGAGCATTTTCCTTGTAAAGTGCACCAAATTATATAAACAAAGCAGAATGGCAATACAGAAAAAAGATACCTTTCTGAGGGCATATTTTGGATCATCAGGAAGAACCATTATTATTTTACCATCAGGATATTCACCTAAAATTCTCTCCTTCTTCCAGCCCTGGTTAAAAAAAAAATCAGAATTTAAAATAGGTAAATTTTAAAATGATAATTTAGCATAAAAATAAAAGTATTTGTACAAATTGTGAAACATCTGGGGCGTGATTCTCCGAGCCCCGCGCGGGGCCAGAGAATCGGCATAACCGCGCCACGATGCCGGCGCGCGATTCTCCGAGGTGCGGAGAATCAACGCCATTTGCGCCGGCGCGTTTGACGCGTGCCAGCATTGGGCCCCTGGAATTCTCCGGCCCGGATGGGGCGAGCGGCCGCGCAGATACAACAGAGTCCTGCCAGCGGCGTTCACCCCTGGTGCTGCAAGCGGGAACTCTGCGTGAAGGGTCGGGCGCCGGCTTGTGGGGCGGGGAATAGTGCTCCTTCACCTGGGTGGGTCTGGCCCACGATCTGGGTCTCTCTCCCCACCAGACCTACTTTGTTACGCGGCCGGACCCTGACCCCCGACGCCATGTTGAGTCGGGGCCGGCACGCTGAAGAAGTCCCTCGCACATGCGCAGGTTGGCGCAGCCCAACTACGCATGCGCGGGTTGGCGCGGTGCCCATTTGGCGCTGGGAAGGGTGGCTGGAGCAGCGTGAACCGCTCCAGCGCCGTGCTGGCCCCTTGTGGGGGCCAGAATCGGTTGTCCCCGCGCCCGTTTCACACCGTCGTGAAACGCAACGGCGCGAACACTTGGTCTCCATTTTGGAGAATCGCCCCCCTGGTCTTGTAGCCAGTTGATGTACAAGTATTAAACAGAGGGCTTAAAGGTGAAGGTGCTAACTGGCATGATTTATTGATTCAATTTGAGGCATTAGGATCAACACAGGGGCTGGGAAAACAAAACACCAAACTACAAGGGCAGTCCTACAACATGTATCAATGAGGAAAATTCTGCCAGTCCAAAAGACACAATGATTGTATCCAATACTTTAGTATTTTTGTGACTAAAACAATACAGAAATTAGTCTTTTCCTAGTAGAAATCACAATTTAAAAAGAATAAATCTTTCATATTCAAAGTGCTTCCCATCTCCAGTATTGGTATATTTTAAACACAACAGGTTCAAGAGGAAACAGTTGTACGCTGCACTATGAGAAACTGCAAGGTGGCAATGAATGCAACTGAAATCTGCTTCACGCCCCCCCCCCCCCCCCCCCCAATTCATATGCTTGCCCATACTGAAAGGATGGTGCTTTTCTTGGAAGGGAGAGGGAAGAGGAGAAAAAAAAAATCAGACGGGTATTCAGCAGGTCACATGTTGAAATACACTTTTAAGGGACTGCAGCATGCCATCACTAGAAGGGGTGTCACGTGATCCAGTCTTATTTCACATGGGCCTGTGAGCAGGACAGTTTTGCTGCTGACATCTTCAAGCTTTCTACCCATCCATGGAGAACATCTATGACTAGATGTTGGTAAAGTTAGCATAGATATAGTATCGTATAGTACTGTGCCTAGCCTAAATAAACAAAGCCATAATTCATTTCATTATGTGATTAGTGCTTTTATAACATTATATAAAAACATGGGGCGCGATTCTCCGCTCCCCCACGCCGGGAGAATCGCGGGAGGGCCGGGCGAATCACGACACACCGCCCTGGCAACCCCGGCAATTCTCCCACCCCCCCTAAAATGGCGTGTCGCGTTTTGCGACACACCGCTCGGACAATCGCTGCTCGCCGTTTCTCACGCCGATTGGTGATTCTCCGGCCCGCATGGGCCAAGCAGCCTGACGAACCCGACCGGTTCACGCCGGCTTCAACCACACATGGTCGCTGCCGGCGTGAACATTGTGCGACTGGCAAGTGTGGGGCCTGTGGGGGGGCGGAGGGAGGATCGAGCACCACGGGCGTGCTCATGAGATATCTGGCCCACGATCGGTGCCCACCGATCGTCGGGCCGGCATCTCTAAAGGACGCACTCTTTTCCCTCCGCCGCCCCGCAGGATCAAGCCGCCATGTCTTGCGGGGCTGACGTCACTTATGCGCCGCCGGCCGTGTCATTCCCGGCGCGCCGCCTTGACGCAAGCGCCACGGCCGGGCGCTCGGGATTCACGCGCCGCCGCTCCTAGCTCCCGGGGGGGGGGGGGGGAAGAGAATAGGGGGCGTCGGCCGTTTCTGAGAATCACGCCCAGTGTGTTCAGCAGTGGTCAAACAGCATGGCATCAAGATTAAATACAGGGTAAACAGCCTTCGATCGTCCGACATGACATGAGGCAACCCTTGACATTTTGGTCAGATTGCAACTAAGTCACACCGTCAGTGTTGCAACTGCAGTGTGCTGGACTGCGCAGAAAAGTTCAGCAAACAGTGCAGAGACAGGCTCAAAAAGAGCTGGTAAGCAGACATATTCCTTGTAGTGAGCTTGCAGTCCATGGCCTGTCAATTCAGTGAATGGGTTAGCATGTCAGAGAGATCAGAATAGAGTTAGCTTAGTCAGGAGAGACAAGGGATCAGCATGTGGGCCAGATCAAAGCGAATGAGAAAACAAAAAAAAAACAAAGCTGTAATAATAATTAAGCCAGAGAGGGTTGTGATTTTAATGGATAGCTTTGGGAGTTGCTGAACAATAGACTAAATAAAAATGCACCTAGCAATTGGGAATGACGGTCTACATATGCAGAACACATCAATATTAACAGAACAAGAGCTAAAAGATCCCCAAAAGATACGGAATACATTGGAAGACTGCTTAGGAATCAGGTTAAACTTCATATTTATCCATTACAATTTGTGCCCTTTCAACAGAAGTCTACAGAATCCGTAGGCCACTTCGTCAGCAGAGAAAAGGGTACATTGTGACTTTTTTCCCCCCAAACACCGAGCTAGCAGACAGAATTGTTGAGTTGATGATCGTCTCCATTCCCATGGAAGTATTCTAGAACAATCTGCTAGAGAATCCCAAAATGTATAGCATCAACACACACTCAAGGATGGATGCATGTACGAAGCAATTCTCGCAGGTAGAAAAAGCTTACAGCTCCGGAGCACAACACTAATTGTTGATGTGCTCACTAAAATACCCAAACCCTAGTATTAACATATGCAAGGTGTTGTCTTCTGCATTCACCAAGGAAATGCCTAGCTTTCTACCAATTCTGCAAATCATGTAGCAGAAAGAGCCATTTGTAGCAGCAGTGAACTGGAGCAAGGTAAATGCAGCTACAAAAAGCATGCATTGATCCAAAAACAAAACGTACACAATAGATACCTTTAAGCAACAAGAACGACCGCCTGGTATCCAGTCAGAAACATGCACAAAGAGATTGACAAACCAGATGATGACAAACGGTGTACGTGACAAGGCAAAGAATGTTGAACACGTTTCACAGTTAATCCCAAGGAAAACATAGATTCCATTACTCTGTCCAAAGTGTTTGCCAAGATCAGAATTATCTGCCCAAGAAAGTTGGTAACTTCCTTCTTGGTCAAGGCTAACAAAGGGGAAAGTGCCAACATGCTAACAAATATGTATCCACAGACAAGGAAGGCCATGGCGAAACCTACTACTGAGAGACTTTCAGCATACAACAGTTTACTAATTACATGCAGAATCCAGAGTCCATAGTCTTGGAAGTGCAAGTACAATCAATTCTCCTGGAGGTGACAAATGTTTTACATTGTGGAAACTAAAGGCCCAGTGATTATAACTCTACCAGCATGCCATGAACTCACACTGGTCATAATCCATGGAATTGGTCAGACGTCATATCAATAAAAATTATTATGGTAGATTAACCTCAGAAACTACTCCCATCACCTCAGTTCACGACTCATCAAAATATCCAGAATGTTTTGACAAAATTGGCAGTCTCAAGGAAGCTGCAACAATGTACTTGCAGGAGAATGCAAGTCAATTGATCCCCCACATAAATGCAGCATCCACAGTCAAGACAAATTGAAGGTCAAACTAGACAAAATGAAGAAAGACAGAACCATTAGAAGAATGCAAGAGCACACAGACTGGTACAGCTCGCTTGCATGTGTCATAAAGAAGGACACGTTACTCTTCTCTAAGGTTGATGCCAAGCATGGTTTCTGGACCATGCTTGGTTTCTTCATCTTGCAGAGAAGTCCCATTTCAATGATACTGTTTCCAATTACTTATTTTCAGGCTGTCAGCCAGAATCTCTTTCAAGCTCACGTGGACAGGCACTGTGCCAGGATGCATCTGTATCGTTGATGACTTTGGCATTGAGGGAAGAACAAAGCAAGAGCAGGACCATAATCTACACTTATTGTTGCAAGTGTTAAGTAATGAAGGATTGATATTCAACAGTCTAAAATGTGCCATCAACGTGCAGGGAGGTCCATTTCTTCGGTTCTATTTTTTTCTAGTGATGGCATACATCCCGATTAAAGTAAAAAAAACAGGATATGAAGGCCATGCCAACTCAAGATGTGGACTATCCTCCAAGATGTCTTGGTCTCTTTAATTTTCTGTCTCCATACATTCCTAATTTTACTCAAATATCATCATCATCAAGAGAAATGCTGAGAAAGGATTTTCTTTCCTGTACCTCAAAGATCATTAATACTTCTTCACAACTTGAAACATTAATTATCAGAAGCACTGACGTAGCAATTTTAATGTACTCGGGACACCACCATCTTGGAGATAGATGCCTCACAAAGGTTTAGGAGCATGCTTACTACAAAAAAGACTAACTGATTAAATTTGCTTCAGATCTCTGTTTATAATACAATCCAACTACTCCAAAATAGAATGGGAAACATTAGTTTTAGTGTTTGGAATCATACATTTTCATAACTCTCTATTTGGCAAAAGATTTGTGGTAGAGACCCCCCCTACAAGTCACTGGAGATAATTTGGCAAAAACCATTGACCAGTGCATTGCCAAGACTGCAAGCTCTCTTGATAAAGATTCACGGTTATAAGTGTGAAATTAGGTACAAGCCAGGTAACTTGATGGTCCCATAAATACTGCCCAACCCAGTGGAAATGGAAGATATATCCTTAGACTTACAAGTTAACTTCACTAGATGATGTTCTCCAAATTGATCTGATACATTTTGCCCAACACAAATGCCAACAGCTACAAGAAGGAACGGCAAAAGATTTCTCACTGCAGAAACTGCTGATAACTATCATTGAAGGATGGCCATATTCAATTCAGCTTGTCCATGAACACAAGACCATTTTGGCTTTACCAGGTCAAGCTAGGCATCTCCTGGAGAGCAATTTTTAAAGGCAGGCAGATCACCATACCGAATCTTTGCGATCTGATATTCTTCAGCAGCTTATTAATTGCTCAAAAATGGACACAGACCGGATGAGAAGATTCATAAGAGACACAGCCGATTGGTTAGGTATGAACTATTACATTGAAAAAGTTGTTTGGTAGTTCAGATCTTGAGTATTGCTGAAGAAGACACGACAAACGTTTTGTCCCGCACTCGCAGGGCATCTTGCAAAAATACCGATAGAGGGGAAAAAACAATTCATGCAGTATAAATTGTTATTTGTCTCTTAGATCAGTAATTTTGCCAAGTGAGGGGCAGCATGCGGCACAGTGGTTAACGCTGGGACTGCAGCGCTGAGGACCCGGGTTTGAATCCCGGCCCTGGGTCACTGTCCGTGTGGAGTTTGCACATTCTTCCCATGTCTGCGTGGGTTTCACCCCCACAACCCAAAGATGTGCTGGTTAGGTGGATTGGCCACACTAAATTGCCCCATAATTGGAAAAGGAAAATAATTGGTTACTCTAAATTTATAAAAAGATTTTTTGCCAAGTGGCCAGATGAGTGCAAACCAAAAAGCTTCGAAGGAGACAATGACACTGAGGTTTTCGTCAAGAAGTGCGAGGCTTGTCAAGAGCATCTTCCAAGTCGGCTTCCGGTGTGCACGATGGAGTAAGTGGTCACACACAAGGCAGCTCCTGCCCAAGGTTACAGAAAAGAGCTCTTTTTTAAGCAATACGGGGTGGAATTTTGATGAAAAGGCGTAGGTGAATGTTGGAGGAGTACTTTCCCCCAGGAATGGTATGTTTCTTGGTTACCAGACCTGCAGAAACAGTGAAAGATTTGGCTGAAGCTACAGCAAAGATAAAAGCTTCTTCCAGCATGCAGGTGGGGGAAGGGCGAGCTTAAAGGCCTCAAGCTGACTTGAGGGCCTTTATGAAAGCTGAATTCTAGCAGCAGAGGGAACAACTGTGAAAAGATCTCACCAAGGCCATTGAAGAAGCGGTGACGGCTGACTTCCGGTGACGGCGGGTGGGAGGCAGCCACGCATTGGAGGGCTCCCGTTCGGGAACGGCATTGTCGGGGATTGATGCCCGGTCCTAGGGGCAGCAAAGGCGGTGAAGGCCAGGAGAAAGTACAGGGAAGGGATATGTCGAGGTCCAGTAAGAAAACGGCTGTGAAAACAACTGAAAGTTCGTCGGGGAGTAGAAAGGTCACCGCGGGGTCACCAAGGAAAATGGAGGCTGGAGCATCAGGGGAGGCCGCATTGCTTACGGCTGAAGAAATAACTACGGTAATGGCTGCGGAATTCAAAAGGCATTTACAAAATACATGGAGACAATAAGGAAGGAGATGAAGGAGGTTTTGAGTGTGCTGGTGGAGGAGGCGATTTCCCCGGTGACGACGGTGGTGGCGAGTGCAGTGGCGGAGGTGCGGGAGCAAGGGGAGGCGCTGAAGGAAGTTGAGGAGACATTATTACAGCATGGTGATCAACTTACGTTGATGGGGAAGGAGATGCGGAAGGTGCTAGAGATTAATATGGATCTGCGAGGAAAAATGGAAGACCTGGAAAACAGGTCCAGGCGACAGAACTTGAGGATTGTGGGGCTGCCCAAAGGAGTTGAAGGGCCGAGTATTTTGCTGCGATGCTGGCGGAACTATTGGGGGAGGGGGAGGATCCCTCCCGATATGAACTGGATCAGGCTCATCGGTCGTGGAGGCCTGTACCAAAGGCGAGTGAGCTGCCACGGGTAGTGACTCTGTGCTTCCGTAGGTACAGTACGAAGGAGAAGGTCCTGTGCTGGGCCAAGCAGAAGTGGGTGGTGCAGTGGGCTGGAGCTGGTATACGTGTATACCAACACTTTACAGTGGAGCTGGCGAGGATGCGGGCTGCTTTCAACCGGGTGAAGAGGGCACTGTACATTAGCAAGGTGCAGTGCGGCATTGTATATCCAGCGAAGCTGAGGGTGACTTACAAGCTCAAGGACTTTTATTTTGGAACGGCAGAGGCAGCGGAGGAGTCTGCGAAGGCAGAAGGACTGTGGCAGAACTGAGAAATTGAGAAATGACCATGTGCCGATGAAATCACATGACTGTATTTTCCTTTTTTTTTGTTTGTTTGTTTCACTGCGTGCGGGTGTATGGGCTAAAGGAGCCGGTGTTGTATATATTTGGACAAGGGAAGTGATGGGACTTTCACTCGAAGTGAGGGCTCTTTGGGGTGTAGGTGGCTATGCGGGGTTTGTGCGCTAAAAGGGGGATTTTTGGGCTTTCCTAGGGTTATCTGTTCGATTTCCAGGGTTGGAGAAAATAAAATATGAATTAAGGGCAATTTAGCATGGCAATCGCCATCACCTAACCTGTACATCTTTGGACTGTGGGAAGAAACCAGAGCACCGGGAGGAAACCCACGAAGACACAGGGAGAACGTGCAGACTCCGTACAGATAGTGATCCAAGCCGGGAATCAAACCTGGGACCTTGGCACTGTGAAGCAACTGTGCTAACCACGGTGCTACCATGCTGCCCTAGTTATGGATTGTATTCCTATGGAATCCTGACTTTTGTACTCTGTTACAAGTCAAATGCACTCCATAAAGTTTGGGACCCCTATCTCACATTTACAGGCTCCACCCTGTCTGCCCTGCTCCTGCAAGGTTTTCTGTACGCAACATTACAAATCTGGATTTCGCTGGACATAAAGGTGTACATCTAGTTATGTCATTCTGCCATGTTTGTGTGGCTTTATTCTCCTCCTCCCCCCACACATTGATTGATCAATTGTGTAATTAGAGGCATGTGTAATTAGAGGCACTAGTACTTAAGGACCATAGTTCTGAAATTATCCAGTCTTTCTCTGATCTTATGTTTGCAAAATAATTATTCTGTATTATACCAGTTGTGTTTTGAAAGTTTGATGCAACGTAAAACTTATAAAACGAATAAAAATTTATAGTAAAAAAACTAAATGGGAAGATGACCAATGTGCACAGTACAATTATGGGTACTACAATTGTATCGGGAATTGGTGAGACCACACCTGGAGTATTGTGTGCAGTTTCGTTGTCCTTATCTGACAAAACATGTTCTTGCTGTGGAGGGAGTGCAGTGAAGGTTTACCAGGCTGATTCCTGGGATGGTGGGACTGCCATAGGAGGAGAGACTAAATTGGTTAGGATTATATTAATTGGTGTTTAGAAGAGTGAGGAGATCTCATAGAATCTTATAAAATTCTAACAGGATTAGACAGGGTAGATTCAGGAAGAATGTTTCCGATGGTGGGGCAGTCCAGAACTAGGGGCCATAATCGGAGGATAAACCTTTTAGGACTGTGGTGAGGAGAAATTTCTTCACCCAGAGAGTGGTGAATATGTTGAATCACAAACAGTAGTTAAGCCCAAAATGTTGTATAATTTCAAGAAGGAATTAGATAGCACTTTTGGGCTAAAGGGGCCAAGGAATATGGAGGGAAGGCAGGATCAGGGTATTGAACTTGAAGATCAACCATGATCATAATGAAAGGCTCATGGCCTCCTCCTGCTTCTATTTTGTATGTATGTATCGAAATAACCAGGGGCAGATCCATTCCAGTCCCTCAAACAGGGACACATCAGATCCATTCTAGCTCCTCAACCAACATACAGTCCTGTTGCATTTGGGACAACATCCTCAATGCAAGCAGGAATAACATCCAATAATGACAATCCTACAGATCACAGTCAGCAATTAAAGAAACTGCCAGACAAGGTTACCATTCCAATATCTGGTCATAGCAGCAAATTACCTCTACTCAGACTCATAAGTTCTATACATTTATGTAATGGCAACTAAACATGAACCTGTATTGTAACTAGTTATACTTTTTTTGAAAGGGGTTGATGTGGGGAGGAAGCAAAACTGTCTTTTAAAAGAAAGGGGATGGTGTAATAGGACTTTGAGGGGTAGCAGCATGTCATCACTAGAGGTAAATCTGTCCTGTGATCCAGTCTTCGTTTTACGCACATAGCTCTTCTGCTGATTTCTTCATGTTATGTGTCCAGTCTAAATATATAAACCCACAACATGTTTACCCAATCCCTTAAGAGCATATATATATATTTTTTTTAAATCACACTGGTCAGTTACAAGTCTTTTCACTCAACCTATCCTGTTACAGCTACAGTGATCATCACTTTACATCAAGGCATCTCTTCTAGTTTGAGGAAGGACATTCTTGCTATTAACATAAGAACTAGGAGCAGGAGTAGTCCATCTGGTCCCTCGAGCCTGCTCCATCATTCAATGAGATCATGGCTGATCTTTTGTGGACTCAGCTCCACTTTCGCGCCCGAACCCTTTATTCCTGAAAAAAAACTATCTATCTTTATCTTAAACACATTTAATGAAGGAACCTCAACTGCTTCACTGGGCAGGGAATTCCATAGATTCACAACCCTTTGGGTGAAGAAGTTCCTCCCAAGCTCAGTCCTAAATCTACTTCCCCTTATTTTGAGACTATGCCCCCTAGTTCTGCTTTCATCCGCCAGTGGAAACAACCTGCCCGCATCTATCCTATCTATTCCCTTCATAATTTTATGTTTCTATAAGATCCCCCAGCATTCTTCTAAATTCCAACGAGTACAGTCCCAGACTACTCAACCTCTTCTTGTAATCCAACCCTCGCAACTCTGGGATTAACCTAGTTAATCTCCTCTGCACACCCTCCAGCGCCAGTACGTCCTTTCTCAGGTAAGGAGACCAAAACTGAACACAATACTCCAGGTGTGACCTCACGAACACCTTATACAGCTGCAGTATAATCTCCTTAGTCTTAATCTCCACCCCTCTAGCAATGAAGGACAAGACTCCATTCGCCTTCTTTATTACCTGTTGCACCTGTAAACCAACTTTTTGCGATTCATGCACTAGCTAACCCAGGTTCCTCTGCACAGCAGCATGTTTTAATATTTTATCATTTAAATAATAATCCCTTTTGATGTTATTCCTACCAAAATGGATACCCTCACATTTGTCAACATTGTATTCCATCTGCCAGACCCTAGCCCATTCACTTAAACTATCCAAATCCCTCTGCAGACTTCCAGCATCCTCTGCACATTTTGCTTTACCACTCATCATAGTGTTGTCTGCAAACTTGGACACATTGCACTTGGTCCCCAACCCTAGATCATCTATGTAAACTGTGAACAATTGTGGGCCCAACACTGATACCTGAGGGACATAACTAGCCACTGATTGCCAACCAGAGAACATCCATTAATCCCCACTCTTTGCTTTCTATTAATTAACCGATCCTCTATCGATGCTACTACTTTACCCTTAATGCCATGCATCATTATCTTATGCAGCAACCTTTTGTGTGGCAGCTTGTCAAAAGCTTTCTGGAAATCCAGATATACCACATCCATTGGCTCCCCATTATTTACCGCACTGGTAATATCCTCAAAAGATTCCACAAAATTAGTTAGGCACGACCTGCCCTTTATGAACCCATGTTGCATCTGTCCAATGGGACAATTTCCATCTAGATGCCTAGCTATTTCTTCCTTGAGGGTGTCCTGCGAAGGCTCACCAGACAAATTACAGGGATGGCAGGACTGACATATGAAGAAAGACAGGTTTGACTGGGCTTGTACTCACTGGAGTTTAGAAGAATGAGAGGGGATCTCACAGAAACATATAAAATACTGATGGGACTGGACAGGCTAGATGCAGGAAGAATGTTCCTCTATGTTGGGGACGTCCAGAAATAGGGCTCACGGCCAAAGAATATGGGGTAAACCATTCAGGACTGAGATGAGAAAGAACTCTCTCTCTCACAGAGTTGTGAACTTGTGGAATTCTCTCCACAGAAAGCTGTTGGGGGCCAGTTCGGAAGATATATTCAAGTGGAAGCTGAACATGGCCCTTGCGGCTAAAGGAATTGAGGGGTATGGAGAGAAAGCAAGAGTGGGATACTGAATTTGCATAACCAGCCATGATCATATTGAATGGTGGTGCAGGCTCGAAGGGCCAAATGGCCTACTCCAGCACCTATTTCCTGTGTTTCTATGAATGGCAAACTGAAACGTAACATAACTACAATCGATTGCATTATTAGAGATTAAGCCTGTACCAGTTAGACAACTAAACACCATTTGATAGGCAAAGATGTTTTGACCACAGTGCACTACTGACTTACCACATATTTTACAGCACTAATAAACCGTTTGTGAAACTGAAAGTGCTGGGCTTCATCGTCTGGAATAGAAGCCGAATACAACATTCCACATGTAGTGCAAGAAATGGCTCCAATCCTTTTCTGTCCAGCATCCTGTGAAGATGTATATACTTATTTACATATACTGCAGTTCAATTGTGCATCCACATTTTCATTTAATTTATCTCTTATATTATTTCTACATTCAACAGTGACTATATTTCAAAAGTATTTAATTGGCTATTAAGCGTTTTGGGATATCCTGAAATTCTAAAAGGCACTATATAAATGCAAGCCCGTCTTTCTTTTAATTCACTGAGACGTGCAACAAAGTGTTATTCCAGTTTTTGTTTTCCTATATGTCTCATTCTGCATTGACACCGGTCGATTTCTTACAAAACCTATTTCACAAATGATCTTATTTTGAAATGTCATTGTTTCTAATCACTAGAGAAAAGAAACCTCGATTTTTATTATTTATAATCAATAAAATATAAATTTTGAGTAATTCTGTGCAAAGTAGTCTGTTTGCTTAAACTTATAGAACATATCAGCTCTTCTGAATCAGACAGTTTACTTTTACTAAGTTACTTTCCTCGGCTTGGGTCACTGTCTGTGTGGAGTCTGCACGTTCTCCCCGTGTCTGCGTGGGTTTCCTCCGGGTGCTCCGGTTTCCTCCCACAGTCCAAAGATGTGAGGGTTAGGTGGATTGGCCATGCTAAATTGCCCTTACTATCCAAAAAGGTTAAGTGGGATTACTGGGTTACGGGGATGGGGTGGAGGTGTGGGCTTGAGTAGAGTGCTCTTTCCAAGGGCCAGTGCAGACTCGATGGGCCGAATGGCCTCCTTCTGCACTGTAAATTCAATGATTTTATGAAAACATCTCTCTAACATATTACATCTGGAGCCAATCCAATGAAATAAGTCCTGGATCAGTTCCTTGAATTTTGTGACAGATATTGTTTTAAGCCAAACTGGTTATTGATTTGTACCCAATTAAGGACACAATTTAAGCACCAACATATTCAGTTAAAATTTGCAATGTCCAATTCTGATGCAGTCCAATCTGAAGTGCCAAGTTACAGATTAGTAATTGGGGCCAATACACTACTATAAACTACATTGTGGTTGCAGTTCTGAGTGAAGAAAGATAGTGGTTGGAGATACATTTCACATGCTGGTGAATTAATGTTGCTGCTAGAAATTCAAAAGTTAAAAGTTTGCATGTTTAAGAACAGACACATTCAAAGATAGGGCTTATAAAAACAAGGGTTTATTGTATTTGGTTTGGATCTACACTTACATTGTTTGGTTGTTGAAGCCCACTTCCTTCTGCATTAGTAATTGGTTTGGTTTCTTCATGTACAGAAAGTTCAGGGGGATCTACAGTGTTCTTCGCTATGGTTGGCTGATTAGACAAAGATACACTTTGAAAGAATAAAAGTTGACATTTTTTGTTAAAAAATAAGAACAACTTTTTAAACTGTACTTTCATCATTTCTACCATTTGCATTTATACAGGGAAGATGACTAGAAGTACTAGAAACACAGTATTTACATTTAAATGTGCTTTAATTGTATTCCCCAGCTGTTGGCAAGGAATCTAATTATGAAAAATCGAAGAAAAGCCTCATTATGGTCACAATCCTACATTTAATGTTTTCAAATCAAGTATGGATAGAGATAGAGAAATACAGCACAGAACAGGCCCTTCGGCCCACGATGTTGCGCCGAACTTTTGTCCTAGGTTAATCATAGAATTTTGGACAATTTGTCATGGCCAATCCACCCAACCTGCACATCTTTGGACTGTGGGAAGAAACCGGAGTACCCGGAGGAAACCCACGCAGTCACGGGGAGGATGTGCAGACTCCACACAGACAGTGACCCAAGTCGAAATCGAACTTGGGACCCTGGAGCTGTGAAGCAATTGTGCTATCCACAATGCTACCGTGCTGCCCTTAAGAAGTTAACCTACACTCCCTTATTCTACCCTAATCCAAGTACCTATCCAATAGCCGTTTGAAGGTCCATAAATTTTCCGACTCAACTACTACCACAGGCAGTGCATTCCATGCCCCCACTACTCTCTGGGTAAAGAACCTACCTCTGACATCCCCTCTATATCTTCCACCATTTATCTTAAATTTATGTCCCCTTGTAATGGTGTGTTCCACCCGGGGAAAAAGTCTCTGACTATCTACTCTATCTATTCCCCTGATCATCTTATAAACCTCTATCAAGTCGCCCCTCATCCTTCTCCGTTCCAATGAGAAAAGGCCCAGCACCCTCAATCTTTCCTCGTATGACCTACTCTCCATTCCAGGCAACATCCTGGTAAATCTCCTCTGCACCTTTTCCAAAGCTTCCACATCCTTCCTAAAATGAGGTGACCAGAACTGCACACAGTACTCCAAATGTGGCCTGACCAAGGTTTTGTACAGCTGCATCATCACCTCACGGCTCTTAAATTCAATCCCTCTGCTAATGAACGCTAGCACACCATAGGCCTTCTTCACAGCTCTATCCACTTGAGTGGCAACTTTCAAAGAACAATGAACATAGACCCCAAGATCTCTCTGCTCCTCCACATTGCCAAGAACCCTACCATTAACCCTGTATTCCGCATTCAGATTTGTCCTTCCAAAATGGACAACCTCACACTTGTCAGGGTTAAACTCCATCTGCCACTTCTCAGCCCAGCTCTGCATTCTATCTATGTCTCTTTGAAGCCGACAACAGCCCTCCTCACTATCCACAACTCCACCAATCTTCGTATCATCTGCAAATTTACTGACCCACCCTTCAACTCCCTCATCCAAGTCGTTAATGAAAATCACAAACAGCAGAGGACCCAGAACTGATCCCTGCGGTACGCCACTGATAACTGGGCTCCAGGCTGAATATTTGCCATCCACCACAACTCTCTGTCTTCTATCAGTTAGCCAGTTTGTTATCCAACTGGCCAAATTTCCCACTATCCCATGCCTCCTTACTTTCTGCATAAGCCTACCATGGGGAACCTTATCAAATGCCTTACTAAAATCCATATACACTACATCCACTGCTTTACCTTCATCCACATGCTTGGTCACCTCCTCAAAGAATTCAATAAGACTTGTAAGGCAAGACCTACCCCTCACAAATCCGTGCTGACTATCCCTAATCAAGCAATGCCTTTCCAGATGCTCAGAAATCCTATCCCTCAGTACCCTTTCCATTACTTTGCCTACCACCGAAGTAAGACTAACTGGCCTGTAATTCCCAGGGTTATCCCTATTCCCTTTTTTGAACAGGGGCACGACATTCGCCACTCTCCAATCCTCTGGTACCACCCCTGTTGACAGCGAGGACGAAAAGATCATTGCCAACGGCTCTGCAATTTCATTTCTTGCTTCCCATAGAATCCTTGGATATATCCCGTCAGGCCCGGGGGACTTGTCTATCCTCAAGTTTTTCAAAACGCGCAACACATCTTCCTTCCTGACAAGTATCTCCTCAAGCTTATCAGTCTGCTTCACGCTGTCCTCTCCAACAATATGGCCCCTCTCATTTGTAAATACTGAAGAAAAATACTTGTTCAAGACCTCTCCTATCTCTTCAGACTCAATACACAATCTCCCGCTACTGTCCTTAATCGGACCTACTCTCACTCTAGTCATTCTCATATTTCTCACGTAGGTGTAAAAGGCCTTGGGGTTTTCCTTGATCCTACCCGCCAAAGATTTTTCATGCCCTCTCTTAGCTCTCCTAATCCCTTCCTTCAGTTCCCTCCTGGCTATCTTGTATCCCTCCAGCGCCCTGTCTGAACCTTGTTTCTTCAGCCTTACATAAGTCTCCTTCTTCCTCTTAACAAGACATTCAACCTCTCTTGTCAACCATGGTTCCCTCACTCGACCATCTCTTCCCTGCCTGACAGGGACATACATATCAAAGACACGCAGTACCTGATCCTTGAACAAGTTCCACATTTCACTTGTGTCCTTCCCTGACAGCCTATGTTCCCAACTTCTGCACTTCAATTCTTGTCTGACAGCATTGTATTTACCCTTCCCCCAATTATAAACCTTGCCCTGTTGCTCGCACCTATCCCTCTCCATTACTAAAGTGAAAGTCACAGAATTGTGGTCACTACCTCCAAAATGCTCCCCCACTAACAAATCTATCACCTGCCCTGGTTCATTACCAAGTACTAAATCCAATATGGCCTCCCCTCTGGTCGGACAATCTACATACTGTGTTAGAAAAGCTTCCTGGACACACTGCACAAACACTACCCCATCCAAACTATTTGATCTAAAGAGTTTCCACTCAATGTTTGGGAAGTTGAAGTCGCCCATGACTACTACCCTGTGACTTCTGCACCTTTCCAGAATCTGTTTCCCAATCTGTTCCTCCACATCTCTGCTGCTATTGGGGGGCCTATAGAACACTCCCAACAAGGTGACTGCTCCTTTCCTATTTCTAACTTCAACCCATATTACCTCAGTAGGCAGATCCCCCTCGAACTGCCTTTCTGCAGCTGTTATACTATCTCTAATTAACAATGCCACCCCCCCCACCTCTTTTACCATCCTCCCTAATCTTGTTGAAACATCTATAACCAGGGACCTCCAACAACCATTTCTGCCCCTCTTCTATCCAAGTTTCCGTGATGGCCACCACATCGTAGTCCCAAGTACCGATCCATGCATTAAGTTCACCCACCTTATTCCTGATGCTTCTTGCATTAAAGTATACACACTTCAACCCATCTCCTTGCCTGCAAGTACTCTCCTTTGTCATTGTTACCTTCCCCACTGCATCACTACGTGCTTTGGCGTCCTGACTATAGTCTACCTTAGTTGCTGGACTACAGATCCGGTTCCCATTCCCCTGCCAAATTAGTTTAAACCCTCCCGAAGAGTACTAGAAAACCTCCCCCCCAGGATATTGGTGCCCCTCTGGTTCAGATGCAACCCGTCCTGCTTGTACAGGTCCCACCTTCCCCAGAATGCGCTCCAATTATCCAAATACCTGAAGCCCTCCCTCCTACACCATTCCTGCAGCCACGTGTTCAACTGCACTCTCTCCCTATTCCTAGCCTCGCTATCACGTGGCACCGGCAACAAACCAGAGATGACAACTCTGTCTGTCCTGGCCCTTAACTTCCAGCCTAACTCCCTAAACTTGTTTATTACCTCCACACCCTTTTTCCTACCTACATCGTTGGTACCAATGTGCACCACGACTTCTGGCTGCTCACCCTCCCCCTTCAGGATCCTGAAGACACGATCAGAGACATCCCTGGCCCTGGCACCCGGGAGGCAACATACCTTTCGGGAGTCTCGCTCGCGACCACAGAATCTCCTATCTATTCCCCTAACCATTGAATCTCCTATACTATTGCTTTTCTATGCTCCCCCCTTCCCTTCTGAGCCCCAGAGCCAGACTCAGTGCCAGAGACCTGGCCGCTGGGGCCTTCCCCCGGTAGGTCATCCCCCCCAACAGCATCCAAAACGGTATACTTGTTTTGAAGGGGAATGGCCACGAGGGATCCCTGCACTGTCTGCCTGTTAGTTTTCTTTCCCCTGACTATATTCAGATAGATTTGCCTTCTCTCAACTGTGTGTGACGACAAGAACAGCAATGAACTCCCCCAGGAAACTTACACTTATAATTAAGCGTCCCAGGAGAATTTTGGTGTGGCAGAGACAAGGATGCACAGCTTAAATAAGACATCAGCAACACTGGAGTGTGGGGTGAAAATAGAACACCAGTCCAATTTTATTTGATAAAACTTTTTGGTTGTCACTTCTGATTCCAAACCAAGTGAGAGTGTGGCACTGTGCATTGAAAATTGTACACACTGATGACAGGGAGACAAGTGACTTTTTATCAATTTACAATTCTAAAATTAATCACATGCAGTTAAGTAGTGTAACCATGCAATAACTGAGGAAATGGAAGCTGCTTAGTTCAAAATAGATGACAGGATTAGGCAAGACTGATGATGTGGAAATTCAATGGGCTTGTTCTGAATGAATACTGAACTGCACAGCATTAGTAGTTATACCAAACCCAAAATGTCATGACCAACTGTTCGTCACCATGGCTGTAATAATTTCCATGTATTGTGTTAATTTATCAGAGCTGATAGATAGCGGTGACTTCAAAGCTTGTACTAAATAATAACCACAGGAAATCCATGAAATGAAATGAAAATCGCTTATTGTCACAAGTAGGCTTCAACTGAAGTTACTGTGAAAAGCCCCTAGTCGCCACATTCCGGCGCCTGTTCGGGGAGGCTGGTACGGGAATTGAACCGTGCTGCTGGCCTGCCTTGGTCTGCTTTCAAAGCATGGTCTTTAATTTTGGCAAAATTGGTCAGTCATCCAAATACTACATTTCATCTACCTCACAAATAAACAGGACTATTCCTTCCAAAAAACTGGGGTCACTTTCTAGTTTTACTATGTACCTACAGCCCAAAATAAACTTAATTTGTTCTAACTAGCCCATGCGAATGTTTCTGCTCCATGCAATCCTACATCTTTTCAGTATTTTGTGCTGTTTCGTAATGCTGGAAATTGAGGTTTTTGCCTCAAAACATTCCCTGGGTATAGCTATATTAGTCATTCCCATAAGCAATCTGAATGTCTTAAATGTAGGGTTGTGCCTGGGATAATGATCTAATAATACTATATTGTAACCCATGCTTCTTCAAAAGGATATGGCCAGATATTAACTGTGCACTAATTTAAATAGTTATGGTCAGATTTACTTAGCTCAATTGATACAACTTGCCATTAACTAATAATGTGCAATGTAACAGTCCCAACAGTTGGTTTTATTATTGCTGACAACTGCTTAGAGCCCTTACTTGATTTTAAACACATCAGACGAAAAATAGCTCAATCCATGAAAAGAAAAACAAAATTCCCAAATCATGAAAAGTGTCTCCATGGTTTATTCCATATTTCGATAAACATGTACTTTTAACTTATTTGGTCTAGCAATATGCTACTTACATCTTCAAAAGGTGAGAAAATTTGATATAGACACTTAAAGTATATCTTGGAATTTGAACTGAAGGAAACAATCTTTCAGGTTGACTAATAGCAAATTAAGTTTAAAAAGTACAATATCTAGAATGTTACTGAACCCATTACATTCTGATGGTGAGTACTACCAAAATAACTTGATTAACACAATTTAAGTTAGCAACATGTCCTGTGTATAATTACTTCACCTTGCTGTACAACAGGCACGATGCTAAATGGTTAATACTGTTCAATATACAGTTATCAATACAATTCACTGACTCAAATTGTTCAGGTAAATGGTTTTCTCATGACGATTCAAAAACCATGACAATTACCTTTCATTATCCATCTTTGATGAATCTGGATTATTGAACAGAGTCCGTACAGTTTCCTTCGGTAATGATCCTATATTGTTATTCAATGAAGACAAAATACATATTTGAACTAAACAGATCTTCTAGTGAAATGAAAATTAGTCCTGAAAGTAAAATATTATACGCAGTATGGATATAAAGCTTAAACAGTTCATAATGTCAAAATTACTCCTAACTTATTTTTCAACGGGTCTGCTCGAAACTGGTCTGCTCAAATTAAGAATCGTGCCATGGAAGGAAAAATACCAGTTTCTTGGATTAAATACCAGATGTGAAAGGTCCATGCAGCTCATGCAGGAAAATATTTTTAGAGTTGGTTGGTGAGAACACAGTCAGAAGAGAAATGTGTGTTTGGCACTAAAAAAATAATCTCACTGGTGGAATATGGGGGGCACAGTTGGTTAGGAACAGAAGTTGAATTCATCCCCTCTGATGGGGCAAACATTTTTTTGCTGTCTGAAATTGTCTTGCATGAAAGGAATTCAGTAAATTCGAATCCAACTTCTTGAGTTACATCCATAGTACAAACAGACCAACATTAATTGTCAAGCTCACTCAGGTATGACTGATGTGGAATTGAAAAGATGACAACGGAGTAGGCACCTTTTGAGGTGGACATTGGGCACCTAATGGCACTTAACCTAATTTAGGAGTTGGACAAAGCTTTTTGAGTTGGGTGATAAAGCTGTTTTTAAAAAAAGTTGTGTCAAAAATGCATTACTTTCACACAAAAGCATGTCAGCAAAAAAAGGAACTGGGTTTTCTTGTCACATTAATTCATTTTAAAGCCAAGTTAGTCATAAATCATACATTTCTTGGAATTTAACCAAGAGCATAGTTTGTTCTACTATACCTTCTGACTCATTTCCCAAATGCTTCTTAACTGTTTTCAGCGGTAACTCTGTATAGCGTTTTTCTGGACTACATTCAGGGCTGGACTCCAAATGTAACGTAAAACTCTGAAGAAAAACACAAATCTCTTTATGGCGGACTGATAGTAAATGAGGAAAAATAACAATTACACAAATCTAACTTTGCCCTTTTGGAGATGCTTTACTGCAGTGCATTATTTTAGAATACAAGATATACGACACAAAGCAAGTGTTTATAGATGGGCATTAGTTACACTTAGATGTAAATAATCTGATGTCAGTCAAAGAGGTACACTGGTTGGTCCCCAGTGCCAATGCACACGTGTGCTCCTGAGGTTGGAGCACATGCCACAGGGAGGGGGAATTTTCGGCCAGCGTTTACCACGTGTAAAATTGGTGACGTTGGCGGAAAATCATTGGTGACCATGGGAACACAAATCTCGGTGGCGAGATCTTGTTCTCTGATTTTCACCGCCCCTGCCATAAATTAACATACACTGAAAGGGGGTTCCCCGCCATATGTTCTCCCACCGACAAAGTCATGGTGGCAAAGTTCCCGTACCAGCCTCCCTGAACAGGTGCCGGAATGTGGCAATTAGGGGCTTTTCACAGTAACTTCATTGAAGCCTACTTGTTACAATAAGCGATTATTATATTATTATACAATTTACAACACGTGTTTAAGTGTGAAGCAGCCGAGGAAACCCGCCGGGAATGCAAAGGTTAAGTACAGCCCCCAGGGGAATAGGAACATGCCTGGGCAATGCCAACCTGGCAGTGCCAGGGCAGGTCCTTTAGGTAGCTCCATTGGAAGGGATAGACCTGGTGCTTGTGGGGTGGGAAGCCATTGAATGTTGTTTGTCGGCTAGGGGGAGGGAGGGGAAACAAGAGTATTGTTTTAACCGAGATCAGGGCCCCTTTTGCTATGTTGTTTAAACTATGCTGTCCCATTCAGGCCACTGTTCAACTACCCCAAATAATCTAAATAGGCATGGTGTTGTTACGAAGAGATGTTTTGCAAAATGCCTCCCAAATCTAATATCTTCCCTGATGGAAAAGACTTTTAAAAATTAATTTGTGGAATGTGAGTATCGCTGGCTAGGCCAGCATTTTGCCATCCCTAATTACTCTCGAGGTTCCCGGATGAGTAAACCCACAGATTAGAAGTAACAAAAGACCAACAAACATTAAGATTGTTAATTTTTTAAAATATATAAATAAACATGACACTGAGCTAGTTGCAAATAACGTATAGATTTTAAACATTGATACTTATAAATGGGATAGATTAATCCAGTGGCCTCCAACTGTCATTTATCCAGTCTGAGATAGTAGTCAAAGTTCTTTCACTCTACTGGCTGTAATAATTTATGGCAGTGTCACTCTAGCTCCTTGTGGATACTGCTCTTACTCATTTGCCAAATTCACTAACAGCCTCAAAAATGTTATATCACCGAAACAATTGGGGAAATCAAATCAAAATCACAAACTTAGTACGCAGCAATGAATGGGGTAGTGGAATCCTTTGTGACAAACTGACGAGTATAAAATTAAAACCTAACCATAACTTAGTTCACATTTACATCAAGAATTACAGCCCAGGAAGAGACAGTGATATATGGGTGCAGGATGCAGTGATCTCAAGTAGGTGACACAAACTTGGACAAGCATATCTGCAAGATATGTTGCTACCTGAGGTTTTTGAGCTCATGTCACCGTGAATTTTTAAGGTTTCTAGCGCAAGGGGTTGTAGGAGTAACAATTTGAGAACTTGCGTAGGGTGGAAGCAGAGGTGATTGCCTACAGCTCAGGGAAAGCAAAGAGGAACGCATCCCAGCACATCCTCTTCAACATTATTGAAGCACTAGTTTTCTGTAGGGAAGAATAGAACTCCAGCCAGACCATCAAATACATAACAGCATCACCAAAAACAAAATAACAAGGAGAAAAATTAGAAATTTAATTATGATTGCTCTAACAAGAGACTTGATAGACTGGTAGGAGCTTTTGCAATCTAAATCAGAGCTCTTCAATGCTTTGTTGTTTCCTAGTTCCTAAGGCAAGAAATATTTCAGAAAATGTTTGAAATCCTGCAATGGGGTTTAGAAGTTCGGTTTAGAAACCAAATTCTTAATCTAAAAGCACCTGTTACAAAGAGCAGTAGCTGCCAGATAACTTCCACTGCTGTTTACTAGAAGAGGAAGAGGAAAATTAGAGAGTTCAACTCATAGTTTAAAGGGATGTTGTCAGGAGGAGTTTTATAACTTTTTACACCAGTGCTCAAAAACAGGAGCTACTCTGCAAGCATGGGCTACATTTGAACAGGTAGGAATCTACTATACGGAAAATAGGATAAAAAAAGTAAGTGGAATAAAGCAGGAAAGTTAAATTGGCCAGTTTCAAGTAAGAAAAAACATGTTAATGATTGGACACAAAGTGAAAACCAATAGCTTCAAGTATGAGCAAAATGATAAAGTGCTAAACACCTAGATGAAGAAAAAGCAAATCAACAGCAGCATTGATTTCAGAAAGGAGATTTGGGAATTATTTCAGATTATATATGGTGTATGGGTGAAAAGCTGGGTGTGTGAGACCATAGACTGTGAGAAAGGCTTTTAAAGTAATACAGAGAACACTACTGGAAAAGGTTAATGGGTATAGAATTAGCAAAAACTAGAACATTGAACTAAAAAGTTCCAAGAGAGGTAACAAAGTAGGATTTAAGCAGTTTCTCAGAGTAGCTGAAAGTCAGTTATAGTGTTAAACAGGGTTCTGTTCCGTGAAAGCTTCCGTTCACTGTGTGCATCTGTTAAGTAGTCATAGGATCAATGAGAAAGCTGCCCAAATTTTCAGATGTACTCAAGGGCATTGTACATAACTGGCCTCGACAGGAAATTGCAACAGATTATCAGCAGGATGGTGGAATAGGGAGAAAAGTGGCAAATGGAATTTAGTATGAGTGATGGTACACAACGGGAGTGGAGAAACGGTTGTATGCTACGGAAGAGCAGAGGAATTTGGGAATCTGGTTCACAAAATCTCAAAAGTGGAAACTTGAGCAAATAATATGACACAAAAGTTAATGCAATATTGTACCAGATGGTATTCAGCAGTGAACGAACAGCTGGTTAATTGGACTTTCTATAGGGATTTGCACTTGAATTTGCTGTGATTAAAAAGCTATTTTGATTCCAGCCCTCCAGAGGGGATCCGGGAGCTGTGCAAACATGTATTGCCTTAACCAATCAGGTTGAAGAAGTCTTAACAAGACACGCAGCACCCAAACTGGTGGCATGGTTTGAATACTTAATTCCATGCTAAAATATGTACACAAAGCAAATAAAGAGGAAAGGAAATTAACTAACTTGATAGGGGTGTGGGAACCAGGAGATATCAGATTGGAATACCAAGGTGCACAAAATTTGGGAAGATAGATAACGCAAAAGTAGAACAGCAAGTTAATAGGTGGGGTTAGAGTAAAGGAAGTAAGAGTATAAATCAGAGTTACTGACCGTGTGGATGGACGGAATGTGGAAATAAGACAGGTGAGTTGCAGGCATAGATTGCCATGTGGAAATATTATGTTGTGGTATAACAGAAACCTGGTTCAAAGAAGTGCAGGACTGGGAGTTAAATATTCCTGGATACAAGGTGTTCAGGAAAGTTAGGAATCCATTTGTCTCGGGCCAAGGAACAAATAAAATGTGCAATTACATTGCTTGGTCTAGTATATAGGCCACCAACTAGTAAGAGGACTGTAGAGGAACAAAGTTGCAAGGAAAACACAGAGAATTGCAAAAATTATAAGAGTACTATAATGGAGATTATCCAAATATAGACTGGGATAGTATTAGTGTAAAGGGCAGAGAGGGTCAAGCGTCCTCACAGTGTGTTCAAGAACATTTTCTTCACCAGATGTTTCCAATGCAACGAAAAAAGAGGCACTGCAAGACCTGGTTCTTGGAAATGAGATGGGCCACGGGGGCAAGTGTCATTAGGAGAACATTTAGGAGACAGCAATTATTGTGTCATAAGGTTTAAGTTTACTATGGAAAAGAACAAAGGACAATGCAGAGTAAGAAAAATTAACTGGAGGAGAGCCAATTTCAATGGGGTAAGAACAGATCCAGGCCAAATAAACTGGAGTCAAAGGTTGGCAGGAAAAAAACGATAACAGATCAATGGACCTTTAAAGAAGAGTAAATTCCAGCAGTCAAGGTGTATTCCCTTGAAAGGGAAAGGTAGGGCAAACAAATCCAGAACTCCCTGGATGACAAAGGAGATAGAAATTAAGACGCATAAGTGATTATGACAGGTGCAGGTAGAAACTACAATTGAGGACCAGGTTGAAAAAAAGAAGGTTCAGAGGGAAGATCAAGAAGCAAATAAGAGAAGCAAAGAGGGGGTATGAAATGTGACTGGCACCAACACAAACGGGAATCACAAAGTCTTCTGTAGGCATTTAAATAGTAAAAAGGTGGTAAAAGGAAGAATAAGGATGATGAGACCAAAAAGGGAATTTGTACCTGGAGGCAGGGGGCGTAGCTGAGGTACTAAATAAATACTTTGCATATGTCTTTCCCAAGGAAGATGATGTTACCCAGGCCAAGGTAAAAGAGGTGGTAATTCACGACACTAGATAGATTGAAAATTGAAACGGCGCTATGAGAGGTTAAGATTGAAACGGTGGTATGAGAGGTTATCTGTACTTAAGTTGATACGGCACCAGGACCAGATGAGATGCACCCAAGGATACTGCGAGAAGAGATTGTGTAAATTGCGGAGACACATATAATTTCTCAGTTTTCCTTAGACTCTGTGGTTGTGCCAGAGGACTGGAAAATTGCAAATAGAATGATTGATCCCTACAGTGCAGGAGGCCATTCAGCCCATCATGTCTGCAGCAACCCTCTGAAAGAGCACCCTATCCTTAGCCCACTCACTCACCCTATCCCCATAACCCACCTAACCACTGGATATTTAGAATGGTCAATCCACCTAACCTGCACATTTTTGGACTGTGGGAGGAAACCAGAGCGCCCGGAGGAAACCCACGCAGACACGAAGAGAACATGCCAACTCCAGTCACCCAAGGCCGGAAATGGACCCGGGTCCCTGGCACTGAGACAGCAGTGCTAACCACTGTGCCACCGTGCAAATGTGACACCTTTGTTCAAGAAAGCGTGTATGGATAAGCTCAGCAGCTACAGGCTAGTCAGTTTTACTTTGGTGGTGGGGAAGCTGCTGGAAACAATAATGTAGGACAAAGGTATTAGCTCAGGGGCAACTGTGGGTTAAGGAAAGCCAGCATGAATTTGTTACGGGCAAATCATATTTAACTAACTTGGGAATTGTTTGAAGAGGTAACAGAAAGGGGTGATGAGGACAATGCCATTGTGTATGTAGACTTCCAAAAGGTCAGCACGGTAGCACAAGTGGATAGCACTGTGGCTTCACAGCTCCAGCATCCCAGGTTCGATTCCCTGCTGGGTCACTGTCTGTGCGGAGTCTGCACGTTCTCCCAGTGTCTGCTTGGGTTTCCTCCGGGTGCTCCGGTTTCCTCCCACAGTCCAAAGATGTGCAGGTTAGGTGGATTGGCCATGATAAATTGCCCTCAGTGACCAAAAAGGTTAGGGGGGTTATTTATTGGGTTACGGGGATAGGGTAGAAGTGAGGGCTTAAGTGGGTCGGTAAAGACTCGATGGGCCGAATGGCCTCCTTCTGCACTGTATGATATAGGTGTTCAATACAATGTTGCATAATAGACTTGTGAGTAACATTAGAACTTGTGGAATAAAAGCGACAGCAGCAACACAAGGAATTGGCTGAATGGCAGGAAGTGTATGCGTGTAGTGGTTAATGGATATACTTTGGGCAGGAGGGAGGTTTGTAATGGAGTTCCCCAGGGGTCAGTGTTGGGACCGTTGCTTTTTCTGATGTATATAAATGTCCTGGGCCTTGGTGTACAGGAAACATAGAACATAGAACATAGAACAGTACAGCACAGAACAGGCCCTTCGGCCCTCGATGTTGTGCCGAGCCATGATCACCCTACTCAAACCCACAACCCAACAACGCCCCCTCAACATTACTTTTTTAGGACACTACGGGCAATTTAGCATGGCCAATCCACCTAACCAGCACATCTTTGGATTGTGGGAGGAAACCGGAGCACCCGGAGGAAACCCACGCACACACGGGGAGGACGTGCAGACTCCGCACAGACAGTGACCCAGCCAGGAATCGAACCTGGGACCCTGGAGCTGTGAAGCATTTATGCTAACCACCATGCTACCGCGCTGCCCCAACAATTTCAATGTTTGCCAATTATACAAAACTCGGAAGCATTGTGAACTGAGAAGTGTATAACTTCAGAATGGCAGAGACAAGTTGGCGGAATGGGTGAACAGATTAATTTTAATGCATAGAAATGTGAAGTGATTAATTTTGGTAGAAAGAACATGGAGACAGTAGAAAATAGGGGTTACAACTCTGATGGGTTGTAGAAGTAGAGCACCTGGGTACACATGTGCATGAGCCATTAAAAGGTTACAGGACAGATTGAGGGAGCGGTTGGGGCGGCACAGTGTTTAGCACTGGATGAAAGTAAATTACTGCAGATGCTGGAATCTGAAACCAAAAGAGAAAATGCTGGATCATCTCAGCAGGTCAGGAAGCATCTGTAGGGAGAGAAAAGAGCTAACGTTTAGAGTCCAGATGACCCTTTGTCAAAGCTGGTCATCTGAAGCTTTGTCATAGCTTTGACAAAGGGTCATCTGGAACCGAAAAGTTAGCTCTTTTCTCTCCTTGCAGATGCTGCCAGACCTGCTGAGATTTTCCAGCATTTTCTCTCTCACGGTGGTTAGCACTGCTGTCTATGGCGCTGAGAACCCGGGTTCGATCCCGGCCCCGGGTCACTGTCAGTGTGGAGTTTGCACATTCTCCCCATGTCTGCGTGGGTTTCACCCCCACAACCCAAAGATGTACAGGTTAGGTTGATTGGCCATGCTAAATTGGCGCTTAATTGGAGGGAAAAATCATTGTACCCTAATTTTTTTTTAAAAGATTGAGGGAGTGGTTAATAAAGCAGCGAGTATCCTAACACTTTATTGGTATGAGCATAACGTATAAGATCACGGACGTTATGTTGAACTTGTATCAATCACTAGTTCAGCCTTACTATCGTGTCCAGTTCTGGGCCCCAAACACTTTCAGGTAGGATGTGAAGGCATTGGAGAGGATGCAGAAAAGATTCAGAAGAATAATTCCTGAGATGAGGAACTTCAATTGTGAAGATAGATTGGAGACGTTAGATTGGAGACGTAAGGACTGTTTTCCTTTGCGTAAAAGCGGAGAGGAGATTTGAAATGAAATGAAAATCGCTTATTGTCACAAATAGGCTTCAAATGAAGTTACTGTGAAAAGCCCCTGGTCGCCACATTCCGGCGCCTGTTCGGGGAGGCTGGTGCGGGAATGATAGATGTATTCAAAATCATGAGGGGTCTGGACAGAATAGAGAGGGAGAAACTGTTCCTACTCATGAAAGATGGAGAACGAGAGGGCCCAGATTTCAAGTAACTGGTTAAGGAAGCAATTGCAATACGAGAAAAACCTTTTTCTCACAGCGAGTGGTTAGGGTCTGGAATGCAGTGCCTGAGAACGAAGTGGAGGCAGGTTCAATTAAAGCATTCAAGAAGGAACTGGCCTATTATTTTAAAAGAATAACTGTGCAGGGTTACAGGAAGAAGACAGGAGAATGGAACTAGGTGAGTTGCTCATTTGGAGAGCGGGTACAGATATGCTAGGCCAAATGGCCTCCTCCTGCATCATAACAGTTCTGGGATTCTGAGATTAAGAAAGAGGTAAAAGAAAAACAAATATACTTTTATGTAAATCTTATTATTTAAATCTTCAATGATAATTAAAATCTGAAGGCTCAGAACTCAACATTTGTTTGAAAAAATAAATAAATTCTCAATATTCCATAGATCCACATGGTTGGGTCTATGGAATGGATCACTGGTGTAAGTAATTGAAAGAGAGATCATGCCGACATTGAATAATAAGGTCGATCAGTGGCTGAAGGAGAAAATAGAACTAATGCTCATCTGGAAGATGTAACAGACACTTGGCCTAATAGATTTCTGTGCTTTAATTAATCTGTATGTTTGTATTCATAAGCTTTGCCATACCACATCAAAAAAATATGTATTTAACTGAAATACAAAAATACCTCATCAGCTTCAGATTCAGTTTCCATTTTTGGCATCTCTGCCTCATCCTCTTTGCTGTCAAATAATTTAACTAGTTTTATTTCTTCAGGTGTACTGTTTTCAGATGGCTTTTGATCGTTATTGGTGGCTTTTCCAGCTTCCATTTGAGAAGCAACAGTTTTCGATTTTTGTTGCGCATGTGTGACGATATTTTCTTCTTTGGTCTGTACAGGCACCCCATTTGGCAGCTTTGTTTTCTCTACCTTCCTAATAGTTTGAACTACTTGTGAAACTGCTTGCCTAACCTGCAAATTTCTAAACTTGTGGGTGGAATTGATGGCAGTTAGCTTTTTTTGATCAGTTTTAATTTGCCTAATTCTAGTCCAACTATTACCCCCCTTTTGTAAATTATATCTTGCAGTTACATATTTATTACGTTCAATTGGTTTACGTTTTACACATTTTTGTCCCGAAAACTGGAATCTGTTTAGACTGGAATAAATTGGCTTTGCCCGTTTTGTTTTCACAATATCTTCAGGCATTATGGCTTCTGGTTCTTTTTGGATATTTTCATCTTCTACCTTTGCAGGTTCCTTTTTCACTGAAAGATCAAGAGTGTCAGAAGCTATCTCTTCTGCAATTTCTTCACACAGCTCAAGAATACTTTGACGCTTACACTTGGCATTATCACCAGTTTGCAGACATGGTATCGCCATAGCTGTTTTTGGATTAGAAATTGCATTATTACCTTTACGAATAGTTTCTCGAGATTGTTTTGAACCTTGCTGGTGTTCTTTCACAGAATTATTTAACTTTTTCTTATTTTGTGGAGCATTATTCAGAGTTTTAGTTTGTTTCTTTCCAGTAGATGATTTCACTTCACTTTTTCCTTTTGCTTTGATATTGTATTTTTTTGCAGTGACCAGTTTCTGATCCTTACCTTCCAATTTTTTTACATTTTGCAATATTGCATGAGAAGCACCTCTTCCAATTTTTGTTTTGGAATGGGCTTGTGGAACTGTCTTACTGGATTTAGATTTTGCTTGAGGAGCTCCTGAAACTGTTAACGTTTTATCAATAGGAGTATTTTCCACTTTCTCCAGATCAGTTTTTCTTTTGTGTGCAATACATGCTTTTGTCTCTACAATATTTGACTTATTTTCTTTGGGAGTTGTAACCTTTGCTGCTGAAGCTTTCCTCCCAAATTTACCATCCACTTTTGTTCTTGAAGCTTTGGAAGTCTTCACTTTTGGAGTTTTTATAACTTTTGCCTGCTTAGTTCTTCCAAGATTACTTTCTACTTTAATTCGTTTTTGCATAGGCAAACTATTTTCAGCAGTTTTGGAACATAAATCACTTAGTGTCCTTTTTCTCAGTTTCCTTGGAGTGGCAAATGCACTGGGCTTGCTGTCCGTGGAAGAGGATGATTTTGTTGATAAAGGGTTCAGGTTGAGTCTCTGAGATGACCTAGTCGGTCTTTGATTCAGCATTTTCTTAGTCATGGATCTTAACTTGGATGCTACTACATGTTGAATATTTTCTTTTACATGCTTTTGACCAGATCTAGTTTGAGGTCTCACAGCATTAGTCTCAAGATTATCCTTACCTGTAAGGTGATGTAGTGATGATTTTAACCTCAGTGTCTTTTTTTGTTGCAGCTTCTTTACTGATTTTGTGTTAGTTTGTATCTTCACAGAAACTTTTTTAGAAGAAACATTATTTACCACAGTTTTCATAGCTTTATGCGAGGTCAATTGTTTAGTACGATTACTCTTGCATGTCACAGATTTAACTGTTTTTTTGCCAGTCTGCTTCTTATAGGTCCTTGCAGTTACTGGCAAAGGCTTTACATCTTTCTTTGTAGGTTTCATTTTGGATACATTCATGGTAGACTTCGGTTGCACGCTCACATTTTTCTTACTTGAATGTGATTTGTTTGTTGTAGCTCTTACAGAATTTCCAACAACCTGAAGTGATTTTGTTTTAGTTGATTTACTTGCCTTTAGAGGAACTTTTTTCTGAGAACAAGCTTTTGGGGACATTTTTAAAATAAGTTTTTTAAAGGTGACCTCTTTGGAAATACGAAGATTTTTTTGTGCAAGTCTTGACTGTGAAGTTCCATTACTCTGGATTAACTTCTGTGTAACCTTCACTGGCATTAGTTTGCATACGGTTTTGGAGCTCTTTTGCTTTTTTGTGGTTTTCCTTTCAGGCAGCACTTTGCAAGATCTCCTCTTTGATATTGAAGAAACTACAGTTTTCTTCTGCTGGGAAGACTTCAATAATGCACCTTTTTTAAGTAAAGGTTTCTTAGATTTTTTCTTCAAAGGAGCCACTCTTTCATTTTTTTTAATGATCATCTTTGTGCCTTTCCCCTTGAGCTTTGCAGTTTTTTTTGCTGATGATCTGTTTGCTTTTACAGTTCCTCGAGTCAATTTCAATGCTTCTTTTTTAGTGGACGCCCAATGTGACTGAGTGGATGACTGCTTTGTGAACCCTCTTTGAGGTGTTGTTGTCTTTTTCTCCAAACATTGTTTTTTGGTTGAAAGTCCACCTCTTGCTGAGCCACGTTGCTGCTGGGAAGACCTATTAGATAAATTATGATGAATATTTGTCAGTGGTATTTTCAATTACTTAATTCATGCTAGTGAAAAATAAAACTGAGCAGTATATTCAATTATGGGAAACAAAATAGTAGAGAACAGTTACTTAGGACTCCGGAGGTAACCATCTTCCATAATCAGACTGTTACAATACATTTTGGGGGATCTGTGGGGATGGTGTTGGAGAAGGAAGAGGGAGGGAGCGCAGAAATGTATTTTTAACTCCTCCCTTTGAATTTACTTGCAGAGAACATAAGCTTGTTACTTGCTATCAACACTTCTGCTTCTTTGTAATTTTTCATGGAAATGCAGTTGCTTACAATGGTGTAATTAAGAACAAAAACAGCATGTGGAGGATTCACTACAAATACAAGACATCTAGAAGTGGACGAACTTAGAGAATTGAACTAAAGATTTTTGAATTGCTCTCAAAAGCAAGTCAATTTTATGAACATTGGATTTAACAAGAGAGTTAGTTAAGTCTTAAAATTTCTCCTTTAACTCGAGGTAAAATTCCAGAAGAACCCCAGCTCAGGGAAATACCCATGTGGTCTGGTTGCCATGAGGTGAAAATCAAACAGAAACTTATTGAAAACACGTGATAACTCACAGTAAAGCGACAGTTGCTTTGTGAGACATAATAACTCATAGTAAAGGGACAGTTGCTTTGTGAGACAAGTGGAAAAGATAGAGAAAGCAGCTACTCCTATGGAGAAGCTGGAGGCTTGCAAAATCAGTTTTCTAATTGAAAGGAAGGTGACACGACCAAATGAACTTGGGAGATTTAAGGAACAAAAAGTCGCCACTGGTGGAGTAGGATCTGGAAGACTTGGGTTGAGTGGAATGACCTTTGAAGGGCACTTGAAGTTGTGACCAATGCACCTGGGATAAAAGTGACCCTGCTTGAGAGCTGAGAGTAACACTGGTCTTGTTCTTGTAACACTACTACGTGTCTATCAGAGATATAGTGCACACAAAGGAGTTCTAAAATGTATCCCAATTGCATCAATTAGTTAATGCAAAAGTGCCCTTTTTTCAAAATTCGGTGCATTAGTTAATCAATGTTTGTGCCATGTTTAGAAAAGGTGGGACCTGTGAGGGAGGATGATGGCTTTTGCACCATATTTATATGTACACTGTTTCTTCTGTTGTTGTTATAAAACTATAAATACCTCAATAAAATCTTTATTAAAAAAAATGTTTATGCTATGTTGATTTTAGTTTGTCTGCTGCAGTAAAGACTTAATGTGACATCTTGTCTTTTGGTTATTTCCATAGTTATTTGGGAAATTCATTTCTTTTTAAAAGTTCAGTCTCAACAGGTTCGTAACAATAATGAAATAATTTCTTAGTTTAAAGTTTAACAAAATCTTCAACTATATTGCAATATATTAAAAAACATGAATTGTGCACCTTATTTGCTATGATAAAAAAACCTGGTTATAATGCACAAATTGTACAAACATTGGTGCAAATTTGATACTATGCCAACGTTTAGTTTAACGTCACAGAATTCAGAAGTTTGGCACTGAAAGCCAAGGCATGATCTCACACTAGCAATGCACAGTAAATTATTTTGAAATCTTTTGAAGTTACTCACCGTCTCAAGTTAGCATACTATATCATCCAAATTGTAATAAATGAAAAGAGCTATTTTAACTTTTAACTCCAGTTTTAATGACCGCACTCAAATTGGCAGCCAGCCATTTCAGTCAAATCTTTGTGGACAAGCAGGCTACAAGTACCACTTGCACACCTATATTGTTGTTATGGGTGGCACGGTAGCAGTTGCCTCACAGCTCCAGGGACCCGGGTTCAATTCTGGCCTCGGGTGACGTTCTGTGTGATTTACGCTTTCGCTCAGTGTCTGCGTGGGTTTCCTCCGGGTGCTTGGTTTCCTCCCACAGTCCAAAGATGTGCAGGTTAGGTGGATTGGCCATGCTAAATCGCCCTTACGTGTCCAAAAGGTTAGATAGGGTTACGGGCTTGGGTGGAGGCGTGGGCTTAAGTGGGGTGCTCTTTCAGAAGGCTGGTGCAGACTCGATGAGCTGAATAGCCTCCTTCTACACCGAAGGGAATTCTATGCTTGGCATTCAAACATGCATATTTTCCACAACTAAATATCAATCACAAATATAACCATTAGTAGAAGAAACAGAGCTAAAATAAAAGGGAATCCAAATTCTCTTACAGGCCTGTAAATAATAAAAAGATGGTAAAAGGACAAATGAGGCCAATAAGGAACCAAAAAAAGGATTTATGCATGGAGGCAGAGTGCATTGCTGAAGTACTAAATGAGTACTTTGCATCCATCTTTACCAAGAAAGCAGATGCCGTCAAAGTCAGTGAACAAGGATATTGTGGCGACATTGGACAGGCAAAATCGAACGCAAAGATTTAAAAACGCCGGCTACACTGAAAGTTGATACGGTCTATTACATCTGAGGATGCTGAGGCAAGTGAGGTTGAAAATTGCAGGGGCACTGGCCATAGTCTTCCAATTCTCCACAGATTTTGGGGCAGTGACAGAGTACTGGAGAATTGCAAATTTACACTCTCGTTCAAAAATATGGTACATAGGTATATCCAGGCTAAATACAGGCCAGCCAATTCAACCTCAGTGGTGGGAAAGCTTTTAGAAACGTATTTGATACGGCAATAGAGGGGGTTAATAAGGTGTGTTGGGCCCCCCCCAAAGGCATTTGATAAAGGGCAGGTAATGGATCATGGATCAGAAAAGGCAGTGGCAGCAAGAATAGTTGGATAGAACGTAACAGTGAATTGTTGTTTTTCGGATTGGGGTCCCAAAAGTCCCGAAAGACATGCTGTTAGGTAATTTGGACATTCTGAATTCTCCCTCTGTGTACCCGAACAGGCGCCGGAATGTGGCAACTTGGGGCTTTTCACAGTAACTTCATTGCAGTGTTAATGTAAGCCTACTTGTGACAATAAAGATTATTATTATATAGTGGCATGCCTCAAGTATCAGGTAGTGGAACTGCCACTTGTCTTGATCCACGTTAACAATTTAAACTTGGGCATTTAAGAACACAATTTCAAAATCTGCAGGATAGAATTTGATATACAGAACTTGGAAGTATGAGGACGTAGATCGGTTGGTGGAAACGAGCAGACAGATGAAATTTAATGCAAAAAGTTTGAAGTGACACATTTTGGTAGAAAGAACAAGGAAAGGTGGTATGAAATAAAAGATACAATTCTAAGTGGGTGCAGGAGCAAGGCTCATAGGTGGCAGGGCAGATTGAGAAACAGGTTAATTAGGTAAACGGGATCTTGGGCTTTATAAGTAATGGGATAGAGTACAAAAGTAAGGAATTTATGGGGGACCTTTACTAAAATTACTGATTGTGCCTCGAGTGTTAAATCCACCACACTTCAGGTGTGTTGGCATGAGTAGCAAAAAATATTTACAACGGGTCCAGGGATGAGACACTTCAGTTACATAGTGTTATGACTTCTGCCTCCTCCTATTAGAAATCACACTTTAGACTCAAAATGATTCGGCATGGTAGCACAGTTGTTAGCACTGTCACTTCACAGTGCCAGGGTCTCAGGTTCGATTCCCTGTCACTGTCTGTGCGGAGTCTGCACATTCTTCCCATGTGTACGTGGGTTTCCTCCGGGTGCTCCAGCTTCCTCCCACAAGTCCCGAAAGATGTGCTTGTTAGGTAATTTGGACATTCCGAATCCTCCCTATGTGTACCCAGACAGGCGCTGGAATGTGGCGACTAGGGCTTTTTTCAGTAAATTCATTGCAGTGTTACTGTAAGCCTACTTATGACAATTAAGATTATTAAATGCTGGATCTTCATCAAGTGTATTTCCTGCACATGTATGACTGGTGGATGAACAAACTGATACAATGTTATTCAGCATATGACTGCAGTGCATCAGTGAATGCGGCACCTTGGGCTATATGTACACACGTATATTTATAATATATTATATATATATATTCACAATTAGTTCTGAAGTCATATTTGACACAAAACATTAACTGTTTCTCTCTCCAGATACTTCCAGGACTGAGTATTTCCAACCTTTTTCTGTTTCTCTTCACAGATGCTCCGAGATCTGAGAATCTCCAACGCTCTGTTCTTACCACATAGATACATGGGAGTGGCTGAAACTGTTCTCCAAAAGGAGAAGGCTGAAAAGAGATTTCATAGAGGTGTTCAAAATCATAGGGCATCTGGTTGGAGTGGGCCCAGCTGAACTGCCTTTGCAGAGTTGGCATATGGACTGGTTCTGTGTTGTGATCATGTTATGATTCTCTATAGCCGCTCATGGTTTCTTAAACCAATACTGTATCCACCCATGGTTCTTTATCCCACCTGTAAACAGGAACTTTGAGGTGCAATTCCTTGTCCTTTAAGCCGTGATTGGGACACAAGTTTAAATCAGTTAAAAGAATAGTGTCAGCCACCTTCCTCTCGGGCAGTCTGGACGCCAGTGCTTCACAAACTCTCGTTGTGCTGAGAGATATGCATAGAACATTTCAACACAGGGGATTTTAACAATATTTGTGGCATCCACTCCTTTCATCCGCAAACACCCCAAAAATAAGTCGTGCAATGGGAAGAATAAATATGTTCTGGGTTCTAAATAAGTCTTGCTCACACCATTCGGTGCGATGAATTATAAATGGGAATGCCAAGTTAACAGAAAGGTGCTGTTGTGGGTTGGATAGTGAGGACGGAAGCGGAAATTGACCGCAACATGGCGGTGCCGGTTCGCAGCCTCTCACCGGCTGGGAAATCAGAGCCGCCGCCAATCCGCAGCAACACCGGCTGCCGTGGAGCAGAGGCCCTGCTTCTGACCGGTCGGGATGGTGCAAACACCGAGCGCTCCCCTCGGCCCAGGTCGGAGCCTGGGCTCTTGCTTTGTTCCCGGGCCACCCGATACGATGCTCTTGCCGGTCACTCACCCTGGCTCAGCAGTCGCCTTCCGTTTCTGCGCTGCCATTTTCCGGATGATAACAAGAAAAACTGCACACACGGCGTCCAAACGATAACTGGGTTTCTCCCTCAGCATCAGCTTGTCACATCCCTGCCCGCAGGGCCTGACACCGGGACCGCGGCCTCCAGCTCCGGGCCGGAGACATGACGCCTGCTGTTGGCTCGGCGCTACGCATGCGCCACCCGCCTGCGCACTGGGCAGGCGGCTCTCGGCCACGTGACGGGAGCCGATCTGCAGCACGTGGCAGCAGGAGGTGCTAACTGGGTGTGGCCTGGTGCAGCAGGAGATGCTAACTGGGTGTGACAGGGTGCAGCAGGAGCTGCTAACTGGGTGTGACAGGGTGCAGCAGGAGGTGCTAACTGGGTGTGGCAGGGTGCAGCAGGAGGTGCTAACTGGGTGTGACAGGGTGCATCAGGAGGTGCTAACTGGGTGTGGCCTGGTGCAGCAGGACGTGCTAACTGGGTGTGACAGGGTGCAGCAGGAGGTGCTAACTGGGTGTGACAGGGTGCAGCAGGAGGTGCCCAACTGGGTGAGAGAGGGTGCAGCAAGAGGTGCTAACTGGGTGAGAGAGGGTGGAGCAAGAGGTGCTAACTGGGTGAGAAAGGGTGCAGCAGGAGGTGCTAACTGGGTGTGACAGGGTGCAGCAGGAGGTGCTAACTGGGTGAGAGGGTGCAACAGGAGATGCTAACTGGGTGAGAGAGGGTGCAGCAGGAGGTGCTAACTGGGTGAGAGAGGGTGAAGCAGGAGGTGCTAACTGGGTGTGGCAGGGTGCAGCAAGAGGTGGTAACTGGGTGAGAGAGGGTGAAGCAGGAGGTGCTAACTGGGTGAGAGAGGGTGAAGCAGGAGGTGCTAACTGGGTGTGACAGGGTGCAGCAAGAGGTGCTAACTGGGTGAGAGAGGGTGCAGCAGGAGGTGCTAACTGGGTGTGGCAGGGTGCAGCAAGAGGTGCTAACTGGGTGAGAGAGGGTGCAGCAGGAGGTGCTAACTGGGTGTGACAGGGTGCAGCAGGAGGTGCTAACTGGGTGAGAGGGTGCAACAGGAGATGCTAACTGGGTGAGAGAGGGTGCAGCAGGAGGTGCTAACTGGGTGAGAGAGGGTGAAGCAGGAGGTGCTAACTGGGTGTGGCAGGGTGCAGCAAGAGGTGGTAACTGGGTGAGAGAGGGTGAAGCAGGAGGTGCTAACTGGGTGAGAGAGGGTGAAGCAGGAGGTGCTAACTGGGTGTGACAGGGTGCAGCAGGAGGTGCTAACTGGGTGTGACAGGGCGCAGCAGGAGGTGCTAACTGGGTGAGAGAGGGTGAAGCAGGAGGTGCTAACTGGGTGTGACAGGGTGAAGCAGGAGGTGCTAACTGGGTGAGAGAGGGTGAAGCAGGAGGTGCTAACTGGGTGAGAGAGGGTGCAGCAGGAGGTGCTAACTGGGTGTGGCAGGGTGCAGCAAGAGGTGCTAACTGGGTGAGAGAGGGAGCAGCACGAGATGCTAACTGGGTGTGACAGGGTGCAGCAGGAGGTGCTAACTGGTTGTGACAGGGTGCAGCAGGAGGTGCTGACTGGGTGTGACAGGGTGCAGCAGAAGGTGCTAACTGGGTGTGGCAGGGTGCAGCAGGAGGTGCAAACTGGGTGAGAGAGGGTGAAGCAGGAGGTGCTAACTGGGTGTGGCAGGGTGCAGCAGGAGGTGCTAACTGGGTGAGAGAGGGTGCAGCAGGAGGTGCTAACTGGGTGAGAGAGGGTGAAGCAGGAGGTGCTAACTGGGTGAGAGGGGGTGAAGCAGGAGGTGCTAACTGGGTGAGAGAGGGTGCAGCAGGAGGTGCTAACTGGGTGAGAGAGGGTGAAGCAGGAGGTGCTAACTGGGTGAGAGAGGGTGCAGCAGGAGGTGCTAACTGGGTGTGGCAGGGTGAAGCAGGAGGTGCTAACTGGGTGAGAGAGGGTGAAGCAGGAGGTGCTAACTGGGTGTGGCCTGGTGCAGCAGGAGGTGCTAACTGGGTGAGAGAGGGTGAAGCAGGAGGTGCTAACTGGGTGAGAGAGGGTGAAGCAGGAGGTGCTAACTGGGTGTGGCAGGGTGAAGCAGGAGGTGCTAACTGGGTGAGAGAGGGTGCAGCAAGAGGTGCTAACTGGATGAGAGAGGGTGAAGCAGGAGGTGCTAACTGGGTGTGGCAGGGTGCAGCAGGAGGTGCTAACTGGGTGTGACAGGGATCAGCAGGCGGTGCTAACTGGGTGTGGCAGGGTGCAGCAGGAGGTGCTAACTGGGTGAGAGAGGGTGCAGCAGGAGGTGCTAACTGGGTGAGAGAGGGTGAAGCAGGAGGTGCTAACTGGGTGAGAGAGGGTGAAGCAGGAGGTGCTAACTGGGTGTGGCAGGGTGCAGCAGGAGGTGCTAACTGGGTGAGAGAGGGTGAAGCAGGAGGTGCTAACTGGGTGAGAGAGGGTGCAGCAGGATGTGTTAACTGGGTGAGAGAGGGTGCAGCAGGAGGTTCTGACTGGGTGAGAGAGGGTGAAGCAGGAGGTGCTAACTGGGTGAGAGAGGGTGAAGCAGGAGGTGCTAACTGGGTGTGGCAGGGTGCAGCAGGAGGTGCTAACTGGGTGTGACAGGGTTCAGCAGGCGGTGCTAACTGGGTGAGAGGGGGTGAAGCAGGAGGTGCTAACTGGGTGAGAGAGGGTGAAGCAGGAGGTGCTAACTGGGTGTGGCAGGGTGCAGCAGGAGGTGCTAACTGGGTGAGAGAGGGTGAAGCAGGAGGTGTTAACTGGGTGTGACAGGGTGCAGCAGGAGGTGCTAACTGGGTGTGGCAGGGTGCAGCAGGAGGTGCTAACTGGGTGAGAGAGGGTGCAGCAGGAGGTGCTAACTGGGTGAGAGAGGGTGAAGCAGGAGGTGCTAACTGGGTGTGACCGGGTGCATCAATAGGTGCTAAAATGTTAAATGCTAGGGACGGGAAATTCCAGACAACTATGAGAAACTTTTTCAATTACACTGCCTACTTCACTGCCTTGCCCAGAGCAGTGAATTTGAGAGATTTACCTCCAAAAATACAGACCCTGATATGATAGAATCAAAGAAAGGGTACAGCATAAGCATTGACCTACAGGCGGCTTCTGAGCCAGTGCTAAATGTGTTGAGATTATGACATCAAAACTTAGAATCTATGATTGCAATTGAATTGAAGCAATTAATTTTGACTTCTGCGTTTTATGCCTCTCACTCGGAATGATGAATACCCATATGACACAATTTCAGCCGTATTTAAAGGAACAATGCACGGATGGAAATCAACAAGAATTCTAGAGGCTGATCAGCAACTTAGCCAGGTGTGACAGATGTCATACAATAATATAGGTTGGAAGAGTCCAAATCGATTATTAGTGGATTGGTAGTGAAAGGGATTGCAGGAATGTCTACCATGAAAGAGAGAGCCTGTTTCCATATAGATTCATGTATGGCTGTCAAAATGAGTGCATGCAGGTCATGACCATGTCCATACAAGAGATGTCTGCTGCCTTAAACAGGACAACACATACCATATCTGCGGCCTTAAAATGTGCCACTGATCGCCACCAATCTGGTTTGTGGAAGATTATAGGAGAGATGTAGAACTAAATTAGGAGAGAAATGAAGGCAAAGGGGACATTGAAGTGGGAAATCCACTCAATGGGCGGGATTCTCCGATGCCGCGCAGCATTGGGAAGGCCGTCGTGAACTCGGCCGAGTTTCACAACGGCGCAAAACGGCACCGTTACCGATCGATTCTGGCCCCAGAAATGGGCTAGGAGCTGGGCCACGGGAAACACGTGGGGGATGACGTTTGAAGCCCGCGACGCCTGAATGACGCTGCTCCGCGTTGTAAAAGGGCACGAGCGACGACAACAAGGGAGGGGGGGAAAATGTCGGAGCCACGGAGGGCCGCCCCGAGGTTTGGTGAGACTGACCTCGAGACCCTCCTCGATGTGGTGGAGCAACGGAGGGGCATCATCTGCTCAAGACGAGGGCATCGCCACCCTTCCAGCGTTGTGCGACGGGCCTGGCATGAGGTGGGCACGGCAGTGAGTGCTGTGGGGCAGAACCCTCGGTCTGGGGAGCAGTGCCGGAAGAAGCTCCATGACCTCACCAGGGCTGCCAGGGTTAGTGCCAAGAGGGTGCCCCCGGGTCGCAACAATCCCCCCCCCATGTCCCTCATCACCCACCTCCCCACCGGGCACGAGGGGGACGGGGGGCGAGAGTGAGTGGAGGGTGGTTAACAAAGTTGCCACAGACCCACATGAGCGCTGCGACCCCCTGGAGAGATGCCATGGTTTAGCTGCAACTTTCCCCCCAACCTGTGCCAATATCTGAACGCCCTGATGATACCTGCCGAATTGTGATGATCTATCTATGCCCCCGCAACAGGACAATACTGCTCACAACAACCGGGAGCGGAACAGGACCAGAGGGGGTTCACCCATTCTGCACCCCCTGACCGTGTTCGAACAGAGGGCACTGGACCTTGCTGGGGGATCTGCCAACCGGGAGGTCGCACAATGCGAGGTTGGAGGTGCAGAACCAAGTGAGACAACCCTGCATGACAACCCCCCTCCCCAGCCCATCCTCTGTCCCCTCACACTCTGCCCACTGGACCCCCCCATCCTCTGTCCCCTCACACTCTACCCACTGGACCCCCCCATCCTCTGTCCCCTCACACTCTGCCCACTGGACCCCCACCATCCTCTGTCCCCTCACTCTCTTCCCACTGGACCCCCCATCCTCTGTCCCCTCACACTCTGCCCACTGGACCCCCCATCCTCTGTCCCCTCACTCTCTACCCACTGGACCATCCTACGCCCGGCCGAGCGTGTCTAACTAACCCCGTATTATTCTGTTCCCTAGGGCGTGCTGATGAACGTCCAGGGCCGTCTGCTGCCACACACAGCCGAACATCCGCCACCACCACCGCACCCAGAGCCACATGCCAGAGGGTGGCAGGAGGTCAGCCAGGAGTGCCATCCTTCAAATCGGGGACTCAAGAGCAGGACGCACACAGGACGGTGACACAGTCAACAGATTCACCTGGGGGAGAACCAGACATGGGCCGCGTGCAGCCTGCGCTCGGATATGACTGGGACGAGGACACTGCTGGTTTTATGACGGACGAGGACCTAGAGCTTGTGGCACTGCTGTCTCCCACACCATCCACCAACACAGAGACACTCACCTCAGTTGGGCAATTAAGTGATGAGGCTCCTGGGTCACGGTCTGGTGTGCACCACACAGCTGAGCCGGTACAGCAGGTGGAGGTCAGAGCAGCCGAGGGGCTGGACGGTCGGAGGACAGCCCAGGCCCAGCATCCAGCTGGCTCCCAGATGTTTCCCGGGTTCCTGGATTTACTCGACCCACCTGGACAGCCAATGCATTTTGAAACCCAAGAACACAATGACGGGATGAGGGCTGTCTTCCAGCAGCTGTAGACGCAGTTAGAGGAGTCAAACCACGTCCAGGAGCAGGGAGTGGTGCCGCTCATGGCAGCCACCCAGGCCGACACCGCACGGGTGGCGTCTGCGTTCGAGGCAATGGGTGAAAAGGTTTCGGCCATGGGTCAGGTTCTGCAAGGCGTTGGGCTTAATGTGCACGCGTCATCCATGGCCCTGGAGAGGATTGCCCTCTCACAGGCAGCAATGTGCCAGAGCCAACATGACATTGCCGGCACGCTACGGGCCCTGGCCGAGTCTCAGCAGGTCATGGCCCAGTCCCAGCACGCCATGGCACAGTCCCAGCAGTCAGTCGCGGAGAGCATCGACTGCCTGACGCACGTGCTGAATGGCGTCGCGCACTCACAGGTTGAGGTCGCACAGTCCCAGGCGGGAATGTCTCACTCCCTGGACTCCGTCTCAGCGAATCTTCGGACCATGGTCGATACCGTTGCGGGCCTCAAGGACTGGTAGCGCCAGGTGTTGGTGGGGCGACGGGGTACCTCCCCGCTCGCACCTCCGTCCCACAGTGAGGCCCGGGGGCCACCGGGCTCCCCGAGGGAGGAGGAGGTTCTGGGGCCCGTCCCATTAACTCCATAACGGGACGTCCCTGAACGCTCGGCCTCCCCCCGTCCCATCTCTGGTGCATTGGGTGGGCAGCGGGCAGAGCAGGGTGGAACCACGCCATCCGAAACGCCCGCGGAGCAGCCTGGCCCACAAGGCCGGGTCGCCCCAGAAAACGAGTGCCGACGGGGAGACATGTCGCGGGGCGTGATTCTCAGCAGTCCGCCTCCACTCCTGCTGTACCATCTGGGGATTCACTTAGGCGTAGTGGTAGGGCCCTTAAGGCAACGAAGAGCGACACATAGTATGTTGGCACAGATGAAGGGCACAGATTAGTTGTAGGGGCTAGGGCATCTGTACATAATATTCACCATTAAACTCACGGTTGCACCTAACTTGTAAGACTGTGTGATTTTTCCGTTGCCACGGGGATCGTGATGGTGACCGAGTGTCGCTGGGGTTGATGAGCGGTGAAACTTCGGTGCCGGGTGTGCAGTCCCTTTCCCTCCACCCCCTCCCACAGCTACCCCACGCGGGCACGTGATGGAGTGTCCCTGATGAACTCAGCGACCACCGGGATGGATGGTTCAGCTATTGCCATGGGTCAGACTTTGTCTAACGATTCTGAGCTCACAGCTCATCGCAGAGCGGGCTGTCATCATTCAACATGGCACTGATCACACCCGCTGACACAGCCATCAATGTTGTGCGATACCGTTGTGCCGCAGTGGCAATGGAGCAGTGTATGTGGTGCGGGGGGGGGGGGGGGGGGGAGTTGTGTGCAGTCCATCTGCACGACTGCCGATGCAGGTGGTAGTGGTAGTGTTCAACGGTGCCGTCGCATGCGGCGCGTGAATCTTGCTGCCAACAAGGCGTCGCGTGCCCGCTGTCCTCGCCGGTGCCGTCGTGCAGCCTCCTGGACATTACCAGCACCCGGGTTGTGTCTGTGTGCTGCGCCCGACACACCACCAACCTCCTCCTCCGTCTCCATGTTGGCACCACTGCCAGTGGCTTCTCCCTCCGACTCCTCCACCAGGGCATCGCCCCTCTGCATCGAGATGTTGTGCAGCGCACAGCAGACCATGACAATGCAAGCGACCCTCTCAGGCTGGTACTGCAGGGCCCCTCCGGAGCGGTCCAGGCACCTGAATCTCATTTTCAGCAGACCAAAGCAGCACTCCACCACACCCCAGGTTGCTGCATGGGCCTCATTGTAAAGGGTCTCCGCGTTGGTCTGAGGCCTCTGTATGGGCGTCATCAGCCAAGACCTCAGTGGATAACCCCTGTCCCCCAGCAACCAGCCCCTCAGCCAGTGGGCCGTCCCTCAAACATAGCAGGGATGAATGACTGCGCAAGAATGTACGCATCATGCACACTTCCAGGAAACTTGTGCACACGTGCATGATCTTCAGGTGGGGGTCGCATACCACCTGGATGTTCATGGAGTATGTCCCCCTCCTGTTTGTGAACACTTCCCTGTTGCCTGCAGGCGGGCGTATGGGGACGTGAACACAATCAATGACTCCCTGGACCATCGATATCCCGGCCACGTTGGCAAATCCACGGGCTCGTGCTTCTTGATTTGCTCTGTCCTCGGGAAAGGTGATGTAGCGGTCGGCGATGGCAAATAGGTCACATCCCGGATGCACCTGTGCGCCGATGCCTGCGAGATGCCGGATAGGTCCCCGCTCGGAGACTGGAAGGAGCCGGTTGCATAAAAGTTTAAGTGCCACCGTCACCTTGATGGCAACTGGGATCGCGTGTCCTCCTCCCGTTCCACGTGGGGTGAGGTGCGCCACGAGGTGACAGATATGTGTGACCGTCTCTCTGCTCAACCGGAGTCTCCTCCTGCAGGTGATGTCCGGCATTGTCTTGAAAGAGATCCGGGCACGGTACACGCTAGGCCTCGGTCGTCGCCTCTGGCGCCCTGGCTCCACCATCAATGTCTCCTCCTCCTGCTCCTCCTCCTCCCCCCCCCATACTGCTCGACAACGGGCCACTCCGCGGCCATTCCCTTTGCTGCTGCAGCTGCCCCTACATCCACTGTGGGATGTGGCTGTGGATGCTGCTGGATGTCCAACTGCAGTGCAGCGGCCCCAACCACTGCGCTGAACATAGCCGTTCGGTTAGAATACATTGTGGTCACCTACAGAAGGGTGGTGGGCGGCAGAGAAACGACATGTTAGACGGAGGTTAGTCGACACCTCGGCAGCCGTCTGCCACGGGATACCCATGTGGCCCGGTGGCCTGGTCGCGCTGCTGACATGCGGCCAGCCTAACCCCTGGACAGTTTCTGCATCCAACGGGCAGTTAACAACACGTCCTCCTCACCGGGGCGTCAGTGGCCTGTGCCCATCAGCCACAGGGCAACCAGCTGCCGTGTCCTCGTCACCGTCCTGCCATAGCAGGGCGGCTGACATGTTGCATCCGGGGGTGGAAGACCCACTCCATTCACTCCCTCTACCCCCCCCCCCCCAACTACTCGCTCTCTCCCTCCCAACTTCTCCCTCTCTCCCCCCCTCCCACTTCTCCCTCTCTCCCCCCCCACTTCTCCCTCTCTCCCCCTCCCTCCCACTTCTCCCTCTCTCCCCCCCACTTCTCCCTCTCTCCCCCCCCACTTCTCCCTCTCACCCCCCCCACTTCTCCCTCTCTCCCCCTCCCCACTTCTCCCTCTCTCCCCCCCCCACTTCTCCCTCTCTCCCCCTCCCTCTCTTCCCCCCCCACTTCTCCCTCTCTCCCCCCCCACTCCTCCCTCTCTCCCTCCCCCCACTTCTCCCTCTCTCCCACCCCCCCCACTCCTTCCTCTCTCCCTCCCCCCCCCACTTCTCCCTCTCTCCCCCCCCCCCCCCACTTCTCCCTCTCTCCCCCCCACACTTCTCCCTCTCCCCCCCCCCACCCCACTGGCCGCTGCGTTCTCGGGGATGCCTTCCACCAGTTTGCGGAGACTCCGGGACGGTCTGCTCACCTCCTCAATCCTCGTCAGCCAGCACGACTGGCTGACGACTTTAAAAAGCAGGTGTGGACGGCGACAACATGACCTGGCGTCACGACGTCGGGACTTCGGCCCATCCGGGCCGGAGAATAGCGGGGGTGCCGGAGAATCACCATTTTGGGTGCATCGGGCGATTCTCTGTGTTTTTGCGCGCGAAACACGATGAAACAGATTTGGCCATTTGGGAGAATAGCGGGAGCACGTCGGACTGGCGTCATGTGAAAAACTGGCGCGGCCCGCTATTCTCCCTGCTATTCTCCCAACCGGCGTGACATCGGAAAATCGCGCCCAATGTGTTCCCATTTCTCACTTGATGTCCAATTCTGCTGCTGTTCAAATGCACGTGTAGCAGTGTGGTAATACCACTGTATACATATGTGTGTGCCTCTATTAGGGGATGTACAATAGTACCTGCTATTACAGGTTTGTCGGTAAGCCCCTGCATAGTTTGTCGGTAAGCCCCTGCCGGCTAGCTCCGCCCACAGGGAGCAGTATAAATATCCATAAGGTCTCCTGAGCTGCCATTTTACAGCTCCACTTGAGGGAATAACATCTCACGGTAATAAAGCCTCTTTTGTACCGTTTCGTGTTTCTGTGTGCAATTTTTAGCGCATCAAGCAGCCTTTGACAAGACCCCAAGTCTCTAAAATCCAGAGGGAGTTGGTCAAAAGCATCTCAGCATTCAGGGCAGGGATCTGAGCAGCCTGCCTCTAAAACAGCTGATGCCACATAGGAAGCATGACATCGAAGTGGTCAGAAGAGAAAGTTCAAGAAATTGTTCTCCCTTTATCTCTTCCTTCTCTCTCCAAAATGTTCTCAGACCTGCTGCGATTCTCCGGTATTTTCTGTTTTTGTTTCAGATTCCAGCATCCGCAGTAATTTGTTTTTATCTTCAAGAAATTGTTATTCACCAAAGCTTTGAAATGTGAGTTTGACAAAATATTATGTTCCCATCTTGCCCAAGGATCAACTCGCCCTTTCACTAGTTTCATGATAAATAGCAACACTTAGTGGGATCCATTGTGCGGATCTGCAATGTGATGAAAAGGGAGAGGAGGATGTTGGTTCTGATAGTGAGAGGATTGCAGAGTTTCATTTCTTATGTTTTAAGCTAGGTGAATTGTTGCAATATTAATATCGTTGCAATGTTAAGGAAATCCTCGTATCTCAGGTGGCAGGGTAAGCAGCTGATTTGGTTATGGATGCCCCACCTTCAACCTTAACCTCAGCTTAAGATGCATGATGATCCCCTTTGTTCTCCTCCACCTGTAATCATTCCTACTCCACTATTACCCTGGATACCCTTGTTGCGCAGTAATAAAGGGTACTGCATACTTATCCAGATTCCTATAGATCATTCTCAACATTCTGATGATGCTCTATCATGTGATCTATCTATCATATCTATCTGATCATGTGACTCTGGCAGTTACACGCCTGTGACTCATTGGATCGGGTTCCTCAAATGTCCCATAAACCAAGTTGAACAACAAAATCTCTTGTTTCCTTTGAGCCAGAGCTCAAGTCCGCATCCTGGATTGAGAAAGCCTGTAAAGTTGGGTTGCCGAAGTATACAAACATGTGAATTAGGAGCAGGTATAGGTCATTTCACTCCTCAAGGCTTTCTCAGCCATTCAATAAGATCATTACATGATAGGGGCAGCACGGCGACGCAGTGGTTAGCACTGCTACCTCCCAGGTTCGATCCCGGCCCTGGGTCACTGTCCGTGTAGAGTTTGCACATTCTCCCCGTGTCTGCATGGGTTTCGCATCCACACCCCAAAGATGTGCAGGGCAGGTGAATTGGCCACGCTAAATTGCCCCTTAATTGGAAAAAATAAATTGGGCACTCTAAATTTTAAATTTAAAAAAAAAGATAATTGCGTGATCTGATTGTAATCTCCACTCCACACTCCTGCATCCTCTCCACATCCACTCTTTCAAGACCCCACAGAACCCGAAAGGTTTCATTCAAGCCACCTCTTACTCTAAGTATGAATGCAGTTTGACAACTCCCAGGAAATTTGCATGAACCACTTCTTGTGGTTTCACACCATCTGTGCATTGATAGGTAAACGTCCCTCGCAGGTTATCAAAACTTCTTATTGCTCGACTGGTGGTTGGATTGCCGCGTGTGCATAGCACCCGAGACCAGTGGGAATCCAGCCAGAGAGGTGAACCCAAGTGCGCACTCAGTCTAGCAATTGTCATCACAGAGTAAGTTTACATAACTCTCAGCCTTAGCAAACATTTCACCCACCATCTTCCTTTTATGTTAATGTACAACAGACTATGAGTCCTTCAGGATGTCATTGATAGTTTTGTGGAAGGAACTAGAGGCAAAATAGAATGTGGTGACCTTCAGTGTCATTTAGAATTCATCTCCACCAATCAAAAGAGGGTCTTCTGGAACCTGCAGATGTTTGCTGTCATCTGACATTAAAACTCAGCCGGTGAAAGCACTTTTTTTTTGGAGCAGACAAGAGCACTGAATTTCTGTAAACTTTATAACACAAGAAGTGCCTCCTGCAACCTTGGCCCCTTTCCTGTGCATGTCCCTCCTGTACACCTCACCTGAGCACCTCTCTCCTGTGCATCTGTTAATCCCATCACAGCCTGTCATTGCTATTGTGAATGGTAATAGCCTTTCTCTTCTGAAGTGCTGTCAAACATATCCTTTGCTTCCCATGTTGGTTCTGCCAGTTTGAAACCCTCTAAAGTTGAGGTAAAATTATAATCACGCAAGTACTGTCTGCCAAATATTGGCCAGAGGGAACTGAGACGCCAGTTGCAAACTGTGAGGTTTTATTCAGATGGGACGGCAGGTTTAAATACCCACCTGGACCTCAGTTCAATCTTCAATCTTACTTCTGTTCCTCTGGTCAGTTTCCCAAGGGGGAAAACCATGTTGAAATTGTTAAATTTATTGCTAAGTTAAATTCAATTCAGAGCAACTCATTAACATCTCCTAAGGATATTCATTTCAACAATACTATTTGACCGCCTGCAATAATTAAAGTCTCGACTTTGGAGCTTGGGTTACCCACAGGCATCCAGATATGTTTCCTTTAAACCCGGGTGCATGAGGGTCACAATAACAAAATTCCCAATCTACTCCTCAATGCATCTGCTCTTGGGGTTAGAATATCCCAGAGTTAGAAACCGCAGTAGTTAATGCTTCTAGATAATCCAGCATCTTATTATTTTCTTTGTCAATATAATAGCAGAAGGCAAGATAAGGGATGGAATTCTCTCAAAAAATTAGTAAGTGTCATTTTGGGCATGAAAATTGATGCAAATTGTGCCGATCTTCCCACACTTATTTTTTAATTAAGAGGACACAATTATTTTTTTCCAATTAAGGGGCAATTTAGTGTGACCGATCTGGCTACCCTGCACATCTTTGGGTTGTGGGGGTGAAACCCACGCAAACACGGGGAGAATGTGCAAACTCCACACAGACAGTGACCTGGGGCCGGGATCGAACCTGGGTCCTCAATGCCGTAGATAGCAGTGCTAACCACTGTACCACCGTGCCGCCCACGGTCTTCCCACACTTAGTCACGTTTGGGGAGCCGGTAATGAGACACTGGTAAGGCCTGAACCTCAGATAGGCCGGGCTTGTGGCGCAATGGTAGCGCATCTGAATCCAATCAAAATGTTGCATGTTCAAATCACGTCAGGCTCACAGAGTTTTTCTGCAGCTCTGGTTCCTGAATTTTATAGTGAGGAGTGGCACACTACTGCCTCACAGTGCCAGGGACCTGGGTTCAATTCCAGCTTTGGGTGACTGTCTCTGTGGAGTTTGCATTATCTCCCCGTGTCTGCACGGGATTCCTCCGGGTGCTCTGGTTTCCTCCCACAGACCAAAGATGTGCTGGTTAGGTAGATTGGCCATGCTAAATTTCCTTTTAGTGTCTAAAGATGTGCAGGCTAGCTGGGGTTACGGGGATGGGGTGGGATAGTGAGCCTAGGTAGGATGCTCTTTCAGAGGGTCTGTATAGACACCCAGTGGCGTGCAGAGGGGGGGGCCGACGGTGCATTGGCCCCGGGCATCCATTGGATGGGGGCATCCAATCAGAGAAGGGGGAAAAAAAAACATTAAAAAAAAAAAAAAAAAAATTTTTTTTTAAAAAAATTTAGATTACCCAATTATTTTTTTCAATTAAGGGGCAATTTAGCGTGGCCAATCCACCTACTCTGCACATTTTTTGGGTTGTGGGGGCGAAACCAACGCAGACACGGGGAGAATGTGCAAACTCCACACGGACATTGACCCAGAGCCGGGAGCGAACCTGGGACCTCAGTTCCGTGAGGCGGTTGTGCTAACCACTAGGCCACCGTGCTGCCCCAGAGAAGGAAATAAAATAGTAATTTTAAAATTTCAGCGGTGATAAATCAATTTTTGGAGGCTCACCACACTGCAGAGGCAGTTGTTAGCCCTTTATTCCTTTAACATGGTGTACCCTTTCTGTCTAGAGAAAATGGTCCTTCTCCCCATCCCCCCCACACGCAAGCGCATGATGTACGTGGTGCAACCATCAAAAGCAACAAGCAGACGTGGCTGTTCGTTCCTGCGTTTCCTCGAGTCATAACTCGTCTTTTCTTCAGCTTTTTGTGCATCTAGATTAGTTCTTTAACTACTCAGGTCAGTGAATAGCTCTAGAACAGGTGCAACTACGGTTTTTATAGGTTTTTTTGGCGATATTTAATGAAATATTTACGTGGGATGTAGTAAGAGTGAAGCCTGGATGATCAGAGGACTGCTATGGTATTTAATCTCGGAATAGGAGACATTTATTCCTTAACATGCTAATATTCGAATACAGATACCACTAATTTGCAAGTCTATGATATAAATTGCACAAAATTATCAGTGGAGAATCAGTGTGAAATAATTTGATACGAAGGAACAAAGAAATGAAATATGGTTTATCCGTCTGCAACTGACCGATTGTTTACCATTTTCTTCCCATTTTCTCATGCGTCTTACGGTTTTTGAGATAGAAAATGAATGTTACGAGTATTTCGTGTACAACCAAGTGGAGCACAGAACAGGAAAAAAAAGAGGGCCAGAGTCGAAGAAGAGTCCCATCAAAGAGGGGCATTAGATGCATGGATAAAAAGAAGTAAAGAAGAAGTAGGAGAACCTGGAGAAGTAAAAGATGATGTGGGTGCAGAGAAGGATTTTTCTGATACGGATTCAGCTCGGTCAGAACATAATACTCTCTCTCCTCAGTCTCGTTGTCAGGATGATGATCCATGTGAAGAAAATAAAGAAGATTTTAGCATATTTTTGCAAAGAAGCGATTTTGGCTGTTTGAAGAAACCGATTCCAGATCATTTGAAGATGACAATATTACAACATGGCCCTGAAAGATTTCAGAATAAAAGTGGTCCATTTGCTGAGAAGGATGGAAGATCATTTTCCAAACAGTGGTTTGATAAAGTTTCCACAAACGGATAAATTGTGGAGAGAAAATGGTTGTTATACTCTCCATATCGGAAAGCATGCTACTGTTTTGTTTGCTTTTTGTTTTCAAAGGAGCATTTGTCGTCTGTGTCAAACTTTGGAAAGGAAGACGGTTTCTCCACTTGGAGAAAATTAAATCCAACAATACCTGACCATGAGAAAAGCCCTTCTCATAGAGCTCACATGAGGGAATACCTGAACCTCGTAGTTCGACTCCATCATTCAACTACGATAGATGCTAAACTTCAACAGCAAATGTCTGCTGAAAAGAAAAGATGGAAAGCTATAACTGAACGGATTGTCGAGGTTATATCCTTTCTGGCAAAACAGAATCTGGCCTATCGTGGAAATCGAGGAGAAGGAATATCTGGGTTATCAGAGCCAGGGGAGACAGTCAGTGAAAATACAGGAAACTTTCTAGCAACAATCAGACCTTTGGCCAAATATGATGACATCTTAGCAAAGCACTTGCAGAGAGGGAAAGAGAAACCAAAAAGTGTCACCTACTTGTCCAACAGAATTCAAAACGAAATAATCAATCTTCTTGGTGAAACTGTCAAGAAAAATATAATTTCCGAAATTAAGGACGCAAAATATTTTAGCATAATGCTGGATTCAACTCCAGATATTGCCCATGAAGATCAGGTTTCTGAAATTCTGCGTTACGTTCATATTGATGAAAGCAGAAAAGTAGAAATAAAGGAGACATTTCTGGGATTTTTTTCAAGTCAACAAGAAAGATGCAGTCAGCCTGGTAAATAAAATTCAGGAAAAATTGGAAGAAGACAAAATTTCCATGAATGACTGTCGTGGTCAAGCATATGATAACGCAGCAGTTATGGCTGGAGTGAGAGGAGGTGTTCAACAAAAAATTCTTGAAGTTAACCCAAAAGCTGTGTTTGTGAACTGCGAGAACCACAGCCTCAATTTGGCCTGTGTCCATGCAAGTGAGGTGCAACCTGTTGTTGTTACATTTTTTGGCATTCTAGAAAAACTCTTTACTTTTTTTTCTTCATCTACTTCTCGTTGGGAAGTGTTAAAATCATTTGTCACTCGGACTGTGAAAAGACAGTGTGACACAAGATGGAGTTCCAGCCATGATGCTGTGCAAGTAATCCACGAAGAGTGTGACAACGTTATTGCAAGCCTTCAACACCTGCTGGAAGGAGAATTTTCAAGGGAAACTAAATCTGATGCAGGATCGCTACTGAACTCTATTCAACAGTTCCCGTTTATAGCTTTATTAAATTTTTGGTACTCAGTTTTATCATCAGTGGAGAAAGTCTCAAAACGTTTGCAGGATCCGAAAATGGGGTTCCATGAAGCTTCTTGTGATCTGAGAGGACTTATTCACATCTTGAATTTGAAGAATGACGAAATTATCCACAATGCAATAGATTTAGCCAATGAATATTGTGAAAATTGGGGAATACCAATTGCACGAACACGGAGAAGAAAAATAATGCCTGGAGAGTCAGCAAGAGATAGTGGACTAACGGCACAAGAAGAAATGAATAGAGTAATGGTAGAGATTGTGAACAGATTAAAAACTGAAATTGAAGACCGCAGTGTCCGTCTTCAAAGACTCAGTGACCGATTTTCTTTTCTTCTGAACTTGAATTCAGTAGTGATTGAAGATGAACAAGAAAGAGAGAAATTAAAAAAGGAATGTTCAGACTTTGCAAATTATTATGACAATGATGTGGTTGCAATTCAGTTATATGACAAAATTATTGATTTTGTGATGCTCCTTCGAGCTGGAGGGAATAGAGTTCCCCCTGATCCTAAAGATGCTCTGGAGTCTTTACTGCAGTATGGGAGGGATGTCTTTCCGACGCTGTGTGTTTCATACAGATTACTGCTTACAATCGCATTTTCAGTCACAAGCTGTGAAAGGTCATTTTCAAAACTGAAATTAATAAAAACATATCTGAGGTCTTCTATGTCACAGGAGCGACTGACCAACCTGGCTTTAATAAGCATTGAAAAAAAATTTCTCACAGCTGATGTAAAAAATGAAGTAGTTCAGGTGTTTTGTGACAGGAGGTATCATTTGGGGAAAAGAACTTAATAAATTTGATTGATTTATATTAAAATCGAATAAAGCGTTTATTTCATGTTTCATCAGTGTTTATATATTCAAAATCTTTTCCTTTCTCATAATATTTCTCAGTATATTAGGCCTTATACTTGAGTCTTTGGGGCATACAATCAAGATTTGCCCCGGGCATCACCAGACCTCTGCACGCCACTGTAGACACTTGACCCGAATGGCCTCTTCAGCACTGTAGCAGTTCTATGGATCTCTCTCAAAATAATGCTACAGACCCATCCCCTCTTCTCGCCAGCAAAATCCCCTACCCCAATTGCCGGCATCAGGCCCTCCCCCCCCCCCCCCCCTCCCAATTTCATGAACCAGCACCCCTCCTCCGACCCCATGCACAAAAGGATCCTCGCTACCAAGGAGAGTGGTGGCACCTCTGGGAATGCCAGGAACATTCATCTAACATCTGACGGTACCTAAAGGAATCCGAGTCAACGGGCCCAAACTTCTCTTTCAGTTCCTCCATGTTGGCAAAACGCCCCTCCAGGAATAGATCACATAATCTATCCAACCTCTTCCCCTTTCCCTTTCATACTCCAAATGTGGCATCCAATCTTGCTGGCTCAAACAGGTGGTTAGCACAAATGGGGGCCAGCCTTGACACTGACCCTAGTTTAAAATGTTGACGGAGTTACCCCATATTTTTTAAGTGGAGACAACCACCGGGTTTGACGAGTACTTTGTCAGTGCAAATGGAAGAGAAGCCATCACCAATGCATCCAAACTGTACCCCTGCATGACCCAGACGCCATCTGCACCAAGGTAGACCCCGGATTCCTAACCCAAATTTCTCCAAAACTGCACAAGTACCTCCATTCCACCCCATCAAATGCTTTTTCTGCATCCAATGACACAATTATCTCTGGCTCCAGCCTGACCGCTGGGGTAAGAACCAAATTCAGCAGTTGGCATACATTGGACAACAGTCTTCGGCCCTTTACAAATCCTGTCTGGTCATCCCCAACTACCTCTGGAAGACACGGTTTCAACCTTAATGCTGGAATCTTAGATAACAGCTACGTTAAGAGTGAAATGGGACGGTACGACCCGCATTCCACATGATCCTTGTCCTTTTTCAGGGGAAGGGAGATGGATGCCTGCCCAAGCATCACAGGACAGGAAACCCAAGACAGAGTCATTGAACATCCCCACCAGTAACGGAACCAGCTAGTCCGCAAACTTCTTAAAAATTTCCACCGGGAAGCCATCAGGCCACGGTGCCTTCCCTGTTTGCATCTGACCTATCACTGTTTGGACTGCCTCCAGACCCAACGGCGCCTCCAACCCATCCCGCATTTCCTCCCCTACCTCAGGGAACTCCAAGTCCACTAAAACTTTGTCATCTCCGACTCTTCTACAGGGTTCAACCTGTAAAGCCTCTCATAAAAGGTTTGAAATGCCAAGTTCACTTTTTTCGGGGCAGAAACCAGCCTACCTCCCAAATCCCTTATCTGGATAATCTCTCGAGAGGCCACCTGCTACCTTAGCTGGTGAGCCAAGAGACGGATGGCTTTCTCCCAATATTTATAGATAACCCTCCTCAGGTACCACAACCGGCCTATCAGTAGACAGCAGGTCAAATTGCATTTGCAGTTTTTTCCTGCTTGCCAGGACTCCTGGGGTTGGGTCACTCGCGTATTTACAGTCCACTTCCAAAATGTCATCAACTAACGTCCGGCGCTCCTTCCAAGCCTCCCTGTCCATGTGTGCCTTGTGTGATATAATTTCCCCTCTAATCACTGCCTTCAACGCTTCCCATAGAATAAAGGGCAAAATCATTCCATTCTCATTGAACTCCACATATTCATCTCTGGCTCTCAAAATGCACCCACAAAACCCCACATCCACCAACAGCCCTGGCTACATCCATTCTCCATCTTGTGCACTGCATCGGGCCTGCTTCCAGCACTATATCTGCAAAATGTGAGCACGGTCTGAGACGACTATGGTCAAATATTACTCTTTCCTCACCCCGCGACGAAGAGGCCTGTCCAGCACAAAGTAATCTATCCTAGAGTACACCGTGAGTACTGGGGAGAAACACAAAAACTCTATACCATGCCCCCCCCCCTCCATAAACTCCAGCAGCGCCTTCGCCACCACTGAAGGGGCCAACGACTTTGGCTTAGATCGATTGAGTCACGGATCTAAGACTCAATTTAAATCATCCCCCAGAATCAGTTGATGTGTATCTAGATCCGGTATTGCGGCCTTATAAGCATCACAGCATCCCAATTCAGGGCATACACGTTTACGAAGATCAGTAACTTATCCTCCAGCATGCCTGTGACCACCACAGGCCTACCCCATATCAGCCATCAATCACCCTTTTTGCTAAGAAACAGACTCTCTTGCTGATTAAGATCAGCACACTCCGGATCCTACTATCAAAGCGCAAGTGGAATACCTGGCTCACCCAGCCCTTCCGAAGGTTGGTCTGGTCCCACACCCGCAAATGGGTCTCCTGTAAAAACACCATATTGGCCCTAAATTGTTTAGGTAAGAGAAAACTCTCACCCTTTTCACAGGTCCCCCTGGGCCCCGCTAATTCCAGATAACGAGTCTGGTTGGGGGTCTCTCACCCCCCCCCCCCCTTTAGCCTTAAATCAGCCGTATCCACCGCACTGAGTCACCCCGTCCTCATTACAGATTTCTAGCTCTCAGGCCCACCTAAAATGGCCACCGCTCCCCTCCAAAGGATAGGACAAAGAACATCCCTTGGCAACTGTTACCTCTCTCTGCCTCTAACCCCCCACATAATCCCTCTGGCCCGTCCTCCCTGCTCAAGTACCTGAGCCTCAGTATCCTTACTGTGTTCCACTTCCCACCGGGTCATACAGTTCACACTCTACCACTTTAGTTACTACCCCAAACTGCCTTGGTCCCCCACACTTCACCCCAAGAAAATAACTCCCTCTGTCCAGAAACCAAAGAATTAACACCAGTACCATAATGTTCCCAACGAACCTTTCCTGTCCCCTTTAAAGGTCCCATTCGACTCTCTTACATAAGAACGAGGAGCAGGAGTAGGCCATCTGGCCCCTCGAGCCTGCTCCGCCATTCAATGAGATCATGGCTGATCTTTTGTGGACTCAGCTCCACTTTCCGGCCCGAACACCATAACCCTTAATCCCTTTATTCTTCAAAAAACTATCTATCTTTACCTGAAAAAGATTTAATGAAGGTGCCTCAACTGCTTCACTGGGCAAGGAATTCCATAGATTCACAACCCTTTGGGTGAAGACGTTCCTCCTAAACTCAGTCCTAAATCTACTTCCCCTTATTTTGAGGCTATGCCCCCTAGTTCTGCTTTCACCCGCCAGTGGAAACAACCTGCCTGCATCTATCCTATCTATTCCCTTCATAATTCTAAATGTTTCTATAAGATCCCCCCTCATCCTTCTAAATTCCAATGAGTACAGTCCCAGTCTACTCAATCTCTCCTCATAATCCAACCCCTTCAGCTCTGGGATTAACCTAGTGAATCTCCTCTGCACACCCTCCAGTGCCAGTATGTCCTTTCTCAAGTAAGGAGACCAAAACTGAACACAATACTCCAGGTGTGGCCTCACTAACACCTTATACAATTGCAACATAACCTCCCTACTCTTAAACTCCATCCCTCTAGCAATGAAGGACAAAATTCCATTTGCCTTCTTAATCACCTGTTGCACCTGTAAACCAACGTTCTGTGACTAATGCACTAGCACACCCAGGTCTCTCTGCACAGCGGCATGCTTTAATATTTTATCGTTTAAATAATAATCCCGTTTGATGTTATTCCTACCAAAATGGATAACCTCACGTTTGTCAACATTGTATTCCATCTGCCAGACCCTAGCCCATTCACTTAACCTATCCAAATCCCTCTGCAGACTTCCAGTATCCTCTGCACTTTTTGCTTTACCACTCATCTTAGTGTCATCTGCAAACTTGGACACATTGCCCTTGGTCCCCAACTCCAAATCATCTATGTAAATTGTGAACAATTGTGGGCCCAACACGGATCCCTGAGGGACACCACTAGCTACTGATTGCCAACCAGAGAAACACCCATTAATCCCCACTCTTTGCTTTCTATTAATTAACCAATCCTCTATCCATGCTTTACCCTTAATGCCATGCATCTTTATCTTATGCAGCAACCTTTTGTGTGGCACCTTGTCAAAAACTTTCTGGAAATCCAGATATACCACATCCATTGGCTCCCCATTATCTACTGCACTGGTAATGTCCTCAAAAAATTCTACTAAATTAGTTAGGCACGACCTGCCCTTTATGAACCCATGCTGCTTCTGCCCAATGAGACAATTTCTATCCAGATGCCTCGCTATTTCTTCCTTGATGATAGATTCCAGCATCTTCCCTACTACTGAAGTTAAGCTCACTGGCCTATAATTTCCTGCTCTCTGCCTACCTCCTTTTTTAAACAGTGGTGTCACGTTTGCTAATTTCCAATCCACCAGGACCGCCCCAGAGTCTAGTGAATTTTGGTAAATCATCATTAATGCATCTGCAATTTCCCTAGCCATCTCTTTTAGCACTCTGGGATGCATTCCGTCAGGGTCAGGAGACTTGTCTACCTTTAGCCCCATTAGCTTGCCCATCACTACCTCCTTAGTGATAACAATCCTCTCAAGGTCCTCACCTGCCATAGCCTCATTTCTATCAGTCGCTGGCATGTTATTTGTGTCTTCCACTGTGAAGACCGACCCAAAAAACCGGTTCAGTTCCTCAGCCATTTCCTCATCTCCCATTATTAAAACTCCCTTCTCATCCTCTAAAGGACCAATATTTACCTTAGCCACTCTTTTTTGTTTTATATATTTGTGAAAACTTTTACTGTCTGTTTTTATATTCTGAGCAAGTTTACTCTCATACTCTATCTTACTCTTCTTTATAGCTTTTTTAGTAGCTTTCTGTTGCCCCCTAAATATTTCCCAGTCCTCTAGTCTCCCACCAAATTTTGCCACTTTATATGCTTTTTCCTTCAATTTGATACTCTCCCTTATTTCCTTAGATATCCACGGTCGATTTTCCTTCATTCTACCGTCCTTCCTTTTTGTTGGTATAAACCTTTGCTGAGCACTGTGAAAAATCGCTTGGAAGGTTCTCCACTGTTCCTCAACTGTTCCACTATAAAGACTTTGCTCCCAGTCTACCTTAGCTAATTCTCCTCTCATCCCATTGTAATCTCCTTTGTTTAAACACAAAACACCAGTAGTTGATTTTACCTTCTCACCCTCCATCTGTATTTTAAATTCCACTATATTGTGATCGCTCCTTCCGAGAGGATCCTAACTATGAGATCATGAATCAATCCTGTCTCATTACACAGGACAAGATCTAGGACCGCTTGTTCCCTCGTAGGTTCCATTACATACTGTTCTAGGAAACTATCGCGGATACATTCTATAAACTCCTCCTCAAGGTTGCCTTGACCGACCTGATTAAACCAATTGACATGTAGATTAAAATTCCCCATGATAACTGCTGTACCATTTCTACATGCATCAGTTATTTCTTTGTTTATTGCCTGCCCCACCATAACGTTACTATTTGGTGGCCGATAGACTACTCCTATCAGTGACTTTTTCGCCTTACTATTCCTGATTTCCACCCAAATGGATTCAACCTTATTCTCCATAGCTCCGATGTCATCCCTTACTATTGCCCGGATGTCATCCTTAAATAACAGAGCAACACCACCTCCCTTACCATCCACTCTGTCCTTCCGAATAGTTTGATATCCTCGGATATTTAACTCCCAGTCATGACCATCCTTTAACCATGTTTCAGTAATGGCCACTAAATCATAGTCATTTACGATGATTTGCGGCATCAACTCATTTACTTTATTCCGAATACTATGAGCATTCAGGTAAAGTACACTTATGTTGACTTTTTTACCTCTGTTTTGAATCTTAACAACTCCAGTTTTATTCCTCTTCAAGCAAGTCTAAGTCCTTTTTCCTTAATGAAGGCCTCTACCTGCTGTGCCGTGTCGAAGTAGCGATCTTTTGACTCCATCGTGACTCACAGCCTCACTGGATATACCACCCCGAACCCCACTCCTTTCTAATATAACACAGCCTTCGCCTTGTTAAAGGCCGCACGTCTCTTTGCTAGTTCCTTCCAGCAGCCCCACTATCCTGAGGTTCTATCACCTCAACCTATTTTCTAGGTCTTTCATTTTTTCTTTCAGGCCCGTGCTCCTCTCTTCCAAGAACTGTTTCTCTGCTTCCAACGAGGCAAGCTGCCCTTCAGTCCATGGCAAGACCTCCTCTACTTCCTTCAGCTTCTCACCTTGCTGCGTCACAGCTTTCGTCGTCTTTCCCAACTGTTCATGGATCGGGCCAAATGCTACCTCAATGGTAGCTTTGAAGGATTCCCTCAGCTCCTTGCCTTGCTGAACAAACTGTTTGTCCATTTGGTTCCTAAACTTCTCAAACTCCTGCGGTATCCCCACAGTCGATGGGCGGGATTCTCCGACCCCCCCGGGACGGAGTGGCGTGAACCACTCCGGCTTTGGGCCGCCCCAAAGGTGTGGAATCCTCCGCACCTTCAGGGGCTAGGCCAGCCCCGGAGTGGTTTGCACCGCGCCGGCCGGCGGGGAAGGGGTTTGGCGCCACGCCAACCGGCGCCGAAGGGCCTCCGCCAGCCGGCCCGAGTTGGTGCATGCGCAGGAGCGCCAGCGTGTGCTGGTGTCATCCCAGCACATGCGCAGGGGGGATCTTCTCTGCATCGGCCATGGCGGAGGACCACAGCAGCCGATGCGGAGGAATAGAGTGCCCCCATGGCACAGGCGCACCTGCGGATCGGTGGGCCCTGATCGCGGGCCAGGCCACTGTGGGGGCACCTCACGGGGCCAGATCCCCCCGCCCCTCCCCGAGGACCCCAGAGACTGCCCGCGCTGCCAGATCCCACCGGTAAGGACCTATTCTAATTTACGCCAGCGGTACTGGCTGAAAACGGGTGGCCACTCGGCCCATCGTGGCCGGAGAATCGCCGGGGGGGGAGCTGCCAGCGGCTGCTGACTGGCGCAGCACGATTCCCGCCCCTGTCAAATCCTCGGCGCCGGAGAATTCGGCAGCCGGCGGGGGCGGAATTCACGTCCCCCCCCCCCCCCCCCGGCGATTCTCCAACCCGGCGGGCCCACCGGGAACCTCCGCCCCGCCGGGTAGGGGAGAATCCCGCCCAATGTGTCTACTATGAGGGGAATGGCTGCAGTCACCATCTTCCCTCCTTCAACTCCCTCACCGAACTATCGACCTGAGGCTTCTTTCCAGCAGGCTTCTTCGACAAAATGTTTATAGAACATAGAACAGTACAGCACAGAACAGGCCCTTCGGCCCTCGATGTTGTGCCGAGCAATGATCACCCTACTTAAACCCACGTAACCCATATACCCGTAACCCAACAATCCCCCCATTAACCTTACACTACGGGCAATTTAGCATGGCCAATCCACCTAACCCGCACATCTTTGGACTGTGGGAGGAAACCGGAGCACCCGGAAGAAACCCACGCACACACAGGGAGGACGTGCAGACTCCACACAGACAGCGACCCAGCCGGGAATCGAACCTGGGACCCTGGAGCTGTGAAGCATTGATGCTAACCACCATGCTACCGTGAGGCCCCTAACTTTTAATATTGAAAACTTTTTATGTTGTGACAGACAGACTTATCACACACACACTATACAATTGTATTTGCCCAAGAAAAATAAGAAGAAAGGAAAAAATACATCACAGGAGTAATACAAATAGCAAAACCATAACACAGCAATAGCCAAGGGAACAGAAATAAATATTTGACATCTTTTAACTTGGAGTTAAACTATACACTTATGCTGTTCATTTTGCCGGTGTGGTCTATATTAGTGGATCGTGCCCGACATGGTAACTTATGGCTTGTGGTAACAAAAGAGACCCCCCCCCCCCCCCCCGCCTCCTGTTGACACCTGTGGGGAAGCGGATGGTGCCAGCACGCTGTACCCGAGGGCGAGGCCAGTGAGGCCTCGTCAAGGGAACTTGCCCTTCTTTTTGGGGCACGCTTCTGTATCGCTGCTCGTGGGCCCCTACACTTCTGTTACCATATATATTTCCCTTATGTTTTAGGGGCTGCCTCTTACCCCCTGCCCCCCCCCCCTCCCCCCCACACCCCACTCACTATCTCCCCCTTCATGATTTGATTTGATTTGATTTATTATTGTCACATGTATTAGTATACAGTGAAAAGTATTGTTTCTTGCGTGCTATGCAGACAAGCAAACCGTACATAGGAAAGGAAGGAGAAACTACAGAAAGTAACGTTGCAGTCATAGATCGGGTGTAGAGAAAAGATCAACTTAATACGAGGTAGGTCCATTCAAAAGTCTGATGGCAGCAGGGAAGAAGCTGTTCTTGAGTCGGTTGGTACGTGACCTCAAATTTTTGTATCTTTTTCCTGACGGAAGAAGGTGGAAGAGACTGTCCGGGATTTCGGACGCTGGCCTCAAAAGCAGCGCGAGCGACGACGGCGTCACCAGGCCTTCAGGCCCAGTCATTCTCCTTGTCTTCTGGGGCTAGAACGGCGGCGGACTGCTGTGCGCTGCTCTGGCGCCGAAAGTCGGCCGTACACGGCCAGCTGATCTGTGCAAGACCTGAGTGCTCATCCGGGTACCTCATCCGGGCCAGTGGCTTTCCGTGGCTTGACTTTCGAGAAGGCTGCTCTGATATCTGCAATGGTGACCTCAGATACAAGTTCATCCGAGGCTTCCAGGGTGAAGAGCTGACCTCTTACTCAAAGCAGGCCTAGAATGCATTGAGCTCATCACGGAGGGGTGAATTGGAGCCGGCGATTTTACATGCCTTCATCTTGTAGCTTGTTATGTCTTGCAGACCTTGCCATAGTAAAGGAGGTCCGTGTGGCTAGCCTGTGACCCGACTTGGTCCCGTATTGTCTTTTGGCATCTTTGATGGATTTCCTTAGATCATATCTGGCTTTCTTGTATAGGTCAGGGTCGCCTGACTTGAACGCCTCAGACCTAGACTTCAGCAAGCAGTGGATATCCCTGTTCATCCAGTGTATCCAGTTGGGAAACACACAGATTTGCTTCTTTGGCACTCAGTCTTCTACATACTTACTAATGAAGTCAGTTACTGTAGTGGCGTACTCATTCAGGCTGGTCGCAGAGTTTTTAAATACTGACCAGTCCCGTAGGAGATCGTCCGACTCCTCAGACTAACATTGCACGACTTTCTTTGACGATTCTCCAGCTTCAGTTTTTGCTTATAAGCAGGGAGCAGGAGCACAGCCTTGTGGTCAGATTTGCCAAAGTGTGGGCGGTACGTATGTTTGATATTTATGTAGCAGTGGTCCAGGGTGTTTGGGCCTTTAGTGGAACAGGTGACGTGTTGGTGGTAACTTGGTAGTACGCTCTTGAGCTTGGCCTGATTGAAGTCCCCGGCTACAATGAACAAGGCCTCGGGGTGTTTCGTTTCAAGGCTATTTGTGGTGGTGTATATTTCGTCCAGCGCGATTTTCACATTACATCACGGTGGGATGTAAACTGCCATCAGGATAACGGAGCTGAACTTCCGTGCAAGGTAATAGGGGCGGCATTTTAGCGTCAAGTATTCTAGGTCCGGGGAGCAGAAACTCGCCAATGCTGCTACATCTGGGCACCAGGGGGTGTTGATTAGGAGGCAGACCCCACCTCCCCTAGCCTTACCTGAGGCTGCCGTACTGTCCATCCGGTGGATTGAGAAGCCCTGCTTCCTTCTAGTCAGTGGCGTGCAGAGGTCTGGTGATGCCCGGGGCAAATCTTGATTGTATGCCCCAAAGACTCAAGTATAAGGCCTAATATACTGAGAAATATTATGAGAAAGGAAAAGATTTTGAATATATAAACACTGATGAAACATGAAATAAACGCTTTATTCGATTTTAATATAAATCAATCAAATTTATTAAGTTCTTTTCCCCAAATGATACCTCCTGTCACAAAACACCTGAACTACTTCATTTTTTACATCAGCTGTGAGAAATTTTTTTTCAATGCTTATTAAAGCCAGGTTGGTCAGTCGCTCCTGTGACATAGAAGACCTCAGATATGTTTTTATTAATTTCAGTTTTGAAAATGACCTTTCACAGCTTGTGACTGAAAATGCGATTGTAAGCAGTAATCTGTATGAAACACACAGCGTCGGAAAGACATCCCTCCCATACTGCAGTAAAGACTCCAGAGCATCTTTAGGATCAGGGGGAACTCTATTCCCTCCAGCTCGAAGGAGCATCACAAAATCAATAATTTTGTCATATAACTGAATTGCAACCACATCATTGTCATAATAATTTGCAAAGTCTGAACATTCCTTTTTTAATTTCTCTCTTTCTTGTTCATCTTCAATCACTACTGAATTCAAGTTCAGAAGAAAAGAAAATCGGTCACTGAGTCTTTGAAGACGGACACTGCGGTCTTCAATTTCAGTTTTTAATCTGTTCACAATCTCTACCATTACTCTATTCATTTCTTCTTGTGCCGTCAGTCCACTATCTCTTGCTGACTCTCCAGGCATTATTTTTCTTCTCCGTGTTCGTGCAATTGGTATTACCCAATTTTCACAATATTCATTGGCTAAATCTATTGCATTGTGGATAATTTCGTCATTCTTCAAATTCAAGATGTGAATAAGTCCTCTCAGATCACAAGAAGCTTCATGGAACCCCATTTTCGGATCCTGCAAACGTTTTGAGACTTTCTCCACTGATGATAAAACTGAGTACCAAAAATTTAATAAAGCTATAAACGGGAACTGTTGAATAGAGTTCAGTAGCGATCCTGCATCAGATTTAGTTTCCCTTGAAAATTCTCCTTCCAGCAGGTGTTGAAGGCTTGCAATAACGTTGTCACACTCTTCGTGGATTACTTGCACAGCATCATGGCTGGAACTCCATCTTGTGTCACACTGTCTTTTCACAGTCCGAGTGACAAATGATTTTAACACTTCCCAACGAGAAGTAGATGAAGAAAAAAAAGTAAAGAGTTTTTCTAGAATGCCAAAAAATGTAACAACAACAGGTTGCACCTCACTTGCATGGACACAGGCCAAATTGAGGCTGTGGTTCTCGCAGTTCACAAACACAGCTTTTGGGTTAACTTCAAGAATTTTTTGTTGAACACCTCCTCTCACTCCAGCCATAACTGCTGCGTTATCATATGCTTGACCACGACAGTCATTCATGGAAATTTTGTCTTCTTCCAATTTTTCCTGAATTTTATTTACCAGGCTGACTGCATCTTTCTTGTTGACTTGAAAAAAAATCCCAGAAATGTCTCCTTTATTTCTACTTTTCTGCGTTCATCAATATGAACGTAACGCAGAATTTCAGAAACCTGATCTTCATGGGCAATATCTGGAGTTGAATCCAGCATTATGCTAAAATATTTTGCGTCCTTAATTTCGGAAATTATATTTTTCTTGACAGTTTCACCAAGAAGATTGATTATTTCGTTTTGAATTCTGTTGGACAAGTAGGTGACACTTTTGGTTTCTCTTTCCCTCTCTGCAAGTGCTTTGCTAAGATGTCATCATATTTGGCCAAAGGTCTGATTGTTGCTAGAAAGTTTCCTGTATTTTCACTGACTGTCTCCCCTGGCTCTGATAACCCAGATATTCCTTCTCCTCGATTTCCACGATAGGCCAGATTCTGTTTTGCCAGAAAGGATATAACCTCGACAATCCGTTCAGTTATAGCTTTCCATCTTTTCTTTTCAGCAGACATTTGCTGTTGAAGTTTAGCATCTATCGTAGTTGAATGATGGAGTCGAACTACGAGGTTCAGGTATTCCCTCATGTGAGCTCTATGAGAAGGGCTTTTCTCATGGTCAGGTATTGTTGGATTTAATTTTCTCCAAGTGGAGAAACCGTCTTCCTTTCCAAAGTTTGACACAGACGACAAATGCTCCTTTGAAAACAAAAAGCAAACAAAACAGTAGCATGCTTTCCGATATGGAGAGTATAACAACCATTTTCTCTCCACAATTTATCCGTTTGTGGAAACTTTATCAAACCACTGTTTGGAAAATGATCTTCCATCCTTCTCAGCAAATGGACCACTTTTATTCTGAAATCTTTCAGGGCCATGTTGTAATATTGTCATCTTCAAATGATCTGGAATCGGTTTCTTCAAACAGCCAAAATCGCTTCTTTGCAAAAATATGCTAAAATCTTCTTTATTTTCTTCACATGGATCATCATCCTGACAACGAGACTGAGGAGAGAGAGTATTATGTTCTGACCGAGCTGAATCCGTATCAGAAAAATCCTTCTCTGCACCCACATCATCTTTTACTTCTCCAGGTTCTCCTACTTCTTCTTTACTTCTTTTTATCCATGCATCTAATGCCCCTCTTTGATGGGACTCTTCTTCGACTCTGGCCCTCTTTTTTTTCCTGTTCTGTGCTCCACTTGGTTGTACACGAAATACTCGTAACATTCATTTTCTATCTCAAAAACCGTAAGACGCATGAGAAAATGGGAAGAAAATGGTAAACAATCGGTCAGTTGCAGACGGATAAACCATATTTCATTTCTTTGTTCCTTCGTATCAAATTATTTCACACTGATTCTCCACTGATAATTTTGTGCAATTTATATCATAGACTTGCAAATTAGTGGTATCTGTATTCGAATATTAGCATGTTAAGGAATAAATGTCTCCTATTCCGAGATTAAATACCATAGCAGTCCTCTGATCATCCAGGCTTCACTCTTACTACATCCCACGTAAATATTTCATTAAATATCGCCAAAAAACCTATAAAAACCGTAGTTGCACCTGTTCTAGAGCTATTCACTGACCTGAGTAGTTAAAGAACTAATCTAGATGCACAAAAAGCTGAAGAAAAGACGAGTTATGACTCGAGGAAACGCAGGAACGAACAGCCACGTCTGCTTGTTGCTTTTGATGGTTGCACCACGTACATCATGCGCTTGCGTGTGGGGGGGATGGGGAGAAGGACCATTTTCTCTAGACAGAAAGGGTACACCATGTTAAAGGAATAAAGGGCTAACAACTGCCTCTGCAGTGTGGTGAGCCTCCAAAAAATTGATTTATCACCGCTGAAATTTTAAAATTACTATCTTATTTCCTTCTCTGGGGCAGCACGGTGGCCTAGTGGTTAGCACAACCGCCTCACGGAACTGAGGTCCCAGGTTCGCTCCCGGCTCTGGGTCAATGTCCGTGTGGAGTTTGCACATTCTCCCCGTGTCTGCGTTGGTTTCGCCCCCACAACCCAAAAAATGTGCAGAGTAGGTGGATTGGCCACGCTAAATTGCCCCTTAATTGAAAAAAATAATTGGGTAATCTAAATTTTTTTAAAAAAAAATTTTTTTTTTTTTTTTTTAATGTTTTTTTTTCCCCCTTCTCTGATTGGATGCCCCCATCCAATGGATGCCCGGGGCCAATGCACCGTCGGCCCCCCCCTCTGCACGCCACTGCTTCTAGTTCACCCCCCGATCTACCCCGGCACCCCTGCTCCCATCCAGTTGCTGCTCACAAACAGATCCTCAAACAGGCTGGTGAGTTGCCTCCATGTGTAGTAGTAAACTTCTTTCGACCCCCTGATGGCGAATTATATTTTCTTCAGTTTCAGGAATTCCGCTTGATCAGACAGCCAGTGGGTGGCGCTGGTGGGTGGCCTTGGGTGGGTGGCCTTGGGTGGCGCTGCCGATCTCCATCCGAGCAGCAGTCTCCATTGGGCAATCAGGAAAGCAAAGGACAGGGCATTGGCCCCTTTCCCCATAAAGAACTCTGGCTGTTCCGACACCATGAAGACTGCCACTAAAAGGGTATGGCTCCAGCCTCAACCCCACAACCCTGGACATGGCCTTGGATTATTTTTGTTTATTGTCACGTGTAGCGAGGTACAGTGAAAAGTATTTCTCTGCGAGCAGCTCAACAGATCACTAATTACATGAAATGAGAAGGAAATAAAAGAAAATACATAATAGGGCAACACAAGGTACACATTGTAACTACATAAGCACTGGCATCGGATGACTAACCTTCCCATGAAACCTTGAAACCTTGAAAAAGGTGGTCCAGTTCCTGACAAGTTTAGGCCAGGACCAGACATGTGGCTGTGGTTGGCCAGATCCCCCTGACACCGCTCACATTTACCCCCACCTCTGGGAAGTACCAGCTCATGTGTGTCCTGGTCAGTCCCATCTTTAGTTGCATTAGGCTCAGTGCTCTCCATGAGGAGGTGACGTTCACCTTATCTAGTGCCTCGATCCAGACTCATCCCCTATCTCCTTGCCCAGTTCCTCATCCCATCTTTCTTGAGTACCGTCCAGTGGGGCCCTTACCTCTTCTAACATTCATTCGCACATATCGGCGCATTTACTGTCCCCTAATTTGTCCGGCGCTAGTAGCCTATTCAGTCGGTTGTGTCTGGGTAACTGGGAGAATGTTGCAGATTCCTTGCGGAGGAAGTGGCGCAATTGTAGGCATTGGAGCTCAATCCCTTTTGGGAGCTGGAGCTTCTCTGTCAATTCTCCAGGGTCGCTATTCTACCATCTATGTACAGATCTCTTACTGTCAGCTCCCCTTTATCCTTTCTCCACGCTTTGTAGGTTGCATCTGCAGATGGAGGCCACAGCAGACATGTCACCAAGTTTGAAATGGTGTCTGAGCTGGTTCCAGATCCTTAGTGTGGCCACCACCATTGGGCTCCTCGAGTACATGGCTGGGGGGAATCAGGGTGGGGAGATAGCCAGTGCTCAAAGGGATGTTAAAATACAGGAGGTCTCCTCCATCTACCCTCATTCCACCTCCGGCTCTTCCAGGCATCTCCGCATCCTTTCTGTGTTTGTGTCCAGTGATAGAACAGGAGGTTCGACAGAGCCAAGTATCCTCTCCTCCGTCTTCCTTGTAGGATGATTTTCCGGACCCTGGGGTTCTTTCCAGCCCACACTAATGTCATGATCTATCTTGGTGAAGAAGGCCTTGGGGATGAAAATTGGGAGTGATCTGAATAGGAAGAGAAACCTTGGCAGCACGTAGATTTTTATTGTCTGCATTCTTCCTGCCAGGATGAGCAGGAGTGTGTCCCAACTCCACAGGTCTCTCTTTACCTCCTCTACTCGGCTGGACAGGCTCCGCTTGTGGAACTGTGACCAGTCGTGGGCTCTCTGGATCCCCAAGTATCAGATTTTGGTCTGGGCCACTTTAAATGGCAATGTTCTCAGCTCTGCTTCTCCCCCCTGGGGATTTACCAGGAAGATTTCGCTCTTGCTCAGGTTAAGTTTGTAACCCGCAAAGGCTTCAAACTCCCTCAGGATTTCAATATTTTTCCCATGCTGGCTACGGCGTTTGAGAAGTAGAGGAGTAAGTCACCTGCATAGAGTGAGGCTCTGTGCCCTCTGTCTCCCCCTCTGGATGCCTCTCCACCCCTTTGTTGATCTGAGAGCAATAGCCAGCGGCTCAATTGCCAGAGCGTACAGCAGCGGGGTCAATGGGCATCCCCGCCCAGTGTTTCTGTACAGCTGGAAGTAGCCAGAGCTGGTGGTGTTCGTCTATACGCTCACCATGGGAGCACTTTTCAGCAGTTTCACCACTGTGGTGAACCCTGGCCCAAAGCCATGAGGTTCTTCCATTCGACTCTGTCAAAGGCTTTTTCTGCGTCCAGGAAATTATTACTTCTGGTCTCCTCCCCGGGTGGGGTCATAATCACATTCAGCAAGCTTCTGATGCTCACCATTAGCTGTCTGCCCTTGACAAACCGTCTGGTCTTGCAGGATTACTTCTGGCAAGAACTCCCCAGTCACCTCACCAGGGTCTTCGCCAGGACTTTGGCGTCGGTGTTTAAGAGCGAGATGGGTCAGCATGACCCACACACCATCGGGTCCTTGTCCTTTTTATATCGAGGCCTGTGCCAGCATGGGTGGCAGAACCCCCCCTTGACAGTGAGTCGTTGAACATCTCCCGCAGGTGCTGGGCGGGGCCAGTGCTGCTGCAAACATCTTATAGAAGTCCACTGGGAACCCGACTGGTGACTAAGGTTTTGACTTAATCCTGCCAGGCCTGGTTTTACCACGAAGATCCCTTGAATACCGGGCAAAAAGGATCGGAAAAACAGGATTCTGGCGGGAGCTACCTTTTGTTCATAGAATTCATAGTGCAGAAGGAGGCCATTCGACCCATCGAGTCTGCACCGGCTCCTGGAAAGAGCACCCTACCCAAACCCACACCTCCACCCTATCCCCAGAACCCAGTAACCCCACTTAACACTAAGGGCAATTTTGGACATTAAGGGCAATTTAGCATGCCCAATCCACCTAACCTGCACATCTTTGGACTGTGGGAGGAAACCGGAGCACCCGGAGGAAACTCACACACACACGGGGAGAACATGCAGACTCCGCACAGACAATGACCCAAGCCGGGAATCGAACCTGGGACCCTAGAGCTGTGAAGCATTTGTGCTAACCACTATGCTACCGTGCTGCCCCACGTGCTTGTTTGACTTGCGCTCACATAATGTCACCGGAACAATTCACTGCTAGATCTGGTTAGAGAGACCATCTGAAACACTATCAGGCCCTTCTTTTGCCTGCAAAAATTGCTCAATATCCCAGGGTTATCCAAGAATGCAAAGATAACCCCCGACTTCTTTTCTCTACTGCAAACTATCTTGCTAAACGCTTCTTCCTGTCTCCTCCACCCTTACCTCCAACAATAAATGTGAGGAGCTCACATAGATTGTCGTCAATAGGATTGACAGCACCCAATCAATTGCCTCTACCATGGCCTTCCATTCCACTAGCCCACTGGGTCAAATTTCCCCTAAAGTTTTATGCTGCCCTATCCCGGAAATTGCATTAGTTTCTCTCCTAATGACATTCATGCCCTCTCTGAGTTCCTCTTGTCCACCTCCTTCCACAACCCTATTCCCACCCAACCTCTCCTCCTGTTCCCCTTTTTAGCTGACAATGTTAATGGTTTTCTCTTCAGGAGTTGTCCCTCTCGTCTTTAAATCTGCCATCACCGCCCCACTCAATAAAACAGCCCTTGGCCTCACTGTGCTTGTAAAGTACCACCCACCTTCATCCTCTCTAAAGTCCTTCAACATGTTGTTATCTCCTAAATACATGCCTATCTTGTTTGGAATTCCATGTTTCAATTCCTCCAATCAGGTTGCCTCCCCACCACAGAACCAAAATGGTTCTTATCGATGTCAAAACACATCTATGTGACTGTGACATAGGCAAATTATCCTTAACCTTCCCGACCTGTCCATAACCTTTAATACCACCCTCCTTCAACGCTTCTCCACTCTCGTCCATCTGAGTGACACCATTCTCACATGGTTGCATTCTTATCTTAATTGTAGTAATAATGGTTTCCTTTCCCACAATCAAATTGTTCCTCTGATGTTCCCCAAGGATCTATCCTCGGCCCACTCCTATTTCTCATCTACATGCTCGTCCTTGGTGACATCTTCTGAAAGTAGTGTCAATTTTCACATGTACACCTACAACACCTACCTCACCACCATCTCTGTCAATTCTTCCTCTGTTGCTAATTATTAGACTGCTCATCTGATATCCAGAACTGGAGGAGCAGCAATTTACTCCAAATAAATTAGGGCATTGTTTTCGGTCCTTGGTCCAAACTCCATTAGCTGACTATTGACTCCATCCCTCTCCCTGGTAACAGTATAAGCCTAAACCAACCTGTTTGTAATCCTGGGGTCGTATTTGTCCCTGAGATGTGCTTTTGATCTCATATTTGCGGCTTCACTAAGCCCATCTGTGTCCACCTACGTAAGATTGCTTGACTTCACCCTTGCCTCAGCTCATCCATTGCTGAAATCTTCATTCATACCTTTGTTAAGATAGACTTGACTTTTCCAACTTAGTCCTGGTTGCTCTTCCACATTCCACCTTCTGTATAATTGAGGCCATCCAAAATCTAGCTGTCCATGCTTTTAACGTGTGCCAAGGCCTGGACACCTATCATCACTATGTTCGCTGACCTACATTGGATTCTGGAGAATCAATGCCTTGAATTTAAAATTCTCAGCCTTCATTCCTCCTTAGCTCTGTAATCACCAAGATATCAGCCCTCATCTATTTCTGGCTTTTAGGGTGTCCCTAATTCTAATTGTTTCACTATTGTTGGCCGTGGTTAGTCTCTCAGCTCTGCAATTCCTTCTCTACATAGCCTTTGTGCCACTCTACCTTGCTTTCCTCCTTTAAGACATTCCTTAAAACCTAAATCTTTGACCAAGCTTTTGGCCATGTGACCTGGCACCTTCTCTAGTTCAATGTCATGTTTTGGTTTACAATGCACCTAGGACATTTCATTATGGTAAAGGCACTGTTACATCTTCTAGTTCGCAGAAGTTCTAAGTAATTAAGCTTTTCGAATCAAAACGCTGGAGCTTCATTGTGTATATTTCTTCTTGTACAGTTCTCCATGTAGCTGATGGATTGATACATTGTTGCTCAGCACCAGACTGCAGTGCAGCAATAAATGTGGCCCACCGGCAGTACATTCTCTTTTTTTTAGGAAACATTTTATTGAGGCATTTAGAATTTTAACATTTAACACATTAACATTCTAAATAACAGAGCGGTCCGACACACGCAAAAACCCCACAATAACATACCCAACATCCCCCCCGCCCTACCTCCGAGCTACCCATATATGAGATTCCCTGTGGTCAATTTTCCTTAAAGAAGTCGATGAACAGCTGCCACCTCCGAGTGAACCCGTGTATTGAACCCCTTAAGGCGAACTAAAGCTTCGCCTTAACCTGAGAAATTCTGTCATGTCACTGACCCACACCCTGACTTTGGAGGCTCCGGGTCCCTCCATCCCAGCAAAATCCGTCTCCGGGCCACCAGGGAGGCAAAGGCCAAGACGTCAGCCTTTCTCCCCCCCCCCCCCCCCCCCCCCCCCCGGGCTCCTGGATCTTCCGAAACCCAAAATATGCTACCTCTGGACTCAGAGTCACCCTCCCTTCCAGGACCCTGACATTACATCTGAGAATCCCTTCCAAAATCCCCTCAGCTTCGGACACGCCCAAAACATATGTACATGATTCGCCGGACTTCCTCCGCACCTCCCACACCTGCCCTCCACCTCCTCAAAAAACCTTCTCATCCGGGCCGGGCCTCAGTCATATAAGCCCTGTGGACCATCTTGAATTGGATCAGACTAAGCCTGGCACACGACGAGGATGCATTGGCTCTCCTCAGGGCCTTCTCCCATAGCCCAACTTCCAACCACCCCCCCCCCCCCCCCCCCACCCCCCCATCCAGCCCCCGGAGCAAACCGGTGATTGCCACAGATTAGTGACATATGTTGTCTCATATGACATTAGTGTCTCATATGTTGCCTCCATTGCCCCCACACTCTCAGGGGTGCCACTACCACTGGGGTACCGAGCCGGTGAGAATGGCAGAGGTGCCGTTAACAAAGCCTCCATACTTGTGCCCTTACAAGATGCCGCTTCTTCCCGCTCCCACGGGCGGGGAACAGAGGGAAGTAGAGCTTGGAAAATAGGAGACAGGTTTAGATAAAGGATCTGGATCGGCGCAGGCTGGAAGGGCCAAAGGGCCTGTTCCTGTGCTGTAATTTTCTTTGTTCTTTGTTCTTTGATCCCTCTCCAACCCTCTTCGTAACCATTGAAATATTAGCATAGTAATTAATAAAGTTCGGAAGGGCGAAGCCACCCTTCCCGCGACCCCGCTCAAGAAGGACTTCTTCACCCTTGGGACTTTCCCAGCCCATATAAAACCTGAGATCGCCACATTCATTTTCCTAAAAAATGCCTTGGGGATAAAGATTCGGAGACACTGAAACACAAACGTCAATTTCGGGAGGACTGTCATTTTCACAGTCTGTACCCTCCCCGCCAATGACAGCGGGAGCACATCCCAGCTGCGGAAGTCCCCTTTCATTTGCTCAATCACCCTGCCCAAATTTAGTTTATGAAGCTGACCCCAGTCCCTTGCCACCTGAATCCCCAGATACCTAAAACTCCCTCCCAACACTTTGAACGGCATCTCCCTCAGTCTCCTCTCCTGCCCCCTTGCCTGGATCGCAAAGACCTCGCTCTTGCTCATGTTTAGTTTGTAGCCTGAGAACCAGCCAAATTCCTCCAGTATTCCCATAATTCCTGCAATCCGCCCCAATGTATATACAGGAGCAAACGTCCACATAGAGCGAGACCCTATGCTCCACCACCCCCACCCCCCCCCCCCCCCCACCTCACTAATCACGCCGAATGTTGATTGCCCTTAGCGCCATTGCCAAGGGCTCTATGGCCAGGGCAAACAGTAGTGGGGAGAATGGCAGCCCTGCCTTGTCCCCTGCACAGACTAAAATACTCTGACCAGACCCGGTTGGTCCTTACATTCGCCACTAGTGCCTGATATAACAACCGGGCCCAATCCACGAATCCCTGCCCGAACCCGAACCTGAACCTTTCCAGGACATCCCACAGGTACCTCCACTCCACCCGATCAAAGGCCTTCTCTGCATCCATGGCCACCACCACCTCGACCGCAGGCATCATTATCACATTTCGGAGCCGTCTAATACTGGACGTCAGGTGTCATCCCTTCACAAATCCCGTCTGGTCCTCCCCTATTACCTCCGGGACACAATCCTCTATGCGCATGGCCAAGATCTTTGCCAGCAATTTAGCATTATCATTCAACAGAGAGATCGGCCTATACGCCCCACAACTCTCTGGATCCTTATCCCGCTTCAAAATAAGGGTGATCGATGCCTGCGATAATGTTGGGGGAAGCACTCCCAGCTCCTTGGACTCATTAAAAGCCTTTACCAGGAGCGGCCCAGCAACTCGGAGAATGTTTTAATAAAACTCAACCGGGTATCCATCAGGTCCCAGGGCCTTAGCTGATTGCATCGCCCCCAATCCTTCTATAAACTCCCCAAGACCAATTGGGGCTCCCAAACCCTCCACCAACTCCTCATCTAACCTTGGGAACTCCAGTCCCCCCAGGAATCGCTTCATACCCTCCTCTCTGGCTCGGGGTTCCGATTTGTACAATCTACTATAAAACCCCCAAAACACATCATTCACCCCTGCCGGATCCAAAACCAACTTCCCCCGTGTATCTTTTACTTTCCCAATCTCTCTCGCCGCCTCCTGTTTCCTCAGCTGACGCACCAACATCCTGCTGGCTTTTTCTCCATATTCATACACCGCCCTCTTTACCCTGCTCAGCTGTCCCTTCGCCTTACCTGTGGACAGGGTCCCAAATTCCAGCTGCAGTCTCTGACGCTCCTTCAGAAGCCCGTCATCCGGAGACTCCGCATACCCCCTGTTCATCGGTAAAATTTGGCCGACCAGCCTGTCCAACTCCGCTGCTCAGTCTTCTCCTTATGTACTTGAATTGAGATGAGTTCCCCCTGAATAATCGCCTTCAGTGCCTTCCACACCACCCTTTCCGAAACCTCACCTGTGTCACTGATCTTTATATATCCCTGAATGGCCTCCCTCACCCGCTGGCTCACCTCTTCCTCCGCTGACAACCCCACATCCAACCTCCATTGCGGCCGCTGGGCCTTTCCTTTGTTGACTTGCAGGTCTACCCAGTGCGGGGCGTGGTTTGTCACCACCATTGCTGAATATTCAGCATCCACCACCTCAGCCAGCAGCGTTTTGTCCAACACAAAGAAGTCTACCCGGGAATATACCTTGGGTACAGGGGAGTAGAATGAAAGCTCCTTACTCCTTGGCCTCCCAAATCTCCACGGATCCCCCCCCCCCCCCCCCCCCCCCCCCCTCCACCATGGGCTCCATAAACCCCGCAGCTCCTTTGCCATAGTTGATACCTTCTTCCCAGACCTGGAACTCGACTGATCCAGCCTCGGATACAGGACCATGTTGAAATCTCCCCCCAGAATCAGTCGATATGAATCCAGGTCCGGGATCTTGCCCAGCACCCTGACAAACTCAGCATCATCCCAGTTTGGGGCATATATATTTCCCAATACCACGGCCATTCCCTCCAACTTCCTACTAACCAAACCATATCTACCTCCCGGGTCCGCCTCTATCTTCCCCACCTCGAACGCCACCCGTTTATTGACCAGGATTGCCACCCCCTTGTTTTATGGTCTAATCCGAATGAAACACTTGCCCAACCCATCCCTTCCTCAACCAAATCTGATTCCCCACCTTCAAATATGTGTCTCCTGCAATATGGTCACGTCCGCCTTCAGTTGCCTCAAGTGGGCGAACACATGGGCTCTTTTGACTGACCCATTCAGTCCTCGAACGTTCCACGTGGCCAGCCTGGTCCCCCCCCCCCCCCCCCCCCCCCCCCGTCCCCCCGTCCCGGAACAACCATAACCTCTCCGAGGCCAGTCTTTGGCCCATGTCCCGCACGTCCCCTGGCCCTCCCTCGGGCAACCACTGTCATCAACCCAAAACCTCCATCATTTTGAAAGTCCCCTCCCCGTCAGCAGTCTAGTGTCCCCCCCCCCCCCACTCAACACCCCCCCCCCCCCATCGGTCTTCAGCTCACCCCCCACTTTGCTTCCTTGAACTAGCCCTCCCAGCTAGCCTGGCAGCCCCCGCCTGAGGTGCCTAGCATCTTACCCCCCACTGGTTACCCCCCCCCCCACTCTTAATGCAAACAGTCAAAACAAAGGCAAGAAGCAAAAACAAACAAACAATCCCTCCCAAGGTCCAAGCACAAAGGCCCACCCCTCCTCCCTTTACAAATTACTATCTACCGGCCTAACCCCAAACCAAACCGAAGAAAACCAGCATGAAACGAGCAAATCCCCCGAAATAAGTCCAAACAACACAGATCCAAAGTTTTACAAAACATAGTTCAGTTCTCCACAGTCCAAGCTCTAGATCCTCCTCTCCATCAGTCTATTCTCATTCATAAAGTCCGCTGCCTCCTCCTCCAAGCCAAAGTGCCATTCCTGGCCCCCATAGGTCACCCATAGCCGGGAAGGGGTACAGTAGTCCGAACGTTATGCCCTTTTGTACAGGGCCGACTTGACCTTATTAAAGCTCGCCTTCCTTTCTTCGAGCTCTGCCCCCAGGTCTTGATACACCCGGATCTCGACATCCCCCCACGTACATTGCCTCATCTGCCTGGCCCACCTCATAATACGTTTCTTGTCCAGGAACTGATGTAATTGCACCACCAGACTTCCGGTGGCTGTGATGGATCAGTAAGCCACACATCTGGGAGCTCCCGTTTTAAAGAGATTTTTCGGCTCTTTTGAGAGCCCAAAACGGAAATTTTTCGACGTCACCCGGTGGGGGAAGGTGTGCTGAACGACTTTCCCTGCAGTCCATGACTCGAACTCGGAGTGGAAAGGGGGAAAAAACAGCAGCAGCTCCTCAGAAAAAACGGGGGAAGGGATCCAAGATGGCCGCCGACAGAGCTCCAGAGGAATGGAGACTCTGGGCCCAGGAACAACAAACTGATCTCCTGCGCTGCTTTAAAGAATTCAAGGATGAAGTACTGAGCTCTCTGCAGGAAACGAACAGAAGGCTGTCAGAGATTCAGTCCACCCAGGGTGCTGCCATCAAGAAGTTGCAGACGCAGGCCATTGAACGAGAGGAGGAGGCCGTGGTCCTCGTGAGTAAGGTGGAGGGGCACGAAGCACTCCACAAGAGGTGGCAGGAACGCTTTGAGGAGCTGGATCACCGCATGAGGCGGAAAAACCTGCGGATCTTGGGCCTTGCAGAGGGGCTGGAGGGATCGGACCTGACAGCCTATGTGGCTGTAATGCTGAATTCGCTAGTGGGGGCCGGATCTTTCCATCTGCCCTTGGAGCTGGAGGGAGCGCACAGGGTGCTGGCCAGGAGGCCCAAGGAAGATGAACCCCCGCGTGCGGTGCTGGTGAGGTTCCACCGGTTCAGTGATCGGGAGTGCGTGCTGCGCTGTGCCAAGAAGGTGAAGAGCAGCAATTGGGAGAATGGGGTAGTGCGGATCTACCAGGACTGGAGTGCGGAGGTGGCTAAGCGGCGGTCCGGATTTAATCGGACGAAAGACGTGCTTTATAGAAAAAAGATAAAGTTCGGAATGTTGCCGCCCGCGCGCCTGTGGGTAACTTATTCGGACCGGCATTATTATTTCGATTCCCTGGAGGAGGCGTGGGCCTTCGTGCGGACGGAGAAAATGGACTTGAACTAGGGGTTGGGGGTTGCGAGGTCGGCTGTAAGATATTAGTGCTGGATTCTGCTGTTGCTGTGTTCTCTTTTTCTTCTGTTGTTTTCTTCTTGTTTTAGTACTTTTGCAATTTTGATATGGTTATTTACGGAGGGGTTGTTCTGCTATGTTTTTGTTTTTGTGCTGGGCTGTGTATCTTGAGGGGAGGGTCGGGGGGGTATGTTGTATTCTATGCCGGAGTGGGGGTATGGAGTGGGGCTGATATTTGGGAGCTGCGTCAGAAGGGTGTGGTGGGGCAGTGCAAAAGCGCGGGCTTTCCTCTGGTTTCCCGTGCTGCGGGGCTGGGGGGTGGAGATGGTGACGGGGGAGGCGGGGCCTTAACTGGTTCTTCCCCGCGCTGGAGCGGTGCCAGGAGGAGGGATAGATTGGGGGATGATCCCACTTCGGGAGGGGTCGGGCTATTGGCGGGAGTTTCCGGGGTCAGCAGAAGTTAGCTGACCCACGGAAGTACAATGGAGGACGGTTCGCGGCTGTGAGGGTTCCTAGCCTGGGGGGGAAGGGAGGGGGGGAAAGGGGAATACCGGGTTGCTGCTGGTAGGGTCAAGAAGGAGCTGGTGGGGGCTGGGGGGACAGAGGTGAGGGGTTGTCGCTATGGGGACGGGGTCGAGCAGGGGGTGCTGGCCTGGGGCGGGCAGTCAACGGGCTATGGCTAGCCGACGGGGGAGGGGGGCGGGACGCCCTCTGATCCGGTTGGTCACCTGGAATGTGAGAGGGTTGAATGAGCCGGTGAAGCGGTCGAGGGTACTGGCTCATCTGAAGGGGCTAAAGGCGGATGTGGCAATGCTTCAGGAGACCCACCTGAGGGTGGCGGACCAGGTCCGCCTGAGGAAGGGATGGGTGGGGCAGGTTTTCCACTCGGGGTTGGATGTGAGGAACCGGGGAGTGGCGATTCTGGTGGGGAAAAATGTGTTGTTTGAGGCATCGGAGGTGGTGGCGGATAAGGGGGGTAGGTATGTGATGGTTAGGGGCAGGCTACAAGGAGAGAAGGTGGTACTGGCTAGTGTGTATGCCCCAAATTGGGACGATGCGGGCTTTATGAGGCGTATGTTGGGACGGATCCCGGATCTGGAGGCGGGAGGTCTGATCATAGGGGGGGACTTTAATACGGTGTTGGATCCTTCACTGGATCGGTCCAGCTCTAGGACGGGTAGGAGGCCGGCGGCGGCCAAGGTACTGAGAGGGTTTATGGACCAGATGGGTGGGGTGGATCCATGGAGGTTTGTAAGGCCGAGGGCACGCGAGTACTCTTTCTTCTCCCACGTACATAGGGTCTACTCTCGGATAGATTTCTTCGTGGTGAGTAGGGGACTGATTCCGAGAGTGGAGGAGGCCGAGTATTCGGCCATTGCAATCTCCGACCACGCTCCGCATTGGATAGAGTTGGAGATGGGAGAGGTGCGAGACCAACGTCCGTTGTGGCGGTTGGATGTGGGGTTGTTGGCGGAGGAGGAGGTGTGTAGGAGGGTCCGGGCAAGTATTGAGGGGTACCTTGAGGTGAATGATACGGGGGAGGTTCAGGTGGGGATGGTCTGGGAAGCCCTGAAGGCAGTAATTCGTGGGGAGCTGATATCCATCCGGGCACACAGGGAGAGGAGCGAGAGGAGTGAGAGGAATAGACTGGTGGGAAAGATGCTGGAGGTGGACAGGAGGTATGCAGAGGCACCAGAGGAGGGACTGTTGGGGGAGAGGCGCAGCCTGCAGGCTAAATTTGATTTGCTGACCACTAGAAAGGCGGAGGCACAGTGGAGGAAGGCACAAGGGGCAGTGTACGAACATGGTGAAAAGGCGAGTAGGATGCTGGCTCATCAGCTGCGTAAGTGGGATACGGCTAAGGAGATTGCTGGAGTGAGAGATAAGAGTGGGAATGTGGTGCGGAAGGGGGTAGAGGTGAATGAGGTCTTCAAGGATTTTTACGGAGAACTGTACCGGTCGGAGCCAACGGGGGAGAGGAGGGGAATGGAGAGTTTCCTTGACGGGCTTTCTTTCCCGAAGGTGCAGGAGGAGAAGGTGGAGGGGTTGGGTGCGCCGATTGAGCTGGAGGAGCTAGTTAAGGGGATCGGGCAGATGCAGTCAGGGAAGGCACCGGGGCCGGATGGGTTCCCGGTGGAATTTTATAAAAAGTTTGTGGATCTAGTGGGCCCCTTGCTGGTGCGAACACTCAATGAAGCGTGGGAGGGGGGGACTTTGCCCCCGACGATGTCACGGGCGCTGATCTCGTTAATTTTAAAGAAGGACAAGGACCCCCAGCAGTGTGGTTCATACAGGCCCATATCTCTCCTCAACGTGGACGCTAAGGTGCTGGCAAAAATCCTGGCCACCAGGATAGAGGACTGTGTGCCAGGGGTTGTGCACGAGGACCAGACAGGTTTTGTGAAGGGAAGGCAGCTGAACACGAATGTACGGAGATTGCTGAATGTCATTATGATGCCGGCGATTGAGGGGGAGGCAGAGATAGTGGTGGCACTGGATGCGGAGAAGGCCTTCGATAGAGTGGAGTGGGGGTACCTATGGGAGGTGTTGGGGAGGTTTGGATTTGGTGAAGGGTTCATTAGATGGGTAAGGCTGTTATATGAGGCCCCGATGGCGTGCGTGGCTACGAATAGGAGGAGGTCGGAGTACTTCCGGCTTTACCGAGGGACCAGGCAGGGTTGCCCCTTGTCCCCCTTGTTGTTTGCACTGGCAATCGAGCCGCTGGCGATGGCATTGAGAGATTCAGAGAGGTGGAGAGGCTTGGTGCGAGGTGGAGAGGAACATAGGGTGTCGTTGTATGCCGAAGACCTGTTACTGTATGTGGCGGACCCGGTGGGAGGGATGCCGGGAGTGATGGAGTTACTAGCCGAGTTTGGGACCTTCTCAGGTTATAAATTGAACTTAGGGAAGAGCGAGGTGTTTGTGGTGCACCCTGGAGACCAGGAGGAAGGAATTGGTAGGCTCCCGCTTAGGCGGGCAGGGGAGAGCTTTAGGTACCTGGGGGTGCAAGTGGCCAGGGACTGGGGGACTCTCCACAAGCATAACTTTACCAGGCTGGTAGATCAGATGGAGGAGGAGTTCAGGAGGTGGGACATGCTGCCATTGTCGTTGGCGGGGAGGGTGCAGTCCGTCAAAATGACAGTGCTTCCGAGGTTCTTGTTCCTTTTTCAGTGCCTGCCCATATTTATCCCCAGGGCCTTCTTTAGGAGAGTGACTAGCAGTATTCTGAGTTTTGTGTGGGCACATGGGACTCCGAGAGTGAGGAGGGTGTTCCTGGAGCGAGGAAGGGATGGAGGTGGGCTGGCACTGCCCAACCTTCTGGGGTACTATTGGGCAGCCAATGTGTCAATGGTGCGTAAATGGGTGATGGAGGGGGGAGGGGCGGCGTGGAAAAGAATGGAGATGGCGTCATGTAGAGGTACGAGCCTGGGATGCCATGGTAACGGCACAGTTGCCGCTCTCCCCTAAGAGGTTTACCACGAGCCCGGTGGTGGCGGCGACCCTAAGAATCTGGGAACAATGGAGACGGCATCGGGGGGAAACAGGGGCCTCGATGGAGGCTCCACTGGGTGGCAATGATCGGTTCATCCCGGGGAACACGGATGGGGGATTCAGGGGGTGGCAAAGGGCGGGCATCAGCAAATTGAGGGACCTGTTTATTGGCGGGAGGTTTGCGGGCCTGGGGGAACTGGAAGATAAATTTGGCCTTCCCCAGGGGAACATGTTCAGATACCTGCAGGTAAAGGCGTTTGCTAGGCGACAGGTAGAGGGATTCCCTTTGCTGCCCTCGCAGGAGGCGATGGACAGAGTGCTTTCGGGGGTGTGGGTAGGAGAGGGGAAGGTGTCTGACATCTATAAGGTAATGCAGGAGGTGGAGGAGTCGTCAATGGAGGAGCTGAAGGCTAAATGGGAGGAGGAACTCGGGGAGCAGATAGAGGACGGGACTTGGGCGGATGCCTTGGACAGAGTCAACTCTTCCTCCTCATGTGCGAGGCTTAGTCTTATCCAATTTAAGGTGCTGCACCGGGCCCACATGTCCGGGACTAGGATGAGTAGGTTCTTCGGGGGTGAGGACAGGTGCACCAGATGTTCGGGGAGTCCTGCGAACCACGCCCATATGTTCTGGGCATGCCCAGCACTGGAAGAATTCTGGAAGGGGGTGGCGGGGACGGTGTCGAGGGTGGTTGGATCCAGGGTCAAACCAGGGTGGGGACTCGCGATTTTTGGAGTTGCGGTAGAGCCGGGAGTGCAGGAGGCGAAAGAGGCCGGTGTCCTGGCCTTTGCGTCCCTAGTAGCCCGTCGAAGGATTCTGTTACAATGGAAGGATGCAAGGCCCCCAAGTGTGGAGACCTGGATCAGTGACATGGCGGGATTTATAAAATTGGAAAAGGTCAAATTTGCCCTGAGAGGATCAATACAAGGGTTCTATAAACGATGGCAGCCTTTTTTGGACTTCCTGGCTCAGAGATAGGTAACTGGGTCAATAGCAGCAGCAACCCGGGGGGGGGGGGGGGGGGGGGGTGGTGCATTATTGTAGTGTTTATTCTGTAACTTTATAGTGTGTTAATATGCGTTGTTGTTAAAATGCTGGGTTGTTCATGGGGATGGGGCGAATGTGTATGATTGTTAATATTATTGTTATTTTCGGTATTTTACTAAGGTGCGTCAATGTTGTATAAAATCAAAATTTCTCAATAAAAATGATTTAAAAAAAAAAAGTAATTGCACCACCAACGCCTGGTTACCTCCACAACGGCTGCTCACCCCCTGGGGCTTGCACATCAGAGCCCTGTGGGCCCGATCCACCTCCAGCGGTCAATCAAACACACCTTCCCCAAGCAGCTTCTCCAACATCTTCCCCACATATGCACCTGCGCCCGATCCTTCAATTCCCTCCGGCAGACCCATGACCCGAATGTTCTGCCTCCGAGAATGATATTCCAGGTACTCCACATTCTCCAGCAGCCTCTTCTGCTGGTCACACAGCATCCCAACCTCTGCTACCATCAAGGTGGACTGGTCCTCATGCTACCCCACCAGCTCCTCCAACCTCTGGATCGCCTGACCCTGGGCCGCCAGTTTCGTCTCCACGCGTCAACCACCACCTTGATTGAGTCCACCGCCCGGGCCAGGTCCTCCGCACTCTCCTTCCGTTGTTGGGTGAACTTCTCATTTAAGAAGCTCACCAACTGATCCATCGACCACTGAGCTGATGGAGTCTGACCCTGTTCATCTGCCATCTCCACGCACGTTGTCCGCTCCTCACTCGCCACCACCACCTGGTTCGTTCTTTTCCGATGACTTCTGGGTCGCAGCTCCATAAACTGGGGGTCCCTTTCATCTGTTCTTGCTCTACACCCTTTCTCTACAAATTTCCGGCTTAAAAGCTACACAAAGACCACCATGAGCGGGAGCTGCCAAATGTGTGACCGCTCACTCCATGGTTGCCACTGGAAGTCCCAGCAGTACATTCTCATAACCTCATAGCTCTTTACGACTATTATAACATAACACAACCCAAGTAAAAACTTAACTCAAAATATCTCTCTCCAATGCTGTTACTGAAGATGTGCCTCTATGATATTATCAGCTTCCCAATTCATATGTGCTGTATCTGAGCGTTCATTGCACAGTGGCCATTTTATTTTTGCATGGATCTCTCAGCTTTCCTCTCTTTCGCTCTGGCACTAATTCGGGGTGATTTTTCTCCATCTAATTCAACAGCAAATCCATTTACAATGTTTTAGTTTTACTCACAGATACCTACTGCTACCACATTATGTCTTCCGGTTCTCAGAAGTTTGAAATAATCACACTTTGGACACACAATGTAGGAGCCTCATTGATGTATTTTGTACAGCAGTACATGTGGCTGGTAGACCGACACAATGTTGCTTGGCACCCAACTGCAGTGTAGCAGTAAATGTGGCACCCTGGAAGTACGCTATCATAAAAGTTTGTTCCTTGCACTTTCCAGATAATATAATAATAATAATAATGTTTATTATTGTCACAAGTAGGCTTACATTAATGATGCAATGAAGTTACTGTGAAAATCCCCTCATCGCCACGCTATGGCGCCTGTTCGGGTATACAGAGGGAGAATTCAGAATGTCCAATTCACCAAACAAGTTCGTCTTTGGGGACTTATGGAAGGAAACCGTAGCACCCGGAGGAAACCCACGTAAACACGGGGAGAACGTGCAGACTTCACACAGACAATGCCCCAAGCCGGGAATCGAACCCGGGTCCCTGGCGCTGTGAAGCAACAATGCTAACTACTATGCTACTGTGCTGCCCCACAGACGCTGTAAGTTGTTATTGTTGTTGTCTGAGGAACAGAAAGAAGAAAGTGAATACTGTTTTTCATCATCACAACCACCTGTTTCCACTTCCGTAACATCGCACAATGCTGCACTGCCTCTGTGCACCTGCTTCTGCAACCCTCTTCCATGCCTTTGTTACCTCAGGATTTGAGTATTAAATTTCATCTGTCATGCTAGGTTTTCAGGCGCACCTTAAAAGAGAATAGAGAAGTAGAGAGGTAGAGAGTTCAGGGAAGGAATTCCAGAGTTTAAAGCCAAGGTGCTAATCGGTTTCCCATCTTTCAATCTACATAATTTGAGTTTATCCAAACCTTTACTGCCTATTTCCTCTAAATTGCACCAAGCCCTGCTCACCCATCAACCCTGTGCTGGCTGTCCTACATACTAAACACTACTGAGTGGGAATATATCCAACTAATTTTGGAAAAACTCTAATCGTTGTTTTCAAATCCCTCTATATTGCACCCCTCCCTATCTCTGTACTCTCCCCTGTCCTTTAACCTTCTGAAATCTCTGCTCTTCCTATTCTGGCCTCTTGAGCATCCTTGATTTTAATTAGTGCATCATTGGTGGCTGTACCTTCAGCTACCTTGGTTTAAACTCTGAAATTCCTTCCCTGAACTCTCTACCTCTCTACTTCTCTATTCTCTTTTAAGGTGCTCCTGAAAACCGAGCATGGCAGATGAAATATATTGCAAAGGAGTGTGAAGTGATCCATATTGATACGTCACAACATCCTGGGCTAGTGAACGGTCAATTTAAACCTTACTTGACCCAGAGTCACAGCACAGGTGAAATTAGATTTTATTTAAAATACCCAAGGTCCTTGGTTGAGCCCTATGGACTACAATCACCCGGTTTATAACGTAGTATCATAAGTAACCTTTTATTATGTACAGTCTTATTATTAAATAAACAGAAAATGTAACTGACTATCTATACCCTTTTCCCAACCATTCCCCCCTTCCTAACTCGCCCCACTCTCTCGACACACAAACCACTGACACAGATGGGAAAGGGTGGTGGAAAGGGAAATTTTTTAAAATGAAAAATTAAAGGAAAAAGATCTGTGATGCAATTGGGTGACTTCCAGTCAATATCTTTCTGAAGTTCAGGCTTTCATTTTGGTACTTCTTTGCAGTTAACCAATTGAACTGACTCTCTCCAAAGTTCCAAACAGTCAGGATGCTCCTTTCCAAAATAGAGGGCGCTGGATTTTCCGATCCCTGACGCCAAAATTGCTTTCGGTGACAGGGCGGAGAATCCCTGATAACGGCAAAATCAGACTGGCACCGCTTTTGTGATGCTTCGCCCCCTTAAAGGCAGCGTACTCTGCATGTACCCCACACGCCGTATCCACGGCCTCCATATGTTGGCTGAGGCCTGCCCCACGATGCTCCGTCCCCGACCGGCCAAGTTCCCAAAGGCGTGGGACACGTGTGGTCTCACCTGTCGGGAACTCAGCATGGTGGCTGCGGACTCAGTCCAGCGCTGCCTCAGTCAGGGGAGGGCCGATCCGGGGGCAGGGGTAGACATATTCAGGGCTGAGGACACTGTGGTGGGGCGCTCCGGGGCGCGTGAGCCAGCCGATGGGGAGGACTATGTCGCGGGATGGGTCTGGGAGCAGCATCCGCTATGAAGCACGATGTGGCCGCTGCAGGACGCCACCAAGCGCCACCATGGACCCAGCAATTCTCCAGGCCATAACAGCAGTTACAGCCGGGTGCTCTACGCTGCCTCCCTGTTAGCCCCCAACAAAACGGGGAATCGGTGGCCGTTTTGCACTAGCTTTCCTGGCGTAAAACAGCACTGTTCCCACACCAGCGTGGGGGACATAGTCCCCAAATCAGAGAATTCAGCCCACAGTGTCCTGCCAAACAGACTAGTTCAACTTTGAGTCTTCTACTTAAAGAGACATATTGATAATTGGCCAATAACCAAAATAATAAAAAGAAGAGATTGGAACAAAGGAAATAATCAGAAAGGACTCTTAGAGATAGAAATTTACATCTTAAGGCCAGTAGGATGCCAGCACACCAGCTCAGGAAAAGAGAGGCAGCCAGGGAGATAGGAAGAGTGAAGGACAGAGGGGGAATACGATTTTGGTCCCAGCGGGGGTGAATGAGGTGTTCAAGGAATTTTACAGTCGGCTGTCTGAGTCGGAGCCCACAGCTGTGGTGGAGGGGTTGAGGCAATTCTTGGAGAGTTTGGAGTTTCCGGAGGTGGAGGAACGATTGGTGGAGGGACTGGGAGCCCCGATCAAGATTGCGGAAGTAGTAGAGGGATTGGAGGCCATGCAGTTGGGCAAGGCCCTGGGACCGGACGGATACCCAGTGGAATTTTATAAGAAGTTTTCTGGGGCACTGGTCCGCAGCTGGTGAGGGCATTTAATGAGGCTAGGGAATGGGGAGGTTCTTCCACCAACGATATCAGAGGCTTTGATCTCATTGATCCTGAAGCGGGAGAAGGACCCAGAACAATGCGAGTCATACAGACCAATCTCCCGACTAAATGTTGATGCCAAATTGCTGGCCAAGGTTTTTGCCTCGAGAATAGAGGATTGTGTATCGGAGGTGATAGGGGAGGACCAGACGGGATTTGTTAACGGAAGGCAGCTAATTGCCAACATTAGAAGGCTCTTGAATGTCATAATGATGCCCTCCGAGGGGAGGGAGATGAAGGTGGTGGTCGCTATGTATGCGGAGAAGGCCTTCGACCGGGTGGAGTGGAAGTATTTGTGGGAGGTCCTGCGGCATTTTGGGTTTGACCGGGGTTTTGTAGACTGGGTCCGGTTTTTGTACCAGGTGCCGGTGATGAGTGTGTGGACAAACCGGGTGAGCTCAGAATGTTTCAGACTGAGCTGGGGGACGAGACAGGGCTGTCCACTCTCCCCACAGTTGTTTGCCTTGGCTATAGAGACATTAGCAATGGCGCTGAGAGCATCAAAGGACTGGAGGGGGCTAGTCCGGCCGGGTGCGGGGGCGGTGGAACACAGGGTCTCGTTGTTTGCGGACGACCTACTCCTGTATATTTCTGACCTGTTGGGGGATGGGAGAGATCCAAGGGGAATTTGGCCAGTTCTCGGGGTATAAATTTAATATGGGTAAAAGTGAGGTTTTTATGATCCAGGCGAGGGGGCAGGAGAGGAGGCTGGGGGAGTTGCTGTTTAAAGTGGTGGGAGGAAGTTTTCGACACTTGGAAATTCAGGTGGCACGGGGATGGGAGCAGTTACATAAATTAAATCTGGCCCGGTTAATTGAGCAAATGAAGGAGGACTTTCGGAGGTGGGATATGCTCTCATTGTCACTGGCGGGGAGGGTACAGACGGTAAAAATGACGGTTCTCCCGAGATTTTTGTTTATTTTCCAGTGTCTTCCTATTTTTATACCAAAGACCTTTTTTAAGCCGGTTAATGCGGTGATCTCTGGGTTTGGGTGGGCGGGTAAAACCCCGCGAGTAAGGAAAGTGCTGCTGGAGCAGAACCGAGTAGGGTTGGCCCTGTCGAATCTTAGGAATTACTACTGGGCGGCAAATATAGCCATGATCAGGAAGAGGGTAGTGGGAGAGGGGGTCGATACGGGTGCGGGTGGAGGCAGCATCAGGTAGGGGCATAAGTTTAGGAGCACAGGTAACCGCACCTCTGCCATTCTCGCCGACCCGGTACACTACAAGCCCGGTGGTGGTGGCGGCTCTGAGAGTTTGGGGACAGTGCTGGAAGCATATGGGAGTGGAGGGAGCGTCGGTGTGGGCTCCAATTTGTGGCAATCACCGGTTTGTCCCGGGAAGGTTGGATGGGGGATTTGGAGGTGGCAGGGAGCAGGTATTGAGAGACTGGGAGATCTGTTTATTGATGGGAGCTTTCCTTGTTTGGAGGATTTGGAGGAGGAATTCAAATTGCTGGGAGGGAATGGGTTTCGCTATCTGCAGGTGAGCGACTTTGTTCCAAGGCAGATTTTGACCTTTCTGCTTGTACCACCCCAGGGGATACAGGATAAGGTCATTTCCAAAATAGGAATGGGGGGAGGGGGGGGGGGGGTGAGCTCTCAGTAATTTATAAAGAACTTATGGAGTTGGAGGGAATTGTGTCTCCTGGTTTTAGACACCCCAACCAAGGGAAACATCTTGCCTGCATCTACCCTGTTTGTCCTTTTATAGGTTTTATCCTGGGAATAAGTCTGGTGAACCTTCAATGCACTTCCTCCACTGGCAATAATATCTTTCCTAAGGTAAGTGGACCAAAACTTCACACAATACTCTCAGCAGTCCAGGTGCAGTCTCACCAAGGTTCTATACAATTGAAGCAAGATTTTGCTAGTCTTGTACTCAAAACCTTTTGAGATAAAGACTAACATACAATTTGTGTTCCTACTTGCTTGCTGCACTTGCATGTTAGCATTCAGTAAATTACTGATGAGGAAACCAGGTCCCTTTGTACATCAATTTTTTCTACACCCCCCCCCCCAGGTACCACTATGTGAGTCCATGCCCATCTATCCACCCCATGGCCCTTCATACCACCTGCCAATGTGGTACCAACTCATGCCACCACATAACCCCCACCCACCACCCTTACCCCACTCCATGTCAGCTCACCGAGTATCCTTTGGTATTTTCTGAGTAGGTGACAGTTCTTTGACATTTTTGGCACTTCCTGTGCACCTAGACAATTCCAATGAGTTTGTGTGTAAAAAGTGCATAATTATGTTTAATTCTGCCAATCCCAAAGGGTGCCTTACCTCTCCCAAAGGGGTGCCTTTCCTCTCTGAAAGGTGAGCCAAGGCCCAACATAACCTGACCTATCCAAAGGGGTATTCTAGGTATCCAAAGAATCCACCAAATTTAGACCTCCTCTTACCTTGTCTGCTCTGTGCATTCCATGATTCACTCAGCAGAAGTTCAAAAATTAAAGTCACTGGAGGCAGTTAGTGATTTAAATGGTGATTTAAACTGCCTCTGCGAATCTCACATGTGTGAACCCTGGCTCAATGGAAAACTCCTGTCACCATCGTCACGGTGAAAATCTGGACCTAAGAATGGGAAGAAGGAGAAGGCTAACAATGAGAAGGATAATGAGGGAATGTGTGTCAGTGGAAAATCAGGATGACAATCTAAGGGATGTTTGACGAATGATTTCGAAAAATATACCAATAAAGCCTGCATTTGCTAGTTGCTCTATTTGTTTCCATATAATGACCCTGAAAGAGGCAGATATACCTCTGGGAATTAACCAAGTTAACCTAAGACAATCCATGATAATCTATGAACCATCCCAAAGAGACTAAGGAGAGGTTTTGTGAGGTATCACTATTCATAATGAGGGAATCACTGCACACTGAGGAAGTATCAGTAACTTTGAAACAGATCGATATGATGCCTGTATTAATAAAGATGGCAAATCAAACACAGGCGACTAACTACACATCCATTAGTCTTGCTTCTTTGTGTAAAATTATGTAACCAATAATCGGAACTAAATTTGAGAATTACCTGCGCAGTAAAAACCTAGTTAATAGTAGTCAACATGAATTCAGAAGAAGATCATTGATGAACAACATTCTTGATTTTTTTGAGGAAATGAAAATAAGTAAACTGCGGAAAGCTCTGTGATGTGTTATTGCTGTACTTCCAAAAGACACTTGCAAAGTTCCATCCAAAAAGCTGATAGTTAAGTTAAAAATGGTGGCGCTTCGGAGTAAAGGATAAGAAATTGTCTGAAGGGTAGAAAGCAATGCATATTGATTGGAGAAATTGGACGGGATTCTCCCTTCTGGGGACTATGTCCCTATGCTGGCAGGAAAACCAGCGGCAATCACTCTGGCGTCAACAGCCCTCGAAAGTGAATAATTCTCCAAATTTTTGGGGGCTAGGTTGACGCCGGAGGGGTTGGCACCACTCCAACTGGCGGCGAAGGGCCGGCACGAGTTTGCGCAGGCGCAGAACGGCTGGCGTATTTCCGCGCATGCGTGTCGGTTCTCTTCTCCGTGCTGCACACTGGGCAATATGGCAGAGCCCTACAGGAGCCCGGTGCAGAGGAAAGAAGTCCCCCCTCGGAACAAGCCCACCTGAAGATCGGTAGGCCCCGATCGCGGGCCAAGCCACCGTGGAGGCCGCCCCCCTCAGGGGCAGATCCCCCTGCGCCCCCCCCCCCCCCCGAGCACCGCCCCCGCACACTTACCTGCCAGGTCCCGCCGTGCGTGAGGTGAGTAATTCACGCCGGCGGGACTGACCAGAACTGGACGGCAGCCCGGCCCATCAGGGCCCGGAGAATCACCGGGCCGACGGGAGGTCGGAGAATCCCGGCCCATTATATTTGGATGTACAAAGTATTGAGTGGAATCTTCCCAGGCCTCTGTGTTGGAGCCACTGGTGCTTTTAACCGGGTGCTTTTAATTTAAATCAATTACTATAATTTAGAAATACAATACCACTCGATTAAATTTGCGGGTTGCACAAACTAGGAAGGGCAACAAGTATGAAAATGTATGAGTCTGAAATTATGCGAATGGCCCCACATGGGTAGCAGGAACAGTCAAGGTCAGGTCAGGATCTGTGTCGTATGAGATACGTGTGGGAAAACATGTAATAAAGAAACACCTGGACCAGGTGTGGGCCTCAGATTTGTTTCCTCCTCCGCAGCTGACTCAGACCAGCCTTTCAAGGACCGTGGAGAGTCCTCCCCGACAAACTATTCAGGCCCCTCCGACACCACTGGTGAGGACATTGAACTAGGATATGGACACCGTGGACGATGCCGCAGCTGTACCACTTCCGCCGGAGGAAAGGGGCGAACCGCTCCTCAGGCGCTCATATTGGAAAAGACGGGCGCCTAACCGTTCTACCCCCCCCCCCACGTCAGAAGCCAAAGTGGAGGAGCTGATCCTCGGACTTTGGGGGGGGGGGGGGGGGGTGTGGAGGGAGGGGTGTAATGACTTAGGCTAGGCCTTTGAGATTGGCCAAATAGAATAGGAGTTCCCTTATTAGTGGTCCAATCAGGGAACCCGTCCTCAGGCACTCACATCGGAAAAGACGGGCGCCTAGCCGTTATATCCCCACTATTTCGGAGGCCGAAGTGGAGGAGCCAGACCCGGCGCAAAAGCGAAGCAGGAAACCCGTGGGTCACGAGGACCACGGGCGCTCCTCGGACTTTGGGGGGAGTGGTGTAATGACCTAGGCCAGGCCTTTGAGATTGGCCAATTAGAATACGAGTTCCCTGATTAGTGGCCCAATCAGGGAACCCCTTTCTATGTATATAACAGGGAGTGTCAGATCCTCTGCACTCCCGGTGTAGGCAGCAGATTAAATGGACATGGTTGTTCAGCTGTTGGGTTTGTAAATAAAAGGAATTCTGGTGACGGGACTTCTGCCTCCGTGGACTTATTACACTAACTATATGCAGAACTGTGCACGGGCATAACACCACAGTGACCATTGCTGGAACTACTGGGAGAAGAGGATGTCATGGAAGGCTGGTGCCATCCAAACCAGTAGTCTGTCGTCATAGGGACAATTAAACTGGCTCTTACTAGGAGGATAGGTTTGGTGAGGGCATGCGGCGGGGTTGTCATGTGAGGCCCATCATTGCTGCCAGGTAGACCCCTCAGACGGCCAAGAGCACCTGAATTGGAGGGTTTATCTGGCATTCCCCCCATATGGCAGAGTGCCCATCAACCACTGTTGAAATGCTAGTGGTGGCGGGAAATCTATGTGGGAGGGCCTTCTGCCACCTTCCTCACTGCTGGCAAGATAACATGGCAGTGGAAAACGGTGGGCACTCCACCCAGGGCTGGTGTAATCACTAAGCAAACTGGGATCTCACCTCAAACAACAACATTTGGGGTGGTGGGACAGCAATAAACTGATTGAACTATTCATGAAACTACCCAATTAAACAAACAGGCTTCAAGCAACAAACAAGCAGTGGGAACGAAAGGTCTAAATCTACTCATATTCATCCACATATACAGACATATCTATCGTTTTCAGCTATTTACATTGCAGTCTTTCCCATAATTTCATATTCCTCATTCTGTTTTTGCGACAGTTTTACAAATTTACTCGTTTATATGAGTATCCCAAAACTGCAAACTGGCAAGTAATATCAAAGAATATAATTTATTCTGGACCATACTTTTGTAATGAATATTGATTTTGTAAATTGCGCATAAATCCATCTAGTGACTGTTGTAGGAGCACTGCAGTACATCATGTGAACCATATTCCACATTATAATGTGCATTTCCTCAGTCTGTATCCTGTGAAAAATGCAGAACAATGCGAATATACAATCACTATCATAATATTCTCTTTTTTATGGAAGATAAATATGTAAATATAAATACAGAATTTTTATATTTTACTGATGCATCATATTTATTTCTGAAAGTTATTTGTTGGAGGGCCGGGTCGCACAAGTCTGAAGGTTTGCCCAAGCTGCTGGTCCTGTCCACTCTGCATGTTGGCTTTGTAACTTTAAGGATAGTGTTGCTCATGACTTTACGACCATTATCTTAAAACCTTGCACATGCCGGATTTTCAGTGTGTATTCTTGGTGAGTAAAGATTGTACCAAGTCAAAAAATGATCTCTTCAGTTCAAAAATATTAAGAGCATTGCAAAATTAGGTAGAATATGTACTTTCCTGAAGAGGACAGTTACATGGAGGCTTATTTCTTTAGTCTTCCGTTGCTCTTATGAAACTAAGTAGTTGTGTGACTGGGTTATGATTCGTTCTAAGTTCTTATTTCTAAGATGTGATGATTGATTTATGTAATAACTTGTCAGCTGACAAAGGCGAGTTGGGGTTGCTTCATTTTCTCTGTCTGTTGTACTGCTTCCCAGCTGAGAACATGGGCAAAAAATATGCTTTGAGATCTCTGTAACTGACAGCCCTGAACAGGCCACTAGAAGGTGTACAACTCTTAATGTCTCGTCCGATGATGCCCCCTCCCATGTCTTGACTAAGAGCATGTATTTGCCATGTTTAATGTTGTCATCTGTCTTGTTTTAAACATCAGCTCGGGGATCACGTGATCCGGCTGCTTTTCCGCTTGTTCTGGTACTACTCATTTTTAAATCCTTCCTTTATTCTGTTTGCACGGCACTTGCTTGCCTAATCCAGGTGTTAATACTCCACAGTACGTCACTACAAGATATTTGATTAAGTGTTGGAGAAAGAATGACAAGATATTCTAAGAAAGCTAGCGATAAAACGAGCAGTCAAATGCAATGGGGGTGGAGTTGCCTTCTCACTATGGCGCCTCATCCTCAACCCATTGCTTTCGAAGGCACTGCAAATGATAACTGTGAACATTATCAGAGTAATTGACGACAAACTCAGCTTGTTGACGCAGAATATAAGCCGTCATGAGACCGAGCTGCAGAATACTAAAATGATAAAATGGAGGAAATAATCCCAAACGCCGAAAATGTTGCTTCCTCAGCCGAAACTCGCACTCAAGCCTTGGAAGACAAGTTGCGTGGCACGTCAGAAATCCTGGAGGATCTGGGGAACTGTGGTGAATATATTGCTACTGCAATTCACCACTGTATTGTATTGTATTGCGTTGATGCCCCTGTGGGCTCCGCCTGTGGTCCGCCCCCTCGGGGCTGGTGTATAAACCTGCAGCCTGTAGGCGGCACTCGGTAGAGAGCAGTCGCAGGCAGGCACAGATCTAGCTTATTAAAACCACTGTTCACTTCTACTAATCGTCTCGTGTGAATTGATGGTCGCATCAGGAACCAAGGCTCCCATTTATCACCAGCTTTCTTTGGATCCCTTGGCATTTTTTCATCCCCATATTTGGGAGTGGGGGGAGCAGTGTCCAGGCAATCTGGGGGTGGGGGGTGATGAGCGGTGCAGGGGGTCAGCTGATCAGGGTTGATTTGTGCTATGGGGGGGGGGGGTGACCTCGGATGGTCTCTACAATCGTTGCCCTAATATGGTGGACCTCATGGTGGGCAACGGTTGTGCTCTTGGCCTGCCATGAGTTCCACCACGTCAGGGCCACAAAGGTAGAGGCCACAAGTGAACCTCTCCCACGTGATTCCCGGCCACAGGGACCGGAGAATCACGGGAGGGCAGAGATAGGGTGCTGGGCCCACTAAATCGATGCAAATTGATCATTACGATCCATTTGCATTTATTTCCATACGCCCGATGGCGTGCGGCATGAAACTCTTAACGGCGCCAGCGAGGGGTCAGAGCATGGCATTCGAGTCAGTGGCCGACGCCATTCCCGATTTTGCCCAGGTGCCCGATTCTCCATCCCGTCGGGCAACCCATTCTGGGCGCCCCGAGAATGAGAATCCAGCCCAACAACTTTGTTAAGTCGTTTGATAATCCGGCTAGTGTCTTGGGCTTCGTAAAGCTCACAGAAGACGATAATTTGGACCGACAGTCTGCAGCTCGTTGATATAATTGGACTTTCTCCCCCTTATAATGCCTTTTGTCTGATGTTATATTGCCATGTATCATGTGTAATGGGAGTTGTTGGCACCAACCTTGAGCACTATACTGATTGTTTTATCCTTAAGAGTCTCAGGGACCTTCATTTCTGGTAGCTGTGCCATGTGTTAATTATCCGTCATTATCTCTTCTTATCTGTATCTTTATGATAGTATTACTGGTTGTTTGGTCCTTTATTTAATCATGATAGAATCAATGGCGCCAATGCCAGAAGGTGGGTGGAAGGTTTCGCTCTTCATGGGTGTGCCCTAAATGTGGAAAAGGATGTTTGGCTCCCATTCTCTTTTTGACTTATTTATTTTCCTCATTTTCGAGGAATATGTCTCCTGATGATAATGATGGTATGGCCGTTAGGTTAGCCTTGTGGGCCTTCACTTGTGTTGAGGAATGTCCCCTTAGATCTATTGTGGTCGTGATTCCTTTGTATTTTTGTTGTGTTGGGTTTTGTAAGATGTTGACTGGATCCTGCAATTGTATAGACATGTCTCTTATTTGAGAAAGGAACGTGATAAGAACTTTCTGGTGCCTCTGGTGTGACTTGCAATAGGGGAGGTGTGTTTTGGTGCACCCCCAAATGCAGTGTTAAAACCCTATCCTATATTTCTTCTTGTGGACCATGTAATGGCGGTAGCTAATTTAAAACTATGCACCTGGAATATGCAGGGAATTCATCATCCTGTCAAAAGGAAAAAGATCCTGGGCCGAATTCTCCATTTCTGAGACAAGTGTTGCACCAACGCAGAATTTGTGGACTTTCACAACAGCAAAACAAGTGCTGCACCTGGACCGATTTTGCTACTGTCAATGGGCTGGCATTGATGGAGCACAATCGATGCCAATGAGAAACGGTGCCAGATTCACCGGTTCCACAATTGACACTCAGGGGGCTGACAAGCTGCAGCCGCATGAAGGAGGCTGCCACCCACCGCCATTCGCCATGCCTGGGAACAGGTGGCAGAGGCCGTCAATGCAGTGGGCAACACTGTCCAGACCAGCCAGCAGTGCCGTAGAAAACTGCACGACATCCTTAGGGTGAGTAGGCAGGACTGTGCCCCAGGCACTGACCCTTGTAACCCTCCCCACTCCTCCTCCCCCTCACCCAGAGGGCAGCCGAACCCCCACCCTGCACCACATGCTGGCATCAATACCGGCCGTCATGGCTGGGTGCCCTGGCCACTGAAGCCACCGGCTACCCAGCCCTTGACCTGCACACGTCGGACTGTCAAATGCTGTTATTTTTTTTTGCCCCCCCCTCCCAGGAGAAGTCCGAGCACAACTGCTGGGAGCGGTAGAAGACAGCAGGAGACTCAGTCCGCGACTGCCATGGTCGGGGGTGGGCCAATAGGAGGGCACAGGGGGCCTCATACAGGACTGGGCCTTTATTGTGCGGGAGGTCCGGGTCGGGTGCGTGGCCTCTGACGCGGAAGTGCGGGGAGCCGTATCTGCAGCTGGAGCTGCGGGCTTCACAACAGCTGCCTGCTAGCCCCCTGCAGGGATGTGAATCTGTGGCCTTTTGACGCCAGGTTTTCTCACATAAAAGACCACAGTTTTCACAACGGCGTGGGGACATAGTCCCTGAAACGGAGAATCCAACCCTTGATATTTGAAGAGATGAGGGGCTGGATCCTCTGGTTCGCTGGCAGCGTACTCACGCCCATGGATATCCTGACGGCATGGGGTGTCCACAATGGGACACCCCATTGGCTGGCTGCCAGGACGGAGAATCCTGCTGGTGGCGGAGGCGCGCCTCACGAGAAAAAGGCTGCGGCGGTATGGGGAATTCCGCCCGAGGCATTTGTAGGCTGGGAGATATGTTCAGGTGCTTCCTTTTTCACCTTTTGAGCAGCTATGTCAACAATTTGACATTCTGAGACATTCCTTTTTTAAGTATCTGCAACTTAGTGACTTTATCTTTAATAAGACAACTTCTATTTCCCTGGTGGACTTCTGCTGAGCCTAAACAGTTAACTAGCAAGTTATATGATGCCTTTTGTTCTACATCCTGTGTGAGTGTTGAATACCTTGCAGTCTTGGGAAAGAGACTTGGCAACTAATATTGATGAAGAGACATGGGGTAGTTTATGGGATTATGGCAATAAAATGTCAGTATGTAACAGAAGGAGACTCAGTTCAAGGTATTATGGGGAGGCGGTGGAGTAGTGGTATTGTCACTTGGTCTAGTAATCCAGACACCTGGATAATTAATGTTCTCGGGACCCAAATTTGAATCTCGCCAAGGCAGATGGTGAAATTTGAATTCAATAATAATCTGGAATTAAAAGTCTAAAGATGAGCATGAAACCATGGTTGATTGTTACAAAAAGCCATCTGGTTCACTAATGTCCTTTAGGGAAGGAAATCTGCCGTCCTTACCTGGTCTGGCCTACATTTGACTCCAGATCTACAGCAATGTCGTTGACTCTTAAAAATGCCGCTCAGTTCGAGGGCAATTAGGGATGGGCAACAAATGCTGGCCTTGCCTGCGATGTCCACAACTCATGAAAGAATAAAGGAAAAAACTCACCGAGTTTGAGGACACAGGTTTGATCCTGCCATTACCCGATTGTAGTCGAGGGTGATTGCATACACTGCATGTGGTTCTATGTCAAGATTCAATCCGATTGGCCTGGTGTATGTGGTATTAACAGAACTGCAAGGGTTTGTTTTTTTTTAATAAATTTAGATTAGCCAATTATTTTTTCCAATTAAGGGGCAATTTAGTGTGGCCAATCCACTTACTCTGCACATTTTTGGGTTGTGGGGGCGAAACCCACGCAGACACGGGGAGAATGTGCAAACTCGACACGGACAGTGACCCAGAGCCGGGATCGAACCTGGGACCTCAGCGCCATGAGGCGGTTGTGCTAACCACTAGGCCACCGTGCTGCCCAAACTGCAAGGGTTAATGAAATGTCTATAGTAGCCACCAGAAGGAGATACAGCAACAAATATATAAGGCATTGATGCTAAACTTTGGGGGAAGAGAGTAGTGCAGGAGTTAGCTATAGATAGACAGAAAGATAGTGTGAGTAAGAGCAGATCATAGTTTATAACAATATAAAGTTTAGTTGTAGATGAGTGCAATTTATATGCTAATAACCAACTGTGTATTATTTAGGAGCACCGCTCGAATCCAAATTAGTTGTGTTAATAAATTAATAGCTTTGTTCAAATTAAAGCTATTTTGTGGTCTTTGTGAACACTACGCCAACCATCCTGAATTTAGCAACACAAAGAACACCACAGTGTAGTTAAGGACTTTGAGAGTGGGATTCGTAAAGGGGAGACAATTGTCGCCAAATGTCAAGAGATTACTGAACGTGATCATGATGCCCCCGGAGGGACAGGATGTGGAGTGGTGGTTGCAATGGACGTGGAGAAGGCTTTCAATCGGGTGGAATGGGAGTATTTGTGGAAACTGTTAGGATGGTTTGGGTTCAGGCAGGATGGACTGGATCTGATTGTTGTATAGGGCGGTGGTAGCGAGTGTACGGACAAATTGGGGTACTTTTGGCTACACCATGGGACAAGGCAGGGGTGCCCACTCTCCCCGATGCTTTTCGCCTTGGCAATAGAGCCATTGGCAATGCCACTCAGAGTGTCAAAGGGTTGGACAGGGATTGTGCTGGGGGGTGGGGGGGGGGGGGGGGGGGGGGGGGAGTTGAACACAGGGTCTTGCTTTATGTGGACAACCTGTTGCTTTATATCTCGGGCCCACTGGGAGGCAACGGGGGAATTATGGATATTTTAGAGGAGTTTGTTGTCCGAATACAGGCTAAATATGGAGAAGAGTGAGGTCTTCCTGATCGAGGTCAGGGGGCAGGAGAGGAGGTTGGGCGAGCTGCCGTTTAAGGTAGGGGCAAAGTTTAGATATTTGGGCAGCCAGGTGGCGCAGGGATGGGAACAACTGCACAAATTGAATTTAGGCATTTGGTGGAACAGATGAAGGGGGATTTCAAGAGATGGGATGTGCCGCCACTGTCACTGGCGGGGCGGGTGCAGACAGTGAAAATAACAGTTCTGCCAAGGCTTTTATTTGTTTTTCATAACCTCACGATCTTCATCCCAAAAATCATTCTTTGGGAAAATTAATTTTTTGGTCTCGGGGTTTGTGTGAGTGGGGAAAACCCCATGGGTAAAGAAGGTGCTGTTGGAGCGGGGGCACATGGGTGGCGGGGGGTAGGAGAGCAGGCTGGCCTTGCCAAACATAATGAATTATTACTGGACAGCGAATATTGCTATGGTGAGTAAGTGGATAGTGAGGGAAGGGTCGGGGTGGGGGGCGGATGCAGGTGGCTTGTTGTAGGGGTGCGTGTTTGGGGGCATTATTCCTTTTTACATAAATTTTGAGTCCCCAATTCATTTCTTTTCCAATTAAGGGGCAATTTAGCATGGCCAATCCACCTACCCTGCACACCGTTGCGTTGTAGAGGCGAAACCCACGCAAACGCAGGGACAATGTGCAAAATCCACACAAAGAGTGACCCAGAGCCAGGGTTTGGGGGCATTATTAACAGCGTCTCTGCCGTTCTTGCTGGCCAAGTACTCCACGAGCTCTGTGGTGGTGGTGGCCCTGCAGGTGTGGCGACAGTATTTGAGGTGCCTTGGTGTGGATACCGATTTGCGGTAATCATAGATTTGCACCGGAGGGTTGGATGGGGATTTCGGGGGTGGTGACAGGCAGGGATCGAGTGGTTTTGGGAACCTGTATGTGAGGGGCAGCTTTTCGAGTTTAGAGGAATTGGAGGAGAAATATGAGCTGCCCAGTGGGAACGGGTTCCGATACTTACAGGTACGGAACTATATGAAATGAAATGAAATGAAATGAAATGAAAATCGCTTATTGTCACGAGTAGGCTTCAATGAAGTTACTGTGAAAAGCCCCTAGTCGCCACATTCCGGCGCCTGTCCGGGGAGGCTGGTACGGGAATCGAACCGTGCTGCTGGCCTGCTTGGTCTGCTTTAAAAGCCAGCGACTTAGCTGAGTGAGCTAAACCAGATGAGGAAGTTGGTGCCGTCCATCCCTGATCTGCTCCCCCTGGGACTACAGGATAAGGTGATGTTGAAGGAGGGTGGTGGAGGGTAAGGTGTCCGAGATTTACAAGGAGTTAATGGACACCCCTGTCCATTAGCCGTGATAGGGGAGTCCTGATATGGGAAGTCAAGTGGAAATGGGAGGAGGAGCTGGGGGAGGGAAATGGAGGCTGGGTTGCGGGAGGAGGCTCTGAGGAGGGTGAATGCAGCTTTGTCATGTGCAAGGCTTAGCCAGTCTAAGGTAGGTCATAGGGTGCATATGACAGTGGCCAGGCTGAGTAGGTTCTTTGAGGGGGTGGAGGTCAGGTGTGGGCATTGCACGGGAAGGCCCGCGAACCATGTCCACATGTTTTGGCCATGCCCAAAACTGAAGGAGTTCTGGCAGGTGTTTGCGGACGTAATGTCCGAAGTGCTGAAGGTGAAGGGATCCGAGTCCAGAAGTGGTGATATTTGGTGTGTTGGAATACTCATGAGTCCAGGGGACGAGACAGGCCAACGTTTCGGCCTTTGCCTTCCTGGTAGGCCCGGAGACGGATTTTGCTGGAATGGAGGGATTCGGGGCCATAGAAGCCTGCGGTGTGGGTGAGCGACCTGGCAGAGTTCCTAAGGTTGGAGAAAATTAAGTTTGCCTGAAAAAGGTCAGTTGATAGGTTTGCACGGAGGTGGAAGCCATTCATCGACTTTTTTAAAGGAAAATTGTCATGTCAGCATGGGGGAGGGGGGGGGGGGTTGTAGTGGGGAGGACAATGGGGTTAAAATGGGAAAGGCAGGTCAGGAGAGGGGAATGGCAGGGAGGTCAGGGCTTCGGCTAGTTATTTATTTATTATGCGATTTCTGTTTGTTCTTACTCGTGTGTTGGTTTGTGTTTAATGTTGATATAAATGCCATAATAAAAATATTTTTTTTTAAAAAGGAGTTGGAAAGAATATTCCGCACAGCCTTGGACTTTAATCCTTTATTCCTAATTCCAGATAGGAGAATTATTGGAGCTAATGAAAAAAGGCTGTGTAACATCCTAACTTTTGCAGCTCGGAAAATATCCTCTATTCCTGAATTAGTGACAAGTATTCTTCGATCCAATATTTTCACGAGATAGTTATGGATTGTATTCCTGTGGAATTCCTGGGCCAGGATTCACCGATATCGCGGCCAAGTGTTGGCGCCGGTGTCAAAACCGGCGCGACGACGCCGGCATCAAAGGGCCTCCAGGCCCAGGAATTCTCCTCTTTCTCGTGGGCTAGAACGGCTCCAGAGTGCTGTGCGCTGCTCCGGCGCTGAAATCCGGCCCTACACAGCTGGCGCAGGTCTGCACATGCACGCCACGGCCGGCGTGGGTCCACGCATGTGCGTCACGGCTGTCTCCGCGCCGGCGCATGCGCAGGGTTGCCGTCTCTAAGCCGGCCCCAGGCAATATGGCGGCGCCCTCAAGGTGGCCAGCGTGGAGGAACATAGGCCCCGCCTCCGGAATGAGGGTGCCTGCCGATCGGTTGCCCCGATCGCGGGCCTGGCCATCGTGGAGGCCCCTGCTGGAGTCAGATCCCCACCCCCCCCCCACCAGGACGGCCTCCGCAGCCAGAACGGTGAGGTCCCGCCGGGTGGGACCATATGTAAACCACGCTGGCGGCTCTTTGCAGAACTCGGCGGGCAATCGGCTGGTTCGAGTGCGGAGAATCGCCGCGTGGGTCGCTTTCAATGGCCCCCGACCGCGCCGTGGTGACCGCGCGGATGCGATTGCCGCCGATTCTCCAGTCGCAGGAAAATCGGCGGCCCAGTGTCAGAGCGGCGCAGCGGGATTCTCGGGCGCCCCCCCCCCCCCCCCCCCCCCCCACCTGGCGCAGGCTCGGAGAATCCCGGCCCTGAATTCTGTACTCCATTCTAAGTCAGATATACTCTGCAATGTATGGGACCCCTATCTCAAATTCATAAGCTGTGCTCTGTCTGACATGCACCTGCAAGGTTTTCCGTGAGCCATGTTGCAAATCTTGATCTCGCTATATATGGTGTGCATCTAGTTATGTCATTTTATCACGTTTATGTGGCTTTATCCTCCCCCCCCCCCCCCCCCCCCACTCTCTGCTTGATCAGTTGTGCAATTAGAGGCCATAGTTCTGAAATTAGTCTTTCTCTATTCTTATGTTTGCAGAAATAATTGTTCTGTGCTGTACCAGTTTGTTTTGAAAGTTTGTTGCATTATCTGTAAAATGATAAAACTCTATTTAAAAAAAAAATTAAAAATGGCTTGTCCAGTTCCTGATCTTTTTGATGAAGATACTGATCACTGACGTGATGTGAATGACATTTTTAATTCTGTGCATCCAGGACTGCAAATCTGCAACCTGCCATTGTATAGTGTAACATGTTGAGGTTGGGGTGCACTGTGCCAACGAGCTGCGGTCATTATGATTATATTGGAGTGATAGTAATTTATAATAACAGGGGAAGATGAGCAGGTGAGTGATCCTGCGGTTAGAAGTTTGACCTCTAAGGCACTGTGAAAATCTGGCAATTGAGGAAAATGAAACATTTTGCTGACAAATTAAAACTGAAAAAGGTCAATTGTTGAACTTCAAACAGGAGACAAATGCAAATATCAGAGCTACATGAAGCCAAACACAGGATTATGACCCATGATATTACTATTAGATTGGTTGGCTGAAATCATAGGGTGTGATTCCATGGTCTTATGGTCCGAACAGAGAGCAGTGCTTGTAACGTTCACCAGTAGGTGGGTCTGGGCTCCAATTTTTTTTGTTCATTTATGGGATATGGGCATCTATGACTAGGCCAGCAATTATTGCCCATGCCTAGTTGCCCCAGATAAGGTGTTGATGAGCTACCTTCTTGAACCACTGCAGTCCATGTGCTGTAAGTACACCCACAGAGCTATTAGGGATGAAGTTCCAGAATTTTGACCCAGTCACAGTGAAGGAATGTCGATATATTTCCAAGTCAAGATGGTGAGCGACTTGGATTGGAACTTTCAGGTGGTGGTGTTCCCATGTGTCTGCTATCCTTGTCCTTCTAGAAGATAACGGTTGTGGGTTTGGAAGGTGCTGCTTAAGGAGCCCTCATCTTGCAGTGCATCTTGTAGATGGAATCCTTGATGCTGATCTTTGACAAAGGGTCACAATGACTCGAAACGTTACCTCTTTTCTCTCCTTACAGATGCTGCCAGATCTGCTCAGATTTTCCAGCATTTTCTCCTTTGGTCTATGGTGTGAATGTTATTTATCACTTGTTAGCCAAGCCTATTCCAGGTGGTCGTTCTGTATTTGGAATGGACTGCTTTAGTATCTGAAGATTCACGAATAGTGTTCAACATTGTGCGATCATCAGCGAACATCCCCACTTTTTTTTAAATTTAGGTACCCAATTCATGTTTTCCAATTATGGAGCAATTTAGCATTGTCAATGCACCTAACCTGCACATCTTTGGGTTGTGGGGGCGAAACCCACACAAACAGGGGAAAATGTGCAAACTCCACACGGACAGTGACCCAGAGCCGGGATCGAACCTGGGACCTCGGTGCCATGAGGCAGCAGTGCTAACCACTACACCACCGTTCAGCCCACTAATATCCCCACCTGTGACCTTAAGATGGAAGGAAGGTCATTGATGAAACAGCTGTCTATGGTTGTGCCCAGAACACTACCCTGAGGAAGAACTGAGATGATTGACCCCCTACTACCACAATTCCCGATTCCCATTGACTCCAGTTTTGCTATGTCTTCTTGATGCTACACTGAGTCAAATGTGGCCTTGATGTCAAGGCAGTAACTCCCGTATCACCTCTGGAAGAAACTAATTTGCACATGTTTGAACGAAGGCTGTAATGAGGTCAGGAGCTAAGTGACGCTGGTGAAACCCAAACTGAGCATCAATGAGCAGATTACTGCTTAGCAATTGCCACTTGTTAACACTATTGATTACCTCTTCCACCACTTTGCTGATGATTGAGAGTAGACTAATGGGGCAGTAATTTTCCAGGTTGGATTTGTCCTGATTTTTGTGTTTAGGAACGTAATTTTCCACATTGCTCTGGCACTCTCCCTGACCTACCTTCTCTGTATGTGTGATGGTTCCATTGGTGCAGGATCATGTAATGACCTAATAGTCTGCTATCAGAGGACTTATCTTCAGTTCTTGAAAATGAATCAATTATTTGAGCAAAAAGCAAATTTGAGCCAAAATAATATCCCAGACAAATGTTTATTTTGTACAGCACACAGTTATACGTGGAGGGGAAAGCAGAAGTCTTGCAGCTACACAAAATGTTTGTTAAGTTTATATGTATTATCCCTTCTATAATTACCCAATTCGACTGAAATGCATGTAATCTTTGAAAAAATGTCAAAGCACCTCAGATGCTCTGTGCCATCATGATAGAATAAATTTACTTTTGTGATTTCTACACTCAGCATATTACCAATCTCAGCCATGTCATTCCAAGAAGTTCCCTGTAGGGAATGAGGGTGAATTTCTTCCCTTTATTTCCTCACTCTCACCATCCAAACAATGATGTGGAGATGCCAGCGTTGGACTGGGGTGAACACAGTAAGAAGTCTTACAACACCGGTTAAAGTCCAACAGGTTTGTTTCAAATCACTAGCTTTCGGAGAGCTAGTGATTCGAAACAAACCTGTTGGACTTTAACTTGGTCTTGTAAGACTTCTTACTGTGCCCATCCAAACAATGACATCATGCACACTTCCCAGTGCTGCTGATAGGGCACTGTAGCCAAAAGCATGGGAACATAGAACATAGAACAGTACAGCACAGAACAGGCCCTTCGGCCCTCAATGTTGTGCCGAGCCATGATCACCCTACTCAAACCCACGTATCCACCCTATACCCGTAACCCAACAACCCCCCCTTAACCTTACTTTTATTAGGACACTATGGGCAATTTAGCATGGCCAATCCACCTAACCCGCACATCTTTGGACTGTGGGAGGAAACCGGAGCACCCGGAGGAAACCCACGCACACAGGGGGAGGACGTGCAGACTCCACACAGACAGTGACCCAGCCGGGAATCGAACCTGGGACCCTGGAGCTGTGAAGCATTTATGCTAACCACCATGCTACCCTGCTGCCCTCTTGCTGCCAACAGTTGACCTATAAACCTGTCTTCTTAGTCAAGAATAACGTAGGAAACACAATAATGAGAAGTTATAAATATCTTTTGATTCATTCCAATGTAGGCAATTTCACTGCTTATTTTTCTGATGGTTATTACATTTTGAGATTCACAAGGTAATTTTCCCCTATGAGGCAGGATAAATCCAGTCTGGCGAGCTGTCGCTTCATCAGAAATATAAACAGAAAATGCTGAGAAAACTCAGCAGGTCTGGTAGCATCTGTGAAGAGAGAAACAGTTAATGATTCAAGTCCATATGACTCTTCTTCGGAGCTAAAGTGAGGCAGCAACGTGATGGATTGTATCTTGTACAAGAGGGGGTGAGCAGGCGGGGCAACGTCAAGGGTCCCTGATAGGTGGGAGCTAGGAGAGAGTGCAACAAACATGTGTAGAGCACAAGACAGAGAAAGCATTAATGGCAGTGAGAAGGACTATGGAAGGTGCTGATAATGTCATTAAGGCAAGATAGCAGAATATGTTAATAGGAGAACAAATGTCTGTGCTCGATGAAAGCAAAACTTAAGATCAAGTGACAGATAGCCCAACAAAGGATGGGGACAGTTGCATTGCTGCCTGATTAGTCTATTCTTAATCAACAATTAAGTGATGGAAAGTTTTGTTGACAGTGATATCAAGTGACACTTACTTACCTATAACCTCCTCTCCAATGCTTAGTTTGGGTCCCACCAGGACCACTCAGCTACAGATCACACTACAGCCTTGGCTCAAACATGAACAATAGAGCAGAATTCCAAAGGTGAGGTGCGAGTGACTGAGTGCGACATTAAGGAGCCTTGGTAATATTGATGTCAGTGGGGATTGGGGGGAAAACTCTCTACTGATTAAAGTTATACCTTCACAAAGGAAGATGGCTGAGGTTCTTGGAGACCAGTCATTTGAGTGGCAGGACAAGAGTTCCTCAGGACAATGTCCTAGACGCCATCATCTTCAGCTTTTATCAATGAACTTCCTTCCATCATAAAGTCAGCAGTAGGGATGTTCGCTCATGATTGTATAGTGTTCAGTTCCTCAAATAATGAAGGAGTCTATGCCTGCATGCAGTAAGATGTGAGCAGCATTCAGATTAGACTTATATGTGGCAAGAAACATGCATGTCGTGCAAGAACCTGGCAAGGACCATCTCCAACAGGAGAGTCTAACAATCTCTCCTTGACATTGAACAGCATTGTCACTGCCAAATCCCTATCAATTAAAGAGCCAATTAAGGCCATTAGAAAGCTTCAGAGCCTCAGTCCCAGCATAATGCACTCTCTATGCTGCCAGTCAGTCAAGTCAAATGTTGATCTGAGACCGTGGGCTGGATTCTCCGTTTCAGGCACTGTGTCCCCACGCCATCGTACAAACTTGGCCTTTCATGCCAGAAAACCTGGTGTCAAAAGGCCCCACATTCATAGTCCTGCAGGGGGCTAGCAGGGACCGTCGTGAATCTCGCAGCTTTAGCTGCAGATAGGGCCCCCACACCTCCGGGTCAGAGGCTGCGCATGCGTATGGCGGCGGCCTCCAGCCGCCACGCCGTGCTCCATGGTGGACTCAGACCATGGAGCTGGACCTCCGAAATAGTGCCCCCGATCGGCTGCGTGCCCGACCCGGACTGCTCGTCCCAAAATAACCCAGTCCCGTATAAGGCACCCCTGCCCTCCAATCAGCCCGCCCCGACCGAGTCCGCAGCCACCACACGAGTATCCCGAACGGCAGGACCATGTTAGATCCACGCTATCGGGACTTTGGCCGGTTGTGGGTGGAGAATAGCGGGGCGGGCCTCTGGCAATGGCCGCAGGTAGGGGATATGTGGCGCGGCGTAGTCTCTGAGTATGCCACTCTTCGGGAGTCTGAGAATCGAGGAACTGGCGCCAGTCCCAATTCCATGCGCGGAAATGGATTCCCCACCCCGATGCCGAACGTGATTTCGGCATCGGGGTGCGGAGAATCCAGCCCCATGTCTGCACTGTCAGAAGGATGTTAAAGATCCAACATTACTTCTTAGGGAAGCCTGCTGCGCCCAAAGTGGCTGGCCAACACATTATAACAGAAAAGGTTCATGAGAGTGGTCCCAGTATGAAAACAAATCATTTATGTAGATAGACTGGAGAAAGTGGGACAGTTTTCCTTGGAGAGGTATTCACAATCATGAGGGGGTCTAGACATAGTAGATACGGAGAAACTATTACCATTGGTGGGAGAATTCAAGAACAAGAGGGAATAGATTTAAGGTAATTGGCAAAAGAAAATGGCAACATGAGGAAAAACATTTTTCATGCGGCAAGTGATTTGGATCTGGAATCCACTGCCTTCGAATGCAATGAAGCAGGAGTTGGCTAGGCAGCTAGTTTGTGATACAGAGTGAGGCCAGTAGCATGAGTTCAATTCCTGTACCAGCTGAGGTTATTCATAAAGGCCCCCTTTCTCAACCTTGCCCCTTGCCTGACGAGTGGTAATCCTCAGGTTAAATCACCACCAGTCACCTCTTCCCCCTTCAAAGGAGAAAGCAGCCCACAGAGCAGGTTTAACCGAGGCATTCAAAAAGGAATTGGATTGCTATCTGGAAAAGGAAGAAAGTGCAGGGCTAAGGGGAAAGGCAGGGGAGTGGGACTAGGTAAATTTCTCCTATGGCACAGGCAGGGCAGGCTGAATGGCTGTAACAATTCTGCGATTCTATGAGTATTAGAACTATAAATGACCTGTATTGCTGTCGCCATTAGTTAATTGTTTATTTCTCATTTGGCAGTATAATAATCTAATAATAGATTTAATAAATTTTGGATACTGACATAAGGGATATTTCCATGAGAATCAGTTGGCAAGCACAGTGCCATCTCACTGTTCAGCTCCTACTTTACTGCCAGCAGAGATCAAATGATATGTAAAGTAGTTCCTGAAATAACCTTTGCTGAGCAGTAATTGGTGTGACTTTGTCTTGGATTCTTTTCAAAGTTGGGCCGTATTCATGCTGTAAATCAAATGATAAGTTCAAACAACCACAGGAAATAATGAAAACAATACACACTTATGAAATAGGTCACATTTGAATTTACATACCTTGGCTGAAAGTGGGATAGAATCATTGTAGTCATTGGACCAATCCATTATCCAAAACATGAAATAGTAGATAACCTTAATATGTATATTATTTGTATTGAATAAATGGACAAACAGTTCACAGTTTACAAAATTTTATTTTTTTATATATAGTAAATATCTTTAAATTTATTCCAGTTGTTTAAGAGTTTTCTCAGAAAAAGCTTATTACATTTGTAAGCCATATTGTCACATACAGTCTGTTATTGTACTCTAAGTACTGGATGATCCTAACAAGTCCTGGACCCTCTGACTTGACGACTAAGTATGTGGAGTAACTCATGGCCAACCCAGTAGCACCGACCTGTGTAAATACTATAGCCCAGGGTCAAATATGTTGCATTCACAGTGACATCTCTCAAATACGCTTCAGTTCAGAGTTAGTCGCCATTAGTTTAAGTGTGATATTGATTTCGATTGGTTTCTAAGCTTTTAAGGAATAGATCAACCTTGGCACAGTCAAGATAGATTATTGGTTTTGAAAACAATTTAATTGAGCCCAAACTTATAAGAAAATGCACCAGCAATTAGCATTTCTTCAGGCAAGAGTTTTTGTCCTCGCAATGTCTGTGTTTCTTCTTTATTAATTTATGATGCTTATCCATATGTTATATCATTACACTAGCTTTAGGTACAAGGCATAAAGTGCTGCAAAGTAAGTTATTTGGGCAAAAGTTAAATTGTGTGCAAATGCATTCTCTGCTAAACAATTCAATCATGTTATGAATTGCAAATACATTGAAAAAGATTGAACTGGCCCTGAAATTAAATAATAGCCCTGAGGAATTCAATCTACCATTGATAATGTGGTAATTGTTTAGATTCAGTGCCCAATGGGTATACAAAATGAACAATTATGATAGAAGATGAAGCAGTAGTTAGAAAATGATATAAAACTAAAACCTGAATATTTCAAATTAACAAAAATTACCAACTCGCATGAAAGAAAGAGAGCCATGTATAAATTGATAATTAGTCTGAATATAATATTCTTGGCTCTTTGTCATTCACCCCTTAATTAATCTCTGACCAAATTCAAGTAACAGACAGGCCATTTTAAATACACGAAGATACAAGTAAATATGTATTTTACAATGTGCTCAAATACCAATGTCGAGATTTTCAATGGTTTAGTCGGTAAATTTAAATTATCAAATAATCAGAATGGACAGATTTCAAGAGTTATGTATTTTTCAACTCATCTTTATGCTCAAAGACAGCTTGTATAAATTGTTTGAAGACTCTGTCCATATAAGTAGCCCACCGTGGAAATATTCCTTCCAAGAAGCCGATGTGACCACCATGTGCAGTTAGTAATAATGCAACCTTTGGGTTCTGTTTGGCTGACTGCGTAGGTATGGCTAAAAGAAATACAAATGTCAAAGCAGTAATGCATGAATTTTTGCAAGCCATTCAACAAATAAATAATAGTGGAGCACACTGAAGAACAATGCTCTCGAGATCAGCTTTAATTTACAAAATAATTTTCACATACAAATCCACTTTAACTCACTGCACTGTAATCTAGCAAAAGTTAAATTAATCCTATGAGTAATATTTTAGTTTACAAGTTAAATACATAGTTAAGATTAAATTTGCTTCTCTTTGAATATCACAGAACATGCCGCTGAAAGTCTGCAATGAAATAACGAGTATTTGGATGTTTGATACATTTTTCAATATTTACTATCCCTGCTATTTGGCCTGAAGTGAATTGCTGAACACTGCCATTTAAAACAATGGAGCTATGCAAATTCCGATGAATGTATTAACCATTTCTGTGCTAATACTTTCACAATGTCATTGCAGATCCTAATTATCCCATCTCCACAAGAACACTGTTGGTGACTGCTGGCCTGGACTCACTCTCCTACGGATCCTAATTCTCATACTCGAGGGCTCAAATTCCCATCTCCTAGCCTATGTGACCTGAATAAATGGAAGATGCCAGCTTTCAATTTGACAGCCGATACACTTGGGAGAGAACTTATTTGAGATCAATTTCTGCTGTGTCAATACTTCTTGAAAAGCAAAACATATGTGCAGCTGCTTTAATGTTTAAACCAATGAAGGTGTTAAATATTGGGTCAATTTTTAAAATATTCCTACTGTCGCAATTGTTTTGTGATATTATTGAGAAGAGTTTTGTCTGGATTGTCTGGTGAAGAAAATTGCAGAAAATCAAATGGTTTGGATCAAGCCACACAAGCTTCTTTACAGGTATGTGCCCTTTTAACCTGACTGATTTCCTGATATTTTCCCCATGGTGGTATGAATGCGAGCACTGCCATTGGTGCAGGGCAGGGGTTTCCCATTGGCTCTGGCTGGTCATGTGCCACTCGTCCGATTGGCTGGGACTAGTCATGTGACTGCTCACCAATTGGTCGGGAGGCAAGTAGACCCTGCCTCTGAGGCGGGGTATAAGTACCCAGAGTTCCCGGTGGTCGGCCTTACTCTGTAGTCGACCACCGGGCTAACAACTAGCTGATTAAAGCCACAGTTCGGATCCTAATCGTGTCTTGAATCCAATTGATGGTACATCAATTTAATCAGCTAGAATTTTGGAATGGAGCTACGCATCAAGCCTGACTGCCTCCGTCCAAGCCCGCATGCTTCAAATGCGTCTGCAATCTTTAAACACTGGCAGGCGTGTTTTAATAGTTACCTGACGACTGCAGCCGGCAAGCCCACCAAGGAGCAAAAACTCCACATCCTCCACTCATGCGTGGGCACAGCGATCTACTCAATGATTGAGGATGAAAGCGATTATGATGCGGCCATGGAGATTCTCAAAGGACACTTTCTCCGGCCGGTCAACGAAGTATACGCACGGCATCTCCTGATGACTAGACAACAGTTCCCTGGTGAGTCACTCAACGAGTTTTACCAGGCCCTCGCAGCTCTAGGGAGAACATGCGCGTGTCTCCAAGTTTCGGTGACTGAGCACATGGAACTTTTAATCAGAGACGCTTACGTTGCTGGCATGCAGTCTCCTTCTATCCGCCAACGATTGCTATAGAAGAACACCCTCAGCCTAGCTGAGGCACAGACTCTTGCAACCTCCCTGGAGGTTGCTGACCTGAACACCCGCGCATACACCCCCGGCCGCGCAGCAACCCCCTGGACTTCATGGCACGCGCCACCCCCGTCCTCCGTGGACCCCGACCCCCCAAGCCTGCGCTGCGTGTCGCTCCAACAAACTAGCGGAGCCCCGTTGCTATTTTTGTGGTCTCTCCAAGCACCCCCGCCCGCGCTGCCCGACCCGCTCCGCTCTGTGCAAGAGCTGCGGGAAGAAGGGCCATTACGCGGTGGTCTGCCAGACCAAGTCGGTCGCTGCTGTTCCACGCAGTGACCGCGGATCGCCCCAGGGCCCCACGCCGCGCACCAACCTCTCTGGCCCGCCTCCTGGCCCCCGCAAAGGCCCCACGGTCCTCCCGACCCTTGCTCCCAGCCACCCCGACCGGCCCGCAGACGCCGCTGACAGTGCCCCCAGCCGCCACGAGGTTCCCACGGGCGCCTCCATCTTGGGCCCCGGACGCCATGTGCAGTCCCTGGGCGCCGCCATCTTGGGGCTGTGGCTCCACGTGCGAGTCCTGGGCGCCGCCATCTTGGGACCCCGACTCCGCGTGCGGGTCCTGGGCGCCGCCATCTTGGGGCAACACGGAAGGCCCAGCAAGCGATTACTCTGCCACGGAGGATGATCTGGAATCTCACCACAACTGGCTTCCATCAAACTCGACCAGTCGCAACCACGCACGCTCGCCAAGACTACGACAACGGTTCAACTCAACAGACACAAAACGAGGTGCCTGCTGGACTCCGGGAGCACGGAAAGTTTCGTCCACCCCGACACGGTAAGACGCTGCGTGCTTCCCATCCACCCAGTTAAGCATAAGATTGAATTGGCCACGGGTTCGCACTCCGTCCAAATCACCGGGTGCTGCATAGCGGACCTCACGGTCCAGGGGAGGGTCTTCAAAAACTTCAAACTCCTCATCCTCCCCCGTCTATGCGCTCCGGCACTCTTGGGTCTGGATTTCCAGTGCAACCTGCAGAGCTTGACCTTTCAATTTGGCGGCCCTATTCCTCCTCTTACTGTTTGCAGCCTCGCGCCCCTCAAAGTGGACCCCCCTTCCTTGTTTGCTAATCTCACCCCAGATTGTAAACCTGTCGCCAGTAGGAGCAGACGATACAATGCCCAGGACCGGACCTTCATCGTGTCAGAGGCCCAGAGGCTCCTTAAGGAAGGAGTTATCGAGGCCAGCAACAGTCCCTGGCGAGCCCAAGTGCTGGTAATTCGGACTGGGAAGAAAAACCGGATGGTCATCGATTACAGTCAGACCATCAACAGGTTTACGCAGCTGGACGAGTATCCTCTCCCCCGTATTTCCGACCTGGTTAACAGGATCGCGAAGTACAATGTCTTCTCCACGGTGGACCTTAAGTCCGCCTACCACCAGCTCCCCATCCGCGCGAGTGACCAAAAGTACACCGCGTTTGAGGCAGATGGGCGCCTCTACCACTTCCTCAGGGTTCCATTCGGTGTCACAAATGGAGTCTCGGTCTTCCAATGGGAGATGGACCGGGCTAACAACTAGCTGATTAAAGTCACAGTTCGGATCCTAATCGTGTCTTGAATCCAATTGATGGTACATCATTCCCTTAATAATTTGACATGTTTTATTGTAAAAGCTACTTGAGCAGAACTTAATTCAAGGTGAATATTGCATTTTACTCTTTTCTTTTCATCCCTGCTCTGAGAAAATTATTAATTTTATTATGCAGGATTAGTCTGGTGTTTAGAGCCGCAGAAGGAACAGAGATGGCGACCAACGGGTCTCGCTAATGACCCCGGCAGAGGTCTGGGGTCTACGGGCTTGTGTGGTTGGGGTGAGTATGCAGAGCAAGGTTTGCCAATACAACTGGCTCGCTGGTTGGCACTCTGAGAGAAGGCGGAACATACAAGAATGGGGGAGGCTTGTGGGGTTTGAGGGTCCCGGGATGGTAGCCCCCAACTGATTGTCGGTCTCACTCCTTCTCCAATTTCTTACAGAGACCAAAATGAATGGTGGTGTCAGTCCTGCAGCCGCTGCTCTCGTGTTGCTGGTGGCAGCTCTGGCGGTTAGATGCCGGAGAAGGCAGCAGCGATGACCCAGGCTGCACTCCATGTGCAGGGGGCAATCACACACCTGGAGGACCCAGCCGCCCATCAGATTAAAGGAGGAATTCAGAGGGGGGGGGGAGGCCAGCAACGGTCCAAGGTGTACAGGCATTGTTGGCCTTTCAATGAGATGACAGAATGTTCTGCAGAAGCCCTGGTGGACTCCATGGGATGGAGGGGCAGCGGGAGTGAGCTCCAGAGGTCACTCACTCATCTGGCTCTGCCAGTCCTGGTGGCATATCATTGTCTCCATCATGGTGTCAACGTCTTCAGCGATGCTCCTGAGTGACCAGGCCATGCTCTGCAGTGCCTTGGCATGTCCACCTGCATCTGGGGTAGGTCCCTCAGCAATTGGGACATGATATCACAGCACTCAGCCATGGTCAACACAGACTGAACCATGCCTAGGCCACCGCGCACGACGTGGATGTCGTGCTCCAGGCTTTCTACTGCGGTCTCCACCCTAGCAGTGTTGGCCTCAGTGCCATGCATTGTCACCACCATATCCTGCACTCGAAGGCTTTGGGACTCCTCCAATTGGTTGTGCACTGACTGGAATGTACCCAACATCTCTTATTAAGTATCGCGGCTGCGTCCCTGCTTGTTCCACCTGGGTATTTTGGCAGTGCCAGCCTGGCACCCTGGCAGCACCACCTGTGGGCAGGGGCACTGCCAGGGAGTCAGGCAGGCATTGTCAGGGAGCCAAACTGTTAGTTTTCTGCAGTGGTGATCGAGCTGGGGGGGTGCCCTGCTTGGATGCCGAGGGGTGTGGGGGTCCTGGGGACCCCCTTACAGTGAGTTGAGTCTGAGGGGGGGGGGGGGGGGGGGGGGGGCGCTCAACGGTTGCACCAGGGGCTTGAGACATTGCGATGCTATTTTTAAATGGGACTAAGTGCGTCTTCGGCTGCGCATTCCCCGATGAAGCCCCGTATCTACCCACAGTCAGGTTGGATAGTGTGTTTTTCAGCACTGGCAAACACGCAGCTACACGCGCTTGCCAACGAACATAGTTCCCATTTGGTTCGATCACGCCAATTGGATGTTATATTGGGGCATCATTTATTTCCATACTCTGCACTGTTTTCCTGTTGTGGGGGTGGCCTAGAGAGTTAAACCACGTAACCCTCCTTTAGCATGCTTCCAACAGCACTTCTGCTGCTGCATGTTCAATTTATGAGGCACATGCCTGGGCTGCATTCTACCTATCTTAATAGGTCCTGAATATGCTGACCACAAATCACAGTCCCCTTTAAGTTACTATTGCAGATCTTTAAATCCCTGCATCAGCACTGGATAACCTGCTTCCAAAACAGAAACCTCCCAATTACTGGGCTATTACATACCAGGAGCTCATTATACATTGATGAATGAGACCTGATAAAGGAATAATAATAATAATAATAATAATCTTTATTAGTATCACAAGTAGGCTTACATTAACAATGCAAGGACGTTACTGTGAAAATCCCCTAGTTGCCACACTCCAGCGCCTGTTCGGGTACACTGAGGGAGAATTCAGAATGTCCAATTCACCTAACAAGTGCATCTTTTGGTACTTGTGGGAGGAAACTGGAGTGCCCAGAGGAAACCCATGCAGGCACGAGGAGAACGTGCAGACTCTGCACAGACAGTAACCCAAGCCGGGAATTGAACCTGGGACCCTAGTGCTGTGAAGCAACAGTGCTAACCACTGTGCTGCCACCGTGCTCAGACCCCACTGGGAAGGAAACCCTCAGTAAAAGATTGCTGATGTTTTCAGCTGACCAATGAAAAGCGGTCACTTAATTTCTTTTTTTACAACATATAATATTGGTTTATGTACAAATTTAAAATACATAAATTATAAGGCAACATCCATTGACATTTTAGATATTAATGTCTGTGAGCAGATATTTGAAAACTGCAAGAAACACAAAGCTCATTCCACCATTCAGCAGCTGGCACAGAACGAAATCAATGCAAAGCACTTTTCAAGGGGAACGTTCAGAGAACTACAAACTAATTTAACATAGCTATTCCATTTGTTATGAAATCAAGGTCAACAATTTCAATTTTGCTTTACATCAGCGAGAATTATAAGCCTTATGATATGCCACGCTCTATTCCATCTAGAACTCTAAATTTTTTATTTTTAGGACTGGAAGATTTTCCAGGTAATTAATTCAGAATTCCATGTAACAAATACAGGCTTTCAAAAGCAGATTAAAAATCTGAACAAAAAGAAAAGAATTGCTGGAGATCACTAAAATAATTATGTTAGGCAGTTGAAGAACTGTGTTGCAGGAGTATGTTCTATATGCGGGGTGAAATTTTCTCACTTCTGCAGAGTCCTGGCTGGGGTGAGGAAACTGACGTGCAGCACACATAGCTGCATTGCCGGCTTTTCAGGCCAGGTAGTCCAACACTTGGTGCAAACAAATCTACAGGGGTGGCCCATGCTGTCACGATGGCAGGTAGGGGCCAGAAAAAGCCAGCAAAACTGGGATTCCTGAGTTCAGAGCACTCCAAGTATACACACACGAGGAGATTGTGCTCCCCATGGAGCTCCCCAGAGGAGCACCCAGTACTGCCTCTGCCCAAACACACCAGGGGCAGGATTCTCCAACTACCCACCGGGTCAGAGAATTGCCGGGGTCCGGCGTCAATCCCGCCCCCACCGTGTCCCGAAGTCTCCGCCACCCGGGATTTGGCGGGGGCGAGAATCGCGCCGTGCCTGTCGGTGCCCCCCCCCCGGCGATTCTCCGGCCCGCGATAGGCCAAAGTCCTGCCGGTGGATCAAACCACCTACCTTACCGGCGGGACCAGGCGGCGCGGGCGGGCTCCGGGGTCTGGGGGAGGGGGTGCAGGGCGATTGGTCCCGGGGGGTATGCCCCCATGGTGGCCTGGCCCGCGATTGGGGCCCACCAATCGGCGGGCAGGCCTGTGCCGTAGGGGCACTCTTTTCCTTCCGTCTTTGCCATAGTCTTCACGATGGCAGAGGCGGAAGTGACCCACTCCCCTGCGCATGCACGGGGATGATGTCAGCAGCTGGTGACGCTCTGGCGCATGCGCTGACTTCCGCTGGCCGACGAAGTCCCTTCAGCCAAGGCTGGCGTGGCACCAAAGGCCGTTCCCGCCGGCCGGCGGGGTGCCAACCACCCGGCGCGGGCCTAGCCCCTCAATGTTAGGGCTTGGCCCCTAAAGGTGCGGAGACGGCCCGATGCCGGAGTGGTTCACGCCACTCCATCACACCGGGACCCTCCACCCCGCTGGGTAGGGGAGAATCCCGCCCCATATTTTTCTCTCCTGGAGAGCAGGCAGATTTGGGGTTCTCCGAGTCCTGGTACAGCATTGGAGGAGTGCAGGTTCTGAGGCTGGTTGGTTAGAAGGCCCACACCTTGGTTTGCTGGGACATAGAACATAGAACGATACAGCGCAGTACCGGCCCTTCGGCCCTCGATGTTGCACCGACATGGAAAAAAACTAAAGGCCATCTAACCTACACTATGCCCTTATCATCCATATGCTTATCCAATAAACTTTTAAATGCCCTCAATGTTGGCGAGTTCACTACTGTTGCAGGTAGGGCATTCCACGGCCTCACCACTCTTTGCGTAAAAAAACCACCTCTGACCTCTGTCCTATATCTATTACCCCTCAATTTAAGGCTATGTCCCCTCGTGCTAGCCACCTCCATCTGCGGGAGAAGGCTCTCACTGTCCACCCTATCTAACCCTCTGATCATTTTGTATGCCTCTATTAAGTCACCTCTTAACCTTCTTCTCTCTAACGAAAACAACCTTAAGTCCATCAGCCTTTCCTCATAAGATTTTCCCTCCATACCAGGCAACATCCTGGTAAATCTCCTCTGCACCCGTTCCAAAGCTTCCACGTCCTTCCTATAATGAGGCGACCAGAACTGTACGCAATACTCCAAATGCGGCCGTACTAGAGTTTTGTACAACTGCAACATGACCTCATGGCTCCGGAACTCAATCCCTCTACCAATAAAGGCCAACACACCATAGGCCTTCTTCACAACCCTATCAACCTGGGTGGCAACTTTCAGGGATCTATGTACATGGACACCGAGATCCCTCTGCTCATCCACACTACCAAGAATTTTACCATTAGCCAAATATTCCGCATTCCTGTTATTCTTTCCAAAGTGAATCACCTCACACTTCTCCACATTAAACTCCATTTGCCACCTCTCAGCCCAGCTCTGCAGCTTATCTATGTCCCTCTGTAACCTGCAACATCCTTCCGCACTGTCTACAACTCCACCGACTTTAGTGTCGTCTGCAAATTTACTCCCCCATCCTTCTGCGCCCTCCTCTAGGTCATTTATAAAAATGACAAACAGCAACGGCCCCAGAACAGATCCTTGTGGTACGCCACTCGTAACTGAACTCCATTCTGAACATTTCCCATCAACTACCACTCTCTGCCTTCTTTCAACTAGCCAATTTCTGATCCACATCTCTAAATCACCCTCAATCCCCAGCCTCCGTATTTTCTGTAATAGCCGACCGTGGGGAACCTTATCAAACGCTTTACTGAAATCCATATACACCACATCAACTGCTCTACCCTCGTCTACCTGTTCAGTCACCTTCTCAAAGAACTCGATAAGGTTTGTGAGGCATGACCTACCCTTCACAAAACCATGCTGACTATCCCTAATCATATTATTCCTATCTAGATGATTATAAATCGTATCTTTTATAATCCTCTCCAAGACTTTACCCACCACAGATGTTAGGCTCACCGGCCTATAGTTACCAGGGTTATCTCTACTCCCCTTCTTGAACAAAGGGACCACATTTGCTATCCTCCAGTCCTCTTGCACTATTCCTGTAGCAAATGATGACCTAAAAATCAAAGTAAGAAGTCTTACAACACCAGGTTAAAGTCCAACAGGTTTGTTTCAAACACGAGCTTTCGGAGCACGGCTCCTTCTTCAGGTGAATGGAAAGGCTTGTTCCAGAAATGTTTATATAGACACAGTCAGAGATGCCCCGGAATGCGAGTATATAAACATGACCTCATGGCTCATGGCGAGAATATAAACATTTCTGGAACAAGCCTTTCCATTCACCTGAAGAAGGAGCCGTGCTCCGAAAGCTCGTGTTTGAAACAAACCTGTTGGACTTTAACCTGGTGTTGTAAGACTTCTTACTGTGCTCACCCCAGTCCAACGCCGGCATCTCCACATCATGGCTAAAAATCAAAGCCAAAGGCTCAGCAATCTCTTCCCTGGCTTCCCAGAGAATCCTAGGATAAATCCCATCAGGCCCCGGGGACTTATCTATTTTCACCTTGTCCAGAATTGCCAACACTTCTTCCCTACACACCTCAATGCCATCTATTCTAATAGCCTGGGTCTCAGCATTCTCCTCCACAATATTATCTTTTTCCTGAGTGAATACTGACGAAAAGTATTCATTTAGTATCTCGCTTATCTCCTCAGCCTCCACACACAACTTCCCACCACTGTCCTTGACTGGCACTACTCTTACCCTAGTCATTCTTTTATTCCTGACATACCTATAGAAAGCTTTTGGGTTTTCCTTGATCCTACCTGCCAAAGACTTCTCATGTCCCCTTCTTGCTAGTCTTAGCTCTCTCTTTAGATCCTTCCTCGCTTCCTTGTAACTATCAAGCGCCCCAACTGAAACTTCACGCCTCATCTTCACATAGGCCTCCTTCTTCCTCTTAACAAGAGATTCCACTTCTTTGGTAAACCACGGTTCCCTCGCTCGACCCCTTCCTCCCTGCCTGACTGGTACGTACTTATCAAGAACATGCAATAGCTGTTCCTTGAACAAGCTCCACATATCCAGTGTGCCCAACCCTTGCAGCCTACTTCTCCAACCTACACATCCTAAGTCATGTCTAATGGCATCATAATTGCCCTTCCCCCAGCTATAACTCTTGCCCTGCGGGGTATACTTATCCCTTTCCATCACTAACGTAAAGGTCACCGAATTGTGGTCACTGTTTCCAAAGTGCTCACCTACCTCCAGATCTAACACCTGGCCTGGTTCATTACCCAAAACCAAATCCAATGTGGCCTCGCCTCTTGTTGGCCTGTCAACATATTGTGTCAGGAAACCCTCCTGCACACATTGTACAAAGAACGACCCATCTAATGTACTCGAACTATATCTTTTCCAGTCAATATTTGGAAAGTTAAAGTCTCCCATAACAACTACCCTGTTACTTTTGCTCTTTTCCAGAATCATCTTCGCCATCCTTTCCTCTACATCCCTAGAACTATTAGGTGGCCTATAGAAAACTCCCAACAGGGTGACCTCTCCTTTCCTGTTTCTAACCTCAGCCCATACTACCTCAGAAGAAGAGTCCCCATCTAGCATCCTTTCCACCATCGTAATACTGTCCTTGACTAGCAGCGCCACACCTCCCCCTCTTCTGCCCCCTTTTCTGAGCTTACTAAAACACCTAAACCCCGGAACCTGCAACAACCATTCCTGTCCCTGCTCTATCCATGTCTCTGAAATGGCCACAACATCGAAGTCCCAGGTACCAACCCATGCTGCCAGTTCCCCTACCTTATTTCGTATACTCCTGGCATTGAAGTAGACACACTTCAAACCACCTACCTGAACACTGGCACCCTCCTGCGAAGTCAAATCTGTGCTCCTGACCTCTATACTCTCAATCTCCCGTACCCCAAAACTACAATCCAGGTTCCCATGCCCCTGGAACATCGTCCCAGATCTCGCGCCTCCCCCATTTCCACATCCACCCAATGCGGTGCATGATCAGAGATCGCAATGGCCGAGTACTCAGCTTCCCGTACCCTCGGGATCAGCCCCCTGCTCAACACGAAGAAATCGATTCTGGAGTACACTCTATGGACGTGGGAGAAAAAGGAATACTCCCTCGCCCTCGCCTACCAAACCTCCATGGGTCTACTCCTCCCATCTGCTCCATGTACCCCCTCAGCACTTCTGCCGCTGCCGGCCCTCCTATTGGTCCTTGCGCTCGATCTGTCTAGCCCGGGGTCCAGCACTGTGTTAAAGTCCCCCCCCATGATCAAGCCCCCTGCCTCCAGTCCCGGAATGAGGCCCAATAGGCGCCTCATAAAACCCGCGTCATCCCAGTTCGGGGCATATACGTTGACCATCACCACTTTCTCCCCCTGCAGCTTACCCTTCACCATCACATACCTACCCTCCTTATCCGCCACCACCTCCTCCGCCACGAACGACACCCTCTTTCCCACCAGAATCGCCACCCCCCGGTTCTTTGCATCCAATCCAGAGTGGAACACCTGTCCCACCCACCCCCTTCTCAGGCGAACCTGGTCCACTACCTTCAAATGGGTCTCCTGTAACATTGCTACATCAGCCTTCAGTCCCTTTAGGTGTGAGAATACCCTTGATCTCTTGACCGGCCCATTCAACCCCCTCACGTTCCAAGTGATCAGCCGGGTCGCGGGACGACCCGCCCCCCTCCCCTGCCGATTAGCCATGTCCTGTTCCCTGCTCGCCCCGGGTCGACCCTCCCCTTCTGACCCGCTCCCCATGGCGATGTCCCCCTCCCCCACCTCTCCAGTCCTCCACTTCCCGTTTCTGGTCTTTTCAGCAGCAACCCGGTGTCCCTCCCTAACCCCCCCCCCCCCCCCCCCCAGGCTAGGACCCCTCCTAGCCGCGATGTACCCTCCATCGTACTCCCGTAAGTCAGCTGGTTCACGCTGACCCGGCTGCTCCTGCCCCACTCCGACTCCCCCCCGGCTCGGGGGGGGGGCCTCCCCCCCCCTTGCCACTCCTCCCTGGCCCCGCTCCAGCGCGGGAAAGGTCGCCATTGCTAGCCACGCCCCGCACTCCTCCCCTCCCCCCTCCTCTGCCCCGCGCGCGGGAAAACAGAGGAAAGCCCGCGCTTTCGCCCTGCCACACCCCACCCCGCCATCTTCAGTTCCACCCCCGTCCCCGTCCATGCCTGTAAAAGAACCCCCCTAGGAGCCCATATCCCCGATCTGCTCTCCCCCCCCGTCCCACCTCCCCAACTTAACATTATAAATAACAGATAAATAACAAATAACAATGTACTTAACAGTTGCCCTCTACCAAACAGCATAAATAACCATAAATAACCATGAATAACCACAATAACAATAACTAAGGGAAGTTGGCAAAGGGGGAAAAACATCAGAAGAAAAAACCACAGCAAGAGTTCAAAATCCAAACAAGAATTCAGCTGAAAGTACCCGAGCGGCTACGGCCGCCAAGTATCCCCTGGGTCTAATTCGAGTCCAGTTTCTCTTCCTGTACAAAGGCCCACGCCTCCTCTGGGGACTCAAAATAGTGGTGTTGGTTCCTGTAGGTGACCCACAAGCGCGCTGGCTGCAGCATTCCGAACCTGATCCGTTTTGCATGTAGCACCGCCTTCGTCCGGTTGTACCGGGCCCGCCGCTTTGCCACCTCCGCACTCCAGTCCTGGTAGACCCTCACCGTCGAATTCTCCCACTTGCTGCTCCTTTCCCTCTTGGCCCACTCCAGCACTCTCTCACGGTCCGCTGAGGTCGCTGGAACCGCACCAGCACCGCCCTCGGGGGCTCATTTGCTCTTGGCCTCCTAGCCATGACCCTGTAGGCCTCTTCCAGCTCCAGGGGCGAAGGGACGGCCCCTGCCCCCATCAGGGAGCTCAGCATTTCTGCTACATATCCCGGGAGGTCTGACCCCTCCAGGCCTTCTGCCAGGCCCAAGATCCTCAGGTTCTTCCGCCTCATTCGGGTATCCAGCTCCTCAAAACGGCTCTGCCATTTCAGGTGGAGTGCCTCGTGCACCTCTACCTTTCCCACGAGGACCGTGGCCTCCTCCTCCCTCACAGTCATCTCCTGTTGCAGCTCCCGAATCGACGCCTCTTGGGTCGCCTGGGCTCCCATCAGCCTGGTGGTCGTCGCATTCATTGACTCCAAGAGCTCCATTTTCAGCTCCGTAAAGAAGCGCAGGAGAGCGGCCTGCTGCTCCTCCGCCCATTTCCTCCATTCCTCGGGTGCTCCACCGGCCGCCATTTTGGTCTTCTTCCCCCGCTTTTTTTTGGGAGCTGCTGTTGCTTCTTTACCACCCCACTCCGGGTACCGACCATAAAGTTGGTCTGGTTCTCTTCAGGGAGCCTTCCCCCACCGGGATTTGTCCTTACAGCGCCGTTGGGGCCCTCCAATCGGCCCGAAAACACCTTTGTAGCAGGAGCAGCCAAACGTGCGACTTAGCTGGTCATAGCCGCAACCGGAAGTCACCTCCAACTGTTATGATCTACATAGAGACAGGTAACTTTTGGAAAGAGATTTAAACTTCTACTTACTGGCTGAAAGAACAACATGGTATGATTTCACATATTACTGTAACACATTTACTGTTGACTAAACACTGTTTTCGTTTTGTGGGCAACTTGTTCTTTAAACTGCAGAGGGGAACTTTTATAAAGGAACCCTTTATACTTATCACATATTGCCGTCCCCATAGAATTTCAGTCCTTAGAGCAAGCAGTTCCCAGTTGTTCCCAGTTTCCGACGAGATCTTGTGATCCTGTTTCCAGCTACCTTCCTCAGTTCTTGGAATTCCTTAAATTCACCACTGGCAGTATGTATCTCTGATGATCTCACTCTCTCTTACACCCCTCCCCCGTTACGGCAGAATGAATTCACTGGAATTGCTGAAGGGTATAAGGATGCACCTGTTCAACCAGAGACCATCTCCCTCCCACACCTGGCCATGGTAGCTTGAAAAACCAAATAGCCGGTTCCCTCTGCTGACCACACAAAACTGCTGTCTGTCCGTGATATTTATTGATTTGTAGACAAGCCAGTAACCTGATTTTTAAAATGGCTTCCTCTGACCTCCTCTCCATGGGAATGTGAAACACATTGGGCGGTATTCTCCGGGCGGTGGTGATGCGGAAATCGCGTTTGGCGGTCGGCCGGAGATTCCCCGTTTGCGAGGAAATCTGGACCGGCGCCGCTTTTGCAATGCTCCGCCCTGCCAAAACCGCCCACGTTGGGATGGCCTCAGGACATCACCTGAAGCTCTCACCCAATGCTCCGCCCCCTGATGCTCCACCCCCAATGGGCTGGGTTCCCGATGGCGTGGAACACTTGTCCTTTCTTTTTCGTGAACCCGCCACAGTCAGGGGGGAGCTGTTCCACGGACAGGCACGGCTGGCTGCCCCCGGGCCCATCTTGCTCCGGAAGCATGTGCGGGTGCACAAGTCCGACCGGTTGGTGGAACAAGTCCAGTTACTCCACGCTAACCCGCAGTATGCGTACGTGGAGTACCCCGACGGTCGGCAGGACGCGGTCTCCCGCCAGCTCGGGTGACGGAGACTATTCAAGGACCATCGCTCCCGGCCTCCAGGACGTCAGCGGAACCACCACCATCGGCTGAACCGACGTCACCTACTCCACTGCGGCGGTCTGCCAGAACGTCACGGGCCACGAAAAGACTGATCGAATTGATCTAAATTTCAACAGCTCCATGGACTTTGTTGGGACCTTGTGTAATATTGCTAATTGTCTGGGCCAGTGGGAAGCCAAAAATGTAATTAAAGAAAAGGAGAGAAAATTTTTGTTCTCCTGGTTGCTACTCATACCACCAGTTCCCCCCCAGCTCTCGTTGATACCCCCCCCCCGGCTTCTTTCTCCGCAAGGGGTGAATGTGGTGGTATGATTTGCATAGCTGTCTGCCATTGGTGCAGAACACCGGCTTACCATTGGCCCTGGTCGGTCATGTGCCTCTCGACCGATTGGTTGAGACCAGTCATGTGACGGCTCTCCGATTGGTCGAGAGGCTGAGTTAACCACGCCTCCATACCGAGGTATAAATAGTCGGAACGCCCGGCGGTCGTCCATTTTATTGTAGTCAACTGCAGGGCTAAGTTCTAGCTTATTAAAGCCTAACTTTTGTATAGCAACTCGTCTCTCGTGCAATTGATGGCTCATCAAACCTCATAATTCTAACACATAATAATTATTGTGCTCCCTAACCTTCACCCCCACCCATCTTGACATGTCCCATTGCCACTCTAGGCCCCTTATGCCCCCTCTATGCCCCTCATGCCAACCATGCCCCCTCAAAATCCCCATGCCCTTTCCATAATCCCACCTATAGACACTCACCCAGTATCCACTACGGCAGGGGTTCCCCAACTGGGGTCTGTGGACCCCTTGAGGCCCATGAAGGGTTTCCAGGGGGTCCAGTGAATTGGCGGCTGCCACGTGTGTGGTAAACACCAGTTTGAAAGGGAAACTGACCAAATTTCAAAAAGAAATACAGCAATGAAGACTTCCGGTTGCGGCAATGAGTGAGTGAGCCGCACAATCGGGGGCTCTCACTCCGGCGGGACTTAAGGAGCTGGTTCCCTGGTTTTGCGGGACTGTGGAGCAGTGAAAGGACGGCCACAGAGGTGCGGAGGAGCGGGCAGAGCTGCATGGAACCGCGGGAGAGCAGGAAGCAGCGAAAACGGGAGAGGAAGGGACAAAGACAAGGTGCAGGGGAAGCTGACCCGGGACCCAAGATGGCGGACCTGTGGACCTCGGACCCAGCAAGCGCTGGAAAACATGCTCAGGTTATTAAGAGCAGTTTCGAGTCGTTGAAGCGGGATAACTTGGACCCACTTCATAAGGCAGTGGATCAGCTGAACCAGAGGCTTGATGCCCAGGATGAAAAAGTTACGGAGCTGGGAAAGGCGGTGGAGGAGCAGACAGATGCGCAGACGATTGCGGCGCTAGAAGTCGACGGGTTGAAGGAGAGGCAGGGAAGACTGCTGGACAGAGTAGAGGAGATGGAAAATAGAGCCCACAGACAAAATCTGAGGATCATCGGCCTCCCGGAGGGGGCTGAGGGAGCTGATGCCACAGCGTTTGTGGCGGACCTGCTGATGCAGCTGATGGGGGCTGAAGCCATTCCGCGACCGGCGGAGCTGGAGGGGGCACACAGAGTGCAGGCGAGACAGGTGCGTCCGGGGGGGTCCCCCCCGTCCGATGGTGATTAGGTTCCACAGGTTTGTGGAAAAGGAGCGGGTGCTGCAGTGGGCAAAGAGCGCCAAGAGCAGCACGTGGAACAACAGTGTTCTTCGCATCTACCAGGACCTAAGCCAGGAGGTGGCTAGGCGGCGAGCAGCCTTTAAACAAGTTAAGGAGGTGTTGATCAAGAAGCACGTGAAGTTTGGTCTGCTCTTCCCTGCTCGTCTTTGGGTTACGCATTAGGGTCAACACCACTACTTCTCCGAGCTCGAAGAAGCGATGGACTTTGCGAGGGATCAGGGGCTGGTCCCAAAAAAGGACCCACGGACGCAAGCTAGGGTCCGAGAATTACCATTTAAAGGGATGCCGACTGTGCCTGGACTGTTGGTCGACTGTTCACTGTTTTAAAGGTGCCATGTGGTGTATTTTATGTGGGCAGTTTTTGCCTGGGGGTGGGGGGGGGGGGGGGGGGGGGGGGGGGGGGGTGGGATCCTCGGATGGTCTTTTTTCTGTTTTTGTTGCTTTTATTTATTTTTCTTTGATCTTTCTGCTGTGGTGGGTACCTTTTGTTGGGCTCTCTGAGTGCGCTAGAGCCGGTATTGTAACAAAGGGGTGGCCGGTCAGCAATGGGGATTAAAGATGTTGGTTGGGAGCTTTCGTTTCATTTATGTCTATGGTTTTTATGTTTGTTTCGGGTGGGTGTTGTACGGGTACTGGGTTATTGCTGTGTTATTTTATTAATGCTCGGAAAGGGACCTGGGTTAACACTTTTCTCTGTACACAGCTGGAACTGTATTGCACCTGGAGCAGCCTCGTGGGGCTGTTTGAGGTTTACATCTGGTTTGACCTTCCTGTGTTAGTGAGATTGCTCCAGTGGGTTGGAGTGGGGGATAGTGTACTGGGGAGTGAGGGGATGAGGTCGGGGAAACAATGGGAATGAGACACATGGGCGCCGGAGTGATGAGTCACCGGGCTAGCAGATTGGCTAGTCAAGGGAGTCACGTGGGTGGAATACAGCCAATGGATGGCAGGGGTGGGGTTACCGGGGGATGTTTCTGGGGAGGGGTGGGGAGGTATTCTGATGATGTGGGGGGGATCTGAAGTAGGCAATGGGAAGGTCGGGGGTGGAGGCGGCCAAGAGGCGAGCCAAGAATGGCGTGGCGCACGGGTCAGGGGCCGGCCCGAGAAAGGTTATGGCTGACCGGCATGGAGGGGGGGGGGGGGTTGTGCCCCCCAACCAGGCTGATCACCAGGAACATCAAGGAACTAAATGGGCCAGTTAAAAGGGCACGTGTGTTCGCGCATTTGCGGGCTCTGAAGGTGGACGTAATTATGTTGCAGGAGACACATCTGAAAGTGTCTGACCAGCAGAACTAGGCTAAGGAAGGGCTGGATTAGCCAGGTTTTCCACTCGGACTTGGGTTCTAAGTCCAGGGGGGTAGCAATTATGATCAATAAGCGGGTTCAATTTGAGGTGGAAGGCTTAGTCGCAGACAGGGGGGGGCAGATTCCTGATGGTAAGTGGCAAACTGGAGGGGAGAAGAGTGGTGCTGGTGAACATATATGCTCAGAACTGGGACGACGTGGACTTTATCAAAAGAGTGCTGGGGAAGATCCCGGACCTAGACTCACATAGATTGATAATGGGGGGGGGGGGGGAACTTTAATACGGTCCTTGACCCGGGGCTGGACCGGTCGTGTCCAAAACGGGTAGACACCCAGCAATGGCAAGAGAGCTGAAAGGGTTCATGGAGCAAATGGGGGCAGTGGACCCATGGAGAGCTAGACTGCCGACAGGAAGGGGCTACTCGTTTTACTCACATGTTCATAAAGTATACGCTAGGATTGATTTCTTTATCTTGAGCAGGGACTGTGTAAGGGAGGTAAGGAATACGGAATATTCGGCAATCACTATCTTGGACCATGCCCCGCACTGGGTGGACCTGCAGGTTGGAAGGGCGAATTACCAACGCCCACAATGGAGGTTAGACGTAGGATTGTTGTCGGAGGAGGGGATATGTGAGAGACTGCGGAAGTGTATGCAAAACTACTTGCAGGTGAACGATACGTGCGGAGGTTTCAGCAGCGACCCTGTGGGAGGCGTTGAAGGGAATAGTGAGGGGGGAGCTGATCTCAATTCGGGCTCACAGGGTCAGGGCGGACAGAGCAGAAATGGACAGACTGCTTGTGGAAATTTATCGGATAGACGCGGAACATGCGGGGTCCCCTGGGGAGGACCTACTCAGGGAGAGACGGAGATTACAGGCGGAACTGGGGGTGCTATCCACGAGTAGGGCCATGGAACAGCTTAGGAAGGCGAGGGGAGTGGTGTATGAGCATGGGGAGAAGGCCAGCAGATTGCGAGCGCAGCAACTCAGGAAGAGGGAGGCGGCCAGGTAAATAAGTAGAGTGATTGATGGGGAGGGGAGCAGAGTGGAGGACCCGGCAGGACTGAATAAGGTATTCCGGGACTTCTATAGTAAGCTGTATACTTCAGAACTCCCGAAAGAGCCGGAGGAGATGAAAAGGTTTCTGGACGGGCTAACATTCCCAACAGTAGGTGGGGGGGGGGGGGGGGGGGGAGAGTGGATGGGCTGGGGGCCCCGATTAGAGTGGAGGAGGTATTGGGGGGCCTAAAAGCCATGCAGTCGGGGAAAGCCCCAGGGCCGGATGGATACCCAGTTGAGTTTTACAAGAAGTTCTCGGAGATAGTGGGACCGGCCTTGACTAGGGTTTTTAATGAGGCAAAGGACAGAGGGACCCTGCCGCCGCCGATGTCGCAAGCCACCATCTCGCTGATATTGAAGCGGGACAAGGACCAGAATCCTGCGGGTCATACAGGCCAATCTCCCTGATCAGTGTGGACGCCAAGCTCCTGGCAAAGGTCCTGCTGATTAGAATTGAGGACTGCGTACCGGAGGTGATTGGGGACGATCAGACAGGGTTTGTGAAAGGCAGGCAGCTGACAGCTAACTTGAGAAGATTGCTTAATGTAATCATGATGCCCCCGACGGGCAAGGAGGTGGAGGTAGTGGTGGCAATGGACGCTGAGAAGGCCTTCGACCGGGTGGAGTGGGGCTATTTGTGGGAGGTGCTTGGACGGTTTGGGTTCGGGAAGGCCCTGGTGAATTGGATACCAGGCCCCAAAAGCTAGTGTTAGGACAAACAGGGTAATGTCAGATTATTTCAGACTACATCGCGGGACCAGACAGGGATGCCCACTCTCCCCGTTGCTGTTTGCGCTGGCCATAGAGCCGTTGGTGATTGCGTTGAGTGCTGCGAAGGGGCGGCAGGGAATGACTGGGATGGGGGGGTGGGGGGTTGGAACATAGGGTCTCTCTCTATGGTCCTGTACGTGTCGGACCCACTGGCCGGGATGGAAAATATACTGGAAACATTGAGGAAGTTCGGCCGGTTTTCAGGGTACAAATTAAATATGGCCAAGAGTGAGATGTTTGTGGTGCAGGCAAGGGGCCAGGAGAATAGACTGAAGGAGCTGCCATTTAGACTGGTTGAGGAAAGCTTCCTGTTCTTGGGGATACAGGTGGCATGAGACTGGGGCAGGTGCAGAAGTTAAATTTGACTAGAGTGGTGGAACAAATGAAGAGGGAGTTTCGGAGATGGAATGACTCCCGCTGTCACTGGCAGGGAGGGTGCAGGACTGTAAAGATGACAATCCTCCCTAGATTCCTGTTCATCTTCCAGTGCCTCCCGATCTTTATCCCACGGTCCTTCTTCAAAAGGACTGGCAAAATTATCATGAGCTTTGTATGGGAGGGAAAATCCCCGCGGGTGAAGAAGGCGATGTTTGAAAGGAGCCGCAGAGACGGAGGGCTGGCATTGCCGAGCCTGATCAACTACTACTGGGCGGCTAACATAGCCATGATAAGGAAGTGGATGGTGGGTACGGGGTCTATCTGGGAGCGGGTGGAGGTGGCTTCTTGAGGGGCACGAGTTTGGCAGCCCTGGTCACAGCTCCCCTACCGCTGTCGCCGGCCAGGTACTCCACCAGCCCGGTAGTGGGGGCGGCCCTGTGGATATTGGGCCAGTGGAGGAGGCATGTAGGGGAGGTGGGTGCGTCTGTCAGGGCTCCAATATGTGATAATCATCGATTTGCCCCCGGGAACATGGATGGAGGGTTTTGAACATGGTGACAGGCGGGGGTGAGCGATATGTTCCTGGAGGGGAACTTTGCGAGTTTGAGGGGCTTGGAGGAGAAATTTGGCATGGTAAGGGGTAATGACTTTAGGTACTTACAGATGCAGGACTTTGTCCGCAGACAGGTCCCATCCTTCCCACGCCTCCCACCAACAGGGATCCAGGACAGAATAGTCTCTAGAGGAGAAGGAGGAGAGGGTAGAGAGTCTCGGATATTTACAAGGTGCTCATGAAGGGGGAAGAGTCCCAGACGGAGGAACTGAAACTCAAATGGGAGGAGGACCTTGGCGGGGAGATGGAGGAAGGGCTGTGGGCCGAAGCCCTGAGTAGGGTAAACTCAACCGGGCCCACATGATGGTAGCTCGGATGAGCAAATTCTTTGGGGTAGAGGACAAGTGCGCTAGATGCACGGGAGGACCAGCTAACCACGTTCACATGTTTTGGGCATGTCCTAAGCTTAGGGGGTACTGGGAGGGATTTGCGGGGATCATGTCCCGGGTGCTAAAAACAAGGGTGGCGATGAGTCCAGGGGTGGCAATTTTTGGGGTTTCGGAAGACCCAGGAGTCCAGGGCAAGAAAGAGGCCGATGTTTTGGCCTTTGCTTCCCTAATAGCCCGGCGGCGAATACTGCTGGTATGGAGTGACTCAAAACCCCCGAAGACCGAACTATGGTTTTCGGACATGTCAAGTTTTCTGGATATGGAAAAAATTAAGTTCACCCTGAGGGGATCTGTACTGGGGTTCGCCTGAAGGTGACAACCATTCATCAACTTCTTCGCGGGAGAGTGAATGTCAGCGGGGGGGGGGGGGGGGGGGGGGGGGGGAGGGGGGGGGAAAGAGATTAGAGTAGAGTAGGAGGGATAAATAGGCGGGTAGTGTTTATGGGGGAGGAGCGGGCTTGTGCAGTATGGTTTGATTGAAGTATTGATTTTACATTGATGTTTGCACAATTTTTGCCTTTTTTTTCGTTATCTGTAACTGTTTACAATGCCGGAAAATACTTCAATAAAATTGTTTGTTAAAAAAAAGAAATACAGCAATGATATAGGCCAATTAGAGCAAGGTCTCTTGGAGCACTGGATACTGATAGGCTAACTAATGAGAATCAGCTTTCCAGCATTATTCCTCCCATTAAAAATTACAAAAGGTAAAACTAAAACTAAGTACTTTTTTAATAAAGAGAACTTTTAAATTATTACCAGAATATCCATTCTTAAAGTGGGTACTACTTCCAGGGGTTGATGTTAAGGGGCCATGGGAAGGTGGCTTGGCAAGAGGTTAATGTGAGAGGGTTATGCTGGTGGTGAATGTATTTGTGACTGTGTACCTCTTCCTAATATATACAGAGATATAGCGAGAAGACTTGTCTACATTTGATTCCTTTGTTCACACCTGTTTTGAGGCAAAAAAGGGGTGTCAACATTATGAAGATGCTCGGGGTTCCCCAATGCTCTTGGGAAGTCGCAAGGAGTTCTGTAGCACAAAAGGTTTGGAAAAATTGACATTAAAAATAAATTAACAGGCAACATAGCTGTCCTATTCAAAGACAATCCATACTGGGAAAAAGCTCTCATTCATAAAAGCCATTCAAAAAATGTAAATCCCTTCAAGTGGTCACTTTATTGTAAAAACAAACTTATCCATTTACTACATCTAAGGCATATTATGCTTTAATAACCTCGTAAAGCTGTCAATCAAATTGTGAATGAAGTCCCCTGCTGAGGTAAGTGAGTCACCCAGCCAAACATGCATATTAGCATCAACTATCAAAGCAGCCAAAGAGACCATTTAAAATGGAAAATCAGTTGGCCTTTTGTAAGCCACAGCTACGCTTTCATTTCCCTTTCATAGTAGATTACCTGTCGATCAATGGAGTGAAGCAATGGCTTTACTTTTACTTTCAATAGCAGGACTTTTTTCAAAGCTAAGATCTTTGGATATTTAAATAACACAAAACATGACAGGAGAGTTTCCAGGACATTTTTGTAGAGTTTTGAAATCATGATGGCACTTACTACATAGGGAAAAGTACTAAAATGCACATTTACACAATGGCAGTCATTGTAATGGTCAACTAATCTTTGCAAGACAGAGCCCTGTGATCAATCATTGCATTAAAAACTCATCTATATTACAATACAGGGCACTTAATAAATTTTCAGGGACGAGCACCATTTTGGTACTAAGTGATGCTCTCCAAAATGCGGGAAAAGGAAACTGATGCAGTGCGTTGGTGTAGCAGAATACATCTGCAAGGCCCTGGGAATAGCAATGTTTAAAAAAATGACAATTCCCCACGTATGTCGTTTTTAGGTGGAATTTTGTGCTTGTTTAGAGGATAAGCTTAGACAGAAACAGATTAGCTTGTAGATGTAATGTGCACTGCATTTCTGCAGGCTCTTATTATCCTCTGCTGATGGTACTTTTCCAATCTGCTATCTCTCTGAGCATCCTACATATGCTCACCATTCTGCTCCTCAAAATACACAGGCCAGATTTCCCGATGGCGTGTGTGTTGTTCCTCGTGTCTTAATAAAGCTCGTAGTCTCAAATGTGGAGAAGATGCTTTATTGTGAATTCGTTCTCTCTTCAGAGCTTAACTTATGGCTACCTCAAATGCTGCCTGCTTGTGTCTGTGTCCTGCTTTCAGTTCTGCCTTCCGTGAAGTGTGTCGTCACTTCCTGTCCCTGTGTATATATAGCTCTCCCGTGCTCCCTCTAGTGCTTGCTCAGTTGTATTGCATCTACTCAGATCTACAATCACCACAGCGTGGAGGTGTCAACAATGGGAAACCCCATTGGCCGGCTGCTGGGATGGAGAATCTTGCTGCTGGCGGGACGGATAATCCCGCTCACCCCCAGCATGCCATGGTGTGCAGGTGACGAGGACACGGCCGCTGGTTCCCCTGTGGCTTCCGGCCACAGGCCACTGATGCACCCGTGAGGAGGCCATAGTTTACTGGCCGTTGGATGCAGAAAGTGACCAAGGGTTAGGCTGACCGCGTGTCAGCAGCGCGACCAGGCCACCGGGACACACTGGTATCCTATGGCTGGCGGCTGCCGAGGTGTCGACTAACGTCCGTCTAACATGTCCCGTTTCTCTGCCTCCTACCACCCTTCTGTAGGTTAGCACGGTGCATGGGAACAGAACGGCTATGTTCTGCGCAGTGGTTGGGGCCGCTCTACTGGATTTGGAGATGCAGCAGCATCCACACCCACAACCCGCAGTGGCTGCAGGGCCAGCTGCAGCAGCAGAGGGAAGGGCCGAGGAGTTGCCAGTCGTCGAGCAGCATGGGGGGGGAGGAGGAGGAGGAGGAGGAGGAGGAGGAGGAGGAGGGAGAGAGTGAGGGTGCAGCCACGGCTCTTTTCTTCTTAGGCAGTCCCTCCGAGTCGAGGATGACTTGCTTCCACATTAAAAATGAGTTCTCAGGTGACTGAGGAGTCCAATGCACGACCTACATTCTCTGTTGGAGGTGGAGCAGACAGTGGTTGGCAAAGTGAGTGGGTCGGATGCCTGGGTTGCTATGCACTCCTTTCATTGTCAAAGCTTGGCTTCACCTTGCTCCCGGAATGAAACTAGAGTGTTCAGCCCCTTCCAGGATGTTTTTCCTCCATTTTGGGCAGCCTTGGGCCAGGGATTCCCAGATGTCAGTGGGAATATTGTACTTTTTGAAAGAGGCTTTGGGAGTGTCCTTGAAGTGTTTCCTTTGCCCTCCTGAGACTTTTTTTTTGTCAATGCCCTGAGTAGAGCGCTTGTTTCAGCAGTCTCATGTCAGGCATGCGGAAGACGTGGCCCACCCAGCGGAGCTGATTGAGCGTAGTCAGTGCCTCAGTAATGTGGATGTTGGCCTGAGCAAGAACACTGGCTTTGGTGTGCCTATTCTGCCAATGAATTTGCAGGATCTTACAGAGGCAACACTGATGGTACTTTTTCCAGAGTGATAGGTAGTGGAAATTGTTCGACGTGGAGAAATAGCTGCAAGAATGCAGGAATAGTTTAGCAAAGATGGTGCTCCAACAACATTCATGTTGTCAAGAAAGTGCAAGTTCAGTATTTCCGAACACCAAGAACCTACCTGTCAAACAAACTGAGCTGAGCTACAGCAGCCCAGAAAGGTTATGAGCAGCACTTTTAGCTTGCTACCATCTTTAACAAGTTGCAACCTCGCTGATATACTGATATTTATTTTTGGGGCGACAACCCACAAATGCAAAATGAATGTCGTCAATTGCCCACATTTTTCGTGTGCATTTGTGATTCCTTAATATGCTAGCTGCCAAATTCAAGTGATGCATGTCTACCACCTCATGAGCACAACTTCTTTCTCTGTCTGTCTTTCTCTCATCAGGTTGGCTCCAACTCTGGACTTTTGCCGTACCTAAAAGTATTGCTGCAAAATCTCTATGTAATTTCAAACTGTTACCAGCTAATGTCAATTGTTAGTATTTATCAATTTTGTTTCAAGTTCTATCATAATTCTGATGCAATATATTGCTTGCAATTTAAGTATACAATGTCAAGACCATTTATATATTGATTTTTGTTCCAACTTTCTTTTTCAACTTCCTTTCCTAAGGTGGCTGTCCATGGTGAATCACAAAGGTTCCAGTCTCTTACTAGTACTTCTGTGGGCTGTAGAACTGACTTTTGGCAGGCTACGAGACTACTGGGGCATCACATCCAATTCTGATCCTGCCCCAGCCCAATGTCCACACAAAGTCACTTTCAATAGAAGTCACTAAAAAGTGATCAAAAGCAGCAATTTAGGTTGTTATTTTCAAATATCATTTCCTCAGACTGGAACACTGTGACCAACTGTAACACATTGCATCACAGCGCAACAGAAGCCAACAAACTTAGCAGCTGACCAGTGATACAATCTGGGACATTTCCAGTCGATAGTTCAGTGCTGACCCAGACAGTGCATTTGCCCATTACACAGATCAGATTTGGAAAATAAAATAGACAATATTTATTGTATAAGACTGGTTACGCATTTGAAAATTTGAAATGAATCAAGAGTTCTAACAGTGTCACAGAACAACATTCATATAGCACCTCCTGCAAGCCAATTCAAAGGCATTTCACAGGAATCTTGTGAAGCAAAACTTAGCAATAAGTTGCATCTGGAGATAATCGGGTCCTGATTAAAAGTTTGGTCAAAGAGGGTTCCGCTCCTGATCGGGGCGGGAGTCAGGGCAGGAGAAGAACTAAATCTCCTAAGAAGCTGAAAACAGACTTCCCAATGATGTAGGATGAGGAAGTGTGTACGGACTATGTCCATGGCGGGCCGCATTTCCCACCATCGAACATTGCAAATGTAATTGGCATACATTAATATCTCATTATGATGCCTACTTGTTGATATCATTCTCCTCCATTTAGTTTAAACCCGATGTCGGCATGCAATTAGAACATGGGACGCGATTCTCCGATCGTGGGACAGAGTGTTTGCGCCGTTGTGAAAGTCGTCGCGTTTCACGACGGCTCAAAACGGGCGGGCATTAGCGTTTCTGGCCCCCACAGGGGGCCAGCATGGTGCTGGAGCGGTTTATGTCGCTCCAGCCTCAATTCCTGGTGCGCACTGGGGGCAACGCCAGCCCGCACATGCGCAGTGGCGACGCACCAACCCATGCATGCGCAGTGGCCTTACTGAACGCTCCGGCCCCGACGCAACATGGCGCGGGGGTTCAGGGCCCGGACACGTAACAAAGTGGGGGGGGGGGGGGGGGAGGGGAGGCCGGCCGCCGATCGGTGGGGCCCGATCGCGGGCCAGACTCCATCAGAGGCACCCCCAGGGATGGAGCCCCCCCCCACAGGCTGCCCCCCGAACCTTCGCACAGAGTTCCCGCCAGCAGCTTTTTCCGCATGGCCACTCGGCCCATCTGGGCCAGATAATCAGCGGTCCCACCATGTACAGCGGCCCGTGACCGGCGCCACGCCGGTGCAAATGGCGCTGGGAGAATCGCGCCCAACATGTTTCAATTCAGCTTTTAAGCAATGTGCAGAAGGCCACCTGCACTTTGCTCGGGACTTCAAGATGAGCTCGCAAAACCTCTATTGTACAGCGCTTGCAGTGAAAAGCACCAGCCTTCGCAGGCTGCACCACCGCAGTTTCGGGAGGGTTTCAGGCAAGTCTCTGCAGCGTGCACACGAGGGTGAAGGTGGGCTGGTTTTAAATGTGTTGATGGGCAATGAATCTATCATGAGAAAAGGCCAGCCAGAATTGTGGGAAGGTAAGGTAAGGGAAGGGACTGTAAAGCGGGCAGGTTTGGATACAAAAACATGACTGGGGGAGGGGGTTATGGGAAATAAATAACCAGCCCACTGCAATGTTAATTCCAAGATGATGACATCGGCACAGCTGAGAGAGGTTTGCAGCTACTCACTCGACATGCAGGGAGTGAGGGAAGTGAAACAATTATGCCCAATCACATAATAGTGATCCCTCAAAGTAGTAATGGTTGTTCCTCTAGTTTCAATCCCTTGTGTGCAGCCTTCACATTAAGTATCATGCAACCGCAGAACTATTAAGCGATTGGACAAACTAGAGGACCTCCTAGTAAATGTGGTCATATAGCACTCACAGAAGCCTCCGGACCCACTTAATTATTGTAATGCGCAAACTGAACATTTGCCCACGGTCAGGCCAAACTGCTCAGTCTTGGAGTGCAGATCATGGCAATCCCAGCACCTCAACTGAAAGCAGACATCTAGCTGCCTGGCCAAAAACTGTCGGCAATCGGTCAAGTGGGTTGGGGTAAGGGGAAAAATGGCAAACGTGCACTCCCCCACTGGGCATCTTTTCAGGGGCTAGGACTCTCCGGCATGTGCAGAGGGGCCTTGAGGCTGCAGTCGCAAATTATTCCTTGACCAAAAGTGGATCTTTACCAACAAATGCTGACTGTTGTGTCTCTCTCTTTGATACTTCAATTAGCTGACCATCGGGAAGATGGATTCTGGTGTTGTTACTACCGGCATTATTGCTTATAGGCAGGAGAGAAGAAGGAGAAAAATGCAAATGAGGCATCTGGCTTATCAAAGGGAGGAACCAAACCCTCATGTCCAAGGGGATGATCCTCAGAGAGTCATCATTCATAGGTGCCTCACTAGACCTGGGTGTAAAGAAGCTGCATGTGTTATCCGCAGATGAGCAAGAACAAGTGTCGCCAATGCCTGCACAAGTCAAGTGAACTGGCCACTCAAATCTGCAGGATTTGGCGCCATGGGGACTGAGAGGACATTCATTGCCAATGGCAATGAAAATAACTGTCTAACCCAACATCTACGGTTCTGGCTCCTTCCAGGACTCCACTGGAGACCTCTGTACATGATCTCCAAAGCATCAACCCACAAATGCATCCAGGAGTTCACAGGTGCCAGTTTTGCAAAGCCCATGATCTTGCGAAAGTTGACAGAGATCAAGCATTGATATTTTCTGAGATTTCTGGATTTCCAAAAGTGCAAGGTGCCAACGCCTGTATTCATCTGGTTGTTAAAGCTCCCTGGCAACAAGCAGTCCAGTACATCAACTGCAAAGGCTTCCATTCACTCAGAGTGTAGCTGATGTGTGACCATGACTAACGGATCATGCAGGATTTCACCTGATATCTTAGAAATGTCCATCTTTCATATCTCGAGTTAATCACAGATTCCAGACATATTCAATGGACTGCACCTGATCCAGGATTGGCTCCTTGGGGACAAAGGTCACCCCAAAGAACGTGGCTGATGATGCCCATACGGTGGCCTTAGCCACCTGCTGAGAGAAGGTATAATGAAGTTCACTGCGCAACCCAGACTTTGGTGGAACACACCATAGGGATACTAAAAATGCAGTTCCAATGCCTGGACAGATTTAGCAGAGCACTCCAGCATGCTCCCCACAGGGTGCCATGCATCATCCGGCCTTGCTGTACACTACACAACCCAGCATTGCAAAGAGGTGATGACTTGCCAGATGTCGAGATGGAAGAGCTATATGAGGATGAAGACATTGAAGGGGTAAATACTGAAACAAAATAATTATTTAATATTTCTGCTATCACTGCCTGCAATTTTATTATGCTTGTCTCTTAGGGGCATTATTACTATCCCAACTTTCCTTTCTTTAGCAAGAGATCAGTGGAATATTTTCCTTTATTAATTTATTTTATTTACTTGTTCATGAGGCTTGGACGTCACAGGCTATGCCATCCCTAATGGCCCTGGAGGAGCAGATAAGAGTCAATCACATTGCTGGGGGTCTGGAGTCACATATAGGACAGGCCAGGTAAGGATGGCAGATTTCCTTCCCTAAAGGACTAGATGAGTTTTTATGACAATATACAATGATTTCATGGTCATCAATAGACTTTTAATTCCACATTTTTATTGAATTCAAATTTCACCATCTGCTGGGATTTGAACCTGGGACCCCAGAGTACTCTGGGTTCTGGATTACTAGTCCAGTGGCAATACCACTACACCACTACCTCAAAAGAACTGCAAGCTCTTTGCGTCAACAACTTGAAATAAATTAAAGTTAATGCTAATGTAAATTTTAACTTTATAGAGCAAATTCTGCGAGTGAGTCTCCTGCAAAACAGGATTTTATGCTGATGAATTTTTATCTCATATCGAACAAAGCCATTTGCCCTTGCATGTGCCCCCCCCCCCCCCCCCCAAAGCTCCATAGTGTGCAGCTAAGCACCCACAAAGATGAAAAGTTTATACAGTTTTGACGAAAGAAAACCTACATCTGAAAAGAAGGGGAGAATTGATTTTGAATTTTGCTCTCCTTTTAACTCCGAACGATAGATTTAAAGATTAATGGAGCCTCTAAATATGAAATATAAACTTACCATGGCCTGGTGAGAAAACATCATCTAAAGCATTCAAGCACAAGACAGGAATTTCAATGGACTTTAGTTTGTGGTTAGGACTGGCATCTCTGTAGTAATCAGCAATTGTCTTGTAACCAAACATCAGTGATGTAAACCGTTCATCAAATTCTCGGATCGTTTTAGCCTGTATTGAAATAAGTTAAGCAAGCATCAAATAAAAGCAACACACATTTACTGTATCCAACTTATTTCCAAAATGAACAGAAAGTAACAAAGGAAGTATTTACCTTCAGGATGTAGTCAATATCAAATAATTTTTCCAAGACGTGCCTGTGCCTATAATGTAAAAAATAAATTATAGAAATTTATGAAACACAAAAATGTCAAAATATATATAAGAAACCTGAAGTAAAAGTTTAATAATTAAAATATTGTGTATTGGGATAGGCGGGGAAGGGGAAGAAAGCAGTATAATTGGCCTCAACTTCGTTCAGCTAAGGTGAGGGAAAAGATCATAGAATTATAGAAGTTACAGTGCAGCAGGAGACCAATCTTGGAAAGAGCACCCTACCCAAGCCCACAGCTCCACCCTATCCCCATAACCCAGTAACCCCACCAAACACTAAGGGCAATTTAGCACAGTCAATCCACCTAATCTGCACATCTTTGGACTTGTGGGAGGAAACTGGAGCACCCGGAGGAAACCCACGCACACATGGGGAGAACGTGCAGACTCCGCACAGACAGTGACCCAAGCTGGGAATCGAACCTGGGACCCTGGAGCTGTGAAACAATTGTGCTAACCACTATGCTACCGTGCTGCCCAAAGATCAGCCAGGGGTCCAGCTCTTGATCTTTGCTAGAATGCATGCGGTTGGATGTCAAGTAAAAACAGGATTTGGCTGTAATTCCCCTTCAGTCAAATAGCTCATTGCCACTCACCATCTAGACTCTCAAATGAAGAGTGGATACTTGGGCAAAGTATCAGAAGGTGGTCTGTGGCACTGAACCATATTTCAGCACAAGCCATCGCTTTGAAGGAGAGAAGGAGTAAGCAAGAACATTTTTTAAAAATTGTCTGGGGCTCAAAGGTTCCCAACAGTTTGTGAGCAATTGATTTTATTTAGTATAATTAAACAGTGGCATTCATTTGTTGGAAGCGCATAGGCAATTGCCAGCCTCTGATTTTCTGAGGGCCTGAAAATCTGTCTATTTCTGCCTTAGATAGATTCAACAATGCCACATCTCCAACCCTCTGGGGTAGAAAATCCCAAGGTTTTACAATCCTTGAGTGAAGACATTTCGCCTCATCTCAGTCCTAAATGATCAATCGCTTATTATAAGACTGTGCCCCTGTGTTCTAGATACCCAACCAGGCGAAATAAGCTTCCAGTGTCTGAGCTATAAGGGTCCTTTAGAATTTCATATGTTTCAGTGAGACCACCTAAACTTCTAAACTCCAGAAGGAGTTTCTAGCCTCTGGTCACAGGACAACCCTCTCAACCCAGGGATTAATCAAGTGACTTAAAAGTTGCCGGCACCATTCCAGAAGTGGCTATTTTAAAACTTTTGCAAATTTCATGAAGGTGGCTGTGATTTGGAAGCCTTACCTCACAGAAATAAATCATGGTTTAGAGGTGGAAGGAGTATAAAAGTTGGGTAAAAATGGCCTTCCTTACAGTTCATATCGGAGTTAAATCTGTCTTTACTAAAGTGAGTGATGACAATGTTGTGATTAGAAAAGGTTGGCGATCATTAAATAATTTGGTTGCCACATTACTTCTAACAATTGGCAAGCTAACAAATAAAAGATCAGCATTGCTGCCAAAGTTTTCAGATGCATTAGAATATATTATCCACTGGTTAAAAGGCTTTTCTGAATTATGCAATATTGAAAGGCTAGCTCAGTATGAATTCCAGAAACAATTCTTTAAATTCCTATTGCTTTAATTCATTCTATGCAAATCAGCCTAGCCATCTGTTTGGTTATTTAAAATCTTTAACAGATGTGCAAGCCTTGGCTGTCTTCAAAAGTACAATGGATTCTGTACTCCAAAATAAGTCTCAAACAGGAAATGTCTCAGGCCTTTGCACTAATGGCCACTTTCATGGATACAAAGGTGGAAGAAGGCTGCACCAACAATGTGGTCCCAGCCATTGTGGCTTAACACATTACTGAAATCTCACCACTAACCCGTCACAATCATATGGACAATGATGGTCCAAGGTCCCTACATTAACCAAAAAGTAATCCAGGGCTGGAATTTTTGGCTGCACCCACCGCAAGATCACCACTGATGGGATGGGGACCATGTAAAGGTTCATTAACCTCAGGCAGGAATTTCACCGGGTGGGCACGGTCGAAAAATCCCATCCTCAAACTTCTACCATTTATCAAATCATGAGGGAGAGGCTGGAAAAGGTACCTTAAAAATAGGCTGTACCACTTTCCTGTGGCTGTGGAACCACACCCTGCAGGATCTCTATCTTCATGGTCAACAAAATAAATTTTGTAACTTGGAATGTTAGAACGCTCATGGTTAAGAGTCACTCAGAGTGATGGTCCAGAAAAAAGAATAGTAATTGTATCATGTGAGCAATCATGACTCTAAATTGGCAATGGCCACTCATTGAAGCCTGCCTTCCTAAAGAGGGGCAGCTGAAGGAACAAACAGGAAGGATACACCTTCTCCTGGAAAGAAAAGACTGACAGAAACCCTTGGATCCATGGAGTTAGTTTTGCCATCTAGAATAGGATCATAGATGCACTGCCCAAACACCCCAATTGTATAAAAGACTCAAGACACTTCACCTACAGGTCAGTCGTATTCAATAAGCTACTGTCATCATTTCTTGTCTCCTGACCCTTGATGAAGTCCTCACTATCATCCCAAAAGAAGAAGATCATCCTTTTGGGGACGGTAATGCAAGATTTTGCCGTGACCCTGATATCTGAGAGAAACCATTGGGATAAATGGGATGGGAACAGCCAATGCAAATTGTGTTCTTCTGCTGACAAAATGTACTTGGCATGATCTCATTAAACAAAACACTCTGTTCTGTCAGGAGGACAAATACAAACTACATTGAGGCATCATCGATCAAAACGCTGGCCCATTCCGGATTGTACCATTCTTCATGCAATATGGCTTCACAGTCTCAGTTTAGGTGAATCATGTATGTGTGATTCCATTGTGGATATCTCTGGCAGCTAGGTGAATGGTTGTAGAGACCTCAGCCACATCTGGTTCCTCCTCCTCCTGCTCTTCCTTTCCTTTCTCCATCTCCTGCAGCTGTAGTCCTCTTTGCCATGCTATAATGGTACAAAGTGTAACAGACCACGACCGTTGTTTCGTAATGAAGGTTCCTTGCTCTGCCCAGTGACATTATATATATTTTTTAAAATAATTTTTATTCAGATTTTCACAAAATATCAATAACAGAAAATATTAACAACAAACAAAAATATTAACAATTAAGAAAAACAAAAAAGAACAACCCCCCCCCCCTCCGTTAAATACAAAAAGAAGAGAAACAATAAATAAACGCCCGTCGTTAGCGAAGATTCAACCCAAATCAAAAACAAAGAGACGCCCCCCCCCCGGTCTGCTGCTGCTGGCCCTTTATTTTTCCCTACCGTTCTGCCAGGAAATCCAGGAAAGGCTGCCACCGCATGAAAAACCCCTGTACTGATTCCCTCAGGGCAAATTTCACCCTCTCCAATTTGATGAACCCCACCATATCGTTGATCCAGGCCTCCACGCTTGGGGGCCTCGCATTCTTCCACTGAAGAAGAATCCTCCACCGGGCTACTAGGCCAGAACACCGGCCTCTTTCACCTCCTGCACTCCCGGCTCCACTGCAACCCCAAATATTGCGAGTCCCCAGCCTGGCTTGATCCTGGATCCTACCACCCTCGACACCGTGCTTGCTACCCCCTTCCAAAATTTCCCCAGCGCTGGGCATGCCCAGAACATATGGGCATGGTTCACTGGGCTCCCCGAGCACCTAGTACACCTGTCTTCGCCCCCAAAGAACCTACTCATCCTCATCCCGGTCATATGAGCCCTATGTAGCACCTTGAACTGTATGAGGCCTCCTCCGGGAACTCAAAGTAAAAGTGTCGGTCCTTGTAGGTGACCCACAAACGCGCCGGCTGCAACATGCCAAACTTCACTCCTTTGCTGTGTAGCACCACCTTCGTCCGGTTGTACCCGGCCCTCCGCTTAGCCACCTCCGCACTCAAGTCCTGGTAGATCCGCACCACCGCGTTCTCCCACCTGCTATTCCGCTCCTTCTTGGTCCACCTGAGCACACACTCCCGGTCAACGAACCAGTGGAACCGCAACAGCACCGCCCATGGATGCTCATTCGGCTTGGGCCTCCTTGCCAGTATTCTGTGGGCCCCCTCCAGCTCCTGGGGCCCCTGGAAGGACCCAGCTCCCATCAGCGAATTCAGCAGGACGACCACATAGGCTCCCAAGTCCAACCCCTCCGGGAGGCCCAGGATCCGCAAATTGTTTTGCCTCGACTGGTTCTCCATCTCCTCGAACCGCTCCTGCCGCTTTTTGTGGAGCGCCTCATGCATCTCCACCTTTACCGCGAGGGCTGAGACCTTATCCTCTCTTTCAGAGGCCTGCTGTCCGATCTCCCGGATTGCCATCCCCTGGGCTGTCTGAGTCTCCAGCAGCTTGTCAATGGAAGCCTTCAACGGCTCAAGCAGCTCCACTTTGAGCTCCCGAAAGCAGCGCTGGAGAGTCTCCTGCTGCTCCTGCGCCCACTGCCTCCATTCCTCTAGGTCTCCACCGGCCCCCATCTTGTGCTTCTTCCGTCGCTTTTTCTTAAGCGCTGCCACCGCTCTCTTGCTTGCCCCACTCCTCGTCCAGGCCATACACTGATGGGGAACTGCTGCTGACTCCTTCCCACCTCGGGAATCGTCGCAAAAGTGCCGCTGGGGGCCCTAAAAAGACCCAAAGGTCCGTTCCTGGCGGGAGCTGCCGAACGTGTGGCTTAGCTCCGCATAGCCGCAACCGGAAGTCCCCCAGTGACATTATAAAGAGACACTTAGTGACACTGGTTTTGTGGTAGAGTTAAGAGCTATATGCTTCTACTGTTTCACGGTGTTATAAATCTATAACTGAGTAAAGATTAACTTCTGGTATCCTACTTCGTCAACTGGCTGCCTGGAATTTAACACAAAGCAGAGCTGCAAAAGCTCCTAAGAAGGTTAACAGAAGCGATGTACAGATCAAAGTCAACAAGTCTAAAGTAGCAGAAATCAGCTACCAAGAAGTGAAAGCTCACAAGTCCTTTGAACAAAAACCGTTCAATTAGGCAAGGTAACAGCTGCCATAGGCTTTCAACTATTTTGACTTTGATTGTTGTGGGCTTTCAAGCCTCTCAATTTCACAACCTTGTCAACTCTCACTATGCTCTCACCTTGTTAACACTGTCAAGTTTTAGACAACTCAGGGAACCTATGCTCTGGCAGTTAAAGCCAGAGTGCGGGGTTAAATTTTCAATCAATTGCCACTTTGCGTTTGATAATTGCCACCCTCTTCCGATTGGGGTTTCCTGAGCACTGTGAAATACATACCAATTAAATCTTGAAGTCAGCAAGATCAGATCAGGTTTCAAGCCACTGTTAGTTTTTTTTATTTTTTAACCACGCCCCCACCCTAACCCACACCCTTATTCAGGGTAATAGTCTCCGCCATTAAAATTCTTCAAATGTCTCCAATTATATTTTTGCCTTTATTAAAATATCAGTTGTGGCCAAAAATCTGTGATCATCACTAATCCCTTCCTGAGGATTAATGATTTTGCAGGAGAAATTAATGCAGTGATCACTTTACATGCATTGAAATAAAATCCTTAAAGTCTCTGGAGAACTATTACATTTTACAATGCAAGTCAAAATGATGTGTTGCACAATCTCTGTACGAAAAGAAGTCACAACTGTACTCAGCTGAAAGATGGAATATTGGCAACAGACAAATCTATGTATAAAACTCTGCTTCATTTCTCAACAAGGGGAGGTAGAAATTACTGTTGGCAATATTACATAAAAACCAACATAATTGTGAGAGGTTATCCTTGCTGATATATTTTGTTTTTGAGATTTAGAGTATCCAATTATTTTTTTTCCAATTAAGGGGCAATTTAGCATTGACAATCCACCTACCCTGCACATCTTTTGCGTTGTGGGATTGAGACCCACACAGACAAGGGGAGAACGTGCAAACTCCACATGGCCAGTGACCCAGCGCCGGGATTGAATCTGGGTCCTCGGCTCTGTGAAGCAGCAGTGCTAACCACTGCGCCACCGTGCGGCCCTGCTGTTACTTTAAAAGAAACATTGGCAGCCTTTATTAGAATGTGAGCGAGCAGATTTTGGTACAGATACATTAAACCTTCATACTGCCAACAAACATTTCTACCATTTGGCTTCTAAGGTGCCATTGAACATTCGCACAGCAGGAAGGACACCATTACCTCTAGATGTCATAGGCTCACTTGGTTTCATTGACAACTTAAAACATAAAGATGGCTATTCTACTTTCAGACCAGAGAAAAGTCTTTTATGAACAGAACCCCTCTGTAATTCACTCAAAATGATCATCCATTAACAATGGATTTGTATCTACTTCTAAAAGTTCTCCATGACATTATTCTAAATTTAACATTTTACTGCATAATGAGAGCAAGAAAAGCAAACCCACTCCAATAATGATTATAGGAAATGCCATTTGTTATCAGTCAGAGTGATACAAGCCTTCCCTGATCCTTAGATACCAACCTGTTGACGGAAGCTTGTAGACAATTGGTTAAGTAGTAATTAAACAATATCCAGTTAAGTGGTTTTTCAAGGGAAGCCGTGCACTCAAATACATCCCAGCCAATGGAGAAGACTACTGCTGCCTTCAGTGGGGTCTGCTGGCCAGTCTTACTCAGGTAATTCAACAGGAGCATTCTGTATCAGGCACGAAATGAAGATCTGCTTATTAAGTTGGCTTAACAATTCACTATTGTGCTACCTAAGCTTTAAGGAACACACTGGATTCCTATTTGAATTGGGCTAGAACAGTAAAATGAATTGTTTACGGTGTCCCTGGTTGCAAGTGTACACTCATGTGCTTTACCATAAGCCAGCTTCTTCACCAAATTATTTCAAACAGTGAGTTCTCAAACTCACCTGGAAGTGTTTCATGATACACTGTCCCTGATTAAGTGAAAATCGAAGGTTATGGGAAGACCAGCTGACTTTCTACACATCCCAACAGCCAATTCAGTGGAGTGTTAACAGAAGGCTGGGAACAGATTTTGTATCAGTGTTCCTTCCTCACCTCAATAAAGGCAAAGCAGCGAGGGTATGGGAACCCACTGACATTTCCAGGAGACAATAGCATAATAGAAGAAATGTCGTATATAATTTAGATGGCATATGCAACATCACTTGCTTTACCAAAAATTACTGAGCTGGGAATAGATTTTATTTGTGTCCCAATTGTATACATTTGAAGATGGATTTTATTGCTGGCTACATTTAAACAGCAGACATTCTTTCACTATTCTTCATTCTCATTGCCTTTTGTAGGCCTGAATGTGTGGGAAACCGTTGCTGTCTTTTGCTGACATAACAAAAAGTTATTTGAAGATATAACAAGCAAAATGGATAATGGTGATCCTGTAGGTGTAGTCTATCTGGATGTCCAGAAGGCATTTGATAAGGTGCTGTACAGAGGTTAATTCACAAGGTGAGACCACATTGGATTAGGGGGTAACTTAATAGCTTGGATAGAAGACTTGCTGACAGACAGGAGACAAAGTGTCAGGATAAATGGGTATTTATCCTGACACTATCGAACAGGGTTCGGTCCTTGGGCCCCAGCTATTTACAATCTATATTAATGACCTGGATACAGGGATAGAAGGTTCTATAGCCAAATTCGCCCAGATGAAACAAAAATAGGTGGGACAGTAAGTTGCAATGAGGAAATAAGAACCTTACAAATGGATAGAGATCGGTTAGGGGAGTGGACCAAAATGTGAGAGATCGAGTTTAACGTGGATAAGTGTGAGGCCATGCATTTTCGTCGGAAAAAAGGAGGAGGCAACTTATTATCTAAATGGGGAGAGACTTCCGGGTGCTCCGATTTAGAGGTTTCTGGGTGTCCTTGTTAATGAGTCACAGAAAACGAGCATGCAGGTGCAGCAGATAATAAGGATAGCAAAAGGAATTGAATATAAAAGGTAAGGAAGTGTTGCAACTATACAAAGCATTGGTAAGACCGCACCTGGAGGATTGTGCACAGTTTTGGCCCCCTTATTAGAGGAAAGATTTAGTGGCGTTGGAGGCAGTTCAGAGGAGGTTCACTAGATTCATTCCAGAGATGAGGGGTTTATCGTATGAGGAGACCTTGAATAGTTTAGGCCTATACTATCTAGAGTTTAGAAGAATGAGGGGAGATCAAATCAAGGGATGGATAAAGTAGACATGGAGCAGATGCCTCCTCTTGTGGGCCATTCTAAAACAAGAGGTTATAATCTTAGAATAAGAGGTAGCAAATTTAAAACAGATTTTAGGAAAAACTACTTCTCCCGAAGGGTTGTGAGTCTGGAATTCGCCAACCCAGAGTGCGGTGGATGCAGGGACAATGAAGGTGTTTAGGCTTGGGAGGCTAAATTGCCTACTCCTGCTCCGAGGTTATGTGTTATAGGGAGGAGATGCTCGGGCTGATTTTGCAATCCAGCTCTTGGTCTGTAGCATCTAGGTAACAGATGACAAACATATAAGCCACGTTAGAATGTCAAAACAGACTCAATGGGCCGAATGGCCTAATTCTGCTCCCATATCTTATGACTGCTCTTTAAGATAATTCAATGCATTAAACACTTTATTATGCCTCAAATTATATGATGATGTACCAATGGTTTCCTTTTCTAATTTTGCTGTTTCTTGTTCTAAAAATGTTTGACCCTATCTTAATTTACATTAAAATCCATCTACAATTCCTTAAATATTCTGCTTTAATCTTACAAACTTTGAATAAAGGACTCACCCGCCCATAGAGACTCCAGCAGCCATCAGTGGAGCTTCCACAAATGTTTTCTGCACATGTGAAATGACTGTTTCCAAATCTTCTGTGTTGGCTGCACAGTATGTTCTGGGAGTCTAGAACCGGTCATACAAAGTGGCACAGTAAGTAATATGGGTGATTCCATTGCCGAAAGCAAAATTAATTGTTACCAGGCCCAAAACCTCAGAGTTCGCAAGTTCAGAATTCTCTGTACACTTGTGAGCTGGAAAGATGAACTGGGCATTTAACTATTAAATCCGCTAAAGAGAGAAAAAAGGCAATTTTCAAATTAATTGTTGGGATTGTCCTATCACATCAGGATCACTTTCCATGTTACATTTGCACGTCAGCACTGAAATAAGTGGGTTTGGCATTACTGTTATGGGTATTATGTTAATGCTATAATTAGGAGTTTTCAAATTTTATTGGCCTAGAAATCCAATGATGCTATACGCATTTTACAGTGCTAGGCGAGCCTCCGTTAATAGGTGCCCAGAGCCTGTTCCTGAAAGTGGCACCAGGACCTTTACAGTTTCAATTTTAAAAAACCTAGAATGTTTGAGTATCCCTCCACAATATTAATCTGCTCTGAGGCAGCCAGGGCTGACTTGATTCATGAAAATCAGCTTTACATGCAGCCTAATGAGCAGTCCTAAAGGATCCTTAATAACAATATAATAATAATCGCTTATTATCACAAGTAGGCTTCAATGAACTTACTGTGAAAAGCCCTTAGTCGCCACATTCCGGCACCTTTTCGGGGAGGCCAGTATGGGAATTGAACCTGCGCTGCTGTCATTGTTCTGCATTGCAAGCCAGCTGTTTAGTCCGCTGTGCTAAACCAGCCCCTGTTTATTGGCCAACAAAAAGTTTAGTTTGATAAAAAATACTTATTTGAATATGGAGCCAGAGGGGCAGAATGGTGGCACAGTGGTTAGCATTGTTGCCTCACGCCGCCGAGGTCCCAGGTTCGATCCCGGCTCTGGGTCACTGTCTGTGTGGAGTTTTCACATTCTCCCCGTGTTTGCTCCATGACAGTGAGGCCCAGGAATTAAAATCATCCATGCCTCACGTTGGCAACATGATTGAGGGCTTATTAGTTGCAATGCGCCCTTCAGCCTGATTCTCTCTCGGAGTCAAGATCAGGACTTTAGTGTCTCAAAATCCTGCTTTATACACACTGAATAAACTATTATGTTTTAGGAAATTATTTTTAATTTACAAAAATAGTACTCTCAAAAACTGTTTCAGTGGCTCAAGTTGGATAGAGAGTAATGTGCAATAGAAAAGCACTTCAGAATTATGTGACAATTTATACAGGCAGGGATCATAGTTTATAATTGAAGGTCTCCCAAAGCAGTGCATTGTCATGGCATTTACAGTAGAAATCATAAGTGAGCATTATGTTGAAGTGTAATGGAAACAAATTCTAATTTCATCTTCTCATTTCCCTTTGTACTATGCAGGATTACATAGACTGTACAGTACAGAAACAGGCCATATGGCCTGACTGATCTAAACTTGTTGTTTATCTCCACACATGCTTCCTCCCTCTTCATTCATCCCTGTTAGGATGTTGCCTGAGGCTCAGTCAATGGGTACTAGTTACCTTCCTCAACTTTCATGTGTAAGCCCTCCATGCCTGTGCTGTGGCAAGGTGATCTCAACACAGGTCCAGGAATTGAACCTAGGTGCAGTTCGCACAACTTAACCAACTTGCTGGTTTAGGTCACTCAGCTAAATCGCTGGCTTTTAAAGCAGACCAAGCAGGCCAGCAGCACAGTTTGATTCCCGTACCAGCCTCCCTGGACAGGCGCCGGAGTGTGGCGACTAGGGGCTTTTCACAGTAACTTCGTTGAAGCCTACTCGTGACAATAAGCGATTTTCATTTCAGTAACTGGGAAGTACTCAACTTACATTTTAAATTTGTTAAAAGTAAATTACTGCGGATGCTGGAATCTGAAACGAAAGGGAAAATGCTGGAAAATCTCAGCAAGTCTGGCAGCATCTGTAGGGAGAGAAAAGAGCTAACGTTTCAAGTCCGATGACTCTTTGTCAAAGTTGACAGACAGAGAGAGTGGGAAATATTTATACTGTGGAGTGAGAATGAAAGATTAGTCATAGCCACAGAAACCCAGGGAAGCCGGGTGCTAATGGCCACAGGTACCAAGGGGAAAGAGGACAAAAAATGTGAAAGGTCAAACAGCAGGGAAACTAACATCAGAGGATGAACTGTCGGTGTGGGGGGAGAGGAAGGGGGAAGCAAAGAGGAGAAAGGTGCAGGAAAGAAAGAAATGGTAAAAGACAGTTAAAATGAAATGAAAACAAATGGGTCGAGGTGGGGCTGATCATCTGAAATTGTTGAATTCGATGTTCAGGCCGGAAGGCTGTAGTGTGCCTAATCGGAAGATGAGGTGTTGTTCCTCCAGTTTGCGTTGAGCTTCACTGGAACATTGCAGCAGGCCAAGAACAGACATGTGGGCATGGGAGCAGGGTTTTTTGTTAAAATGGCAAGCAACAGGAAGGTCAGGATCCTGAATGCGCACAGACCGAAGATGCTCAGCAAAGCGATCACCCAGTCTGCGTTTGGTCTCTCCGATATAGAGGAGACCACATTGGGAGCAGCGAATGCAATAGACCAGATTGAAAGAGGTGCAAGTGAAACGCTGCTTAACCTGGAATGAGTGTTTTGGGCCTGGAATGTTAAGCATGGAAGAGGTAACGGGGCAGGTGTTACACCTCTTGTGATTGTATGGGAAGGTGCCATGGGTGATGGGAGAGGTACTGGGTATGGTGGAGGAGTGGACTAGATTGTTTCGGAGGGAACGGTCTCTGCGGAATGCTGACAGAGGGAGTGAAGGGAAGATGTGTTTGGTGGTGGCATCACGCTGGAGTTGGCGAAAATGGCGGAGGATTATGCTTTGCATACGGAGGCTGGTGGGATGAAATGTGAGAACGAGGGAGACTCTATCCTTGTTCTGGGAGGGAGTGGAGGGGCCGAGGGTAGTGGTGCAGGAGATGGACCGCACACTGTTGAGGGCCCTGTCCACAACTGTAGGTGGGAAATCACGGTCGAGGAAGAGGGAACACATTTTCTAAGCACCATTTTGGAAAGTGGCATCGTCGGAACAAATGCGACGGAGGCGAAGGAGTTGAGAGAAAGGGATGGAGTCCTTACAGGGTGTAGGGTGTGAAGAGCTGTAGTCCAGATAGCTGTGGGAGTCAGTGGGCTTGTAGTGGATATTAGTGGATAGTCTGTTGCCGGAAATGGAGACAGAAAGATCAAGGAAAGGAAGGGAAGTGTCTGAGATGGACCAGGTGAAAGTGATGGAGAGGTGGAAACTGGAACATACCCCATAAAAAGGCAAGCGTAGCTAGGACTCATGCGGGTACCCATTGCTACACCTTTGATTTGGAGAACGTGAGATGAGTTAAAGGAGAAGTTGTTCAGAGATAGAACGAGTTCCGCCAGGCGGAGGAGAGTGGTGGTGGATGGGCATTGTCTGGGCCTCTTTTCGAGAAAGAAGCGAAGAGCTCTCAGGCCATCCTGGTGTGGGATGGAGGTGTAGAGAGATTGCACATCCATGGTGAATAGAATGCGGTTAGGGCCCACGAACTGGAAGCTGTCAATATGACGCAGGGCATCAGAGGAATCCTGGTTGTAGGTGGGGAGGGAATGGACAAGAGGAGTGAGGATGGAGTCAAGATAAGAGGAAATAAGTTCGGTGGGGCAGGAGCATGCTGACACAATGGGCCTGCTGGAACAGTCCTTTTTGTGGATTTTGGAAGTAGGTAAAAGCGGGCTGTCCGGGGTTGGGGGACTATGAGGTTGGAAGCCGTAGGGGGAAGGCATCCGGAGGAAATGAGGTCACTAACGGTGTTGGAGTTAATGGTTTGATGTTCAGTGGTCTGGTCATGGTCCAGGGGGAGGTAAGAGGAAGTATCGGAGAGTTGGCGCACAGCCTCTGAGGTAGAGGTCAGTGCGCCAGATGACAACAGCACCCCCTTTGTCCACATACCCCTTTTTATGGGGTATGTGGAACAATCCTTATTCCAGGCCTATCTGGGCCCCCTGCCACAAGTCCTTTACTGATACATTGATGACTATTTTAGTGTCGCATCATGCTCTCGCCCGGACCTGTAAAAATTCATCAACTTTACTTCCAGTTTCCACCGCTCCATCACTTTCACCTGGACAATCTCAGACACTTCCCTTCCCTTCCCTGATCTTTCTGTCTCCATTTCCGGCAATAGACTATCCACTAATATCCACTACAAGCCCACTGACTCCCACAGCTATCTGGACTACAGCTCTTCACACCCTACACCCTGTAAGGACTCCATCCCTTTCTCTCAACTCCTTCGCCTCTGTCGCATGTGTTCCGACGATGCCACTTTCCAAAATGGTGCTTCGAAAATGTGTTCCTTCTTCTCGATCGTGATTTCCCACCTACAGTTGTGAACAGGGCCCTCAACAGTGTGCGGTCCATCTCCCGCGCCACTACCCTCGGCCCCTCATCCCAGGCCCAAAACACTCATTCCAGGTTACGCAGCGTTTCACTTGCACCTCTTTCAATTTGATCTATTGCATTCGTTGCTCCCAATGTGGTCTCCTCCATATCGGAGAGATCAAATGTAGACTGGGTGATCGCTTTGCTGGACATCTTCGGTTGGTGCGCATTCAGGATCCTGACCTTCCTGTTGCTTGCCTTTTTAACAAAAGACCCTGCTCCCATGCCCATATGTCTGTTCTTGGTCTGCTGCAATGTTCCAGTGAAGCGCAACGCACACTGGAGGAACAACACCACATCTTCCGGTTAGGCACGCTACAGCCTTCCGGCCTGAACATCGAATTCAACAACTTCAGATGATCAGTCCCACCTCGACCCATTTGTTTTCATTTCATTTTAACTGTCTTTTACCATTTCTTTCTTTCCTGCACCTTTCACCTCTTTGCTTCCCGTTCCCCTCCCCCCACACCGACAGTTCATCCTCTGATGTTAGTTTCCCTGCTGTTTGACCTTTCACATCTTTTGTCCTCTCTGGGGACTGCCATTAGCACTCTTTCCCCTTGGTATCTGTGGCCATTAGCACCCGGTTTCCCTGGGTTTCTGTGGCTATGACTCATCTTTCATTCTCACTCCACAGTATAAATATTTCCCACTCTTTTTGTCTGTTAGTTTTGACTTGAAACGTTAGCTCTTTTCTCTCCCTACAGGTGCTGCCAGACTTGCTGAGATTTTCCAGCATTTTCCCTTTCGTTTTAAATTTGTTGATCTACTTCAGCTCTTTCTCTGATCAAAGTTAACTATTTAACTTTTAGACACCTTAAAAAATTATTTTCAAGATTTCAAGTGACAGTTACATACAATACTTACAGAATATTCGGTACAGGGACTGCCCACTGAAGAGGGGCAGAGGGCTGCCTTCATAATAATTAAAGGCCCAATGGCAGAAAATCTAAGGGGGAGATGAGCTGGCCAACCAGTGGCAGGTTCATCCCTGACATTTACAGTGGTGAGCAGGGATCCCACCCTCAGCATATAATCCAACCTGTATGTTTTAAGAAGGGGTATTTGGGTGGATTTTTAAATTAATGACATGTTTTCAAGTGTGATGCATCCCTGAAACACAAAGTGTGAGATCCAATGGCCATTCTGCACCCGAATACCAGCTCACCGTGACGCAGCGTGGTCAATGAAAGCTGGGAGATCCTGCTCCCAGGATCTACCTGGCTCGCAACTCCTTGTGAATTCCAACGCGATCTCGCAGATGTTGCGATGTAAATCCCATCCATTTTGAGCAGGATAACTTTTTAGCAAATCTGTATATTAGTGTGAGGCAGTTAGCATCACTCTAATGTGCAGATTCCCAAAGAATCTGAGGCTTTGGGATTTATCTCCTTGGCCTCAGTGACCTCGGGTGAGTCCCATTCCAGATGGAATGGCACTCATGAGAGTCTTCCAGGGGATCGGAGGCACCCAGCTGCATGCCCTTTGGCATGCCCTTGGCAATGCCACCTGGGCACCCTGGTGGTGCCACCTGGTTCTAGCCTGGCACTGCCCAGGTGGCACTGCCATCCAGCATGGGCACTGCGAGGTTGGTAGTGCCAAGCTGGCATTTTTATGCGCTTGGGAGTGGGCTGCTCGTGTCCTACGTGGATGTCCTACCCTCCCATAATGCATTTGGACTGGGGGATAGGCAGGTCGGGAATAGCTTTGCGGGGGCCTTGGAGATCAGGACGGCATTTAAATATGGCGCCCTGATCTCTCGCTACTCCCGGGAGTTTTGGCGAATGGGGCTATGTGCATTCTCAGCTGTGTGTTCCCCATTCAGGCCCCTTGTACAACGCAAGTCGTGTTGATTAGCCATGTGCTGCTTGGCACTGTGTGCACCAGGAAACACGCAGCTAAACACACTCACCATGGGACTTTGTTCCCCTTTGGGAGAATCGTGCCCAAACTGTACTTCCATATTTTTTTTCACTTTTCCCCTCTGTAGCTTTTAGTTTTTTTAATCCTAGGTGATTACATGGCTGTTGGTGCGCAGGAACTGTCTGTTCATGATGACCAGGGAATTATAAATCTGGATCAGTTGTTCTTTTCCTGCCTGTCATTTAGCTGGGGCAAGCTGTTACTTTAGAACTCTTTGGGATAAATTTGAGAGAGAGGCCATCTGCACTTAGGCCTATCGAGGCAAGGGGCAATCTGCATGGGCTAAAGGCAAACTGGAAGGTGGGGTATATATATTTGCGGTGGGGTTAAGGTTGGTGTGATTCCGATTGACTTTGCATCTGTGGGGGCGGTGGAGGGGTGGATGTGGGCAAGGGAAACATTCCATCATAAAATTCACCATTTATGTTTCAAGTTAGTGATGCACTCTTTAAGACAATCTATTTATTGTGTGTGGGAGAGGGGAGAGTGGAACAAACTATTTTATTTTTACACAGTTTGTCCTTTAATTTCTAATGCATGCTCCTGCCAGACAAGCCACATTCCTAGTATTATGATGCAGGGACAGTATCCAAATTTGTGGACCCTCTCCATAGCTTAAATATGCATTGATAAACAGTTCCCACAGTATTCATGGATTTTTAAAAAAACTTACCAAAAGTTTCTCTCCAGAAACTCCTCTATTGTTGAAAATAACACACCTAAAATAAATCCAAAAATATTTTTCAGCGTGTTCCACCAATGTTTAATTTCAACTTCTAAAAATACGAGAAGATCTCCGGGGGCAAGGCTTATGTAGAGTCAACAGTAGCACTGATGCAAGGAAAGGTTGCTGGGAAAGTGCATGGAATCCTGAGTAAATGTTTGGAATTCTAAGAGAATTTTTGTAGACAGTGAAATAAATATTTTTTGATGATTTCCTAGAAATTGAATGGTTTGTACGTGCTGGCTTTACTGGTGGAGGTTGTTAACATATCTTTTATTTTTACTTACCAAGCAACTTTGGCCATCATAAGCAGCAAACCCGCTGATAGCCATTTAGTTTCCCTAACCTATGGACACTGAGGCCAACTGTGGCATTTTTATCACTGGTTGCAGCTCCGTTCATGAAAATCAAGCGTTTGGGAATGGAATCTGGGATATTCCTGACCTTATGGTTCAGTTGATTATTGAATAATACCAATCAGGACAATGTTTTGATGATGGTTTTACTGTGAGCTAATAATGCGACAGGAGATTGACTACAAATACTGGAAGCAGCATGAACTCCCCTTGATGTTGCTGTTGGTTAATTTTATTTATCTGCTTTATGCCCTGGAGTAAAAAGGACCTCAGCGGCAGCAGACACACCAGTGATGTGTTTTTCCTGCAAGAGAAACAGCATCTGACTAAAACACCATTAAAGCAGGTGTTGAGACAGAGAATATTTCACAATATGACACATGATGCCACAGGCGAGGCTCTGCAACAAAGCTGTGAATCCGCCTCTTAAGTTGTATTTGTAAAAATCTTCATGCCAGCCACAGTATCTATAATCTTTTAACTCTTTAAGATGTATTTGTGTTGTTGCGGTAAAGGTGGATGAATGTATGGGGGGAAATTTGCGTTGCAATTATTGATACTCACTTCAGGCATTTTCTGACGATTATTAAATTGCGACGTGACATGTGTATTCCACTGAATGTACAAAATAAACAGACTAACTGTGAAAATAATAGATACACGGCCAGAGTTTATTTTTTTCAGGTATATAGGCCAGAATTTTCTAACCCTTCATGTCGGTGGGATTTTCCAGTCCTGGCAGTTTGAAGAGATTTCAATGGCTCGCTGACCCAGCATGGGAGGCTGGAAAATTCCGGCCAACATCAAGATTGATATAGGGTTGGATTTTACATTGCAGGTGGTGGTATCACCCCACATAAAATCCATGGCCAAACCTTTCTCTGGTTGGTTGACTGTCATTAATTGGCTTGAGGCAGGACTTCCATTCCTCAGAAACAGGAAGTCCCACCTCAAGGAGCTGTCAGCCAATCAGAGGATGGCAGTTTTCCAGTAGTGGAAGCACCACCAGGAGTGGTGAGTACTGCAGCGAGATCGGCAAGAAGATGTGTTGTGTTAGAGCCATGTCCGGAGATGAGACTTGGGGGTTCACAGGGGCCAGGCTGACATTCCTGGCAAAGTCCCTATGAATGAAGCGACCTGCCTTCACAACATCAGCCCATACAGAGAAAGCCGCAGTGCTGGAAATTTGGCATGGACATCTCCAGATGATAGTTAAGTCTCAGTGGCGATTGGATGAGGCCCTTAAGTGGGCTTAAATTGGCTACTTAAGGACCTTAAATAAGCAAACGCCTCCCCACCACTGGTAAAATTGGGTTGGAGGGCAGGTACAGTATTTTACAGTACTGCCTCAAACCCACTGAGTTATAAAAGGGGCTTGACCATTTTACATTGTTTCACAAAGTCAGAATTACTTGAAACATCTCTACTTTAAGGTGCCATTCTCCTTGTGTGTAACGTCTACATAACCATGCAAAAGTATCTAATCTTTGAAGACATGAAACATCTTCCGCATTTCACTCCAGAGATGGGTAGCTTGAATAAAAATATTTACTGGCTTGGAACACTTGACTCGGGAAATGGGGCAGTGCAGGAGGGGAGGATGCCCTCTATCCACAGTTGCATATTGCAGTCACATACAGTGGGTGTCGAGTGCCGAGGGAGACTGTTTAAAAGGCCCACCTCATTGCATTTGGACTTCATCCCAGTTGGTTTCTTAAATATTAGGCCCTCTAGCCTTTACCCCACCCACTCTCCATGCCATCCCATGACCCCCACCCAGCCCCATGGTCCCTTAAAGCTTCCATGCAAACTTAATGCCAACTCATGTCCTCCCATCAACCATCCTTTGCTCTTCCAGACTTTTCATGCCAATTAATTCTATGAAGCTTTTGTATGAACATTTAACACTAACCAACACAAGAACAAAGAGGATATCTACCCAAATGCCCCAACCACCCTACCATTCCCCTCCTCCCGCCCTGTCTTCCTCATTTTAACCCCTTTATCCCCCCACTGATGACACCACAATTCTTCTTGAAGAAGTCAATGAACGATTTCCATCTCCAGGCAAACCCATCAACCGACTCTCTGAAGGAGAACTTGATTTTCTCCAGCCTTAGGAACTTTGCCAGGTGACTCACCCACCCCCCTGGTTTTGGTGGCTCCGCGTCCCTCCACTCCAGGAGAACCCATCTCTGGGCTACCAGGGAGGCAAAGGCCAAAACATCGACCACTCTTCCTCCCTGGACTCCCAGGTCTTCCAACACACCAAATATCATCACTTCTGGACTCGGGGCTGTGACAATATATATTATATTGTAAATGAAGGGTTCACAATTTAATGTGAATACATCCAACCACTAGATGGTGATCAAGAGCATGCATGTGAATCACGTGATACCCTTGATTCAGCGCAGTAGTTGATTAGGTGGGATAGAGAGTAGGCGTATTTCCAGAAGCTCTGCAGAAAGAATCATAGACTTAGTGTATTTTGTAATATTTATATCTTGGTGAGTAATTCAAATCCATTTAGTTGTGTTAATAAATTAGCTTTGTTTAAACCATAGCTTGATTCTCATTTGAGAGACACTACATTTTGAAGCCAGCCTCATCAACAAAGCAAAGAACATCACAGGGGCCACCGTCACCCTCTGTTTAAGTCCGTGAACACTTGCCAGAACCTCACTTTGTGGGAACATGGTTCGTGGGCCTTCCAGCACACCGTCCACACCTATCCTCCACCTCCTCAAAGAACCTGCTCATCCTGGCCACTGTCATATGTGCCCGATGAACTATCTTAAACTGGATAAGTGTGCCTCGGGCACAGCGAGGATGCATTCACCCTCCTCAGAGCCTCCTCCCACAACCCAACCTTCATTTACCCCCCATTTTCTCCTCCCATTTCCGCTTGACTTCTCCTCCCAGTCCATTAGCTCCTTGTATATCTCGGACACCTTGCCTTCCCCCACTCCTTCCTTCAATAGTACCTTATCCTGTAATCCCGGGAGCGGCAAATCTGGAAAAGGTGGCACCTGCTTCCTCACAAAGTCCCGAACCTGTTCCCAGTGGGCAGTTCAAATTCCTCCTCCAAGTCCTCTAAACTCGCGAAGCAGCCCCCCACAAACAGGTCATCAAACTGCTTGATCCCTGCCCATCGCCACCTCTGAAGCCCCGCGTCCAACGCCTCCTGGTGCAAATCTGTGATTACCGCAAATCGGTGCCCACACCGAGGCACCTTCCAACCTCAAATGCTGCCGCCACTGTCCCCACACACCCAGGCCACTACTATCACGGGGCTCATGGAGCACTTGGCCGGCGAGAATGGCAGGCACGCCGGTAACAATGCTCCTAAACTCCTGCCCCTGCAAGAGGCTGCCTCCATCAGCCCCTATACTGACCCCTCACCCACTGTCTCACCATAGCAATATTCGCTGCCCAGTAATAATTCATTATGTTTGGCAAGGCCAGCCTCGCCCCCGTTCCAACACCTTCTTTACCCATGGGGTTTCCCCCGACCACACAAATCCGCCTACACAAATCCTGAGAACAACAAATTAACTTTCCTAGAGAATGATTTGGGGATGAAGATCGTGAGGTTCTGAAAAACAAATAAAAGCCTCAGCAGCACTGCCATTTTCACGGTTTACAATCGCCCCGCCAGCAATTGTGACAGCACATCCCACCCCTTGAAGTCCCCCTTCATCTGTTCCACCAAACATGCCAGATTCAATTTGTGCAGTTGTTCCCATCCCCATGGCATCTGGATGCCCAACTACCTGAAACTCGTCGCCACCACCTTAAACAGCAGTTCACACAACCTGCTCTCCTACCCCCTGCCTCGATCAGGAAGACCTCTCTCTTCTCCATGTTTAGTTTATATCCGGAAAACCAGCCAAACTCCTCCAAGATACCCGTAATTCCCCCCGATGCCTCCCAGTGTGTCCGAGATATAAAGCAACAGGTTGTCCCAGCATAGGGGCAGCAGGGTAGCATGGTGGTTAGCATAAATGCTTCACAGCTCCAGGGTCCCAGGTTCGATTCCCGGCTGGGTCACTGTCTGTGTGGAGTCTGCATGTCCTCCCCCTGTGTGCGTGGGTTTCCTCCGGGTGCTCCGGTTTCCTCCCACAGTCCAAAGATGTGCGGGTTAGGTGGATTGGCCATGCTAAATTGCCCGTAGTGTCCTAATTAAAAAGTAAGGTTAAGGGGGGGGTTTTTGGGTTACGGGTATAGGGTGGATATGTGGGTTTGAGTAGGGTGATCATGGCTCGGCACAACATTGAGGGCCGAAGGGCCTGTTCTGTGCTGTACTGTTCTATGTTCTATATAGAGATACCCTGTGCTCAACACCTCCCTGCCCCAGCACAATCCCTCTCCAACTCCTTGATGCTTTAAGCACCATTGCCAGTGGCTGTATTGCCAAGGCAAAAAGCAATGGGGAAAGTGGGTACCCCTACCTTGTCCCACGGTGTAACCCGAAGTCCCCAACCTCACCCAATTCGCTCGCTATCTGCACCTTATACAATCGGTGCCCTATACAACAATCTACAAACCCCTGCCCGAACCCAAAACATCCTAACACATTCCACAACTATTCCCATTCTACCCGATCAAAAGCCTTCTCTGCATCCATTGTATCTGCCACCTCCAAGTCCAGTCCCTCTGGGAGCATCACCATCACATTTAGTAATCTCAACTTCGCTGACAGTTGCTTCCCCTTTACGAGCCCCGTCTTGTCTTCCCCATCACCTCCGGCACACTGTCCTCAATTCGCCAGTGCAGGACCTTTGCCAACAACTCACCGACCACATTTAGCAACGATATCGGCCGATAGGACCTACACTGCTTCGGATCTTTATCCTTCTTTAATATTAGAGATATGGACGCCTGCGATAATGTAGGGGGGAAGCACTCCACCTCCACACTTCCCAAACATCCCACCACAGAACACAACCAAACATCTCAAAGGAGAGAAGTTCTCAAACAAAAGGCAATAAAAAAGAAAAAGGCAGCGAAAACGAACATTTCCTCACTCCTCCTCCACAATTAAGTGTCTACCTTCTTGTGCCAGTCCATTGTCTCTTTTAAAAACTCCATCGCCTCCTCTGGTGTCCCAAAATTCTGTGAGTCATCCAGAGGGGGACTGGGTACAGCATTCCAAACTTCACCCCCTTCTCCCCGGCTCTCCTCTTCGACAGGTCCGCACCGAGGCCCTGGTACACCCGGAGCTCCTTGCCTTCCCAGGTGCACGTCCTCGTCTGCCTTGCCGACCACAATACTTTCTTTTTATTGTAAGAAGTCTTACAACACCAGGTTAAAGTCCAACAGGTTTGTTTCAAACACGAGCTTTTGGAGCACTGCTCCTTCCTCACCTGAGGAAGGAGCAGTGCTCCGAAAGCTAGTGATTCAAAACAAACCTGTTGGACTTTAACCTGGTGTTGTAAGACTTCTTACTGTGCTCACTCCAGTCCAACGCCGGCATCTCCACATCATTTCTTTTTATTGAGGAATCTGTGGAACCGCACCATCATTGTGCTCAGTGGCTCATTTGTCTCCAGCTTCCTCATCAGCACCCTATGCGCCCAGTTGACCTCCAGGGCCCAGTCAATGGCCTCCTAACCCATCAATGTCTCCAGCATTTTGGCTACATATGAACCAGTGTCCGCTCCCTCAATGGCTTTGGACATCTCCACGATTCTTAAGTTTTGTCTCTGGGAGTGATTCTCTAAGTCTTCCACCTTCTGGCCGTTTCTGCGTCTCTTGCAACATTCCAGTCTCGGCAGCCAATGAGGTAAGCTGCTCCTCCTGCTACCCCACTGCCTCCTCCACTTTCCGAATGGCCTAGCCCTGAGTCTCTAGCCTCTGCTCCACCCGGTCAATTCCCGCTTTTAGTGGTACCATCACCCTGGCTAGGCCTTCCTGAGCTTCCCTCCTCTGCTGGCTGAACTTCTTATTTAACAAGTCCACCAGCTTCTCAGTTGACCACTGGGTAGGCAGGACTGACCCTTTACCCTCCGCCATATTCACCTGTGGCGTACAAATCATTTCTTGCTCCAACAGCTCCCTTCTTCTCGACCCACTTCTGGTCCGTGAATCCATCCACCAGTGGAGTTTAATTTTCTTCAGTCACCTCTACACCTTTTTCCACCAAAACATCCACCCAGCAAATGGGGAAAAGGCTAAAAAAAAACACCTTGAGCGAGAGCTGCCAAATGTGTGACTACTCATTCCATGGCCGTTACTGGTAGACAACACCACACTATCTGCAATTCAGGGCTTCAGCGGGGAATGGCTGTTGAGGCCGCACTTAGTTCCGTTTCCTGTACTGAGGAGCTTGCTAGATCTCCTCAGTGCAGGAAGAGTTTGGGAGGCCATTTTAAAAATGTTGAACCGCTCTCGTGGACCCCCTCCCCACCTGCCTATAGACGGGCCCTCGGGGCCCCCACCTCAATCGCTCAGGGCACCACCGGGCCCGATTCCCTCCCTCCGTGAGAAAAATGACAGCTTGGCACCTTGGCAATGCCTGCCTGGCAGTGCCCTTTCCCATGTGTAGCTCTGGCTGCTCTGATACCCCGCTGCCTTTGAGATTTATAGATATGAACTGCTTTCAGAAGTTATTGATGTTTGATGCTGAGATCAAACCTGGATTGAAGTCATCATAGACCTGGTAATCTAACAAGTATCACACTTGTGCTGTAGGGAATAATCCTCCAAGGTTGGTGCTATTACATATGCTGGAAGAGAGTATAGGGAGCTGTAATTTACATTTAACCATGTTGTACCTACCTTGGGGTGCCAAAAATGGATAGTTCCATTTTCCAGGATTAATATATTTTATCTTGAGAGAAATTGCCAGAAGCATGAGAGATGGTGCTTGCCCATCCCACTGACTATAAAATGATGCATGGATTGTAAACAAAAACATGAAAATAATAATCATTAGAAGTAACTCTTGCCTGTATCCAAGTATTTCACTCTGTTTAACCATGTGCAGTATATATGATTCCTTACTCGTTCCTGTAAGTCCAGGTAAGATAAGGACAGTCGGTCTTGTCGTAGAAATAGGATATAGTGCATTGTCATCGCTATCACTCCAATCCAAGGAAATATGGCCACCATCTGCTGTTTTAATGAGCTCACTAGAATGCAGAAACAATAAACAAAATGAAAATGGATTAATTCTTGAAACACACTTTTACACAGCAATCTCATTTTTTTGATATTATCAATTTATGTAATCATTAATTTCTGGACACTGTAAAAACATAATCCATTATTTGGATTATTATTACTGTTCTGAGCAGATAATGCAGTTGAATGAACAACCAGCTTGCCAACAGATTCAATGCTTTTAGACTCGGATTTTGCTCAGGTCAGATCAGGATTTCGTAAAACTAGATTTAAAAAAAAAGCTAATTTTACAAATTGTTTCTACGCACCCCACATTTAATAATGGGCGGAATTTTTCCAAAAAATGACAAATGTTGGGTTCAGTCAGAAAACCGGCGCAAGCAGGTTTCCCGATGAGATCTTTTGACACTTTTCCATTTTTTTTCTCAAGGGAGGCGTGTATTGTGCCGTCATTCACAGAGATCGATGTGATATTAACCCCCCCCCCCCACCTCCCCCAATGGACATGGGGGACCCCCCTCACTAATGGCATGTTCCCTCCCCAAAAACATAGATCACTGGCACCGGGCCCTCCCAATGGGTCGTACTATATGCTCCACCCCCTCAGGCTCTGCCTTGGTAGTGTCAACCAGGCAGTGTTGGCACTGCCATTGTGCTATGGCACTGCCCTGCCAATCCCCTAGCACCCAGGAGCTACAATGACCTCCGAGCACCCTCCCGTGTGGTCATCATATCTGGTCTCCGTTTGTGGAGAACAGTAATAATTTCCGTCGGTGTCACGTCATCCCAACCGATGGAAAAATTGGGGGGCGGGATTCTCCGTTCCCCGACGCTGATTTTGTAATCGGCGATTGGGTGGAGAATACCTTTTGACGCCAAAATCGGGGTCGGTGCCTGTTTGACCTAGGTTTTATATGCTTCGCACCCTCTGAACGGTATCACCTCATGCCATTGGGATGGCCTCAGCAGGTCACCTGCAGGCCGTCGCCCGTGCCCCACCCCTGATGGGCCGAGTTCCTGATGGTACCATTCACTTGTGGTCTCAGCCGAGCGGGAACCCGTCCAGCGGCGCCATAGTTGGGAGGGAGCTGGAGGGTTTCTGCAAGGGCTGGGGGGACTGGTGAGGGGGTGGCCAGGTGGGTACTATCTGGCAGGGTCCGCGCATGGCTGGCACCATGTTTTATGGTGTGACCACTGCAGGTCGTCGCCGTGCGCATGCGTGGCCATGGACCCAGCCATTCTTCCGCCGTTTATTTTGTGGAGACCGGGAGTTTTACGCGGTTCGGCGGCTATTGGAGCGGGGGCGCCGCCAACTTTTTTTTTTCCACGTAAAACGCCAGAGATCCTCCCTACTTAGATTCCGAATTGGAGAATCTGGTCCAGCATGTTCCCAGAATATTTGGCGCTAAACCGATTTTGAATATTGAAATATATTCAAATTAACGGTTATCAGGCTCATACTTTGATTGCGTGAACCTGATTATCTGTGCTGGGCAGGCCTCAGGGCATCGAGAACTGTTTTACGCCCGCCGCAAATCTCATTTCAGGCCTCTTTCGGAATTCTACCAACATAGCACCGAGTGCAACGCAGACAGAAAATAGCCCCCAATGTATTCAACAGTTGAATCCAAAAGAAAATTTTAAAATCACTGAAACTGTAAAAGTTGACTAAAATATTAGGGCTGGGGGAGTAGGGTGTTTTTTTTTTTTGCGGATGTTGGATCTCTCTGTTGTTTAAAATGTTAAAATTATAAATGCCTCAATACAATATTTTCTAAAAAATTGTTGACTAAAATGCAAATTAGAATATAACTGTTTCATGTGTTGTACAATGAAAAAGCAGAACATTTTAATGGATGAATCAGAGTTCCTGTGTTTGAATATTTTGGTTCTAATGTTTATTTCCAGAAACCCAGTGATTTGAATGTATATTGAAATCTGAATTATATCCAACTGAAAAATAATGAGTAATTTCCTATGTGAAAGAATATAGTTTTGATATCTGAATAAGCATCAATTCTGGACAATGCTAACAGTACAATAAACAGAAAAAAATGTCACGCGTACTTTCTGTATTCCACATAAGGTTTTGTTGTGATGAATGGCCTGAGCAGTGTCTGGACTCTTGCTTCCCAGCACCAAAAGGTCGGATAATAAGTCTCTGTTACCACAGGACAATACCTCTGTAGAAACTGAGATAGTCTTGTTGCTCCTGTGATAAGCTGTGGCTTCTGCAATAAATCAAGCTCACAGTTATAGCGTGACAGCAAATTTATGACATTTACTGAAGTTAAAAGCACAACAGCTGGCAGCTACTAGAGATCTACAATAAAAATAAAACTATGGAAGAAAAAAATGATTACATTTCCAGTTTCCGCAGAGTTGAGCTTCTAGCACTTTCTGCTTTTATTTTATATTTGCCTCTGTATTGCTGCATACGATATCCTCACTTTGTGACTACGGAGTTTTATGTAGAAAACCCAACCTGTTTTACTGATTTAAAAAAATATATAAATTAAGGCTGGTGTATTTCATTGTTGACGTTTTAAGGCTAATTTCTGCAATCCTGATTTATAAAATACTGCTGGATTACAATGTGTGGGCCATTACGTGGTGGAGCTGTGAAGAGTTAATGAGCTTCAATAAGCTGCAGCACTGGCACCTTGTACAGCGAGTTTGAGGATGTGGGGTCAGGAAAATGGGAGAATTTAAATTAAAAGCACATTTGAGAGTAGAAGTATGATTGATGTACTGAAGTGCATTGCTGTGGGATTTTGACAAATGAGAGTGATCCAAAAATTGTCTGTTGTTTAAAAGGCTTAAGGGAAGGGTTATGGTTTCATGTAGAAAGATAGGGAACCGTCTGAGGGAAGATCAAGGTGAGGGGATTATTGTGAGAAAGTGGAGGTTCAGTGAATCATAGCTCAATGAAATGGCTGGGCTTGCATTAGAATCCAGAGTAAATCGTCATGAACTTGAAACTAGTTTCAGTATAATTATGGACAAGCTTGTTTTGAAATGAAAAACAGTTCTCTTGAAATTATGGAAATGGGAATGCCACAGAGTTAGAAAAATAGGAATTTTAATTTTAAGTGCACCTTCACTTTTCAACGTGCAATAGTTAGGAAGTGGCCAGGTCTACCGAAAAGAGGGCAGCGATTAAAATTCCCCAGAAACTTAAGCAAATGGGAGTGGTTTGTATTTGCCCTTCCCTATTATGAATCAGGGAATAAATGTATCCTGCTGGTAAAGCGCCTCTTGATGTGTAGTGACGTCAGTAGAGGGAAGAACAGTCAGGGGAAACTTGCTTGCCATTAGAGTGAGTAGTATCTGAGTTTCAGGGACCGCGCATGTGGCGAAACTAAATGGGCTGCGGGAGAACGGAGATTTCAAAATCTGCCGACTCTCCATGGGCCACTACTTGGGGAGGAAAAAGTCGAAATGGAAAAAAATTTGAGTTGCTTATAATAAAGGGGATCCATTGTGCATACTTTCAATAAAAATTGGAAGGGAAGAAGTTGTTTGAAGGTAAACCCAAGGAGCCAGGATATGAAATGGCAAGAAAAACGGGCACCATGGATGCATTTGATGAAGACTGAGGCATGGAACTCTTATGAGGAAAGTTTCCAATTTTATTTCCTAACAAATCAGACACCAGAGGATCTAAAGGTCACAACATTTCTCAGTTTAGTTGGGCGCAAAACTTTTATGCTGCCACAAAATTTAGTTCACCCAGTAAAAACCAGGAGATAAGTCATACATTGAATTAATGAAAATCTCCGAGACCGTTAATTGATTGTAGAAAGGTTTAATTTCCACCACGTAGTCAGGAAAAAGATGAAAGCAGTTTACAATTTGTAGTGACTTTAAGAAGGTTGGCAGAATATTGTGAATTTGGTGCAAGACATGATACTCTTCATGATAGGCTGGTAGTGGACTCTGCAGCGAAGCTACTCAGAGGAAACTTCTTCCTGTAAATTATTTAACTTAAGAAGCTGCTGTGGAATTTGCCACATCTATAGAGCTAGCAGCAAAACAAGCTTCACAGATGGGGGCCGAAGTGAAGATCCACAAAATGGTTACCACAAGGAGCAAGGAGCAGAAACCATGTCACTGATGTATAACAGGGGAATGCTGGAGTAAATGTGTACAAGCAAGAACTGTGTCGAGAAGGGCCATATTGCCAAGGCATGTTAGGCTTATAAAATATCTCCTGCACAAAGAATATGTAAGAAAAAGAATATTGGACGCGATTTTCCCAAAAGGGAACAAAGTGCTCTAGCAAGCGTGTTTAGCCACATGATTCCCGGCACTCGGGAGTGTCGAGAAACACATTGCGTTGAATAAGGTGCCAGAACGGGGAACGCGAGGACGAGGCCGCACATAGCCCCCTCTTGTACAGTGGAAAGCTCCTCTCCCTGGAACTCCCTATTGTACCTGAGACTATTTATCATCTAAAGCTGAAGCATCTCCCTTTACAACCATCAAATGTGATCCAAAGGACACAGATTATGGTGAAAGTAGAAGCAAATGGGCAGACAATGAAGTTGCCTCTTCACGTTGTCCATGGATATTATCGTGCTCTATTTGACAGAGCTTGGTTGGCAAAGATTAGGCTTAACTGGTAAGCAGTAAATCAATTCATGGATTCAAAGAACAACTTGCAACAACTTCTGAAGTACGAGAAGGTACTCGAAGATTCACTAGGTTCTATGACTGGAGTTGAGATACACCTAAAAATCAAGCCAGACACAACACCCCAATGTCTCAAAGCTAGAGACATACCAGATGCCATCAGGCCTAAAGTTGAAGAAAAACGAAAGACTAATAAGAACAGGAGTTATTGAACCTGTTGCTATAGTGATTGGGCAACACCAATAGTTCTGTATTGAAATGTGATGGCTCAGTGAGAATTTGTGTGAGATTTTAAAACCACTATTAACCCAGTGTTGTGCGCAGATCATTATGCACTACTGCTGATTGAGGACTTGTTGGCTGAGCTTTCTGGAGGGCAGAAATTCAGTCAAATTGATCTTTCACAGGCATAGCTGCAGATGAATGTGGCTGCCAAATAACAGCCTCTTCTCAACACAGTGACGCCCAAAGGTCTGCTTCGTTACAGAAGACTTATTTTTGAATAACATCTGCTCCTGCTCTTTTACAAAAGTCCCTGGATCAAATTCTAATTAGTTTAAATGAAGTGCAATGTTATTCAGGTGACCTACTCATCACCTGTTCGAGTGAATGGGAGCACTTGGAGGATTTGGAAACTACCCTGAAAAGTTTACAGAACCACACCAAGTGCAACTTTTTCAATCTATCCATAAATTGCCTACGACAAAGATGGCTTACACCAGGGGCCGAAGAAAATGTCAGCAATCTTAGAATCACCACGTCCTCAAAATGTGACATAATTAAGGCCGTCTTTAGGATTGATCAATTATTATAGTCAATTTGTGCCCAATTTAGCAACACGATTGAAGCCTTTACACACTTTGCTATGTGCCAAACAGGCATGGCATCAGTTAGAAGAATGTAGAAAATGATGCACTGAGGTAAAAGAACCTTACATAAGTCAGAGATGTTGGCTCTTTACAATCGCTAGCTGAAGTTGCAACTTGCTTGCGATGCCTCGCCCTATTGGGTTGGTGCAGTTTTCCCGCACATTATGCCTTCAGGAGAGGAACAACTGATAGCATTTGCTTCACAAACTCTTCTAACACTGAAATGAATTAGGCTCAGCTAGAAAAAAAGAGGCTTTGAGCATCATTTTCAGTGCAAGAAGGTTCCACCATTACTTTTATGGGCGTCATTTCACACTTTTAACGGATCATCAACCCTCAACCACAATCCTTGGGCCATATACTGGTATAGCTTCTTTGGCGGCTAGCAGATTACAAAGATGATCATTGATATTGTTGTCACACACTTACAATATCCAATATCGCAATCAGAGCAGCATGCAAATACTGCTGCTTTGTCACAATTGCAGTTACAAGTCAAGCAAGAACCTGAAGAACATTTTGTCAATATCCTGTATTTTTCTCTCGTGGATAGTGTACCAGTGACTTCTCCTCCAGTTCAGATATACAAGAACCAATCCAGTAATGAGGAAGGTGATGGATAAGATAAGGTCCAAAAAGGAATGCTGTCAAACATTCATAGGAAAAATCCAGACCTCAAGCCCTACATCAACCTAAGACAGAAGTTGACATTGCATGAGGGGCATCCTGGTATGGTAAGAATGGAAGAACTGGCACACAGTTATTTTTGTTGGCCAGGATTAGATGCTCAAATTGAAGAGAAAGTTTGGCAATGTCAATCCTGTGCAAAACTGAGGAACACGCCACCCTTACATCCGTGGCAATGGCTGACACTGCCACGGCAGAGAATACAGATTGATTATACTAGCCCACCGCAGGGACACATGTTCTTAGTGATTGTGGATGTACTCTAAATGGCCAGAAGTCACGATAATGAAGTCAACAAAGACTGAGCAGACCATTGAGAAACTGGATGAAATATGTGCAAGATTTGGAACACTGGAGCAGATTATTAGTGATAATGATACTCAGTTTACTTTGAAGGAGTTTGAGGACTGCTTGGAGGGAAACGTTTACACTATTTGAAGTCAACTCCGTTTCATCCTGTAATGAATAGATGGACCGAGCATTTTGTGCAATTATTAAAGCATTCCATCAAAGTATCGAAAAAACAGGGTACATTGGCTAGAAGAGTGAACAAATTCTTAATATCTTACAGGAACACTGTACATGCTACACTCAAGAGTTCACCTGAAATTATGTTGTTCAAAAGGAAACTACAGACAGTTCGATTTGTTAGCTCAACCTGATACTTCAGACATTGTCAAACAACAAGGACAAACACAAATTGCTAAGAGGGAGGAAAACTCTAAAAAGCAAGTATTCAATCAGGGAGAGAGAGTGTTAGCTAGGGGCTACACCACCAACAAAAGGGGGTTGTTGTGTTATGGGTATAGGGTGGATACGTGGGTTTGAGTAGGGTGATCATGGCTCGGCACAACATTGAGGGCCGAAGGGCCTGTTCTGTGCTGTACTGTTCTATGTTCTATGTTCTAGATGTGGAGCCTCCCGCAGCTGCTGCTGAAGTGGCTGCAGCTCGGAAAGCCCACACATTTATACTCCGCCTACTGGGCGGAGCCAGCAGGCAGGGATCTACCCCCGTACCTGTAGTACAGGGGCCTTACCTTAATACCCTCGTATACAGTATACACAACAGTGGTGATTACCACAAGTGGCCAAGTTCCAAAATGCCGAATTCTACCAAAAAGGAATAGACAACCACCACAGTTTTGCTTTTCAAACTGGAAACAGATCAGCACAGTGAATTCCCAAATTTAAAATGTACGGCCCGTTTCGACAGCCTCTTTGCGCCCGACTCGGGACAGTAGTGATGATGGGGAGCATTTAAACATTGCTTTGCATTTATTTCTCCCAGGTGCAGTAGATAATAGATTCCGGAGAGAAAGACATTTTATCGATAGCAGATAAGGGGTTCAAACTCAGTCTCTTTGTCTACATATTTATTTCATTCATTTAGAATGCTGTCTACTGCAGTCCTTCCAAATGTCACACTGCTGTTGCTACCACCATCCCCTCTCCCCTTTCTTTCTACCAGCCCAACCATCTCCTTAATAGGTGGTGCATTTCGAGAGGAAATAGAACAGGAGTGTACTGTCCAGCAAATGTTAGCATTAAAAATCCTATGTCATGGTTAGTTAAGTTCGCCTCAATTTTTTTCTGGTGCAACCGCTGCTTCTCTGGTGTGCTGCAGCTTTCAATGACATATCGGCTACAACGTAAGGAAGAAGTGACCCAGAGGGCTGAAGGTGAAAGAACGTACTCTGCCTTTATGTCTATCTGTGATTGTGGCTAATGTTAATTCAAACATTGATATGTATGATGATCACAGAAGGAGTAATATGATAAAGTCATGAAAATAATGGCAAAAGTGAAAGTTTAGAGTCTGGGCGAGATTTTATTGCCTCCCCGTGGTGTGTTTCTTTGCAGTGAGAGGCAGTGGGATCCTCTTCCCCACCGCTGTAAATGGGATTTCCCATTGAATCCACTCCAGGCCACCAGGAAACCCATGGGAGGGGTAAATTGCTGGTGGGACCGGGAAGATCCTGCCTGCAGCGAGATCTTTTGGCTGTTCACACCAGCGGGATCCTCTGCTCCACCTGACGGCCGTGGGTTTCCTGGAAACGTGGGATAGATTCAATGGGAAATCCTGCTGACAGCCGTGGAAACAGAAGTTCCCATTACCGGCTAATGGTGGGCCATCTCCCTGTTGCGGGGAGGCCAGAGAATCTCACCCTATAGGTGTGAGACGAAATCTTCAATAATTCTGGGCGTGTCAAAAACTTAGGGGATATTGGCAGGGGTTTGCTGACGCCATGTCCAGAGTATTAAAAACAAGGGTGGCAATGAGTCCAGAGGTGGCGATTTTTTGGGTGTCGGAAGATCCGGGAATCCAGGAGGAGAAAGAGGCAGATGTTCTGGCCTTTGCCTCCCTGGTAGCCCGGAGACGGATATTATTAGCTTGGAGGGACTCAAAGCCCCCAAAGTTGGAGACCAGGTTAACTGACATGGCAAGCTTTCTCGGCCTAGAGAAGATTAATTTCACCTAGAGAGGGTCAGTGTTAGGGTTCGCCTGGAGGTGGCAACCATTCATCAACTTCTTCACGGAGAATTAATCCATCAGCGGGGGGGTGGGGGCTAGAGTAGTGTAGAGTAGGGGGTTAAATAGGCAGGTCTTGGAGGGATGGGAGTCAGTGTTTGCACTATGTTTATTGTTCTTTGTACATTGTTTTTATTGTTGTTGTTTGTAATGCCAAAAATACCTCATTAAAATTGTTTGTTTAAAAAAAAGAAATCTCCAATAATACAGGTTGCTGATTGTGTTATTTCATAGTAATCAAATATTAAGCATCACCTGGCAAACATATGGTACTAAAAAATTCAATAATGTGGTAAAATGTGTATATCATCGCACATCGACTGCACATATAGCATTGACATGGCGGAACGGGATTAAAATGGAATAAGCCAACCCATGGAGCTTCATATCTTCAATATTGTTATATTGGATTTATGTACTTAAGTGATTTGAGGTGATTTTCTCTCCTTCAGATGAATTATTGGCCACTAGTTGCGGTCTCACAATATATAACTCACTGCCTTCAAAGCAAAGTGGGAGGAAGAGTTGGGAGAGGATATGGAGAAGAGGTTCTGGTGTGAGGTAGGAGAGTGAATGTCTCCACATCGTGCAAGAGGTTGGGGCCGATACAGCTGAAGATGCTATACAGAGCACACCTCACGAGGGCAAGGATGGGTCGATACTTTGAAAGAGTAGAAGATGTGTGTGAACATTGCCGGGGGGGGGGGGGGGGGGGGGGGGGGGGGGGGGGGGGGGGGGCCTGGGGCGCTAATCACGTTCGTATGTTTTAGTCCTGTCCAAATCTGGAGGATTACTGGAAGGAGGTTTTCAGGGTAATTTCTAAAGTGGTGCGTGTGAAACTGGACCCGAGCCCCCGGGAGGCCATGTTTGGGGTGTCGGACCAGCCAGGGTTGGAAACGGGTGCGGAGGCAGATGTTGTAGCCTTCGCCTTGTTGATCGCCCGAAGGTGGATCTATTGGGATGGAGAGCATCCTCTCCACCCTGTGCCCTGGCGTGGTGGGGGGACCTGTTGGAATTCTTGACTCTTGAGAAGGTTAAGTTTCAACTGAGGGGAAGGATAGAGGGGTTCTACAATTCATGGGCATTATTCATTATGCACTTTCAAGAACTGGATAACATCGAACATTAGTTGGGGGGGGATGGGTGGAGGGAGTGCGATATGTGTTAATGGGAGCTATGGGTGATTCCTGAAACCTTTTCGTCATTTGTTTATGTGAGCATGCGGACGAATGTTTGGGGTTTGGTGGGAGGATGGGATTGTTGTTATTGTTATGGGGATTGACATATTTGTTCCTGATTATTGTTTATTTTTGGTGGGTGTAAATTTGGGAGAAAATGTGAAAAAGGAGGAGAATAAAGAAATATTTTTTTAAAAACTCACTGTTTTAAAATCATTCCTCTGAAAGCTACTGGGAAAATATTTCAATTAATCCCATTATGGTAAATTACCATTAATCCAACATAAAGCACATATATATTTGGTAGAATAATATGAAGATTTTGGTTTATAAAGAATAATTGAATGAATGTTTGACTGGACAATTTTTCATGCTATGATTTCAAATCAAATTAATTGATATCTTTTTCATATGTCTATGATTTCCATTCCATATCATAATGGTATTCAGCAGAGTGGTATTCAACAGGTCAGTCAGGACCTGTGACAAAAAGGACAAGTTAACATTTCAAATGTAGATCATTTGTCGGTTATGTCATTTTAACTGCCTATGGCTGGTTGCCCACTTCCGGAAAATCTCAGTCAACCTCCTTTGATTGCACTCACCAAGGCCCTTAGAGCTTGATTGGCTGTCTGCCTTTTGTGGACAGATAGCCCTGCCAACCCCAAACCTGCCTCTGCAAAAATGGCTGATGCTGAAAATGGGGTGTGTAATGACTTAGACCAGGCCTTTGAGATTGGCCAATTGGAATAGGAGTTCCCTGATTAGTGGGCCAATCAGGGAACCTCTTCTTTGTATATAACAGGGAGCGTCAGATCCTCTGAACTCCCAGTGTAGACAGCAAACTAAATTCATATGGTTGTACTGCTGTTGGTTTTGTTAACAAAAGGAATTCTGGTGTAGGGGCTTATTACAAGGTGTCAGGAAAACTAATGTTGAAGCTGATATTTTTGGGCCCAATCTGTCTCAGTTCCTATGGGGCCTGAAAATTCAACCCCACATTAAAAAACATAATCATGGCACAGGCATTCTAATGAAAATGAGGCACTTTTTGATTCCTTCTACCTTCAAAAACAATACAAGTTGTATTTTGTTTGTAGACTATTTTGAAAAAAGGTATTGCAGTCAAGATTGTACCCCAAGATATGCATCTCAGCTATGTTGTGATTTTGATTATCCCTGGCCTCATGTCTTACTGCTTGCTTTATGTACATCATACGTGATATTTGTCTGTGGTCCATCACTCAATCATATGATAAAACTATCTTATATGTCCACCATTCATTATGGTCTCATAATTAATCTCCACAGCTACAATCCTATTATGGCATCATAATTATCCACCTTTCAGGCAAAACTATGATGCAATGAATACAGTAAAATGCAGTATGCAGCAATAACTTCAATTTGTTAGCGTGGACTAGACATTGAATCTGGAGTTTTTCGTTCTTTATGGTTCAGCAAAGGCTATGCTTTTATAGACGGCCAGTGTGAGCTAACTTACAGGATCTTAATGGAGTTAATACAAAACCAAACTGTAAATTAACAAATTATGGAAGGTATTAATTTAACCACGAAACAGCATAGAAAACATTAGTTAATATGTTGAAAATATAAAATGATATTCATAAGAGATCAGATCCTAATAAAAATAATCGAAGTAAATGCTTTCTAATGTGCAAAATTACAATTGTAGCTTTTCAACGCTTCTTATAAACAGTTGTTACATATTAAATACCCATTGTACAGATGTAGAACAGAAATCGCTATCAGGAAATAAATTACAAAATACAGTACTTAAGTGTTACGTAAAACCTATTAAATAGCAGGTGATAAATCTTCTTACCCTCGATATTGAGCACAAATAAATATAGATGTAGACAGCACCACATCCTAAAGCAAAAAGAAAACTTGTCCTGGTATCAAACAGATTGATATCTAAATATACTGATAGTTCCCTGATCAATTCATTCATCTTACATACGACATTAGTGATTATTGTAAAGGTGTTCTCATTTTTTAAAAAGGAAAGGCTGGCTGCTAGCACCTTGTAGCAGAGGCTCAGGAGGCTGTAACATGTGCCGTCAACATTCAGTTCACCTCAGGTGCTGGCATGACATCATTACAGAAAGATGGGATAGTCACTGGGGTTGGAGGTCAAGGATTGTTGTGTAATGAAGAGTCACTTGATATGCCTATGTAATCTGGAGAGTGACTGATTGGATGTGAGTTTTAAAGTTCATTCAGGGTTGAATAAATGCAGAGGTTAGACTCTAGCTCAGCTAGAGGTGTTGACAGAGTCAGAGGCAGAAGCGTGTGGGTGCTAGCTAGAGCGCAGTTAGACTTTTTGTTGAGCTGTAGAAAACTTCAGCTCATCCACCATTTGATGTTGGACGGGTGGCCAGATCACGGGATCATTTTGCTGGGAGGGAAGGAGATTGCAGTGAGACTGAGGAAGCATGGATTGTTCTAGCAAGGAGCTGATACTAAAACAACACGAGAGACTTGGGACTAGAAATATCCTTATATTTCAGGACAATGGCTACAATTTGCAGCATGCCCATGCACATTTAGATCAATACTGGTAAGACACAAACAAAATTGGCCCATTATTCCAGCAGCATTTGAAAGAAAGATTGGAGAGAATAATTAAAAATGATAGATCATAGAACATAGAATATGCAGTGTAGAAGGAGGCCATTCGACCCATCGAGTCTGCACCAACCAACGTGCCCTCACTTCCACCCCGTCCCCCAACCCAATAACCTCTTCTGACTTTTGACATGGAAGGACAATTTATCATGGCCAATCCACCTAACCTGCATGTCTTTGGACTGTGGGAGGAAACCGAAGCACCCGGAGGAAACCCACGCAGACACTGGGAGAACGTGCAGACTCCGCACAGACAGTGACCCAGCAGGGAATCGAACCTGGGAAATCGAATCAGAGAAATAAACTTTGAGAAAAATGTTTCAACTACATGGGGGCTACTGCTCCTGAGTGAGAATGCTCACGGTGTAATTCCCAGCCTGAAGTGTCATCAAATTGCTGATGTTCACTCCCTGATGATATATCTCTGATCTATTCTGACTACCTGGCATGATGTGTAGTCTGGGCCTCACGCTTTGCGAAGACAATAAGAAGTCTTACACCACCAGGTTAAAGTTCAACAGGTCTGTTTCAAACACTAGCTTTCGGAGCACTGCTCCATCCTCAGGTGAATGAAGATGTATGTTCCAGAAACATATATAGACAAATTTAGATGTGAAGACGAACTTTAGGAGGTGTAATAATCCACAGGAGGCAGGAGTCCTGTCACCACACCAATATTTATTGCCAACAACTATATACAAGAGCAGCTCCAACAGTGCTGCTAGCATTCCAGTCAACTTACGACTGGATCACAAAGCCTACACAGTGCTTATATGGGCCCCCTCAATGAGCTATCATTGAGGGAGCTCATACTCCAATTGGCCAACCAATAATGCTAATTGGAGGTCATTAAATCCACCCCCTCCCCCCAAGGTCTGAGGAATTCCTGCCAGCTGGCATCCCTCGGAGCTTCTTCCTGCTCTTCATGTCCGCGTCTGTCACCTCTATCGTCCACCGGGTCGTTCTCCGATGTGGGCGGGGTGTACCTTATAGGTGCCCGTCTTTTTCTTGACGACCTCCTTGGAAGTTGTTCTTCCTCCTCCTCCTCGGGGAGAGGTGTCGCGGCGGCCTCGTCGAACGTGTCCATCTCCGACTCTGACGACTGGATGACGGGGTCTGGAGAAATTGCTTGGGGCTGGGGTGTGGGTATCTTTTCCGTCTGGGCTATCCCAGCTTGAGGCGGTCCTGCTTCGCCTGCCTCCAGGTGTGGTTCCGCTGCCCTTATTTGGTCTAGGTGTTTCTTCAGCACTTTACCTCCTATCGAAACCTCATAGGATATGGGCCCTGTTTGGGACTCTACCGTGCCTTTGACCCACGTTGGTCCAGTCCCATAATTTTTGACCCAAACCGGTGCCCCCATCTGGAAATGTCTCTGCTGCCGACTATTATCATGCCCCCTGCTTTGGGCCTCCTGTTGTTTCTCCACTTTCCCCATTAAATTTGGGAAAAGGAGACTCAGCCTCGTTCGCAGCCGCCTTCCTATTATGAGTTCAGCTGGCGGTATGCCCGTTGTGGAATGCGGTGTGATCCTGTAATCAAACAGCCAGCGGGAGAGCTTTGTGTCTATTGACACTGCCGGCTGCTTCTCGAGTCCCGCTTTTAGTGTCTGGACCGCTCTCTCTGCCAGGCCGTTGGAACGCTGGATGGTAAGGGGCCGTTTTGATGTGGCGGACTCAGTTTTCTTTTAGGAATTTCCCAAATTCCCCACTTGTGAATGCTGTTCCGTTGTCAGACACCAATACCTCCGGAAGTCTATGTGTTGCAAACGAGGCCCTGAGCTTTTCGATTGTCGATGCTGTGCTTGCCGTGTTTACCCGGTGGACGCCCAACCATTTGGAGTGGGCGTCCACTATCACCAAAAACATTGAGCCCATCAAAGGGCTGGCGTGGTCAATATGCAGGCGGGTCCAAGGTCTGCCTGGTCATTCCCACGGGTGCAATGGTGCAGCTGGTGGCACTCTTTGCCCCTGCTGGCACCGACGTACCAAGGCTGCTATGTCTGTGTCCAATCCTGGCCACCAAACGTAGCTTCGAGCTAGCATCTTAATTTTAGACACCCCTGGGTGTCCGTGATGTAACTCGGTTAAGATTTCCTGACGGCCCTGAGCTGGGACTATTGCCGGGGCTCCCCATAATAGGATACCATCTTCAACGATTATTTGGTCCCTTCTGCTCCAGTATGGGTGCATCTGGGGCTCACCTGGTCTTTCCAGTTCCCATGTTAGCAGTAAATGCTTCTTCTTGGCTAAAACTGGGTATTTTTGCGTCCACAGCCGAATATATTGTGCGTCCACTGGTAAGGTGTCCAAAAAATTTAGAGTCATTACTGTCTCCTCTACTTTCAGTATTAGCGGCGGGGTGTCCGGGAGGGGAAGTCTGCTCAAAGCATCTGCATTTGCTACTCGCGTTCCCGGTCTGTGCTCCAGAACGTATCTATACACCGCCAGTAGCAACGCCCAGCGTTGGATTCTAGCTGATGCGATCGGGGGTATTGACTTGTCTTCTTTTAATAACCCTAATAACGGCTTATGGTCCGTCACTATGGTGAATTTCCGCCCGTACAGATACTGGTGACATTTTTTACTGCAAATATCACCGCCAGTCCTTCCTTCTAATTTGGGCGTACTTCCTCTCAGCCATCGCCAAGGTCCTCGAAGCATAGGCCATTGGCCGTTCTTCCCCATTCCTTCCTCTATGGGCTAAGACGGCTCCTACCCTGTAAGGGGATGCGTCACAAGTGACCACCAACTCCTTCCTTGGGTCACAATGCTCTAGGACATTTTCGGATGACAGCTGTTCCTTAATGTCCCTAAATGCTTGGTTTTGCCGGGCGGACCATTTCCATTCTTGCCCCTTTTTTAGTAGCTGGTGGAGGGGTTCTAGGATGGACGCCCTATTTTCAATAAATTTGCTATAGTAGGTTACCAACCCTAGAAATGATCGTAGCTCCTGGACCGTGGTGGGAGCTGGGGCTTCTTTTATTGCCCTTCCTCTGTCTTCCAATGGGCGTAAGCCCGACTCGTCTACTTTATATCCCAGGTACGTCACTTGTGGGGCCAGAAAAACACATTTTTCTTTTTTAAGCCGTACGCCTGCCTTTGCGAAACACCTGAGCACTTCCTCCAGGTTCCTTAAGTGTTCCCTGTTCGTCCTACCCGTGATTAAGACATCGTCCAAATAAATCGGCACCTGCGGTAGTCCCTGCAGAATATTTTCCATCGTACGCTGGAATATAGCGCAGGCTGATGACCCTCCGAAAGGTTATCCAAGTATAACGAAAAAGGCCCTTCAGGGTGTTGATCGTAGCGAACTTCTGGGAGCCCTTGTCCAGTTTTAACTGCAGGTAGGCGTGGCTCATGTCCAGTTTCGTGAACAAAAGCCCACCTGCCAATTTGGCATATAGGTCGTCTATTTTTGGGATCGGGTATTTGTCCAGCAGTGCGTATTTGTTTACCGTCTGTTTGAAATCTCCACAGACGTATCGAGCCGTCTGGCTTCAAAATTGGTACCACCGGCACTGCCCATTCCGAGAACTGTACTGGTCTGATAATGCCGTCGTGCCGTAACCTTTCTATTTCGACCTCTACTGTCTTCCTTAATGCGAAAGGTACCGCCCTGGCCTTACAAAATTTCGGAAGGGCTTCTGGGTCCACGTGCAAAGTTGCTTTGGCACCTATGATTTCCCCCAAACCTTCTTGGAAGACCTCCGGGTATTTTTGGAGTACTCCACTCAACTGCCCGCTTCCACTCTGAAAAATTTCATCCAATCTAATTTTAGGTCTTTCAGCCAGTTCCATCCAATTAAGCTCGGTCCGGAGCCCTCTGCTATCGTCAACGGTAATCTGAGCAATTGTTTCTCATATTCCACGGGTACATGAGTCCTGCCTAGAACTTCCAGGGGTTCCCCCGTGTAGGTTTTAAGTTTTGTCGATATTTTTGTTAGGGTTAGTGGCTGGAGTCCATCTTTGATTTTTTAAAAATGCTTCCACTCCCATTACTGATATGGCCGCCCCCATGTCTATTTCCATTATTGTCGGCCGACCGTTCACCCGTGGGGTAACCTTAATAGGTTCTGCTTTCATCATCACAATATTATATAATTGTTCCCCTTCGGAGGAGGATGGGGCATCTAGGTTGTGTACTTCCCTGTGTCCCCACCTGCTATTCCTCTTTTGCCACCTCCTTCTAGGGTTTCTGTCGCTGTTACCCCACTCTGTCTGGTGCCAGAAATGGTCCTTCTCTGTTGGGGGAGCCTCAGCCAGTACTTCCCTCTGTCTCCAGTTAGTCCTAGCAGACTTGGGGGCAGTTCTGGGGTTTTCCTTTGGCCCTCTATTCCTCAGGCTTTTCCTGAGAGTGGCTATCTGGTAGCTGGACCTGTTATGGGAGTCCCTCTCACAGGTATCTACCTCCATTGGCGTGCCCTGTAGTTCCTGCGCCCCACTTGCTACCTTTTCTAGGGACAGTGCGAGCTGTAACGCCTGCCTGCAGTCGAGCTGCGTTTCCACCAAAAGGCACTTCTGTACTGTGAGATCGTTTAGGCCATAAACTAACCGGTCCCGAAGCATTTAATTTAGCGTCGGGCCGAACTCACATTTTTCCGCCAGCCTTCTTAGGCGGGTCAAGAAATTTGTGACTGACTTCCTGTCTTCCCGCTTCACTGTGTAGAATTTGTACCTATGCAAAATGAGGGGTGGTTTTGGGTCGTAGTGCTCTTTAACCAATTCCGTCAATTCTTGGAAGGGTTTTGTGTCCGGCGCATCGGGATAAGTTAGACTACGTATAATGGCGAAAACTGAGGGTCCGCATGCCGACAGCAGGATAACCCATTTCCTTTCGTCCGTAGTTATATCATTGGCCCGGAAGAAGTAACACATTCTCTCCACATACTGGGACCAGTCCTCAATAGTCAGGTCGAATGCATCTAACCTCCCAAAAAACGGCATTTTTGAAATAGCAAGGCTTACCCTCTGAGTGCGGCAGCTGGTCTCAGCAAAGTTCTTTGTTTACCTCGTCGCCACTGTAATAATCCACAGGAGGCAGGAGTCCCGTCACCACACCAATATTTATTGCCAATAACTATATACAAGAGCAGCTCCAACAGTGCTACTAGTAGTCCAGTCAACTTAAGACTGGATCACAAAGCCTACACAGGTGCTTATATGGGCCCCCTCAATGAGCTATCATTGAGGGAGCTCATACTCCAATTGGCCAACCAATAATGCTAATTGGAGGTCATTACAGGAGGGCATCCCCTAGTGACTGTTGATGTGTACAGTCACTAGGGGAAGGACTGTAAAGTAAATTTAGTTGGAATGTGACAGCTGCACCAGCTCATGCCACATTGAACTGGCTGATGGGTTGGTCACATGGTCAAAATAGGCTGCTAGCCCTTTTTGTGCAGATTAGCTTCCTTCACTGAGGGTGAGGGGCAAAGATTCAAAACAGCTTTTCCTCATAAGAATGAGAATATCTGCTAATGGATGAATATTGTTTGGACGATTTTGTATCAATGCTATACTGAGAGAATTAGTTTATAAATAACTGTGTGCAATATTAATGTTCAAATGTTTAATTTTATGTATGCTTCCATCATGACACAACACAGGATCATGATGCAAGTACACTGGTGCATGGAACTAACTCTGCTCATTTAGCGGGTAAGTGGATTAGGAGTTTAATATGACCCGTAGCTCATGTAATCCAGCAGTGGAGAGCTTGGCATTTTATATCAGAGTGCCGTTGATAATGGGTGTACTTTACATCTGTGATTAATAGCATTCTCTCAGTATAGCATTACCTCTAGTTAGGGGTCATTTTTCTAATGGCTCTACATCTGAAAGCACAGCGTTTTTAGCTGTGAGTCAGCCTAACCTTGATACAAAATCCTCCAAACATGCAAAAAAACAAGTTAGCTGAATAAAGGCTTTGGATATTGGGGAGAGCAGTGTCCCAGGAAACTGCCTTACATTGGAAGCATCAGTAGAGTGCTGTCTAAATGCTTTTCTATTCGTACAATTATTTTCTTTGTTAAACTAGGAATTATGCCATTTTCATTTTTGATTACTAATGTCCCACTACGAAAGTGGTGTTGAATTATTTACTGCTGCAAATTGAACATAATACAATAGAATACGTAATAATAGAACATAATTTCAAAGGATATTTGCATAAAGCTGCATATAAAGTACTGTAAGAAAGATAATGGTATTCAGACTATTATGACCAGCATATACTTTAGCAAAACTAAAATACTGCAGATGTTTGGAATCTGAAATAAGCAGGAAAATTCTGCAAATACTCCGGGTTTGTCAGCATCTGTGAGGAGAGAAATCGAGTTAACAGGGTGAAGTTCACTGCACCCGGCAGGTGTGTTTTTGGCGGGGAGGGAGTATGTAAAATACAACTGGTGGATGGCTCATCATCTTTCCCCCACCTCGATGCTTCCCCATAATATGGTGAGTGGGTGATGTGTCCATTAACCCGTCTGCCCTTATTGCCTATTGAGGCCCTTAACATCCTCTAGCAGTGATTGTCGGAGTGGTTGCGGGTACGTCCTTGTTTCCCTTTGTAGGAAATGTTTGATTTGTAAATACCTGAGTTTGTTGTCCCCCATCAGTTGGAATCTTCCTGTCAGTTCTTCAAACGTTTCAGCCTGCTAACTGGGATCTCCATCCTGTCTCCACCTTTTTAAAGGTGGCGTTCACAGTCGCCGGCGTGAACCTGTGGTTGTTGCAGATGGGAGCTTTGTCGGACATTTTGGTTAGTCCAAAATGCAATCGCAGATGGTTCCATGACCAGTGTGTTGCTCACACCACAGGGCTTGTCGAATTTTTATTGGGCGGGGATGGGAGAGCTACTGTTAGAGCTAGTGGTATTTGTCTGTACGCTCACGTGGGAGCGTTGTACAGGGATTTCACCCAGGCGATGAACGCTGTTCTAATCCCGAACCACTCCAGTATCTCTATGCAGTACTTCCATTCATATGATATTTCTCATCCATTATTTTAAAAGATGTTAACCCACGTAAAATCAACTGTTAAAGGAAAGCCATGCAAGCAGATAAAGTGCTTGTCGTAATTATGATGTTTGATGTTATTTATTGGTGACATTTAGACTAAATGTATATTATGATATAATTTTATGGAAGTCTACATTATGGCCAGTTGGTATAAAGTTCCTATTAAACTTAAAAATAGCAGACTCTACTGACCAAGCATGGGGCTGGATTGTCCGCTATCATGAGTCTCCATTGTGCCGGCAGCCCAGGGATTTCCCGACGTGGGGATGCCGACAATGGAAAACCCCATTGGCGAGACGGAGAATCCCGGGGGCGCGTCATACCAAAATGCTGGTGTGGCGGGATGGAGAATCCCGCCCCATGGTGTTCCCATTCCCTAAAACAGCCCTCATTGTGGCCTGTCTGAACCTGCTGGTTGTTCCAATTTATGGGCTGCTGGCACAGTGAACTCACAGCACTTGGAAACGAAGACTGGCAAACTAATTTCACATTGCTACCAGAGAGAATAATCACTAATCCTAACACTCTGGGCCAGGTTGTACCTCAGAAACCACCAGGAACTGACTGAAACTCATTTTCTGCTTCAGCCAATTTTCCTACCCCATTTTGAAGGGGTTTGTTTTGCCCTTTTCATGTGCTGTGCATTGGGAAATTATCATTCCTGAACTAACAGGGATTTAAGTTTCTTTCCCCATTTTGATAAATTCATGGAGACCACAATTTTATTCTGAACTGTAAGGTGAAGAAGTATGGGGTAAAATCTTTTGCCCCTGCCAGAGGCAAGAAAGGAGGTGAAAGGGCCTGAAAAAGACAGTATTGCGCCAGGGTCAATAGCCAACAGCTTCCTGCCTCATCTGAATTAGGTTCTGAATGGAAGGCCCATGGTCGATCTTCCCACCCTGCCTCCACTTGAGACCCTTATTTGACCATTTAAGGGCCTCTTCCCACTTCCACTGCAATATCCTCTGCTCCTGGCAGGCCTGCTGACATGTGGCTTGCATAACTGTTTAAACTGTGCAGGCTGCATGTCAGCTGGAGGGGGGGGGGTTCCTCAATCCCACTAATTTGTGTATGACCGAGGGAATAGACATGGGGTGGGGGGGACGGCTACTGGTAGCCAACGCTTGCTTGCCCTTGCTTCAGATTCCACTGCCTCGCTCTCCCTACAGCTTCTGCACTGACAACACCCCCCCCGCCAACCCCCAGGCATTTACTTACCTTTCTCCTTGGTCCTAGGACTGCAGGATGATGGTGTTCTGACATCAGCAACATCCCTCTGAATGGCACTGTCAATCACAAGAATTCCCGGCCTCTGATTTGTCAGCAGTACTTAACAGGTGGAACTTTCACCTCCGGGGACTTGATTCTAAAGGAAGGCTGCCTGATGGCATTAGACCGGGTGGGCCAAAAGAGGCAACATGTGTCTCTCACTGGCTCTCTAGCTCAGAGGTAAAACCTCACTGCCAATGGAAGATTCCACCCATGATTTGGGACTTGGAACTTTGAATTATTTCTGAGGACGTATCTTCTTTCCAGTCACCAACCCTAACTGGTGTGAGTAAGTTAAGAAACTCTAGGGCGGCATGTGGCACAGTGGTTAGCACTGGGACTGCGGCGCTGAGGACCCGGGTTCAAATACCGGCCCTGGGTCACTGACCGAAGGAGTTTGCACATTCTCCCCATGTTTGCGTGGGTTTCACCCCCCACAACCCAAAGATGTGCAAGTTGGGTAGATAGGCCATGCTAAATTGCCCCTTAATTGGAAAAGAAAAATAATTGGCTACTCTAAATTTATAAAAATAAGAAACTCTGAGTAGAATTCTCCCATGCTTCCACTGGTGGTTGAACTGGTGGGCGGGAGGAGGATTTGGTGGGAGGTGGAAAAAGGTTTTACGCTGGCGCAAATTTCCCATGGGATTTTCCATTGGTGCGCATCAAGAAACCAGCAGGTGGCTGGCGTGAAACTGATTTGCATCCTGCTAATGCGATTCAGGTGAAGGCCTGACCAGAATCTTGCCTCCACATCCGATTCTCTGCGATGCCAGAGGGAAAACATGTCAGCCCAGAACACATCTGGAACAAGATGGCGTGCAGAAATCGTGATTTACCTGCAGAATGCTTGGGGCTGCCACCGGAATTCAGGATGGAGGCCGCCAGCTACCTTGGAACACCACAGCAGTGGATGGTGGAGAGCACATATCAGGTGGATCTTTCAGCTTCAAGGTCATTGAGGTGGTCCATCGTCTTTCTTCAATGGTGGGTCAGTGATGTTGGGTGCCTTTTACATATACAGAAGTGACGGTAGGACACGCAATCAAACCTGCCCTGCAATGAAATACGTGCCATACCCCCGGATGGATAAATTAATGAGTTTGGGGCCAGAAGACATGGTGTGGTTTCCCATTGGCCTCCACAGTGGGGAAATACTCCCCATCCCTGCCCCACCATGCAACTTAGTCCCAGATGGGAGAATTCTGTCTGCATTTGAGGAGATACTCAATGAACTAGACCATATTACTCTATGGATTTCTTGGTTGTGTAAGAGTCCTTTCTGTTTATTTCCTTTGTTCCCATTTCTTTCATTTAAAAAAAAATATTTTTGTCTGTGAACCCATAATCAGGATGTGCCTTTAAACAGAAGTATCAAAAGTGCCCTGCTTGCCAGGAGACTGTGTTCCCAGATTTTGTATTTTGGAAATGAAAGCCAGACTCTTTGGCACCGAGTCGATCTTGAGTACCAGATTTGGAGGGAGTCGGTTTGATTGGTTAACTGGCAGCCCTTGAGTTGGCTAGGGATAGTGTTCTGCCTGACAACGGTCAGTGATTGAGAGAAATTAGCAGATGTGTTTAGCTCTTGGACTGAAAGGAACTCTGTCTCTCTTTCTCCTTCATTGCTGAAGTGAAAGAACTGCTCTATTGTTCTGTAAGCAGTGGGTGCCTAGTACATCCTTTGCTGTCAAGGCGGCACGGTAGCACAGTGGTTAACACTGTTGCTTCAGAGCGCCAGGTTCCCAGGTTTGAATCTAGCTTGGGTCACAGTCTGTGCGGAGTTTGCATGTTCTCCCCATGTCTGCGTGGTCTTCCTCCAGGTGCTCCAGTTTCCTCCCACAAGTCCTGAAAGACGTGCTGTTAGGTGAAGTGGACATTCTGAATTCTCCCTCCGTGCCCGAACAGGCACCGGAGTGTGGTGACTACAATATTTTCACAGTAACTTTATTGTAGTGTTAATGCAAGCATACTTGTGACAACAATAAAGATTATTATAAAATGATGCTGAGTCTGCAGCGAAAGTAGACAATATTGGCAGAGAAAATTGTAGTTTATTGGGCTCCACCAAGGACCTTGGATATTTTAAATAAAATCTAATTTCCCCTGTGTTGTCAAGTGGGGCTAGAATTGATCATTCACTAGCCCAGGCTGTCATGACAGTTGGTCCATAAATATGCCCACAATCCTTTGAATTAAATTATGAACACAAATAATTCAGATTAATAATTATTTTAAAATGTTTTTTATTGGGTTTTGTACAAGTTATAAATGCAGGTATATATACCTTGCAAAGATAACCAGACCCGAGGGGGGGGGGGGGGGGGGGGGGGGGGGGGGGGTCTTTCCTCCCCTCTCTTCTATTCCCTCCTGTTTACAGATCATCTAACTAAGGTGGAGGGGGCACCATGCTCTTTACATTCTTTTGTGCAGTTGCTCCGCATCGGCCATTGCTCGTTTCCCCTTCGCGTTTTTCTTTGCATCCTCTTGCCGAGCTGTGGTTGCTGCCGCTGTTGTCTTCCCCAGTGCTCTTCTCCCCCCCCCCCCCCCCCCCCCCCCCCCCCCCCGTCTTGGTCCTCTTCTCTGTTCCCTTGCCCTCCCTTACCACCCCCCCCCCCCCCCCCCCCATCTTCACTGCTGCCCCCCATTCTTTCTTGCTGGGTTTTGTTACCTCGCCTTGCTCCCAGGTCCTCCCTCCCTTTCCTCTTCCTATCTTGTCCTGGCTATTTCCCCCTGGCTATCGGCTATTTATTTATTTATGTGTTGGCCACAAACAGGTCCCGGAACAGTCGGGTGAATGGCTCCCATATTTTGTGGAAGCCCTCTCCCGCCCCACGGATAGCGAATTTGATATTCTCCATTTGGAGAAATTGTGATAGGTCGGCCAGCCAGTCTGCAGCTTTAGGTGGTCCAGCTGACCAGGGATCTACGGTGGGCAATCAGGGAGGCAAAGGCAAGGGTGTCTGCCCTCCTCCCCAAGAAGAGATCTGGCTGGTCTGATACCCCGAAAACCATCACTTTCGGGCATAGCTCCACCCTCATCTCCACCACTTTGGACATTGCCTCGAAGAAGGCTGTCCAGTACCCAGCAATTCTAGGGCAAGATCAGAACATGTGGGCGTGGCCTCCTTGGCACTGTTGACATTTATCCTCCACCTCCGGGAAGAACCTGCTCATTCGGGTTCTGGTCAAGTGGGCTCTATGTACCGCTTTTAGCTGCATTAGGTTGAGCCTTGTGCATGTGGAGGTGGAGTTGACCCTGTGCAGTGCTTCGCTCCTGCGTCCCTACCCTATTTCAAACCCCAGGCCTTCTTTCCATTTCCTCCTTGTCGTGTCCAGTTCAGTGTCGGCCCTCTCTAGCAGTCGTTCGTACATGTCACTACAGTTCTAATTTGGGTGTAATCATAATGTGATATCACATACATATTATTCTGCCTTGCAAGTTGCATTCCGCGAAAGGAAGCAGTTGCTGAGTGAGACTGTAGTAGATTACATTCTTGAATTAAAGGATCTCTCTCATCGCTATGGGTATGGTCCAAGTTTAGAAATAAAGCTTAGAGACTAATTCATAAGAGGCCGAAAGAACATTGAAATCCAGGCCAGGCGTTTGAACAAAGGCAACAAGCTGCCTTGAGAGGAAGCTTGTTTTGAGGCCACGGCCAATGAAATGACAGAAAGAGAAAGAGAGTTATTTTCCTGAATCAGTAGGGGAGGTCAATCTGATTTTAGTGAGATTCAGACCACAGTAGCCAGATTCACAGGGCGGGATACTCCAATAATGGGGTTTGTCCCCACGCCGGCGTCAAAACGCGGGTGTTTCACTCTGGACTTTCCTTAAGAAAGCAGGAGGCTTGCAGGGCTCCAGAGTGCTCCTCACAGCTCTGGCTACGGATATGGAGCCCTGCATTCCGGTCGTAGGTCCGCGCATGCGCACGGCAGAGGCCTGTGGCGGCGGCCCCGTGTGACACGGCGGACTCACACCGCAGACAATGATGAACGAAGTAGGTCCCCCTGAGATTGCGCGCCCACGGATCGGTGCCTCCCGATCGCTTGCCTGGCTTTCTGTGAGGCTTCCCCTGGTAAAGGATCCCTCCGCCCCCCACCAGTGCGGCCACGGACCGAGTCCGCAGCCGCCACCGGCCGTTTCCAACAGGCAAAACGTGGTTAGAACCACGCCGTCGGGAACTCGGCCAGTTTTCCTGGGAGAATCGCCGCGGGGGCCTCTGTCAATGGCCCCCTATCCATGCGGCATAGACCGCGGGTGCGCAATTCGTGCTGATAATTGTGGGAGCAGCATCGGACCGGATTTTACCGTAACCGCCCATTCCCCCCACCCCCCCACCCACCGCGCCGATCACGATTTCGGCAAGGAGGCTTGGAGAATCCAGCCCACAGTCTCTTGAGTGAGAAATTTATATGCTACCTTGTCGTGCTAATTGCCAACCATTTAAATGCCTCTATTACTAGTAAAAGTGATGCACCTGCAGGACAGTTGTCACATCCAAAGGACATGCAGGAATAAAGTAAACAGTATGATGCACGATCAATTGCACGAAAGACTCCGATTGGTACAACTGTGGCTTTATTACAGTCAGATGCGTGGCCTCCTGCTGCAGCTGGTGAAATGGCTGATCAGGAGGAGGTCATGCATATTTATACGGCTACTTGTGGGCGGAGCTAGCCGGCAGGGGCTACCGGCGAACCTGTAGTACAGGTCCTACCTTACATCCCCTAATACAGGTGCACACAGTGGATCACCACACAGTCGTACTCCAGGTCACTATAAAGCACCAGGTCACAGTCATGCACCAGGTTGAGGCTGTGGTAAATCTACAGCCAGTCCAGGAGCCTGGAAATCCTCAAATGAGCATAAATTGAACGTGGAAACAGAGTTGATGTTTTCAAGCGGGAAGAAGTTCCTCAGGGTTGTGTCCAAGGCCTAATCATTTTCAGCTACTTCATCAATGATCTTTCCGCCATCATATGGTCAGAAGTGGGGATGTTTGCTGATGATTACACAATGTTCAGCACCATTCACGACTCCTCAGATATGGAGCAGTCCATGGACAAATGCAACAAGACCTGGACAATATCCTGGCTTGGGGTGGTAAGTGGCAAGTTACATTCTACATCACACAAGTGCCAGGCAATGACCACCTTCAACAGGAGAGAATCTAACCACCATCCCTTGGTATTCAATGCCATTACCATCGCTGAATCCCCCATTATAAACATCAATGTGGTTACCAATGTGGTGAATGTATTGCTGTAACAATTCACCATGTGCTTATCAGTATTACGCTGTTGCCCATGTGGGCTCCACTTATGGACCATTGTATGGTATTACCTATAATGTAGCATGCTGGGGCCTGTGTGGGCTCCGGCCCTGGCTCCACCCCTTGAGGGGAGGTATAAAGAGCAGTCACCCTGTAGGCGGCTCCCACTAACAGATCAGTCGCAGGCAGGCACTGTTCTAGTTGATTAAAGCCACAGTTTACATCTACTCCAGGTTTCGTGTGAATTGACGGTCGCATCAACCATTGACCAGAAACTGGATTGGACTAGCCATATAAATACTGTGGCTACAAGAGCAGATCAGAGGCTAGGAGTCCTGTGGTGTGTAACTCCCCAAAGCCTGTCCACCAGCCATAAGGCACAAGTCAGGACTGTGATATGATACTCTCCACTTGCCTGGATGAGTGCTGCTCCACCCACACTCAAGAAGCTCGACACCATCCCGGACAAAGCAGCCCACTTGATTGGCTGCTCTCTTCCACCGCTGCACAATGGCAGCCATGTGTACCATTTACAAGTTGCAGTGCAGAAACTCACCAAGGCTCCTTAGGCAGCACCTTCCAAACCCATGACCTCTATCATCTAGAAGGGCAAGGGCAGCAGGTATGTAGGAAATGAATGAAAATCGCTTATTGTCACGCGTAGGCTTCAATGAAGTTACTGTGAAAAGCCCCTAGTCGCCACATTCAGCGCCTGTTCGGGGAGGCTGGTACGGGAATCGAAACATGCTGCTGGCCTGCCTCGGCCTGCTTTAAAAGCCAGTGATTTAGCCCAGTGGGGAACCCTGCCACCTGGAATTTCCACTCCAGGCCACTCACCATCCTGACTTGGGAATATATCTTCCTTCACTGTCGCGGGGTCAAAATCCGAGAATTCCCTTCCTAACAAAACTGGGTGTTCGTACATCATAGGGACTGCAGGGGCTCAAGACCACTCACCGCCACCTTCTCGAGGGCAATGAGGGGTGGGCAATAAATGTTGGTCTTGTCAGCAGGGCACATACAGGAAGTTAGTTTAAGGAAAGATCCAGGGTTGTACTCGGTCAGAGAGCAAGAACAACGTGTTAGGATTACGGCCAAGTCCCCAATTCTTTTAGAATACCGAATGAGAACCTGCTGGTGGCCAATGGTAAGCCACATCTGCCCCGGAAAATCTGCTGCAGGGGGCCCAGAAAATCCCAGCCAGAGAAAGAACATATTGCAAGGTTGAACGCCTCGGTTGACTTCAGGAATAGGCATCAAAGATAATAGCCGGGATTCACCAATATCGCAGCCAAGTGTTGACGCCGGCGTCAAAACCGGCGTGAGCGACACCGGCGTTAACGGACCTCCGGGCCCAGTAATTCTCCTCGTCTTCGGGGGCTAGAATGGCGCCAGAGTGTTGTGCACTGCTCCAACGCCGAAAGCTAGCCCTACACGGCCGGTGTATGTCCCGCGTTCTCCCTGAGTCTGCGTGGGTTTCATCCGAATGCTCCGGTTTCCTTCCACAGTCCAAAGATGTGCAGGTTAGGTGGACTGGCCATGCTAAATTGCCCTTAGTGTCCAAAAAGGTTGGGTGGGGTTACTGGGTTGAGGTGGGGTGGTCTTTCCAAGGGCCGGTGCAGACTCAATGGGCAGAATGGCCTCCTTCTGCACTGTAAGTTCTATGTTTCTATGAAATGATCTATATTATTCAAAGTTCATCCCCGACTGAGCGATTACATTTGGTCCACTATTTCTACTGCTCAAAGTTCAAATAGATACGAACATATGAACAAGGAACAACTGTAGCATTCGACCCTCTGAGCCTGCTCTGCCATTTAATAAGATCATGGCTGATCTGATTGTAACCAAAAATCTGAATCCTGCCTACTCCTGATAATCTTTCACCTCTTTACTGGCCAAGAACCTATCCACTCTGCCTGAAAAATATTTTAAGACTCTGCTTCCACCGCTGTTTGATGAAGAGTGTTCCAAAGAAACACGGCCCTCTGCGAGAAATAATTTTGCCTTCTCTCTGTTTATAATGGCCGGACCCTTATTTTTAAACAGTAACCCCTCGACCTAGATTTTCTCACAAGAAGAAACATCCTCCCCACATCCGCCCTGTCAAGAACCCTTGGGATCTTATATCAATCCAGTCTCCACTTACTCTTCTAAACTCCAGAGGTACAAGCCTAACCTGTCCAACCTTGCCTCATAAGACAACCCTCTGATTCCAGCATTTGTCTGGTAAACCTTCTCGGAACTTCTCCAAATGCATTTACATCCTTCATTTAATAATACTATATCCACAGTACTGCAGATGTGTAAACGGTCTGTAGAGTGTCAGAAAGCATTTGAAGTGAAGAACAGTTTTGATCGACTATGATCCCAAGAAACAATTGGTTTTAGCATGAAATGCCTCACCACATTATGGAAGGTAGTGTGGAGAAGCATGTAGCATATCCTTCATGTATTTTAACAAAATCAGAGCAAAATAACTCACCAGTTAGGGGGCACGGTGGCGCAATGATTAGCACTGCTGCCTCATGGCGCCGAGGACCCGGGTTGTACCCCGGCCCCGGGTCACTGTCCGTGTGGAGTTTACTCATTCTCCCCGTGTCTGCATGGGTCTCACACCCCTAACCCAAAGATGTGCAGGGTAGCTGGATTGGCCGCAATAAATTGCCCCTTTATTGGAAACTGAAAAATTGGGTACTCTAAAAAATTTTTTTTTAAACTCACCAGCTGAGAAAGAGGCATTATCAATCATAAATGGTGCTGCTAAGTTCTACAATACTTGTACAGTAAGCCGCTCACTTTGTTAATGAGCACCAAGTCTGTATGATCATAATTTAGTTCTAAGAAGGAAGTACCACCTCTCGTGGCAACATGGCTTCAGAGATGGGCATTTATTGTGATGGCCGATCAGTGTGCGATTCAATGCCATATGTGAGCCGATCATACAAATGCAGATATTACTTCAAGATTTCTGATGAATCCAATTCATTTTTAGCTGCTGCATTACCAGTGAATCACGACATACACAAGTGACAGGCTAGTGTCTCCCAGAGAAATTAGTCCAGAAACTCATAAGGATGTGATGCTTAGTAAAGTGCTCAATTATGTCATGAATACCTGGCCTGAAGAGTGTGATGATGAGAAATTGCAGGGATATTTGCAGACAGAAATTAACTGAATATAGATCCAGCCTGTCTCCAATGTGGTTTAAAAGTCTTTATTCCACCATGGTTTAGAGAGAGATTGTTAGAGGAACTCCATCAAGTGCACACAGACATAGTCCTTATGAAAGCAGTACAAAGTAGCTATTTTTGGTATGCAAAGGTAAATAAATGAATTGAAGAATTAGCAAAGAATCGTGAGGTGTGTCTCCCGAATGGCAAATGATGCACCCAGAGCTCCTTTCATTCTGTGGTCAAACACAAGAAAACTGTAGGAAAGAGAACAAGTTGAAGGAAAAGAGAATCTTGTTTTGGTCGATAGCTATAAAGTGGACAAATGTTGAATGATTTGCAGAAGTGTTGGTGTCAAATCATGGTTTCAGTTAACATCAGGAGAGCTTGAAACATTTCGGAGTAAGAATGGAGTCAAACAGCCCATCCACCACCCAGCATCAAACGGTGCTGCAGAAAGGTTAGCACTGTTGCTTCACAGTTCCAAGGTCCCAGGTTCGATTCCCAACTTGGGTCACTGTCTGCGCGGAGTCTGCACATTCTCCCTGTGTCTCCGTAGGTTTCCTCCGGGTGCTCCTATTTCCTCCCATAGTCCAAACATGTGCAGGTTAGGTGGGTTGGCCAAGCTAAATTGCCCTTAGGTTAGGTGGGGTTACTGGGTTACGGGGATAGGGTGGAGGTGTGGGCTTAAGTAGGGTACTCTTTCCAAGAGCCGGTGCAGACACGATGGGCCGAATGGCCTCCTTCTGCACTGTAAATTCTATGACTATGATTCTGTGAAAGAAGTGTACAGATTGTGGAGCAGTATGTCCTCGATAACAAGCTAGTCAGTAATTTCCATGTTCCCCTTTGATACAGGTTAGACAATTTTCTGTTCTTATTGAATAACCCCACACTGACCTGTTCTCTGTAGTGCTGCCAATGTCCCCTGCATCCCACAGAGGGCTGACTAGCTTTCTGAACTAACCATGTGCTCCATGCAGCCTCCCCTTGTTTAAGGCACAGACCAAGTAAAAGAGAAGCGGCAGCGATGACTTCTGGGTCATTATTTTTGAACACACAAGGTCAAAGAGGTTGTCGCACCACGCTGTGGTAAGGTTTTTCTGCTTTAGCGAAGTCATCCAAGTTGAAGCGTTGACAAAGAGTCACCCAGACTCAAAACATTAGCTCCCTTCTCTCACCATAGATGCTGTCAGACCTGCTGAGATTGTCCAGTATTTTCTGTTTTTGTTTCAGGTTCCAGCATCCGCAGTAATTTTATCCATGATGAAATTGTCATAAATGGAGAGAGGCCAGGAGAGAGAGGCCATGAAGGAATTTTCACCACGGAAGCAGGAAACAGGAGCAATACAATCATAGAGTCATTATGACTATTCAGCCCATCGAGTCCATACCTGGTTTATTTTTGGGTCAAAAATCCAGTTTTGATGGGCAACTGATTAAAGTTAAGTTTTTCCACAGTGGTGAGTGCTTAATTGATAAGGTGGGTTCCCTGCCCAATTTAGAGCCAGTGGGAATGGAAGCAGAGGTGGGCCAGATGAACTTTGGAACTGATTTAGACTTCCCATGGCAATCATCACTGAGGCTGCTGGCAGTCCTAATGGAGAAATCTGTGGTTTGTGCCATGGTCTTCCATAGCACCAGCAGGAAGTGAGATGTCACAGGAGAGCTGGAGGCCAGGCACTAGGAGCCGGACTGCTCTCAGTACATCGATGCTGACCTGGATCTAATGTTGGGAATAAAAAGGCTAAAAAGGTTCTCACTTCCTGGAGGGTGGTGGGCGGTGGTCACCTCACCCTGCAGCAGGGGCACCCACCTCTTTGTTATATCTCTAATTCCTCCTCTTTTCTCACCTCCTGCTCCTTCCCCGATGAATTGTCTCCTTCCTGGTCCTCACTCTGCTTCAGGTCCACACTGCTATATAGGACCAAGTTAGAGAGAACATCGGAGGCCTCCACTGTGATTGAGACCCTTCCAGAAGGGTTTTAGAGGGAACCGCCCAACTGAGCCAGGCATTGGATTGCATCTTCAGAACCCAATGGCCTTCTCAATGTTGTTCTAGTGAGTAGGTGGCATTGGCTGTGTCTTTCTGGGTTCCCTGAGAGGGGAGAATTGCCATGCCGTCAAGAGATATTCCTTGTCCCCAAGGATCCATTCACACACGGGTTAGACAGAAGATCGGAGAAAATGTTGATTGGCAGAGGATGAAGGAGAAACCTGAGCACACAGTTGTCTTAGTAGCTTTGCCTCTCTGCAATGGAGGGGAGGACACCTAATTCAATGCCTGAGGTCTGTATTTTCTCTCATCCTAACACCTGGACAGTGCCAAGCACACTTCCTTACCAAATTCCAAATACCCATTTGCTGCATTGACCTTATTAGCTGTTGCAGGATGCGGCAGTTTGTAGGTCTCACAAAAAAACTAGTTTTGAATAGTTTAAAATTTTAGTTAATAAGAGTTTATTAACCACTCAAAATATGCACTAAAGGTCCAATCCAGGAACTGTCTCCATGCTTTACTCTACACAGGCCTCTGTCCAGTCTAAGGCTGCTCCCAAGACTCAGGTCATGTGTTCCTTTACATCACAGTGTGGGTGGTATTGTATTGAACCCCACATCACCTTCTGCTGTTGTGACATGGACCGAGACATCATGGCCGATGACATTCTTTAGGCCTTTCAAAATGTCCAACATCGTGCGTTGAAAGATTTCCAATGAAGAGATATTCTGAACAGTAAATGGTTGAAGCAGAATCTGCCAAAGGGAGTGATATATATGGTAAACAATTTGAAATTTCTGTCAGTGCAAATTGACAAAAGTTTTATTAGCATTAAGTTTTGAAAACACTGTACTTTTAGAGTTTGGCCAAGCTGTCATCCACCAAGGACATCAGGTAGAGTTCCCTCTCCATGGACTTATTGAGCTGTGTCAAATTAATGCAGATAGGGATGGACCTATTCTGTTTTGGACCGGGTCCAACCTGGAACACCACTGGGTTGGCTGGGAGAGAGATGACACCCACTTTGATCATCTTGTCCAGTTGTTGCTGCACTTGCTTAATGAGTGGATGGAATATTTTCCATCGTGTGAACAGGCACATGGGCTTATCATACCTCCTCACTGTTTTCCTGTATGTGGTCCTCAGTATCCCCAATGTGATAAAGAGTTTAGGGTATTCATTTGTAAATTTTGAACCAGGTTCTTGCTGGATGCCCTTGTCAATTTTCTGGACGAGGTTGAGGTCGGAACAGGCATTTCAGCTGAAAGGGGAGCCTTCTTGGTTGTGGACGGTGAACAAGGTCTCTTGTATTTTTGTCTTTGTACCTGAGTGTCACCTGCAGATCGCCTTTCACCAGGGGTTTGATGCTACCAGCTTCATACAGCTGAGCTGTGGGTGGAATCAGCAATTGAGTCACCAGCCATGGTTCCTTGTCCAAGAGGATCGTAACACTGGCTCCCACATCTAACTTAATTTGTGAGATGATCAGATAACCATTAACCGAGGTGCCTCTGTTCACAAATGAAAATCCATGATCTTTGACCTCACCCATGAAGCATCATTGTGTCTCCGCTTGGTGTGGTACCTTGGCCTCCTGAATTATCTTGGGATCCTCTGTGTGTTTGGTTGTTTTAGCAATGTCTAACTTTCAAAAGCATCATCTGTGGTTGCAATTAAAACATTATGCTGAGACTGCCGGACATTAATCATGCCTGTGGTGTCACTTGGCTTCACAGTGCTGGCATGGTCACGCATCCTCTACTGGTTGGTAAGTGTATTCCTTCCCTTGGCATGGAGGGTCCCTGTTTCTCTCCTGTTTTCCTTGCTGCACAGTGAAGGTTGCTCTGTACCGTGGCTTTCTTTCGTCCCTTAAGATGGATCTGTGCTGTAAACAGATTTTGATTTCCTGTCAATTTGAATGGGCTTTTCAATGGTCAAATCTTCCTTAGCTTAAAGTATGTCTGACAGTGCACCATCTGACACCCCAACAACAATTGTGTTGCTGATTAACTCTGATTTCAGGCCACCATCGCCATGGTTACAGCCATTCTGTACAGCTTGTTAATGAAGTAGTCAACAAGCTCTCCTGACTGTTGGACCCGTTTGTTAAACTTTGTTCTTTCAAGGGTCCTGTTACTGCTCAGACAGCAGTTTCAAGTGTTTTCAAAACCTTGTCAAATTTTATTGAGGGTTCATTGATTCCTTGGCTAGCTATTACATCTTCAACTATTGGGTCTACAAAGTAAAGCAGCGTGTTAACCTGTTCAGCTTATGTCATTTGTCTCGACTTGAAGCAATCATGTATCTAAGGAATCCAAAGCATCAATTTTTTTTCGACTAGCTTTGGTTAAGTTAAAAGTGGTCTGGTAAGGTAGACTTTTGATCCATAGTTGTTTAAAATTAAAAGTGTGTACAGTTTTAAATGCTGTAAGAAAATCCAAGATGGCATTGCAGTAAGCTTCTTCTGAATGAGGTTTCCCATACTTGCTGGTTTTGGCAGGCTCACATTGCTATAGCAGTCATGATTTCTGTATTTTAAATATTTAACAGTGACTACCTGGATCAACATTTCTGAATCTTCCCCGACGTATCAAAATATTTTTTGGTCCTGAAACCACTGTTTCCTGGCATTTCCTCGGTCTTTTAACTGTCGATGATTTATTATTTATTTATTGATCGGAGCGTGTTTGGCTGCCAGATGTTCAGGCGTTGACTCGGTGTTGACCTGTTCACAGTGCATTTTAAAGTGACAATTCTGACTGTTGTTGAATTAAAAGCTTTTTAAAACATGTTCCGGCTAAGAGTTAACTCTAATGTCCATGGGCAACCGTGACTGGCTCCTCACTCTAAATTTAACACCCTTCAGATATGGAACAAAAGCCTCCTGAAACTTGTGTGTCCCTTCAAAATTCCACTTTCTCATGGCAACCCTCCCCCCAAAAAAATTCCTAACAAACTTTTAAATATTTTCATTGTCCTCAATAGAAAGCAGAGCGGGGATCACTATCTTGTTCTACCCCCATCCAAGTTAACAGTCCAGGTGCTGGGAATGCAATCCTAAAAGTGACATGCTGGCCAATATTGGTTTTCAACAATCCACTCCCATTCCCCATCTCTGTTCCCAAGCATTGATGGGCCCAAATATTCATCTTCATGGCCCAAATTTTACACTTTCCAAGAGTGGAATGGCAGGTGGGGGAGGGGGCATAAAATTGTGCATCATGCTAGTGAAGGTATTCCCACTGCCTACTCTTCCTCACCCACTCGGCTGCAATTTCACCAGCATAGGGGAATGTGGGGGAGGCATCAGGCGTCCTCCTTATCTGTGGACCAACTGAGGTCCTTCAGTGGCCAAGTAATACGCCAATGTCAGGGACTGTAAGGCAAGTAGTGACATTCATGCCAGTAGGAAAACTGGTTTGAGGCTTCTGGTCAGTGCGAAGGAGGTGGTACAACTCTATGAAAACCTCCTTTGTGATTCATAACTCGCTGAGGCCCTGCTGTTGGCTCAATGTTATGTAGCAGTTATGCTCCCTGCACACCGTTTGTGGGCATGAAATTCTATCGAAAGCCTTCCTTCTTCCTGCTCATAGAGCTTTCTCTCTCTGCCTCATCCTTCCCATGTCCTGCTCATGTTACAGAGCAAATGGAGCTGCAACAACAACTGTTCAAGGGATAGGTCTTTCCTACTTTCCTGTCAGCAAAAACCTGAAAATTGCGCCACCAACTAACCAGCTTCAACAAATGTTTTTTTTTTAAAGTAATTTTTATTCAAATTTTCAACAAATTTTAACCAACACAACAAAGAGAAACAGTAACCCCCCCAATACAAAAGCAATAAATTAACAAAAATAACCAACATATGGAGCCATGAAACCACACCCCCATCCCCCATAACAAACAAGTAACCCCCCCCCCCCCCGTGTTCCTGCTGAAGTTGACCACCCTCTAATGCTCCGCCAGGAAGTCGAGAAATGGCTGCCACTGCCGGAAGAACCCTTGCACCGACCCCTTTAGGGCAAACTTGACCCTCTCCAGTTTGATGAACCCAGCCATGTCGTTGATCCAGGATTCCGCGCTCGGGGGTTTCGCATCCTTCCACTGTAAAAGAATCCTGCGCCGGGCTACCAGGGACACAAAGGCCAGGATCCCGGCCTCTTTCACCTCTTGTACTCCCGGCTTCGATGCTACCCCGAAAATTGCGAACCCCCAGCCTGGCTCCACCCTGGAGCCAACCACCCCTGACAGGGTCCGCACAACACCCCTCCAACGCAGGACACACCCAGAACATGTGGGTGTGGTTTGCTGGGCTCCCCGAACACCTGCCGCACCTGTCTTCTCCCCCAAAGAACCGGCTCAGCCTGGTCCCCGTCATATGCACCCTATGCAGCACCTTTAATTGGATTAAACTAAGCCGTGCGCAAGAGGAGGAGGAATTCACCCTCCCCAGGGCATCCGCCCACGTCCCCTCCCCCTCCTGCATCAGTTGGTAGATTGCCGAGATCCTCCCCTCGCCAACCCACGTCCCCGAAAGCACCCTGCCCTGAACCCCCCTTGGCGGCAACAGTGGAAACTCCGCCACCTGCCGCCTAACAAATGCCCTAATCTGCATATACCTGAAGGTATTCCCTGGGGGGGAGACCCCACCTCCCCTCCAACTCCTCTAAGGTCGCAAACTTCCCATCGAGAAAGAGGACCCCGAGCCGCCTGATACCCGCCCTGTGCCAGCTCAAAAACCCTACGTCCATCCTCCCTGGTACAAACCGGTGGTTCCCCCGTATCGGGGAGAAAACTGAAGCCTTCACCTCCCCCCTATGCCGCCTCCACTGCCCCCAGATTTTGAGGGTAGCCACCACTACCGGACTCGTAGAATACCTTGCTGGGGGGAGCGGCAACGGCGCCGTCACCAGCGCCTCTAGGCTCGTGCCCACACAGGACGCCGCCTCCAACCTCTTCCATGCTGCCCCCTCCCCCTCCATCACCCACCTACGTATCATTGCCACATTCGCAGCCCAGTAGTACCCACACAGGTTGGGCAACGCCAACCCGCCCACTTCCCTCCCCCGCTCCAAGAATACCCTCCTCATCCTTGGGGTCTTCTGCACCCACACAAACCCCGTGATACTCCTACTGACCCTCCTAAAAAAAAAGCCTTTGGGATCATGATGGGTAGACACTGGAAGAGAAACAGAGACCTCGGGAGCACCATCATTTTAACCAACTGGACCCTGCCCGCTAGGGAGAGTGGCAACACATCCCATCTCCTGAACTCCTCCTCCATCTGCTCCACCAGCTTTGTAAAGTTTAGCCTATGCAGGGCCCCCCAGCTCCTGGCTATCTGGACCCCCAGGTTTCTGAAGCTCCTCTCTGCCCTTTTCAGCGGAAGCTCCCCTATCTCTCTCTCCTGGTCCCCCATATGCACCACGAACAGCTCACTCTTCCCCACATTGAGCTTATACCCCAGAGAAGTCCCCGAACTCCCCAAGAATCCTCATTACCTCCGGCATCCCCCCCGCCGGATCTGCAACATACAACAATAAATCGTCCGCGTACAACGACAGCCGATGCTCCTCTCTCCCCCCCCCCCTGCACTATCCCCCTCCAGTTCCTCGATTCCCTCAGCGCCATGGCCAGGGGTTCGATCGCCAACACAAACAGCAGGGGAGACAGGGGGCACCCCTGCCTCGTCCCCCGGTACAACCAAAAGTTCTCCGACCTCCTCCCCTTCGTCACCACACTCGCCACCGGGGCATCATACAATAACCTCACCCACCTAATAAATCCCTCACCAAACCTGAACCTCCTCAAAACCTCCCAAAGGTATCTCCACTCCACCCTGTCAAAGGCCTTTTCTGCATCCATCGACGCCACTATCTCCGCCTCCCCGTCCACCGCCGGCATTATTATGACATTGAAAAGCCGCCGCACATTAACGTTCAACTGCCTCCCCTTCACAAAACCCGTTTGATCCGCGTGAATAACCTGCGGCACCACATCCTCCACCCTCCTGGCCAATATCTTGGCCAGCAGTTTCGCGTCCACATTGAAATCGAAATCGGCCTGTAAGACCCACACTGAAGGGGGTCCTTATCCCGCTTCAGAATCAATGAAATTAACACCCTGGACATCGTCGGGGGCAAAGCCCCCCCTTCCCTTGCCTCATTCAAGGTCCTCACTAGCAGCGGGCCCAGCAGGTCTGAAAACTTCTTATAAAATTCCACCGGGAACCCATCGGGCCCCGGTGCCTTCCCTGACTGCATACTCCCCATCGCATTGACCAGCTCCTCCAGCTCAACTGGCGCCCCCAGACCCTCCACCTGCTCCTCCCCTACTCTCCGGAACTCTAGCTTGTCCAAAATGTGGTCCATTTCCCACTCCTCCCCAGGGGGCACTGACCGGTATAACTCCTCATAGAAGGTCCTAAACACTCCGTTAATGCCCCTTGCACTCCACACCAGACTCCCTCCTCCATCCCTAACTCCCTTGCCGCTTCCTGCTTCCGGAGCTGGTGGGCCAGCATCCGACTCTCCTTCTCCCTGTATTCGTAAACCACCCCTTGCGCCTTCCTCCACTGCTCCTCCGCTTTCCTGGTGGTCAATAAATCAAACTCAGCTTGGAGACTACGACGCTTCCTCAATAGCCCTTCTTCCGGGACCTCCGCGTACCTCCTGTCCACCCTCACCATTTCTTCCACCAACCTCTCCCTCTCCCTTTTCTCCCCCGTCTCCCTATGTGCCCTAATGGAAATCAGCTCCCCCCTAACCACCACCCTCAGCGCCTCCCAGACCACCCCCACCTGCACCTCCCCATTATCATTAGTTTCTAAATACCCCTCGTTGCACCTCCGGACCCGCCCGCATACCTCCTCGTCCGACAGCAGCCCCACCTCTAACCTCCACAGTGGGCGTTGGTCCCTCCCCTCCCCCAGCTCTAGGTCCACCCAATGCGGGGCGTGATCCGAGGTGGCTATCGCCGAATACTCCGCCCCTACCACCCTCGGAATCAATGCCCTGCTAAAGACAAAAAAGTCAATCTGGGAGTAAGCCATATGGACATGGGAGAAGAATGAGAATTCCCTACCCCTCGGCCTCATAAACTTCCAAGGATCCACCCCTCCCATCTGGTCCATGAACCCCCTCAGCACTGTGGCCGCCGCCGGTCTCTTACCCGTCCTGGACCTGGAGCGATCTAGTGCTGGGTCCAGCACTGTATTGAAATCGCCTCCCATTATCAAGTCTCAAGGTCTGGAATCCGGCCCAGCATACACCGCATAAAGCCTGCATTGTCCCAATTTGGGGCGTACGCATTAACCAGCACCACCCACTCCCCTGGAGCCTACCACTCACCATCACATATCTGCCAGAACTAACCGCCACCACACTCGACACAACAAACAACATACTCTTCCCCACCAAAATCGCCACCCCCCAGTTCTTCGCATCCAACCCCGAATGGAACACTTGCCCAACCCACCCCTTTCTCAACCTTATCTGATCCGTCTCCTGGAGCATAGCCACATCCGCCCCCAGCCCCTTCAAATGCGCAACCACCCGGGCCCGCTTGTCCGGCCCATTCAGCCTCCTTACATTCCATGTGACCAGCCGAATCAGGGGGCTATTCACCCCCCCCCCCCCCCCCCCCCCCCCCCCCTCCGGTCAGCCATAACTCTTCCTCGGCCAACACATGCCCGCAGTCCCCACACGGCCCGTTCCCCACAGTGGTAGATCCTCATCCCGACCCCCCCCTAGCACCACCAGTTCCCCTTCAGCCCTTCCAGCAGCAACCCGGTACCCCCCCTTACTCTCCCCCCCCCCACCCCTGACACCCTCCTCCCCTCCCCCCCCTAGCTAGGGCCCCCCTAGCTGCGTTGCCCCCCTCATTGTACCTCCGTAAGTCAACAGACTCCTGCTGACCCTGGCTGCACCCGCCACCCCAACGACCCCCCCCCCCCCCCCCCCGGTGTGACCCAACCACCATTCCCCCCGACCGGCACAGTCCCCCCCCCCCATTCCGACTCCAGCGTGGGAAAAAACCCGCGCCTCCAGCTTAAACCCCGCCCCTCGACCCAAAACGCGGGAAGAGAAGGCTCGCGCCACAACGGGCCTACAAAACATCCCACAAGAAAGAAAAAACAAAAACCAACAGAAAAGAGCAAGGGAGAACAGAGCCTTCGAACACTATACATCAGTCCCCAACCCCCCCTCAATCCGAGTCCAGCTTCTCTGGCTGGACAAAGGCCCAGGCCTCTTCCGGGGAGTCAAAGTAGTACTGGCGGTCTTTATAAGTGACCCAAAGGCGCACCGGCTGTAACACGCCAAACTTCACCCCTCTCTTGTGCAGCACTGCCTTCGACCGGTTATAACCAGCCCTCTTTTTCGCCACCTCCGCACTCCAGTCCTGGTAAATTCGGACTTGCGCATTCTCCCACCTGCTGCTCCTCTCCTTCTTAGCCCAGCTCAGCACACATTCTCGGTCAACGAAGCGGTGAAACCGCACCAGCCCCACCCTTGGCGGCTCGTTCGGCTTGGGCCTTCACACCAACACTTGATGGGCCCCCTCCAGCTCCAAGGGCCCTTGGAAGGACCCCACTCCCATTAGCGAGTTCAGCATTGTGACCACGTAGGCCCCCAAGTCCGATCCCTCCAGCCCCTCCGGGAGGCCCAGGATCCGCAAATTCTTCCGCCGCGAGCGGTTTTCCAATTCCTCCAGCCTTGCCTGCCATTTCTTGTGGAGCGCCTCGTGCGACTCCACCTTCACTGCCAGGCCTAGGATTTCGTCCTCATTCTCCGAGGCCTTTTGCCGGACCTCGCGGATCTCTGCCCCCTGGGCGGTCTGAGTCACTGTGAGCTTGTCAAGCGAGGCCTTTAGCGGTTCCAGCAGCTCAGCTTTCAGCTCTCTGAAGCAGCGATACAGCAGCTCCTGCTGCTCCTGCGCCCACTGCCGCCATGCTGCGATACCCCGCCCCCCGCCATCTTTATCTTCCTCCCTCGCACCTTTCTCTGCTCCAAAGCTGATTTTTTGACCGCCCCGCTCCTGGTCCAGTCCATCCACCGGAAGAGAGGCGCAGTTGATGTCTTCCCACACCGGGAAAAGTCCGACCAGCACCGTTACGGGCCCTTAAAAGGACCCAAAAGTCTGAAAAAAGCGGGAGCCTCCGAACGTGCGGCTTAGCTCCGCATCACCACAACTGGAAGTCCAGCTTCAACAAATGTTGCCTGAGTAAAAGTGAGGTAAGGTTTCCCAGCTGCGACTAGTTGAGGGATTCTTTAAATATGTCCAGAACAGCACCAACTTTGCTTACACTTTTGTTAAGGAGTGATTAACAAAGATGCTACCTGCACATGTGATGATCAAATATCCTGGTGTTGCATCAGCCTGTTTTGGGTCACTTATGTCATGTTAGTGTCCATTTAAGGCCATTGGTACAGGCAGCGGACACAGCTGCATGAACCACTCTACCAATGGGGATATACAGGAAGTGGCCAGAGGCACTCTATACTCACGGAAGTCTCCGTTAGGCCTCCATGAGCTCCAAATAGTCCCACATGCAAGAACAGCAGAAACTTGCACGCAAGCCTTACAAGCCCGAATTAATGAGTAAACATTCTGTTCTGTCTGTTTCGGGCAGGTTGTTCTCTCCCTGCAGATCCTGCCATCAGATGGTAGATATCATAAAATCTTGCCTGCAATTTGAAATTTACATTCTATCAAGGCACACAAGTACATAAGGAAATGAAAAACAATTATTGAATTAGCCCTGCTTTGTGTGAAGATTTTGGGGGGAGAAAGTGACAATTATTGAAAGGGCATCTTTCTTTCTTACAGATAAACTGCCAGTGTAAACTACCCCTATTAATAAAATAATATTTAACTATTCATGCAGAACAAAGTACACATATAGGTGTTCAATGCCCTTTGTACCTTACTAAACCACTGAAAAGTGAACTCATCGTTGCATGCCCTTTAGCATTTGATCTGATTTAATATATTTCACTTCAGACTATCATGTCCAACTCTTCATTTAATCAGGCACCTCAGAGACATACTGTTATCCTGCTAGTATTCCTTGCACATCATTTTCCCAAGTTGGCAAATTACGTAAAATAATTTTGAATGCACCGAATTACTGTATATTTCTGATGTTGTGAATGTTTGTGCTTTTTTTTATTGTTTTATCAAACTGAATGTATGCCCAATAAGAATCATCAGCATAAAAGAAAAGCAACCTATTAAGTAGCATATTTTCGCAGTTGACAAGTTTATAAGAAATCCATCAACAGGAAAGACTGATCAACAGTTCTGCAACCGGACCGTGGAGACCCTAGCATGATTGGGCAGCACGTTAGCATGGTGGTTAGCATAAATGCTTCACAGCTCCAGGGTCCCAGGTTCGATTCCCGGCTGGGTCACTGTCTGTGTGGAGTCTGCACGTCCTCCCCGTGTGTGCGTGGGTTTCCTCCGGGTGCTCCGGTTTCCTCCCACAGTCCAAAGATGTGCGGGTGAGGTGGATTGGCCATGCTAAATTGCCCATAGTGTCCTAAAAAGTAAGGTTAAGTGGTGGGGGTGGGGGTTGTTGGGTTACGGGTATAGGGTGGATACGTGGGTTTGAGTAGGGTGATCATTGCTCGGCACAACATCGAGGGCCGAAGGGCCTGTTCTGTGCTGTACTGTTCTATGTTCTATGATGGTTTCAATAGATTTAGAAAATGCTAATTTATCTGCAAGTCTTGTTCATGCTGAAAAAGTACTGCATCTAAAAATGGTCACATCTTGCAGTTTAAAATAATATTCCAAAATTATGTTCCATTTTACAATCATGCAACTCTGAATAGACTCAATGTGACATATGTTATAGCTGTTTAACAATTGTAAATGTACAGCCATAAGTGTTACTTGCTTGCCACTCATTGATTAATGGCATTGGAATCTATGTATTGATATAAAAGATGATCAACCATAGGGTAGACTGGAACAGTAACTAAATATTAACAATTATCAAGTGCCTTTAATGTAGCAAATGCTCCATGATGCTTCACAGAATAAAAATTGGCATTGGACACAAATGGAATATTTAAGAAAAGAAGTTTCAAGAGGACCTTGGAAAGCAAAAAAAAAGAGGAAAGGGAAAATTTTGAGATTGAATTTTCAACTGAGAACTGAGTGGTACATAATCGGGTAATGCTGGAGAGTTGATAGAGGTTAGATGGGACAAAGCCTGAGATGGATTTGTATGTGAAGATACAAATTTGAAACTCGATATTTTGGGCGATAGGTAGGTTGATGAAGGTTACTTTACACAGACGTCTGCAGAACAACACAATATTGCCGAAAAATATTTTAAAAATAACATCCATCCTTGCAGGCTCTCGGGGACAAACTGCTCTCATTCCATAGCCCCTGATTCGACTTCCTTTCCTGGATGCTTGCTCAGGCTGAGCCAGATGGTTTGCTTTCCGAGGCTTGTGACTCTAGCTGAATTTCAAACCCAATGCCCATAAATGTTGGGACAAGGTGTGAAGTCCGAATCAGCCATCCAATCAAACCAGGAAAATCTTGGGCTTCAGAAAGCAATCTTGTTTCTGACATTTCTTGGATTTCCATAGCAGGATGGAAGTGAGTTTAAAAGGTTGTATGGTATGCCTTTACTGAAGTGGCAGCATATTTGGCATGGGTAATATCACTGGATTTTTATAATGTTATGGTCCAGGACTTGGAGAACCCCAAAGTGTATCATGGTGTCCACCTGACCCACAACCTTTGATAGATTGTGGTATGGGGAGCACACGGCCCACTCTACAGGTATGGTACAGCAGAAATGGAAAAGTATTTTTTAAAGCAAAACAATGTTTATTCTATGAACTCAAGTTAACCTTTTTAAAACATACAGTGAACATCTTAGCAACCATTAATTTACATACAGCCCCCAAAGAATACAACACTAAGTAATCCTTGAGCTTTCCTTTTAACATCCATAAGACTTAAAACAAAAACTTTAACAGAAGCACCTCAGGTTTAACTTCACTATTGAGAACAGTTACCACGTTGAAATGAGCAAATGGACATTCATCAGCTTGTAGAGATTAACACACGTCCTGTGGTGATTGCAGCTTCTCCAAACCTTTAAATGAAACCAAACCCACCTTGTAGCAAAAAGCCCAAAGCGAAAGTAAAAAGCTGACAGCCCAGCTCCACCCACTCTCTGACATCACTGCAGTAATAAACACCCATTTCTTAAAGGTACTCTCACTATAGATATTTATATACACACCCATTTATAAGCACCCATTTCTTAAAGATACTGTCACATGACACCTCCCCCAAGCAAAAAAAATAAACCATCAACTTCAAGATGGTTTTATTTTTCACCTCTTCACTATCCTTGAAGAAATACACACAGTAAATATACTTTTTTGTTTCAAAAAACCAACGCATGCACACAGGAATAATAATATAGTCCATTTCTTTTTCTTCTTCCTCCAACTGGAATCCTTCTCGATTGATAGTCTCTTTGAACAAGAAGGTCTCTGCTCGATCCATCTCCTCAAGGAAAGTGACTTGGGCTTTTCCAAATTTACTTTTGGCTAGGTTTATCACCAAACCTGCCTCCTGAAGTTGATCAAATAACTCCATCATATACTTTAAATGTTCTTTCCATGTTTGGCTGAAAATTACCAGATCGTCGATGTATACCGCACAATTGGGTAATCCTGAAACTACTTTGTTAGTTAACCATTGAAATGTGGCTGGAGCATTTTTCATGCCAAATGGCATAACATTGAATTGGTATATACCATCTGGAGTCACAAAAGCTGAAATCTCCTTCGCCCTTTCGGATAAAGGTAACTGCCAGTAACCTTTAAGTAAATCCAGTTTGGAAATAAAAACTAATTGTCCCACTTTCTCAATGCAATCCTCCAAACATGGGATAGGATAATAGTCCGTTCTTGTAACTGCATTAACCTTTCTATAGTCCACACACAACCGTTGGGTACCGTCTGGTTTAGGTATCATCACTATGGGTGAGCTCCATTGGCTGCAACCCACTTCGATTATGCCATTTTTAAGCATACTCTCAATCTCTTTGTTAACCTGTGCCAATTTTAAAGGGTTAAGTCAATCTGGATATTGTTTGATTGGAACAACATTTCCCACATCTACGTCATGTATAGCCATTTTAGTACTTCCCAATTTATCTCCACAAACTTGCCCATGTGACATCAATAACTCTTTCAGGTCAGTTTGTTTTTCCTCTGGAAGGTAACTCAACAATTTATCCCAATTTTTAAGACCATCTTCGTTTTCCAATTTAATTTGAGGTATGCCAAATTCGCAGTCATCTGGATTTGGTTCATCACTTTGAGTTAGAATCATTAAAACCTCCTCCTTTTTCTCTCCTTCCCTTTCAAAGTACCTTTAAAGCATATTCACATGACAGACTCGCTGAGTTTTCCTCCTATCTGGCGTTTTTACCACATAACTCACCTCACTTAATTTCCTTTTAATCTGATAAGGTCCACAATACCTTGCTTTTAAAAGCTCACCTACTACTGGGAACAATACTAAAACTTTATCTCCACTGGCAAAACTACAAACTTTGGATTTCTTGTCCTCTACCCATTTCAGCACATTTTTTTTTTTTTTTTTTTAAATTTAGATTAGCCAATTATTTTTTCTAATTAAGGGGCAATTTAGTGTGGCCAATCCACCTACTCTGCACATTTTTGGGTTGTGGGGGCGAAACCCACGCAGACACGGGGAGAATGTGCAAACGCCACACGGACAGTGACCCAGAGCCGGGATCGAACCTGGGACCTCAGCGCCGTGAGGCGGTTGTGCTAACCACTAGGCCACCATGCTGCCCCCATTTCAGCACATTTTGTGCAACTTTTACATGTTGTCTAGCCAATTCACCTGCTCTATTGAATCGTTCCCTAAAATTTGTTACATAATCCAATAATGTAATTTCCAATTCCTCACTCACCAATTTTTCCTCAATCAATTTAAGTGCTCCTCTTACCTCATGACCAAAAATTATTTCAAAAGGACTGAATTTGGTTGACTCATCAGATGCATCCCTAATTGCAAACAGTGCGAATGGAATTCCTTTATCCCAATCCTCTGGATAATTGTGACAATAAGCCCTCAACATTGTCTTTAATGCCTTTTTAGTTCAGGAAAATTGGCGGAGTTACAACAGAAAGATGTAGAAATAAAACGGAAATAATACGGATGTATCAGAAAGCATATACGGAAGAGGATTCTGAGTGTATACCAGAGTGTTATTACCGTAAAAATATGCGCCTCATCCTCCACCTGTTCTTGTTTTTCAACCATCTGATCAAAAATCGTTTCTGATAATTGCACTTCAACTTAATCTTGGCAATTCACCAGGCCCTGGCGGTGCCTCGCACCTCATCACAATGACCTCACCTCACTGCTAGTTGCCTGGCTGTAACCTGCACAGCCCTCATCCGCCCTGGCCTGGGGGTCAAGACAACCCTGCTCCCCTTGACGACAGTTTGCTTCCAAGTCCCGACTAGCTGGATGACTCACCACCTCTCTCCCTCATGGCTTTTACCCCCAATTCAAAAAAGTTAGTTAAGTGAACACCGAAGATCTTTGCCTTGACTGCTGTCTCTTCCTCTCCAACTCACGTCAACATTCACCAATATTTATGTGCTTACGGGGACTCAACTAATCAGAATCTGGTGTCACTCTGCATTACCTGCTGCGACACTTGTGAGCTTATCAGTAAATGCAGAACTATAAGGCTCTGATTGGTGCCCACATACACTGGCCAACATGGGCACTCCCCATTGGTCAGGACTCTTTGCCTAGGCATGGTATGTTTCATTGTAAGTCCACATCTGCCAAGCAGTGCTGGGGGTAGTACCAGGGGAAGTGCCAAGGGGAAGTGCCTGGGCAGTGCCAGGGTACTTCATGGGAATGACCCTGTTCCATCTGGGGGCTGTACTCACCTGTGCATTTCCGCCGGGTTCTGCTCGTCAGGTGTACATCATGGGAAACCTGTCATGATTCATGTTGGCATGCGCTCACACCGATGTGAATGGACAATTTAACGTGAAGGCACTCTCAGGCGTAAAGGCCTTATAATTGTATTCAAATGGGTTTAGTGTTGGGATACCTGTTACATCATTGGTGGGGGGGGGGGGGGCAAGGACAATCACAACGGGAAATCCTGCTGGCATAAAATCCATTTTGGGATTCCTGTGGCATTGAATGCCCCCACCGTCAATCGTTCCCACCCCCTCCAAAAAGGGAGTGCAAAATCCCTTCCATAGTTGTCTTACCAATAATTCCAATAGATAGGTAATGATAACAAATAAAAAACTTGAAAATCCACAGACCCTGAATTCTATCTGCCTGAAGTCTCCACAGATGACTCTGATGGGCCTTCAGGGAGATGCATCCAATTTCGCATTGTTATAGTTGGCACCTGTACCCCAATGGGTTCAACTTGGATGTCTTCACAGAGACCACGCTATGTAGTGCACTCTGCTTGACCTGAATTTGTCAGTACCACATCCCCACCCCACCCCACAACCCAAAAAGAGGAAATATGTCAAGGGAGTCACTTTGCAATTTAAAACTGAATTCATCATTTGTAGAATGAGATGAAGTCATTAGAATGGAAATAAGCTCCTGTAAAGCATTGGCAGTGGCATAAGGCTGAATGACCAAATGTCCTGTAAATTCTAGGCATTTCTCTGTGTTTAAAATTTCTCCAGTTCAGACCATGAGCCCAGAATAGGCCAACCCATTGGGGCCCGATAGACAATTGTAAATTTTTAAAGATCTATAATTTAATATAGGTGCAAATTGTATACAGCAGTGAGTTAATTGCAACCTTTAAAAAAACAAGGAATAAAACATAATTTGTTCTAGCAATTGAAAGATGAATAAATATTTATTTATTCTAGAAATATGTCTAAATATGAGTTTGTTCAAAGTTATAAAGGGAAAGAAAAAAAGGAACTTGTCCTTCATGACACTCAAAGCCAATGACATGCTTTTGAAGTGTGGTCGCTGTTGCAATGTAGGAAAAGTGGCACAAATTTATACACAACAAATTTACACAGGCAGCAATGTGATAACGACCAGATAATCTGATGTTAGTTGAAGGGTAAGAACACTAATAGCTTCCCTGTTCATCTTCAAAATAGGCCCATGGGATTTTTGGCGTTCCGAAACAGCAGACGGGGAATCGGTTTAACATTTCAGCCGAGAGACAGCGCCTAACATATTCCTACATTCCCTTAGTACTGTACTGGAATGTCAAGCTAGATTTTTATGCTCAATTCTCTGGAATGGGACATGAACCCATAATCTTGTGATTTAGATTGCTCAGCACTGAGTTACAGTTTCTAATTATTTGCCTGGATGCAGTCGACATGCTGGAAATAAAATTGATTGAATGAAAGGAGAAAAGGCTAAACCATCTGCACAAAGTGAGAATCGCCTACTTACAAAGGATGCGTCAACAGTTACAAACGTAACTTGGTGCATGATTGCCCGATTGTATCGAAGGCTATGGAAAGTACTCATCAATCTTGTTCAAGAACTGATCTTACGTGAGAGACTCACACTTTTTTGCGAGTTATGTTTCATCCATTGGATTTACACAATTAATTTTGTAATTCTGTGCTTCGTTAGGAAAAACACCTTACCGGGAAATCAAAGCTAGGAAACTCACCTTTTAGACCTCCAACATATATTAGAAAATTGACCTTTAATCACAAGGCAGAAACTATGACACACCTATTGCCTCTAAAGTCAGCTTCGTGTGAAAGTGAGTCACTTGGCTGGATTCTCCACAGCCCATGGATGATAGCTGACTTCCCGGTGCGGTGGAGAATCCAGCGTCTGCCGCCAATCCACTTCCATTGCTCCAGCCCTCCGCTGGTGGCAGCATCAAGGTATCTCTTATGGAGGGGTTTCTTGTGGGGGGGGGGGGTCCTCTCTCATGGGAGAAGGGTATTTCTTATGGGGAGTCTCTGGTGGCATCTCTCTTATGGGGATGAGTTTCTGGTGGGGGGCATTGGGGGTGTCTGGTGGGAGTGGGATGGGCAGGATTTGCATTGAAATAATAATCTTTATTATTGTCACAAGTAGGCTTACATTAACACTGCAATGAAGTTACTGTGAAAAGCCCCGAGTCGCCACACTCCGGCGCCTGTTTGGATACTCAGAGGTAGAATTCAGAATGTCCAATTCACCTAAGCACATCTTTCGGGACTTGTGGGAGCAAACTGGAGCACCTGGAGGAAACCCACACAGACACGGGGCGAATGTGCAGACTCTGCATAGATAGTTGACCAAGCAGGAATCGAACCTTGGACCCTGGCGCTGTGAAACACAGTGCTAAGCATTGTGTGGGGGGGAGGGAGTTTGAGGGCAACTCCCTAAAAGAGCTAGCCCTTTGGCCCACCACGGGGTCCGTCATGCCAGGGCCACGTTAGGATACTCCGCCTACGTGAGTCCCGGCTCAAAGACCCGGAGATTCACGCAGGCTCTGAGAATCCGGTGCGTGGCCTGTTAATCGGATGTAAATGGGTCAACAGCCGAGTAAAATCAATTTCACATTGATATGAATGAAAGCCTTGTAGATTAAAGATCTGAGGGGGTTTAATCCCAGCTGATGTGGTTTTCCTTTTCAAGGATTTACGGGGCTGATTTCTCTGCCTGAGCTAGCAGGTGTATTGCACAGGTGAGTTTTAAGGCAGTGAAACTAATGTTTATCAAGATCTAGCTATGATTGACAGCTCTTGGAGCACATCAATGACAGGTAAGTGCTTTCTGCAGAGTAAAAGAGGAAATGAGAGCACTTAACTGGCTTTGGTGTGCTCCAAGAACTGTTAATTATAGCTGGACGTTTATAAACATTGCAGATAGTTTCGCAGCTGGCTACTTGAAAGCCACTCGAGCATGAAGGGAAATGAGATTAAACAATTCAGAAAATGTTCAAGCTGTCAATTACAATACATTAAAATAAGGTACACACTAATTTGAATGAAAGCCTTGCAGATCAAGATTTATGGGGATTTAAACCCAGCTGATATTGTTTTCCCTTTCTAGTAATTTACTAATTTGCTTTCTCTGCCTGAGCCAGCATGTGTATTGCAGAGGTGAGTTTTAAAGCAGTGATTATTTTCATTGTCCTTGTCTGGATTGCTCTCTAGCTTCCAGACATGGAAAGGGGGGCGGGAGTGTGGGGTGTGTGTGGGGGGGGGGGGGGGGGGGGTGTTGGGGGGGGGGGGGGCAGGGGCCTCTCTTACAGGGAGCTTTCAGGCAGGAGTATCCGCAATGGAAGGCTTCCAGGCAGGGGTATATCTTATGGGGTGGATCTCTGATGGGGTCTTTCTTGTGGGGTCTCGCTTTGTGGGGATCCCACCCCGCCACCCCGTGAATCCCACCCTGCCACCCCGAAGCCGGCTGCCCAATTCTCCGGCACCGTTTTTTTGGCAGGGTCGGGAATCGCGCCGCGCCGGTCGGGGGCCATTGCAACCGCCCCCCCCCCGACAATTTTCCGGACACCGAAAGGCCGAGTGGCCGCCCATTTTCGGCGGTCCCGCCGGTGTAAAATACACCAAGTCTGTACCGGCGGGACCTGCACATGTGCTGGGATGATGCCAGCACACGCTGGTGCTCACGCTCATGCACCAACTCGTGCCGGCCAGCAGAGGCCCTTCGCCGCCAGTTGGCGCAGCATCAAGCCCTTTGGCGACGGTTGGCGCGGCGGCAACCCCACCGAAGGTGCGGAATCCGCACCTTCTGGGTGGCCCGACGCTGGGGTGGTTCACGCCACTCCTCCACCCCTGTACGGCCCGCCCCACTGGGCAGGGGAGAATCCCGCCCCAAAGATCTGAGGGAGTTTAAACCCAACTGATGCGGTTTTCTCTTATGAGGAATTTATCTACCTGAGCCAGCAGGTGTATTTTTAAGGCAGTGAAACTAACCACATATTTATAAACATCAAGCTATGAGTGACAGCTCTTAGAGCACATCAAAGGTAGTTAAGTGCATTCTGCAGGGAAAAAGGAGCAGTGACTGGCTTTGATGTGGTCCAAGAGCTGTCAATTATAGCTAGATGTTTATAAACATTGTGGTTAGTTTCACAGCAGGCAACTTGAAATCCATTCAGGCATGAAGGGAAATGAAATTAAACAATCCAGGCAGTTGACTGTGTGCACAAGCCGTCAATCACACCCTAGTAAAATCAATTTCACATTTATATGAATGAAATCCTGGCAGATCAAATATTTGAGGGGGTTTAAACCGAGCTGATGTTATTTTCCCTTTCCAGGAATTTACAGGTGCTCCTTCCTCTGCCTGAGCCAGCAGATGTATTGCACAGGTGAGTTTTAAAGCAATGATTATTTTTCACTGTCTCTGTCTGGCCTGCTCTTTAGCTTCCAGGCAGAGGTCTGTATAATTGGGGGGGGGGAGGGGCTTCCAGGCAGGGGCGTATGTAATGGAGGCCTTCCAGGCATGAGTCTCTGTAATGTGGGGCTTCCAGACAGGGGTCTGTGTAATTGGGGGGGGGGGGTTTCTGGTGGGGTTTTCTGCTATGGAGGGGTCTTTGGAGGGGGTGACACGTCACCCTCATACTATGGAGAGGGGGGTCTCAAAAAGTTCTGTGATGTGTGTGTGCGGAATTGCATTGTGGAGAGAGGGGGGATGCGGCCCAGCTACCGGGCCTCGCTATCGGGCCACCATTTTGAGTGGGTGGCTCAATAGTGGAATTTGTGATGGAATTCCTCGCAATTTCCGCCATGCTTAAATTTGTATGGCAAAAGATAGTGAATCACCAACCTCGAGCCCAACTCTGAGCAAATTCATCTTCGACGGGAGAACATAGTCTCCCAAACGGAGAAATCCTGTCATTGTGTTTTGTACAGTGGATTTGAGATAAAGGTTTATTGATTGTTTATCTTTTATTGCTGAATACATATAGCAGTTATACATACACCATTGAATCATTAACTTAAATTAGGGTCACAGTTACAGATATACTGATATCCCACAGGTCTGCATGCAAGTTAATCATTCAATTTTCCCATGATCATCTTTGAGAGAACCTGCAACAGTCATTAATAAAGAATAGTTACTGCAAAATACATGTTAGTACGTGAGTAGCAGTAAAAGCAAAAAAGTTGATTAATACGCTCTGAATGGTGATCATCTCCTACTCACAGTTCGCTTTTAATTCAAAATGATGCCGAAGAAACATACAGCCAGAGATTTGCTCAAAACTCATCCCAATACAATAACTGCCAAAGTGCTGAGGGGGAAAAATCAGTTTGAAATGTCTCAATGTGACAGTGGTGCCTATCTAATTGCATATAAAATAGTTGTGACTTGGGAAAATGCAATTAAAGTAAGTTTAATAATAATTAAAGGAAAGAACATTTCAACATAACATAAAACCAGACAATAATAGTGAAAGATTGCGATTGAAGAGAGTACAAGAGAAGATATGTGGCTGGACTGGGTGACCAGGACCTCTGGCACATTGAGGTGAGAAAGTAGAAGAAGGAAATGGGCAGAGTAATACGCAGGAAGAAGTAGAGCATGAGACGGTGTTACGGACCTCAGTACAGATGTACATTATGCAGATACATCTGGAAGTGACAACTCAATGCAGTGGTAGAAACTTGTGATTGGAGATTTTCACATAAAACTCAAACAGTTGTGACAACACCAATATCTGTAGCAGACATTCAATCACTTAACCTTATCCCATACAGGAATCGATACAGCTGCAAACCTCTTCCTGGTAAAGTGACAGGCACAGCTGAAAACGTAGATAATGTGAAAACAAGCAACATCAAATGATTTACTGGAAAATTTGTTGCCTTTTGAGACCTGACATCAGGCAGATTTTATATTAAACTGGTGAATAAAATGTAATAAACCTCTTCCTTACCTTTGCAACTGAGCTCAGGTAATAACAGATGTAAGCAGCACCGAATCCTAAAACAAGAGACAAACCTACCCCTGAACCTGACAGATTGATTTTGACCTGATTTTCTAAATACACTGTCAGATCTCTGGTCAATGTGTTCACATTCCATATCAGATCAATCATTGCTGTGCTACCAGTGAAAAATGAGGACCGGTTACCAGCACGTTGCACCAGAAGCAGAGACGTTGGAAGAGATTCTTGCGTCCTTCAGCCCAACCCTCATACACTAGCACAATCCTCTTCAGTTTCTATTTATAGGTTTGAAGCTTTACTCAGTTGTTCAAATGCCACCTACTGGAGGGATAGCATCAAACTAACTACACTTTCCTCCCTCACTCTTCCAAACTTCATTTCAATTAAAGGGCTTATTTTATTCCCAGACTTGAAGACACATTGACCTTACTGTTAAAGAGTGATTGAATCACTGCTCATTGAAACAACAGATGATTATTTTCAGAGAAATTTCTAAACTACATCATGGAACATACAGTAAAGAAGAGATGTTATAATTTTAAATATTGTATAGAATCTGCATTTTATCCTATATAGGCAGCTACTCTGAAAAGTATTGAAGAGTCTTGAGACACTCTCTTTCAATTTATCTTAAGTGCAAAGATAACATTATAGTTTATAGACTGAGAACTCATCTTGAAGACACCATACGGCCAAATGATCATATTACACCATCCATTGGACTTCCGTTGCACTGTGCTGCCACATGTATAGTCATCCTCAGTAGCATTAAGCTATTCTAGAAATCTAAGAACAGAGGAACAGGAGTAGGCCATTTATCCCCTTGAGCCTGTCCCACCATTGACTGAAATTATTCCTGATCTGTGGCTTACTACATATCGGGTGGGATTCTCCGTCGGCTGGCACCAAAATCGGAATAAGTGATCGGGTGGACTTCTGGTGGTGGTGATGTGCTGAGTGGACACACATCAGGTGGATCTCCTCTCAATCGGACCCAAAATAGCAATTTTTTCAGGATTCTTGGCTCAAAAAACCACCCAAAACTCATTAAAATCCAAAAGGCATTAGTAGCGAAGTAACAGAAGAGAAGATGCCGGAAATCTGAGGTCTCTGCCTGCTTCAAGAAGATGACCATCATCCCTGTACCAAAGAAAAGCCAAGCAGCGTGCCTTAATGACTATCGTCCAGTGGCTCTGACATTCATAATTATGATGTGCTTCGAAAGGTTCGTCATGGCACAAATCAACTCCAGCCCCCAGATTGCCTTGATCCACAACAGTTCGCCTACTGCTGCAACAGGTCCACAACAGAAGCCATCTCCCTTGCCCTGCACTCAACAGTGGAACATCTAGATAACAAAGACACCTATGTCAGATTCCTATTTATTGACTATAGCTCAGCCTTCAACATTATTATTCCGATGAAACTCCGTGGCCTGGGCCTTGGCTCCTCCCTCTGTGACTGGATTCTGAACTTCCTAACCCACAGACCACAATCAGTAAGGATAGGCAACAACACCTCCTCCACGATCATCCTCAACACTGGTGCCCCATAAGGCTGTGTTCTCAGCCCCCGACTATACTCCTTACATACCTGTGACTGTGTTGCTAAATTCCCCTCCAACTCGATTCTCAAATTCGCTGATGACATCACCATAGTGGGTTGGATTTCAAACAATGACGAGATAGAGTACAGGAATGGAATGGAGAATCTGGTGAACTGGTGCGCCGACAATAATCTCTCCCTCAATGTCAACAAAACTAAGGAGATTGGTGGTCAACAAGTTGAACTCAGCCTGGAGACTACGCCGCTCCCTCAGCAATCCCTCCTCCGGAGCCTCTGCGTATCTCCTGTCCACCCTCACCGTCTCCCCCACCACTACGACTCTGACCAATTTTTACAGATGCACCAGAGAAAGCATTCTTTCTGGTTGTATCCCAGCTTGGTATGGTTCCTGCTCTGCCCAAGACCGCAGGAAAGAGGAGGTAGGCGGGCGGGTTCGAGGATGTATCGAGAGATACCTGGAGGCCAATGACAATGGGGAGGTCCAAGTGGGGACGGTCTGGGAGGTGCTGAAGGCGGTGGTTAGGGGGGAGTTGATCTCCATTCGAGCCCACAGGGAGAGGAGGGAGCAGAGAGAGAGGGAAAGACTGGTGGGGGAGACGGTGAGGGTGGACAGGAGATACGCAGAGGCTCCGGAGGAGGGATTGCTGAGGGAGCGGCGTAGTCTCCAGGCTGAGTTCAACTTGTTGACCACCAGAAAGGCTGAAGCTCAGTGGAGGAAGGCACAGGGAGCGGTGTATGAATATGGGGAGAAGGCGAGTAGGATGCTGGCGCACCAGCTCCGCAAGCGGGATGCGGCCAGGGAGATTGGTGGAGTTAAGGATAGGGGAGGAAATGTGGTGCGAAGGGGGGTAGATATTTATGGGGTCTTCAGGGACTTTTATGAGGAACCGTATTGGTCCGAACCCCCAGCGGAGGAGGGGGGGATGGGGCGCTTTTTGGACCGGCTGAGATTCCCGAGGGTGGAGGAGGGACAGGTGGAGGGACTGGGGGTGCTGGTTGAGCTGGAGGAGCTGGTCAAAGGGATAGGGAGCATGCAGTCGGGGAAGGCGCCGGGGCTGGATGAGTTCCCGGTCGAATTTTATAAGATGTATGCAGACCTGTTGGGCCCCCTGTTGGTTAGGACCTTACTGTTAGGACCAAACTGTTGGCGAAGATTTTAGCCACGAGAATAGAGGACTGTGTGCCGCAGGTTATCCACAAGGGTTTGGGGAGGGGTTTGTTGGGTGGGTGAGGCTGTTATATGAGGCCCCGATGGCGATTGTGGCCATGAATAGGAGGAGGTCGGAGTATTTTTGGTTATACCGAGGGACGAGGCAGGGGTGTCCCTTGTCCCCCCTGCTTTTTGCGCTGGCAATTGAACCCCTGGCCATGGCGCTGAGGGAGTCGAGGAACTGGAGGGCGCTGGTGCGGGGTGGGGAGGAACACCAAGTGTCGCTCTATGTGGATGACTTATTGTTATATGTGGCGGACCCGGTGGAGGGAATGCCGGAGGTGATGAGGATTCTCAGGGAATTTGGGGATTTCTCAGGGTACAAGCTCAACTTGGGGAAGAGCGAGGTGTTCGTTGTACAGCGGGGGACCAGGAGGGGGGGATTGGTAAGCTCCCACTAAAAAGGGCGGAGAGGAGCTTCAGGTACTTGGGGGTCCAGGTGGCCAGGAGCTGGGGGGCCTTGCATAAGCTTAACCTCACAAGGCTGGTGGAGCAAATGGAGGAGGGGTTTAAGAGGTGGGACATGTTGCCGCTGTCTCTGGCGGGCAGGGTGCAATCAGTCAAGATGACGGTGTTCCCGAGATTTCTGATCCTGTTCCAATGCCTCCCCATCCTTATCCCGAAGGCCTTTTTCAGGCGGGTTAACAGGAGCACTACAGGGTTTGTGTGGGCGCACGGGACCCCAAGGGTGAGAAGGGTGTTCCTGGAGCAGGGCAGGGATAGGGGGGGGGCTGGCACTGCCCAACCTCTGTGAGTATTATTGGGCTGCCAACGCAGCGATGGTGCGTAAGTGGGTAATGGACGGGGAAGGGGCAGCATGGAAGAGGATGGAGATGGCGTCTTGTGTGGGCACGAGCCTGGAGGTGCTGGTAACGGCGCCGCTGCCGCTCCCTCCAACGAGGTATACCACGAGCCCGGTGGTGGTGGCTACCCTCAGAATTTGGGGGCAATGGAGATGGCACAGGGGGAAGGTGGGGGCCTCGATGGGATCCCCGATACGGGGGAACCACCGGTTTGTTCCGGGGAGAATTGATGGCGGATTCCTGAGTTGGCACAGGGCAGGTGTTAGGAGGTTGAGGGACCTGTTTGTAGACGGGAAGTTTGCGAGCCTGGGTGAGCTGGAAGGGAAGTTCGGGCTCCCTCCGGGGAACACCTTGAGGTACATGCAGATAAGGGCGTTTGTCAGGCGGTAGGTGGCGGAGTTCCCTCTGCTGCCGCCGTGTGGGGTTCAGGACAGGGTGCTCTCGGGGGTATGGGTTGGAGAGGGGAAGATCTCGGCAACATACCAAGTGATGCAGGAGGTAGACGAAGCCTCGGTGGAGGAGCTGAAGGGTAAATGGGAGGAGGAGCTGGGTGAGGAGATTGAGGTGGGGACGTGGGCGGATGCCCTAGGAAGGGTGAACTCCTCTTCTTGTGCGAGGCTTAGCCTCATACAATTTAAGGTGCTGCATAGGGCTCACATGACTGGGACAAGAATGAGCCATTTTTTTGGGAGTGAGGACAGGTGTATTAGGTGCTCAGGGAGCCCGGAAAACCATACCTATATGTTCTGGGCATGCCCAGCGTGGGGGAATTTTGGAAGGGTGTAGCAAGGATGGTGTCGAGGGTGGTAGGATCCAGGGTCAAACCGGGCTGGGGGCTCACAATAATTGGGGTTGCAATGGAGCCGGGAGTGCAGGAGGCGAAAGAGGCCGGTGTTCTGGCCTTTGCGTCCCTAGTAGCCCGGCGGAGGATTCTTCTTCAGTGGAAGGATGCGAGGCCCCCAAGCGTGGAGGGAAGGGACGTGTATATATGTTCTTTGCTAATGACGGGTGTTAATTTATTTCTTCTTTTTTGTATGCATGGGGGGAGGTGGTTTTTGTTCTTTCTGTTCTTAGTATTTTATGTTATTGATATTTTGTGAAAATTTGAATAAAAATTATTTTTTAAAAAAAAGACCGCAGGAAACTACAAAAGGTTGTGAATGTAGCCCAGTCCATCACGCAAACCAGCCTCCCATCCATTGACTCTGTCTATAATTCCCGTTGCCTCAGAAAGGCAACCAGCATAATTAAGGACCCCACGTACTCCGGACATACACTCTTCCACCTTCTTCCTTCAGGAAAAATATACAAAAGTTTGAGGTGACGTACTAACCGACTCAGGAACAGCTTCTTCCCTGCTGCCATCAGACTTTTGAATGGACCAACCTCGTATTAAGTTGATCTTTTCTCTACACCCTATCTATGACTGTAACATTACTTTCTGTAGTCTCTCCTTCCTTCCCAATGTACGGTATGCGTTGTCTGTATAGCATGTGTTATGGGAGTGGCGTTTTCAGAATCCCAAAATGAGTCATGGAGCTCAACCAACCTCTCCCTTTAATGTATTTTTGCTTTTGAAGCACACTGTGTGGTATTACAATTATGGACACAGGGGTTTTTAAACACAAAACAATGTTTATTCCATGAAATCAACTTAAACCTTTTTAAATAAACATTGGATCCCTTAACACCCCTTACTTCAAAGATAACCCCGAAAATAATACAACACTAAATAATCCCTCAAAATGTTCCTTCAAACCTCCAAAAGACTTAACACCTTTAAACAGAAACACATCAGGTTAAAGACATTACTGTTATGAGTTTAAATCACCCAAATGATTCAGAGATAGTCTTTCCTGGCAGAGATCATCGCAGATTCAGATCACTGCAAACACAGACACACCCAAGCTCTTTTCCTCAAAACTGAAACTAAAACACTGCAAAATGGCTCAGCTAAAAACCCAGCTCCTCCCACACTCTGACATCACTTCAGTAATATGAGCTGCTTCATTTCTTAAAGGTACATTGCTTAAACATTCATTTCTTAAAGATACTCTCACATGACACATGCAAGAAACAACACTTTTCACTGAATACTAATACATGTGACAATAATAAGTCAAATCTAATCAAATCAAAAACAGTAGCTCAAAGGTCCGGTGAGAAGGCAGAAGCGGCAGCAAGGGGCAGGAGCAGACGGACCAGCGGATGCATGAGGCGAGGCGGAGGCACCAGCAAACCAAGAGAGGGGGGCGAAACGGACAGAGGAACATGAACAGGCAGCGCCCCCCCCCCCCCCCCCCCCCCGCCCCCAACCACACAGGGGGATGGATGGAATACTTTCCTCAAAAAAGAACTGGGTGCCATGAGGAAGGCGATCAAAATGGAACTCCAGGTGGTGATGAAAGAGATGGTGAGAGAGGTGGTGACGGAAGCGATGGCCGCCCTCCAGCACATGACAGACTGCGTGGGAAAGAAGATGGAAGCCCAGGAAAGGACGATCCTGAAACTGGAAAGGGCAGCAACCGAACAGAGTGATAGGATTGTGACTCTGGAGACCAAGGTGAAGAGGTTGGTGGCGGCCCAAGGGAACCGGACGGGAAAAGTAGAAGACCAGGAAAACTGGTCCAGATGACAGAACATCCATATTGTGAGACTGCCAGAGGGGATGGAGAGAAGGGACCCAACGGACTACAGCGCCAAAATGCTGGGCAACTTGGTCGGGAGGGACAGCTTCCCAAACCCCCCAGAACTCGACAGGGCCCACAGGTCTCTCCGACCAAAACCCAAGACTGGGGAGCAGCCGTGAGCGATCATTGTGAAGCTGCATCCGTACCAGGACCAGGAAAAGATCCAGAGGTGGGCCTGACAGACAAAGTCGTGCTTGTGGGAAGGACACAGAATAAGGGTTTATCAGAACATTGGGGCAGACCTCGCCAAAAAAAGGCCGAATTTAATAAGGCAAAATTGGCACTTTACAAGAGCAGGGTGAGGTTCGGCATGTTGTTCCCGGCCAAACTCTGGGCAACTTACAAAGGGAAAGAACATTACTTTGGCACCCCTGTCAGGCCGAAGAGTCTGTGAGAACCAAAAATCCAGATAGAGAAGGAAAAAACGCAGCAGCGGTGAGGGCAGCGGGGAAAAAAGTCGGAAAATGGAAGACGTAATGGGACCAATATCTGCTGTATGGATTCTGTATTTGCGTGGGACTGTGCTGCCTCATTCTCGGACTAAAGTAGGAAGACAGAGAGAGGGAAGCGAGGATGGGGGAAACAGGTCAGGGGTTGGGGAAGGGAGAAAGCCCAAGGAGGGGAGCCACCGTACTAGCAGGGAGAGCTAGTACAGGAAGTCAAGCACGAAAGGGGGCCACGGCAAATCTCACAGGAGAGTGGGAGCGCCTAGCCGGAGGTGGGGGGGGGGGGGGGCGAAGGAGGACAGAAAGCGGGGTGAATACAGGTGGGTGGAAAGGGAGGGAGGGCAGGGAGAGGAAGGGGGGCAAGGGGGCAAGGGGCAGGACTCATAGAACAGAAAAGGGGCAGAAGGATAGGAAAGGGTTGGCAAGGAGAAAGACACAGGCCTCGACAGGCATGGAGCAGGCCGAGGAATCAAGATGGCGTTGCAAGCAGCCACTTTGGAGGGTCCCCAAACAAAGGGAGACCCCGGAGTGCAGGGGCACACCCACGTGGCGTACACACAGTTGGCGGACATGTTGGGTGTCCCCTGAACAAAGAGAAACCCCAGAGTGCAGGGGCGCGTCCACCAGGTAGTCAATTGGAAGGTAAGGGGACTTAACGGCCTAGTGAAAAGATCCAGAGTCTTCGCCCACTTGAGAAGCCTGAAGGTGGACATAATCTACCTACAGGAGACAGACCTGAGGGAGAAGGGCAGATTACTGGTAAGTAAGGGCTAGGTGGGACAGACGTACCATTCATGCTACAGGACGAGGGCTAGGGAAGTAGCCATACTGATCAGAGGACGAGACCAGAATGGTTACGGACCCAGAGGATGGTATGTTGTGGTCTGCGGTGTCCCGTAGTACTGGTAAATATGTACACTCCAATTTCTGGTGGCAGCTATGAAGGAGTAAGTCGCACATTTGGTGGCTCCCAATTGGGTCAGACTGTTGGACCTTTTCTCCAATTTTTTACCGGACTTGATTTGAGAAATTGATGACAGAGGCAATTGTGAACTGAATTTCCACATCGGGGCATGGAGAGAAGGACTGGAAGTGCTCGTAAAGGCAGGAACAGAAAGACAGAGAAGGCTTGGGCTGAAGCTGCAGCAGGAAACAGCATGGCGGAGGGCCGGATCTCTGGTTTGTCGACCCAGCGGTCAACGGAGCAGCTGATGCAAGTTATTCAGGAAGGCTTTGCTAAGCAGAAGCAGGACTGCTTGGACCTGATTAAAGAGGCAATTTCACGGTTGGAACTTAGATTGGATGCCCAAGATCGGGCGATCCAGAAAGTAGAGAAGGCGCTAGCTGACCAGGAGGAACATCAAACAGCGGTGGAGCTGGAAGTGGGAATGCTAAGAGACCAGCAGAAAAGGCTCCTGGAGAAGGTGGAGGACCTAGAGAACAGATCCTGCCAGCAGAACTTGAGGATTGTTGGGCTCCCAGAGGGGTCCAAAGGAGCGGACGCTGGGTCATACTTAGTGGCCATTTTCAAGAAGCTGCTGGGGGATGGGGAATTCTCCCGACCCTTGGAGGTGGACAGGGTTTGCGAGGAAGCCGTGAATGGGAGACCCCCTGAGGGCAATGGTGGTGAGATTCCACAGGTATCTGGATAAGGAGTGTGTTTTACAGTGGGCCAAGCAGACACGGAGCTGCAAATGGGACAACAGTATCCTGCGGATACTGAGTGTGGAGGTGGCCAGGAGAAGAGCGGTGTTTAACCAGATCAGGTCGACCCTTTTCAAGGAAAATGTGAAGTTCGGGCTGTTGTATCCGGCCCGCCTCTGGGTCACACACGAGGACCAACATTTCTATTTCGAGTCACCTGAGGAAGCGCTGGACTTCGCGAAAAGGAAAGGACTGGTGTTGAACTGAGAACTTTGAATTTTGCAGTAGCGTTTATGTTTTTCAAAAAAAGGTTCTTGTTTCTTGCTTTTTTGGACGTTATTTGAAATGCCTGCTGTGTGGATCTGGGGGCCAGCTTCAGAGCTGAGTAAGATAATGTTTGCATTTGCACTGTTGGGGGTTGGAGGTGTGTTTGTTCAGATGTTGGATCTTTTGCTTGATCTTTTTTTTGTGTTCAACTTGGGTTTTTTAAATCTATGCCGGACAATTGTGTTGAGATTATTTTTCATTTGAATATATATGTGTGAGCGGGGGTGGGGCCAATAGGTGGGAGATTGTCTGACGCCAGGGGGAGGGCCACCAAGCTAGCTGGGCGGGGTAGCTTATGGAAGCATAGTGGGGGGTGAGCAGATGTTAAGTTTATCAAAGGGGTTGATTTATTTTGTGCTGTTACTGGGGGGGGGGATGTTCTGCTGACGAGGAAGGGACTTTGACTGAGGGACAGAGAGCAGGTCGGGGGCGGAAGCTGCCTGGGGGCGGGCCTGTGGAGGAGTGGGGCGCGGGCTGGCAACTGGCCCAAGAGAAGGGATGGCTGATCGGTGAATGGGGCAGCGATGAGCCCCCAACTAGACTGATCACCTGGAATGTAAGAGGGCCCAATGGGCCAGTCAAGAGGGCACACATGTTCACGCATTTGAGAGGACTGAGGGCAGATGTGGTAATGCTGCAGGAGATGCACCTTAGAATAGCTGACCAGAAGATCCGGACCTGGATTCGCATAAGCTGGTCATGGGAGGGGACTTCAATGCAGTTATTGACCCTGGTTTAGACTGGTCAAGCTCAAAAACGGGCAGGGTACCAACAATGGCAAAGGAGCTAAAAGGGTTCACGGAGCGGGGCGGGGGGGGGGGGGGGGGGGGGGGGGGGGGGGCGGGGGGGGGGGGGGGAACCCATGGAAATTTGGGCAGCCAAGAGTAAAGAAGTTCTCTTTCTATTCACATGTGCATAAAGTGTAGTCCCGGATTGATTTATTTTTTCATGAACAGGGCTCTACTGACGGGGGTGGTGGACACGGGGTATTCGCCAATCACAATCTCAGACCATGGCGTGCACTGGGTTGACCTAGGTTAGTATAGACAATAATCTGTCATAGATCCACAGGATACTGTTGTCCCATTTGCAGCTCCATGTCTGGAGGTTAGAGGTGAGGCTTTTAGCGGATGAGGAGGTGTGTGAGTGGTTGAGGAAATGTATTCAGAATTACCTGGAGGTCAATGACACGGGGGAAATTTTGGCAGCGGTGGTCTGGGAGGCATTGAAGGCGGTGGTTAGAGGGGAGCTGATCTCGATACAGGCCCACAGGGAGAAGGTGGTCAGGGCAGAGACGGTCTGACTGGTAAAGGAGATACTACAGTTCGACAGGAGATATGCGGAGACCTCAGAGGCAGGGCTTCTAAGGGAACGGTAGTGGCTACAGGCGGAGTTTGGCTTGTTAACCATAGGGAGGGCAGTGGAGCAGCTGAGAAAGGCGAGGGGGGTGATTTATGAGCATGGAGAGAAGGCCAGAAGAAACTTGCACAGCAGCTTAGCAAGAAGGAGGCAGCCAGGGAGATAGGAAAAGTAAAGGATGGAGACGGGAACTTGAGGAGACAGCAGGGGTGAATAAGGTGTTTAAAGAGTTTTATAGTGGGCTGTATGGGTCGGAACCCCCACCGGGGCCAGAGAGGATGAGGCACTTCCTAGGGGGGCTGAATTTCCCAAACGTGGATGGGGAGCTGGTAGAGGGCTGGGGGCCCTGATCGGGATTGAAGAGATAGCGGAGGGGCTGAAGGCCATGCAGTCGGGTAAAGCAGGATGGGTACCCAGCGGAGTTCTATAAAAACTTTGCTGGGATATTGGGGCCGCTGTTGATGAGGACATTCAATGAGGCAAAGGAAAGAGGGGTGCTTCCCCCAACAATGTCACAGGCCACAATCTCGCTGATTCTGAAGCGGGATAAGGATCCGGAGCTGTCTGGGTCCTGCAGGCCGATATCCCTATTGAATGTGGACACCAAACTGCTGGCCAAAATGTTGTCCTCTAGGATTGAAGACTGTGTTCCGGAAAGATTGGGGAGGACCAGATGGGGTTCGTTAAGGGAAGGCAGTTGGTGTCCAATGTAAGACGGTTGCTAAATGCGATCATGAGGTAGGGAGGTGGAGGTAGTGGTCACAATGGATGCAGAGAAGGCTTTTGATCGAGTAGAATTGGAAAATCTGTGGGAGGTACTGGGACGGTTCGGATTTGGGCGGGACTTTATTGACTGGGTCAGGTTGCTGTATCAGGGTCCTGCGGCGAGCGCACGGATGAATAGGACAACATCGGACTATTTTAGGCTACATTGGGGGATGAGACAGGGATGCCCCCTCTGCCCACTGTTGTTCGCGCTCGCTATAGAGCCACTGGCAATTGTGCTGAGAGCCGCAAGGGGCTGGAAGGGGTTGGTCCGGGGGGGAGTGGAACACAGAGTCTCACTTTACGCAGACAACCTGCTCCTGTATGTGTCGGACCCAGTGGGGGGAATGGAAGAAATCATGAGGATTCTGGGGGAATTTGGCCAGTTTTCGGGGTACAAACTAAATATGGTGAAAAGTGACATGTTTGCGATCCAGGCAAGGGGACAGGAGAAACCACTGGGGGAGCTGCTGTTTAGATCGGTAGGGGGAAAGTTTCGGTATCTAGGCATCCAAGTTGCGCAGGAATGGGAACGGTTGCACAAACTTAATCTGGCCCGTCTGGTGGACCAAATGAAGGCCGATTTTCGGAGGTGGGATGTGCTCCCGTTGTCATTAGCTGGGAGGGTACAGATGGTGAAGATGACGGTGTTTCCGAAATTCCTGTTTGTGTTCCAGTGTCTCCCCATCTTTATTCCATTCACCTTTTTTAAACGGGTTAACAAAATTATCACGGGCTTTGAATAGGCGGGCAAGAGCCCACGAGTAAAAAAGAGGATGATTGAGCGGAGCCGGGGAGAGGGTGGGCTGGTGCTGCCAAACTTCAGGAACTATTATTGGGCGGCGAATATAGCCATAATCAAGAAGTGGGTGGTGGGGGGAGGGTCAGCATGGGAGCGTATGGAGGCGGCTTCATGTAAGGGCACCAGTTTGGGGGCTTTGATATCGGCGCCTCTGCCATTCCCACCAGCACGGTACTCCACCAGCATCGCGATGGTGGCAGCCCTGAGAGCCTGGGGCAATGGAGGAAGCATTTGGGAGCGGAGGGAGCATCAGTCTGGTCTCCAATCTGCAATAATCACCGTTTGCCCCCGGAAGGATGGACGGGGAGTTTCGGAGACGGCAGAAGGCAGGAATTAAGAGGATGGGGGATATTTTTATAGAAAGGAGCTTTCCGAGCTTGAGGGAGCTGGAGGAGAAATGTTTATTGGCGAGGGGAAACAAATTTAGGTACCTGCAGGTGCTGGACTTCCTACATAGACAGGTCTCAACCTTCCTGCTCCTACCACCAAGGGAGATTCAGGATAGGGTACTTTCCAGTGTGTGGGTGGGAGAAGGGAAGGTCTCCGACATACATAAGGAGCTCATGGGGTCAGAGGACACGCAGACTGAGGAGCTGAAGCGCAAGTGGGAAGAGGAGTTAGGAGGAGAGATAGAGGATAGTCTCTGGGCAGATGCGTTGAGTAGAGTCAACATGCGCCAGGCTCAGTCTGGGCACCGAACCATGTCCACATGTTTTGGACATGCCGGAAGCTCAGGGGATTCTGGCAGGGGTTTTCAGACATCATGTCCATGGTGTTAAAAACAAGGGTGGCACCGAGTCCGGACGTGACGATTTTCGGGGTGTCAGAAGTTCCGGGAAACCAGTAGAAGAAAGAGGCAGATGTTCTGGCCTTTGCTTCCCTGGTAGCCCGGAGATGGATATTATTAGCTTGGAGGGACTCAAAGCCCCCAAAGTCGGAGATCTGGCTATCGGACATAGCTAGCTTTCTCTGTTTGGCGAAAATCAAGTTCGCCTTGAGAGGGTCAATGTCAGGGTTCGCCTGGAGGTGGCAACGGTTCGTCGACTTCTTTGCAGAAAATTAATCGTCAGCAGAAGCGGGGGCGGGGGGGGGGGGTTTAGTTTAGAGTAGGGGGTCAATAAAGGTGAGACCTGTAAGGGAGGAAGCAGGCTTTTTGCACTATGTTTATAGACTTATGTATATTGTTTATTTTGTCGTTGTTGTAAAACCAAAAGTACCTCAATAAAATGTTTCTTAAAAAAAAAACGTGTACACTCTCAACTGGGACGACACAAACTTTATAAAAAAGACAATGGCAGAAACCCCCAACATTGACACACTCGGCTGATTATGGAGGGGGGTGACCTTAACTGCGTACAGGACCCATTGACTGACCGATCGAGTTCCAGAATGGGCAAAAAGACAGACATGGCTAAGGAACTGGGAGCAGATAGGGCTGGTGGACCCGTGGAGGTTCCTACACCCGGGAGAAAAAGTATTATCATTTTTTTCACAAGTGCACAAGGTATATACCCGTATTGACTTCTTTGCAGTGGGGAAATCGGTGATTCCAGGAATTACAGGAGCGGAGTACTCTGCAATAGTCATCTCCGACCACGCTCCGCACTATGTTGATCTGAGGGTGGAGACGGGCTGTGCCCAGCGCCCCACATGGAGGCTGGACAAGGATCTCTTGGCCGACGAGGCCTTTTGCTAGAAAACATCGCAGGCCATAGGCGACTACATGAGTAACAACTGGAACGGGGAAGTCTCACCTTCCACATTCTGGGAGGCACTGAAAGCTGTGATCAGAGGGGAAATTATAGCCTATAATGCATGTAGAGGTAGGGAAGAGAGGGAGGTCAGACAACAGCTGATCGATCCCATCTTGCAGGTCGACAGAAAGTACTCCGAGGCCCCAACCGTAGAGCTGCTGGCGGAGAGGAAAAAGCTGCAAATGGACTTTAACCTGCTATTCACCAGGAAAGCAGTGCACCAACTCCGCCAGACACGGGGACCTTTTACGAACACGGAGAAAAGGCTGGTCGCCTACTGGCTCACCAGCTGAGAAAGCAGGCAGCCACGAGTGAAATAGCTCAGGTGAGGGACAACAGAGGCAGACTGGTAACGGAACCAAAATATATCAATCAAGCATTTGAGGCCTTCTACCGAGGGCTGTACACCTCCGAACCCCCCGACGGGGACGCGGGGATGAAGCAGTTCCTCAACAGACTGGAAATGCCGGTTGTGGGGGAGGACAGACTGGGGGAGTGGGAAGCACCAATAGACCTGGGAGAAATCATGGGGAGCATCAGCTCCATGCAGGCAGGGAAGGCACCGGGACCAGACAGGTTCCCGGTAGACTTCTACAAAAGATTTGCACCAACCCTGGCCCCACATCTAAGGAACATGTTCGCAGACTCGCTGGCAAGGGGCACTTTGCCTCCTATGCTGGGGCAGGCCACAATCTCATTGATACCCAAAAAAGACAAAGACCCGACGAATGTGGATCATATAGACCCATTTCGCTGCTGAATATGGATGCGAAAATACATGCCAAGGTCCTAGCTAAAAGACTGGAGAACGCCATACCGGAGGTGGACGTTGAAGACCAAACGGGCTTTGTCAAGGGTAGGCAAATCACTACGGACATCAGGCGGCTGATGAACGTGATAATGACCCCCCCCCCCCTCCCCCTGCTGGGGAGAGAACACCAGAGGTGATCATCTCCCTGGATGCAGGAAAGGCTTCGACTGAGTCGAATGGAAGTACCTCCTCGAGGTGCTGGAACAGTTTGAGCTAGGAGCGGGATTCACCGCCTGGCGAGCGTTCGAACTAACACCACCAGCTCTGAATACTTCCAGCTACAAAGAGACACAAGTCTGGGATACCCATTGTCCCTGCTCCTGTTTGCATCAGCAATCAAACCCCTGGCGATAGCCTTACGGGATGCGACAAACTGGAAAGGCATCCAAAGAGGAGACAGAGAGCTCAGAGTTTCGCTCTATGCAGATGATCTGCCCCTGTAAGTTTCAAAGCCACAGGAAGGACTGAAAGCAATCATGCGGAACCTTCTCAGGTTTCAAACTCAACCTGGACAAAAGTGAGGCATTCCCAGTGAATCCAAACAGGGGAGGGACTGAGCTGGAGTGGCTCCCGTTCAGAACAGTCCAAAACAGATTCCGATACCTAGGGGTCCAAATAGCCAGAGACTGGACACAGATCCACAAGTGGAACCTGACCAACCTGGTGGAGGAAGTCAAAAAGGACCTACAGAGGTAGGATGCACTCCCACTCTACAGGTTGGGAATTCAAGAGTCCCCAAATCAACACTGCAAAGGAAGAACATTTAAGGGCAGACTGGCACTGCCAAACCTGCAATATTACCACTGGGCAACAGCAGCGGAAAGAGTGAGGTGATGGGTGCAAGAACCCAACTCAGAGTGGGTACAGATGGAGGAGGCTCCTGCAAGGGAATGACCCTGCAGACCCTGGCCACGCCAGCACTCCCAACCCCCTTGGTGAAATATACATCTAGCCCAGTGGTAATGGCCACATCGAAAACGTGGGGCCAACTAAAACAGCACTTTAGGCTGACTAAAATATCCTCAATGGCCCCCATCTGGGGTAACCACAGATTCCCCCCAGCCATGTTAGACGCAACGCTTAAAAAGTGGAGACAGGACGAGGGAACGCTGACAGTAAGAGGTTTCTACGTAGGGCATAGACTAGCGACGCTGAACAAACTGACGGAGGGATGCGAAATGCCGACAGGATAGGAAATGAGACACATAAATAAAACACTTCCTCCGCAAAGAGGCAGTAGGATACTCCTGGGCCCCGGATACCACACTATAAGAGGACCTGATGACCATGGACAGTAAGTAGGGGGACTCTGTGGGAAAATATACGGACAGCTACTGGACAGAGCTTGAACACCACTGGACGAGACCAGACAGAAATGGGAGGACGAACTGGGGACAGAAGTGGGGTGGGGACTATGGAGCGAAGCACTGAGCAGGGTCAGCTCCACCTCCTCCTGCGCAAGGCTCAGCCTCATACAGTTTAAAGTGGTGAACAGAGCGCACCTAACCAGGACACGAATGAGCCGTTTCTTCCCAGAGGTGGAGGACAAATGTGAACCTTGCCAGAGGGGCCTGGCCAACCACACCCACATGTTCTGGGCTTGTCCCAAACTTGCTGGGTTCTGGACAGCCTTCTCCGAGGCAATGTCCAAGGTTGTGGGGGGTGAGAGTGGAGCCATGCCCAATTGTGGCAATCTTCGGGGTATCGGAGGAGCCAGAGCTACACATGGGGAAGAGGGCCAATGCCCTAGCTTTCGCTTCCCTAATCGCACGCCGGAGAATCCTGGTTCAGCTGGCGATCAGCAGCACCACCCACAGCTGCAGGCTGGCTAGCTGACCTTTTGGAATTTCTCCACCTGGAGAAGATAAAATACGCCATCCGAGGGTCAGGGGAAGGCTTCTTTACTGCATGGGGGAAATTTTTCAGTCTGTTCCAAAACCTGTTTGAGGCCAACAACAGCCCGTAGAGGGGGAACTGGAAGGATTAGAGAGGGGAAAAAACAAAAGACAAGGAGGAACGTCAGGGACACACCACCCAGGGGTGAGGAGATGGAATGGAGGTAGAGCGTCTGAGGCGGTCAAAGAGGGACAACACGGGGGAACGGGGGGGGGGGGGGGGGGCAACCAACATACCGTTCCCCATTCATCCACAAAAACAACATGGCTGAAGCCGACAAAGGGAGAAGAGAAAGGGGGTGGGAAAGGGGTGGAGTGCTGCGACCATCAATTCACACGAGACAGAGAGTTGAAGTGAACAGTGGCTTTAATCAACTAGAACAGTGCCTGCCTGCGACTGCTCTGCAATGAGAGCCGCCTACAGGGCAGCTGCTCTTTATACCTCCCCTCAAGGGGGCGGAGCCAGGGGTGGAGCCTACAAGGGCACCAACATGATACAATCAGTGTCGGACAGTACAATGGCCCATAGCTAGAGCCCACATGGGCAACAGCGTGGTACAATGCAGTACAGTGGTGAATGGTTACTATAATACGTTCACCACATTCACCCTCTGTTAAAAGAATTGAAGTCCGGTAGGGGTGAAGGGCTCACAGGTTCAGTCTGTCCGGCGCCCTGATCGTGCGCTGCGATCGCTGGAGCTCTGGTTTTGCAGCGGGCACAGGTGTCGAATTCGTCAGTGCGGGCATGGGTGGTGAACTCGGCGATGCGGGCACAGGTGTGGACTCCGGGAGCGTGTCTTCAGGAGCTTCATTTCTGCAGGTCGGCGAAGGGGGGAGGGAGTATAGGAGGGGGTGTGGAGGAAATGTAGGGGCGGGGGTGCTGTTCGGTGTAGGTTGAGGGGGTAGGTTGGGGTGATGGTAAGGGATCCTGCGGGTGCCAGGTCCCGGAGGGAGACCGTATCGAGGTGCTCTACGTATGCGTACTGGGGGTTGGTGTGAAGGAGCTGGACCCTCTCGACCAGGGGCTCGGACTTATGGCTCCTTACGTGTTTGCAGAGTAGGACAGGCCCCGGTGTCTTCAGCCAGGATGGAAGCGAGACCCCGGAGGTGGATTTCCTAGGGAAAACAAACAGGCGGTCATGAGGGGTCTCGTTCGTGGCTGTGCAAAGGAGGGACCTAATAAAGTGGAGTGCGTCGGGGAGGACCTCTTGCCGGTGGGAAATTGGGAGACTCCTAGACCATAGGGCCAGCAGCACGGCCTTCCATACCGTCGCATTCTCCCTCTCCACCTGTCCGTTTCCCCGGGGGTTGTAACTGGTAGTCCTGCTCGAGGCGATGCCCTTACCAAGCAGGTACTGACGCAGCTCGTCGCTCATAAACGAGGGGCCCCGGTCACTGTGGACGTAAGTGGGGAAACCGAACAAGGTGAAGCTACTATGTCGGGCCTCAATGACGGTGGCCGCGGTCGTATCGGGACAAGGGATTGCAAAGGGGAAGCGGGAGAACTCGTCAACGACGTTGAGGAAATACGTGTTGCGGTTGGCAGAGGGGAGGGGCACTTTGAAGTCGATACCGAGGCGCTCAAAGGGCCGGGATGCCTTTACCATGTGGGCCTTATCCAGTCGATAGAAGTGCGGCTTACACTCCGCACAGATTTGGCAGTCCCTGGTCATGGCCCTGACCTCTTCGGTGGAGTAGGGCAGGTTGCGGGCCTTGATGTAGTGGAGAAGCCGGGTGACCCCCGGGTGGCAGAGGTCATCGTGGATGGTCCAGAGTCTGTCATTTTGCGCGCTGGCGCATCTGCCGTGGGATAGGGCATCTGGGGGCTCATTGAGCTTCCCAGGACGATATACTATATCGTAATTATAGGTGGAGAGTTCGATCCTCCACCTCAAGATCTTATCGTTCTTGATCTTTCCCCGCTGTGTATTGTCGAACTTGAAGGCTACCGACCGTTGGTCGGTGACGAGGGTAAACCTCCTACCAGCGAGGTAGTGCCTCCAGTGCCGTACAGCTTCCACGATGACTTGAGCTTCTTTTTTGACTGAGGAGTGTCGAATTACGGAGACGTTGAGGCTACGGGAGAAAAATGCTACTGGCCTGCCTGCCTGATTGAGGGTGGCGGTGAGGGCAACCTCTGACGCTTCGCTCTCCACCTGGAAGTGAATGGACTCGTCCACCGCACACATCGGCCTTGGCAATATCTGCCTTGATGCGGCTGAAGGCCTGGCGGGCCTCAGCCGCCAGTGGGAAGATGGTAGCTTTGATCAGTGGGCGGGCTTTGTCCGCATAGTTGGGGACCCACTGGGTGTAATAGGAAAAGAACCTGAGGCACCTTTTCAGGGCCTTGGGGCAGTGGGGAAGGGGGAGTTGCAGGAGGGGGCGCATACGGTCGGGGTCGGGCCCTAAAATTCCATTTTCCACGACATAGCTGAGGATGGCTAGTCTGGGTGTGCGGAAAACGCATTTCTCCTTGTTATAATTGAGGTTGAGGGCTTGGACCGTTTGGGGATATTTCTGGAGGTTGGCGTCATGGTCCTACTGGTTGTGACCGCAGATGGTGACATTGTCCAGGTACGGAAATGTGGCCCACAGCCGGTACTGGTCCACCATTCGGTCCATCGTTCTTTGGAAGACCAAGACCCCGTTGGTGACGCCGAAGGGGGCCCGGAGGAAGTGGAAGAGTCGACCGTCTGCCTCAAAGGCCGTGTAGTAGCAGTCCTCCGGGCAGATTGGGAGCTGGTGATATGCGGACATCAGATCCACCGTGGAGAACACCCGGTAGTGTGCGACCTGATTAACCATGTCCGCTATCCGGGGGAGGGGATGCGCATCGAGGTGCGTGTACCGGTTTATGGTTTGGCTGTAGTCTACAACCATCCGGTTCTTTTCCCCGGTTCGGACGACCACCACCTGAGCTCTCCAGGGGCTATTACTGGCCTCGATGATCCCCTCCCTCAAGAGTCGCTGGACCTCGGACCTGATACAAGTCTTGTCCTGGATGCTGTACCGCCTGCTTCTGGTGGCGTTGGGTTTACAGTTGGCGGTGAGATTTGCGAAGAGCGGGGGAGGGTTGACCTTCAGGGTCGCGAGGTTACATACGGTGAGAGGGGGTAGGGGTCTGCCAAACTTCAGGGTCAGGCTCCTGAGGTTGCATTGGAAGTCCAGTCCCAACAGAAGAGGAGCGTAGAGATCGGGGAGTACATATAGCTTAAAGTTTGCGTATTCGACACCTTGTATCGTGAGGTTCGCGACAGTGTACCCCCGGATCTGCACTGAGTGCGATCTGGAAGCGAGGGGGATTGCTTGAAATGCGGGCGAGATTTGGAGCGAACAGCGCCTTTGAACAGCATATCTGGGTGAATGAAGCTTTCCATGCTCCCGGAGTCAAACACGCAAGGCGTTTCGTGTTCATTGACCCAGACGGTCATCATAGAGTTCTGGAGCTGCTTTGGACGGGACTGGTCGAGGGTGCCTGTGCCGAGTTGCGGGTAGTCGGCGTGGCCAGAGGTTGTCCCAAGATGGCTGCCCCCGTCGGTTGAACGTGTAGCGCGGCGTTGCAGATTGCGGCCAAGGTGGCGGCCCCCATCGGTCGAACGTATCGGGCGGTGAGGAAGATGGCATCCAAGATGGCAGCCCCAGTAAAACGTGTTGTGCGGGGTTGAAGATGGCTGCCCCCACGGACAACACGAGGTGGATGACGCGTCTGGAGGGGGTGGAGCCAGCAGGCACGCAGCCACAATGCGGGGTCTGCGGGCTTGTGAGTCCGAGAGTCAGCCCTGCGATTTGGAGGACTTGGACTTGGCCAGGCAAACTTTGGCAAAGTGTCCTTTCTTGCCGCAGTCACTACAGTTCGCATTCCGAGCCGGGTAGCGCTGCGTGGGGTGCTGGTGCTGGCCGCAGAGATAGCAGGGTAGCCCCCCCCCACCCCCCCCCCCCCCCCCCCCCCCCGCGTTGGCAGCACAGGCCTGGGGTACTCTCTGGTCTGGGGTCCACAAGGGGGTCGCGTGATCGGACGGGAAAGCGTTGAGGTTTTGGAACGCTACTTCTAGGGAGGTGGCTAGTTTTACCATCTCTTCTAGTTCGAGGCGCCCTTCTCGAGCAAGCACTGTCAGACGTAGTTGGACTGGTCTCCAGCCACGTAGGCGTCCCGGACGGCGAGTTCCATGTGTTGGGAGGCTGTGACGGCCTTGTAGTTGCAGCTTCGCGCGTAGGTACTGCTCCAGCAATTCCCCAGGGCATTGGCGGCGAGTGGTGAGGAGATGCCACGTGTACACTTCAATCACCGGCCTCACGTATAGGTGCTTCAGCATCGCGAGGGCACCTGTGTATGTAGTCGCTTCCTCAAGTTGTACGGTGATTCGATGGCTCACCCGGGCGTGGAGGAGGCTCAGCTTCTGTTCGTCGGTGATGGAGGGCGAGGAGGAGGTGGCGAGGTAGGCCTCGAAACATCGGAGCCAGTGTGAAAAAATCCCTTTGGCTTCTGTGGCCTGCGGGTTGAGTTCCAGTCAGTCAGGTTTGAGGGCTGCTTCCATTGCGATGCAGTTGATTAAATTGATGCGACCATCAATTCACACGAGACAGAGTTGAAGTGAACAGTAGCTTTAATCAACTAAAACAGTGCCGGCCTGTGACTGCTCTGCAATGAGAGCTGCCTCCAGGGCAACTGCTCTTTATACCTCCCCTCAAGGGGGCTGAGCCAGGGGTGGAGCCCACAAGGGCACCAACATGATACAATCAGTGTAGTACAGTACAATGGTCCATAGGTGGAGCCCACATGGGCAACAGCGTGGTATAATGTAGTACAGTGGTGAATGGTTACTATAATATGTTCACAACAGGGAGCAAGGAGAAGGTGGTGCATACCCCCTGATTGACCAGTGAGGATAGCAAGGGGGGTGAGCGGGGGAAGATGGGGAGGGGGTGTTAATCCCTGATTCTTTTGCTGCCAGTCTGGGCTCAATAAAATCTGAGACGGATCTGCAGGTATCAATTATTGTTTTATTTCCACCAGCTTGCAAGGCTGACTCAGTCGTGGGACCTTAGAAGACGCAGCTGTCTTCTAGAGCTCCCAAAAGTTAGTGAGAGAGAGAACAAAGAAATCACAGCACATATAGATTGAATCACATCAATATTCGCATACAAGCTTCCCATTGGTTATTCTATACACCTTCTGACCTGGCCATATATCCTGATTGGCTCACTTCACATTTCCCAATCATGGGCCCTTGTTACCCAGCATCCTTTTCACCATTCTCTCCACGAGGCAAAGCTCCCCTCCCCCTTCCTAGCCATGCTGTGCTCATACCTTTGTTCTCTGTCTGTGAACTCATTACCCTCAGGGTCCTACTGTCTATCATATTTGTTTGTTCACTTCCTTAGGGGGAGGGAAAGGGAGGCTATGGGGGGTGGAGAGGACACACCAAACTAGACGGCATCAATCTGTAAATAAAGTAATGTAAGACAAAACCTTTTTTTCTTTACACTGAACAATAAATAAACATGAAAGTCAATGTACGTGCCGAAATGCCAATAAAAAGATTTTTTAAAAAAGTGATTAGGTAGAGAATCGGTTCTGATGAAATTGTGTCAGGTTCATGCCAAATCGCAATTCTCCGTCACCTCGACAGCGGTGCCAATGAGATCCAGAGGGCAGAATTCTCGAATAATGGGGCTATGTCCCCACGCCCGCGAGAAAACAGGCACAAATTACTCTGGACTTTTTCTAACACGTCCGGAGCGATTCTCCGTTTTTAAGGGGGTTCACAGGACCCCGAAGTGCTCCATGTAGCTCCGGCTGCCGATACGAGGGCTGAGGGCCCGCGCATGAGCGCGGCAGCCCCACACGACATGGCGGACCAACGCAGCGGGCCGGCACCGAAGAAGTAGGTCCCCCTCAGATCACACACACCCGCCAATCGGTGGACCCCGATCACGGTCCTGGACGTTGTGAAGGTCGTTCTCCCCCCGGTGTCGGATCCCCTGCTCCCCACCGGGACGGCCACCGCAGCTGCGACTCCAAGCTCCCGCCGGGTGGAACCTGCGTGAACCACGCCGGGAGGAACACAGCCGGTTGTCTGCCTCTTTCAACGGCCCCCCGACTGGCACTTGCAACGCGGAGGCTCGGAGAATCCCGGTCGGAATGCATGCACAGTAAACACCTTTGGATGTCATTAGCGGGCCTGACCCGGTATTCTCCAGGGCCTCCGAGATTCTCTGCCTCCACTGGAGGGGGGGGGGAGGGGGGGGGGGGGGGGGGGGGCTTCTCGATGCTGAGGTTCACTTGTGCTTTAAAAATCGAGAAACAGGCACTAAGTGGGAGAGAGGGGGTACAAAAAGTTTCCAACATCATCATAGCTTGCTGACAGTTGTGCCACTGGCCGGGCGGCTTCTGCCAGGATCAGAGGGAGTAACGAGGAGTGGCCAGGAGGTGAGCTGTGTAGCCAGGGTGGATGGGCACAGAGCACCATTGCCGCAGCCTGCGCACTGCAGCAATGCAGCTACGCACTCCACCGACTCCGGACTGTGAACTTAGTGCCATGGGTCGTCTGGGTGTCTCCCAAGGCCATCCCCCCATGTGCCCTTTGACCCATTAATAGGATGGACGTGCTTCAGCGCAACCAGTGCGTTCCTGTTAGCTGGGATGGTGTGTGTGGGGAGTGAGGTGTGCATAGCAGCTGCAGCTTGTCAGCCTCCCGGGTGTCAATCCCGGACCCGGCGAATCCAGCACCATTTCTCATTGTAATCAATTGTATTCCATGTGGCACCAGTGCTAGCCCCTTAAACAGTAGTTGATTCGGTCCAGGTGCGGCGCCAGTTTTGATGTTGTGGAAGTCCACGAATCCTGTGCCGGCGTCAACACTTATTCTCAGGAACAGAGAATCCGTCCGTCTGTCAGTTGAAACAGCTAAATTTCAAAATTGCATTTCTACAAGAAACGTATCTGTCCGGAATAGAACATAGTAAGTTGGGCAGACCTTGGACAAACCAGGTGTTATTTTCTCCACGTGTCAGAGACAAAAGCGGAGTAGCAATCCTTTTCTACAGATCTGTAAATTTCTGTATTCACTCACAGCAGGTAAGGTAATGTCAAGTCATCATAGTCCCAGCTGACCATAGGCTTCTTTCATTTCATTCCAACAGGCTCTTACTCTCGCATTAACTATTTATTTACAACAAAGTTTGAAAATAAATAAATTTAGAATACCCAATTCTTTTTTCTTCCAATTGAGGGACAATTTAGCATGGCCAATCCACCTGCACTGCACATTTTGGGTTGTGGGGGTGGGACCCACGCAGATACAGGGAGAATGTGCAAACTCCACAAGGAAAGTGACCCAGAGCCGGAATCGAATCCAGGTCCTCGGCGCCGTGAGGCAGCAGTGCTAACCACTGCGCTACCGTGCTGCCCCTTTATTTACAACAAAGTTAAAGGCTCATGAAATGATTGACAATGGCATCCTGCCAATAACTCTCTCAGATCATGGCCTGTAGCTGTGACCTGGGACAATAATCTACCTCAAGGAGGTGCCATTGAATGCATCTATCCTAAATGATGAAAAGTTTGTTCAATTTGTGAGGAAAGAATTACCACTTTATCTAGAACTCAACACATCACCGGATATCTCACCCCTGACGTTATGGGACTGGAGTGAAGGTGTATTTAAGAGGTTACATCATCCCATTTGCTTGTGCCAAAAAAAAAGAAAAATTAATTAAAGCGGATTGATCTAGAACAGGAAATCCAAAACTTAGAACGACAACACAAAAAGCAGCAGGCGCCAGCTTTGATGACAGCCCTCACAAAGGCTCGCATAACCTCTGAAAGTTTTCTTTCCGAAAAAATTGAAAGACGTTTACGTTTTGCAAAACAGATATTATGAACATGGCAATAGAGCAAACCGCTTATTAGCGTTTCAATTAGGAAAGCAGTAATCACATAATATCAGCCTTAGGTCACAGACATCCCATCGCTTATTATCCAAACCAGAACAAATCTCTTCTGCCTTTGCTGATTTATATCGGAAATTGTACAAGGATTCTGATACCGGGTTTGCGGGAAATTAATGAATTCTATGAAAATCAATGTGACAAGGTTGTCAGAAAGTAGTGGTGTTACATAAACTAATCCCTGACTTGGAAATTGATGAAGCAATCGATGCCTTAAAAATAATAAAAGTCCCTGCTCTGATTGTTTTATAAATTAATATTACAAAGCCTTTAATGACATATTTATACCTTTACTTCGACAGCCTTTCAGCACTCACTAGAAAATGGATCATTGGCTCCTTCGTGGAGAGATTCAGTCGCAACAGCCATTCACGGGCAGGGAAAATGGAGCATGAGTCATATCATCCTATTTTGTTACTTAATTGTGATTTGAAAGTTCTAACATCAATACTAACCATAGAATAGATACAATAATAACAGGTTGTACACTCAGATCAAACAGGATTTGTAACAGGGTGTTACTCTGGAGTCAATCTCCGCAGACTCCTTAATATCATGACACCCACCGAAAGTAGTGGAGTAAAGGTCATGATTTTAGCTTTCGATGCCAATAAGGCGTTTGATCGATTATCATGGGTGTACCTATTTCAGACTTTAGTCTGATTGGGGTTTGGATCCGATTTTGTGAAATTGATCCAGATTCTTTATTCCAGCCCGCGAATTTGGGCTCACCTTCTTCCACCGGCTATTTCAGCAAGATACTCTGAAATAATTTGAGCAGATCAGAGGGAATTTGGCCTCCTAAATACTGAACTTTTTTTAAAGATACCTGCATATAATGATGCAGAGAAGGCTGGTGGTAAACGTAAGATAGACTTATTTACAAGTATTTACAAAGAGGGCAGCATGGCAGCATAGTGGTTAGCACAATTATTTCACAGCTCCAGGGTCCCAGGTTCGATTCCCGGCTTGGGTCGCTGTCTGTGCGGAGTCTGCCCGTTCCCCCACTGTGTGCGTGGGTTTCCTCCGGGTGCTCCAGTGTCCTCCCACAGTCCAAAGATGCGCAGGTTAGGTGGATTGGCCATGATAAATTGCCCTTAGTGTCCAAAATTGCCCTTAGTGTCGGGTGGGGTTACTGGGTTATGGGGATAGGGTGGAGGTGTGGGCTTGGGTAGGATGCTCTTTCCAAGAGCTGGTGCAGACTCGATGGGCTGAATGGCCTCCTTCTGCACTGTAAATTCTATGATCTATGACAGGGGTGGGCAAACATTTCCGTGCAAGGGCCACATTCAGAAATTCACAATTTTAAAGGGCTGCATAGTATATTAAGTAAAATAATTAATATTTAAAATAGCCAAAATAAAAGGTTTTTAAAGAAAAAAAGCAATTAATTTTTATTAATTAATATTTTAAAGTAGAAACTTTACATGAAACACATTTATTTGAAAAACAAAGTAACTCAGTTTAAAGAAAAAAAAGCAATTAAATTTTATTAATTAATATTTTAAAGTAGAAACTTTACATGAAACACATTTATTTGAAAAACAAAGTAACTCAGTTTAAAGAAAAAAAAGCAATTAAATTTTATTAATTAATATTTTAAAGTAGAAACTTTACATGAAACACATTTATTTGAAAAACAAAGTAACTCAGTTTAAAGAAAAAAAAGCAATTAATTTTTATTAATTAATATTTTAAAGTAGAAACTTCACATGAAACACATGTTGTGCTGAGCAATGATCACCCTACTCAAGTCAACGTATCCACCCTACACCAGTAACCCAACAGCCCCCCCCCCCCCATTAACCTTAAAATTAAAAAAAAATTAAAAATAATCTTTTTAATGACTTGATCTTGGTGGGCCGCATAAAGACCTTTGGCGGGCCGCATGCAGCCCGCGGGCCGTAGTTTGCCCACCCCTGATCTATGAAGATCTATATAATGCAGCATCTCACTCCCAGTGCAATCAGAGCTTATCTCACCAGGCCCTGATTTGGGACTGCTTTTTAATTTTTTTTTTGCCTCCAGTGATTCCTGAAAGATCACCACCCAATGCTTCCACAATCTCCTCAGCAAACTCCTTTCTAACCCTGGGGTGTAGTCCATCTGGTCCAGCATGGGCCAAAGCTTGGCCAACATCAGGTCAGGCTGTGTCCACACACACACCCAAGCAGATGTCACCATCAAAGCGTCCACAACATTTATCGTCGCAATCACCTCACCCGCTACAGGTGGGGATAGGGCGCCCACGGCCAACGGCAGAATGCTGAGGGAATCGGCCTGGGCAATCTTGGGTGGTGCTAAAAGGAGTATTCATTAATAGAAAGGAGGAGCGCCCAATGCTGGAGAGGCCGAGCAACAGTTTCTGGTCTGTTACGATAAAGAAATGTCGCCCATAAACATACTGTTGGAACTTCTTAATGCCAAAAATCACTGCCAAACATTCCTTCTCTATCTGCGTGTAACAGTGCTCAGCGTCCACCAGGGTTCTCGAGGCGAACGCAATGGGGCGTTCCGTGCCATCATAAAGGGAAGCATCATACATTAAAATACAAGGCCAAGTTGGATCACAGTGCGTAAGATGTTGTTTCGAAGAGGGACACTTCTCTTAGTCATGAGGCCATAGAATAGAATGCCTACAGTGCAGAAGGAGGCCATTTGTCCCATCAAGTCTGCACCTGTCCTTGGAAAGAGTACCCTATTTGAGGGAAAGGTGTGGGGGCACAGCGCTGAGATTTGAACTCAGCATCTGCTGTTTACCAGAGCGGCACTTTAACTACCTGAGCCACAGCATTCAGTTCACCCTATTAAACCACAACCCAGCAACTTATCATGGCCAATCCACCTACCTGCACATCTTTGGATTGTGGGAGGAAACCGGAGGACCCGGAGTAACCCAGGCAGACACGGGAAGAAAGTACAAACTCCACACAGGCAGTCAACCGAGGCTCGAATTGAACCCGGGACCCTGGAGCTGTAAGGCAGCAGTGCTAACCACTATACCATTATGCCACCCCAAATATACAATAAATACATACAGTGTGAGGTATTTGTCCTCTGACAGTCCTCCCGGCCTTAGAGAAAAAAATATGAATTCCAATTCAAACTTTAATGTGGTCCTATGATGGAAGAATAGGAAGTAAACAAATATGCATTGATTCTCTAATTTACACCGGCATGTCAGGCACACAGCTAGCAGGGGCAATTTCCTTTCTTTTCCTTTATTCTCAAGATTAAAATCTGGCTTAGTGGATCAGCAAAGATATTGTCGAGTCCTGGGATGTGGAATCCTTAGGTGACCCGAGAAGATTCAAATCTGTCCTTCTGCGGAAGTCTATAATGAGCTAGAGTTCTTAATTTCATCTATTGGGGACTAGGCATAAACACACCATTGTTTTCAGAACTCAGTGCCTGCTGATCTCCTGATTAAGTGCCCTCGAAAGGCTCTAGGGGTTTTACAGGGTGGTGAGCACTCACGGTCAGTAATGGTCAAGCTGCTCTAGCTCTGTAGGAGAATGCTGGCCATCTCACTCTGTAAGTGCCAGGCCTTTGATCATAGTCCTGGATGGCTCTGGTCCAGTTTACCTCCTGCTGTCCACCTCGGTAACCTGTGGGTTCAGCTGTTAAAACCCAGGGGTGTTGGTTAGGCTAAGGATCAGGGATTGGGGTATCAGTATCCTGCTCTGGTGGTAGCACAACTGTGATGTTCCAGTACCACTGACTCCGGGCATTAGGTTCACACACTACAAGCAGGCAGTTTGCTATGGAAATTGGGTCAACTTTTCTGGTCCCGGAAGTTAGGAAAATGGCCTTCTGGAAGGGACATCTCCTGCATCCATATCAGATAGGTCTACAGTGCTGTAGGCTGGTGGTTGTTGCTGATCTTTTAAAATGCAGTTGCCAATCCTGCCAGATTGCCCTGTAATTGTGCATTAAATTGGGTAAGGGATCCAATCTGGTTGGGATCCCTCTGCTGGTCAGTTGGGTAATAAGCTCTGTGTCCTTTGGAACACTACTGGAACACTGCTGCCTTCTGGTGGATGGGCTGCTATCACTGTACCTCATGGTTGCTTTTCCATTAAGTGAGGCATCGCCATCACTCTTTCAGGGCACAATTGTGAACTTTCCTGGTCCCCATTTAAATTTACCATAAATTTACAAGCCAGACCAATCAATGACTTCCTAACTGGCAGCTTTGGCTCAGGTCTGGGTGTTCTCAATGTGTTCCTTGGAATGCTTGTACCCTCATGTGGGGAGCCATGATGTGGAGGTGCCAGCATTGGACTGGGGTGAGCACAGTAAGAAGTCTTACAACACCAGGTTAAAGTCCAACATCTTTGTTTCAAACACTAGCTTTCGGAGCACTGCTCTTTCCTCCTTCCTCACCTGATGAAGGAGCAGTGCTTCAAAAGCGAGTGTTTGAAACAAAGATGTTGGACTTTAACTTGGTGTTGTAAGACTTTTTACTGTGCTCATGTGGGGATGCAGCTTCAGCTTTGTGGCTTTCCAACTGGGTAAGGAATCTCACTCCCTATTTGTTCATCTGTTTGAGGATTCCCTTTATCTCTTTAATGTCGGGAAGAAGGTTTCTGCCAGCCATACCTGTGGCAATTCCTTAACCATTTCCTTTCTTGGTTTAATAACTTACTTTTATTCAGGCTCTTTGACTATTTGGGGCATCTGTCTCATTATCTCTTCCCCTGCTCTAGGACTTTTCTGGTCCCTGTCTAAGCCAAAGATATTGTGTCAGTCCATTTCAAATTCCATTGGCACTTCCAGGACCTTGTTTAACATTACCAGCCTGGCCTCAGACTTACTACATTCGAGCAGCCCTGGCTCAATGTTTATGGGTGCTATCTCACCCTCCGCTTTCTGCTGTCCAGATTTCTGCTGGTTGGCATTGGTCTCTTATAGTTACCTGGTTAACACCTTACTGCCAGCCAAATCGTTCCCAAGGGGGACATTGATTCCTGCTACTGGTACTTTTGGGACAATTTCCTACCTTGACAGGGCCTGAAGTAGGGTCACACTCTCAGTGGATCCTTATGGAGGAGTGCAAGCACAGATCCTCCTCCCATTCCACAGATCAGGGCTTTGGTTTTCACGGAGGACTCAGGGAGTAAATTTAAGTTTCCCTCCAACATTAAGGACTGAGTGGCCCTTGAGTCCTGGAGCAGTACAATGGACTTGCTCAGATCTTGGGACAGGTAGAGGGTTACTGTTCCTGAAAGGACAAAACTCCGGAAGCTCTCTGAGTTTGTTCAGCTCAGGCATACAAAATGCCATGCCCTCAGAGGGTAAGTTTCTATACTGAGAGTCTCCCCATATTCTGTTGCATTACCCATTGGGACATCCTTCTGGGGATTACTCATATGGGGTTTTCCTATGGGTGTCCCTTGAAATCTCCAGCACTCACTCAGGTACAGAGTGGTCTATTTTATTGCTGTGGGAACACACCAGCCTCCAGGGGTTCTCCATTTAGGCTGCACGCAAACTTCTCGAATCCTTACTTGCGTTTTCTTTTCTGGTTGTGAGATCATTCTCATCGAGATCACCTTGATCATCTTTCCAATGCTCATGGGAATGATTTGGAAAGGGTCTGCTTGCATTTCCAGGCCTATGGGTAAGATCACACCTGTCTTCCATGATGACTGCATCCCTGGTTGTGAGGGTTCTCTGCTCCTCTCAGTGTATTTGCAGGTTGGAGGTAAGCAATTTTTCAATTCCTCTAACAATACCAACTCACATAACCCATCATATTAGCTTCTGATTCTTAGGAATCTTACCCATTGGTCGAATGTGATTTGCTTCAACTGTTCAAACTTGTAGGTTTGTGAGCATTCCAGTATTACTGTGATATACCTCCAGGCCAACACTTAGACACTTAGGGTGGCAGCCTTGGTCTGCCCATAATTTTGGAACATATCAGGGGTGAGCATGGAGTAGACCTCCTGGACTGTCAAGTTACTTTCTCAAAAGTAGCAAAAAAAATGACCCCACATCACTCTCTTCAAATTCCAGAATGCATCTAGAATAATTGAGGGCCTTAGAGAGTTGTTCTGAGATAGGAAGATAGGAGTGGGTGCTACCAAGCAGGGAGAGATTATTCCTCACAGCTTCCAGTTTGGCCTCTCTCTCCCTTTATGCTGCTAGCTCCATTCCCAATTTTCAGATCTGGGATTTTTCTCTTTCCCTTTCTCTCTTTCCCTTTCTCTCTCTCTTTCTCTTTCCTGTTCCTTTGCACTTCCCTATTCCTCTCCTGAAATTCTAGTCACAATCTAAGATTTGCCAGTTTGAAATTGGCTGGCAGGGGAGGGCATTAGGAGTCCCGTTTCAGTTCTACATCTAACTGCTCCGGTAACATGAGATCCAGATGTTCTACCAACAACTGGATCAGTTCACTTTTCTTCACTTTGCTGGGTAGTTTTAACTGTACCTCTCTAGCTTTATTTCACGTGCTAAGGGCTCCTAAAGTTTCACCATTCAAATTCCTTTGCTGCCTGCATTTGAACATTAAAAGATGCCATTTTCTTAGTATTATGGAAAATAAATTTGTTGTGGTAAGTTACTGTGTTTTAAAATTTGTTTCAGCCACCGAGTCTTCCCCTTTTGGTTTACAATTGACTTTTTTATTTCAGATTTGGCTTGTGTCTTAACTTGGACTCTGGTCAAATTCAAATGGATGTTCGCAGATTTGAGCTTCCAATTTCTGTTTTGGGCTGGAATGGGACCTGATTTCTCCTCTCACCACATGCCCATAAGCAGAAAAGTGTTTTGATTTGCTTCCCTTTTATAAGCGGTGGTGTGTTTTCCAAACATTGTGGTGTGATCCAATTTTCTATTAAAAAGTCTGCAGCAAACCAGGGATAGGACAAACTCAGGGGGTAGTTTGTTTTCACACAAAAAACATGACGGAAGAGATCATTATGTAGCCCCCTGCAAATTCATACAGTAAAAAGGGATAGAAGAAGAAAAAGTTGCAGGGCTGTGGTGAATGTGATTCACACCGGATTGTAATCTGTATATACATGTGTCTGTATTGTAAGTGCAGTTGCACTACCTCTCCTCCAGGGGGAGTAGCTTTGGGAATGCTCGAGTTTTACCGGGCTTCTCCCTTGGCTCTGCCCAGGACTCCTCCCCCGGAAGCTGCTGTATAAAAGCTCAGTGCCACATGGTCAGCCGGCCAGTTCACCGAAAGTTCAATGGCTAACCGGCTGGCTCTGTTGTGAGTATATTAAAACCGCTATTCTAATCCTACAAGCACGTGTCCGTAGAATTGTTGGTTCCAACAAGGGCAAAGACCATGGAGAAAGGAATTGTTTCATGTGCATCCAGAATCAATGTCCAATGGTGTATTATCCTTCACAGAGGCCAGCAGGTTGAAAACTGAGGCTAGATAATTCACTTTTCCAGTAGTGTTGACTTCTATGATAAGATCAGCATGCAAAGATGAATCAGTCTTATTGGAAATGGCACAACGTGTCCAGCAGAAACACTGCAGATGGGGCCAGATATTCAGCCTGGGCAGAGGCCCTTTTCTGTGTTGCTGTTAGATAGATGGAAAGGTGGCAGACTGAGCTAATGTGGCAGGGGGATGGGAACCAATCCAGGAAGTCAGAGGGTACCAAAGAGGGGACAGAAACTAAAGCTAGTAAGAAGAAAAGTGGACGGCAGAAAAACAGATTGAACTGTCTAGTATGGCAGTGGAGTGGGAACCAGAGCAGTAGGTCAGCGGGAGAAATAGCTGAGGGAGAGCTACAGACTAAGGCCAGTAAGATTGAGGAAGAGCAGGGAGTGCTTGGTCAATGCAGTGGGGCTGGTGGGCTGAAGTGCATTAATTTCAATATGAGGAGTATTTCAGGTAAAACAGATGAACTTAGAGCTTGGATTAGTACGTGGAATTATGATGTTGTTGCTATTCCAGAAACTTGGTTGAAAGAGGGACAGGATTGGCAACTAAACATTCGAGGACTTAGATGCTTCAGGCAGGATAGAGGGAGATGCAAAATGGGTGGGGGATTTGCATTATTGGTTGAGGAGAATATCACAGCTGTGCTGAGGGGGGGCACCTTGGAGGGTTCAGGCAGCGAGGCAATGTGGGTAGAGCTCAGGAATAGGAAGGGTGCTGTCACAATGTTGGGTGTTTACTATAGACAGCCAGCGGAAGAGAGAGGAGCAGATATGCAGACAGATCTTGGAAAGATGCATAAACAATAGGGTTCTCGTGGTGGGTGATTTAACTTTCCCCATATTGACTGGGACACGCTTATTGCTTGAGGCAAGGATGGAGCAGAATTTGTATGGAGCGTCCAGGAGGGTTTCTTGAAACAATATGTGAATAGCCCAACTCAAGAACGGGCCATATTAGACCTGGTGCTGGGAAATGAGCCCGGCCAGGTGATCAAAGTTTCAGTAGGAGATCAATTCGGGAACAGGGATCATAATTCTGTAAGTTTTAAGCTGCTTATGGAAAAGAGTGGTCCTCAGGTGAAGGTGTTAGACTGGGGGAAGGCTAATTACAACAGCATTAGGCAGGATCTGGAGAGTGTCGACTGGACGAGGCTGTTTGAGGGGAAATCAACATCTGGCATGTGGGAGGCTTTCAAATGTCAGTCAATTAGAATTCAGGACCGGCAGCTACCTGTGAGGACGAAAGATAAGGGTGGCAAATATTGGGAACCCTGTATAACGAAGGATATTATGAATCTTGTCAAAAAGAAACAGAAAGCATTTGTACCGTCTAAAAGGCTTAGGACAGATGAAGCCCTTGAAGAATATAAAGAAAGTAGGAAGGAACTTAAGGTAGGAGTTAGGAAGGCTAAAAGAGATCATGAAATGTCATTGGCAAACAGGATTAAGAAAAATCCTAAGGTGTTTAATACATATGTAAAGAGCAAGAGGGTAACCAGAGAAAGGGTTGGTCCATTCAAGGATATTGGAGGGAATCTATGTACGGAACCAGAGGAAATGGGAGAGATACTAAATTAATATTTTGCTTCAGTATTCACCGAAGAGAAGGACGTGGATGAGGAGTATAGGATAGAGTGTGTAGATATTCTGAATCCCGTTGATATTAATAAAGAGATGTTGGGCATCTTGAAAAACATTAAAGTATATAAGTCCCCAGGGCCTGATGGGATGTACCCTTGAATATTGAGGGAAGCAAGGGAGGAAATTGCTGGGGCCTTGACAGGAATCTTTGTATCCTCATTGTCTAAGGGTGAGGTCCCAGAGGACTGGAGAGTAGCCAATGTTGTTCCATTGTTTAAGAAGGGCCGCAGGGATAATCCAGGATATTATAGGCTGGTGAGCCTTACGTCAGTGGTAGGGAAACTATTGGAAAAGATTTTTAGAGATAGGATTTACTCACGTTTGGAAACAAATTGACTTATTAGCGATGGACAGCATGGTTTTGTGAAGGGAAGGTTGTGCCTCACTAATTTGAGCAAATTTTTCTCGAAAGTGACAAAGGTGATAGATGAGGGAAAGGCAGTAGATGTTGTACACATGGACTTCAGTAAAGCCTTTGACAAGGTACCTCATGGTAGACTGGCACAAAAGGTGAAGTCACATGGGATCAGAGGAGAGCTGGCAAGTCGGATACAGAACTGGCTTGGGCACAGAAGACAGAGGGTAGCAGTAGAAGGGTGTTTTTCTGAATGGAAGGCTGTGGATTGTGTTTGGCGGTATTCCACAGGCATCAGTTTCATAGATTCCATAGAATTTACAGTGCAGAAGGAGGCCATTTGGCCCTTCGAATCTGCACCGGCTCTTGGAAAGAGCACCCTACACAAGCCCACACCTTCACCCTATCCCCATAACCCAGTAACCCCACCCAACACTAAGGGCAATTTTGGACACTAAGGGCAATTTTAGCATGGTCAATCCACCTAACCTGCACATCTTTGGACTGTGGGACGAAACCGGAGCACCCGGAGGAAACCCACGCACACACGGGGAGAATGTGCAGACTCCGCACAGACAGTGACCCAAGTCGGGAATCGAACCTGGGACCCTGGAGCTGTGAAGCAATTATGCTAACCACAATGCTACTGTGCTGCCTCTGGGGCCTTTGTTGTTCGTGATGTATATAAATGATTTGAAAGAAAATGTAGCTAGTCTGATTAATAAGTTTGCAGATGACGCAAAAATTGGTGGAGTTGTGGATAGTGAAGAGGATTGTCAGAGGTACAGCAGGATATAAACTGGTTGGAGTCTTGCGCAGAGAAATGGCAGGTGGAGTTTAATCCAGACAAGTGTGAGGTCCAATGCATGTAGGAATTACACAATAAATGGTAGAACTCTTGAGAGTACTGACCAGCAGAGAGATCTGGGCGTGCAAGGCCACTGATCACTGAAATTGGCAACGCATGTGGATAAAGTAGTCAAGAAGGCATACAGCATGCTGGCCTTCATCGGTCGGCAAGTCATGTTGCAGCTGTACAGGACCTTAGTTAAACCTCATTTGGAATATTGTGTACAATTCTGGTCGCCACACTACCAGAAGGATGTGGATGCTTTGGAGAGAGTACAGAAGAGGTTTAGGAGAGTCAAGTTCTAGGGGACATAGGTTTAAAGTGCGTGGGGAAAAGTTTAGAACAGATGTGCGAGGCAAGTTTTTTACACAGAGGGTGGTAAATATATTGGACGCGCTACCAGGGGAGGTGGTGGGAGCAGGTACGATAGCGGCATTTCAGGGACATCTAGACAAATATATGAATAGGGTGGGAATGGGGAAGGATACGGTCTCTGTAAGTGCTGACGGTTTTAGTTTAGGCAGGTGTTATGTTTCTTAAATGAATGCTAGAAGTCGTTCAGCAGTTGAAGGATGGTTTATTGTGCTCCACAATAAATGACTTCATTAGCTTTTACTTACAGAATGGCACTTGTAAAGATACTGCTTTTCTATGCTCTGCAACTAGGCCTAACCACACTTGCAGCCCTGAGCTCAACTTCCGTCCCTGTCCTGCTCCCCTGTCTCTCCAGCCAAAGTGAGCGAGGGCGGGCCTTCGGCGTCACTCTTATATGTCCCCGTGCTGCCCCCTGGTGGTACTTCCATTTCCCATCAGCCCCTTCTGTACACACTCAGGCGAGGATCACTACATCCCCCCTTTTTCACTTTTTTTTTAGTTGCAGAGCTGTAACTAAACACAAATTCACACACAGTTAGGTTTATATACAAAGACAAGGCAGAGCAATGATATTGTCAGTCCATGTTCATAAGTTCAGACGGTTGGGTGCACGTCTGATCCGGGTAGATCTCCTGAGTGGGCATGGAGATCCAGAGTCTTTTACGTCCATTTGGACACCTGCTGTTGGAGTTCCAGGATGTTGCATGACAGAGTCCCGCACAGCAGGTACCATGGTCGACGCAGGCTTGGAGGGCTGAAGGGCCTGTTCCTCTGCTGTATTATTCGTTGTTCTTTGTTGCAGGGTCCTTTGATCTCGGAGACAGTTAACCAGGCCTGGTATGTGAAATGCAGATGGCCTCTGTAGTTCATTTTGAATTTGGTCTCTGCAGCCCACAAAGTTGCTAGAGTCTCTTCAGAGATAACGAAGTGCCAGCATCTTCGATACTGCCCCTGATAACTCCCTTTGTTTAGGATCACAGACAGGCATGCCTTTAGCCATTTTAAATGTCTTTGTCCAGTTTTTTAAACTTTAGGAATTAGCCATGTGGATGTATATAATGTATTATATATACCCAGAGTGAGAGTGCAGTCCCTTGATCTTCCTCCTTCACCTTCATCCTTCCTGCCATTGTCCTTAAGCCTACCCCCACCATCCTGGATCTGTCGTCGGTATCCTCTCTCAGCCCTCTCTCAGAGACCATTGAACTGCTCTCCCTCCATCTCGACCTGTTCTGCTTCAAGCTTGATATCGTTCCATAACTGTTGACCTGCCATGTTGGTCCAGTTTCTTCCCTTTGATAAACAGGACCAGCCTGCTTCAATGGCGGATACTGCCCTATAGGCCAGAGTCTGATCCCCATACTTGGTGTACTGGCATTTGATGTCCCATCCACTACCACCATCTCTTTCCCCTCCTCAAAACCCATCCTTGCCACTACAGCTTCTCCTGCTCCCTTCTCTTGTGCCGTTGTGTTAGATAAAGACAAAATCTCAGCTCAGATCCAAAGGTTGAACAACTTTGCCTCATGATAACCAGTAGGTATGAGTTTCCTGTGTGCTGTTGACTTAATCTTGAGGATAAGATTTGAATTGGTGAAGTTCCTGTTTAATGAGTATTCATGATATGCACATTATAGTGAATAAGTTCCCACCACTGGGTGGCGTGATACCCGCCCTGCCATTGACACACCGTTGAATAGATTTCTCACACTCAACCCATTAATCTGTCGCCTGATTAAGGGCTGGATTCTTTGGCTCTACGTTTCTCTGCTTCCCTTGTTTCTTATTAGATACCACCCGTGTTGTTCTAACTTGGATAGGTAATCCTAAACTGCTAAAGAAATATTTTAAATTTTTCTCCTAATAATGTGCCAAACTCTTAAAATATATAATTATAAGTCATATTTGTATCATACATACCAGTGATGTACCAGGAGCAAAGAGTGTATCAATAGCCTGTTGATAGACAGCCAGCTTTGTACATAATGCAAAATACACAGGGAACATGACAAAATGCAACATGACTGAATTAAACACACCACACAGATTTATTTTCTATCAATGAAAAAACATGTGTGTTCTTTTACTACAAAAATTACAACGTGAGGCAGGATTAACAGATTTAGGATCTCCTTATTGGTTCCCAACAGAGTGTGTAACAAATCAAAAAGTACAACTTGTTCTTACTCAGCTTTTCCTCCCAATTAAATTGACACCTCCTGAAAGATGTCTCCCTAAACAATCTTTAAAGCAATATTTACCTCCAGATGTGTTCCTCTTATCTGAGAAAGATTTGTATTGTTTAGTCAGAAAGGAATTGTTGCTTCAGCATGCCAGCATTTCAACTTCTGTAGCAAGACCCTACTTGAAAAATAAATGATAGAGTGATGCTCTGGGTCTTCAGCAGTGCTCCGAGAGTTCCAAAATGTTTTAACAGGATGTGTCAACAAGCAAGACGGGTAGTTATTAATGTAATCTGAGTCTCACTTACATCCTCTGATTAGAGATAGAAATTATTTTAAAACACATTTGTTAAGCTCCTGTTTTAGGCTTTGAATCAGCCTTCAATATTCAGAAGGGCACAATGGAGCTGACCACTCCTGCAAGTTGTCTGCGTGTCTTAAGTCCAAGCGTTTGGTTACTTTACAAAACTATATTAAAGATCCCCATGTAATTCAAACTGCAAATTGTGTCCTGAACACACATCTTCACATCGGCTTTCCCAGGCTGTGCCTTACTTCAGGATGCTGAGAGTGAGCTTCCAGGATTCTAATGAATCCTGTCCATTGTGAACCTTGAATTCACAAGTGCCTAATATTAATGATGTCGAATGAATAATTTTGAATCAATCCGACAGTAGGTCACATCATAGAATCCAAACCAGCATAAATTAGTTTTGTGCTCTTTTAAGAGCCGCCTTCACGGTACAGATGTGCTGATGTAAATAATATAAACTAACCGTCAGCTATTTTAACACCAGCTGGCACATGGGTTCAGTGCAACCTCCCTTTCAACCCTGGGGGAATTGTGTTCAGTTTCAATCATCATAAAATGAATTTGAGTGGGTGAGGGGACACATTGAGTTGTGAATATTGAGTTTCTTGTGAAAATATTATCTTCTCACCTGAGGAAGAGTCACGTAGTTTAGTCAGAATGTTGTGACTCAAAGTCCCACTTTAATAAGATAAGATGGCATACTCTGCGATTCCTGCAGTGTTCCCAAGAGCCCCAAAGCATGATGTCTTATGAAGACTATTCAATCTTTCATTAGAATCTTCTTCAATCAAATCAAAGCAATGCCAGTTTTCTCTCTTTGTTTTGAAACTGGACTGATCAAAATTATGTTTTTGATGAAGTTAGTTAGTTTAGGGAGAATGAGGAGACAGTTGCACAAGATACAAACTAGTATAGGCTAGGTATGGTGGGGGGGGGGGGGGGTGGAGGGCGGGATGGGGAGGAGGAGGTGGGGGTGCGGTAAAGGGGTTTCTTTCCCCAGAGGGTCATTGACCTTTTGGAATAGATTGAGTCCTGTGCAGTGGACATAGGTTCACTGCCATCATTCAAAAGGAATTTGGTCAATTTTCTTGGAAGACGCTGCTTACAAAAGGTGGAATAATGAGCATTGTTTTTGATCAACGCCCCCAAACTAATTTTGTTTTGCATTTGAGGATTAAGAATTCTTTTCACCCTGAATTGGCCTAGGAAATTTTTTAACTTTTTTTTGTCTTTTCCAGGAAATCAAATGACTTTTGCTGAGTGTTCATAATTGTGGGATAACTGGATAGAATAGATTGAATATGGTCTTTGTCATTTTGTATGTTTTGTAAATAAGACAAAAGGCTAAGGATTGTGCATTATATGAGATACTGCATATTGCAACGTGAAAGATAAAACATGTATAATGTGAATGGATCTAGCAAATGTAAAAATGGGTATGATTATGGAATGTTCATTAAAATACTCCTTGAGCAAAACTTACAATTCTGCAATGCAGTTCACAACCTCAGATCATCATAAAGCACCCGAGAGGCAATATAGTACTTTAAGATTGTCATCACTGTTGTAATGTAGTAAAAATAGAGCAGCCAATTTGTGCATAACAAGGTTGCACAAACAGCAATGTGGTAGTAACTAGGTATGGTAAAGTCATCACAGCCCAATATGTTTATTAGTAGTATTGGCTGAAGAACTAGGGGCGAGATTCTCCGCACTCCCGACGGTGCGGAGAATAGCGTGGCTCGTACAATTTTACGGCCACGCTGTCCCGACGCCCTCCCGCTATTCTCCCCCCCCCCCCCCACGCCCAACTCCCGACACGAATCGCTGCCGCCGTTTTTTTACGGCCGGCAGCGATTCACAGCTGATAGATGGGCCGAGTTCCCAGCTCTTTACGGCTGTTTTTACGAACGGCAAACACACCTGGTCTGGCCGTTCGTAAAAACGGCCGTAAACACTCGCATTTTATAACCATGGCACCGATTGGCACGGCAGTACCACGGCCGTGCCAAGGGTGCCATGGGCCCGTGATCGGTGGGCACCAATCGCGGGCAGCGGGCCCGATGCCCGCGCACTATTTCTCCTTCCGCCGCCCCGCAGTATCCATTCGCGGGGCGGCTGAGGGGCATCCCGGCCCGCGCATGCGCGGGTTTCGCGCAAATACGCGATGATGTCATCCGCGCATGCGCGGGTTGGAGTTTTCCAATCCACGCATGCGCGGCTGACGTCATATGACGCGTCAGCCAGCGCAAACTCAGGCAAGCGGGCTTAACGAAATTCGTTAAGCCCGTGATGCCGGAGCTTACGGCGTCGGGCTGCTAGCCCCGACCGGGGACCAGAATCGGTTCCCGGTCGGGAAGGGGGGGGGGCTGGCGTCAAACCCGCCCGGGTTTGACGCCAGCCTTACGATTTCTCCCGTTTTGGGAGAATCGCGCCCTAAGATTGGCTAGGGCACTGGGGAGAATTCCCCTGGTCTTCACTGAAGTAACACGAGGAAATCTTTTACACCTGCCTGAGAGGAAGGACAGGGCCTTAATTATAGGTCTCATCTGAATGATGGCACATCCGACAGTATAGCACTCCTTTGGTACTGCACTGGAGAGTTAGCCCAGCTTTTGCACTGTAGCCTCGAGTCGGACTTGAAAACCATAACCTTCTGAATTGGAGGCAAGTATGTTCTTCTCAGCATCCTAACCTAGCCATTGTGTAGCTTATGATCTTATTCTGCACTCATTAGCTTTCTTCAGATTGTACATCGTCTGTTCATCTTGCTATACAATCCTCCCACAAACCCTGAAGGGCGTGCTGTTAGGTAATTTGGTCTGAATTCTCCCTCTGTGTACCCAAACAGGCATCGGAATGTGGCGACTAGGGGCCTTTTACAGTAACTTCATTGCAATGTTAATGTAAGCCTACTTATGACAATAAAGATTATTATTATTAATTGCTGAATCAGAACCTCTAGGGGCGCAATTCAATGGCCTTATCATGTCTAACTTGGTGTGTGACCCAGATCAGCATATTTAAATGAGCTCAACCACTGCGCCTGCAAGACCTCGCCAGGGTTCCGTTTAGTAATGGTCCACACAATCATGGACCAGATGTAATGGCACCTGGGGGAGGGGGGGGTCACCCAGGCCATTAGAGATCCCTGGGTGGTCGGGAACAGGGCAGGGTAGGACCCTGGAAATCCCCCGGCACCTAGGTACCTTGTCACTGCCAGCCTGGAACCCTGACAGTGCCACTCTGATATGGTACTGATGGGTTGGCAGAAGCACTGCCAGGGTGCCAGGCTGGCAATGCCAGGGTGCTCAGGTGTCAGGTTGGCAATGCCAGGGATTGGGCCCGAGGGGCCTTACCAGGTAGAATGGGATAAGGAGGGCCTTGGCGGAGAGAATCTCCCTGCGGCAAAAAAAAACCCAACAAAGTGCCGTTGGATAACAAGATGATTCTCGGTGCTGCAGCTGATGGGAAAAACCCTGCCAAACACACCCAAAACCGCTTATAGAAAATCTTTGGGTGAATTGCGCCCTAGATTTCCATCTTGGCATAATTATGATTTTATTTAAAAAATTGTTCTTTTAATTGCTTGAATTCTCTTGCACGTTGAATTCATGTCCAGCACTTCACCTTTTTGTTGGTTCCGTACTTAGTCCTTCTTGATCTACAAATGGCTTTGACATCATTTGGAATCCCCACATTTCCTGCATTGAGAAAACTTTCTCAACATCAGATGCACCTCAACAGCTAAGCACTTCTTTTCTCCTTGACAACTTTTAGCCGTCGATAAAGCACAAGTCCCTCCAAGACATAAATGGGTGGGATTCTCTGACCTTCCGCTCCAAAATTGCGCTCGGCGTGGTGGCAGAGAATGACCCAAAATAGGCTCCCCCACCGGCACGCGTTTCCCCTGAGAACGGAGAATCGCCGCCAATCGCGCGCGCGTGATTGTTGGAAAAGGACCCCCCCCCCCCCCAGCGATTCTCCGCGATCGATGGGCCGAGTACCTGCAGAGTTCCGCCGTCGTGGTTCTAATGTGGTTCCACCCGGCGGGAACCCGGAGCCGCAGCTGATGTGGGCCTTATGGTGGGGTTGGGGGGGGGGGGGGGGGGGGGAGGGGGAGGGATCGGACACTGGGGGATGCCTCGATGACAGGCAGGCCCGCAATCGGGGGCCACCGATCGGCAGGCCATCGCGATCCAGGAGTGACCTATCTTCCTCCGCACAGGCCCGCTGTGTGGCTCCGCCATGTCGGCGGTGCCTGCGCCAGGGTGGGCCGCCGCGCATATGCGCAGCCGCGTGGTCTCTCCAGCAGGGCCCCACTGACAGCCAGAACTGTGGGACGCACGCCAGAGGCCTGCTCACCCCCTGGAGAACGATCGAGGAAAACGTCGGGAGTGATTCTCTCCTGTTTTCTGGCGGGCGTGGGAACTTAGTCCCCCAAAGGGAAAATCCCGCCCAAATATGTTTTATGTTTGAGGACACTTTTGACACCTCGTTCATGCATAGCTGTAGATGTATAGCAGAGAGCAGAGCGATGGAATTACTTCTTAATTTTCTCCAGCAAAATGCGAGCAGAGATATAAGGGGCTGAAAGCTTCCATCTGTGATGTAAACTTCTTTGGTGTTATGATTCCAGTTTTAGAAAAAACTAATTGTCTGATTATAAATCTGTCTCTGACTTCCAGCATCCAACTCTTTCTTTAACTAATTTTATTTTCCCTTCTATTTGATTAATGCTATTTTGGTCAATGCTCTATTAAATTCCAAATTCACCATCATAGATGTCCTTCCCCTTCTTGCATCTTTATTGCTTTGAAATCAAGATTCATTGCACTATCTACTCCGATTCTTTCTTTCAACAAAAGAATGAAACTTTCTATGTCCTTGCATATGAAAATAAAGGTTCTATGTCCTGTTTGAACCCCAGCTGCGAGAATAGATTTGCCCGAGATCCCTGGCCTCCAAAACCCCACTCCTAATTCTCCAGCCCCGGACCTCCAATTTCCCTCCATCCCCCAATCTCTGTTTTCCCCAACGTCCATTACCTGAACCACAATTACCCCCCCACCCTCAAACCCAGCCTTCATTCTCCCCACTCAGGCCTCTAATTCCCAACCCTCTGACCCCTAGTTTCCAATTTCCCTCCCCAGCCTCCATTTTATATTCAGCTTGATGGAAATTAGGCCTGAGCCCAGCAGCCGGGGCATCTCAGGCCTCAGTATTCTGGTGGAGGGACTGTGTGCTCAATGGCTGCATCTGAATTTCGACCACTATCGTGGAACCTTCTGGTAGAGTTATGGGTCCTGATGGCAGAACTAAACTGCACGTAGGTGGGATGGCTTGTTACACACGTTCACACGGGAGCCAGCCAATTAGATATGTAGAGGTCATTCTCCCCATGTCTGCATGGGTTTCACCCCCACAACCCAAAAAATGTGCAGGTTAGGTGAATTGCCCATGCTAAATTGACCCTTAATTTTAAAAAAAAATAATTCGATACCCTAAATTTATATTTTAAAAAACATATGTAGCGGTGAGGGCCACAATCAATCAAGCAGCAGGGATGGCCGCACTATTAATTCATAGGTCAAAGATCCAGCTATCATATTCAAAAGACAACCGGACAGCACTCACCAACAATATTCCAGGTTGGACAACGGGTAGCCTCATAATTTACTGATACTTCCCTGCAAGTTCTCCTCCAGGCTGTCTGGAAATGGCTGAAAGTCTGTGTTACAGCCCCTGCAGGGACAGAACTTGTATTGCATCTGATTGCCCTCCTACACCTCAGAGTATGAACTACCCAGGTGACGAGGGGCCGGAGCTTCCTCCCAATTGGAGGAACTCCTCACAGGATATAAACCCTGACCTGGAAGCAGGTCGGGAAAGGTAACACTGTGGGAAGTGAAGAGAAGTGATTGTTGTATCTAGTGTGAGAATAAAGAGAATTGTATCCTGTTAATCTGGCCTCTTGTGGAGTTTTTGCTTCCGTCTACAACAGTCTGGTTTCCCAGTGATTGCAGTAAGAGGCCCTCCCACCTGACCAAGGCAACCTTGACAGAGGTGGCAGCGGATGTTAGAGGCATGGTGTCCAAAAGTGTAACTGGGTTCAGTGCTACAAAAGGGTGAATGACCTCCTGTGCTCTGGAAGGGTAAGTGGCACTGTGTAGGCACTGAAAAATGACATTCATTAGGGCATCAAGCAATGTAAATGTGCAAGTGGAGAGTGTTCCAGACAAGAGGTTGAGTTGCCGGCCTTGGTATCAGATGATCAATGTGGAGTTAATGTGAGGGAGCCAGTTCACGCCGAGAAAGTTGGACATTGTGAATGTGGAACACTTACTAGGGAGGGCACTCAAGCTTTCATAAGAGCGGGATGACACGCAATCCTTCAGTCTGTCGGCAGGGCAAAGGAGCACATAAATCAATGGAGTGCTCCGAGACATCCTCATTCTGGGCCGGGGATGACCCATCTTTATCTCCCTCCAGGTAACCTTTCTTCTCCTGGATTCATGGAGGTGCTATTGCGCAGACAGGGAGGAGATGCGCCAGCAAGCCGCCTTGGGGGACTCACCTCCGGACACTCCAGGGGTACACTTGTGCTCCTCTTCTCTGCCAGTGACCCCAGTGCCTCCAGAGGTGAAGCTGGAGGGTGCACCTGCACACGTGCAAGAAGACACTCAACACACCAGAGGCCCCTTGGCTTTGGACTACTGGATGATGGCTGCTAAGGATATCTTAGACAATGTGGCACAGCACTCAGGTTGCCTTTATCTCAGCTGAGGCTATTGGGGTAGCACCACAATATTGTGCAGGAAATGTAAGCTTAAAATACCATAATAGCAGAAAGTTGGCAATGGTGTTCAATCATTTCATAGATTTGTTCAGTTATGCTTAAATATATAATTTGAAACACCTTATTCATATATGTTAAATGTTCATCATTTTTGAAGCTTTGCTCACTAATGGGGGTTTTAAGGGGGTGACACCTCATTGACTGTCAATAATGGGTGAACTGGGACTAAAGAAACACCATTTGTTGTGGGATCTCAAAAGTGGCATCTCAGAGTCTCTTCGTGTGCAATTTTTTATGTTTGTCACCCTTTGTGGATTTGAAACCTGACTGGTAGCCAGCCGAGATATTCACCCCCTTTTCATCCATCAAAGGCTGTTGTCTCATCACCATCTGCAGTTAAAGCATGCTTAGCAAGGCCTTGCCAGGATTTGGAACATGTGTCATTGAGTCATGGATGATCTTGCAATTTAGCAGTGTTGTGTGGATTTAACCGAACCATGCACATGGACTTGATCATGCCGCGGGCCGACAGCAATTTCTCCACTAGGTGGCAGAGCTCATAGAATCATAGAATTTACAGTGCAGAAGGAGGCCATTCGACCCATCGAGTCTGCACCGGCCCTTACAAAGAGCACCCTACTGAAGCCCACGTATCTACCCTATCCCCGTAACCCAATAATCCCCACTTTTTTTTATAAATGTTTTTTTATTGGGTTTTTGAACAAAGTATATTTACCGTTATATACACGGGATAAGAAACATATATATATATACACATCTATAGAAGAGAAGGGCACACCCAAACATACCAAAGAAAAGAAAATAGTAAATAGTAAAAAAAAATACAATAAAAAATAAAATAGAATAATTGGTAGGGTATTGTCCACCAATATCCCCACTTAACATTTTCTGGACACCAAGGTCAATTTATCATGGCCAATCCACCTAACCCGCACATCTTTGGACTGTGGGAGGAAACTGGAGCACCCGGAGGAAACCCACGCAGACACGGAGAATGTGAGACTCCGCACAGACAGTGACCTAGCCGGGAATCGAACCTGGGACCCTGGAGCTGTGAAGCAACTGTGCTATGGGTCTGTATATTGTTCTGGAGGGAGTGTTCTGGTTCTGCTAGTACTTGCACAGCGACATTTTAAGAGGAGATCTAGAGATTATGTAGGGGCCTCATTCTGACTGAAACCTAGATGCTGTGAGTGTCACGGGCCTGTCTGGCACATCGCTCTGCTAGCTGCAGCTGTACCATCCACTCCCTCATGAAGATCAACTGTTTCACTTCCTCGTCTAAGTCCCCATCTTCCCTCTGCAAATTCCTCACCCCTTTGCAGTGTTGTGTAGGGTACAGCAGGCCACAATGACTGCAGTGTTCCACCTGAGCGATCCAGGCAGCGGAACCTCACTTTCAGCAGTCTGCGGTCTGTTCTATTTACTGCCCTTGTTGAGGCATGGTTGACATTATACCTCTTCCCGTGCTGGGATTTGTGGGTTCCACACAGGTGTCATGAGCCAGGTCTTCTGTGGATACCCCTGTCACCCAGGAACCATCCCTGCAGTTGTTGAGTGGAAGCAAACAGTTGTGGCACCTGGGTGAGGATGTGAGGGACAGAGAGCTCCCTGGAAGTGAGTTCACACCTGAAGGATTCACTTGTGGTGGGAACAGACCAGCTGCACCTTGAGATCAACTGAAATCTTTTCAGTTTATGAAGGCCACTGGATGATCCCAGGGAGCTCCTGGAAAGACCAACCAGTGTAGAAATTCAATGCTAGCATTTGTAAATAGCTACAACACTGCAAAATATTCTATTTTGCACCAATGTTCAACATCACATTGGTCATTGGTTGCCAGCATCCTGAGCTGCCTGACCCTTTGCTGGTGCTCTTCGTTGGTGGTCTGGCTATTGCTTACCTGGCTCTGGGCCACTCTCAGCTGGATCACCCCCAGCTAGGCCAGAGCTAGCAGAAACAAAGGTGATCTTGACCCATCTTGTTTGCCTGAGGTGAACTGTGACAAAGGTAGGAAACAATTTGGTCAATGCAGGCTATAATACCCTCCCTCCTGACCTGAAAACTGTTGACCAATGGGAGCCCTATAATCACAAGGGCACATCCTGGTCTTCATCCATCCCACTGTGGACAACTTTATCTTCAACCTGTACACCAGAGAACTCTTTATGTTGTCAAGGTCATGGACACTCACATCGTGACCCTGTTTTTGGAAGTTATGAAATTAAATGAAAATGAAAATCGCTTATTGTCACGAGTAGGCTTCAATTAAGTTACTGTGAAAAGCCCCTAGTCGCCAAATTCCGGTGCCTGTCCGGGGAGGCTGGTACGGGAATCGAACCGTGCTGCTGGCCTGCTTTAAAAGCCAGCGATTTAGCCTGGTGAGTTAAACCAGCCCCTATCAACCTGCACCCTCCCTCTGTCACCAATGAATTTCCCTCCATCACTCTTCCCCTGCTTTTGGTGACCCACGATCCACCACTCATCAACCTTGACCAACATTCACCCAAGAACTCCCCCCTTCAGCATTGGTGAGCCTCACAGCACATTGGAACTGCCCCCATTACCCTCAAGTTGCCCTTTATCACCCACAGGCCTCCCTCTATCATCCTTGATTTGTCCTCTATTATCCTTGACTCTCAGGACTTCAGCATTGACCTTCCCTCTATAACTCTTGATCTCTACACAACCATGCTTGACTTACCGTCTGTAGCTATTAACCTTCCCTGTTAAGTCCAAGTCCTCCCTCTGTCTCCAATGAGCGTTTTGAGTGCTGTCACCTCCCTCCTTCCCTCAGTCAACCATGCCCGACTTCCCTTTCACCAGTCTCCCTTCCTCCCTCAGATAGCCATGCCCACTCTTCTTTCACAGCCGTCTCCCTCTCTTTCTCTCTCAGTCACCATGTCCCATTCTCCTTTCTGTCACCTGATCTCAAGCATCAATGCTCCTCTCCCCTGCTTCAACAAAACTCTCTATTCAAGAAAAGTAGTTCCTACTCTGCCCAAAATCACCAGTAAGACAATCTTTCTAGCTTCACACCACCAGTCATGAATCTGAAGGCACGTGTTTTCTGTTTGCTGCATAAATTCCAAAGGTACAATTTAATCTGGCAAAGTTGTATTTTAATGAGCATGCATGACATGCTAATGTAAAGAGATACTCGTCATTTGCCATTGGGAAGCACGATCTTCCTTCGATCTGCAACCAACCCAAAGTCCATGTTGGAAAGCACAGATTTTGCGTCTTATTCATTTAGATTCCCCCGCCTGCCTCGTTTCCTACTCCCGGAAGCTTCAAATGATTCTGCCCATATGTTTATTTTCTTTATTTCTTCCCTATGAGCTGTCTCAACAGAATGCATATAGTTTTCTCATACACCAAAATATCAATAGTTATAAAAATCTATTCTGTTTGAAAGAACACTGCATATCAATTTATAAAATGAGGCAGAATAATGTGTAGATGGGAAGAGATGATATAAGGTGGAGGTGCTCGGGTGGAGCATAAACACCAACATAGACGTCCTGAGTCGAATGGTCGGCTTTGGTGCTGTCAGATTCTACCCAATTCTATGCAATAGCCTATTAAGTAATCAACTTGGAGTAATCGGTAGACATCCTGATAAATAAAATTATTTTTATTTCACAATTCCATGAGGGCTTGTTTTGGATTTAGTCATTACAGATGTATTCGACAATAATGTAATAAAACCAATTAATTGAGCCCACTGAAACTACCCAGAACAGTAATAATTGACTATAGTGCACCGCTTTGTTTGACTCTCTTGAAGGAATGTTTCAAAAAAATGGTCACATTAAAGGGCACTTGAAATGAATATTTGTTCAATTTGGCTTATCTAATTTAAGCATAACAGTAGTAACCTTTCATTACTTCAGCAATGATGTTGTAAAGTCTGCTTTTTTTCTTTCATTGTATGTTTGTTTTTCTTTTTTCCCATACTTCAGCTAAGTGAATGGACTTGCAATCTTCTCCTAAGTCTGAGCCCGAACTGCTCTGCAGCTGTTTGTTATGGCTGTATAAGCATGGATTAGGTTGGCCAAATCAATGATTTTACTTCCTTCCTTTGTGGGAAAACGCCTGCAAAATACTTCGTAGCTTCCTACCGTGGCAAGTTAAAGATCAGAAAATCCTAGGTGCAAAACATTGTCCACGACTCAGTGGTGTGACTTGATTTTCATCCCAGTTCACTTACTGTCTCAGTGTGATTGCTAGTTTGAAACCCAATTGTGATCAAGTAATCTTTAATTTCAGTAAGACCTGCTCTGGAAATGTCCCCCCATCCCCCGCACCCAAAACTGAATAGGTACAAAACAAATTTGTCAAATGAATGTTGGATCAGAATTGTAATTAAAACTTCTATGAAATGGGAGTGATTGGGAAAAACATATTGAAATTCAGTGTTAAATTTATCCAGGCGCCTTTGTGTAAGGGTAATTACAAAAAAAAACCAGAGTTGGTGCAGATTCTATGTTCATAAAGCTTTTGAAAATGTGAGTTAAAGGGGTCTTGTATGTTTACTCTACTGGCTCCATCAGCAATTGAGGGCTCAAAAGTGTTTTGCAAATATTGACTAATTAAATAAGCTGAAAGTTTAATTTGCAGTTATGACGGACTCTTAAGTTGGGTTTTAATCATGAACAGTAAAACTTTGAGTTTAAAATGGAACAATCCATAACCATAAAAATTTGTACTGCATTAAAGACAAAAATTTCAAATGGATGGCATTTCTGATCTTAAGATTGGATCTTAATTATCCTTTCAGCCTCTTTTACCTTTGGAGGGCAATATCTTACTGGGCTTGTTTAGCTGGTTTCTATGATTCCAATTACATGGTTGGTTTGAAAGGAAGTGGTCCTTACTTGAGTTATCTTCTGAGATGTGCATGAAACTTGCTGCTGATGTCAAAATGTTCCTTCATGATCTGAAAACAGTTTATCACCCTTCCAATTCCCAATTCTAACATTTGTATTTGCAAACATCCTCTTAACAAGCTGTGCTTCCTTGTGGAATTATTTTGGTGGGTATGAAAGCACTGGCTGAGGGCAGTGTGAATGTCAATTTGATTAAATAAAGCAATGCTCTTTTCTTATTTGTTGTAATAAAGTATAAAATAGATCATCTTTATAGCAGTTGGAAGGTAACAAAAATAAGGTCCAGTTCCAACCCCATGCCTACATCTTTCTTATATTTGATATTTTATTTGATGATATAACAGGGGAATAATTATTCTTTGATTTCACTGTAAACCAGACACGGAAGGTTCAGTTGAAACATTCCTGAAAACTGGAAAGCTTTGTAAGCCTGTTACTATGCAGAATGGTAAATAGTTTTAAACACAAGTGTTAACATATAGATTTTCTTATACTGACCTAGGTATTTATGGAAAATAAAATAAAAAATTGGGCTTGTATGGATGTTGTAATATATTTTCTTGCTTATTTCATTTTTAATAAACAATAATTGTTATCAAATATTAGATATTCTTTAAAGAACAGAGTCATGGGCGAACTTCAAGTTAAGGATTAAGGAGGATCAAAGACTTAAGTCGATGCCCAATGCGAGGAAATGATGTTTCGGAAGTTAGGTTAATAGTTGTCATGTAACGCAGATCAGAAACTTCCTTTGGTAATCGGCGACCTGAAACTGAAGATCACCTCCGACATGGTCTGGAAATGTCCCTGGACATGCTCTTTGGGTTAATCAGGACAATCACCCTGACAGTTGATCTGTAATGTGAAAAGACCAATGGTATGAATACATCTAGCTGCAGGAAAATGACAAGTAAGCCACAGTTATACACTGCATTGTAGTTAGAATTTTAACTCAACATTTCTGCCTTGTGCACATAACAAAGTAGCAGGTTGTGTTTATTCAGATCCAAAACTTGCTTCCTTATACATGCTGTGCAGGGATTAGTGAGCCAATGTTTAATAATTAATTTCTGATTGCAGTATATAGTTTACTGATTACATGAGCTACCAACCTTGTCCTTCTTAGATACAAACTATTAGATGGGTCTGTTGACAGCTTCATTAAGAAATAGGAGTTAAATGTTTCAGCAAAGCAGGGAATAAGCACCAAGATGGAAACAATTAGAATAGGTCCACAATATGATGTCACCATGGGCGGGTGAGGGAAGTGGAACAGAAATTGAGTAGTCCACTTGCTCTCGCCTTTGCTGTCTGAGCTCGTCAGATAAAGGGTTAATGAATGTGTTAATAAGACCATGATGATATAAATGATGTAACTATGACATCAGTAGTCAGATGACCAAGAGGCTCTAAGAGAGCTGGGAGCAGAACAGTCTCTCCTGATTACTATGTGCATACTCCAAGGTCTTTATGCGTTTTTGACTTTTTTTTTTAGCTTTTTGGAGCCTAAGGAGTAAAGAAAAATTGAGGGAGTAAAGGGCCTTTAAATTTCTAGCTGTGACCGACTTTCTGTTAACAGGTTAACTCCTCTGCCACATGATGTTCAAGCCAACAGTCCCAATTGGGCATGGAGCCCCACTTTTGCACTGCTAACTGGCTGCCTTCCCACCAGACAGCCACTAATTGATTGCCACTTGATTCAATGAGCTGAGACAAGTGGGGGTGAGGTGGGGTGAGCGGACCACTCAGTTTCCATTCCATCTCACTCACTTAGCTGAAAAACATAAAATCCAGCCCGATGAATTGGTCTTGGAAGGGTTGCAGTGCAGATTCCTTCAAATGATACTAGGACTGGCTGAATTTATTAGACATGTTCCCTTGAGAATAAAGATGAAAGAGTGATCTAATTGAGTCTTTAAGATGATTAAAGGAGTTGATTTGGTCAATAGAGAGACATTATCTTCTCTGGTGTAGAACAAGGGGCCTCACGGTAGCATGGTGGTTAGCATCAATGCTTCACAGCGCCAGGGTCCCAGGTTCGATTCCCGGCTGGGTCACTGTCTGTGTGGAGTCTGCACGTCCTCCCTGTGTGTGCGTGGGTTTCCTCCGGGTGCTCCGGTTTCCTCCCACAGTCCAAAGATGTGCGGGTTAGGTGGATTGGCTATGCTAAATTGCCCGTAGTGTAAGGTTAATGGGGGGATTGTTGGGTTACGGGTATACAGGTTACGTGGGTTTAAGTAGGGTGATCATTGCTCGGCACAACATCGAGGGCCGAAGGGCCTGTTCTGTGCTGTAATGTTCTATGTTCTAAGGGAAGTCACCTTGAAATTAGAGCTAGGTTGTTCAGGGGTGAAACTTGCTTCGCTTAAAGGGTTATGGAAATCTGGAACACTTGCCCTCAAAAATATTTTGTCTTGGTCAATTGAAAATTTCAAAACAGACTATCCATTTTTGTTTGGCAAGAGCATTGAGAATTCTGCAACCAAGGCTGACAGATAGAAAAATGATCCAGTGTGACTGGCTGATTACTGTTCCTATGTTCCCAGGATAAAATGCTCTTCCAAAATTATATTTCTCCCTGACCCGCCGCATTTACCGAAAACACCTCACTCTTTCCGACATTCGATTTATATCCTGAGAAGGCACCAAAACTCTCCAGTATTCCCAAAATTGTCCCCATACTGTCCAGCGGGTCCGACACGAATAGCACAGGTCATCTGTGTACAGCGACACTCAGTGTTCCCTACTTCCCCTCACAGTCCTCTGCCACTCTGCTGAGCCCCCGAAGGGCAATCGACAAGGGCTCTATTGCCAGCAAAAACAACAACGGCGACAGTGGACACCCCTGCCTCGTTCCCCAAAATTCGGTTAACTCACCTCATTTGTCCGTACACTTGCCACCATGGCCACATACAACAGGTGCACCCACGCCACAAACATCAGGCCAAACCCGACCTTCCAAGGATCTCAAACAGATACCTCCACTCCACCCGATCAAAAGCTTTCTCTGCATCCATAGAGACAAAAAAAGCTCCGGTACCCACCCCTCCGACGGGGTCATAATCATGTTTAACAGCCTCCTGATGTTCCTGGAGAGCTGCCTTCCCTTTACAAAGCCCGTTAGGTCCTCAGCAACCACCCCCTGAACTCATCATTCCATCTCCCCACCACTAACTTGGCCAACACTTTCACATCTGTGTTTAATGGTGAAATGGGCCTGTATGACCCACGCACCAAAAGGTCCTTCCCCTTCTTTGGGATCAGCGTAATCGATGCCTGTCAATGACTCCGGTAGCTCCCCCTTCTCCAGCGCCTGGCTAAACTCCCCTAGCAAATGAGGTGCCAACTCTGTCACAAACCCCATATAGAACTCCACTGGGTAGCTGTCTGGCCCTGGGGTCTTCCGCAACCTAATCTTCCTTATGCTAGCCATCACATCCTCCAGAGCCTGCCTCCTCTCTTCACCCAGCTTCGGGAACACCAGCTCATCCAAAAATGACCCCATATCTCCTTCCTCACCACCCGGCATAACCATGTGCAGCTTCTCATAATACTCTCTAAATGATTAATTAATCCTTCCCGGTTCCGACACTACCTCCTCCTTCTCTGTCCGCACCCTTAAAATTTTCCTAGATGTGGTCTGCCTCGTAGCTGTTGGGCCAGCATACGGCTCACCTTCTCTCCGTACTCACAACCCCCCCCCCTCTGTAGTTTCCCCACTGCCTTTCCCATTGTTGGCCTGCCAAACTACCCCTGTAACCTCTTTCTCTCCGCCAACCCCTCCTTGGTGGGAGCTCTCGAATATTTCTGGTCCACCTCGAGTATCTCGTCCAATAACCGTCCATACTCCTCCCTCCTCCTGTCCCTGTGCACCTTGAACGAGATAGCTTCCCCCAACCACCACCTTCAACGCTTCCCAAAACATGGCCGATGCTACCTCCCCGTTCTGATTCAACTCTACATAGTCTCTGATCACCGACCACACCTTCTCACAGAATCCCTTATCCACCAAAAGCTCCGAATCTAGCCTCCATTCCAGCCTCTGCTCCTGCCTCAAGCTAAGTCTAACCTCCAGCCAGTGCAGTGCATGGTCTGAGATCACAGTTTCTGCGTACCCTGCCCCCACCACCCCCACCAGCACCGCTCGACTCACTACACAAAAAATAATTCTAGAGTATACCTTGTACACTTGCGAGAAGAAGGAGTACTCTCTCCATCTCCAGGATTCCTAAACCTCCACTGATCCATCATTCTCATGCATTCCATAAACCCTCCCAACTCCTTTGCCACCCTCAACCTTCCCATTGACTTAGGGTTCAATCTGTCCACCCTCGATTTCAGCACAGTTAAAATCACCCCCATAATCAATTGATGCATGTCTAAGGCAGGGATCACTCCTAGCAACCTCTTCACGAACATCATCCCAATTTGGCACATATACAGCACCACTGGCATCCCCTCCAGCATCCCTCTCACTACCACAATCCTCCCATCCAGGCCCCACACTTCCTTGGCCCCTACAAACCACATCCTCTTGCTCATCAGGATTGCTATCCCCTGCGACCTTGAATCAAACCCCGACTGGAATACCTGTCCCACCCATCGCTTCTCCAACCTGACCCGGTCCTTCACCCAGAAAGGTGTCTCCTGCAGAAAGACCACCCCCGTCTTCAAACTCCTCAGGTGCGTTAAGACCTGATACCTCTTCAGCAGCCTATTCAGTCCCTGGACATTTCATGTTCTGATTCTTCCCGGAGGTTTACATCTCCACTCCGCCATCATCCTCTTATGATTCTATCGACTTTAATTTCGCCCTGAATCAGGCCCATCCAAGATGGCCCCTTCTCTGCCTTGACCACACTCAGTCTCCAACTCTGCCATGTCGCGTGCCCCCTCCCCGGCCCCTTCCCAAACCCCCCCCTCCATCCTGCCATTCCCAGTGGCCACCTCCCCCAGCTCACTTCTGTTAACCAACATTGCGGCTCCTGCCTGAAGGCCCCTCCTGTCTAACGATCCACCCCTCCCACAGCTTTCCCTCCTTGGTCTGTGCCAATGGCTGCCTGTGGACGCCACCATCCCCCACACAAACAAAGGCACATCCAAAACCACAGGTCACCCACTTAAAAAATTAGACCACTGACGGCGGGGGGCAGGAGGGGGGTGGGGGAAGCAGTTGCCCCCTTACAAACTTACAGCCCCTAACTAGCAACAACAATAAAATCACCCAACTCAAACTCCCCCCACCCTCCGGGACCCCGATATACCCACATCTTCCGAGCTCTGTGTTCCAACTCCTCCGTCTCCCATCAACATTTACTTCTCTCCAGATTTATGGTCTCTTATGAAGTCATGGCCTCTTCTGGTGTTTCAAAATAACACCCCTGACCATCGAATGTTTTGCCGGGTACAGTACCCCAAACCGAATGTGCCTTCGGTATTGCACCACCTTGTCCTTGTTCAAATCCAGCACACCTTTTCGGCAGCTCCACTCTGATTTCTTGGTAAATTTGGATCCAGTTCGCCTCCCATTCGCAGTTCTGCTCCTCCTTTGCCCACTGAAGGATGTTCTCCTTCCCCATTTGTGGAGCCTCACAATCATCGCCCGTGGTGGCCCCCCACTCTCGGCTTTTGCCTTAGGGACCTTTGTGCCCTGTCCACCTCCAGGGACTTGTCCAGCACCCTCTCCGCCACCAGCCCACCAACATCCTTGAAACATATCTCGTGGCACTTGTACCTTCCACAACGTCCTGCAGGCCAACAAAACTCAAATTCTGCCTTCTGGACCTGTTCTCCTGTTCCTCTACCTTGGCCCTCAGTGACTTGCAAAGGTCCCCCAGGAGTCCCACCTCCACCTCCAACGACACCATCTGATCCCTGTGGTTGGACATAACCTTCTCCATCTCCCGTATCTGTGACCCCTGCACCTTGAGACATTTCTCCACTCCTCCATCGGTCCTTTCAGGGGTGCTACTGCTCCCTTAATGGCCTTCGACCAGCCCTCGTGCATCTCCATAAGGTGCTCTGGGACTTTCCAACTTGCAATGGCCCTTCCCTCTCTGCCATCGCACAAATGCTATTGCACCATAGGTCTCCTCCAGTTCCTTGGTGTGATAAACACCACTGGGAACACACTACGAGTATTACGGTACTGCCACTGTACTACAGTTAATACAGTACATCCCTGATTGCTGGCTCCTCCCAGCAGGCGCAGTATAAAACGCCTCGAGAGCGATGCATCGGACGTGGGTTTGGCTGCCAACTTCAACCAGGCGGGCAGACCCGTGGCTTTCTTCTCCCGCACCCTCCATGCCTCTGAAATTCGGCATTCCTCTGTCGAAAAGGAGGCCCAAGCCATTGTGGAAGCTGTGCGACATTGGCAGCATTACCTGGCCAGCAGGAGATTCACTCTCCTCACTGACCAACGGTCGGTTGCCTTTATGTTTAGCATTATACAGCGGGACAAGATCAAGAACGACAAGATCTTGAGGTGGAGGATCGAGCTCTCCACCTATAACTACGGGATCTTGACCGGGGAAGCTCAATGAGCCCCCAGATGCGCTATCCCATGGTACATGTGCCAGCACACAAGTGGACTGACTCCGGGCCCTCCACAATGACCTCTGCCACCCGGGGGTCACCCGGTTCTTCCATTTTATCAAGGCCCGCAGCCTGCCCTACTCCATGGAGGAGGTCAGGACCGTGACCAGGGACTGCCAAGTCTGCACAGAGTGCAAGTCGCACTTCTACCGGCTGGACAGAGCGCGCCTGGTAAAGGCCACCCGCCCCTTTCAGCGCCCCAGCATGGACTTCAAAGGGCTCCTCCCGTCCACTGACCGCAACATGTACTTTCTCAAAATCATTAATGAATACTCCCGCTTCCCTTTCGCCATCCCATGCCCTGACATGACGTCTGCCACGGTCATCAAGGCCCTGCACAGCGTCTTCACCTGGTTCGGTTTCCCCACCTACATCCATAGCGATCGGGGATCCTCCTTCATGAGCGATGAGCTGCGTCAGTTCCTGTTCAGCAAGGGCATCGCCTTGAGCAGGACGACCAGCTACAACCCCCGGGGAAATGGGTAGGTGGAGCGGGAGAACGCAACGGTCTGGAAAGACGTTCTGCTGGCCCTTCGGTCTAGGAATCTCCCGGTCTCCCCCTGGCAGGAGATCCTCCCCGATTCATTCCACTCTATCCGGTCGCTCCTGTGCACTGCTACTAATGAGACCCTTCACGAACGTGTTTGCCTTCCCTAGGAAGTCCACCTCTGGGGTCTTGCTCCCAACCTGGCTGACAGTTCCTGGGCCCGGCCTCCTCCGGAAGCATGGAAGGAGTCATAAATCGGATCCCCTTGTCGAAATAGTCCTCCTCCTCCATGCGAACCCGCAATTCGCCTACATGGCACACCATGACGGGCGACAGGACACAGTCTCCCTCCGGGCCTGGCACCCGCTGGTTCTCCATCCACAACCACCACCACCCCCGACCTGGTACCGTCCCCTCCCCCTCTGGTTGCCTCCCCCGCCCCTGTGCCGTTCACCCTCCCACCAGCGACCCTCACCGCAGCTCCCACCCCAGCAGCATCTGTCCCTCACCAGACCCACTACTGGGTGAAGAAGGAGAGGACAACACGCTCCCGCAGTCGCAGGTACCCACGTCGGCACGACAACCCGGACTGAGGCGATCGCGGCGGAGGGTCAAAGCCCCCGACAGACTCAACCTATAATGTTGTTTTCACCCCCACTGGACTTTTTTTTTAAACATGGGGTGAATGTGGTAAACACCACTGGTAACACACTATGTGTATTACGGTACTGCCACTGTACTACAGTTAATACAGTACATCCCAGCCTGCTGGCTCCTCCCAGCAAGCGCAGTATAAAAGTATATGCTCTCCTGCGCTACGTCCATTCTGGTTCCAGCTGCAGGAGGCTTAACATCCAGTGCAATAAACCCTCAATAGTTTCACCATTTTGTCTCGTGGTCATTGATGGTACATCAATTGGCCAGATCCTAAAACGTTTTTTGCCGCCGGGTCTGGTAACTAGCAAACATGCCACTCATGGAGGGAACTTCTCCTTCACATCTTCAGCTACATTTTCCTGTCAAAACTACCCCACATTCAGATAAAAAGAGCTCAAACCAACGCCTACAAGCCGGAGCTGCCCTGTGTGCGACCACTAACTCCATGGTCGCCATCGGAAGTGACTAATTTTTTTAATTAAGTATATTGCTGCATCGTCTAATTTCACAACAGAGCCAAAAATTTTAAGGCAGAAGTTCAAATTTCTCATTCACCTTTGTCAATGTTCTTTTCACATATCAAGCCATTGAGGTCTGTGCAGAAGAAGTCGTTCCACATTGCACCGGCTGCAAGTCCAGCACAATCTTCCGTTGCTGCTTCTAGTTCCCAGTTATCAGGCTGCCCAGGCCTCCAGTTTCTGGAACAAAATGGTAGCACAAATTAATGCATATGACAAATAGAGAGTTAATAGTTCCAATATATGTCAGCTGGAATTAACATAGTTACCTCACATAGAATATTATCTGTCTAACAAAAATGTTGACTTAACAAAAATAAATTTAAAATATTTGGAACAGCTGACTTAAACTGCACTCCTTTAAAATGGAGTTTTAAACTCGTTCACTTACACAGAATTAAAATCAGGCCCTAAAGGTTTTGGGCACTGCCAAAATTGGGAATGGAGACAGGCATGGACCAAAACCTATAAGGCCTGTTGGATCCCGAGGGCGGCACGGTGGCTCAGTGGTTAGCACTGCTGCCTCACAGCGCCGAGGACCTGAGTTCAGTCACAGCCCTGGGCCACTGTCCATGTGGAGTTTGCACATTCTCCCCATGTCTGCATGGGTCTCACCCCCACACAGCCCAAAAGATGTGCAGGGTAGTTGGATTGGCCATGCTCAATTGCCCATTAAATGGAAAAAATAATAATTGGGTACTCTAAATTTTTTTTTTTTAAGAGTGTTGGCTCCCTGATTCCATTCCTGGCACTGCCCATTTTGCAGCCAGATTCTTCACTGAAACTGGGTGACCTCTGATTGGCCCTCCAGCCTGCCCGCTGTCATTAATTGGTTCACTGTAACTCATGCTGCCACAAAACAGGAAAAGGAAATCAAGACGTGGCTCCGACTATGGTTTCTCCAACTGCTCACATCATCATTCTGTGTGTCCGAACCTCAGCTACCTCCTGCCACCACCCTCATGCCCACTACTAAGCCCCGCCTACCCACTGCTGCCACCCTCACACCCACTGCTGACCCCTACCTGCCCGCTGCCACCACCCTCATGCCCACTGCTGACCCCTACCTGCCCGCTGCCGCCACCCTCACACCCACTGTTGACCCCTACCTGCCCGCTGCCGCCACCCTCACACCCACTGCTGACCCCTGCCTGCCCGCTGCCACCACCCTCACGCCCACTGCTGACCCCTACCTGCCCGCTGCCACCACCCTCACACCCACTGCTGACCCCTGCCTGCCCGCTGCCACCACCATCATGCCCACTGCTGACCCCTACCTGCCCGCTGCCACCACCCTCACACCCACTGCTGACCCCTACCTGCCCGCTGCCACCACCATCATGCCCACTGCTGACCCCTACCTGCCCGCTGCCACCACCCTCACACCCACTGCTGACCCCTACCTGCCCGCTGCCACCACCATCATGCCCACTGCTGACCCCTACCTGCCCGCTGCCACCACCCTCACACTCACTGCTGACCCCTACCTGCCCGCTGCCACCACCCTCACACTCACTGCTGACCCCTACCTGCCTGCTGCTGCCACCCTCACACCCACTGCTGACCCCTGCCTGCCCGCTGCCACCACCCTCACGCCCACTGCTGACCTTTGCCTGCCCGCTGCTGCCACCCTCACACCCACTGCTGACCCCTGCCTGCCCGCTGCCACCACCCTCACGCCCACTGCTGACCTTTGCCTGCCCGCTGCCGCCACCCTCACGCCCAGTGCTGACCCCTACCTGCCCGCTGCCACCACTCTCACGCCCACTGCTGACCCCTGCCTGCCCGCTGCCACCACATTCACGGCCACTGCTGACCCCCCCTGCCCGCTGCAGCTCCTTCACGTGTGCTTCATGGTTCTCACCACTCCATCTTGCTGCTTCTCCTCACATCACCCTGCCGCTTCATTTGCCGCAAGCTAGCGTCTCCCCCGTTCCCTCCCACTTCCTTTGCGGTTTCTCCTCCTCGTCCCCAACCGGGGCCCCTCGCCATTCCATTTGCATCTCCCTTCCACTCCCACCATCCATTCCGGAAGGCAGTTGGTGGTAAACGGACTGCAGGGGGAGCAGGTGATGCAATGAGAAGCAACAAAGTTCCGAAGGGGGATGTAAGGAAGGGGCTGCAGCAAAGAATGCGTCGTGAAAACATGTAAAGGTGTTTTGAATAAGAAAGCTGTTACTGTATTAAGAACCTGTCTTTGTATCAAGCTTTGGAACTGATGCACCAGGCACTGACAATGCACAAAGATGTGCAAGTTAGGTGGATTGGCCATGCTATTGCCCCTAGTGTCCAAAGGTTAGATGGGGTTACGGGCATAGGGAAGGGGATTGGGCTTAGGTAGGGTGCTCTTTTGGAGCATCGGTGCAGACTCAATGGTCCAAATGTCCTCCTGCACTGTAGGGATTCTATGATCTGTGCATAGGCAGAAAGTGTTCCCCCTTGTGCCCTTAGTGGCACAAATAAATAAATAATAATCTTTGTTGTCACAAGTAGGCTTACATTGAAACTGCATTGAAGTTACTGTGAAAACCCCCTAGTCGCCACATTCTGGCACCTGATCGGGTACACTGAGGGAGAATTCAGAATGTCCAAATTACCTACAGCACTGACAATGTGTCTTTCAGGACTTGTGGGAGGAAACCGGAGCATCCGGAGGAAACCCACGCAGACACGGGGAGAACGTGCAGACTTTGCACAGTGACCCAAGCCGGGAATTGAACCTGAGACCCTGGAGCTGGGAAGCAACAGTGCTACCCACTGTGCTACCGTGCTACCTAATTGGACTGAGAATCTGTCGCCATGCCATTTAAGGGTTCAAACAGGGGAATTGGTCATTCGCCAGGGAAAGTGGCAAATCAGGACAGGTAAATATGTGGGGCCACAGGGAGCAAGCTTGTTCCTCTTGGACCACAAGCAGTGCTGGAAAAGCACTTACATGCTGGATTAAGAACCAGTACCTCAATTCAGCTATTGGGTGTCCCAACTCCTGGGAAACCTATTCCACAGTGAATAGCTACTAAAATCTGAGGCATGCGGCCTCATTCAAATATTATAATTCCACATCCACCTCTTGAGAGTGGGTTAGTTGTCTAACCCCCAAACTGGAAGTGGACATGTTTGTGATGGATTTTCTTTTGGTAGTTTAATCATCTCCTTCCCACAGTCAATCCATCCTAGGTTGGTTATCTCATTATCATTGTGAAAATTCCTCTTATTATAATTTAAAATATTACATGTAGTTCCTTTCAGAAGTAAGCTTCAATTGTTTGCAAAATACAGTATTAATAATTTAATTAATAATCTTTATTGTCACAAGTAGGCTTACATTAACACTGCAATGAAGTTACTGTGAAAAGCCCCTAGTTGCCACATTCCGGTGCCTGTTTGGGTACAGAGAGGGAGAATTCAGAATGTTTAATTCATCTAAAAAGCACGTCTTTTGGGACTTGTGGGAGGAAACTGGAGCCCCCAGAGGAAACCCACACAGACACGGGGAGAGCGTGCAGACTCCTCACAGACACTCCGGGAATCGAACCTGGGACCCTGGCGCTGTGAAGTAACAGTGCTACCCACTGTGCTACCATGCTGCCCCAATAGTAAAACCTGTACGAGTCATCTGAACATGCAAAAGATCCCAGTGCCATGGCCAGTATTACTTACTGTCCTAATTTCATTATCAGAAATAGGGATGAAAATTCTGATTCCACTTTACAAGAAGCGATTATATGCTGTTCCAAAACTTGATACTAGTGACAGCCTATATACTCCCGTACCCCACCGAGATTCTTAGGGCCAATTTAGCACAGTCAATCCATTTAACCTGCACATCTTTGGACTGTGGGGGGAAAACCAGAGTACCCTGAGGAAACCCACTCAGACAAAGGGAAAAAATGCAAACTCCACACAGACAGCCACCCAAGGCCGAAATCAAACCCAGGTCCCCGGCACTGTAAGGCAACAGTGCTAACCACTGTACCACCGTGCTGCCTCTATTTTGCTGAGCTTCAGCTGATGATGGCCGAATTGCAGAGACACAGTATCCACAGAAAGTCAGCCACCACCCTGTCCCCCAGAATATGAGAGGTAAGAATGGGCAAAGAGTGAATCCTGACAGGCTTCGAATATACAGGGCCATTAGGTTCACTAGCGGGTTTTTAGGCCACAGTCAGATGGGCCTATTGATCTGTTAGCTGTTGCAAATGCTTCAGTCCTCTCAGGCAAACACTAGCAAGTTCTGGTATCGCACTGAGTGCACTTTGGATGCACTTTGGGGTGAGGAAGAAAAGCAATTGACCAATCAGTGTCAACAGGCAACGTGCCTCAATGACTACCATCCGGTGGCCCTGACTTCAGTTGTAATGAAGTGCTTCGAGAGGTTGATCATGAAGTGCATCACCTTCATACTCCCAAAACACCTTGATTCACTGCAATTCGCATTCCGTCGCAACCGGTCCACAGCAGATGCCATTTCCCCAGCCCCACACTCATCCCCAGAGCATCTCGACAACAAGGACTCCTACATCAGACTCCTATTTATTGACTACAGCTCCGCCTTCAACACCATAATCCCACCACGCTCATATCAAAGCTCCAAAACCTAGAATTTGGCTCCCCACTCTGCAACTGGATCCTCGATTTTCTGACCAACAGACCACAATCAGTAAGAATGAACAACAACATCTCCTCCACAATAGTCCTCAATACTGGGGCCCCACATGGCTGCGTACTTAGCCCCTACTCTACTCCCTGTACACACACGACTGCATGGCAAAACTTAGTTCCAACTCCAACTACAAGTTTGCTGACGATACGACCATAGTGGGTTGGATTTCGAATAACAACGAGTCAGAATACAGGAGGGAGATAGAGAACCTAGTGGAGTGGTGCAGCGACAACAATCTCTCCCTCAATGCCAACAAAACTAAAGAGCTGGTCATTGACTTCAGGTAGCAAAGTACTGTACACACCCCTGTCAACATCAACGGGGCTGAGGTGGAGATGGTTAGCAGTTTCAAATTCCTAGGGGTGCACTCCCCAAAAATCTGTCCTGGTCCCACCCACGTCGACGCTACCACCAAGAAAGCACAACAGTGCCTATACTTCCTCAGGAAACTAAGGAAATTCGGCATGTCCACATTAACCCTTACCAAGTTTTACAGATGCACAATAGAAAGCATCCTATCAGGCTGCATCACAGCCTGGTATGGCAACTGCTCGGCCCAGGACCTCAAGAAACTTCAGAGTTGTGAACACCGCCCAGTCCATCACACAGATCTGCCTCCCATCCATTGACTCCATCTACACCCCCCGCTGCCTGGGGAAAGCGGGCAGCGTAATCAAAGGCCCCTCCCACCCGGCTTACTCACTCTTCCAACTTCTTCCATCGGGCAGGAGATACAGAGGTCGCACGAACAGACTCAAAACAGCTTCTTCCCTGCTATTACCAGACTCCTAAATGACCATCTTATGGACTGACCTCATTCACACTACACCCTATATGCTTCATCCGATGCCAGTGCTTATGTTGTTACATTGTATACCTTGTGTTGCCCTATTATGTATTTTTTTTAATTCCCTTTTCTTCCCATGTACTTAATGATCTGTTGAGCTGCTCGCAGAAAAATACTTTTCACTGTACCTCGGTACACGTGACAATAAACAAATCCAATCCAACAGACTACCTAATTATGAAGGGAACAGCAAACTATTACTCAATTATGTCCTTATTTGGTAAATTCTCTTGAAGATGCAATGTGGGCACTCACAAGATGTCCCATTTAAGATAATTGGAGTGATTTTGCACTCAGTGTGAACAGTGACATGGGCCCAAAGTCTTGCGAGAGTTGGACAATGAGAATCTTGCCAGCAATATCTGGTTTGCCAATTTTCCACGCCCCACACAAGTAACATAACAAAGTTCCTGCCCTTTAATTTCAATAAATGTTAATAGATTTAAATATAATTAAAAGACTACTCCGCAATAAGTTCCACCTCACTGAATATTCATGTCTTGCGATGTGACATTACGTTGACAAGGTTAACATCAGGTTTTTATAAAGTTGAAGCAGTGGAGTGGAACCCACAGTGGGTGCAAAGGTAAGTATAGCCACCGGGGGAAGAGGGCCATGCTCGGGCAGTGCTCTGGCTGTGCCAACCTGGCAATGCCAAGGTAGCCAGGTTGGCAGTACTGGGGCGGGCCCTCTGGGGAGACTCATTGGGTGGGTTCCCCTTATGTGTGGTGGTGGGGGCACCCAGATGCTTGTAGGGTGGCGTTTTGCTCCGCTGCTTGAAGGGGTTCCCTGTTTCAGTGGGTGTTTTGGGGGGAGTTTATTTCCAATGCAGGTGCCTTTAAAGATCTCTGTGGAACTGCCTTGCCAGCTCTATCAGGCCCCACCCTGCATGAGTGACGGCACAAACCATGCCCCCAGATTATTTGGGCACAGAGTGCCAGAAAATCTGGAGCAAAAACTCTGCTGTGCAGCGGGTGAGCTACACGCTGTTTTTCTCACTGAAAATGACACCCTGAAAATATATCGGAAGTTTCTGCCCAATGTTTGTGTGAGGTTGCGCATTACAACTGAAATGAACAGGTAGAGTGATAGAAAATAAGAAGAAATATCCCTCATTACTCACTGCTCTGATTGAGGAAAACTAAACATTGCGGATGAATGGTTGAACCTGCATCGTTCCTTTTTGTAGGGCATGTATCTATCAATGGCTTCTGAGGGCAGAGTTTTAATTCTAGTTTCCATAGGTGAGCAGTACTATAAGGATCCACCATCAGTTTAATGAATGGCCAAGTAGGCTCGAAGGGATGAATGGCCTCCTCCTGTCGCCAATGTTCCTATGTCCGACTTAAGGCCCTCAATTGATGGCCAGGCAAGAAGGTCAATCATTGGCCTTCCCACCCAGAACCTAATTCTAGTGGAGGTGGAAAGGAGGCGGGGTTCACATATACCATCACCCCACCTAATTAAATGCCCTTCGTGCCTCCAAATTCACTGTGGTGAATGTAATATATATATATATGATAATTCACACTGTATTTGTAAGTGCATTAGCGCTATCCTACCACAAGGGGGGAGTAGCTCTGGGAGTACTCAGGAACTTGTACTGGCTCCACCCTTGGCTCCGCCCACAACTCCTCCCCCTAGTGCTGCTGTATAAATACCCTTGTCCAGAGTCAGCCTGAGTTCACTAAGAGTTCATCAACGGGTAACAGGCTGGCTCTGAAGTAAGTCGATTAAAGCCTAGATTCATATCGGAAACACTTGTCTGGTGAATTGATGGTTCCTTCAATTTAATCGACTTAAGAACAGTAATGATCGATTATGGAATAGGCCCTCAAGCCTGGACGCCTGGAACTCGACCTGCAGGATGCAGAGGCTAAAGAAATCTTCTCCCATTGGATCCGGTGCTTCAAGGCCTACCTGGCAGAAGCGAGCACAGCCGAAACGACAGAGGATCAAAAGCTAAGTCTACTGCACGCGAGGGTGAGCCACAGAAACGCAACTAAACTCAGCCAGTTCATATACTGCGGTGCTAGCAGTTCTCGATAAAATTTATGTAAGGTCTAATAATGAAGTTTATGCTCGCCATGTGTTCACAACTCGCCGCCAGCGGCCTACAGAATCACTCGCCGAATTCCTAAGGGAACTCAATAATTTGTCCAATGACTGTAATTACCAAGCGGTTACCGTGGCTGAACACAGGGAGCTGGCGGTACGCGATGTTTTTGTAGCGGGCCTCAGGTCTAACTATGTGCGCCAACGACTGCTGGAAAAGGGGGCCCAGGACTTAGAAACGACTGTGGAAGCTGCTACCACGATGGAGGTCTCTTTCCGCAGCCTTAACTCGTTCCCCGCGGACCCAATCATGGGCCCCCGACCAGCGACTCCCCCAGGCCTGTGCTACGCGGCCGCCCAGCCACCATGCTGCCCCAGCCAGCCACTATGCTGCCCCAGCAAGCCACTATGCTGCTCCAGCCTGCCATTTCTGCGGCCAGAACCAGCACCCGCGGCAGCACTGCCCGGCCCGCAACGCGACCTGCAGCAACTGCGGGCAAAAAGGCCATTACGCAAGAGTGTGCCTCGCTAAAAGGGCCCCAGCTTCCAACTCTCCAGCTACTCGAAGTAATCGCTCCCCGCACGCTCAGGCCCGCGGGGCCCGAAACTCTGCGGCCTATGCCCCAACTCCGCCCCCTCCAGCCACATGCGATCCATGGGGGCCGCCATCTTGGAAAACCTCCACCACGCGGCCGGCCACGTGCGACTCATGGGGGCCACCATCTTGGACGCCATCTTCCTCTCTGCCCGCCACGTGCGATCCACGGGCCCGATCGGCATCTCCGCGCTCGGACAACTCTGCGGAAGAATTCGAATTCGACTATGAACTCAGAGGGCAGTCATCACGGGGCCACTCCAGCACAGCTGATCGAGCCGCCGACTACCCGCAACTCAACGCGGTCACCCTGGACCAATCACGACCAAAGGATCTACGAAACTCGATGGCAGAGGTCCATATTAACGGGTACAGTACACCATGCCTCTTCGACTCCGGGAGCACGGAGAGCTTCATACATCCAGACCTGGTAAGACGCTGTTCGCTCCCCGTTTTCCCCGCACAGCAAACTATCTCACTCGCTTCAGGCTCCCATTCGGTCCAGATCCAGGGGCGCACCGCCGCAACTCTCACAATCCGAGGCACCAGCTACTCGAAATTCAAACTCAACATTTTGCCCGACCTCTGCGCGCCACTCTTATTAGGCCTAGACTTCCAATGTAACCTCAAGAGCCTCACCCTCAGCTTCAGAGGGCCCCTGCCCCCACTCACGATCTGCAGCCTCGCTACGCTGCAAATTCCCCCCCTCCTCTCTTTGCCAATCTCACAAAGGACTGTAAACCCGTAGCCAATCGTAGCACGCGGTATAGCCTGCAGGATAGGGTATTTGTCAGAGCAGAGGTCCGAAGGCTACTCAGTGAGGGGGTTATAGAGGCCAGCAATAGTCCCTGGAGAGCTCAGGTGGTGGTCGTTAAGACCGGGGAAAAATTCCGTATGGTGGTCGACTACAGTCAGACCATAAATAGATTTATGCTTCTCGACGCGTATCCCCTCCCCAGGATTGCAGACATGGTAAACCCCATCGCCCAGTACCGGCTCTTTTCCACGGTGGATCTGAAGTCTGCATACCACCAGCTCCCAATCCGCCCGGAGGACCGCCACTACATGGCATTCAAGGCCGATGGCCGCCTCTTCCATTTCCTCCGGGTCCCTTTTCGCGTCACTAATGGGGTCTCGGTGTTCCAACGAGCAATGGACCGAATGGTAGACCAGTACAGGCTGCGGGTCACGTTTCCGTTCTTGGACAATATCACCATCTGCGGCTATGACCAGCAGGACCACGACGCCAACCTCCGCCGTTTTCTCCCGACGGCACAGAAACTGAATCTCAAGTACAACAAGGAGAAATGCGTTTTCCGCACAACCAGACTAGCCATCCTCGGCTATGTCGTGGAAAACGGAGTCCTGGGCCCAGACCCGGACCGTATGCACCCCCTCTTTGAACTCCCCCTCCCCCATTGCCCCAAGGCCCTCAAACGGTGCTTGGGCTTCTTTTCCTACTACGCCCAGTGGGTCCCTCAATATGCGGACAAATCCCGCCCACTCTTTAGGGCCACATGATTTCCCCTGTCAGCCGAGGCACGCCAGGCCTTCGACGGCATCAAGGAGGACATCGCCAAAGCGGTCATGCAGGCGGTTGATGAATCCACCCCATTTCAGGTAGAGAGCGACACCTCAGAGGTAGCTCTTGCAGCCACATTAAATCAGGCAGGGAGACCAGTCGCATTTTTCTCCCGTACCCTCTCCGCTTCAGAACTCTGACACTCATCAGTCGAGAAAAAAGCACAAGCCATTGTGGAGGCTATCCGTCACTGGAGGCACTACCTCGCAGGTAGGAGGTTCAACCTCATCACTGACCAAAGATTGGTTGCCTTCATGTTCGACAACTCGCAAAGGGACAAAATTAAAAATGACAAAATTCTGAGGTGGAGGATCGAACTCTCCACCTACAATTACGATATTAAGTATCGACCCAGGAAGCTCAACGAGCCTCCGGATGCCCTATCCCGCGGGACATGCGCCAGCGCGCAGACCGACCAATTAAAAGTCATCCACAATGACCTCTGCCACCCAGGGGTCACCCGGCTCGTCCACTACATCAGGGCCCGAAACCTCCCTTTCTCCAACGAGGAGGTAAAAGAGGTCACCAGGGACTGCCCGATCTGTGCGGAGTGCAAACCGCAATTCTATAGACCTGACAGGGCCCACCTGGTCAAGGCTTCTAGGCCCTTTGAACGCCTCGCGATTGATTTCAAAGGGCCACTCCCCTCAACAAGAACGTTTACTTTTTAAAGGTCGTAGACGAGTTCTCCCGTTTCCCATTCGCTATCCCGTGCCCTGACATGACCTCCCACACAGTCATTAGGGCCCTGCATAGCATCTTCACCCTGTTTGGTTTCCCCAGCTACGTACACAGCGACCGGGGTTCGTCCTTCATGAGCGACGAGGTGCGTCAGTACCTGCTCGACAAGGGCATTGCCACGCGCAGGACTACCAGCTACAACCACAGGGGGAACGGGCAGGTGGAAAGGGAGAACGCGACGGTCTGGAAGACCGTCTTACTGACCCTCTGGTGTAGAAAGCTCCAAGTCTCCCAGTGGCAGGAAGTCCTCCCAGACGCACTCCACGCTATTAGGTCCCTTTTATGCACGGCGACCAATCAGACCCCTCACGAGAGGCTCTTCATTTTTTCCAGGGGCACTACCACGGGGGTCTCACTTGTGGCATGGCTGAGGACGCCGGGCCCCGTACTTCTGAGGAAACACGTCAGGGTGCACAAAACCGACCCCCTTGTTGAAAAGGTGCGCCTGCTCCACTCCAACCCCCAGTACGCATTCGTCGAGTTCCCTGACGGCCGTCAGGACACTGTATCCCTCCGGGATCTGGCACCTGCCGGATCCAGCACTCCCTCTACCCCCATAGAAGGACCCCTCACCCTACACCCCATGCTGCCGCCCCCTTGCGCTCCCGAGCCCACGGGCTCGCTCCACCAGTTCCGCGCACCCGCGCTGGCCAGTCCCCAGCGCCCCACGTCCCCGGTCAAACCAGGAGAGTATGAAGCTCAGATACAACCCTCCCTGGAGTACGCCATCGTACCCCAGCACACAACACCTGTCCAGCCACCGTAAGAGGCTGCAACCCCGGTGCTCCGCAGATCACAGCGGACAATTCGACCACCGGACAGACTGACGTTGTAGGCCACCACCCCCGCCGGACTTGATTTTTTTGCAGGGGGTGAATGTAATATATATATATATATATGATAATTCACACTGTCTTTGTAAGTGTAGTAGCGCTATCCTACCACTAGGGGGAGTAGCTCTGGGAGTACTCAGGAACTTGTACTGGGCTCCACCCACGACTCCTCCCCCTAGTGCTGCTGTATAAATACCCTTGTCCAGAGTCAGCCTGAGTTCACTAAGAGTTCATCAACGGGTAACAGGCTGGCTCTGAAGTAAGTCGATTAAAGCCTAGATTCATATCGGAAACACGTGTCTGGTGAATTGATGGTTCCATCATTCACCACCAGTGAGAGCAGACAATTCTGCTCATCACGGCCAAAGCTAATGCTGTCCTTAGTTGGCAACATTAATTTTCAGTGGGGGTCATTGGATAAAGATCGGCAGCAGAAATAATTCTACTCAGGATACTGAAGCCAATTCCTATCATGAGCAAGCATTCAGCAAATATCAGAGAACAAACCTTCTAGTGGTATAGGGCAAATCCTGCAAGACATTTGCTGCTAATGGGACATTGTTGCAGCCAGCACTTATTAGAAAATTGTGCTTGCCATGGTTTTCTGATATGCATTGCGGCATATGAGACCCTATCATACATCTTATAAAGCGTATACATTTGGCTCAGCTACTCACTAGGTAAACATGTTAAACCATTCATTTATTTTTACTTCCATATGAGCAGAATTGTGGAATAAAGTATGAATGTGGGAAACTTGAGCATATGTAACTTTAAATAGAACAACATTTTCATTTGCTTTGCATGAATAAATGATCATTCTTACTCAACCTTGAGCATTATTAAATATTGTAGTAGATTGTACACGTACGTATATTCTGCAATGGTTCCATCCACCCATTTCCATATATTGTGTTCCTCTGTGTCTGACAGACCAATCCAAAAGTAATTTATTCCATTTATTTGCTTTCTCACCCATTGCTGTAATGCCAATGCACAAATTATAAGTACTGTAACTGAATGTACATTATGTAGAACATCAAACAATTACTTCGCATTTTCAATGTTTTGAACAACATTTCTTAAGGCTCTGCCAGAAATACTTAATTACATTAAAGTTGTGCTCATGTTTTTACCTTGTAGGAGTACAGGTGGGAGATGTGCCACGATATTAGTTGCATTAAGAATAAACAAGTTGCCCTGCAAAAATTCTAATCTACCCTACAAAATTGTGGATTTAGCAACCTGCTTTTGGATTAAGCATTTCCTTACATAGCAAGCCAGTGGTCAGTATGATCGGACCAATTAGGCCGGTGGGCAAAGTAATGGTTTCTTTTTTTTTTTAAATTTAGAGTACCTAATTATTTTGTTTTCCAATCAAGGGGCAATTTAGCGTGGCCAATCCATCTAACCTGCACATCTTTTGGGTTGTAGGCGTGAGACCCACACAGACACAGGGAGAATGTGCAAACTCCACATGGACAGTGACTCAGGACCAGGATCTGAACCCGGGTCCTCAGAGCCGTAGTCCCAGTGGTAACCATTGGGGCTGTTTAGCACATGGCTAAATCGCTGGCTTTGAAAGCAGACCAAGGCAGGCCAGCAGCACAGTTCAATTCCCGTACAAGCCTCCCCAAACAGGCACCGGAATGTGGCGACTAGGGGCTTTTAACAGTAGCTTCATTTGAAGCCTACTTGTGACAATAAGCGATTTTCATTCATTTTTCATTCACGTGCCACCCAAGAAGTAATGGTTTCTAATTGGAAAAGGAAACGTGAAACATATCCATGATCAATGGAACCCATCAGCAAAGGCAGAAAAGGAACAAAATGTAGATTGGAATTTTTATAATTCAATAAATTGAATATGAAACTCAAGCAACAAAGGTAGTCATGTACCTGCTGAAGCAATAGCTGAAAATAATTTATTCTAACCTTGTATTCATTATTGGCAAGGCCACTGATTTATGGGACAGGATTTTCTAGTCCTGCCAGTAGCAGGCACCCTTGCGAGTAGGACAGAAACATTTGGACAGCTCTGGAATTTGTCTGATTCTGCCGGTGACACTGCCCACTGCTGGTGGGACAAGAAAATCCCGCCATAGGAAAATGGATAAAATATCCAAAATATCCTGCACTCTGGAAATTGTTGCATTCCTGACAAGTGCCCTGCTAAATCTTATGAACTTTCTAAATCACACAGGAGCTATGTAAACATGATCTCTACTTTGTATAGAATGGTAGTGTCACGATGTGTATTTTACACTGTGCTTTATTTCTTTAAGCATCTAGCAATTGATGAACTTTCTAAATCCCAGCCCCCTCATTAGTTGCTGACAACCATAATGCTCTTGGTGTGTTTGGGGTGTTGTAGATATGATGGGGAGGGGATTCTCTGGGGTCTCCAGCCAGTGGTGTGATTCACAATGGCCCTGTGAATTGGGCGTGAATCGCCCTGCTGGTCCCGACAAGGGCCCATTGGCCCCGATGAGGTTCCTGTCCAGATCCAGCGGGAACATGCAAATAGCTGATTATACCTAATTTGAATGTAATTTTCAGGCAATATACCAGGTTCACCTGCCATTTGGGATGTTCCAGCCCCCCAACTGGAAGTTCGCTGCTGCGAATTGGTGCAAGTCCTGAGAAACAGAGATCTGGCAGTTTACACTCTAAGGGTTGGCAAGGGTGTGATTACCCTCCCTACACTTGCCTCCAGGGTTAGGGGCTTAGGGTGTCTTTCCTAGGATGGGGGTCTTTTGGTTGGTCTTCCCTTCTGCAGCCTTTAAACCACGTGCTATTCTTTCTAGGAACCCCTTCAGAACAAAGAGACAGCCTCTTTAAAAAAAACTGTGGTTAGAAAAACAGCTGCTCTTCAGAGTTCATGGATCCCTATAAAGCTATAGAAATAAACAATGTTAATCATTCCTTTGCAACTGCCTGGACCTGTCAGTCAAAAGGCTTTTAAAAGGCAATGATCCATGAAATTGAATGTAAACAATACAGTTCAAAGCTTTTAAGATTGCAGAAAGGCTTCAATGGGTTAAAGAGCTACGAAAATGACTGTGAAACAACAACGCATTGAAGGGAATACTTTTACTTTCATCTCACAAATCATTGAATGTGGCCTGCTGTCAGACGGTTTAATGGGTTCAAGGCTGCAGATGGCAATTCTTTCTTCTCTTCTCAGAGATTTTAATTTTGACATGCTGATAGACTTGATCCAGCCTCTGGGTGCAACGTGCCAGGTTGGCACTGCCATGGGATGAGGCCTGAAGGGGGCACCAATCTGAGTGGAGCGAGGCTACAACAGTATTCTAAGATTGGGGCACACTTTAAAAACAGTTTCATATCATCATTGGACTTTTAACTGTAATTTTTATGGATTTCAAATGTCACCATCTGATGCGGTAGGATTCGAACCTGGATTCCCCAGAGCAGTACCCTAGGTCTCTGCATTGCTAATCCATTGACAGTACCATAACCCTCCACCCCAACCATGTTTTTGCTCAACCTGTGCTCCTATGGTAGGCTAATTAGCGTGTGAAGGCCACTCGGAGTAAAGTCAGGTAAATCTCTAAGGCCTGATAATCTTCATCCCAGAGTACTTAAGGAAGTGGCCCTCGAAATAGTAGATCCATTGGTGGTCATTTTCCAAAATTCGTTGGACTCTGGAATGGTTCCTGTAGATTGGAGGGTAGCGAATGTAACCCTGCTATTTAAAAAGGGAGGTAGAGAGAAAACAGGGAACTGTAGACCAGTGAGCCTAACGTCAGCAGTGGAAGTTGCTAGAATCCAGGGCGGGAGTCACTCAGCCCGGGGCCGGGCCGGAGAATCCCCGCGACCGGCGCGAATTGCGCCACGCCGCCCTGACGCCGGCACGCGATTCTCAACAGAGCGGAGAATTCGGCGCCATTGGTGCTGGCGTGGTTGGTGTGGCGCTGGTCGGGGGCTGCTCTACGGGGCTCCCCTGCCAATTCCCAACCCGGGATGGGCCGAGCGGCTGTCGTGAAAACGCTGAGTCCGGCCGGCGCCGTCCACACCTGCTCTCAGCCGGCGGGACCTTAACGTGGAAGGGTCGGGAGGTGGCCTGTGGGGGCGGGGTTGGGAGGGGGGTCCGACTCCAGGGGGGCCTCCAATGTGGCCTGGTCCGCGATCGAGGCCCACTGATTTGCTGTCCGGCCACTTTGGCTGGGGGCCTCCTTTCCTACGTGCCGGCCCCTGTAGTCCTGCGCCATGTTACGTCAGCGCCGGCGCATTGAAGGAAGCCACTGCGCATGTGCGGATCCTGCAGCGCCCAGTTCACGCCGGGATCTGCAGCTGGAGCGGCGTGAACCGCTCCAGTGCCATGCTGGCCCCCTGTTGGGGCCAGAATTAGACATTTCCACAAAGATTATGGGTAGGATTCTCTGTCTCTACCCCCCCCCCCCCCCCCCCTTGTGCCAGCAGGAGTCTCCCTACACGCAGCCTGCCAATGGGGTTTTCCATTGTGGCCACCCCCATGCCGTCAGGAAACCCATGGGCATGGGTGCACTGCCGGTGAAGGGGAGTATTCTGCCAACGGAGAATCCTACAGTGTGACATAGAATCCATGTCAGAGGCTTGTAACAAGTTGGTTTGATAGTTCAATAACTTTATCTCATTCCATGCTTTCTTAAGTTCTTATGTTATATAATAAAATCAAACATCTTTCAGAAAACAAGACATATCCGTTTGACACCATTTTAAACTGATTTGTAAAGTTTGAAGACAAATATTGCAACGTAAATGTGCCTGAACCTTTAGTCCTTTGCTTTTGATATTTTTGAAGCAAGGAAGAGCTTTTCCAAAACTGAATAAAAGAATATTGAGAAGTTTTAAGTTTGGATATTGTTTTACCTGTTCTTCACGGTTATTAATTATAATCATATTGGATGACATGTTTTTGCACAGATTTTTTCCTTCTTCAAATTCAACACGATCAGCAGAGTAATAGTAGCACTTATCCTGAAAATTCTTCCATTTAGGTGGACAACCTTAAAGAAAAGATGAGGAAATTACTGAAAACATATTTTAGTACAGGAAAATATAACGTCATTTTCAAAATAATTTTTATTTGATGCTCATCAAGGCAAACAAGGTTTAGTCTCGAGAATGGAACATTTCCAGTTAAGGCACCCAGCATCAACAATTTCCAATGTCATGTTACTCTTCCTACTCTGTCCAAAAATATTTACGTCGAGTTCTCCAGCTCATGGGTAGAAAAGCTAAGAAAAAAACAGAGGTGCATCCCTACTGCATTTGTGTAATATTGTTCCATTTTCCATATCAGAGATTACCCAAAATCACATTAGACCCTTACAGCTAGCTGACTCAGGAGACATTCACCCTACCTTTTCATCTCTGTAGAGACAGATAACTTTCAAAAAGAAATTAAAATTTCCAGTCAATAGTTGAAAGGATGGCACACGTTTTCATGTTTTAAGACTTTTACTATAACAAACAAACTAAAAGAAACAATGACTAAACATTATTTATCAGCACCCCATACTTTAAAACACAATAAACAACTTTCTCATTTAACTCACACCACAGACAAAAATCTCATGCTATGATTATACTTTACACCGTATCTTTAAGTAAATAATCTATTCTCCCGGAATGAGTCCAAAGTGATTATTAGCTTTTGAGTTTACTTAATAATAATAATAATAATAATAATAATAATAACCGTTTATTGTCACAAGTATGAAGTTACTGTGAAAAGCCCCTAGTCGCCACATTCTGGCACCTGTTCGGGTAAGCTGGTACGGGAATTGAACCCGCGCTGCTGGCCTTATTCTGCATCACAAACCAGCTGTCTAGTTAAATGATGTTGTGATCGAGTTAAACCAGCCCTTCTGTTCCCCATTGCCAACCTGGTGACTTTTTACCCCAGAACTATCTTCACGGTCAGGGCTTTTCCGAGCTGAAGCTAGGCAAATCTTCCAGCCTACTTCTAAATCCTCACAAATTTGTTCTTTTTCAATCTGAACATAAGCTCCCACCCGCATTCATGGATGATGAACCATAGAGATTGGCTGCATATAGCTGCTCTGTCTCTTTCAGATTTTGGCAGACAGACCTGTCTGGGAGTTTCAGGGCTATCTTTTGGAAAGGGTGTAACCTGATCACTTCAGACCACTTCAAAGTTACTCAAACGTGAAGAAAGATAATGGAACAACGCTGACAGCTGGGGATGTGTGGAAGCTGTCAATCACAGTCTAGTAAAATCAATATCAAAGAGAAATGAATGAATGGCTTGCAGATCAAAGAGCTGAGTGGGTTTAAACCCAGCTGACTGGATTTCTCTTTACAGGAATTGACAAGTCATTACCTAATGGCTAACTTAACTCTGGCCTGAGAAAAAGCAAGAATCTTACCAGTGGGCTGTGATGATGGCCTGTGGAGTTTCAGTGTGGCACAGAGACAGGCCATTTGATCCAATTTGATCCAATCAGTTTAGGCTGGTATTTATGACCATAAATCCTTCTGCTCTGTTGAACTGCACCGACTTGTTCAGACATTGGCAGAATTTTCTACTCTGCGCATAGAGCGCTGGCTGAGGAGAGAAAACGGGCAAACAGCTCTCCAGCTGCACACCTGGCTTTTCTCTCCAGATAATCCAGCACTCTGTGCACAAAAATTACAATATCACTATGCCACCGCCATCGTTTCCCACGTATCCTCACATGTCCCCTCAATAACCCCATTCCCTCTCCATGCTCACACCCTTCTCAGATCCCTTTAACCCATGCCCACATTCACCACATATCCCTTCATCACTCCATTCCCAATAACACAGAATCCACTAGTACTGAGGTGGAAATGGCTGACTCGAGGTAGTCAGGGAGGACCAGGCGGGATTTATGAAGGGCTGAACGTTGTCATACAATTTGTGATGAAATTGCTCAATGTGGTTCTCACGCCAGTAGCTGTGCCAGGATTGGAGATAATCGTGTTGCTGGATGTGTTGAACAGAAGTACCCCTTGCGATCTTGGAGAAGTTTGGGTTGGGCCCCTGGGTTGTGTCATGGGTAAGGTTGTACATGGCTCCTTTGACCAGCGTGCGTACAAACACCTTGGGCGGGATTCTCCGTTCCCCGATGCCGATTTCGTAATCGTCGATCGGGTAGAGAATCCCTTTTTATGATGGAATCGGGGCCGGCACTTGTTTTTGCATGCCCTGCCCCATCCAAAACTACATCATCACGGCATGCGCTGACAGTCTCACCTGAAGGCACCCACAGATGCTCCGTCTCGATGGGCCGAGTTCCCGACCGCGCGGTTGACTCATGGTCTCAGCGGTCGGGGACCCAGAGTGGCGGCTGCAGATTGTGTCCAGCGCTTCCACAGTCGAGCGGGAGACGTGCTGCTGGCCGGGGGGGGGGGGGGGGGCTTCCATGAAGGCTGGGCGGGCTGGTGGGGTGTGGCCAGGGGGGCACTATCAGGCAGGCGGGTCCGCGCACGGCCGCCACCTGTTTTACAGCGCGACCGCTGCAGGTCATCACCGTGAGCATGCGTGGCCACGGACCGCCAATTCTCCGGCCGATTTTTTCCGTGGAGGCCGGGCGTTTTACATGGTGTGGCTCCTAGCCCCTCAACTGTCAGAGCATCGGAGCTGGGGCGGCGCCTATATTTTTGATATAAAACTCCACGCATCCTCCAGACAGCCTGAAAATGGGAGAATCCAGCCCCATGAGTTAAGGTCGTTTCGGCTGAATTGGTGGAACGTGACGGGGTGCCCTATGTCTCCCCTCTTGTTCACGCTGGTGATTGCCCTGAGAGCTTCAAATAAGTGGGGAGAAACTGTTAGAGGTGGATAACGCCAAAATCATGAAACGCACTCGTCCGGAGAATTGGCTCTGAATCCAAAATCGGGCCTGACGCCAGTTTTGCGCCGAATCGGCATTCTCTGGACCCCGAAATTGACAAAATCACAGCGCCCACCGCGCGGCCCGGAAGTACAGTATGCATCTCATTATCGGGCCTGACGACCAATTCTCTGGGGCCTCAGCAATTCTGCACCTCGGATGGGCCGATTTCCCAATGGCTAATTCTAATGTGCTATAAGAAAATCGTGAACCTGGCAAGCTGGCTGAGGCGGCTGCGAGAGGAGGTAGGTACATAGAACATAGAACATAGAACGATACAGCGCAGTTACAGGCCCTTCGGCCCACAATGTTGCACCGACATGGGAAGTCAAAAACTAAAGGCCATCTACACTATGCCATTATCATCCATATGCTTATCCAATAAACTTTTAAATGCCCTCAATGTTGGCGAGTTCACTACTGTTGCAGGTAGGGCATTCCACAGCCTCACCACTCTTTGCGTAAAAAACCCACCTCTGACCTCTGTCCTATATCTATTACCCCTCAATTTAAGGCTATGTCCCCTCGTGCTAGCCACCTCCATCCGCGGGAGAAGGCTCTCACTGTCCACCCTATCTAACCCTCTGATCATTTTGTATGCCTCTATTAAGTCACCTCTTAACCTTCTTCTCTCTAACGAAAACAACCTCAAGTCCATCAGCCTTTCCTCATAAGATTTTCCCTCCATACCAGGCAACATCCTGGTAAATCGCATCTGCACCCGTTCCAAAGCTTCCACGTCCTTCCTATAATGAGGCGACCAGAACTGTACGCAATACTCCAAATGCGGCCGTACCAGAGTTTTGTACAGCTGCAACATGACCTCATGGCTCCGGAACTCAATCCCTCTACCAATAAAGGCCAACACACCATAGGCCTTCTTCACAACCCTATCAACCTGGGTGGCAACTTTCAGGGATCTATATACATGGACACCGAGATCCCTCTGCTCATCCACACTGCTAAGAATTTTACCATTAGCCAAATATTCCGCATTCCTGTTATTCTTTCCAAAGTGAATCACCTCACACTTCTCCACATTAAACTCCATTTGCCACCTCTCAGCCCAGCTCTGCAGCTTATCTATGTCCCTCTGTAACCTGCAACATCCTTCCGCAACTGTCTACAACTCCACCGACTTTAGTGTCGTCTGCAAATTTACTCACCCAACCTTCTGTGCCCTCCTCTAGGTCATTTATAAAAATGACAAACAGCAACGGCCCCAGAACAGATCCTTGCAGTACGCCACTCGTAACTGAACTCCATTCTGAACATTTGTCATCAACCACCACCCTCTGTCTTCTTTCAACTAGCCAATTTCTGATCCACATCTCTAAATCACCCTCAATCCCCAGCCTCCGTATTTTCTGCAATAGCCGACCAGGGGGAAACGTATCAAACGCTTTACTGAAATCCATATACATCACATCAACTGCTCTACCCTCGTCTACCTGTTCAGTCACCTTCTCAAAGAACTCGATAAGGTTTGTAAGGCATGACCTACCCTTCACAAAACCATGCTGACTATCCCTAATCATATTATTCCTATCTAGATGATTATAAATCGTATCTCTTATAATCCTCTCCAAGACTTTTCCCACAACAGACGTGAGGCCCACCGGCCTATAGTTACCGGGGTTATCTCTACTCCCCTTCTTGAACAAAGGGACCACATTTGCTATCCTCCAGTCCTCTGGCACTATTCCTGTAGCCAATGATAACATAAAAATCAAAGCCAAAGGCTCAGCAATCTCTTCCCTGGCTTCCCAGAGAATCCTAGGATAAATCCCATCAGGCCCCGGGGACTTATCTATTTTCACCTTGTCCAGAATTGCCAACACTTCTTCCCTACGCACCTCAATGCCATCTATTCTAATAGCCTGGGTCTCAGCATTCTCCTCCACAACATGATCTTTTTCCTGAGTGAATACTGACGAAAAGTATTCATTTAGTATCTCGCTTGTCTCTTCAGCCTCCACACACAACTTCCCACCACTGTCCTTGACTGGCCCTACTCTTACCCTAGTCATTCTTTTATTCCTGACATACCTATAGAAAGCTTTTGGGTTTTCCTTGATCCTACCTGCCAAAGACTTCTCATGTCCCCTCCTTGCTCGTCTTAGCTCTCTCTTTAGATCCTTCCTCGCTTCCTTGTAACTATCAAGCGCCCCAACTGAAACTTCACGCCTCATCTTCACATAGGCCTCCTTCTTCCTCTTAACAAGAGATTCCACTTCTTTGGTAAACCACGGTTCCCTCACTCGACCCCTTCCTCCCTGCCTGACTGGTACGTACTTATCAAGAACATGCAATAGCTGTTCCTTGAACAAGCTCCACATATCCAGTGTGCCCAACGCTTGCAGCCTACTTCTCCAACCTACACATCCTAAGTCATGTCTAATGGCATCATAATTGCCCTTCCCCCAGCTATAACTCTTGCCCTGCGGGGTATACTTATCCCTTTCCATCACTAATGTAAAGGTCACCAAATTGTGGTCACTGTTTCCAAAGTGCTCACCTACCTCCAGATCTAACACCTGGCCTGGTTCATTACCCTAAACCAAATCCAATGTGGCCTCGCCTCTTGTTGGCCTGTCAACATATTGTGTCAGGAAACCCTCCTGCACATATTGTACAAAGAACGACCCATCTAATGTACTCAAACTATATCTTTTCCAGTCAATATTTGGAAAGTTAAAGTCTGGAGGATAGTGACAAGGGGGGGACTATCGGATACCGGCCATAATTTCTGTGATGGGGGTGCGGTGGGGGGGGACATGGGGGGCGGGGGGGGGGGGTTTCAAGCCAAGCAGCCGGGGAGCCCCCGACAGGACAGAGGCGTAGCCACGCACCGAGCGTTATTACGGCGACCACATTACTAGCCACCCACCTGGTGAGGAGGTAAGGGGGGCATGCGTGGCTGGGGTGCGCGGTGACAGCAGTGGCCACCATGTAGCCTATGGTATGGGTGTGTGTGCCATGGTAACATGTTTCCCTCTCACCCCTTGCAGATAATTATGGCATTCGGTCATCAACCAGCGATGTTGGCTGCCGTGGCGATGACCGCGGCCCTGCATGTAGCCCTGTGTTAGCGGGGGCGGCTCAGAGAGGAGGAATGCTGCTGCAGAAGAGTGGGCTACAGAGGGACAGGTGGCAGCTGCTCAGACTGGGTGGCAGGCCGCCCAACAGGCTGAGGAGGAGGAGGTGGAGGTGATGCCAAAGAGGCGCCGGATGAGGCCACGCGTCTACTGCGATCGCATGTCCTTTGAGGACCTTCCAGACCGGGCATGCAGGGGGAGACTGCGGTTGAGCAGGGAGTCAGGGGACACATCTGCTACATGGTGGCACACCTGGTACTGCATGGGAATGGTGGAGGACACCCACTCCCGGTGTCCGTCAAAGTAATGGTAGCGTTGAACTTCTAAGTGACAGGGTTGTTCCAGTCGCCAAGTGAAGACCTGTCCGGCATCTCCCAGACTTTAGTGTGCAGGTGCATCTGTGCAGTCACTGACGCCCAGTATGCCCAGGCGGATTGGTACATTTGGTACCCAGTGGTACGATGTGCCCACCAGGATGCCCGTTCAGCAAGCTTCGTCACCATCGCCAGGATGCACCGGGTCCAGGGGGTCATTGATGATGCATATGTTGCCCTACGGCCACAGGCGGAAACATGCCGTTGTTCACAAACAGGAAGGGGTATCACTCCATGAATGTTCAGGTGGTCTGTGACCAACAGATGCGGATCCTGCACGTCTGTGCCCAATTCCTGGGCAGTGTACATGACTCGTTCATATTGGCACAATCGGTGATCCCTGACACATTCGAGGAACACACCGCCCGGCTGCGGGGCTGGTTGCTGGGCAGCAGGGGTTACCCGTTGCGGTCGTGACTGATGACGCTTACACAGAGGCAACAAACATACTAACGCGGAGCACCACTACAATGATTCCCATTGTGCGACCAGGGGTGTAGTCGAGAGGTGCTTTGAGGTCCTGAGGATGCGCTTCAGGTGCCTGGACAGCTCTAGAGGGACCCTCCAGTACGATGCAAGGAGGGACGGCCGCATCGTGGTGGTCTGCTGTGTCCTGCACAATATAGCCCAGCTTGCTTCCTGCGCCCTTAACAATACCAAACAATCGGAGTTGGGGCAGGTATCCTGAAATTGGGCTCCGTCCACCATTTTAATATCACCAACCTCTGTTTTGACACTGCCAGAGGCATGAAAATCTGGCCATTGCCAACAAAGAGGTACTTTATATTACATGGGCTGAATTATATGAGATGCCATACTCCTGTCAAACCACCTCCTCACCCCTCCCAGCTAAAAGGTCGGATGGAGCCCGCTGATTGGATTCCTGGCTGCCCTACAACCATTTTACATCCAACTGGCCGTTAATAGATTACAATTTTCAAAAAGTTTCCAAAGTTCAGGAACAGGAATCTTTGCCTCAGTGAGCTGCTGGCCAATCAGGGGCCAGCTTCTCTCCAGTACCTTGGGACAGAGGCATGTGGCGGTTGATTGGGGTTTAGGTCAGTGTATGGCGGTATTGCTGGTTTCCAAGCTTGCAGGCCCCAATGAAGGAGATGGAGGTCTGAGGTTTGAGAGGACAATGGGGAGAGGGCAACCTTGTGGGGATGGGGGTTAAAGCCTTTGTGGGGGGGCCCTCCAGGGACCATTAACGCAGGGACCCTTGCCTGCCATCAGCCCACACTGGGAAAACCACTGTGCTGGTTGCTTAACGTGGTCCTCTCCTGTCTCTGGTTAAATCCTGAAGGCAGAGCGATGAGTCCTTGAATGGGAATTGAAGTGCTCATTTAAAGGCTTGTATTGAACCACTGGTCACCTAACACCACCCCTGCCTCTGGTATAATTATGGTAGGATGGGGCCAGCAGTAGCCATCCCAACTACACATCCACCAGAGGGGCAATGTGAAATGCAGCACCATATCGGGAGAACCAAAAGTCGGCCTGTGGAGATTTCTCAGAGGTATGCTTAGAGGTTCCTGAAACATGTCAGAAATCCATTTGACCCCAAAATGCCAAAATGTAGGAAAGTAATCAGAGTTTATGGCATCTTTTAAAACTTAAATTAACAATTTGAGTTAATTGGTGTTGTATTGATGCTGTATTGAATTGTGTTCACAGAAACAACAGTAAAACTAAGAGAAGCCAAAGTTACAATTTTCCCACTTAACCAGTGATAAACCAAAGTGGGCAGGGAATGGGACAATTCATTTTTTGTTAGGTAAGGAAATTAGGAGTTATAAAACCAAGGTACAGAGCAAACGTGATCCAGCTGAATGCTGCATCAAACCTGAGGTGTTGAATGGTCTCGTATAATGCTCCGACAACACCAACTTATCTTAATACAGTGCCTTTAACTGCCACAAAATGTCCCAAGGTACTTCAATCTACCTAACCTGCAATCTTTGGACTGAGCGAGGAAACCCACCAGACACGGAGAGAACGTGTAAACTCCACACAGACAGTTACCCAAGGCTGGAATTGAATCTGGGTCACTGGCTCTGCGAGATAGCAGTGCTAACCACTGCTTTTATTTCCTTCATTCTTCCATGGGATGTGGGCGCCACTGGCAAATGTCAGCATTTGCTGCTCATTCCCATTTGCCCTTGAACTGAGTGGTTTACTAGGCCATGCCAAGGGGGAGTTAAGAGTCAACTACACTACTGTGGATTTGGAGTCAAATGCAGGCCAGAACATCTGAAACAAAAACTGAAAAATAAAATGTCAGAATTGTTTTGTCATGGTTGTCTCTTGTAACATTTCTGGAGTCAGGCAGTCAGCGAAGTAGACTGGTAAAGCTCACTGCTAGGTGGAGGGCTGGTGATGCCAAGTCAGTCTCCTATTGCATGCTCTACTTGATTGAAGGCAATTGAAGGAAGAAACATTCAGGTCATATTCAGGTTAAACCACTAATACCAGACCTTGTCAAGTGGAGAAAGTTAAAATCTACCCCAGAGATTTTTCTATTCAAGCACATAATTAAAGATTTTTACCATTTGGTTTTGGAGGTATGGCTGAACCTTGGTTTATTAGTCCGCTGGGACCTGGGAGGCCTGGTGGACCAGGTGGGCCTTTTGGTCCTGGGGCACCTGCAGGTCCTTGTGGGCCTGAGACGCCTGCTGCTCCTGGTTGACCTTGTTCCCCTGGTGCTCCTGGAGGACCTACATTGCCATCTGATCCTTCCAGACCTGCCTTTCCAAAGTCCCCTTTTGCTCCTGGTGCACCAGGTCTTCCATTTGAACCCTTTTGTCCTTTCAAGCCAGTGAGGCCTCTATATCCTTGACCGCCTTTATCTCCTTTAGTACCGGGTGGGCCTCGAGAACCTTTCGGACCCATTGGTCCAGGCCGTCCAACTTCTCCACGATCACCTTTTTGTCCTTTTCCTCCCCTAGTACCAGCTGGTCCTTGTATTCCTTTGTCACCTTTGGGACCTCTTGGACCTGGAGGACCTGTATGTTTATCAAAGAAAAATTAAACCTTTTAGTACAAGTTGTGGAGACAGAAACTAACTTATTGAATGCATTTTCATTACTTCTGAGATACTGAAATGGTAGGTACCACTTTTATAACTGGGCATACAAGCATGAGGCCTTCATGTGGTGAATTCATTTAACACAATGCAATCAGTAAGGTGGCACAAAATACGCCAGCAGCCTGTGGATGTACTCCAGATTTCATTGGTGCTCCACCCCTGCAATTGTCACTCCTATCTCCCCCATTTCCCCAGCCCCCATCGTGGTTCCATTCTCTATCACCATCGTATCTTTCTCCATTATCACTGTTCCCCTCATTGCATTGCCCATTGTCACTTCTCCTAACATCGTTGCCCTTCCTTCCTCCATCACAGCAGCTGCTCCCTTCCTTTGCCACCCCCTCTCTACAGCTATTTATGTCACTCCCAGCTCAACCCACACTCTCTCTACCCAACCGATGATTCCCCTTCTGAACTCAATCCCTGACCTTAAGCCCAGACCCCAAACCCAATTGCAGATGCAAGCCCCGGAATATACTTGAAATTCTATTGAAATGAGGCTCATCAGCCAATATTGGGGAGCCTCAGGCCTCAGATTCAGATGCAGGGGATAAACCCTGTGTCGATGACGCACCCTAAATCTAGACTCAGCTAAATTTCTGAGCCTTTGTTTGTCAGAATAGTGATAAAAATATTAAGAAATCTGTGTCCCATCAAGTCCTCTGCTTCACATTCTATAACCAACTACTTCAATATTACTCTTTCCCATTCAAAAGATCTCTACATATCCTTCTTAATGCCTGTATGAATAACCTATATGCACTGATAGTTCTGATCAAGCTTAATATACATTCATTTCACTATAGTTTTGAACAATTCACAGAAAATGTTTACCTTGAAGAATTGTGAAGTTTTGAATCAGCTGGGCATGCTTTGTGTCTACAAGTTTCATTTCTTCCATAATCATAGACAAGTTTCCCACCTCATTATCCAGTCTGGCCTTCATTACACCTTGCTGTGCCTTGAGGAGAGAGCTATCCACACGGATATTGTCCATGTCAGTGGTCAGGACGGCTATTTGGTCTGCATGTTGATTCAATGTATTGGTACAAGTGGTTTTGATATCATTCAAATTGCTTGTCAGTGATCGAAGGTGTTGCACAGTCCAACTAATGTTGCCAATAATGCTGCTGATGTCTCTCTCGTTTATATCCATGCGCACTACAAGTTGCTCGAAACTGGCAGATGTTCTGTTTTCGTGAACCTTTTGATACTGCTGTAGATCCTTGAGACTTTCTTCATGAATGCTGGCCATGAAACTAATATTTGTCATCTGGCTACTGAGAGTGTTCAGTTGAATACTCATATCTTCCAAAGTGTCACTATTCCCAGTTACCATGATTGAGTTGTTTGCTGCTTGTAACTGCAGGTATTGCAGTTTCTCTTTCAGCCAGTTTGTGTCCTTTTGTGCTTGAAGCACAGTCTGTTGGAGAGCATGCCAATCATTCCTTGTCTTCTGGATGGACTGACTGGTATCATCAACAGATTTTTGCAGTGCATTGAATAAATCCCTCTGCTGAACCTGTGTCTGATTTAATTGACTGAGACTCACAACAGTATTGCTCTGAGACTTGCTTTGTCTTTGTATGTCATTTTGCAGATTACCAGAGATTTGTTCCAGGTTGCTAATGTGATTACTGTATGTCAACAATGTCTGGTTTATATCTCTGATCGACCTGGAGTTGCTATCCAGCAGGCTTTTCAGGGAGTTATGGTTGGTTGCCATTGATTGTTCAGTCTCTTGCATCTTGTCCAGTGAAACCTGGTTTTTGGAGGCTTTGTCTGCAATGTCACCAAGCTGGTTCTGAAGAAACTGGATATCTGTTTTGAATTTGGACAGTTCTGTCGAAGTACTTTGATCTTTCACGCCACTCTGGTCATCTAGAAGACAGGATAAATTTATGGGCAATAACAGAATGGGTAATCACAACGGAATTAAAGAAGAAACAGTTTTTCAGACATGGTTAAAGTAATTCCCCCTCCTTGTGTGACCTACAGCTTTCTATTTAATGAATATCTGAGTGAGAATCACTCCCAGATGCAGCCCAGCACATTCACCACCTGGTTTGAAAAATGGCAATTGAAATTTTGACAGAATAATCAGGTCGAAACGGGCCAAATCTTCTGAGGAGCGGCAATCACTGTTGCATTGCCACTCTGGTCCTATTTTTGTTACATAGCGCCAGAGCTCTGCAATGCTGATCCAGACTTCCAAATTAGGCATCTTCAGAAATCCAGTTCTAAGAGTCCTTCTTCATAGGGCAAGATCGTCAGGGGAAGCCGTGCTATCTGCTTGCACCACTGCTGTGTATTTTGGTAGGTCTTCATTTACCAACAGACTAAAAAGCTCTGGGGACATTTCGATAGCTTTTCAGTGCATTAGCGTGTGACTGTGAGTGAGATAAATTGGAAGGGTGGCAAGGCACCAGCGAGGGAGGATGGGTAGGTGGCAGGGTTGTAGGGTGGTGAGGTTGGGTCAGGTTGGGTAGGGGATGAGGGGTGTTGGATGGACTGGTGGAAGTTGGAGGGTCGGGGTAAGGGGGTCGGATTGTTGGTGGGAGTGGGAAGTTCAGAGAGTCAGGAGAAGTCGGAGAGTGAGGATGTGAAAGTAAGCTAGCAGGGAACATAAAATATGACTTTAAAAGTTTCTCTAGCTGTGTAAGGATAAAAAGATTGATAAAAACAAATGTAGGCCCCTTACAGTCAAAAATGAAGGAATTCATAACAGGGAACAAAGAAATGACTGAGAAAATAAATTCGTACTTTGTTTTTATTTTTACAAAGGAAGACATGAATAATGTACTGGAAGTTCTGACAAACACATGTTTTAATGAGGAGCTGAAGGAAATTAGTATTAATAAAGAAATAGTTTGGGGGTAAATGAATGGGATTGAAGGTGGATAAATCTCTAGGGCCTGATAATCGTCATCCCAGAGTACATAAGGAAGTGGCCCTCGAAATAGTAGATCCATTGGTGGTAATTTTCCAAAATCCGTTGGACTCTGGAATGGTTCCTGCAGATTGGAGGGTAGCAAATATAACCCTGCTGTTCAAAAAGGGAGGCAGAGAGAAAACAAGGAACTATACATCAGTGAGCCTAACGTCAATAGTAGGGAAGTTGCGAGAGTCCATTATCAAGGATTTTGTAGCACAGTATTTGGAAAGCTGTGGTATAATCAGACAAAGTCAGCATGGATTTACAAAAGGGAAATCACGCTTAACAAACCAACTGGAATTCTTTGAAGATGTAACTAGTAGAGTTGATCAAGAAGACCCAGTGGATGTGGTTTATTTAGACTTTCAAAAGGCTTCCGACAAGGTCTCACATAGCAAATTACTGTGTAACGTCAAAACGCATGGGGTTGCGGGTAGTGTCTTGAGATGGACAAAAAGCTGGGGCGAAATTCTCCGACCCCCAGCAGGGTCGGAGAATCGCCTGGGGCCGCCGAAAGTCCCGCCCCCGCCGTGCCAGAGATTCTCCGCCACCCGGAAAGTGGCGGTGGCCGGAATCTCGCCACTCCGATTGGAGAGGCCCCTGTGGTGATTCTCCGGCCCGGATGGGCCGAAGTCCCGCCGCTGGGAGGCCTCTCCCGCCGCCGAGGTTTGAACCACCTCTGGAACGGCGGGATCAGCGGCGCGAGCGGGCCCCGGGGTCCGGGGGGGGGGGGGGGGGGGCGGGGGGCGATCGAACCCTGGGGGGTGCCCCCACGGTGGCCTGGCCCGCGATCGGGGCCCCCTGATCAGACTCTGGGCCAGTGCCCTGGGTGCACTATTTCTCCTTCCGCGACCGCCACGACCTCCGCCATGGCGGAAGCGGAAGAGAACCCCACATCGCGCATGCGCCGGCAGTGACGTCAGCGGCCAGCTGCCGCTGGTGTCACTGCCGGCGCATGCGCCGACTGGCGAAAGCCTTTCGGCCAGCCCCGCTGCCGGGGGCGCCGGTTTTTTGCGCCAGTCTTCTGGTGCAAACCGCTCCGACGCGGGGCTGGCCCCCAAAGGTGGGGAGAATTCCCCACCTTTGGGGAGGCCCGACCCCTGAGTGGCTGGCGCTACTCCCCTACGCTGGGACCCTCCGTCACGCCGGGTAGGGGAGAATCCCGCCCCAGGTTAGCAGACAGGAAACAAAGAGTTGAAATAAATTGTCTTTTTCTGGGGTCAATGCTCGGACCCCAACTGTTCACATTATATAGTAATGATTTGGACAAAGGAACTAAATGTTCTATCTCCAAATTTGCAGATGATATGGTCGGGTGGGAGGGTGAGCTGTGTTGAGGATGCAGAGATGCTTCAGCGGGATTTGGACAGATTGAGTGAGTGGGCATATGAATGGCAGATGCAGTATGAGGTGGATAAATGTTAGGTTACCCATTTCAGTAGCAAAAATAGGAAGGCAGATTATTATTTGAATGGATGCAAATTGAGAGAGGTGAATACTCAAGACCCTGTTGTCCTCGTGCATCAGTCGCTGAAAGTAAGCGCGCAAGTGCAGCAGGCAGTAAAGGCGGCAAATGGTATCTTGGCATTCATAGCGAGAGGATTTTAGTATAGAAAGAGGGATGTTTTGCTGCAATTGTATAGCGCATTGGTGGGGCCACACTTGGAGTATTTTGTGCAGTTCTGGTGTCCTTATCTGAAGAAGGATGTTCTTGCTGTGGAGGGAGTACAGCGAAGGTTTACCAGGCTGATTCCTTGGATGGTGGGACTGTCAGATGAGGAGAGACAAAGTCGGTTAGGATTATATTTAATGGCGTTTAGAAGAGTGAGAGAGGATCTGATAGAAACTTATAAAATTCTAACAGGGTTAGACAGGGTAGATTCAGAAACAGTGGGCGGAATTCTCCGACTCCCCGGGGCCGGCGTCAATCCTGCCCCCGCCGTGTCCCGAATTCTCTGCCCCCGAGATTCAGCGGGGGCGGGAATCGTGCCACGACGGGCCCCCGCACAGGTCGGCGGGCCTCCCGCAGCGATTCTCCGGCCCGCGATGGCCTGGCGGGATTGGCGGCATGGGCGGGCTCCAGGGTCCTGGGGGTGTGGGCAATCTGACCCCGGGGGTGCTCCCACGGTGGCCTGGCCCGCGATCGGGGCCCGCCGATTGGCAGGCGGGCCTGCGCCGTGGGGGCATTCTTTTTCTTCCGCCCCGCCATGGCCTTCACCATGGTGGGGGCGGAAGAGACCTGTGCATGCGCCAGTATGATGTCAGCATCCGCTGATGCACCGGCGCATGCGCGAACTTCCGCCGGCTGGTGAAGGCCTTTCGGCCCCGGCTGGCGTGGCGCCAAAGGCCGTTTGCACCAGCCGGTGGAGTGAGAGCACTCCGGCGCGGGCCTAGCCCCTTAATGTGAGGGCTTGGCCCCTAAAGGTGCGGAGAATTCCACACCTTTGGGGAGGCCCGACGCCGATGTGGTTCACGCCACTCCGTCCCGCCGGGTAGGGGAGAATCCCGGCCAGTGTTCCTGATTGTGGGGGAGTTCAGAACTAGGGACCCTAGTTTGAGGTAAGGGATAAACCTTTTAGGACTGAGGTGAGGAGAAATCTCTACACTCAGAGAGTGGGAAGCGATGGAATTCACGACCACAGAAAGTAGCTGAGGACAAAACATTGTGTAATTTCAAGAAGGAATTATGTATAGCTCTGGGGCTAAAGAAGTATGATCTCACCAAATCTGACACCATATCATATAAGGAGATATTAGGGCAGGTAACCAAAAGTTTGGTCAGAAGAGTTTTAAAGAACACCTTAAAGGTGAAAAAAAAAGGTAGACAGGTGAAGCGATTTAGAGAGGGATTTCCAGAGCTCAGAGCCTAGGCAGATTAAGAAATAACCAATATTGGATCAAATAAAATTAGGGATGTACAAAAGGCCAGAATTGGAAGAGTGCAGAGATTTCGAAGGGTTGGAAAAGGGTTATAGAAATGGGGAGTGGGTGATGCCATTGAGAAATTTGGAAACAAGGAAGAGAATTTAGAATCAACATGTTATCAGACTAGGAGTCCATGTAGGTAAGTGAGCACTGGGGTGATGGTGAATGGGACTTGATGAAGTGAGGAGGCTGGTAAGAACACCACTGGAAAATGATATCTTGAGGTAACAAAGACATGGATTAGGATTTTAACAGCAAATGTGTAGGACAAGAATAGTGTTAATTTAGTGGACATTCATCTGGCAAAGGACGAAACTGAAGCCAGTCTGTTTTCCACATATGTTACACTGGGTATTTGTGTCAACTAATTTTCCTTTCACACAGGTGGGAACTGATTATCATATATGTGCCCTAACCTTTCCCTAATTAGTATCAGCTGCTCTTAATTACAACTAAAACATGTAGTCAATTATTACAGTATTTGCAAAATTAACAGAGTCCCCTCTTTTTTTAAAGAAAGTACGTGGGGCTGGATTCTCTATTTTTGGGACTAAGTCCCCACACTGTCGTGAAAACTATGGTCTTTTACGGAAAGAAAACTGGTGTCAAAAGGCCACAGATTCACCTACTTGCTGGGGGTGAGCATGCAGCTGTCGTGGAGCTCGCACCTCAAGGTGCTGATACGGCCCCCAGCACTTCTGGGTCAGAGGCCGCGAATGTGCGCGGCAGTGGCCTCCAGCGGCCGTGCCGTGCTCCATGGCGGACTATGCCCGCGGACCTGGACCGGCAAAATAGTGCCCCACATCAGCGGCTTGCGCCCCCTGGACTACGCCCAGCCTGAATGAAGCCCCCCTGCCCGCCGATCGGCCCTCCCACAACTGTGGCGGCCCCGGACGGTGTCCGCAGCCGCCACGCGAGGATCCTGGATGGAGGAAGCATGAGAGGTCCACGCCGTCGGGAATTTGGCCAGTCGGGGACGGAGCATTGTGGGGCGGATACTCGGCGTGGCATACTCCACGAGTACGCCCATTTTTGGTGGGGTGGAGAAATTAAAAACTGGCGCCGCTCCTAATTTCGGCGCCAAAATGGATTCTCCGTCCCGTCGCCAAACATGATTTCGGCGTCGGGGAGCGGAGAATACAGCCCATGTTTCCAGACAAGATTTTAAAAATCTGAAGAAAGAGAAATAAATAATCTATTCCCGAGACTTGCATCAGGAAGCATCTGTCTAAGACTACCGATAACTTTGACAATTGATGGCTTGTATCTACCCATTAAAGTTCGGAGATTTTGTTTCTTTCACCATTTGTTTTAAACTCGTGATATCAATTTTTAATCCTTTCTCATTACCACAATTTTATGCACTGCAGATTATCCCTAAGTGAGCAATTAATTGTTTCTTTCACAGTTACTATTTAAAGTTTCTTTGGCATCGCCTTGATATAGAACTTCCCCTCATATCGTTATTAAAAAAGAATGTCATGTCAACGGCCTCACCTCTTGCAAGAGTTTCAGTAGACAGAATACTTTTTACTGTTATTCGTATTTTCTTCCCAAGACAAGGGGCAACATTTCCCACTTTTCCCATAAGAATATTATAAAATCGGCTGCACTCAAAAGCTCATCACAATGGTTTGCTTGGGAGGCAGAATCAAAAAAAAAAGTCAGTTTTGTATTCCTGGGGTCACCCAAAGATGGAAACTTCAGAACACATCTCTCCATCTTTAATGATTTTAATGTTCTGTTTGCCCGTAAACTGTCCCTGACCTTTGGATATTTCATTACAGTACTTAGTTCCAGGACATCAAAACTTGCATCCGGCCTTGTCTGTGTGCCCAGCCACTTTAAGTGTCCAACAAGACTCTGCAGCTGCTTCTGTCTCAGCTTTGGAAGCATCTGCATCTTTTTGTAAGGTTCTGGCATGATTTGCTGAGATAGGGTTAATACTTCCTACATAAGATTGTTTATGCAGACCCATACTGATCTATTTCCAAACCAACATATTAAAGGCCCCAGAAGCCCAGCTGACTTTCAAACTCTTCAAACTTCAATTCTGTTCTAATCCTGTCAATAAGTTTTTTGAGCTCACTCGTACCACCCCATAAGAAGATGCTCGATAGTATCCCGGCATGGTACCAATTAAAAGTAGCAGGATCTGCTTTCAGTTAAGACAGCTGACCTTCAATAAAACTGACCGAACTGAAAAGTAGCAGGATCTCCAAGCATTGTTCAAGTCATAGACACACTTAGTTAACTTGCAAACTTTTCCTTCTACATCTGGTGCCTCCTTAAGAAGTTGGAGAAACAGTTCCCTCTGGAGGTGATTCCCCAGCAGAAATGCCGCTTTTATGTCTATTGACTTACATTCCCAAGAATACATTGCTAAAAGGCTGAGACAAATTTTTAAATTACCTTTCCCGCTGTGGGCGAATCCACTCTGACTTTTTCACCTCCTGAACATGCTTCAAAACACCAGGTCACGTGCCCAGCTTCGGCTTTATAAGTTTCATCCAATTGGACTGTTTTGTGCAGATCCATTGGTGCAATAACGCTGGCTGATGCCTATCCGGAACCTCTGAATACACACCAAACTCTCTCCAACTTTCAAACTCTCTGTTTCGTCTTCCGTCTAGCTTTATCTCCTAACTTGTTGGCAGCTACAAAAAAGTCTCAATCATGATGACTTCTGCTTCTATTACTTTCAAAGAATGATGCTGCGTTTCTTAATCGACTGCACTGCCTAGTCAGTGTGTGGCCTCCACTTGCACTTTGTCGTCTTTTAGGGTAACTACTGTTAGATCCCCTGTGCAACCAATCTGAACACTTTCCACTCCATGTGAATATTTCCTCAACCGGAATTCACCGTTTGTAATAACTCTGCCAAGGCCAGTCTTCGTACCAACTCCAGTTTATTTGGACAACAAAAACAGTCACAGCCGCGGTGTACAACGCTTGTGTCCCAGCTTGGGGACCATCGGAATACCGGTCCAGGTCCGGGCTGCAGGTTTTAAACACCCGCCGAATAGTTCCTATTGGGTGAACCTCAGCTCATTCAATCGGGGAACTCGTATTCCACGAACGCCACTTGGAGATCTATCGACGATACCCTGTGGCCATCGTGGTTGTCATAACGTACCTCCCCACTCAGGTCCGTTTCACCCTCGGTGCTTCCACGGCTGAGGAGGTCTCCTCCGCCTCATCGCACTCAGTCTCGAATCTGTGGCAGACGGAGCCATATTGGACTGTGGGAGAAAACGGGAGCATCCGGAAGAAACCCACACAGACACAGGAAGAACGTGCAGACTCCGCACAGGCAGTGACCCAAGCCGGGAATCGAACCACTATGCTACCATGCTGCCCCTGATCTTATGGTGTTGTGATTTCTTCTTTTGATTTTCTTGCTGAGACTACACCCTCCTTGATTTGATTAGATTAGATTTATTATTGTCACATGTATTAGTATACAGTGAAAAGTATTGTTTCTTGCATGCTGCACAAACAATGCATACCGTACATAGGGAAGGAAGGAGACTGCAGAATATAATGTTACAGTCATAGCAAGGTGTAGAGAAAAGTTCAACATAATACGAGGTAGGTCCACTCAAAAGTCTTATGGCGGTAGGGAAGAAGCTGTTCTTGAATCGGTTGGTACGTGACCTCAAACTTTGGTATCTTTTTCCTGATGGAAGAAGGTGGAAGAGAGTATGTCCGGGGTGCGTGGGGTCCTTAATTATGCTGGCTACCTTTCTGAGGCAGCGGGAATTATAGACAGAGTTGTAGGGAGGCTGGTTTGCGTGATGGATTTGGCTACGTTCATGACCTAGAAGTTGGTGAGAGTCGGAGGTGACACGCCAAATTTGAGAAAGTAGAGTCATTGGTGGGCTTTCTTAACTCTAGTGACGGAATGGGGGGGACCAGGACAGGTTGTTGGTCATCTGGACACCTAAAATCTTGAAGCTCTCGACCTTTTCTAGGTCGTTCCTATTGATGTAGACAGGGGCATGTTCTCCACTACGCTTCCTGAAGTCGATGACAATCTCCTTCATTTTGTTGACATTGAGGGAGAGATTATTGTCGTTGCACCAGTTCATCAGATTCTCTATCTCATTCCTGTATTCTGTCTCGTCATTGTTTGAAATCTGACCCACTACTGTGGTGTCATCAGCAAATTTGAAAATTGAGTTGGAGGGGAATTTGGCCACACAGTCATAGGTGTATAAGGAATATAGTAGGGGGCTGAGGACACAGCCTTGTGGGGCACCGGTGTTGAGGATGATAGTGGAGGAGGTGTCGTTGCCTATCCTTACTGATTGTGGCCTGTGGGTTAGAAAGTTCAGGACCCAGTTGCAGAGGGAGGAGCCGAGGTCAAGGCCACGGAGTTTGGAGATGGGTTTCGTAGGAATAATTGCGTTGAAGACTGAGCTGTAGTCGATAAATAGGAGTCTGACATAGGCGTCTTTGACCTCACCTCCAAATTCAGAAATAACAAGCTTGATATGATGTGAACCTGTCGTCCCATGAATAATTCCACCGGGACGATTCCTGTTGTGGTAAGGGGAGTGGTTATGTAATCAAATAAGCAGTGTTCTGTCCTAGTTTCTATAGATGTGACATGCTGCTTCTTTATACTGTCTCTGGAGGTCTGTACTGCTCACTCAGTCAGCCAAACCCTTGGACGACAGATGAAATGCCGCCGTCCTAATCTGTTTCCCACACCGGCACGCAAAACCGGCATTGGCATGCATTTAAATGTAATTAATGGGTTGGACAGAGTATGCTCCGCCCTCCCGCGATGCTCCGCTCCTCTCAGGCAGAGTTAAAATACTACAAGTATTTACAAATGTGGATTGGGCGCCATGGCTGCAGATAAGGAGTGGGAGTCTAAAGAGCACTGAAAAACCGTTGAAAACTGTTGGCCTTGTTGTGGAATGGATGTCTGGGCTGGAGGAAGTAGCAGATAGTGACTTGGTGCCAAGTCCATGGACTTGGGGTGTCCCCCTTGGGATCAGGGTGGTTTGACTCAGACCGCCATTGCTGCAGTCTGTCTTTTAAACTCACCCCTTTGGTGCTACTTACTGGTCCTGGGTGCTCACACTGCTGAGTGCTGCCTGTGTCCTTTAAATGCTCAGAAGGCCTCTGGTTATTTGGGAGCCCCACCCAGGCCACCCCTCTGGACACACTGATACCCTAGCTGTAGCACCAGGAGCCAGGCTCAATCAGGAGCCCACCAGGTGTTGGCACTCCTCAGAAATGCTGCCCCATTGCAGAGGACGCAGTGGATCAGCAGAGCTCACCCCAACCAAAGCACACCTGCACTGCAGCCTTTGGAACCCTCACTGGTTCTCTGCCCCTGTCAGGCAGAGGATTCATCAGCGTCCTCCATCCCTCTGGATCAACAGCTGTGTCCTCCTGCTGAGACTGGCAGCTAACACCTCCCAGGCAGAGTTTAGGAGGGCAGGTTCGAGTCTGCAGCCCATGCTGGAAAGAGGGTGTCCCTCTGCTCCTCACTGGCACGGAGCTGTGGGTCCACCTTGGACTCCCGACCTCGAGGGTAGGTCTTCGCTGAGCCATCTTGGTGGTTGCAGTGAGTGTGCGATAAGTGGAGCGTTTATTAACAGCTCTAGCTGCCAGGCTCTTTGGTGCTACCTCCGGTCCCAGCGGTTAGAATGGCCACTGGGCCGGGAATTCCTTAGAATTCGCACCGGCAGAGTGCTGGCCTGTTGGCAGGTCCTGAATTGCTCTCCGAATGGTGCCCCATGGGAAGGTAAATCGCATGTAATTCAGTCCCAGCGTCAACACTTGGGGTGCGATTTAACATCTGGTTGCGGCCAGCATGGAATTGGGCAGGTCAGTTAAATCACGAGAGAGGCCAAAATCAGGATCCGCGCTGGACGCAAATTGGTTCTCGATTTAACCGGCCCGTTCCACGTGGCGAGTTCTGGATCCTGCCCAAACGTGGCAAGACACCAATTGACTGTAATTAAGACCAGTCTCCATCTCATTAGTGAGATAGAAGCCCAATCTAACGGCCAACTGGGAACTAAGCGGCTCCCCAGCGTGAGATTACGTAGACGCCGTTTGGTACCTCTTTTTAAAAACGGGAAGCTGGCACAATAGAACAAGGACATAGAACATACGGTGCAGAAGGAGGCCATTCGGCCCATCAACCCACTTAAGCCCTCACTTTCACCCTATCCCCGTATGCCAATAACCCGTCCTAACCTTTTTGGTCACTAAGGGCAATTTACCATGGCCATTCCACCTAACCTGCACGTCTTTGGACTGTGGGAGGAAACCGGAGCACCCGACGGAAACCCATGCAGATATGGGGAGAACGTGCAGACTCCGCACAGACAGTGACCCAGCGGGGAATTGAATGTTGGCGCCGGGACTGAATTACATGCGGTTCACCTTCCCATGGGGGTGCTATTTGGAGAGCAATTCAGGACTTGCTAAAGGGAGCTGAGGAGGTGAGTAGCCATTTCCGTTTTCTGACATGCAGCCCAGGGCCACTGGAGCTACTGCCCCAGTGCTGGGAGGCGGGGGGGGGAGGTGGTGCAGGGAGAGAGAAGGGTTAGGGACTCCCAGGGGGATGGGTGTGGTCCATGGACTAAGCATCATAAGGTCGGGGGTTGCAGCTGGGCTGTGGGGGGGGGGGGGGGGGGGGGGGGGGGGATGGGGGGGGTGAGGGTCTTGGCATCTGCGGGGCCTACACACCATCCTCCAGTACTGTGTATATCCATAAAAGGGGTAACTACAGCTGCTGCCTGTCTGCTCTACGAAACATTTTAGGACAGAGCCCTGTTCCTGGTTAAATTCTGAAGGTCACTTTAACTTCCTCTGACTGCAAGCAGCCTCTAGCTGCACAGCTGAAGGCTATTGCAAATAAGGAGTTGGCCTTGTTAGTTCTGTCCCAGCTACAGCTTGTGTTTGCTGCTTGCTACTGCTGGTGGCTGCTTATGTCTGAAGGCTGCTGTTGCTGTTTCCTTACTTTTCTGTATTCGGAAAGAAGGACAATTTTTTAGAAGATACCTGGGTCCTGGAACACTGGGCTCAGGAGGACGTATGAGTCTAGAAGGTGTCTTGTTACGCTCTTGGCATAGCATAAGCTGCTTCCTTGATGTTCACTCTGACAAAGGAAGGTTCAAACGTGGAGATAACTTCAACATGTTTATTAAACTATTAACAATTCTCCTACTCGGATTCGCCTCTACTGTTAATCCTTTTATAGCTACTCAGACTGACAAACCAGTCTGCTAAAATCCACGTGGTGGGTGCGATGTTGAATCAACCCTGTGTCTGTACTCACTGAGTGTCTCCACTGGAAAGAGGAAGATCATGTGCACTGTGTCCTTTATATATGGATTGGTGTAATGCCTCCCTGTGCTAGTGTCACTTCTGTGTGTATCGTGAATGCCCATTGGTCGTGTCCTATCTTACTGACCTATTGGTTGAGTGTCTGTGTTTCATGTCTCTGGTGCTCCCTCTAGTGTCTAGCTAGTCTACGTGTACTTACATTAACCCCTTGTGTATTTACAGTGATGCATATCACCACAGAAGGCAATCTGTTTTGAAGCAAGAAGACGCTGTGGGACCTGCTACGTGACATTGATCCAAATGGGCTGCTTGGTGACGTTATTGAAGAAATGCTTTTGCAGATTGATGATGCTTTTGCTGCTGGAGTGCTGCATGTAATTAGCACGTCACTGCGGGTCAAACATGCTGGATATCGAGAGTGTTCAACTGCACCTGAGCCCCAGTGGAATATGGCGTCTGTCATGGCCCATTCATGCCTATTATGCGCTAACCTCCTACATGGACAAAGAGGGGGCATTGTGAGCCGCATGCTTGGTGCATCGGGGGCGTGGGTCTATGGCAGCTGGCATATGTGGACACTGAACCTGGACATGGAGAGATTGTACTGGTGGGTGCCAGGGTATGCTGGAGAACATGCACAGTGTGCAGTTGTGGGGAGGATGCAAGGTGCCAGCTGCTGACCTGTTGTGGGGGACCGAGCTCAGGGGGGTGGCAGGCAGAACTGATGCCAGGGAGCCGGTGTTAATTTACCCTTGTAGTCTGGTGAAGGTCATTGGTCTCCTTCCGGCACTGTACGGTGGTCCTCCTGGTCACGCTGCCCGAACTGATGGCCGCTGCCACTGCCTCCCAGGCGGCATTGGCGGCCCTGCTGCTTGTTCTCCAACACCCTCGGGTGAAAAGGATGTCCCGCCTCACTTCCACAGCTTACAGAAGCCTGGCCAGGTCAGAATCTCCAAAGTGTGGGGCAGGTCTGCGTGGTGCCATGCTTGTGTGGTGACTGGGAGTGAGTTTGGAAGGAGAGTTTAAAAGCAGCTTCCCTTTGTTAGCTGGGAGCTGCCGAGCTCGAGTCTGGCGAATCAGTCCTGGGGTGAAGCTCATGCGGGATCATTTTCAATGCTATGTGCCATTAAGTACGGGCCGCGTCCTTGAAACACCAGGAAGTAGCGCCCGATAGAAGAGCTGATCCTTCTTCAGTATCCTGGTCACCAATGCCCAGCCCCAAAAGTAACTTGCTTCTGATCTTTACTTTTCCCTGGCAGTAACAAAGCCAAAGTCATACCTTGCATTTTTCTTGGATAACAAGGTGGCGCTAGTTCACATCCACCTCATTTTTCGACTGCTCATACAATTCAGAGTCTGCAAACAAAATGGTGGGCACTCAAAGTTTGAGAATTTGCATTCAACCTCATCCATTTCACTGCAGAGGCTAAGGGGAGCAGCGCATTTATCAGAACAGAGAGAGACAAAAATCTTTCAGCTTGCAACCTCCATAGATCAGTGTCAATCCTCTGTTACCGTGTTAATCCAGTGAACATGCAACTGGCAAAGGAAGAGGCTGAAACCAGACTGTCTTCAACATAGGTTTACTCACAAAACTCAGCATAAGTGCAGTCTACTTTTCCCTTCTGCAAAGTTCCCCTCACACAGGTGGGAACTGCTTTTTATATATGTGCCCTAACCTGTCCCCAGTTAGTATCAACTGCTCTTAATCACAGCCAGAGCAATTGTCATAGCATTTGCAACATTAACAGAAAAGGTTGGGTGATATTGGTCTGGATTTTTATTGAGTCAGGGAGACTGTGTGGAGATCTGCAAATGGTGAGCAGGACCCCAATCAGGAAGTCCCGCCCCCATTCTCACCATTTCCAGTATTGACAGCTGTATGAAAGGGGCGAGGCAAAAATTGCATACGGCAGTTATGAATCTGTGCCATACAACCTGAAAGCTTCTAATTCACCGGGAGGACCGCACGGCATCATCAGACAAAGCGAAGGGTGGAGGGGATTGCCTCCAAATCAACTCCTCCTGGTGCTCAGACATGGCAACCTACTGCTTCCCGGACCTGGAATACCTGACTGCGAAGTGCCACCCGTACTACCTTCCACGGGAGTTCACTTCAGCCATTATCACAGCGGTCTACATCCTACCCCAGGCGGAAGTGAAGAAGGCGCTGGACAAATTTCACACAGTTATAAATAACAATCGAACAGAATACTCGGAGGCCTTGTTCATCATGGCTGGGGAATCCAACCAGGCCAACCTCAAGAGAGTACGACCAAATTCCACCAACACATCTGTCCCACCAGGGGCGCCAACATCCTCGACCACTACTACCCTAAAATCAAGGACACCTACCGACCCATCCCCGATCGCACTTCGGAAAATTGGACTGAAGGCTCAGGGCTCTATCGGACCAAAATGGCATCTGCTGACCTTGCAGGTCATAAGACTGAACAATGTAATGTCCTGTGAAACCAGATAAGATATTATGTCACCTCTGATAAGAGGAAGTAGCCCAGAGTGCGGTCAACAAACTGCTTGACCATGCGGAAACAGCTAACCACCAACGGCTAACAAATAACAGATGTGCAAACGGACTATCTTGAAGAAAGAGTATAAGAATTAACATTGGGAGGCACCAGTCGGTGACAACCTGGGATCAACAGTCACAGAAGGAACAAAGAACCTGAGCGTCGCTCAACGACCAGAGACAACTGCCGATCAAGCACCTGGCCAAGCCTTACATAAGAACTAGGAGCAGGAGTAGGCCATCTGGCCTCTCGAGCCTGCTCTGCCATTCAATGAGATCATGGCTGATCTTTTGTGGATTCAGCTCCACTTTCGCGCCCGAACAGCATAACCCTTTATTCTTCAAAAAACTAATCTATCTTTATCTTAAAAACACTTAATGAAGGAGTCTTAACTGCTTCACTGGGCAAGGAACTCGATAGATTCACAACCCTTTGGCTGAAGAAGTTCCTCCTAAATTCAGTCCTAAATCTACTTCCCTTTATTTTGAGGTTAAGCCCCCTAGTTCTGCTTTCACCCTCCAGTGAAAACATCCTGCCCGCATCTATCCTATCTATTCCCTTCATAATTTTATATGTTTCTATAAGGTCCCCTTCATCCTTCTAAATTCCAATGAGTACAGTCCCAGTCTATTCAACCTCTCCTCGTAATCCAACCCCTTCAGCTCTGGGATTAACCTAGTGAATCTCCTCTGCACATCTTCCAGCGCCAATACGTCCTTTCTCAGGTAAGGAGACCAAAACTGAACACAATACTCCAGGTGTGGCCTCACTAACACCGTATACAATTGCAGCATAACCTCCTTAGTCCTAAACTCCATCCCTCTAGCAATGAAGGACAAAATTCCATTTGCCTTCTTAATCACATGTTGCACCTGTAAACCAATTTTTTGCGACTCATGCATTAGCACACCCAAGTCTCTCTGCACAGCAGCATGTTTTAATATTTTATCATTTAAATCATAATCTCTTTTGCTGTTATTCCTACCAAAATGGATAACCTCACATTTGTCAACATTGTATTCCATCTGCCAGACCCTAGCCCATTCACTAAACCTATCCAAATCCCTCTGCAGAACTCCAGTATCCTCTGCACTTTTTGCTTTACCACTCACCTTAGTGTCATCTGCAAACTTGGACACATTGCCCTTGGTCCCCAACACCAAATCATCTATGTAAATTGTGAACCTTGAAGGGGTATTATCTTATTTATGCTTTGAGTAGTGTGTCTTAAAGCCAGCAAGCAATTATAGGTAACAGTATGTGATTAAGCATTATCAATAAAGAAAGATTTACTTGCCTATTGACTCAGAGTGTTATTCTGTCAGACATCACATTACCTCACTGAGACAGGGACCAGTGACGGTCAACAGGACCATAAGACGATGCTCCTTCTCCCAACATACAAGTAGAAACTTAAGCAGAAGAATCCGGTTAAGAAAGTCATGCAGTGCTGGTGCGAGACAAAAGAAGAGCTCCTACGTGACTGCTTGGAGCCAGTGGACTGGTCCATATTTAAGAACTCAGCGACCAGCCAAAACGAATATGCCACCATAATCACAGATTTTATCAGCAAATGTGTAGAAGACATCATGCCAAAAAAAAGTAGTGCATACGTTCCTCAATTGGAAACCATGGCTTAATCAGGGGATTGACTCCCTACTGAATGCCAGGTCTGAGGCGTTCAAGTCAGGCGACCCTGACCTATACACAAAATACAGGTACGACCTCCACAAAGTCATTAGGGATGCCAAGAGACAATATCAGACCAAGCTAGAGTCACAGACTAATGTCACAGACTCTCGTTAGTTGTGGCAAGGCTTAAACAACAGCTTCCGAAGTCAGATGGGCCTTCTTGAAAGTGAACCCTCGGAAAGCGACAGATCCTGACGTGGTTCCTTGTCATTCACTCAGATCCTGCACGGACCAGCTGGCAGACACATTCGCGAACATCTTCAACCTCTCCCTACTTCGTCCCCACCTGCTTCAATAAGACCACCAGCATTCCAGTGCCAAAAAAGAACCAGGCAATGTGCCTCAGTGACTATTGTCTGGTGGCCTTGACAACGATCGTTATGGAGTGCTTCGAGAGGTTGGTCGCCAGGCACATCAATTCCATACTCCCAGAATGCCTACGATCACTGCAATTCGTATACCGCTGCAACAGGTCCACAGCAGACGCCTCTTCCTGGCCCGACACTCATCCTTGGAGCATCTCGACAACAAGGACTCCTATATCAGACTCCTTTTAATTGACTACAGCTCCGTCTTCAACACCATAATCCCAGCTAAGCTCATATCAAAGCTCAAAACCTAGGACTTGATTTCTCCCTCTGCAACTGGACCTAGACTTTCTGACCCACAGACCACAATCAATAAGGATAAACAACATTTCCTCTTCCACAATAGTCCTCAATACCGGGACCCCGCAAGGCCTTGTATTTAGCCGCCTACTATACTCCCGATACACACTTGACTGCATTGCAAAGTTTGGCTCCAACTCCATCTACAAGTTTGCTGACGACACGACCATAGTGGGTCGGATCTCAAACAACGATGAGTCAGAATACAGGAGGGAGATAGAGAACCTAGTGGAGTGGTGTAACAACAACAATCTCTCCTCAATGTCAGCAAAACTAAAGAGCTGGTCATTGACTTCAGGAAGCAAAATATTGCACACACCCCTGTCAGCATCAACGGGGCCGAGGTGGAGATGGTTAACAGCTTCAAATTCCTGGTATGTATGTGGTGAATGTATTGCTGTAACAATTCACCATGTGCTTATCTGTATTACGCTGTTGCCCATATGGGCTCCACCTATGGACCATTGTCTGGTATTACCTATAATGTAGCATGTTGGGGCTCCACCCCTTGAGGAGAGGTATAAAGAGCAGTAGGCAGCTCCCACTAACAGATCAGTCGCTGGCAGGCATTGTTCTAGTTGATTAAAGCCACAGTTTACCTCTACTCCTGGTTTCGTGTGAATTGATGGTCGCATCAATTTAATCAACTACAACGCCACTATGGAATCGGCCCTCAAACCTGACCAACTGGAACTCGATCTGCAGGCCGCGGAGGCGAAAGAGATTTTTTCGCACTGGCTCCGCTGTTTCAAGGCCTACCTCGCCACCTCCTCCTCGCCTTCCACCTCCGACGAATAGAAGCTGAGTCTCCTCCACGCACGGGTGAGCCATCAAATCTCTGTTCAACTCGAGGAAGCCTCCACCTATTCAGACGCCCTCGCGGCGTTAGAGCGCCTCAACGTAAGGCCCGTGAACGATGTATACGTGCAGCATCTCCTCACCACTCGCCGCCAGCATCCCGGGGAATTGCTGGAGGAGTACCTACGCGACCTCAAAGTCCTTGCACGAAGCTGCAATTACCAGGCCATTACGGCCACTCAACATATGGACCTCGCCATCCGGGACACCGATGTGGCTGGAGTCAGGTCCAACTACGTGAGACAGCGCCTACTCGAAAAAGGTGCCCTAGACTTGGAAGAGACGGTAAAATTAGCCTCCTCTCTCGAAGTAGCGTTCCAAAGCCTTAACACGTTCCCGTCCGATCAAGCGACCCTCTCGTGGACCCCCGACCAAAGAATACCCCAGGCCTGTGCCGCACGGCAGCCCGCCCACCATGGGGGGCTACCCTGTTATTTCTGCGGCCAGATTCAAACCCCAGGCAGCGTTGCCCGGCCCGGAACGCGAACTGCAGTGACTGAGAGAGAAAAGGACATTTTGCTAAAGTTTGCCTGGCCAGGTCCAAAAACTCTAAATCGCAGACCCGACCCTCGGACACACAGGCCTGCAGATCCCGCAGTGTGGCAGCGTGTCTGCCAGCTCCCCCCCACCGGACGCATCATCGGCCTCGTGTTGTCCGTGGGGGCAGCTATCTCCAAGCCAGCACAACATGTGCGACTCACGGGGGCCGCCATCTTGGCCATCCTCGCCCATGCGGCCCGCCATGTACGATTCATGGGGGCCGCCATCTTGGACACCATCTTCCTCGCCGCCCGACACGTGCGACCGATGGGGGCTGCCATCTTGGCCATCCTCGCCCACGCGGCCTGCCAAGTACGATTCATGGGGACCACCATCTTGGACGCTATCTTCCTCACCGCCCCACACATGCGACCAACAGGGGCAGCCATCTTGGGACTGCCCCAGCACCTTCGTCCACGCCGGCTACCGGCGACTCAGCGCGGTCACCCTTGGCCAGTCGCGACCCAAGCACCTCCGGAGCTCTATGATGACTGTCCGGGTAAACAAACACGAAACGCCCTGCCTCTTCGACTCCGGGAGCACAGAGAGCTTCATTCATCCGGACATGGTAAGATGCTGCTCGCTCCCAATCTTCCCGACGCATCAAACCATCTCCCTCGCCTCCGGGTCGCACTCGGTGCAGGTCCGAGGATGCACTACCGCAACCCTCGCAATACAGGGCGCCGAGTATGCCAATTTTAAATTACATGTACTCCCCGATCTCTGTGCTCTTCTTCTATTGGGACTGGATTTCCAATGTAACCTCAGGAGCCTCACCCTGAAGTTCAGCAGGCCCCCAACCCCACTCACCAACTGTAGCCTCACGACCCTAAAGGTCGACCCCCCCCCCACTCTTCGCAAATCTCACCGCTGACTGCAAACCAGTCGCCACCAGATGCAGGTGGTACAGCATCCAGGATAGGACTTTTATCAGGTCCGAGGTCCAGCGACTCTTGCGGGAGGGAATCATCGAGACCAGCAAAAGCTCCTGGAGAGCTCAGGTGGTGGTCGTCAGGACCGGGGAAAAGACCCGAATGGTGGTAGATTACAACCAAACCATAAACCGGTACGCGCACCTCGATGAATACCCCCTTCTCCCGATCGCAGACATGGTTAATTAGTTCGTGCACTACTGGGTGTTCTCCACGGTGGATGTGAAGTCTGCGTACCACCAGTTCCCAATCCGACCGATGGACCGCCACTACACGGCCTTTGAGGCAGACGGCCGCCTCTTCCACTTCCTCCGGGTCCCCTTCGGCGTCACCAACGGGGTATCGGCCTTCCAAAGAACGATGGACCGAATGGTGGACCAGTACGGGCTGCGGGCCACATTTCCGTACTTGGACAATGTCACCATCTGCGGCCATGATCAGTAGGACCACGATGCCAACCTCCAGAGATTTCTCCAAAATGCCCGAACCCTTAACCTCACGTACAGCAAGGAGAAATGCGTTTTCCGCACAACCAGACTAGCCATCCTCGGCTACGTTGTGGAAAACGGTGTTCTCGGACCCGACTCTGAAAGACCCTTCTCACCCTTATTCACTCTTCCAACTTCTTCCATCAGGCAGGAAATACAAATGCCTGAGAACATGCTCGAACACGTTCAAAAACAGTTTCTTCCCTGCTGTTACTAGACTCCTAAACGATCCTCTTATGGACTAATCTGAAATCTTCACACATCTTCTCTGCTGACTGTTCTACACTCCTGTATGCTTCACCCGTTGCCTGTGTCTATGTATTTACATTGTGTATTTTATGTTTTCCCTCTGTATTTTCTTCATGTATGGAATGATCTGTATGAAGATAAGTCCCCGGGGCCTGATGGGATTTATCCTAGGATTCTCTGGGAAGCCAGGGAAGAGATTGCTGAGCCTTTGGCTTTGATTTTTAGGTCATCATTGGCTACAGGAATAGTGCCAGAGGACTGGAGGATAGCAAATGTGGTCCCTTTGTTCAAGAAGGGGAGTAGAGATAACCCCGGTAACTATAGGCCGGTGAGCCTAACATCTGTGGTGGGTAAAGTCTTGGAGAGGATTATAAAAGATACGATTTATAATCATCTAGATAGGAATAATATGATTAGGGATAGTCAGCATGGTTTTGTGAAGGGTAGGTCATGCCTCACAAACCTTATCGAGTTCTTTGAGAAGGTGACTGAACAGGTGGACGAGGGTAAAGCAGTTGATGTGGTGTATATGGATTTCAGTAAAGCGTTTGATAAGGTTCCCCACGGTCGGCTATTGCAGAAAATACGGAGGCTGGGGATTGAGGGTGATTTAGAGATGTGGATTAGAAATTGGCTAGTTGAAAGAAGACAGAGAGTGGTGGTTGATGGGAAATGTTCAGAATGGAGTTCAGTTACGAGTGGCGTACCACAAGGATCTGTTCTGGGGCCGTTGCTGTTTGTCATTTTTATAAATGACCTAGAGGAGGGAGCAGAAGGATGGGTAAGTAAATTTGCAGACGACACTAAAGTCGGTGGAGTTGTAGACAGTGCGGAAGGATGTTGCAGGTTACAGAGGGACATAGATAAGCTGCAGAGCTGGGCTGAGAGGTGGCAAATGGAGTTTAATGTGGAGAAGTGTGAGGTGATTCACTTTGGAAAGAATAACAGGAATGCGGAATATTTGGCTAATGGTAAAATTCTTGGTAGTGTGGATGAGCAGAGGGATCTCGGTGTCCATGTACATAGATCCCTGAAAGTTGCCACCCAGGTTGATAGGGTTGTGAAGAAGGCCTATGGTGTGATGGCCTTTATTGGTAGAGGGATTGAGTTCCGGAGCCATGAGGTCATGTTGCAGTTGTACAAAACTCTAGTACGGCCGCATTTGGAGTATTGCGTACAGTTCTGGTCGCCCCATTATAGGAAGGACGTAGAAGCTTTGGAACGGGTGCAGAGGAGATTTACCAGGATGTTGCCTGGTATGGAGGGAAAATCTTATGAGGAAAGGCTGATGGACTTGAGGTTGTTTTCGTTAGAGAGAAGAAGGTTAAGAGGTGACCTAATAGAGGCATACAAAATGATCAGAGGGTTAGATAGGGTGGACAGCGAGAGCCTTCTCCCGCGGATGGAGGTGGCTATCACGAGGGGACATAGCCTTAAATTGAAGGGTAATAGATATAGGACAGAGGTCAGAGGTGGGTTTTTTACGCAAAGAGTGGTGAGGCCGTGGAATGCCCTACCTGCAACAGTAGTGAACTCGCCAACATTGAGGGCATTTAAAAGTTTATTGGATAAGCATATGGATGATAAGGGCATAGTGTAGGTTAGATGGCCTTTAGTTTTTTTTCCATGTCGGTGCAACATTGAGGGCCGAAGGGCCTGTACTGCGCTGTATCGTTCTATGTTCTATGTTCTATGAACTGTACGCAGAACAATACGTTTCACTGTACCTCGGTACACGTGACTATAAACAAATCCAATCCAATCTGTCGGGCCATTTATAGAGATAGGACTGAACAGGAAGTCATGATTTACACCCTCAAAACTCCCAGAACCCGGAGTGTGTTACGTGCCTTTGTGCTGGAGATGTGAACTGACCTGAAGGACAGGAGCAAAGGATTCTATAGAGTTCTATGTAGCAGCAGCTGCAAAGCTGAAATTCCCTCTGAGATAGAGGCTGGTGATTGCCCTTGGGGAGGCTAACCCCCCCCCCCCCTTCCTGCCCCCAGGGGATGCCCCACATCTACCCATGGCTTCCATAGAACCCCCTAACTACACTCCCCAACCCCAATGACCACTCCACTGACCACCTGGCTCCTCTAATGACCAACCACCCCCACACAATACCCCTGCCAACCGACCCCACAAACTGTCCACACGGCCCCTACCAACAAGCTGACAACCCCCCACTGAATGTCGACCACCCCTCTCCCCGACACTCCCCCACCAACTACCCGCCAACCAAGTGCCTTCCCCCCAACCACCTGACCAACTCCCCCTCAAGGTTGGAAAAGGCAAAAAAGGGAGGCTTATGGCAGAAACTGAGTGCTCAAAAAGGCTGAAACCCTCAAGGTGGATGGAGAGTGCAGGAGGCTACTTAAAAAATAAATTTGGAGAGCAAAGAGGGATCATGAAAAACACTGGTGGGTAAAATAAAGGACAATCCAAAGGTGGTTTACAAGTATAATAAGGGGAAGAGGATGACCAGGAAAAGAGTAGGGACAAACATGGCAATCTTTCCATGGTGCCGGTAAATGTAGAGGAGGTTTGAAATGAGTCCTATACATCTGTGTTCACTATAGAGAAGATGTGGAGATGCCGGCGTTGGACTGGGGTGAGCACAGTAAGAAGTCTTACAACACCAGGTTAAAGTCCAACAGGTTTGTTTCAAACACGAGCTTTCGGAGCACGGCTCCTTCTTCAGGTGAATGGAAAGGTCATCCCCACACCCCCACTACTGGCCTTCAAACAACCGCGCAACCTCAAACAAACCATTGTTTGCAGCAAATTACCCAGCCTTCAGAACAGCAACCACAACACCACAAAACCCTGCCAGGGTAATCTCTGCAAGACATGCCAGATCATCGACATGGACACCACCATTACACGTGGAAACACCACCCACCAGGTACGCGGCGCATACTCGTGCGACTCGACCAATGTAGTCTACCTCATACGCTGCAGGAAAGGATGTCCCGAAGCGTGGTACATTGGCGAGACCATGCAGACACTGCGACAACGAATAAACGGGCATCGTGCGACTATCAACAGGCAGGACTGTTCCCTTCCAGTTGGGGAACACTTCAGCAGTCAAGGACATTCAGCCTCTGATCTCCGGGTCAGCATTCTACAAGGAGGCCTTCAGGAGACGCGACAACGCAAAATTGCTGAGCAAAAACTTATAGCTAAGTTCCGCACGCATGAATGCGGACTCAACCGGGATCTGGGATTCATGTCGCATTACATTCGGCCCCCACCAACAAGCCTGGACTTGCAGAGGCCTACCGACTGAACTGGCTTGGGACAATTCACACCTCTTTAACCTGGAGTTACCTCTCTCTCTGCATCTTTGATGATTTGATTGCCTGCAGGTGCTCGCATTCCGGGGCATCTCTGACTGTGTCTATATAAACATTTCTGGAACAAGCCTTTCCATTCACCTGAAGAAGGAGCCGTGCTCCGAAAGCTCGTGTTTGAAACAAACCTGTTGGACTTTAACCTGGTGTTGTAAGACTTCTTACTATAGAGAAGGACAATGGAGGTATACAAATCAGGAAGGGGGACTGTGATGTACTTGAACAAATTACCATTGAGAGGGTGGAGGCATTAAGAGTTTTGGCAGGCTCAAAAGTGGATAAATTCTTAGTCCAAGATTAGGTGCATCCCAAGCTGCTGTGGAGGCAAGGGAGGAGATTGCAAAGGCTCTGGCAATTGTGGCGATATGCATCACTGCATATACACAAGGGGTTAATGTAAATACACTACAACTAAGTAACCACTAGAGGGAGCACCAGAGATGTCATTACATGCAGACACACAGCCAATGGGTCATTACAACAGGACACGACCATGGGTAATCAGGACACCCAGAGGTGGCATTACCACAAGGGGACACTTCACAACCCATATAAAAGGACAGGGCACACATGCTCTGCCTCATTCCACAGACAGACATCTAGAGAATACATCAGGGTTGATCAGAAGCATCACACCCAGCACCCGGCTTAGAGTATACTGGTTTAGTTAGACTGAGTTACTACAGTTAGATTAGCAGGAGAATCAAACTCATTTAAGAACTGTGTTAATAGTTCAAAAAACATATTGAACTCATTACAAAGTCTGGACCTTCCTTTGTCAAAGCATACATCAAGGAAGCAACTCTTGCTACACGAAGAAGCAGAACACAACAGCAATAATTTTCAAATCATCTCTGGCCACAGGAGAGGTGCCAGAGGACTGGAGGGCAGCTAATGTGCCACCATTAGTCAGGAAGGGAAGTAGGGAAAAAACAGGAAATTATAGGCCTGGGAGTCTAACTACAGTGCTAGGAAAACTACTGGTAAAAATTCTTTTTTTTAAAATAATTTTTATTGAAATTTTTGAAAAACGTATAACAACAGAACAATAATAACAACAATAATAAACACCCCCCGGACCCGTAACAACGCATATCATGAACCCCCCCCAAACCCAATGAACAACAAAATAAATTTAAAATAAACTAAATTAACATAAACAATGTTTCCCCTTTCCCCCCCCGGGTTGCTGCTGCTGCTGACCTAGTTCCCTATCGTTGAGCCAGAAAGTCGAGGAAAGGCTGCCACCGCCTAAAGAACCCTTGTACCGACCCCCTCAGGGCGAATTTGACCCTCTCCAGCTTAATGAATCCCGCCATGTCATTGATCCAGGTCTCCACGCTTGAGGGTCTCGCATCTTTCCATTGCAACAAGATCCTCCGCCGGGCTACTAGGGACGCAAAGGCCAAAACACCGGCCTCTTTCGCCTCCTGCACTCCCGGCTCCACCCCAACCCCAAATATCGCGAGTCCCCAGCCTGGCTTGACCCTGGACCCTACCACCCTCGACACCGTCCTCGCCACCCCCTGCCAGAATTCACCCAGTGCCGGACATGCCCAAAACATATGGGCATGGTTCGCTGAGCTCCCCGAACACCCAATGCACCTGTCCTCACCCCCAAAAAACCTGCTCATCCTCGTCCCGGACATATGAGCCCTGTGCAGTACCTTGAACTGGATGAGGCTAAGCCTCGCACATGAAGAGGAGGAGTTCACCCTCTCCAGGGCGTCCGCCCATGTCCCCTCCTCAATCTGCTCCCCCAGCTCCACTTCCCACTTAGCCTTCAGCTCCTGTACCGACACCTCCTCCACCTCATGCATCACCTGGTAGATGTCAGACACTTCCCATCCCCGACCCACACCCCCGAAAGCACCCTATCCCTCACCCCCCAAGGGGGCAGCAAAGGGAACCCCTCCACCTGCCGCCTAGCAAACGCCTTGACCTGAAGGTACCTGAACATATTCCCCAGGGGGAGCTCAAACTTCTCCAGCTCACCCAGGCTCGCAAACCTCCCATCAATGAACAGGTCTCCCAACTTCCTTATGCCCGCCCTGTGCCACCCCAGGAACCCGCCATCAATGTTCCCTGGTACAAACCGGTACTGGTAAAAATTCTGAGGGACAGAATTAATCTGCACTTGGGAAGCAATGAATAGTCAGCATGGCTTTGCCAAAGGGAGATCATGTCTGATAAATTTGATTGAATTTTTCAAAGAGAATACTAGGTATGTAGATGAAGTAGTGCAGTTGATGTAGTCTACATGGACTTCAGTAAGGGCTTTTCATAGAATTTACAGTGCAGAAGGAGGCCATTCGGCCCATCGAGTCAGCACCGGCCCTCGGAAAGAGCACCCTACCCAAGGTCAACACCTCCACCCTATCCCCATAACCCAGTAACCCCACCCAACACTAAGGGCCTAACCTGCGCATCTTTGGACTGTGGGAGGAAACCGGAGCACCCGGAGGAAACTCACGCACACACGGGGAGGATGTGCAGACTCCACACAGACAGTGGCCCAAGCCGGAATCGAACCTGGGACCCAGGAGCTGTGAAGCAATTGTGCTATCCACAATGCTACCGTGCTGCCCACAAGGTCTCGCACGGGAGACTGGCCAGGAAGGTAAGAGCCCATAGGACCGTGGGCAATTTGGCAAATTGGATCCAAAATTGGTTTTGTGGCAGGAGGTAGAGGATGATGGTCGAAGGTTGTTTTTGTGACTGGAAGTTTGTGCCTAACAGTGTACCGCAGGGATCTGTGCTGGGTCCCTTGCTGTTTGTAGTGTACATTAATGATCTGGATGTGAAAGTAGGAGGTGTGATCAGTAAGTTTGTAGATGACACAAGAATTGGTGGGTTGGTAAATAGTGAGGAGGAAAGCCATAGATTACAGAATGATACAGATGGGCTGGTTAGATGGGCAGAACAGTGGCAAATGGATTTAACGCTGTAAAGTGTGAGGTGATGCATTTATCCTCCCTCTGCAAACAACTCATCCTCTTTTCTGCTGCCTTTGTTTCATCTCCCACTCATGATACATTCCACAAGGGGGATTTTAACTACAGAATCCATGACTGGGAGCCAGAGTCCTTGCTTTCACAACTGAAGCCGTTTCCATATGCAGGCCTATTCCCTGCTGACTTCACCAACTTCAGCTAACTCTTCAAGCCACCAAGTACTTCCACAAACTCAATAGAGCCAGTAGAAATTGATCAGGAGTTAATTTGAAGTTGTTGATGACCTGTTTAAATAGTTCTGGTCAAAGGGGATGGGGGTCTTCCTGTTGCTCAAACTCATGTTCCGCTGGCATGTTTAAGGGAACGCATGAGTTGGAGCAGCAAGGTTGAGAAAGACAGTGTGACGTGTTTATTGCCACATTTAAGAGAAAACTGGATAAGCCTAGTATTGGTCCAGAAAACCATCCTGTACACACTCCAGAAATTCCTATTGTACTGTGACTAATTTGACTCACCCAATCTATATGCAGATTAAAATCACCCATAATCACACATGTTCCTTTAACACATGCATCTCTGATTTTCTGGTCTAATGTTATTTCCAATATTACCACTGCAGTTTGGTGGTCTGTATACCACTCAAATGTTTTTGCCCCGTGGTGTTTCTTATCTCAACCCATACAGATTCCACATTGCCTGTGCTAATATCTTTCCTCAATATTGTATCAATATTTTCTTTAATCAACAATACAATTCCACCACCTTTTTCTTTCTGCCTGTCCTTCCTGAAAACTGAATAGCTCTCAATGTTTAGTTCCCATCCTTGGTCACCTTAGCGCCATGTCTCAGTAATGCCAACTATATCATTCCCCTTTACATCTATCTGATTTTTAAAAATTTGATTTGATTTATTGTCACATGTACAGAAGTACAGTGAAAAGTATTTTTCTGCGGCTGAGGGAACGTACACAGTATGTACATATTAGACAGAAAGAATAATCAACAGAGAACATTGACAAATGGTACATCGACAAACAGTGATTGGTTACAGTGTGGAACAAGGGGCCAAACAAAGAAAATACATGAGCAAGAGCTGCATAGGGCACCGTGAATAGTGTTCTTACAGGGAACAGACCAGTCCGAGGGGGAGTCGCAACTAATTCATCAATTTTATTTTGAATGCTCCGAGTATTCAGGTACAAAACCTTAAGGCTAGCCCTTTAACATTCCTTGACCGGTCCTATTTGTGTTGTTCCTCGTGTCTTAATAAAGCTCGTAGTCTCAAAGGTGGAGAAGATGCTTTATTGTGAATTTGTTCTGTCTTCAGAGCTTAACTTACGGCTACCTCAAATGCTGCCTGCTTGTGTCTGTGTGTCCTGCTACCAGCTCTGCCTTCCGTGAAGTGTGTCCTCACTTCCTGTCCCTGTGTATTTATAGCTCTCCCGTGCTCCCTCTAGTGCTTGCTCAGTTGTATTGCACCTACTCAGATCTACAATCACCACATCCCCCCTTTTTTCTTTACATATTTTCTGTACATCGTTAACGAAAATTGTACAAAACAGTTACTTATAATATGTGTATCTATACAAGTGATGGTGCTATTGCATATTTTACAAAGTCAATTTATATTTATGAGTCCACTCTTAATAAAAAAATTCATGAGTCCAAACTTGATGAATTTGTTCACTGAGTTTTTTCTTTTGTTGTTGTTGACGTGATGAATGTTGTCGGTGTTCTTGTTATTTTAAGTAACCAATGCGTCATCCCGAGGTGTTTGCATGGTCGAACCACTGATGTTGACTGACATGGACTTTTTTCTGTGCTTGTGGTATCGATTTATTATGTCATCTGCCTTGAAAGCTGGTGTGCTTGCTTGTTCTGGAGCAGATGTGAGTTTGTGCGATTCGTTGTCATCCCATGGCATGTTTGTAGTCTTGTCATTGTTTTGCAGTGTGCTGTGGCATTGTCCTTCATGTGCAGAGTTGTACCATTTTGTACAAGTCGTTGTTTCATTGCTGTTGTCTCTGTCGTTCCTGTCTTTGTTGTTTTCGTTGCCGTTCTTGTTGCTGTTTTTGTCGTTTCTGTCTTTGTTGTTGTCGCTATCTTTGTTATGCTTCTTATTGGTTTTGTTGTTCTTCTTGTAGTTTTTGTCGTTGTGCTTGTAGTTTTTGTTGGTGCTGTTGTTCTTGTTTCTGCAGTGCTTCTTGCGATTTTTGTTGTTCTTGTCGCGCTTAATGTTGCTTTTGTTCTTGCTGTTGTTGTTCTCATTTCTGCTGTGCATCTTTTGGCTTTTGCTTTTCTTGTTATGCTCAATGAGTGTCCCGTGTGGATAATTTGAGTCTTTGCTTTCTTGGTGCTCCTCTTCTGGAGTCAAATTCATCACGATTTCATTTGACGCGGTCTCTGGAGTTTTGGTGCTCCTCTTTGGGGCAGCAGGGTAGCATGGTGGTTAGCATAAATGCTTCACAGCTCCAGGGTCCCAGGTTCGATTCCCGGCTGGGTCACTGTCTGTGTGGAGTCTGCACGTCCTCCCCCTGTGTGCGTGGGTTTCCTCCGGGTGCTCCGGTTTCCTCCCACAGTCCAAAGATGTGCGGGTTAGGTGGATTGGCCATGCTAAATTGCCCGTAGTGTCCTAATAAAAGTAAGGTTAAGGGGGTTACGGGTATAGGGTGGATACGTGGGTTTGAGTAGGGTGATCATGGCTGGGCACAACATTGAGGGCCGAAGGGCCTGTTCTGTGCTGTACTGTTCTATGTCTATGTCTTCCGGAGTCAAAATCTTCATGACTTCAATTGACGTGGTCTCTCTGGACTCTTGGCGCTCCTCTTCTGGAGTCAAAATCTTCATGGTTTCTGTTGATGTGGTCTCTCTGGGCTCTTGGTGCTCCTCCTCCGGAGTCAAAATCTGGATGGTTTCTATTGGCGTGGTCGCTCTGGACTCTTGGGTGGCCCTACTCTGTGCTTCTGTACAGACAAGCTGAGAACTGTCAGTCTTGCTGTGATCCTGTACCTCCTGTATGTCGAGTGTGATCACCTTGTCACTGTTTTCGCATGCTGTGGGTAGATGTACATTGTCTTCTTCTTGTTTATGTGAGCTTGGTAGACTTTCATAGTCTGCTTGCGGTTGCTCAGATACGGCGGGTTGACTTTCATCACTCTCACTGTGGAGCCTGTCATCGCTCTCACTGTGGAGTCTTTCTATGCTCTCTGTGTGGTGTCGTCTTCGTCTTGGGTATTGCTGTCATCCAATGTATCGACGATCTGCCATGGCACCATGGTGTTGGATTCATCTGCCACGAGTAGATTCGTGTTGAGCTTTGCGACCGTGTCGCCGATGCCGTGATCAGCATATCCGAATGACTCAGCCATGTCTGAGTAGTATTCTTCGAAAGCCAAATCATCATGGTTGGATTCATCTACCACGAGTAGATTTGTGTTGAGCTTTGCGACCGTGTCGCTGATGCTGTGATCAGCATATCCGAATAACTCAGCCATGTCTGAGTAGTATTCTTCGAAAAACAAATCATCTTTTTTTGTTTCCGTTTTCTTTTTGTTCTCTTCACTTTGGGTGGTGCAGACTGCTTTTCCCAGGGTGTTGTGAGAGTTATTTTCAACTGCTGGTTTAAGTTCAGGCGTTTTTCTGTGTTCTGAGGCAAGAAAATTTGGTTTTACAGCTTTAAATATCTTGTTTTCAATTTTCGGGCATTTCCCTTTTAAGTGGGCATGGTCCGGATGCTCAGACGTCATGACGCTCGTGACGTCATGCGTAGGAATCAATTGCGCATGCGCAAATCGGCCTTCCTTCACTGTGCGGTTTTGTGTCCACTGCGCATGCGTTGCTTGCGCAGAACGCAAAACGGGTGATTGTAACTGCACATGCGCGGCTTCCGTTTCCTGCGCATGCGCAGACGCAGTTTTTTGTTCTTTGTCTGCCCGAGACTGTAAAATGTGCTCCGACGCCATTTTATCACGGATTTCAGCGTTTTTTCTTTCTGAAAGTTGTAAGTTACCTTTTCCTTTCGATCTGGACTGGATTTCAGCATTTTGGCTTTGTGAAAAATTCAAGTTATTTCTTCTTTTTGATCTGTACTTTTAATTCGCGATTTCTTGACTGAATCCTTTCTGTTTGTAGAGTTTTGCATCACTCAGTCTCTGTGCAGTTTGGCCTCTGAGCATACCGTGCTGTTCAAATTCCTTACAGTACTCTTCAAATTATTTTAGTATTATTTGTAAGTTGTTGCTGTCTTCATCTTTTGAGTATTTAAATCCATTATAAACTTTCCTAGCTTCATGTCCTGCGATGAGCATTGCTATTTTAATTTTGTCTGAGACTGCTGCTACATCATTAGCTATGATATAAAAATCGAACATTTGTTTAAATATTTTCCAGACATTTCTTACATTGCCGGTCGTGTCCAGCTGAGGTGGGGTTCCAAGCCACATCCTCGAATAAGCGATGTCTTCCCAAGTTGAATGTCCAGTAGGAGATTTCCATGCCATTTTGTTCTTTCTGTGTCTGCAGCTGAGTTGTCCTGTAGTAAGTGTCTGAAGCCACTCTTGGTACCATGTGTTGTTCCTCATGTCTTAATAAAGCTCGTAGTCTCAAAGGTGGAGAAGATGCTTTATTGTGAATTTGTTCTGTCTTCAGAGCTTAACTTACGGCTACCTCAAATGCTACCTGCTTGTGTCTGTGTGTTCTGCTACCAGTTCTGCCTTCCGTGAAGTGTGTCCTCACTTCCTGTCCCTGTGTATTTATAGCTTTCCCGTGCTCCCTCTAGTGCTTGCTCAGTTGTATTGCATCTACTCAGATCTACAATCACCACACTATTTTTTTACAGTGTCGTTATCTGATACTGACCCTTGGTTTCTCTTCCTGTCACTTTTCTTATTCTCTTTGCAGTGTGTTCTCTTGTTCTTGATTCCCCCTGCTCTGATTCCTTACATAGGTTCCCATCCCCTGTCGTATTAGTCTAAACCCTCCCAAACCGCTCTCGCAAGTACTCCCCCATGTCATCAGTCCCGGTCCTGCCCATGTGTAACCAGTCCAGTTTGTACAGGTCCCACATCCCCAGAACCGGTTCCAATGCCCCAGGAATCTGAAACCCTCCCACTCACACCATCTCTTCAGCCATGTATTCATCTGACAAAACCTGACATTTCTACTCTGACTAGCACGTGGCACTGGTAATAATCCTAGGAACACTGGGGGCGATTCACAGAGCGCCGCGCCGGGCTGGCGAATCAGAGCAACCGCGCCATGACACCCCGATGCCGGCGCACAATTCTCCGAGGTGCGGAGAATCGGCACCATTTGCACCGGCGCGTTTGGCGCAGCATCGGCCGCGGGCCACCGATTCTCTGGCCTGGATGAGCCGAGCGGCCGCTCTGACACGACAGAGTCCCACCGGCGCCGTTCACCCCTGGTCGCTGCTGGCGGGAACTCTGCAGGAACGCTCGGGGGGGGGGAAAGGCGGCCTGTGGGGGTGGGGGAGAGAAGGGGGGGGGCTTCCTCACCGGGGGGGCCTCCGATGGTGTCTGCCTCGCGATCGGGGCCCACCAATCGGCGGGTCGGCCTCTCTGTCGGCGGGCCTCCTTTCCACCGCCAGCAATGTTATATCCCTGCGCCATTTTTGTGCGGGGAGGATGGCCACTGCGCAATCACTAGTTGGCGCCTGCCCAACTGCGGGTCTGGGAACGGGCGCCAACGCCGGAGTAAAACACTCCGGTTTTTACTCCGGCGTCGGCACTTGGACTCCCGTTGGGAAAATCCCACCCACTACCTTTGAGGTCTGACTTCTCAACTTTCTTCCTAACTCCTTATTTCCTGTTGTCAGGACCTCAACCCTTTTTTACCTATGTTGTTGGTACCGATGTGCACCACAACCACTGGCTGTTCACCCTCCCCTTCCAGAATGTCCTGTAACTGGTCTGAGACATCCTTGACCCTAGCACCAGGTAGGCAACAGACCATCCTGGAGTCTCGTTTGTGGCTACAGAAACACCAATCTCAATTCCCCCTACAATTGAGTCCTCTATAACTATTGCATTCCCACACTTTTTACTCCTTCCCGCTGCAGCAGAACCAACTGTGGTGCAGCAAATTTGGCTGTTATGCTTTCCCCTGAGAGGCCACTCCCCATAGCAGTATCCAAAGCGGTATATCTGTGGCCACAGAAGAAAAGCAGAACGTGATACTTTTGATGGTTTGTGGGCCTCAAACCTACAACCAGTTAAGAAATCTTTCATCCACAGAGGCTCTGAACTCAAAAAACATCGACCAGTTAGTCATAATAGTCAAGGAAAATTTTTTTTTTAAATTCTAATTAAGGGGCAATTTAGCATGCCCAATCCACCTACCCTGCACATCTTTTGGTTGTGGGGCTGAGACCCACACAGGCATGGGGAGAATGTGAAAACTCAACTTGGACAGTGACCCGGGGCTGGGATCGAAAAGGGTCCTCGGTGCCGTGAGGCAGCAGTGCTAACCACTGTGCCACCATGATGCCCCTGAAGGAACATTTTAACCCCAGGTCCTCGATTATCCTGCAGCAGTACAAATTCAACTCTGCTGTTCGGGATCCAGAAGAATCCATTTCTGCCTTCGTAGCCAGGCTCTGCCAAGTGGCCGAGCTTTTTGAGTTTATGCAACACTCAGCGATATGCTGCGTGACTGTCTGGTGTGTAGAATTAACAACCTCAGCACCCAGAAAACTCTCCTGGCTAAAACTATAATCACGTTGGACAAAGCAATTGAGATAGCTCAGGCGATGAAGTGCACGGGAAAAGGCATTTCTGAGCTCCAATGCATTCCAGAAGGGGAAGTTAGTCAGTTTTGGGACACTATTGCCAAGAGGTGCATGGTGAGATCAACAGTCACAGTGGAGAACCAGACATGGTCCTTGGGATTGGGTCAAGTCTGATAACCAGGAAAAGAATGGGTCGTCACCTCAGGACAGAAGTGGGTTGCTATTGATGTGAGGGAGACCATCCTCAGGAAGCTTGTGACCGTCGCAATTTATCTGTTTTCATTGCAATCAAAGAAGCCATATCCAAGCATATTGCCATGCGAGCAGAGTGCCAGTACAATAAAATACAGCAGCAACAATCCATGACACCACTGAATAAAGTGGAGAAGGGCTCTGAGGAGCATGAACTATACTGCCTGAGTGTAGGCAAAGTAAATAAGACAGCCCCCTGGGCGGCACGGTGGTGCAAGTAGTTAGCACTGCTGCCTCACGGTGCCATGGACCCAGGTTCGATCCCAGCCCCAATCACTGTCCGTGTGGAGTTTGCACATTCTCCCCGTGTTTGCTTGGGTCTCACCCGCACAACCCAAATATGTGCAGGCTAGGTAAATTGGCCACGCTAAATTGTCCTTTAATTAGAAAAATTAAAAGAAAATGTAAATGAGACAGCCCCAATCAAAATAATTCTGCAAATGGGACTTCCGGTGACACATTGTAGGAAGTAGTTGAACACTTGGTGGCTCCCGCCAGGATACTTTACTTTTCGCCCTTTTCACCCAGTTTTGGGGGGGAGGTTGGGTTAAAACTCAACTAATTAATGGGACATGGTTCCCACCCAAGAGAATTTCCCAGAAAGTCCAAGTCAAGGAAGCCAGCGAGTGAAGAATCGTTGACAGATTCGGAAGCAATTCGAGGCTCTCCTGCTGTGAAGGTGGCTGAGGTCACTACCGGGCCTCTGGCCATTTCACGTACAGCCGAGATGCTTACAGGCATCTTGGCAGCGGAATTTCAGAAACAGCGGTGGGCTGTCTCCGAGGACCTCTACAAAACAATTGAAGTGTCCCTGCTTCCCATTTGGTCGGCATTGGCGAAGACTAATGAGAAGGTAAAGGTGCATGGTGTGGCATTACAGGATGTGGAGGCGGCTCTCTCAAAGCAGAGCGATCAGATTGCCTCCTTGGAGGCTGAGATGGCAATAATGGCCAGTGATAATAAAGCACTGCGGGTCAGGGTGCATGATCTGGAGAATTGCTCCAGGAGACCAACTGTAGAATTGTGGGGCTGCCAGAGGAAGTCGACAACACAAATCCGACGGATTGCATCTCGAAGATGTTTGGGAAGATGGTGGGGAAGGGTGGGTCGGCGTCCCCTCCCGTGCTGGATCGAGCCCACAGGTCACTGAGGAAGAAGCCCTGTTCCGGTGAAGTACCTCGGGCAATCAACGTGAAGTTCCATATTTATCAGGAGAAGGAATGAGTCCTGAGGTGGGCGAAGGATCACCGAGACTACAAAAGTGAGGGCCACGCCATCAGGCTCTATCAAGATGTGGGAGCGGAGCTGGTAAAAGGCAGGCGGCATTTAACAAGGCCCAGGCCGCGTTGTAAGAGCATGGAGTTTGGTTTGGGATGGTATACCCTGCATGCCTCTGAATAACTTATGATATGAAGGATAAACTATTTTGATGTGCCGGAGGAGGCTGATGCTTTTGTTAGGAAACATCGGCTGGGATCGAGTTAATTGTAATTTTTATATGGTCTTTATATTATTGAGGAGGGCATGTGATTATGGGGACTTGTTGGGGTTTCTTGAACAAGTTTCTATTTTCTTGTTCTTGGGTGGAAAGGGTGTTTTTCCTTTTTTATTAAAGTTGGACGTGGGTGAGGGGTTGGTTATGATAGCTATTTATTTGTCTTTACTCCGGGTGGGTGCCACTCTGCTAGATGAATGCTAGATGGATTCACCTGAGGCAGGAGCAGTGCTCCGAAAGCTAGTGATTTGAAACAAACCTGTTGGACTTTAACCTGGTGTTGCAAGACCTCTTGCTCTGCAAGATGAAGAGTTAGCTAATGGGAGCGAAGTGGTGGGGGTAACTGCAGCTCATTATTTTACTGTAGTATTCTCTGCTGAGCATGCAGCAGAGTATAGGTAGATTGGAGAGCTGGGCAGAGAAATGGCAGATGGAGTTCAATCTGGACAAATGCGAGGTGATGCATTTTGGAAGATGAAATTCAGATGTGATTTATACAGTAAATGGCAGAACCCTTCGGAGCATTGACATACAGAGGAAGTCTGGGCGTTCAGGTCGATAGTTCGATGAAAGTGGCAATGCAGGTGGATAAGGTGGTTGAAGAAGGTATACGCATGCTTGCCTTCATCGGCCTGGGAATTTAGTACAAGAGATGGCAGGTCATGTTACAGTTGTACAAAACTTTCGTTAGGCCATATTTGGAATACTGCATGCAGTTCTGGTCGCCATACCACCAGAGAGTGCAAAGTTTTACCAGGACGCTGCCTGGTCTGGAGGATGTTAGCTATGAGGACGGATTGAATGAACTTTGATTGTTTTCGTTGGAAAGACGGAGGCCGAGGGGAGACCTGATTGAGGTCTACAAAATTACGAAGAGGTGTGGACAGGGTGAATAGGCACAAGCTTTTTCCAAGGGTGGAAGTGCCAATTACAAGGGGGCACAGGTTCAAGGTGAGGGAGAAAGTTTAGGGGAGATGTGCAAGGGAAGTTTTTCATGCAGAGTGGTGGGTGCCTGGACCAGGTTGCCAATGGAGGTGGTGGAGGCAGGCATGATAGCAATGTTTAAGATGTATCTTGATAAACACATGAAGGGGCGGGAAATGAAGGGATACAGATCGTTTGGGCAATAATTAGTAGATCTAAATAAGGAATCTGGATCGGCGCAGCCTTGGTGAGCCAAAGGTTCTATTCCTGTGCTTTATTTTTCTATGTTATTTTAGATAATGAGCTTAGGGTTTGTGGTAGTCACCACTGTTGTATTATATTGTATTACGGTAAGTCCCCTGTACTACAGGTACGGGGGTAGATCCCTGACTGCTGGCTCCGCCCATTAGGCGGAGTATAAATATGTGTGCTCTCCGAACAGCAGCCATTTCGCCAGCTGCTGTAGGAGGCCACATATCTCTGTGTAATAAAGCCTCGATTACATTCTACTCTCATCTCATCGTAATTGATAGTGCATCAGGGTTTTTGTTTTATTTGGGGTTCGGGGTAGTTGAGGTAGGGGCTAACGGTATTTGTTCGACGTTTGGTTGTTTGATTGTTTATTTGGATGTGTTGTTGGGAGGCGGGGAGATGGGGAGCGGGTGGGGGCAGGGAGGGTTTTCTGATAGTGACTACAGCTTGCTCTTTGTTTTGTCTTGATGGTGGCCACCTTGGGTGGGCTTGATGTCTGTACTTTCTAAACAGTTCCTGGATTATCTCTCTTGGTGGAAATAGCTGACTCTGGTGTGGGGGAGTCGGGGTGTGGTGGGGGGGGGGGAAGGTCCCCAATTCTATAATCATCTTTATTAGTGTCACAAGTCGGCTTACATTAACACTGTAATAAAGTCACTGTGAAAATCCCCTAGGCGCCTGTTCGGTTACACTGAGGGAGAATTCAAAATGTCCAATTCACCTAACAAGCACATCTTTCGGGACTCGTGGGAGGAAACCGGAGCACCCGGAGGAAACCCACATGGACACGGGGAGAACGTGCAGACTCCACACAGACAGTGACCCAAGCCGGGAATCGAACCCAGGTACCTAGTGCTGTGAAGCAACAATGCTAACCACTGTGCAACCCAGCAGCTCTGGTCATTGGGTTGTAAGGGAGTTGAATGGCCCAGTAAAAAGGTCGAGGACATTTTCTCACCTGAAAAGTTTGAATGCTGATGCGGTGTTTGCAGGAGTTCCATTTGTGGGTCGGGACCAGACAAGGTTCTGGAAGGGATGGGTGGGGCAGGTATTCCACTTGGGTTTCAATGGTCCGTGGCAGTTTTGCATCTGAGTGACAAGTACTTTTCTTTTTTATACCAAGTCGATCAGATTTATTCCCAGATTGACTTTTTTGTGGTCACCCCTTCCTGGGGTGAAGAGGGTGGGGTACTCAGCAATTGTGATCTCAAATCATGCCCCACATTTTGTGGATTTGGTGTTAGAGCCGGGTTTCTCTCAACGCCCACCATGGGGACACGACGATGTTGGCAGAGGAAAGGAATTTTGCGAGCGCATATGCTCTGCCATTGGGGAGTACATTACGTTTAATAAGAGTGACTTCATCTCACCTTCTACATTGTGGGAGGTCCTTATGGTGGCGAGATCATTTCTTACAAGTCACACTAGGAAAGCATTGAGGGGGTGGAGCGGGAGAGGCTGCTCGATTCCATCCTTGAGGTGAACCATCAGTACTCGCTTACCCCTACACCGGAGTTGCTGGCGAGTAGGAAAAGGTTGCAAACTTAATTTAAGCTACTCTCGACAGGTAAGGTGGTGAGCCAACTGTGACTCTCGAGGGGGACATTCTATGAATATAGGGAGAAAGCCAGTCACCTTTTAGCACACCAGCTGAGGTGGTAGGCTGCTTCCCTGGAGATTGTGCAGGTAAGGGACTCGGGTGGCAGGTTGGTTTCCTCCCCACTGAAGGTTAATGTTATATTTGAAGTCTTTTATTGAAGTCTTGTTCTGCATTACAAGCCAGCTGTTTAGCCCACTGTGCTAAACCAGCCCCTGTTAGATCCAAAGTTCAGGTCATGGAAGAGGAGGGGCTGGAGAGGTTTGGTGACCTCTTTGTGGAGGGTAGGTTTGTCGGTTTTGAGGAGCTGTTGTACAAATTGCAACTCCCAAGGTCTAATTTACTCAGGTATTTCCAGGTTCTTTATTTCCAATTGGCTCGGGCAGCACCTTAGTGACCATAAAAAGGTCAGGAGGGGTTATTGGGTTACGGGAATAGGGTGGAAGTGAGGGCTTAAGTGGGTCGGTGCAGACTCGATGGGCCGAATGGCCTTCTTCTGCACTGTATGTTCTTTGTTCACCCGACACCTTCACCCTCCCTCCTAAATAGGATCTTATCTCTGGCTGAGGGGAAGATTTTGAACATTTATGACCAGATCCTGTTGGTGGAGCAGCCTCCAGTGGATGAGGTGAAGAGGAAGTGGGAGGGTGACCTGGGTCCGGTTTGTGATGGGGGGGGGAGGGATGTGTGGTGGAGTGAGGGAGTGAGGATCTTCACAGGGTTAACTCCTCCTGTGCTAGGCTCAGCTTGATTCAGATCAAGGTGGTGTACAGGGTATATCTGACCAAGGCCAGGATGAGTATTTTTGTTTCTCGGGGCTGGACGTTAGGTGAGAATGTTGTTCTCGGGGGCCAGCGAATCATACCCATATGTTCCAGTCATGTCCTAAACTTGTAAACTTCTTCCTTCTTTAACACCATGTCAGGAATTATTGATATCGAGCTGGAGCCTTGTCTGCTGGTGGCCATTTTCTGCGTTTTGAATTCGCCGGTGCTGCAGTTGGGGTGAAGACGGATGTCCTCGCCTTGTTAATAGGCAGGTTCTGTTGGGGTGGAGATCTCCTATTCTGCCCAGTGCCTCGGCCTGGTTGGGTGACCTAATGGAGTTCCTCTCTCTAGAAGAGGTGAAGTACACCATTAGAGCGTCGGTAGAAAGCTTCTACTCGAGATGGCAGCCATTCAATTCCTTTTTCAGAGAGTTAGTCACCGTCAGCTGTTGCCGGGGGTGGGGGGGGGGGGGGGGGGGGGGGGGGGGGGGGGGGGGGGGGGGGGGGGGGGGGGGGGGGGGGGGGTGGGGGGTGGGGGGGGTGTTTAGTTTTTAGTGATATGTTGAAGGATTGAGTTTATTGATTGTGCTATTCATGTACCTTCACATATTTTTGTTAATTTTGTTGTAATGAAAAATTTCTTCAATAAAAATATGTTTTAAAAAAAATTCTGCAAGTGAATGGAAGAGGCTTGAAAATGTAAGTTGATACCAGAGCATTGGCTACAGTTGTGGGGGAGCAAACATTTGATTACATTTGAGAAGGGGCTCAGACCCTGAATTTTGGTAGCACGACAGCCAAGCTGCCAACCAATATGCGGGAAACACTGAAAATTCTTGGGACCACCTGTAGTTTACATAGAACAAGAGGCCCAGTTGCCTTTGATTATCGTAGAGGGGCACAGACCAAGCCTGATGGGAAGGGACTGGTTACAGTGAAACTAAATTGGCTGGAAATATTTAAAATTTCAACCAGCGATTTTTAAGATGTCCTGCGAAGATAACAGGACGTGTTCCACAATGAGTTAGGCCGGATTAAGGGCAGGCAGGCCAAATTTTATGCTGATCCAGACTTGACATCTAAAGGTTTTAGGGCCAGACCAATCCCTTATGCCCTGCATCAAAAGATGTGCAGGTTAGGTGGATTGGCTATGCTAAATTGCTCTTAGTGTCCAAAAAGGTTAGGTGGGATTACTGGGTTATGAGGATAGGGTGGAGTTGTGGGTTTAAGTCGGGTGCATTTTCCAAGGGCCGGTGCAGACTCGATGGGTTGAATGGCCTCCTTCTGCATTGTAAATTATATGATTCTATGTAAAGGTTGAAGCTGAGCTAAAGTGATTGGAGGAACTTGGAATAATTAAACCAATGCAATTTTCCAAGTGGGCAGCGCCCATAGTCCTCGCGCTAAAGCCGAACCAATCAATAAGAATATGTGGGGACTAGGAGTTCACAATCAACCAGGCTTCCCAGGTGGATAAGTACCCGATGCCCCAAATTGAAGACCTCTACGGCAAGCTGGTAGGAGGCCTCACTGACTCCAACCTGGACATTAACCATGCGCACTTGCAGTAGGAATTGGATGAAGAGTCCCAAAGTTTTGCCACGATCAATACACATAAGGGCCTATTTCAGTTAAAGCCATACTGGAGGTCCCAACACCCTGGAAATTAGCCGAGCTGAAATCTTTCCTGGGAATGGTGAACTTATGGCAAGTTCCTTCCAAATCTGGCCATGACATTGATACCAGTTGCTAAGGAAACACTAAGGTTGGCAATGGAAGGAACAGCAAGCGAAAGCTTTTGGCTTGGTAAAACAAGCTCTGCAATCTTCAAACCTTTTAGTTCATTTCGATCCATGGAAGCCAATTGCGCTCACATACGACATATCCCCATATGGGATAGGGGCAGCTCTATCCCAAAGTTGGAGGATGGATCAGAACGACCAATTGGCTTTGCCTCAAGGACTCTCTCTGAGCAAAATTATGCCCAAATCGAAAAGGAGGGACTAGCCGTCATCTGTAGTGTTAAAAAGTTTCACCAATACGTTTACGGACAGCGATTCATGATAATAACCAACCATAAGCCCCTATAGGGTCTTTTAAGAGAGGACAAGGCAATACTCCCAATTGCCTCTGCCAGGGTGCAACATTGCCCCTTGCTGCTAGCAGCCTACAGCTATAGCTTCCAACATAGGCCTGGCACCCAACTCTCCAATGCGGACGTATTGAGTCGACTCCCCTTGCAAAAGAACTTGGCGCCACCACAGTACCCCAATAAATCATCTTGGCGCTGAACCTCATGGACACCTGTTGTCATCCGGAAATTGGACCCAGCAAGATCCGGTATTATCCAAGGTGAAACGGACGATACAAATCGCTCCCACTAACTTTCCTGTATTTGGGAGTGTCAAACCGGAAAGGATAATCTTTTTCATGAGGATTGTGAGCCTACACTATGCCCGTAAATCCTGGTGTTGCTAGCACACATTGCACCAAGGATCTATTTGAACTATAAACTCATAACTTTAATCTAGTGTTTTCAATTCTACCACGGACTCAGAGATTGCTATACTTCCACAACAAATTTTCAATTTTGATCAGTCGCCAGAGAAAAAGACAAATAATACTGTAACTGTGTCATTTAAACATACACTGGGTAGGTGGTTTAAACAGAAATTACTCTGGATGTCTAGTGTTGTGAAACAGATTTTTAACCTTAGAAATTATTGTTACCGATATTACCCTCAGAATATTTTATATCTGTTTTTTCACAGAGGCACAAACACAGTTCTTTTGAATATATTATCACCTGTTATAAAAAAAGCATCTTAGGGCAAGTCATATGTTACACATTCAGTGTGTGCATGTTAACAGTGCCAAAGGTAATTTCTAGACTTGATACTGGAATATCATTCAGCACAATTGATTGAATGTTCAGTTTATTTTTCTTCCTGACACAAAAACATGGCGCAAGGTTTACCTAATTTCTTCAGGTCAGTCTCGACTGCAGTTAGTTTTTCTTTGTAGCTTTTTTGTGACGTTTCCATCCCTTCGGTCACAGTGTCCATTCTCTGTACAACTGGAACAATCAAGGGAGGCAGAATGAGTAAATATGTCGCACTCAACATAACAAGTATATTGTTACCCTCATCAGATGTTTTGCATCTTGTTTATTCCCTCCCTCACTCAGCTCCTTGTCTTATGAATCCCTAAAAAGTCAAAGGAATGAGTAGCTCATATGTTTTCCTGTGACTCCCAAAACCAGCGTTTTTCTCTCACTCGATTAACAGGAAACACATTATTGCAACATCTGAGAGGCGTAGTCCAATGGTCGGAATACATTCTTTGCTTTGGGCCTGAAAACTTGGCACTAGTTACCTTCTTCAGTCTTTCCTTCCATAATAATCTACAGGCTTCTAAAATCTAAGTTTGATATTACCTAATCAGTATTTCTTGATTTATCCTGACTTCACGCTTACGCATTTCAGTCCTGGTGGCTGCCTGAGTTATACTTTGACCCTCAATTTTATCTGTGTTTCTCAATTACAAAGACTTAAAAGATCTGCAAGTTGACAGATGTGATTTATCAGAACCATGATGTTTTCCAGTGACGTTTTGGCATTGGGGCGGGAACAGTTCCAAGGAAATTACTGCTCTAACGTTCAAAGAAAAGGTATTTTATTCCATTTGGACAGAGAAAATTATAAAAAATAAGCTAACAGAAGAAACATTTCTTCCCTTTCAGGTTAGATGCAATGTTGCTCCAGTTGCTTCTGGAGCTCATATTAGCTCATGTTTTCCTATTGCTTAATGTTTCTTGATGAAAAAACCCTTGGTTTTCCTCAGCACCCTTTACCATTGATGTGGCCTTCAATCAGTGTTCTGTATATATTGCCACAGCTTTGCAGGTGGCCAAAATAATTCAGTTTTCGGCTCTTGATGATTCTATCATGCTTCTTCTGGATTTCGTTCTCCTGAGGACATTTCATTGTTTACGTGTTCTATTCAGGTATTCTAAGCATTCTTCTCTCTTCCCATACTTCAAAAGCTTTGACTCTCTTGATCATTTTGTTATATACAGTCCACATTTCACAGCCATAGACAAATGTTGACCAGGGATAACATTTGAGAAACATTTCTTGCACGTCTGCTTATTCTCCTTGCTATTTGAATCAAATTCATTTTGTTGAAAACACCTCTTGGCTTTTTCAATACGTCTGGTAATTTCAGTCACATTCAGCGTCTTCCTTAATGATCTGACTGAGGTACACAAACTTATCCACTTGTACATTGGCTCCATCAATTGAGGATGTCACTTTTGGTTTTGTGGGCTTCTTACTAATGACGTTATTTTGGTGTTCGTAACTTTCATATGAACATTTTCATACTTAATTCCTTACCAGCATTAACTTAATTGTGGATCTGTTGTAATAGCCCTTTAGTCTCAGCCATCAACACTGTGCTGTCTGTGTAACCAAGGTTGCTTATGGCTCTACAACCAATACTAAACACTTCAAGGTATTCAATTCATTTAAATATGGCTTCAGCATGGAGATTAAATAAGCTTGGCGATAAAACACAACTCTGACATACTTCCTCGTTTGATTTGTATTTCGTCAGGCATTGCTGGAATCTTACCAGAATTTAGCCAAGTGTCTCAGTCAGAAAACTGGCATGTAACTCTCTAGTTGCACCGACCCGTTTTCTTGCCAAAATCTTGAGCGTCTCAGACAAAAGGAAAATGATTAGGCGTGGTTTATGCCGCCACTCTGGTGGGACAGAGCCTCATAGAGCTGGCAACAGGCTCCAATGAGATCAGGGCACCATCTTTAAAGGGCGTCCTGATCAGTGCTGCTGCCTAACGGCCCCCAGACTCCATCACGGAGGTATTGAAAGCTCCGTGCCCCCTCCACCATCCTCGCCAAAAATCCATGCACCCTACCACCGCTGGCATTGAACTCCCCCACCAACACAGTGAAAGCATAGCTGGCACTCGCTCCACATCACACATCTCCCCTCCCCACCCCCATCCACTAGTACTGCCCACTGGTACAGGTCGGCACTGCCAGGTACGTACTGCCTATCATGGGCTGATGAATCTCGGCCCCCGAGACAACCTACACCTAGGTTGTAGGAGAGAAGGCAAAGCTGCGGAGCCAAGCCCAGGGCTGAAGGTACCCGCTTCTATTTGTATGGAACCAGGAACAGCAGCAATCAAAATACACATGGAAATGAGCAGAGGGCATGAGGCTTATATAAGTAAGGCAAAAGTAAGAGATCTGGCTGGTTATAAACATTGAAACGTTTCTATTAAACCAGGTGTCTTCTTTTGGCTGGATCACAGATTGCTACACTTAGTACACAAGGGTCTGGATGTTTGCCGAAACGAGATGACTTGGTAGCTTTTAGAAATGGGCGGGCAGGTCTTGATTCCACGATTCCTGACCCCATTCCATGGCTCTCCGATTTTCAGGAGTGCCTCTAAGGGTGTGAGCTGGTTCCTGCCAAAACCCCGCACCCAGCACTCTGACCTGGCTAGCTCCATTGCAGAGACAGGCATGTCCTATTCCTCTGCTCTTTTCACAGAGTTGGACCAGTTTTTTAAAGAGTCATGATTCACAGCCCCTCAGAGGTCTCTGCATGTTTCAAAATGGTACATTCAAAAGGTCCTCCTCATGCCCCCATGCCAAGCTATTTGTTTAAACATGTTTTTATTGGCGTTTTTAATTTATGACAGGTGAATCCTTGCTTCACAACGTTCCATCTTACAAGCACGTCCCTCCGACCCAATGTTATTAATAAATTACAACTGTATGCTATACAAGTGGTCAGAATTTACAATAGTGTTATCAAGCATATATGGAGAACATTAGTGTTATCAAGCATATATGGAGAACATTAGTGTTATCAAGCATATATGGAGAACATTAGTGTTATCAAGCATGGAGAACAATGGAAAAACAAAAAAGAAACACATGGAATAAACTGACGAGATAAAACAAAAATACTACAGCAAAAACAGGTGGTCTATTTATATTGGTTGAAACTGGCCGTTTGCCAGGTTGGCTGGTCTTGACTCTAGCACCACATATGCCCTATTGCCCAAGCAATAAAGGTTCCACCCATGTGGGCACTTTATCCTGATGCGGGTGGGACAGGCTGGGAATTTCCCTGACTCCTGCTACCCACCTCGAGAATGAAAATTCTGGCCCAGGACTTTAACATTAAAATAAAATATTACAATTTCTAATTAACTAACAGTCAGCATAACATGTGCAAACAATTGTTTACCATCCTTTCCAAACACTAAAGTGTTTAGTGGGGACCGTCCACAGATTCAGTGGGTAAAAGTGGTGATTCTTCTGTGCTGTATTTTTCTATGTTCTATATAGTTAAGCAAAATTCATACAGAGAGCAATTCTCTGCCTGCATTGCGGCCGGTGCACATCCCGCTATGCCGGAGGAATGGCAGGAAAGTCCCAAACGTGTTCGAGCCAGGCTGAGAACAGAGCGAGATGTACCTGGCCCTCTGCAGCTGATGTAACCTGGTTCTCGCCCTTACTGGCGTGAACCAGATTTGCATATTTAAATATGCTTTGTCAGTTTAAACCCGGATTCTCCTGGCTTCCATTCTCTTCCCCATCAGCGCAATTGAAGCCGGCAGAAATCACTATTGGTCTCCACCACCAGAGGGATGACCACGCTGGGGAGCTCGGAGGCCATTGGAGCTGCCGGATGGTTGGTAACATGGCAGGGTGATGCCAATCTTCAGCGGGACCAGAAGATCCCGCTGGTGGGAAGGGCTGGAACATCCCACCCTTTGTGTCTTAGGTTTGGAATTGCTGGAGAAATGCAGACTTAAAGAGGATCTAATTCAGATTTTTAAAGCTATTCACGGCATCAATGACGTACAACTGGATGGATTGTTTGAGATGGTGGGGGCTTTATATTTAAAGTGACAAAACAGGTGGTGAGATTGGATGAGTAAATATATTTTAGTCAGAGAATGATCAGTTTGTGGACGAGTTTTCTGGATGTGGTGTAGAAGATTTGCTTCTTGCAAACCTTAAGGAATGTTTCAAAATCATCTTTGACAAAACTGTGGCACTGCAGCAGAAGGAAGGATATATCTTGGGTAGCAACCAAGAATTCGGGACCCCCTGTGGCTCGATTAATTGGTTGAGGCACGGACAAGAATTTTTGACAGATTGTCTGCATTGAGTAAGACGCCCTGAAGGGGCGAAGGAAGGGTGGGGGTTTGGCATTGAGCCCTAGAAGAAATGAAGCAAGTGTATATGGGCCTGATGGTAATTCTCATCCAAAGTGCATTCAGTATGATGATTGAAAATGATGTTGTAAACTCAATAGGGGGCCGGTTAGCTCAGTTGGCCCATGCATGTACCAGATTAGCACAAACCCAACAGGGCTCAATCCTTGCCATGGTTAACGTGGGGCCTGCCTCCTCGGCCTACTCGTAGTTTTAAAACAAACATGGTATTTTGCTGAGGTTCAGCTAAAGTCACCAAGAACCTGCCTTCAAGCAGAGAATTGAAGAAGTAAATGGGAATAATTCTAAGGAGGATGATTAAATTGCCTAAAAAACAGACAAAGGAAAGACTTTAGATTGAATGAATGAGCAGTATTGTAAAATGAGTTTGCTACGGCCAATGTTATTAGTGCTTTGGTTTCTCACTCAGTTGAATTTCTATTTTGCAATGATTATTTATACCTCCCCCACCAAGTAAAACGAGTAAATTACTAAGGTTAATTTTTTAAAACGACGTACTTCTGATTTTAGTTCTCACTAAACAACTACAAGTGAAGTTGTGCTGAAATTAGTGATATTATTTTTGAGCTTCATTGTGCAGGATATCATTTAACTGAAATATTTTTTCTTCTGACAAGCTGACCCATCTGTTCCTTGCACGCCGTTGATTATTTATTATATAACTCGACCACCTGTGCTTCAGACCCAGCGATTCAGCCTTGTTTATTTATTTATTCTCTCAAACGTGTTGGTGAGTCACAGGGTTCATAATAACTGTACTGGGTCCATTGCAACTATATTCCAGTGGATCATTTCTTTTTTTTTCTCCAAAAGCCTGGCTCTCGCTAGAATAATTTTTCCTACTGTGTGGCAGAACTCTGGAGATGCCAATAATCCTGCCAAAAAAAAACATGAAGGAGAGCTGACAAGAGGTCCAGAACTAACACGTCTGTGTACTGGAAGGTTGCTGTTCCTGTAAGAGCTCACACATTTGGCATTTCTCCGATACAAAATGGAAACAGATGTCTGATGTCCTCATCCAGGTGTCCTCATCTGATGGCAAAGGAAACATTTCAAAAGCGTCACGTGATTTTCTGTTCTGCAGTCGTCGCATCGAACACAGGAACGTTCCATGGTACAGGGAAGGGAATCGAAACAACGATGCTGACACTTACTATTCAGCAGTGGTCATAAGTGGGTCAAAACTGTTGGAAAGTTAGTCTGATTAGACTGTGATCTGATGTTCCAGTGCGAACAGAGAAGGATTCTGGGAGCAGCAACATCTTATGCCTTACAACAAGTTTCATTCTAAATTTAAGATAAATAGTGTTGATTTCCTTCCTGTTCCTGCAGCATGAGTAAGGCTGTGCATTTTATTTTGAACATAGCTGACTTGAGCTCCATCGAGCCTGGCTATGTCATCTCTAGGCTCAGTTGATTTAAATAGTGTGGTCGTCACCACTGATTGCATAATAACTGTTATTAGAGGTAATACGGTAAGGCTCCTGTATTACAGGTACGGGGGTAAATCCCTGCCTGCTGGCTCCGCCCAGTAGGCGGAGTCTAAATGTGTGTGCACACCGAGCTGCTCCCATTCTGGTAGCAGCTGCAGGAGGCCACACATCTCTGCTTAATAAAGCCTCAATTACTCTCTACTCTCGTCTCGTTGTAATCGATAGTGCAAAAATAGACTGAATAGATGCCCGGCAGGACTACAGCTTCCAAATTGTGGCCCTTTCTACATCAGGTCCGGGACGCTGTGAGGCTTTTCAAAGCCTGCAGCAACATATCTCTCAACTGGTGCTACAGCCTGGTAGAGGCGCTAAAAACACAGCGACATCGTCTCTACCTCTGCAATGCTGATCTACTGCATCGAAGGTCAGGAAAATGTATTTGCTTGAGGACCAACGGAGTTGCTGGCTGCCCCTAAATTGAATGCCCAGTTTTCCTAGGTGCTCTTCCTTTCAGGTGATGCTCACAAAATCTCTGTCAAATCCTGTACGAGGCATTATAACTTCATGCCATGTAAATACTCTCACCTGTTTCAGATGGGAGTTTCCTACCTCCATCTATTTGTCTCCACGAAATATGTGCCACACGCAAACAGAGTGGGGGTCTGGACAGAGACGTGTTCGGGCTATGAAAATCAGAAGTAACAGGAAGAATTTCATTGTAGGTGTAAGATATTTGAATTTTCAAAGGTCTTCAATAAGGTACCACATAGACTCCTGATGAAAGTCAGAGAGTATGTGAAGTCAGCGGACAAATAGCAGAATGATAGTAAGCTGGCTACAGAACAAAAAGGAGAGAGCAGAGGTATTGTTATTGGATGAGCCAATTAAAAATTGGGAATTGCAATAATTAACATCTGGTGCTGGGATCACAGTTTACTGCGTACATGAACAATTTGGACTTGGGAATCACAACTGCAATTTCAGAATTTGCAGATGACATCAAACTAGAGGATATCATAGAATCCCTACAGTGCAGGAGGTCATTCGACCCATTGAGTCTGCTCCAAACCTCTGAAAGAGCACTCTACCTAGGCCCACCACACATAACCTAATCTGCATATCCCTGGATAGTAAGGGACAATTTCACATTGGCCAATCCACCAAACCCTGCACAATTTTGGACTGTGGGAGGAAAGCGCACCCGGAGGAAACCCACGCAGACACAGGAGGAAGCCGGATTCTTGTCCCAGCAGCCAGCCAAAATTCACAGGTGTGAGTGTGCTACCAGCGAAACGGAGGATCCCGCCAATGAAGAATCCAGCCAAGGGAGAACGTGCAAATTCCATCCAGACAGTCACCTGAGGTCGGAATTGAACCCAGGGCCCTGGCACTGAGGCAGCAGTGCTAACCACTGTGCCACGGTGCCGCCCCCGGTATAGTTAATACTGATGGAGACTAAGACAAAGTACAGGAAGACGTTAATAAACGTGTAGACGGGTGTTTACGTGGCAAATTAATTTAAATATTTGGTAAGTATTTGTGGTCTATTTGAAAGGTAAGTGTCTAAATGGGTCTAGAGGAGTAGAGAGGTCTAGAGGTACAAAACACACAAATCACTAAAACAAATGACAATTTTAAAAAACAAATGAAGCACCGTGGTTCATTTCCAAAAAGATATAATTGAAAAATGGAGAAGTTATTGGTTGGGTCACAATTGGAGTAAACTGCATAGTTCTGGTCTTCATATAGAAAGGACATAGAGGGACCAGCAAAGAAGAAACGTAAATTTACAAGGATGGTACCAGAACTACGAGGCTATATCTATCAAGAAAGATTAAACAGGCTGATCTCTTTCCGCTAGAAAAGAGAAGACTGAGGGATGACCTGATCGAAGTCTTTAAAACTATGGAAGAATTTGATTGAGTGGAGGGAGAGAAAACACTTCAAATTGTAGGGGGGAGGCCAAAGCCTGTAGTGAGGTTCATGGCTTAGTCGAAATGGCAGCAGAGACCCGATTCTAGAAGTACATCCATGGTTCACAGAGACAGATGCATGGATGTAAAAGGGCAGCTGCCTTCAAGCAGATTCAATTTTCATAACTCATATGTCCAATCATGACTGGTATGCTTTGGACATTTCAAGAGGAGGTCTGAAGCTGCCGGGTATTTTGGAGAGGTAGGGTACCCCTTTGGAACGGTAGGGTACCCTTTTGATAAGTCCAGCGGCACTTTTGGGAGAGGTGTTGGGCTGGATTCTCCGGTCGCCGTCGCCGAAATCTCGTTCAGCCATCGGCCGGAGAATCAGAGTTTCCGACCAGATCGGGGGCGGTGCCGCTTTCGTGATGCTCCGTCCCCTTCAAAGCGGTGTACTTCTAGCCATGTATCAACAGCCTCAGGACATTGCCTAAGGACCCCCCCCCCCCCGATGCTCCACCCCCGACCGACCAAGTTCCCGACTGCGTCTCATCTGTCGGGAACTCGGCGTGGCAGCTGCGGACTCAGTCCAGCACCGCCACAGTTGGGGGAGGGCTGATCCGCGGGCAGGGGGGGACTTTATTAGGGACTGGGGGAACTGAAGGGGGTGGTCTGGGGCACGCAAGCTGATCAATGGAGGGGCACTATTTTGCGTGCCAGGTCCGTGTGCGGCCTGCGTCATGTAGCATGACGCAGCCGCTGCAGGTCGCATGCGCGACCACGGACCCGGCAATTCGCTGGGCCGCATCGGTGGCCGTTTTGCACCATTTTGTCTGGCGTACAACGCCACCGTTCGCATGCAGGCGTGGTGACATTGCCCCAGAATCGGAGAATCCAGCCCAAAGTGTCCTTTGGAGAGATCAAAGAGCCCTTTGGGATTCTTTCATGAAGACATGTGTATAAAAAGTCAATAAACACAGGAATTTTTAAAAATGAATTCATGGGATGTGGGTGTCACTGGCAAGGCCAGCATTTATTGTCCATGTCATGCTGATTGGAACTGTCATGATAGCAAAGGAATTGTCAAGCTGTTAATGCACTTAAATCTCCTGACTTTTAAATTTTTTAATGTTTGCATTTTAAAGGTAAATCAGTGTGTGCTAATTCACTCTGTCTGTTAACATACACTTGAAGGCCATCATTATACAATTTGCGCTGCATGACTGATTCCACAATCTATTATTATCATAGTGTGATGCTTGTTAGTTCAGAGTTTGATTGACAGGTCATAAGTAGTTATCTGATATGGGTTCATATAATTGCTTGTTTTTTGAAGGGATTAAGCACTTGAATGAAATGTCTGGTTAAATAGGGGATTGTGCTTGAAAGAATGTAAATATAATGATTAAGCTTTTAGAAGGATTGTTTTTTAAATAGTGAAGTCATCAAACACAATTAGAACTTGATTTCATCTCAGCATATGATCTGAGATCTACCCATGGTGTATACTGGGTGAAGGACTAAGGACAAAGGATGGTGGGCAGGGGCCTGGCTTGGCATGAGTTAGCACTAAGTGCCATAGGGGCTATAAAAGGTGATGGTCTGGGCAGAGTGGCATTATTTGGCATTGTGGGTATGAGGAATGTTGGGGTGGGTAGAGGGGCATAGCTTGGCATAGAGGGCACATGGAGTAATGGGGTTTGGTAGAGGGGAATAGGTTGGCACGGAGGGTATGAGGGGCCATGGGGATGGGTAGTGGAACATGAAGTGACATAAGTAGACATGGATGGGCATGGGGAGCTTGTGGAGGGGCTGAAGGGGGTGTGGAGGGTGAGGGCTGATGGTTTTTTGTTTTATGGCTTTTTTAGTAACTGCAACAAATTCCTGGAGCACCATGGCTGGCCATTCACACAACCTGGCTCCGCACTCAGCAGACCTGTGGCTGTCACTGATCCTTTTCCGGGGGACTCCTGTTAATACCTAACCCCTACCCGCATGGGGGTGGGAACGAAAATCTGACCATTTAGGGCACTTTTTCCTGAGTCGGGTTTGCGGAACCGGGAATTATCCTGATTCTGCACTCCCAACTCACAAGCGAAAATTCAGACCAAAGCTAAAGATTCTTAAACATAAAATAGTCACTGATTAACACATTCAGGAATAACTTCTTTACTGAAAAGAGTGATCGAGAATGTGGAACTCATTCTCACAAGGAGGTGAGGTGAATGAAACAGATGCATTTATAGGGAAGTTAGATAAAACACGAGGGAGAAAGGAATAGAAGATTATGGGTTAGATGAAGGGAGATGATGAAAGGCTTCTTTGGACCATTAACATTGACATGGGCCAAATGGCCTGCTCCTGTGTGTATATTCAATGTAAATCTATGTAATGAATTATCTTGGCCTGAAAGGCAGGATTGCAGTATACTTAGTGCTGGAGTACACGAAGGAATATCTTTTTCCTCTGGGCTCAGGTATGCCCCTACATCTGCCAATCCTTTGGAAGTTCATTGTGCTATCTTGTAAGTCCAAATCGCACAATCAAAACGTTGCTTATGTATTTTAGGTTTTTATCCTGTAAAGTAAATGATAATGCTGGAGGGTATATCCATAGCTTAATTTGCAAGTCTATGGTGCAATTTTCCCAAAAAATGACTCAGTGTGTGATTCAGCACTGCGCACAACGGATGAATTGCATGCCGGGCCGATTGAGAGTCCCTGACACTCTCCACCTGGCACGATCTGGATCTCGCCCTCGCTGGGTGAGATCATGATCTTCACATTTAAATCAGCCTAATGAGACTTCACCAGGGTACCATTGAATACTGGTCTACACAAACATGGACAAGACGTAACAGCACCTCGGGGAGTCTCTCAGGCCATTAGAGATCCCCGGGTGGTCGGGCACATGGAAGGGGGGGTGGCACCTTCGCAGTGCCACCCAGGCACCCTGGCACTGCCCCACAGAGCAGACCCTACACAGATGGCAGCATGCCACTGAGGTGACTAGCCCCACGATTCAGGGATGCCAACCTGGCCACATTGTTGGGATGCGGTCGAGTGCAGATGAGATGCCCTGTTCCCCAAGGGGCTCAGAGCATCAGCCATAAGGCAGCCAGTGTTTCCAGGGAGGATGTGGCAGCGACCGTCAGCTTGCGGGCATCACCCAGGAGTACCGGCACCCAGTGCCGTAAGAAGATCAACACCCTACAACGGGCCGCACGGGCGGTTTGGCACTGGCGCCGCTCCGCACCACTTCAACCATGTGCCTGACACCACCCTCGCCCAGCATCATACTGTGCCCTGCCCAGCCATGTCCAGAAGTGCTGCCCACACCTGCCCCCCATCCCCCCTTCTTCCACAATGAATGAAGCATGCGGCTTACGATACCCTCATTGTGTCCTCGCAGGTGAAATTGGCCCACAAACAGACAGGAGAGAGCCAAGACAGGAAACGGGGTGCCAGACATCAGAATCCTCACCCCTCTATGAGAAACGGGTCCTGGTGGCCATGGGTGTGGCCGCCGGCAGATTGGTTACTGATGAAAAGGTTGGCATAAGGTGCTGAGGTGAGGTTACACTGGCCACCACCCAGAGGACGTGTCACACGTGAATTGTTACTGCCATACAGCATGATCCAACCCTCCCACTGACCACATGTCATTATCCCGCAAGATCCCCATTCGATGGTGCTGGCCCACCCAGGGTGGACCACTCCCAAGGGAACAGCTCGGAGGGGAGTGCCAAAGAGACCACCATATTCACAGCACAGCTGTCATGAGTTAAATCGCTGGCTTTTAAAGCAGACCAAGCAGGCCAGCAGCATGGTTCGATTCCCGTACCAGCCTCCCCGGATAGGTGCCGAAATGTGGCGACTAGGGGCTTTTCACAGTAACTTCATTGAAGCCTACTCGTGACAATAAGCGAATTTTCATTTTCATTTCACAGTCACACACCTTGGTGGGAAACAGTAGTGGTCAGGCTTCTGGGGCACATTCTGGTGAGCACCACACATCATGTGGAGGCAGGAACACCGAGGAGAGGCAGCAGTCGGAGCTCTGCTGAATCCCAGGACCCAGCTGAGTTCTAGTCAGATGCTGAGCCTCTGGGCTAGGTTTACCCAGAGCTGATGCAGTCGGTAGGGTGCGGCCATGATATTCAGAGGGGGTTGTCAGTGACACACCAGCAGGTCCAGTCCATAACCAATTGGAGGAGTTCCAGAAGCAATGGGCACAAGATATAGTGCCGGCAAGCGTGGTACTGAGACCAACACTGCTAGGGTGGAGACTGCAGTGGAGTGTCTGGTGCATGATGTCAGCAACATGCTGATGGTTCAATCGGTGTTGACCATGGCTGAGGGCCTCGGTAGCAGGTCCGACTCACTGGGGGATGTATCCCAATCCCAAGTGGATGTTTTTGAGGCGCTGCGATGCATGTCCCAATCCCAGGTGGACCTTGATGAGGCGCTTGATGAGACCTTGGTAGGCATTACTGGGGCGTTCCAGAGCTTGTCGCAGTCACTGCAGAGCATCGCCAAGGGCGATAATGCCATGCTGCAGGCATTGGGGAAACGCCAGAGCTGGCAGAGCCCGATGACGCAGAAGCAGCCATGGCTCAATCCAGCTGCCCGTCCATTCATAGGTGACCCCCATGGTCCGACAGGCATCAACCAGGAGAAGGGGCTGCTGGATGCCAACCCGGAGTGACCCTATGGAGTGGCGACGGCAGATTCCCCCCCCCCCCCCCCCCAAACGCGCCGGAGGAGGGTGGCACGGCGAGGCATGTGCTGCCGCTAGCAAGTGAGCCAGGGCCCACGGTCCCAGAGGTCGCCCGCCAGGGTTATCTAAGACCACTGGATGCAGTAAGCAACAGGCAGCCTCCACCTCTCATGTGCAATCTGGGGACACACCTAGACGTAGCGGCAGAGCACGGAAGGCTGAGAAGGTGGAGGATCACTGAGATACCACTAGGGTGGAAGGGGGATAGAAGGGGTGAGGGGGGAAGGGGGATAGGTAGGATGCAAGGGGAGGAAGGTTTGGGGACGGGGTTGGGAGGGGAGGGCATGGGAACCGGCACCATTGAGGGCTATGGGTAGTTGGGGCTACATATGTACAGTATTAAAAAATTTATATTTAGATATATTGTCACGTGTAGTGAGGTACAGTGAAAAGTATTGTTCTGTGTGCAGTCCAGGCAGATTGTTTTATACATGAAAAATAGAGGACATACGATAGATACACAATGTAAATACATAGACATAGACATCGGGTGAAGCATGCGGAGTGCAGTGCTACAAAGTAGAGAAGATCCGTAGAGAGATCAGTTCAGTCCATAAGAGGGTCATTCAGGAGTCTGGTATCAGTGGGGAAGAAACTGTTTTAAAATCTTTTAGTGCATGTTCGGTTGAGGTTGAGGACTCTGGATCTGTACTTGGAGTTTAGAAGGATGAGGGGGGATCTTATTGAAACTATCAGGATACTGCGAGGTCTGGATAGAGTGGACGTGGAGAGGATGTTTCCACTTGTAGGAAAAACTAGAAACAGAGGACAGCACCTCAGACTAAAGGGACGATCCTTTAAAACAGAGACGAGGAGGAATTTCTTCAGCCAGCGGGTGGCGAATCTGTGGAACTCTTTGCCGCAGAAAGCTGTGGAGGCCAAATCACTGAGTGTCTTTAGGACAGAGATAGATAGATTCTTGATCAATAAGGGGATCAGGGGTTATGGGGAAAAGCAGGAGAATGGGGATGAGAGAGATATCAGCCATGATTGAATGGTGGAGCAGACTCGGTGGGCAGAGTGGCCTAATTCTGCTCCTATGTCTTATGGTCTTTTAAGATTTTTGTTTCTCCTGCCGACAGAAGAGGTTGGCAGAGAGAATACCCCGGGTGGGAGGGGTCTTTGATTATGTTGCCCATTTTCCCAAGACAGCGGGAGGTGTCAACAGAGCCAATGGATGGGAGACGGGATTCGGTGATTGACTGGGTTGTATTCATGACTCTCTGTAGTTTCTTACAATCTTGGGCCGAGCAGTTGTCTACCAGGCTGCGATGCAAGCAGATAGGATGGTTTCTATGGTGCATCTGTAAAAATTGGGAAGAGTCAATGTGGACATGCCAAATTTCCTTAGTTTCCTGAAGAAGTATAGGTGCTGTTGTGCTTTCTTGATCGTAGCATTGATGTGGGTGGACCAGGACCGATTATTGGTGATGTGCACACCTAGGAATTTGAAGCTGTTGACCATCTCCAACTCGGCACCATTGATGCAGACAGGGGTTTGTCCGACTCTTTGCTTCTTGAAGTCAATAACCAGCTCCTTAGTTTTGCTGACATTGAGGGAGAGATTGTTGTCACTGCACCACTCCGTTAGGTTCTCTATCTCCCTCCTATACTCTGACTCATCGTTGTTCGAGATCTGGCCCACTACAGTCATCTCATCAGCAAACTTGTAGATGGAGTTGGAGCCAAATTTTGCCACACAGTTGTGTGTGTATAGGGAGTATAGTAGGCGGCTAAGCATGCAGCCTTGCGGGGCCCCGGTATTGAGGACTATCATGGAGGAGGTGTTGTTGTTTATCCTTACTGATTGTGGTCTATGGGTCAGAAAGTCGAGGATCTATTTTCAGAGGGCGGAGCAAAGTCTTAGGTTTTGGAGTTTTGATATGAGTTTGCTCTGGGATTATGGTGTTGAAGGTGGAACTGTTGTCAATAAATAGGAGTCTGATGTAGGAGTCCTTGTTGTCGAGATGCTCCAGGGATTAGTGTAGGACGAAGGAGGTAGTGTCTGCTGTGGTGATATTGTGGTGATATGCGAATTGTAGTGGAGCAAGGTATTCTGGGAATATGGAGTTGATATATCCCATGACCAACCTCTTGAACCAGTTCATAATGATAGACGTCTAGGCCACCGGACGGTAGTTGTTAAAGCACATTGCCTGATTCTTCTTTGGCACCGGTAAGATGGTATTGTTCTTGAAACAGGTGGGAACCTCGGAATGGAGTAGGGAGAGGTTGAAGATGTCCACAAACACACCTGCCAGTTGGTCCGCGCAGGATCTGAGTCCAACATTTTGCACCCAAGAAATATGATGCCTATGACACTATTTTTCGCAAAACGGGCTGACCCCCAATCCCAGCAATCCTCTCCCCACCGGGCATGGCGGGCCAGGATTCCCAGCCCCCGGCACACCACGTGCAGGTGATGGATGTGAGTGCGTACTCAACAGACAGGCAGGAGTCAGACTATGGAATAGATTGAGGAGCGCTCAGCTCTTGGCGGGTTATCGTCACCCTGTCTTCGACAGTGACCCACTAACAGCGCCGGCCGTCCCTCACCCTGGGGTGATAGCAAACAGACCCTGGGAGCGAGGAACAGGGTGGTTGGTTGGGGGTGGGAGGGTAAATGTTTGGGGGGGACGATGTGAAGCGGGTGAGGATGAGGGCCTCTCTGGACCTCCGGCGTGCCAGACCCTCACCATTGCCGCCTGTTCTCCATCCTCCGGCTGGTGCTGCGGGTCCTCCCCGAGCTTGTCCTCCAGCTCCTCCTGGTCTGGTGCCTCCTCATCCTCCTCCTTGGAGATGGCCGCATGTTCCTCCACCTCCAGCATGTCACCCTGCTGCTGTGCCAGGTGTGGAGGACACAGCAGACCATCACGAAGCGGGCGACCCTCTAGGGGTGCACCACCATTACGATGCCGTCGAAGCATCTGAACCACATTTTGAGGAGTCTGATACACCTTTCAATGACAACCCGGTGTTGCATTGGCCTCATTGTTTCGGGACTCCCCATCTGTCACTGGCCTCCGTATAGGCGTCACTGGCCAGGTCCTCAGCAGGTATCCCTTATCCCCCAGGAGCCAACCAGCCATCCTGGGGAAGTCCTCAAAGAGGCCAGAGATGTCCAACTGCCGCAGGATGTAGCTGTCGGGCACACCCCCCTGGGAAGAATGCACATGATCTTCATCTGGTGGTCGCAGAAGAGCTGGATGTTTACGGAGTGGAACCCCTTCCTGGTGATGAAGGGTACTCAATTTGTAATGGGTGCCCAGTTCCCAAAGTGAAGCTAAGGGTCCCCCACACCATGCACCCATAGACATCACACCCTCCTGCAGACATGGGCAACATCCCAAACCCTCAACACTGAAGGAGCAACCTCCCCCCCTCACCCCCCTCCCACCACTAATTGTTTGGGTGATCCCACCCCACAATTCACCCAGGCTTGAGGGTGATCCGGCCCACACATATCCATCCTCGTATGCATCTGGGCATCCCCATCCCCCAAGTGAACATACTCTGTTTTGGGGCCACAGAGGGCTCCACCACCTTTAAGGCCCTTTCAGCCCCCCCTCCCCCTTTCAGCCCCCTTTCACTTCCCTACACTTCATACCCCCCTTCACCCTCCTTTCATTGGCATGGCCCCTAGAGGCCCTTTCCCTTGGCAGATTGGCACTGCCTGGATGCCAGTCCTCTGACCACCTGGGAGCTCCAATGGTCCCTGACCTGCCGAGCGTGGCCATCACGTCTGGGCTCCATTTCTGGAGACCAGCAGTAATTCACGCCGGCATGAGGCCTGGCTGGTGGGGCATGCGAATACTGGGAGCCAGGAAAATGCGGCCTCGAACAGGCTTCACATATTTAAATGAGCCTAATGACTCATTTCAATATGCTTATCTTGATCACATCCAGCGAGAGCGTGATCCAGATAGCGTCGGGCGTAGCAGATCGGGTGTATCGCCTGTGGCTCGGCATCCGCTGCAAACCCTGTTATTGGCCTCTCCCATTATGCACCTAGCCAAATGGGATTGGTGCCATCAGAGGCTCATATTTACATTTTGAGTTCTCAACTTATTTACAATTGTTAGATTCTCTACTTTTCTAAGTTGGCCTATCTTACAAAAAGTTAAGAGTTAAAATAGGTTGAGACTTGCTGTCAGGTCATTATTAGCTCCCTGTACAGAATACTAGTTGTAGCAGCTGTTCCACTTGACCTATGTCTGGCCTCCTTCAGTCAGAATTGCAAAACTACTCCTGGAACTATGCCCTTCTGCTCATGTCAAGCACACAAACTCCAGTATAATAAATTGTCATGTCAGTACAGGCACGTCATATTCTAAAAATTCAGCCAATACTTTAAAAAATTGGGCACACAGAAGCTGTTAATATGGCTTCTTCAAGTCATTTGACTTTTGGCAGACAGTATCAGGTCTCTGGTGAATACCTAGTTAAATATGGGCATAGGTGAGGTTACCTCATAGTCATTTGTAGAATTCACACATCTCATTGTTTAAGGATGGGCCAATACCTAGAGATTTGGGGATGAATTCTGGGATACGCAAAACCCATTTCCAAAGGCACAGAGAATCTAAAAATCGGGATCGGCACTGAGCTTCAATCCGAACGCGATGCCGGGGGATCGGAGGATATGAATCCAATTAGTGGGCTGTCACCTTAATCTCCGGCTCTCCATTATTCTACGGTCCTCAGGGCTGGGAATCAAGTGGGTGAGGATTATTACAGGTCTCACCAAATGTGAGCCTGACATGGTGGTCCTCACGGTGGGCCCCTTAAGGGAATTGCCCTCAAAGTCCATCCGAGGGCCACCCTCACCCCCACAATGCACTACCTACCCATCCCCTCTACCAGAGACCCACAGAGCCCTGCAAAATGACAGAACCCCCAAGAGACCCTATTAACAAGGAGACCCCCCCCTAGGGTCCCCTGAATAGGGAGATCCCCCTTGGCACTCCCTGTATAGGGAGATCCCCCTGCCCCGGGGACTCCATGATTAGGGAGACACCCAGGACCCCATGAATAGGGAGACCTTCCCTTCAGTGTCCGCCTGAATAGGGAGATCCCTCCCAATCTCCGGGAACCACGAAGGAATTAAGTCCCTAATTGGCAGCAGGAACCCTGCAGCTGGGGCCCTCACCTTCACGGGGGGGGGGGGGGGGGGGATATTAAGCTCTTCAGGGCAGAAATCCAGCCCCTGAGCGCTGCCACCATGGAGAAAGGTAAGTGGGGGTGCGATGTAAGTTGGAGTGGTGGATTGGGGGGGGGGGGGGGGGGGGGGGGGGGGGGCAGAAGAAAAAGTCAGGAGGCGGCTCTCAGCCAGCACCCAACCCCTCATCCTAATTCTGGGTTCCTCGATCAGACACTAAGTGTTTTTGAACAAAGGACCTTCTCCCTACCAGGCCTCAAACAAGTTGTTGAGCAGTCTCCCTGGATGGCAAGCCCCCCTGCTGGCATTTGTAGTTAATTGCCCACCAAAACGACCTAATTAGCATCCAAGTGGGAAGGTCACCCACAAGCCTTCCCACCCCGTACTTCTTTGAAGGAAGTCAGGAAGGCAGCAGAATCCCCATCCTGTCTGATCACATGACCATTCCGCTTTTCCTCTGAAGTCATCCAGTACGTGTGGGTGCGGGGAACGGGGGGGCATTAAGTTGCATTTGTTGTAGATTGTCACTGATTTTGAAATGGTTCAATTTTTAGCTAGTACATATGACAACAAAAGTTCAAAACACAACCATACCAAATCAAATTCAGGCTACACTTTCAAAGAATCAATAATCCAAGCAAATGAAAGGGCTTATTCAATGTAGAAAAACAATTGGTTTGGTCCGACATACAATTTTTATACCACTCCTCCGCTCCTCCTCCCCACAAAGAATGCTTAGAACACATTGATTACAATCAGCATGCACAATATCAGCATTCTCATCAGAAACACTCAGAAACATGGAAGAAGGCCAGCATGTGCGCACATTGATATTTTAAAGCACAATGCCATTGAGTGGTGGAATTAGGATTGCCAACTCCGGCTTGGCATATTTCATAGAATCATAGAATTTACAGTGCAGAAGGAGCCCCTTCGGCCCATCTAGTCTGCATCGGCCCTTGGAAAGAGCACCCTACATATTGCTGGCGATACGATGTGATGTCACCTGGCATTTGTTAACATAACACCCCTTGTGATGCTTGATCATGACATTTGATCATGTGAAACTTGCCCTCAACTTACAAACATTTACATCGGTTGACTATCTCATTATCACCAAGTTCAGAGTAAAAAAATTGACTTAAAAACAAAATGCTTGAAATGCACAGCAGGTCAGGCAACTTCTGTGAAGGGGACAACAAAGTTATGGCTACATCATCAGTGAGAGATCACTGACTTGAAATGTTGGGCTGGATGTTTCTAAAGGCCTGGATCTGGATTTGAGATAGATGGGTACCATTGACTTCTGTGCCGGCTCACTGCCATGGTCCTGGCTCTGAGCCATTTTGAATAAGGGTGGCTCGAGGTCAGATCGATTGCCTGCTGACAAGTCATAGGTGGCCTACTGAGGCAAGTTATTGTTAATTGCTGTTTCTCTGCTGACTGGACTTTCCAGTCCGCAATTTGGGCAGTACAGTATTGTAATATGCATTTAAGGGCATGCCATCGCTAGAGGGGAAATGTGTCATGTGATCCAGCTTCAGTTTCACTTCAGCCTGGAGCAGCTCTGCTGTTGATGTCTTAAAATTTTCGATCCATGTATATGTTCTCAAGCGCCTAGTTTAAATTAATGAACCCATCCTTCATGAGTGATTATGTCTTTATATCATTATAAAAATACGGCAGGCAACAGTTATCGCTCCCTCCGCAGTCAACACCGGATTGGACACGAACTCAATGGATTACATGATGGACCCCCACCAGACCAGTAATAGCAGCTGGGTCACAGCTGCGACCACAGGCTGTCGCATGGAGGAGCTGCCCCTCCAGGGTCATGACCAGGCAGAAAGCTGTGGCATTTTGAAACATCTAAACAGACTTACCTCTACTTTTCCTCTGCAGTCTACATCGTCACATCAGCAGCTCTCATCCCAACTGGTAGGGGTGCCAATCACTGTGTGTTGGAGGGCCTCCCATTGGCTGTCCAACATCTTGAGCCTTTCCACTGTCGCTGAAAAGATGGTCAGCCTGCTTTCTGGTCTTTAATTGGCAAAAGACTTGAGTAGCCCATAGAAGTGCTGTGTGGGATCAAGACCTCGAACTAGCCTCCATTTCTCCTGAAAATCCAGCCTGATAACTTTGTAACACAGATGCTGCCAGACCTGTTAAGTATTTCCAGCATTTTCTTTATCGTTCAAAATTTCAGCATCCACAGTATTCTGTTTTCGTAAAAACATTTGACTTATTGTTTTATAATGAGATGAACAACATAAATCAAAGAACAGTAAAGAAATTAAATGGGCGGGGGGACCTACAAGCTCAGTTAGAGATTGGGACACCCTTTCAAAATGGCGGCCTGATCTCTGAGGGGCTGATCTGGTCAGCAAATGCAGCTCCCCCAGAGATGAAAAACAATCGCATGATCTTCAGTTCTTCGATGGCGGAGCCCACCTGCAGGATTTTCTGGTCGTACTGCTGTCAATGGGATTTCCCGTTGAATGCAGCTCTCATCATCAGGAAACCAAGGTGGCGGTGCGCCGTTGATGGGACCGGAGGATCCCGCAGGCATGAATAGCTGGTAAAATCCGGTCAAAGTGTGGGCTAAACCAGTGGGAAACTCCCCAGGGCCCAAAGAAGTGACTAAGGGCGTGATCTTCTGGCCTCGTTACACTCGTGCTCAAGCATAACGAGGCCGGTGAATAGTGGGAGAGGCCAAAAACAGGAACCCTGCCAGGCGCCAAACAGTTAGCAATTCAACCAGCCTGCTCCTGCAGGCGAATTCGGAATTTTGCCGTAGCGTGGCGAGAAACCAATTATCACCATTTAAGCCCCATTTCCATACAATTAACGAGAGCCACCTGTAATCCACCGGCCTCCTGTCATTCAGTGGCCTCCCCAGCAAGCGGACGGAAGAATTTGTACTCTTTTTTTAAAACGTGAACCTGATGGAAGGGCTTCTGTGGGGAGCCAAGGTATGAGTAGCCATCTTTACTCACAGGCTAAGGGCCCGGGTGTGCTGGGCTTGCCATCCCAGTGCTCAGCAGAGGGTGGGGGATCCTCGGCAGGGTGGGTTGTCATTGGGGGAGGTGTGGAGATGCTGGGGGGGCAACGGGGGGGTCAATCGCTCGCGGCACCACCATGCCAACCGTTGGATCCCAATCACATTCCGGGGACAACCCCTGTCCATGCCCGTCTGCCCCACCGATCACACATAACCCTCACTGACTGCTGAGGTCTCTGGCTGCGCGGCTGAAGGGAATCACTAATAGGGAATTGGCAATCGTGGTTAAGTGAGCACCTGACACAAGCCAAGTGGGTTCCCATGGGTAGGCGGGCCATGTAGCATGTGGGAGTCATTGCCGAGTTTTCCGATCGCACCTTATTGGTGGGGTATGAGCACAAATGTTTGTTTTTATTGCGGATCAATTACTTGACGAGATTTAAATGTAGTGAATGGGCTTTCATCAGAGTAATCACAAATGTAGGTGGGAAGAGGCTGGACAAGAGAAGAGAGGGTAGGGTCAAGATTGGAAGAAATTAATTCAGTGGGGCAGGAACAGTCAGATACGATGGGTCTACCAAGAGGCAGCACAGGCGGCACGGTAGCACAGTGGATAGCACTGTTGCTTCACAGCGCCAGGCTCCCAGGTTCAATTGCCGGCTTGGATCACTGTGCGGATTCAGCACGTTCTCCCCGTCTCTGCGTGGGTTTCCTCCGGGTGCTCTGGTTTCCTCCCACAAATCCCGAAATACGTGCTAGTTAGGTGAATTGAACATTCTGAATTTTCCCTCTGTGTACCTGAACAGGCGCCAGAATGTGGCAACTAGGGACTTTTCACAGTAACTTCATTGCAGTGTTAATGTAAGCCGACTTGTGACAATAAAGATTATTATTATTATCATCACAGTCCTGTTTGTGAATATTGAGAAGGAGGTAAAAGTAGGCTGTGTGTGTTTGGGGGACAATGAGGCCTTTAGGCTATGGAAGGAAGTTCCCAAAGGAGATGAGGTCAGTGACAGTCCTGGAAACAATGGCTTGATGTTCGGTGGTGGGGTCATGGTCCATGGGGAGGTAGGGAGTAGTACCCGAGAGTTGGTGCTCAACTTCTGCAAGGAGATGTATTTACTTTCATTGCACGTTCAAATCTCAGAATGGTGTCATGATTTGTAACTCAGCCGGACCTTTGATATCCTCAAATAATAAAAAAATTGTTACTTGTTCAAAGCAGCCATTTTGCCTTTATAAATGAGGACCTCTACTAAGTTTCCACAATTTTTTATTCAGTGAGTGGCCCCATTTTCCTAGTCAGTCCATGAAGTTTTAGTTATCGAGGTAGTTATGAATTGCAAAATATTTTTTTTATGACATTGTGAAATATATACAAGTTAAACTGCTGATGTTCTGATTCATTTCCCATAAAACATGTGCTGTCCTTTTCCCACTGCACTCTATTTATATACTTACCACTTCTGCTTTCTGGAAACAATGTTTTTCAAATGAGTAATGCCAAAATAAATCTCTGACCATTTAAGATGGAATTGTTGTAAGGCGTTAGTTATGTTGAACTGCAACATCAAGGTCCTATGATTTCAGAACCAGTAAGCCATTGTCAAAGCAATCCATATCTATTGTTTGAAATATTAAATGTAGAATAGTACAAGAGGTAAAAGAATGGTGTAAAAGCTCTGCTACCTTTGTATCCCAGGATGGCTACAGTAATGGTCAGCATGGCACACAGGACATAGAGCAGCAGAATGGCAAACTTCAGTGCCCAGTTGTTCCTACATCGATTACACTGAGGTCCTTCCTGGATTCCTGCAACAAAAATACAAGGCTAAACATTTTTGAAAGATATAATATTAATCTCTATCTTTTATAATACTTTGTATCACACATTTATGCAACAAATATTTTAGTAAATTTAAAACAAATATTTAAGGGGAATTTTCTTCAGTACTCTTAAGGTAACTGAATTACCTGATGCCAGGAACAGCAATGATCAAACATCAGTCCAAAAATTTTCATTGTTTGATTCTGCACTGGACACCCTTCCTCGAGTAACTTCACTGGGAGTGTGACGGAAACCCTGTTTTAGGCCCATTTCTATAGATCAACATTTTCGAACTGAGGTTATTGTTTGAACCCGAGCCAAATTTCCACCCCCTTGCCCAGGAGAACCAAGGTCAATTCTGCCCTCTGCTGAGATCATCTAGCTCAAGGAAAGTTTGCAGTAGGAGTGCTCACCTGAGTTTGCAGTATTAACCCTGCGTGTCTGACAAGAATGGACACCCAATGGATTCACATTGTGGCAGCATGCAGCTCACCAGGTCTCTGCCAAACTTGCAACACATGCCATTTTAGCAGGTGAGCTTTGGCCTGCTAGCAAGACAGGAAATTACAGAAAACTGGTACTATTGTTTAAAAAGGGATCGAAGGAAATGCCAAATAATTATAGGCCAGTTAGTGGTGGGAAAATCAGTAGAATCAATCCTGAGAGATAGAATTAACTGTCAAATAAAAAGGCATGGACTAGTCAGGGTTGTCAGTATGGATTTGTTAAATGAAGGCTTTGCCTCACAAATTTGATTGAATTCTTTGAGGAAGTAACAAGAAGGGTTGATGAAGGTAGTGCAGTGAATGTGGTATACATGGATTTTAGCAAGGCGTTTGACAAAGTCCCACATGGCAGGTTGGTCAAGAAAATGAAAGCCCATGGGATACAGGGAAATGCGGCAAACTGGATAAAAAGTTTGCTCAGTAACAGGAAACAAATGTTCCTCTGTGGTGTTCCACAGGGCTCAGTGTTGGCACCCTTACTGTTTGTGTTATATATTAACGATTTGGATGTGAACGTGTGGGGCACAAGTGGAAAATTTGCAGATGACACAAAGATTGGCCGAGTGCTGGATAGTGTAGAGGGTAGCTACAATCTCCAAAACAGTATAGATGGATTGATGGAGTTAGCAATAAAGTGGAAGGTGGAATTTAACACACAGAAGTGTGAGGCCATGCATTTAGGGAAATCAAACAGTTTTAGGGCGTACACAATAATGGGAATATAGTAAGTGAGGTAGATAAAATGAGAGATCTTGTCGAACAGGAACACAGTCTCTAAAGGCAGCAGTTCAAGTAGACAGGGTTGTAAAGAAAACATATGGAATGCTGTCCTTCATTGGCAGAGGTATAGAATATAAAAGTGAGGAAATAATGTTAGAATTGTATAAAACACTGGTGATGTTACAACTGGAATATTGTGTGCAGTTCTGGTCACCACATTACAGGAAGGACGCTATTGCTCTGGAGAGAGTGCAGAGGAGGTTTACAAGAATGTTGCCAGGGCTTGAAAAGTGTGTCTACAAGCAGAGATTGGATAGGTTGGGTTATTTTCCTCTGAACAAAGAAGGCTGAGGGGTGACTTAATTGAGGTGTACAAAATTATGAGAGGAAGAGATAGGGTGGACAGGATAAAATTGTTTCCCCTGGTGGAGCATTCTAGAACCAGGGGATATAGATTCAAGATAAGTGGCAGAAGGTGTAGAGGAGACACGAGGAAGAACTTTTTTACACAGAGGATAGTAGGAGTCTGGAATTTGCTGCCTAAGTTGGTGGTGGAGGCAGAGACCCAAAATTCTTTTAAAAGGTACCTGGATCCACACCGTAGGTGCTCTAAACTACAGGATTATGTACCGGGTGCAGGAAGGTGGGGTAAGAAAGGGCACCTGGGTGTCCTTGGGCTGCCATGGACAAGATGGGCCAAATAGTGGCCTTCTGTGCTGCAAGCTTTCTATGATTCTATGAAAACGATCATAGAAAATACTTACAGCACCAAAGGGAGGCCATTTCTCTGCAATAGCAACTCAATTGGTTCCATGTCCTTTCCTACTAACCCCGCAAAGCATTTCTCTTCAGGCGTTTCTCCAATTCCCTTTTGAAAGCCACGATTGAGTCTGCCCCCACTGCCCTTTCAGGCAGTGCATTCTAGATCATAACCCTCGATGTGTAAAAACATTTTTTCTCATGTTGGCATTTGTGCTTTTGTCAATCACTTTAAATCAGTATCCTCTGGCTACTTGACCCTCCCTCCAATGAGAACCATTTCTCTTTATCTACTCTGTCGAGACAAAGGCTGGAATTTTCTGGTAGTTCACCCTAGCGGGATCTTCTGGCGCACTCACGTGCGGGTTTCCCAGAAACAAGCGATGCAATCCATGAGAAACCCTGCTGACAGCGGTGGCACCAGAAGATCCCGCCGCAGACCAATGGCGATGGGTTGCGCAGGAAATTGTGCCCCATATGTCTTATCGTCAAATTTACAGGCAATACAAAGATAGGTAAGAAAACAAGTTGTTAGGAGGGTACAACGAGTCTGAAAAAGGATATAGATAGAGCAAGTGAGTAGGCAAGAAATTGGTAGATGGAGTATAATGTGGGAAAATATGAGGCTGTCCACTTTGGCAGAAAGAATAGAAAAGCAGAATATTATTTAATTGGAGAGAGACTGCAATATGCTGCAATACAGATGGACCACGTTGTTTAAAAATAAGGCGGCGATGAGGAGAAATTTCTTCTTCCAGGGTGTTTAGTGTTTTGAATTCTCTTCCTTAGTGAGCACTGGAAACTGGGTCATTGAATACATTCAAGGCTGAGTTAGACAGAGTTTTGATTAACAAGGGAGTCAAGGATTATAGGGGCAGGCAGGAAACTGGAGTTAAGACTACAATCTGATCAGTCATGGCCTGTATGCGCTGTAATGTTCTTTGTTCTTATTGAATAGTAGAGCATACTAAAAGGGTACTCCTGCTTCTAATTCTTATGTTTTAAAATATATAGGCCCAGAATTTAGTTGACGTCATCCACCATATTGGTAAAGGTATAAAGATGGCATTTCGAGCACATGACTGAAACAGCTTTAGGTATGTTATATGAATATAAGGACTTTTACTGCTCCTTCAGGGCACTTTGGAAAAATTAATCTGCTTTGCACACAGTCGACATTTCTTCCTCCCTTTTCCTCTTAACTAAAACTGTGATCTTTTCACATTTCTAATCCATCAGCACAATTTTTGAACCTAGAGATCTTTGGGAAATTATGTATAATGTATCTTCAATTACCTCACCAATTTATTCTAACATCCCTGGGTAGAAATCATTAAGTCCTGCAGGTTTGTCTATTTTAAGCCTCATTTATTTTCACCATTATCTTATGCTCATGTTAATCCACTAAGTTCCTCCACTTGACTTGTGGAACACAATCAATTCCAATGAAAAATCGTGTGGGATTTGCCGGGTCCGTGATTGACACTCGGGAGGCTGACAAGTTGCAGCCACATATACACATTACACTCGTCACACACACTCATCCCAACCAACATGATGGCACTGGAACACGCCCATAGAGCTGATGGGTGGGCTGGTGCCTGGGGGGGGGGGGGGGGGGGGGGGGGGACACTTATACGACCTGTGGCCCTAAGTGGGCTGTTAGCAGTGTGCACAGCTGTATTTCTGACTGAGGCAATGGTGTTCTGTGCCTGACCACCCCGACTCCAAAGCCCACCCCCTGGCCACCCCCCGCTGTTCCCGCCATCCCTGGCAGAAGCCCCCAGTTAGCATTAGAACTGTCAGAAAACTATGGCAATGTTGGAAACTTTTTTTGTAACCCCGCTCTCTCCCTCAGCAGCCACAACGCCGGTTTTGTGGTTTTTAAAAGCACAAGTGAACCGCACCGTTGGGAACTCAGCCCATCGGAGGCAAAGCATCGCGGATGCCCCGGAGAATACCAGGTCGGGGCCGCTAATGATATGCGAATAGTGTTTACTGTACATGTGTTCCGGGCTGCACTGACACCACTGTCGAGGTGACAGAGAATTGTGATTTGGCGTCAAACCAGCGTTTGCCGTGATTTTAGCGGTGTAACCTATTCTCTGCCCAGTCGCATTTTGCGATTTCAGTGTCAGCTAATGGTGAATCCTGCCCCACATCTTTCTTCTCATAACACTGCTAATTAGTTATTTTCAAATGCATATTCAATTGCCTTTTAAAAGTTCCTACGGAATCTGATTCCGCTACCCTTTCAGGCAATGCGTTCCAGATCATAACAATTCAATGTGTGTCGGTAACTATCATATTGGTGTATAAAATTCTATAAATAAACCACTGCTTCAATTAGATATCTGCTTTAATTGTAACTCAAAGTATTTTATACCTGGGGAAAAAAAAATCTTTGCTATTTGAAATAAGTTGCCAGAAGAATTTTCTATTTGGTTTGGCTTCAAATTAGATTTCAAGAGCCAAACTAGACCTCTGATGAAGCTTTCAAATATCTTTGGTTAGCCACCCCTGAAGTGTATTTCTAAGTTTTTTAAAAAAAGAACATTTGTTTAGGTGTCATTGGACCTATTACACCCAGTATGCTTTGATGTAATTTTTAGCTACATTTCAGGATTTGGGAACTTTCAAATAATAAAAATATGAAGTAACAAAAAGTGACATGGATTGGAAATCACTGTCACTGTAAATTGAGAGTTTGATTGCTTCTGATGTTGAAATGAAATGAAATGAAAATCACTTATTGTCACAAGTAGACTTCAATGAAGTTACTGTGAAAAGCCCGAAGTCGCCACATCCGGCACCTGTTCGGGGAGGCTGGTACGGGAATTGAACCGTGCTGCTGGCCTGCCTTGGTCTGCTTTCAAAGCCAGTGATTTAGCCCTGAGCTAAACCAGCATCGAGTTGTAAGGATTTCAGCACCCAATAAAATAGCAATAGAGCCTTTTTATAGAAAGAATATACACCTCCCGACATTATTAAGTTTCAAAATTAATCTATATATATTGTTATGAAGGGTTCCTCTATGGAGTCAGAAATTGTATTTTATCTTAGAACGTATTTCACCATTTTCTCTGAAAATTGATTGAACCCAACTGATCCAGCCCAACTGGCTCTTCACCAAATCTGAGCCCAAACATTTAACATTGCTAACATATTCCACAGCTGTGAGGAATCATAGCTGATCCCATCTCAATCTTCACCTGGCATGCACGCTGTACACTCCAGCAGTTGGGGCCGCAGACACCACTGCCTCGATATTAACTCGGAAGCATACTGGCAGGCGGCTCCAATGGTGCATGGAAATCCCAGACACAAGAGCAGGAGTTATTCCCCATGTCCTGGCCTATATTTGTCCCTCAAGGAACATCACAAAGACAAATCTTCTCATCATTATCACATCACTGTGTGTAAGAACTTGTTATTAGCAATTTGGATGCAATCTTTCCTGCATTACAAGTGACTGCATGTTAAAAATACTTTATTGGCTGTAAAGTGTGTTGGGATGCTTTGGGCTCATGAAGCGCATCACGGCTGGGATTCACCGATCCCGTGGCGGATCGGAGAATCACCGGGGGAGCATGAAAATCGCAGCACGGTGATTTGGTGCCGGCCCGCCGATTCTCCGGTGCCAATTCTCAGGCGCCCGTGGGATCGCCACCGCGCCGGTCGGGGGCCGTTGAAAGTGGCCAGCGCCCCCCCGGCGAATCTCCGCACCTCGACGGGCCAGGTGCCTGCCGAGATCGGCCGCGTCCCGCCGGCGTGGGTTACGTATGGTCCCACCTGGCGGGACCTCAGAGTTGTGGCTGCGGGACCGTCCTGGTGGGGGGGTGGGGGGGGAATCCGACTCTGGAGGGGTCCTCCACGGTGGTCTGGCCCACAATCGGGGTCTACCGATTGATGGGCGGAATAGTTCCGTGGGGGGCCTATGTTCCTCCGCGCCGGGCCCTTGTAGGGCTCCGCCATATTGCCCGGACTCGCACCGACCATGGCGCGCATGCGTGGACTCGCAGCAGCCGTGGCGTGCATGTGCAGACCCGCGCCGGCCGTGGTGCGCAGGTTTTCGAGCACCATAGCAGTGGACACCAGTCCGGCGCCGTACTAGCCCCCTCAGAAGGGGTGCATACCTGGGCCTGGAGGCCCGTTGACGCCAGAGTGGCTTGCGCCGCTTTTGCCGCCGGCGTCAGAACATGGCCAAGGGATCAGAGAATCCCGGCCCATGCCTTTCTTTTTTATTTGCATTAATGCAGCTGGCTTATCATCATTTAAATTCTGGTTTGGCTTTGTCTGTGTGGCGGTAGGTACATTGCAAGTTCAACTCCAATCTATATAAGGAGCCATTTAAAAGACGGTATTCGGTAGAATTTGAAGGACCACGAGAAGATAAGGTGTGACAATGGATCAGAATATTCAAAGATTGCACCCACTGCTACTGCAGTTCTGGCTGTTCCATCTTGTAATTCCAGATTTTTAAATGCCATGGTGGAATTCGAACCCAGATTCCCAGATTCCCAGGTCTCTGGATTACCAGTCCAGTGACAATACGACTGCACCATTGCCTCCCCTGCATTTCAATATTGAAATGAATCTATTTATAGATGATAAATACTGAAACTGTTTACCTCAGAACCTCATATTTTCTCTTCACTGCTCAATAACTTTGTTAATTTCAGTCAACACTTCATGAATTGCAGCGCCTTCAAGTCTCCAAATAATTTGATTGCAATAAAAATGCTCTATCAGTGATTGAGTGGCAGAGTAACATAGAAAACTGTGCTGTCACTTTTAATACCTAGAGCTCAAAAGTTTTGTTAGATTATAGAACTTACCACGTGCTACAGAATCACTTGCAAGAAAATACCTCAAGAGTATTTTGACCCTGGAGTCTTTTTTTTTTAGCAGTTTCATATGATCATCATCTGTCAAGGCTTCAGAAATACTGAATGAGAATTTCTCATTCATGTTGGCTCGGAATGTTCATCACAAAATGACTCTATGTTTTTTCTGACAGCAGCACAATAGGCATGGGTTTACGGGTACATTAATATGCAAGGGTATAAAATGGAAATTGGGGGATTTTCCATCCATTCTCGTCAGCAGGATCTTCCGGTCCTGCCGATGGTGAACTCCCACCGCTGATTTCCTGGCGATGGGGGCACCTTCTGCCGCCGTAAAACGCGTTGCGCGGGGTGCGGAAAGTCCCCCCCACACACACGCCCACCATTACCAGAGTGGGTGAGTGGGTGCTCTTTTGAATTTTGCATTTACCCTGCATTTAATCTGCACTCATGTTTTCATGCTGATACTGAATGTGAAAATGTTGAATTCCACAATAGTGGTAGACCACATCAACATAATGAATACAGAATTCACTGTGGTCGCTAGGGAGTCAGTTGTTTAGTGCATGATTTTTTGAGCATACAAATGAAAGGAAAACAGATGTTAAAGTTTAAACAGTTCTGTTTCCCTCGTACATGAAAAACAACTTGGCCTGTGAAATAATCCATTGTACGATGCTGTTCTTGTGATTTCACTCAACCTTCATTTTGACTATGGACAGCCAATTCTAAATGTTGCCAACACATATACAGCTCCTTTAATTACCAGCCCCGCTCTGGCTATTTAAAGAAAGTCAAAATGGTTCTTAAGCCATTTCTTACACACATATATGATTTGGGTATGAAGGGAGTTAGAAAATAGATCACCAAAGAAGAGTTGCAACTGCTTTACAATGAAGTTAGTTTTATGCTAAAATAATACTGACTCACGGACTGGAAAGAGTAACAAAAGACTCCACAAGAGACAGATAGACAAAATTAGAAACTACAAATATCTCTATGGAGTTAGATTATTTAAGAAAATAGCAAGCATCTGGACAACAGCTGCTATTTCAGATCTAAGAACCATAAACAACATTATTAAAATGTTTTAGCAATTACTACCGCTGTGTTGAAATTTAAATTTGAAATCTCACTAACATATTTATTTGTTTGGATGTTAATCATTGCCATTTTTCTCTTTGGAACACAAGGTTTTTTTTTTGCCATGCACTGAAAATCCCAGCAGACACATTTACAAAACTTGCCATTATTTCACAAGAGTGGCCATATGTATAGTAGTCTCGTAACATTACCAAAAAGTTTGCCTGTTTCCAATTTCCTGGAAGTCTTGCACATTGGTGTCACGAAAAGAACACTGGAGGAAAGATTTTAGCTATTCACTATTCATAGCAAAATAGTCGGTATGGGGATGAAAAATGCATTAATAATTTTGCAAAAGCCAACAGTCAAAATCTCCAGATCCACTGACAATGAGAAAACTATCTGGATGAAAACTAAATGTGTTTGTAGCATGGTAAAGAACACACATTAATGCAAGGCATTACTCTCCAACCTTCTGGGGGTAATTTTCTGAGTACGCCCTGGTGGCAAACAGCCTTGCCTACCAGCTTTGATAGCTCAGAGAATAATTATAATTACATTACCAAATTGCTTTAAGGTTTTTGGATGTAATCTGAGCCTATCACCAACAAAAATGTATTCTTCGTCTGAGATTTTTGATTCTCTCCCTGTTAAGAATTGTTTTCCTTTTTGGCTAACCCTACATGGGATGGCAAGCATCTTCTCCTGGACTGAGAGGGAAAGCAATTGATTGCAGGGGACTTTAATTTTCACACAGCCTGGACAAATCAAATTAACAAAGTTAGTCTCAAAGATAGGATTGTGGACAGATCTTGCAACCATTTCCTGTATCAACGTGTGGTGGAACCAATTCGGGATAAAGTTATCTTATAGCGAATATTGCACAGGACAGGTCTTGTGGCACAGTGGTAGCATTCCAGCCTCTAAGCCAGAACCTCTGGGTTCTTGTCCCACTTCAGCACCTGATGGCCACAGGAAATGTGTTCATAATGTGGCCAAACAAGTTGATTATCAACCTGCAAATCCTTCCAATATGCCTTTTGGCAGGCAGTAAGAGTGACAGTTTCCTGATCAACCATACTGCAGAAGACAATGGTAAGCTACTGCTACACTTTACCAAGCATAATCATTGTCTAGTCCGGTAGCCAATATGGTCTGATGGCGTGATACCTGAAGGAGGAAGAGTGTTGAGCAATACAGAAAATTTCATATATCCTATCGTAAAAGGTCCTCTGGAGAAAACCAACCATAATACAAGTGAATTCCAAATTATGTTTGAGAGTGATATACCTCAGCCCCAAACAGAAACTTTAAACTTAAACAAAGCCAATTGCATAAGTGAATGATGGGATTTTTCACTTCAGCAGACTGCTAGGATTTTCCCGTCCCGGCAGATGTCAATAGGCTTTTGGCTGGGCCATTGAATATTCTGCCATGAAGGGGCTAGAAAGTCTCGGTCAATGTTCTGGACATTCGGCATGCATCCACTGCCTGTATTAATTGCACATTTAAGGGTCGCAATTAGTGTCTGGGTAGGAAGGCCATCCATGAGCCTTCCTGCCTCAGACTTAATAGGGTGGAGGCAGGTAGACGCAGGGTCCCCAGCCCACACCCACCCACCCAGCCAGATACCCTTTCTTGCTTCCAAATTCGCTGCCAATGAGGCAATAAATTCCGCTCTATGACTCGAGGCACGGTGGCAAATAAACAATGGGAATCGTTTAAGAAAACAATCCAAAATGTTCGACAAAAACATATCCCATTAAAAAGCCAAGGGCAGAATTTTGCAGAGGCAGCAGATATCCCACTACCAGGGTTGAAAGCAGGACACAAAGGTGTTTCGGGGAGCAACAGAACCCGCAATTAAGTGAGCTACTACCTCTAGGAGCTACCGACCCAGTCAGAGAGTGAACAACTCTGCAGTCTCAACAGTGCCACCATTAGCATTGTCCTTTGCTAGTGGTTAGCACTGAGACTACGGTGCTGAGGACCCAGGTTCGAATCCCGGCCCTGGGTCACTGTCCGTGTGGAGTTTGCGCATTCACCCCCACAACCCAAAGATGTGCAGGTTAGATGGATTGGCCATCCTAAATTGCCCCTTAATTGGAAAAAAATAATTGGGTACTCTAAATTTATTTTTAAAAAGCATTGTCCTTTGCTGCAGGTGCAACTGCCGCCAGATAACCATCCGCCTTTGAAGACAGTTCAGTGGGATCTGGGGATACCGGGGCCAGATAGGCAGGGTTGGCACGGCGGGTGGGTGTTGGTGGTACTGAGGGCACTCTTTGAAGCCTGCAGGGAGGCCGTCTGTGTTTGCCTGGTGGTCCCCCCACTCGGAAGTGGACTCTCCTGGCCTGGGCAAAATTCCTGTAGAGGTGGGTAATGGCCCCTAAGTAATCCTTCGTTCTTCAATCAAGTCAGGCATCATATCATTATCAGGGTTTCAACTTCTTAAACTAGACTCTGAACCTTTCTGTTCAGGTTTTAACCCGTGAAATCTCCCATGTCTGCATGGTTTTTAATGTGTAAATCTAGAATTTCCAAAATTCCTTAGATTCGAGAATAGACCCAGTGTTTCGGAAAGGAGGGAGATAGCAAACCACAGGCCTGTTCATCTGACATCTGTGTTCGGGGAGGTGGTGGTATAGTGGTAATATCACTGGACTAGTAATCCAGATGCCCCCCCCCCCCAACCCGGCTAGTACTCTGAAACATTACTACAGCAGCTGGTGGATTTAAATTCAATTAATAAAATCTGGAATTGAAAACTAGTCGCAGTAAAGGTCACCTTGATATTATCATTGGTTGTTGTAAAAATTCATCTGGTTCACTAATGTTCTTTTGGTGAAGGCAGTCTGCTACCCTTCCCTGGCTGGCCTACACGTGACATGCGGGGGGTGGCGGCCAGTAGCATAAATGGCGGAGTGGTTAACAAACTGGAATGAGTAGTATTTATAAGGCATTTTCAAGTTGAAAAATTTAGCTTGTGGTGGATCACAATAATCAGCTATTTACAATCTATATTAATGAACAGTACAGAGACAGGGACTAAAGTATCCAAATTTCCTGATGATACAAAGTTGGGTGGGAATGTAAAAGGCTGCATAATGATGTAGACAGGTTAAGTGAATGGGCAACAAGATGCCATGTGAAGTATAATGTGGAGAAGTGTGAGATGATTCACTTTGGTCATAAGAACAGAGAAGTAGAATATTTAAATGTGTATTTGCAGCTTTGGGTGTTCTTGTATAAGGAAGACAGAAGGTCAGCATGCAGGTTCAGGCTTCCATCTCAGTGTAAGGGCACCATCTCCTTCACACACATTTCTGAGAAGGCAATGCCATAACCCCATTGTCACCTCACAATCTCTGAAATAAAGTATGTTGCCCCTGCCATCTACTATAAGGCACCTGCACCGATGGGAAACATGAAGGACTCCAGGTCATTTCAACACTACTTATTTATATCTTTGGCAGACTTGCAAACAAGCAACAGAACATAAAATAGTTGGTACAGTTGCAGAGAAACAAAATATTACTTTGATGAGATGTACGAAAGTCACCCGTGAAAACCCATCCTGTGCTCACAGTGCCTTGAACTTAAGCTTTGCAGGCAGCGGTATTGGCAGCAGATTGTTGATTCCGCTGTTGTATTGGTCCTGATGACCGTGGCAGTCATTCCCTGACTGGCGGGGCTTTAATAGGTTCCACCTGGGAGGGGGCGACCAGAGGAATGGCTACATGGCTTGGCACTCCTCAGTCGTTGCTGCCTGAGAAGATGTCACATTCACTAACAGAAGGGCAGAGGAGCTGCCCATAGCATTGTGAGAGGTGCACACAGAAGCGACAGGCAGCTAATCTGCCAGTGAGAGGCATGTTTGAATCTCCCTGCTCACCAATAATGGCAGGCACTTAGCAGGAAGCTAGGTGCCTCGTATATCTCACAAAAGACCATAAGGCATAGGAGCAGAAGTTGGCCACTCGGCCTATCAAGTCTACCCCACCATTCAGTGAGATCATGACTGATCAGAAATGTTAGTTCTCAACACATTCCTGCTGATCCCCATAACCCTTGATTCCTTTATTGATCAAAAATCTGTGTATCTCAGCCTTGAACAACCTAACGACCCAGTCTCTGCGGTATAGAATTCCACAGATTCACTATCGGCTGAGAGAAGAAATTCCCCCTTATCTCTGTCTTAAATGGACGACTCCTTACTCTGAGATTATGCCCTCTTGTCCCAGACTCTCCCGCAAGGGGAAACAACCTCTCAGCATGTACCCTGTCAAGCTCCCTGTAAATCCTACATGTCCCAATAATAATGCCTCTCGTTCTGAGAAACTTCATTGAGTACAGTCCCAAACTACTCAACCTCTCCTCAGAAGAAAATCTCCATTCTCGGAATCAATCTAGTGAACCTTTTTTGGTCTGCCTCCATTGCCAGTGTATCTTTCCGTAGATAAGGAGACCAAAACTGTTCACAGTATCCTAGGTGTGGTCTATCTAGTGACTTCTATAGTTTTAACATGACTTCCCAATTTCTATATTTCATTCCCTTTGAAATATAGGCCAACTTTCCATTTGCCTACCCAATTACCTGCTGAACTTGCATGCTAGCTTTGTGTGATTTATGCATAAGACCCCCAGTCTCTCTGAACTGCAGCTTTCTGAAGTCTTTCTCCATTTAACAGTTAATGTAGTCCCACTATTTAAGAAAGATTGTAGAGATAAGCCAGGGAAAAGAGAATCTATCTTCACTTGGAGAGGCAAGGTTTGATCAGGAATAGTCAGCAAGGCATTGTCAGAGGGAGGATATGCCTAACTAATTTGATTGAATTTTTTGAGGAGGTGGTCAGGTGTGGAGATGAGGATATTGCAGTTGATATAGTTTGAATGCATTTCAGCAATGCCCTTGACAATGTCCCACAAGGGAGACTTATAAAGAAGGCAAATGCACATGGGATACAGGGTAATTTGATAAGGTGGATTCAAAATTCACTTGGTTGGGGGAGACAGAGGGTGATGACAGAAGGCTTTAGTGACTGGAAGCCAGTTTCCAGTGACATACCACAGGGACCTGTGCTGGATCGCCTATTCTTCATCATTTATATAAACGACTTAGATGACTATGTGGTTGGTAGGATCAGTAAGTTTGCGGATGACACAAAGATTGGCCAAGTAATTAACAGTGAGGTTGAGTGCCTTGGGTTACAGGAAGATATAGATGGGGTGGTCAAATGGGCAGATAAGCCCTGAAAGGTGTGAGCTGATACACTTTGGAAGGAGTAATTTGACAAGGAAGTATTCAATGAACGGCATGGAACTAGGAAGTTCTGAGGAACAATGGGACCTTGGCGTGTTTGTCCATAGATCTATGAAGGCAGAAGGGCAGCTTAATAGGGTGGTGAAAAAGGCATATGGGCCACTTGCCTTTATCAATCGAGGCATACATTACAAAAGCAGGGAGATCATGTTGGAGTTGTAGAATTTTGGTGAGGCCACAGCTGGAGTACTGTGTGGAATTCTGGTTGCCACATTATAAGAAGGGTGTGGTTTCACTGGAGGGGTGCAGAGGAGATTCACTGGGATGTTGCCTGTGAACAAGTGCATTCATTAGTCCAGCCTTTACCTACTACACTATTACACTTTCAGGTGCCCATCAGGCTGGTACCCCTCATCCTTTCATACAAACAAGATGAACGGCCAAATATCCCACCCTTGGCATGCACAGGGATATGTGTCCTTTGACACTATGTATTGCTCACCCCTTCGCGCTGTGATTTACACCCATCCTCCAAGACATCTATACCCAGTTCCATGCTGGGTTGGTACTCACCCTTGCGGAGTGAAGAAGATCACTGAAACATTTCCAGCATTGGATCCAAGTCCAACACACTACTCACCTGGGCAGGCTTTCTTCTCCTACTGGGGTAGCCTCTTCTTGCCATCCTGCAGGATTACTATTTCACATTGGGCACTCCACCTGAGCACACAGAGGCATCAGAGAATCATGGGGCAGAGTGCCCAGCAGCACTGCCCTCCTGCCACTGTGCCCACCGGGTGCTGAGTCCATCACTTCGGCAAAACTGTGAAACTTCTCCTCCACAGCTCCAGGCAGCCTTCAGGGAGCTGCCTTGGCCCATTTCAAAGCCCCCTCCCTTAACTGCCCAAACAGCCTGAAATTGGGTCACTCTGGTTTAGCTCACAGGGCTAAATCGCTGGCTTTTAAAGCAGACCAAGAAGGCCAGCAGCACGGTTCGATTCCCGTACCAGCCTCCCCAGACAGGCGCCGGAATGTGGCGACTAGGGGCTTTTCACAGTGACTTCATTGAAGCCTACTCGTGACAATAAGCGATTTTCATTTCATTTTTTTTTCATGGCAGAAACGAACAACAGGGTGGCTTCTGGATCTGCCGATCGCACGCGGACGATAAGCACAAAATTCAGGACCTCAGTTTTTACTCAGTTTTGGGGAAACAGAAAGAATCAAGTAACTTTCAAGATTAAATATGCCAAAGAGATCTAAAAAGCTCAACAGCACAGACACCTATGAAATGAAAATGAAAATGAAAATCGCTTATTGTCACAAGTAGGCTTCAAATGAAGTTACTGTGAAAAGCCCCTAGTCGCCACATGCCAGCGCCTGTTCGGGGAGGCTGGTACGGGAATCAAACCGTGCTGCTGGCCTGCCTTGGTCTGCTTTCAAAGCCAGCGATTTAGCCCTGTGCTAAACAGCCCCTGCATGGGAATGCTTGGGAATGATTGCAACCAGTGGTTCCTCCTGCTACTTCTTACTCAGTCAGTTCAGCGTTAGATGGAACCTGTGCTATTTCATGTTAAAATTGCATTTGGGTGCAAATGACATCATAGAAGGTCAATTTGCTTGTACTGATAGGCAGGCAATTCAGTCACTTCAAAAAGTGTGCCATAATATGGTGACAGGCAGGAATCAATCAGGATTCAATCTATAACAATTAACATGATACTTTAATTGTGTGACTACCCTATTTCTTCTGGGTGCGGGTGGGTGTTAAAATTCCCCAATATCACCCATGTTTCATTTTTAAATGAATTGCAGAAATACTGCAGTAGCTACGAAAAGGATCAATGTAAGTAAAAATGTGTTTCTTGTCCTGGTTGAAGACTGAGATACCTGCAAATCAATTGAATAGCTTGGTAATGATTTTTGAAACACACGGCTCAGATTTTCCACCTTTTTCTGCTTGTTTTGTACCACCGAAGCTGAAATAATGGCGGAGAGCTGTTTTGGCAGATTCCCGGCTCCCACTCCTACACTCCAGTAGAAGTAACTGGATGTTCAATGAGCCCGTGGATATTTGGATGGCCATATTTAAATGATAGGAGAGTTATCAGAATACATCATCTGACCGAATACTTCAGCGCCTCTGCGCGTTAGCTACTCCATTGTTTACCTGGGCCTCTGGTGTTGCTAAGGTTGCAGAAAGAGCTTGAAAGGTTACAGGCATTCCAAGCTGAATAGACTCAATTACATAGTCAGCTACTACACTGAGCAAGATGTGCAGTTTTAACAGAAACATTTCAAAACGTGGGACGGAATCTTAACAAAAAATGGTAAAGTGTCAGTCCTGGCGAGAAAAACAAAGTGAAACCCGCAAGGTTTCCTATGGAATCTTGACTATCTTAGAAAAAAAAGTGAATGGGCATAGTTAACGCTGTCACTTTGGCAGGGTGGGTCTCTTAGAGTCAGGAACTGGCTTCAAACAGATCGCCCGACCAGCGCTGCAGCCGAACGGCACCCAGGCCACATCTTGGAGGTCTTGAGGCTCTCTCCCCCCAACAGCATTGCCGGCAGATTCCGTCCCCCCCCCCCCCCCCAAAAAAACCACGACAGTCATTGCTTGCAGATCCCCAACACCCCCTCCCTCCCCGACAGTCATCACTAGCAGAACTACCCCGCCCTCGCCCACCAAGAGTCATTGTCAGCAGATTCCACCCCCTTCAATGACTGCTCTCCTCCCTGCCCACCACACATGGACACATCACCCCCTTCCATGGGGCTCCCACTCGGGTCCTGTCCTGGCATTGCCCCCCTGGCAGAGATTGGCACTGCCAGCTTGGCACCTGGCAGTGCCAACCTGGCAATACCAACTAACTCGATCATGTCCCTCTACGCCCCGGGGGGCTATTCTTACCCCTGCACCCCAAGAGAGATCACCTCGACTGCCTCAGGCTTGGCCAGACTTAGTGTAAGTGACACCGGAGTGATGTTACACCGGCACTGGGTCAGGATTTGATGAGGGAGGAAAATGTCTAGAGAGTGTGGTCGCTAATGACATGGTAATGTATTAAAATGAGGTTCCGGTCTCCTCCGCTGCGATTCTCACTACTACACTGGAGGTAGGGTAGATGGAGTTCCAAAACCTGATCACGCTGGAGGGAATCACTTTTTTTGATTCTCTCCGGATTTTGAGCCAGCAGAGACTTTCTCATGGATGGAGGGCTCAAAATCACCCCATAGTTTTGTTATTACAGTCCCTTCTAATTAGCACATTTATGTTAATAATCCTATGAGTCCTACTTTTGTGCAATAACTTCTTGTGCGGCACCTCATCAAATGCTTTTTGAAAGTTGAAATATTCTACTTCCATTAGTTCCTCCTTATCTACCTTATTGATTACATCCTCCAAAACTCTAACAGATTGATCATACATAATTTCCCACCATAAATCCATGTTGGCTTTGCTTAATCATGGTGTGATTTTCTAAGAGTTAGGAACCCCAGGCATCTTTAAGGGATTTGTATTGGTAAACATTAGAAATAAGCTATAGTTTTACGTAGGTTTAATTTAATGTTTCTGTGCCTGGAAGGGTACAACCTATAGTTAGATCAATGCTGGGCAAAGGTGTTTGTATGTATGGGGGTTGGTTTCAATTCCAACTGTGCTTCTATTGTGCTTAGTGAGGGTAATGGCATGAAGAGTAACTAAAAGACAGAAACATGTAATGTAATAATAGCTTATTGTCATGGTACGGGAATTGAACCTGCGCTGCTGGCATTGTTCTGCATTACAAGCCAGCTGTTTAGCCCACTGTGCTAAACCAGTCCCTGTTGCTGTTGCTTAGCAACTCAGGGCCTTTAGTTTTAGCTGGATATATTGCAGTTAAAGATGGTACCCTGGGGTGTAAACATCTCTCAATTCTGCCAGGAGAAGAAAGACTGGACAGGACAAGGGGGCTGTAAAGTGTCAGACTTCCCAGCAAACTAGTTGCAGTTCAGATAACCAGGGAATTGGGACAGAGAGAATATCTCAGGAAGATTGAAATTATGAGAACAGAGACCAAGGTATTGTTGAGGAGAATTCAAGGGGAAAGTAAACAAGGTGTTCTGAGTTAAAGAGATAGTTGCAGTTAGCAGAAATAATGTGGTAAAGCAGACTTCAGACGTAAATCATAGGTTTGATGCCACATTAATAGAGTCTGGGAATCGATAGTTAAAGCAATTATGAGCAGTTTGTGCAACTGTCAAAACAAAGAAATCCTGAAGAGGACATGGTAAAACCTGAATGCTGGATTCTTGGTTAAAAATGGAGCGGAAGCTTTGTTCAAAAGAGTCATTAGGAAAACCTGGACTGAAGATTGAAATGCAAACCGCTAATAAAAAGCATTGTTGCGAAAGAAGATTTTAAAGTGTGTTTTTTTTAGGAGTGGAGTTTAGAAACTCTCATGTGACAATCATCTGGGGAGATTTTGAGAAGAGATCCATGGACATTCACTTGAGTTCAGAGTGGAGAGTATGTTTGACCACAATCAGCCCTTCTGCTTAAAGGGACTTTGTGTTACTGAGGGCGCGATTCAAAGGCCATGCTGCGCTGGAAAAGCAGTTCGTTGTGGTGCAGCGAGGCCGTTGAAAGCAGAGAGACCCCGCTCCTGGGATCTACCCGGATCACAACGCCTCGCGAAATTCAACGCAATCTCGTGATACGTTGCGATGTGAATCCTGCCCACAATGGACAGGATGACATTTTAGCAAATCTGCATATTAGAGCGAGACAGTAAGCCTCACTCTAATGTGCAGATTCCTGAGGTAGTTGAGGCTTTGGGATTCAACCCCTTTGCCTCAGAGATCTTGGGTGAGTGCTGTGCAGCATTGGTTCCCACAAATGGGGACCAGATGAAATTATACTTGTAGAGGTCTCCCAGGGGCTCGGAGGCCCCCATCTGCATGCCCTTTGGGCAAGGTGGTGCCCTGGCACTTATGGTGCCACCTGGGTACACTGGTAGTGGGACCCTGGCAGTCTCACCTGGTTACCAGCCTGGCACTGCCAAAGTGCTCATGTGGCATTGCCTGGGTGCCAGGTTGGCACTGCCAAGTTGGCATTATTTGTGTGTGTGCAATTGAGCCAGGGTTCCCTGATGTGGGTGTTGAGGGGGTGCCGGGGGAGGTGGGCAGAGACCCTCTTGGGAACTCTCTCATATTGCGTTTGGGCTGGGGGGGTGGTCGGGGATTGTTTCGGAAGCCTCAGAGACCAGGACAACATTCTCTCACTAAAATAGGCAGTTTCAGCGAGCGGTGCTCCCCATTGTAAAAACGGGGCTATATGCACCTGGGTGCAGTTCAGTTCCCTTATTCAACGCGAGACAACTGCGAGTGCCGGGAAAAATGCAACGTAATGTGCTCGTTAGGGGCTTTGTTCCCTTTTGGGAGAATCGCGCCTGAGACTTTATATATGTTTTGTAATCCGTGTTAGCCTTAAAATCCATGTACATTTGTTTAGCTAAGGGGTGTAAAGGACAATCGTATCATACAATAATCTAACTTTTCATGTTTAATAAATGTTTTTGTTTTTGTTGTTAAAATTAATTAATGGTGCTGTGTCTGTTCCTTCATGTTTTCCAAAAACCAGTAAAACCCATCCAGTTACAACATCAAATGGGATTGTGACACTAAGTGCTCTGTACTATGGCTCTAACAATAAATTTTAACATTTGACCTGCTATTGATGTTAGGCTAACTGGTCTGAAGTTCCCTATTTTCTCTCTTTAAATTGTGAGTTTATTTTAGTACCTTGCATACCCGAGGAAATGTTTTCTTGTCTAAGGGATTCTGGAAGATAAAAACCAATGCCTTCACTATTTCTGCAGTTAACTATTTAAAAACCCTAGAATGCTGGTTGGATGGTCAACAGGATTTATCACCATTTAACCCCATTAATTCTGCCAGTACTATTTTGTAATTTATATTGATTTCTATTCATTCCTCATTCTCACTAAAACCTTGGTTCTCCATTATTTCTGGAACGTTTCTGTGTCATCAACGGTGAGGATGGATACAAAGGGGCAGATTTACTGTTGGATGTGGGAATCAAGAAGCGGGTCCAATTGTGGGTGGTGAACCTGCCCCCAGCTTCAGAGTACTGTAAAGGGCAATTTTTATGGGGTCGGGATCCTAATGATCCGAGACACTGCTCTGTTGCTTAATTCATGTTTGTTGGTTGTGGGGAGGGGGTGGGGGGGCTGAATTGGTAGCTATTGCCACGGTTGCCATCTGTACGAGATGTTAAAAAAATAAGAGGATCTTTATGTTCAAAATGACCAGGGTAAAAGGAGAGTTGGGCCCTAGGATACGGTTACTAACATTTTATTACTGCTCAGTATCTTTTTGTCCAAACTTTAACATTTTCCATTGAATGAAAGTTTCAACAGTACCAGCCCTGCTCCCATCAGTTGCAGCTGGCCAGTTTAGAAGAGGTCCTAATGGTTGCCCACTCCCATGAAAATCCCAAGTGGTCAGAAGGTGAGATATTAATTAGCTTCCTCATGACCTCAAGCCACCCAGTTAATGAGGCAGTTCTGCCCTCATGAACAGAGTAAGAAGTCTTACAACACCAGGTTGAGGCCGCACTCATGTGTGCGGAACTTGTCTATAAGTTTCTGCTCAGCGATTTTGTGTTGTCGCGTGTCCTGAAGGCCGCCTTGGAGAATGCTTAACGGAGATCAGAGGCTGAATGCCCTTGACTGCTGAAGTGTTGCCCGACTGGAAGGGAACATTCCTGCCTGGTGATTGTCGCGCAATGCCCGTTCATTCATTGTCGCAGCGTCTGCATGGTCCTGCCAATGTACCACGCTTCGGGACATCCTTTCTTGCAGCGTATGAGGTAGGCAACGTTGGCCGAGTCGCACGAGTGTGTACCACGTACCTGGTGGGTGGTGTTCTCACGTGTAATGGTGGTATCCATGTTGATGATCTGGCACGTCTTGCAGAGATTGCCATGGCAGGGTTGTGTGGTGTTGTGGTCGCTGTTCTGAAGGCTGGGTAGTTTGCTGCAAACAATGGTTTGTTTGAGGTTGAGCTAGTGTTTGAAACAAACCTGTTGGACTTTAACCGGTGTTGTAAGACTTCTTACTGTGCTCACCCCAGTCCAACGGCCAGCATCTCCAACTCATGAACAGAGAATGCAGACTAGCGCACCAGCAGCCGGAGACTATTTTTTCTTGCCGTCCTGCCTCCATCAAGTCTCAATTCAGGATGGGAAAGTGCCAGCCAAAGTATTTGTTCAACGTCTCTGCAACTTCCTTTTTCCTCATTATAATTTCGCTTGGCTCCACTTCTAATGAGCCCATGTTTACTTTCACTAATCTCTTCCTGTTTACAAAATACACAAAAAAGATTACAATCTGTTTTATGTCTCTGTAATAACCCTCACGGGACCCACAGAGATGACCCAATCCCATGGGACTCGTGGAATACAAGCTTCCCTGCTAATGGGCGGAGACACATCAGCTGAGGCTCATAGAGTCAACCCTTAAAAGCTGGCCCATATTGGGACCGGCATGATTGGTAGCCCTTTGTGCTATATGCCGCATTGCGGCTTTTTCTTTTGGCTGAAAGTAAACTGTCATTTTGTTTCACGTTCTCGGGTCTCCTGAGCATTTACTCGTCCAATCTCACAATTTCTCTTCTCATTTCTTATTAATTTCTTGGATCTCAGAGTCATAGAGGTTTACAGCATGGATACAGGCCCTTCAGCCCAATTTGTCCATGCCGCCCAGTTTTTACCACTAGGCTAGTCCCAATTTTCCACATTTGGCCCATATCCCTCTATACCCATCTTACCCATATAACTGTCTAAATGCTTTTTAAAAGTCAAAATTGTACCCGCCTCTACTATTACTCCTGGAAGCTCATTCCAGACACTCACCACCCTCTGTGTGAAAAAATTGCTCCTCTGGACCCTTTGGATCTCTCCCCTCTCACCTTAAACCTATGCTCTCTAGTTTTAGATTCCCCTACCTTTGGGAAAGGATGTTGACTCATCTATGTTGGCCTCATCTATGCCCCTCCTTATTTTTATAAGGTCACCCCTGGGAAAAAAGTCCCACCCTATCCAGCCTCTCTTTCTAACTCAAGCCATTAAGTCCCGGTAGCATCCTAGTAAATCTTTTCTGCACTCTTTCTGGTTTAATAATATCCTTTTTATAATAGGGTGACCAGAACTGTACAGAGTATTCCAAGCGTGGGCTTACTGTCTTGTACAACTTCAACAAGACGTTCCAACTCGTGTATTCAATGTTCTGAATTCTAAAGTATCCCAATCCTCAGGCTAGCTGCTCTTTTTGGCAACGTTCTTTGATCTAATAGCAAGTTTAACTCCTCTTGTTCACCATGGTTTGACCACTTTTTCTGTGGAGCTGTCTTTAAGGAATGCATAGTTGTTGCAAATAAATTTAATAATTCTTTAAATGTTAGCCATTGCATGTAATCTTGTATTTTTCTTTCAATGTTATTTTGTAACCTACCTTAGCCAACTTGCCCACACATCCCCAGTCATGTTATAGTTGTTTTTCTGTACAGTTTTTATATTGCAAGCTTATTAATTAACCTTTTCTCATTGCATTAGATCTGAAATAGCCCTGGTTGGTTCCTCAACGCACTGATTAAAAATCTGTCACATACACGTTCCATGAGCTTGTTTCTATTCGTTTTTGATCCATACTTCAGGCAAAATATATATATATTTGACTGTATCAAATCTATTATTTTCCCAACGGGCTCTCATGCCGCACACTATATTATAGTTATATTTCCATGATAGCTGTTTTAATAACAATTTTTTCTTGCCAATGAGAGATACCCCAAATCATATATCCTTTATGAAAAAAAAACATTCTACAATATCCAATATGATTTTCACATTCATACTATAAACTTAAAACTGTGCTTTCTTTACATGGGAATAATCACAGAAAGTTGATGCTATTTAAAAAGTCTGGAAGTCAGAATTATAATCTACAATAGTCTTATTCTCAAGCCCCTGAAATTTTCAGAATTCCATTTTTAACTTGTTTGTATTTTTAGCCTTTAATTAAAGCAATTTTTAGTTCAAATTCTCATTTTCCCCTTGAAGTGTCACTATTTCTTGGTCGGCATAAAGATGGTATTTTTCAATGCACGTCTCAACGACTGCTTTTGTTTCCAACAGACATGCTTAAGAATGCCAAGTTTCAGGGTCTGTGCATCATCCTCAAAATACAAGTTGGGAATGTGATGGAACACTCTCCACTTGCCTGGATGAGTGCAGCTCGAACAACACTCAACAAGCTTCTGGCTGAATACCATCCAGGACAAAGCCGCCTACTTCTTTGCCACCCTCATCCACTATCTTAAACATTAATTCCTCCACCACTGACACACAGTGGCAGCAGTGTGTACCCATCTATAAGATGTCAGATGACTCTTTGTCAAAGCTTTGACAAAAGGTCATCTGCACTCGAAACACTTTTCTCTCCTTACAGATGCTGCCAGGCCTGCTGAGATTTTCCAGCATTTTCTCTTTTGGTTTCAGATCCCAGTATCTGCAGTAGTTTGCTTTCATCTATAAGATGCAGCGCAGCAACTCACCAACTTCTTTGACAGCACCTTCCAAACCCATGACCTCTACCACCTAAAAAGATAAGGGCAGCAGATGCCTAGGAACACCATCCTCTGCAAATTCCCCTCCAAGTTACAGACCATCCTGACTTGGAATGCACTAAGTCGAAATCCTGTAACTCTCTTCCTAACATCACATGGATTTCAGTGGGTCAAGAAGGTGGATCACAACCACTTTCTCAAGGACAATTAGGGGTACGCAATGAATGCTGGCGTAGCCAGTGATGCCCACCTCCTGTGAAATAATAAATGAATTTTTAAAAATACACTCTTGCTACTGGTTACAATTGCCAATTTATATTATATTCCTCCAATCAAACTAATCTTAAAAGAAAAACTTTCCTGTGTGGCCAGGAAGTGCCAGACACCTCACACAGCTCCCCTGATGGCTGATTTTAGCTACAATTGAATCCTCTCCTCTTGTTCTTCTCCGTCCTTGCACTTATCCAAGATTCACTGCCGATAAGGCAGGTGGCCAATAATTTTAATATTGGACAAGTTGCCTCTGCAGAACATTAGGCACATCGCCCAAACTATTGAAATAAGACCCATGGCCCAATTCAGATGAACATTTAACCTTCGATTGGAGCTCTCATACTACATGCATTGTTGGTCGTGTGCCTAAAAAGGGGCCTTACCCAATTTCTTACCCCACTGGGGAGGGAGAGTTTAAAAATGGAATGGCTATGTTTAAACGAATCAGTCTGCATTTCAACTCTGGTTACGACAGCGTCAATTATAATTGGAACATTGCAATTATTTTACCACGAGCTACTATATTTGAGATACATTTCCCTCAATTAGCTAGGTTCATGGTTTTTACAGGAAGAACTTAAAATAAATAATATGCTACAAAATTACCCATTTAACGCATAGAAGGCTGGAATTTTCAGTGGCCAAGTAAATGTGCACCAGTGAAGTAAAAACACAGGAACACACAACTTTCTCATCTCAGCATAAAGAATAAAAAACAAAGAACAATACAGTACAGGAACAGGCCCTTCGGCCCTCCAAGCCTGCGTCGATCACGTATCCTATCTAGATCAACTGCCTGTATCCTTCCGTACTCCATCTGTTCATGTGCCTATCCAGATAAGTCTTAAAGGTCGCTAATGTATCTGTCTCAACCACTTCACTTGGCAGTGCATTCCAGGCCACCACCACCCTCTGTATAAATGTATTCACCTGAGGAAGGAGCAGTGCTCCGAAAGCTCGTGTTCGAAACAAACCTGTTGGACTTTAACCTGGTGTTGTAAGACTTCTTACTGTGCTCACCCCAGTCCAACGCCGGCATCTCCACATCATTATAAATTTATCGGCATACCTTAATTTTATTTAATTTCAAAGTCATATATGCTACTATCCTGCTCATGATTTGCCTTGATTAGAGTCATCTTTTATAAAGTCAAGCTTCCCCCAACACATGTGGTCAATTTCCGTCCTAAATTCTAAGTTTGATAAATAACCAATATTACAGTCATTTCAACCTTCAAGTTGATTAAGAAACATGTTGAAAGTATTTATCCAGTATCTGCTGTAATTGTTATAATTAATTATCAGATTCATTTTAGTCCTAAAACAGCATCTTTTATAGTTTTGTTTTATCTTTATTCCCGTTCTAGGCACAGGGAAATGTACAGATTTCTTTATTTATGGGATGTGGGGGTTTCTGGCAAGGTCAGCATTTATTGCCCATCCCTAATTGCTCTTGAGCAGGAGGTGGTGAGCCACCTTCTTGAACTGCTGCAGTACATGGCGTAGGTGCACCCACAGTGCTGTCAGGGTGGGATTGCCAGGATTCTGACCCAGTGACAGCAAAGGAGCGGCGGTATAGGGCGGAATTTAACAGAAAACATTTTCAGTTCATTTGTGGCGGGCTTTGCAGGAGGTTTCCGGGCCGGCTCTGCCAATGCTATCAAACGAGAGTTGGGCCAATAGAAGCCGGGAGATCCTGCACCCAGGATCTGCCTGGCTTGCAACACTTTGGATCTCACGAGACGTTGCGATGTACGTTCCGTCCATTGTGGGCCGGATCACCTTTTGGCAAATCTACATATTAAAGCGAGACAACTAGTCTCACTTTAATGTGCAGATTCCCGAGGTACCCTAGACATTGGGATCTATCCCCTTTGCCTCATGTGAGTGCTGCTCTCCACAAATGGGGACCAGATGGAACGGTATTTGTGGGGGTCGCCCAGGGGATCAGAGGCACCCAGGTGCATGCCCTTTGGACAGGAGTGCAGGCATGGCTGGTGCCACCTGGTCACCCTGGCACTACCACCCTGGCTGTGCCACCTGGGTACAAGTCTGGCACTGCCCAGGTGGCAGTGTTTGCGTGGACTCCTATTTTGGGGCTTGGGGGGAACTTTGGGGGGGCTCCAGAAATCAGGAAACTATTTAAAAATGGTATCCCAGTGAGTGGAGCTCCTCAGTGCACAAAATGGGGCTATATACGGCTTCGGCCAACCATTTACCGCTGAGGCCCCCTATCAAATGCGAGTTCCATTTTAAAGTGTGTTTCTCGGCATTGCAAGCACTAGGAAACATGCGGGTTTTTTTTATTCGTTCATGGGACAAAGAACAATCCCATAGGTGTCGCAAGCTGTGCCGTCATTTATTGCCCCCATCCCTGATTGCCCTTGAGGGGTAGTTAAGAGTCAACCACATTGCTGTGGGTCTGGAGACACATGTCGGTCAGATCAGGTAAGGATGGCAGATTTCCTTCCCTAAAGGACATCAGTGCACCAGATGAGTTTTTACGACAATCGATTCATTGTCATCACTAGACTTTTAATTCCAGAATTTTATTGAATTCAAATTTCACCATCTACAGTGATGGGATTTGAACCTGGGACCCCAGAGTACTCTGGGTCTCTGGATTACTCGTTCAATGATAATACCACTATGCCACCGGCTCCCCAGAATTAAACAGGCTCACTATGGGACTTTGGTGCCATTTATTTACATCATGCCCGTAGTCACTTTTTTAGGTCCTGGAGAGTTTCTCTCCAGCTTATCCCACAATGAAACTTTTTTTTCAGCACTGTGGAACTGAACTCTGAGATCGGGCCACCATGATGAAAGGGTGCCCTGATCTTGAAGTGAGCTTGTGGGTCCCCATGGGCAATGTCCCGTGTGGTCCCGTGGCCGAGCGGTCTAAGGCGCTGGATTAAGGCTCCATTTTCTGCGGGGTTGTGGGTTTGAATCCCACCGCTACCATAAATGAAGATTAATTGCTTTCACCTAAACGGTGAATTGAGTATTATATAATTCCTGGCAGAACACACAAATCTCAGTATCACCTTTCACCTTAGGGCAGCACGGTAGCATAGTTGTTAGTATAATTGCTTCACAGCTCCACGGTCCAATGTTCGATTCCCGGCTTGGGTCACTGTCTGTGCGGAGTCTGCACGTTCTCTCCGTGTGTGCGTGGGTTTCCTCCGGGTGCTCCGGTTTCCTCCCACAGTGCAAAGATGTGCAGGTTAGGTGGATTGGTCATGCTAAATTGCCCTTAGTGTCCAAATTTGCCTTTAGTGTCCAAATTTGCCCTTAGTGTTGGGTGGGGTTACTTGGTGATGGGGATAGGGTTGAGGTGTGGGTTTAGGTAGGGTGCTCTTTCCAAGAGCCGGTGCAGACTCGATGGGCCAAATGGCCTCCTTCTGCACTGTTAATTCAAAGAAATCTATGAAATGTCACCCCCACGTACTAACCCTAACCCCTATGCTCCCTTTCAGGCCTCCCCCCTCCAGGACCCCAACGTATCACCCCCAACCACCCAGTGACCCCTACTTACTTGCCCTCTGCCCTCCCCACCCTTCAAACCTCACCTCTACCTTCCTTTCATGGGCATAGCCCCCTCGGGCCAGTGCTTAGGTGCCAGCTGGGCAGTGCCAGGCTGCCCAAATTCCAGGGGTAGGGCCAGGGAACCACCCTGTGCTGTCTCTAACCCCCAGGGGCCTCCGATGGCCCGGGTGACCCCCCCCCCCAGGTGCCGTTCTGCCTGGTCCACGTTTAAGTGGACCAGTAGTGAATGGTGCCAGGCTGCGGCCTCACTGGTCAACCTGGTAGATCCCAGGAGGCCAATAGATCACGAGTAAGCTTGCCTAAGTAGGTTTAAAACCTATTTAGGCGCACCATTTGGTCACACCCCTTTTGCACGGGATTCTGATTTTGATGCCTCACGGGACTTGGGTATATCCCGCTTGGCGTAAAGGCTGCCAGGAAGCCTGCTGGAGGCCTCTCCCGGGATCTACCGGCCGCATTGCGCTCGAGCGAGAACGTGACACAACCGGTAGATCACACCCATAATTTCAAGTCAGAATATTGATGATTTAGAGGGGAGCTTGCAAGCGGTGATGTTCCCATGTTTCTGCTTCCTTTATTCTTCTGTTTGGGAGAGGCCACAGGTTTGAAAGATGCTGTTGAAGGAGCTGTGGCAAGTTACTGCAGTGCAACTTGCATATTGTTCACTCTGCCTCCAAAGTGCACCTGCTCTCAAGGGAGTGAATTTTTGAGGTGGTTGATGGCCTGCCAATCAAGTGGACTGTTTTGTTATGGATGGTGTTGAGCATCTTGAGCATTGTTGGAGCAGCATTCATCCAACCAAATAGAGAGTATTCCATCACATTTCTGCCTTGTGCCTTGTAGATGGTGGGTAGGCTTTGGAGAGTCAGGAACTGAGGTACTCATTGCAGATTTCCCAACTGCTGACTTATTCTGTGGCTCATTTATTTCATTCTCTGGGCAACAGCAACCCCAAGGATTTTGACTGTGGGGGATTCAATGATGGTAATAGTATTGGACGTCAAAGGATGGGGTTAGGTTCTCTCTTGTTGGAGATGTTCATTACCTCGCATGACACCAATGTCACTCGCCACTTACATAGAACATAGAACAGTACAGCACAGAACAGGCCCTTCGGCCCTCAATGTTGTGCCGAGCCATGATCACCCTACTCAAACCCACATATCCACCCTATACCCGTAACCCAACAACCCTCCCCTTAACCTTACTTTTAAGGATACTACGGGCAATTTAGCATGGCCAATCCACCTAACCCGCACATCTTTGGACTGTGGGAGGAAACCGGAGCACCCGGAGGAAACCCACGCACACAGGGGGAGGACGTGCAGACTCCACACAGACAGTGACCCAGCCGGGAATCGAACCTGGGACCCTGGAGCTGTGAAGCATTTATGCTAACCACCATGCTACCCTGCTGCCCTTATTAGTCCAAGCCTGCATGGTGTCCAGGAATTGATACATACCGGCTTAGACTACAACTGCAGCTGAGGAGATGGAAATGGTGTTGAGCATTGTGCAATTATCAGTGAGCATCCTCACTTCTGATCTTATATCGGAGCAAAGACCATTGACAAAGTAGTTGGAGATGGTGGGGTCGAAGGCACTATCCTGATGAACCTGTGCAGTAATGTCCTGGGACTGAATTGGTTGGCATTCAGCAAAGACAACCATCTTCCTTCATGCTAGATGTGACTGCAACCAGCAGAGAGCTTCCCCCTTATTCACATTGACTTACATTTTCTTACAGATCTTTGATGCCACACTCAGTCAAATGCTGCCTACATGTCAAAGGAAGCCTCTTTCACCTCATTTCTGTAACTCAGCTCTTTGGTCCATTTTTGGACAAGGCTATAATAAAGCCTGGAGCTGAGAAGTCCTGGCAGATCCCAAGATGAATATTGGTGAGCAGTTTATCACTGTGAAAGCACTTGGTAGCACTGTCGATCACTCTGCTGATGATTGAGAATAGATTGATAGGGTAGCAGTTGACCAGATTGGATTTTTCCTGCCTTACTTTGACAGGACATACCTGGACAGAACTGTTGGCTAGATGCCTGTGTTTCTGGTGTACTGGGGAAGATGAGGGCCAAAGGGGAGCAGTAGAAAAACCTTTAGCTCAGAAGTGGAACTGCGAGGTGAAGTCAAAAAGCCTGGGTACTTAAACTGAAGTGTGTCAAAGTCGGAAAAATGGACAGAAAGCAGTAGCTGCATGGGTGAAATATATGGAAGCTAATTGGGAAGAACGAACAAGGCTGGAAGATCGGATTTCAACCTGTGGTCAGAACAGACACAGACGACTGAATTTTTATCTGAGTGTGACACTTTGTTTCCCTGCTCAAAGGGGCACACATAGTTATTCTTGGGGAAAATACAATTTTCCTCCTTAATCCTGCCCCCATGTCATTTTCCACAAGCTTTTTCAAAAGTTGGGACTGCCTACCATGCAAAACACACATCCAGCCCCATTGAGGTTGGATTCCAAATTTTAAATTGGGGCCGCAAATCGGATGCCCTCCTATGCGCCATGTTCGTCTGGTGATGCTGGGTTTAGGAAGCATCTGATTACCAAACATACCAGATTTGACAAGTTTGTGAAGACAATTGAAAACCTGTTGAGAAGTCTGTAACATTCAGAAAAGTAAATGCAGCATGTTTTCACACCTTCAAATGTTATCATTTGGTTATATTTTATAATGTAGATGTGTTTTAATGCATTGATTCGTAAAAGTGATGTCCTTTAAAGATAAATTGGCCACCATGGTTTAATTATTCCATAAATTATACATAATGCATTGAAAAATGTTACAAAATGTCATCTCAGCCTGTGCTGTATTCTTTTCTACTGTGATTTAAATGGCCTTGGCTGAATTTTTTTTATTCTGCTTTTGAAACTTGAAAAATCTGTACATTTCAAAAAAAATCTAACCACTTGCTTTTATCCCTTGACTGCCAGGCATTCTGTTTTGAAAATAAAATGAGCACTTTCTGTTCTTTTCTTCTCAGAGAGTACTCTATTCGGACAGCTGTGGTCATTAAAATGCTAACCTGAACTTTCAAGTGCTAATGGCTATCAGCACAGGAGATTTTCTATTCATCTGGGAATTAATTACAGTTTCAAGTGATTCGGCTAATAGATTGAGCCTTTGATAATTTTTTGACTCAAACTAATAGGATTACAAGTAGTATAATGTTTTTTTGTTCACATGAAAAAAATTATTTCTTCCTTTGCCTCAATGGCAGTGTGTTTTATGGAGGCTTTCATTAGACGGTGAAAGGTTTATTTATTTAATCAAAAAATGTAATATATTTCCCATTGCTATTGCCTGATTCCTGAAGAATATACATAATGCATACTGGGTGAATGGCTAGAAAGTATACATGGGAGCGGGGAAGGCATAGAGAGTGCATAGAGTGTTAAGGGTGATCAAAGGGTGTATGGGCTGGCATTGGGGTTGGTGAGGGTGTGAGGTGAGGGGTAAGGTTAAGGGGGCCTTTAAACAATGTTGGGAGCTGGACTGCCATGTTAGAAAACCAAGGCAGGCGTTCGAATCGGTCTATCTCCACAGCTACACTCCTCATACACTCCCTCACTGCCCACAAAATGCACTGAGAACCTGACTCCTGTGTGAAAAGACAAAAATGGCATGTGAGGTCGCACACAGGTCGACGGTACAGTTTGTGAGCCACAGAAGTGCGTAGTTCAAGTTTTCCCAGACCCAGATAAAGTTTCAACTTGGGAGTTCTTGTTTAGAGTGCTTCAGCCAGGATTGAGGTTCTGAAAAACTGTGTGAATAGTTGAGGAGGTGGTGGCTTTTACCCGAGCCGGCCATTCTGTGTCCAGGGTGCTATTGAGTGATCGACACTAGGAAAGCCATGCCATCAGGACTATTGTGACCTGAGTGAAGGAGGTGCCACAGAAGGCCTCCTTGTTGGTGATAATCATATCCATGGAACTTTAAAGCAGTTGTTGGAGGCTAGTTGAGGATTAGATTCTGTGTGATGAAGAATAGTTGAACTCAGCTGGAGGGCGATCAAGATGTGAGCGACATTAGAACATAGAACATAGAACGATACAGCGCAGTACAGGCCCTTCGGCCCTCGATGTTGCACCGACATGGAAAAAAACTAAAGGCCATCTAACCTACACTATGCCCTTATCATCCATATGCTTATCCAATAAACTTTTAAATGCCCTCAATGTTGGCGAGTTCACTACTGTTGCAGGTAGGGCATTCCACGGCCTCACCACTCTTTGCGTAAAAAAACCACCTCTGACCTCTGTCCTATATCTATTACCCCTCAATTTAAGGCTATGTCCCCTCGTGCTAGCCACCTCCATCCGCGGGAGAAGGCTCTCGCTGTCCACCCTATCTAACCCTCTGATCATTTTGAATGCCTCTATTAAGTCACCTCTTAACCTTCTTCTCTCTAACGAAAACAACCTCAAGTCCATCAGCCTTTCCTCATAAGATTTTCCCTCCATACCAGGCAACATCCTGGTAAATCTCCTCTGCACCCGTTCCAAAGCTTCCACGTCCTTCCTATAATGAGGCGACCAGAACTGTACGCAATACTCCAAATGCGGCCGTACTAGAGTTTTGTACAACTGCAACATGACCTCATGGCTCCGGAACTCAATCCCTCTACCAATAAAGGCCAACACACCATAGGCCTTCTTCACAACCCTATCAACCTGGGTGGCAACTTTCAGGGATCTATGTACATGGACACCGAGATCCCTCTGCTCATCCACACTACCAAGAATTTTACCATTAGCCAAATATTCCGCATTCCTGTTATTCTTTCCAAAGTGAATCACCTCACACTTCTCCACATTAAACTCCATTTGCCACCTCTCAGCCCAGCTCTGCAGCTTATCTATGTCCCTCTGTAACCTGCAACATCCTTCCGCACTGTCTACAACTCCACCGACTTTAGTGTCGTCTGCAAATTTACTCACCCATCCTTCTGCGCCCTCCTCTAGGTCATTTATAAAAATGACAAACAGCAACGGCCCCAGAACAGATCCTTGTGGTACGCCACTCGTAACTGAACTCCATTCTGAACATTTCCCATCAACTACCACTCTCTGTCTTCTTTCAACTAGCCAATTTCTGATCCACATCTCTAAATCACCTTCAATCCCCAGCCTCCGTATTTTCTGCAATAGCCGACCGTGGGGAACCTTATCAAACGCTTTACTGAAATCCATATACACCACATCAATTGCTCTACCCTCGTCTACCTGTTCAGTCACCTTCTCAAAGAACTCGATAAGGTTTGTGAGGCATGACCTACCCATCACAAAACCATGCTGACTATCCCTAATCATATTATTCCTATCTAGATGATTATAAATCGTATCTTTTATAATCCTCTCCAAGACTTTACCCACCACAGACGTTAGGCTCACCGGCCTATAGTTACCGGGGTTATCTCTACTCCCCTTCTTGAACAAAGGGACCACATTTTCTATCCTCCAGTCCTCTGGCACTATTCCTGTAGCCAATGATGACCTAAAAATCAAAGCCAAAGGCTCAGCAATCTCTTCCCTGGCTTCCCAGAAAATCCTAGGATAAATCCCATCAGGCCCCGGGGACTTATCTATTTTCACCTTGTCCAGAATTGCCAACACTTCTTCCCTACGCACCTCAATGCCATCTATTCTAATAGCCTGGGTCTCAGCATTCTCCTCCACAATATAATCTTTTTCTTGAGTGAATACTGACGAAAAGTATTCATTTAGTATCTCGATGCATGTGGCGCCATAGATGTGCTAAGAACACAGCCTTGCAACCTTTGACAATTATCTTTGCTGCATCAACAATTTAAAGTGTAATTTATGGTTCCAATTGAATAGTTTTCCATTTCATGTTTAATTTATGTTAGTTTTGGTTTGATTGTGACAGTAAAAAATTTTAAAAGTGAAATCTTGGCCATATTATTTTCCTGTTGGGATTGTTTGGGGAAGTTTTGTTCTTTCTGTTTATTGGTCTCTATGGGGATTGAAACAATCAGCCTCGAACCTGCAACATGCAAGGAATGAGCCTTCAATTGGAAGACAAGAAGAGGCCAAAAAAACAAATTTTATTGCACTGCAATTCAAACAAAATTGGAAACAAATATAAATTAAATTGAAAAAGGTTTAAATTGGAATGAAATGAAAATAGAGTTAACTTGAAAGAAGAACAGACTTTTGAGGTGACAAAACATGCTGGGGAGACAGTGGTGTAGTGTTAATGTCATCTAACAAGTAATTCAGAGGTTTGGCTCTGGATTAATACTAATGTTATGGAAATAGGTGTTTATAGCCTGATTTTTCCGGCTGTTGGGATTCTCTTTTCCCGTTGGCAGCGCCTGTCGAGTTCCTGGCACCGTGGGGGTGGCTTCAATGGGAAATCCCATTGACAAGCGACAGGAAAAGAGATTCCCGCCACCAGCGGATGGCGCACTGCCGAGAAACGTATGGCTGGGAGATCGGAGAATCCCGCCCTATATCCCACCACGGCAGCTGGTGGAATTTAAATTTAATTAATAAATATGGAATATAAAGCTAGTCTGAGCACTGGTGACCATGAAATTATCAATTGTTGTAAAAACCATCTGGTTCACTCATGTCCCTCAGGGAAAGAATTTTGCATCCTTACCTTCTCTGGCCTGACCAACATGTGACTCCAGATCCACAGGAGTGGGTTGGCTCTTAACTGTCATCAGAAATGGCCTAGCAAGCCACTGAGTCCATGGGCAATTAGGGATGGGCAACAAATGTTGGCCTTGCCAGTGATGGCCCCATTCCATAAAATAATTTTTTTAAATAATCATGATAGGGGAAGTGCAACAAAAGAAATGTGCACCATCACCAAACCATTAATATATTAAATATAAATATTTCAACCAGAGCCAAACTTGTTGAGATAACAAAACAGTTAGTAGTATAAATGTCAATGCAGGTCATTACGTGACCAGTATGTGGTCAGGCGATGGAGCCGTACAATACTCAAGCCCTGTTTTGATGCTGAAGTATAAGGACAGCAATACATGACTGTCACTGTGGCCTGGATTTCTGTTCCTAAGGCGCACAGAGTCGGGAAACTTTTAGCTTGCCACACCCGTCTTGAGAAAACATGTGCATATAATGGGATCTTCCTTCTGGTGTGTGTATGTGTGTGGGCGGGAGAGTCACAGATGCATACATGCATACTTGAGCAGGGCCCGCCGCACCCAGGGACTATTTGGAGGCAGCCATAAGAGGGGGGCTGCCGAGTGCTGCGACGTGCTGGTTAAAAGGCCCACCTCTGTAATATAGAACTTCCTCTCAGTTGTGTGGCTGAATATTAGGCCTTCTAGCCCTCACACTTCCCATGTCCTATTAATGCCAACTCATACCACCCCAATGACATCTCATATCCTTGGCATCTTATAGCCCCTGTGACAACAGTGCAACTCATGACAACACATGTCCCCTACCCACCATTACATTATTATTACCCCTTGACTACCCCTGCCCACCATCCTTACACCCTCAATGTCAATTAATCCAGTATCTACCATGAACAGACCTATGCTGAGATGAAATAAAGGCTGGTGTTCTCTGTTGTGATTCGACCCCGCTACCACTGCGAGTGACGACGGAAAATCTGGTGTTCAGTCAAATCTCATTTACTGCAGCAGAACCAGAGAATTCTGCTGCTGTGAATTAATGGAGAATCCCACCAAAACTAAAGTTCTAAGTATATGTCACAGACATTAATCAATATAAAAAATTCTCATCGACAAAAGCCCATCAAATACATTTAAATCCCCTCAAATGCTTAATCCCTTATAAAAACAAACATTTGTACTCATAACCACAATACCAAAGATAGTTAACCCCTTTGTAATTCCTTGGAACTGTCAATCAAACTGTGAACTTACAGAACGCTGCCCTGATCCGCCCACCCCCATCCCCCCTATGATAATGACAGGTTGTGGGAGTAGTCAATGAGTAATAATAATGTAATGATGGCCCTTAGACAGGCTGCTTTATTTTCAAAATAAAACGGGACGGGGATTTAAATAATTTGATGGCTTGACAGTCCCATATACGTTATCTGGGTGCACATCACACCCAATAGGATAAGGCTCTTGGTTCAGCACAAAATGAACTCTGTTTGAACTCTGCACTCAGGCCATTGGAGATCCCCAGGTGGTTGTGGACAGGATAGGGTGGCAACCTGGCTCTCCCTTTGCCTCCTGGGCACTTTGGCACTACCAGCTTGGCAGGGGAACTGCCAGGGTGCCAGTGTGAGGGTGCCCAGGTGCCAGGTTGGCACTGCCAGGGGTCAGGGTCGGGAAGGCCTTGCCAGGTGGAGGGTGGGTTCCCGGGGGCCTCCCCAAGGTTTGGGCGGGAGGGGGGATGAAAACAGGGGTGGGTGTGAAAGAGGCGGGGGGGGGGGTGGGGGGGAGAGAGGAGATCCAAAATGGTGCTCAGACCGGCGAGGAGCCTTTCCCGCCAATACAAAATCACTCTAAGTGTGGCCTCGGGGGAGAAAAGCTCCCTCAGGCCAAAGAAATGGCAAAATAGCAGGGTGTTTATCAACGGTTGCAGTGTCCGAAACCGGACATAGGAATTCTTTGGTTGAATCATGCCCAAAATAGTGCTTTGGGCATAATTTAAATGTTATGACTGGGAAATTTATTGATGCGACCATAACCATTGAAAATCCAAGCGGAAAATTAAGTAAAGCACGAAATGAATGGAGATCCAGCACAACCAATTTCCATCTGTATCTCCAAATGATTGTCCTCATATTGTGCTTGTTACGTGGATGTGACCATTGCTTAAAAAGGCTAGATCTGGAAACTGTAATCCATATTTTCTGTTGCTTCCATGGGAATGCAATGTTTGTAATCTGTGTCATTTTGGTGACATATAATTGTCCAAGAGATAATAAAGCTTCTCTCAAACTCCCAACATTTTGGCCTATGATTAGCTCCTTCAGATTTAAATGTGCAGCCTTACTGCTGTATGTGATTAAAAGGCAGACCATATGCCAAGATTCACCCAGTTCTTTTTTTGAACTTGGTAGAAGCTGGCACAACACGACAGTCAGAGAGATCATTGACCTTAAAGTTAACAAAAAAAATTGGGAAAGATATAAAATGGTCAGCTAACTCACTATCACCCATTTTATATAATGACAACACATGTGCACGCACACACACAAGATGGTTTTATGCCCATGTTTGCTGCAAGTAAATAATTTAAATAACATCATTTAAATATCCTGTGCCAGAGCGGCCCTCCCACGATTCTCCCACCCGGCGTGGGAGCGGAGAATCGCGCCCAGTGTTTTCACAACAGAACAACAGGGAAAAGTACAATAGGAAACCAAACAGGACGAGATTATTTTGACTTGATGGCCTTCCCATTGGAGGAATTCCTCTGAAAATAAAGACATACTTGTCTGAAATATGAGTTTGCAAACATTGACCCGTGACCTGAAAATATAAGGAATGACATATAGAATTCCACAATGTGGTTTTAAATCTAGATTCACGCTGTACTGCTCCCTGTGTATTGTGATAGAAATGTACAAGGAATGTCCATAAGAAGTAGCAGCTGTCTTCAATGACTCAACCAAGGCATATGCTATCATATTTAATGATGTTATTCAGGAAGTGCGCTATGGCAGGACCACATAGAGGAATTTGCAGGAAGGCATTTTACAAGTGCTGCCTTCTGGTAGTTTATTTAGATTTAATTCATTTTTGTTTTCAGTAGCTGGTTACTATGTGTGTTCAAAGGTCTATGAAAATACTTTGCCAGAAATCTAGCTATTGTAAAAACTGCAAATGGCTCTGTCCTGTCATTAATGTTCACAGTGCAGTTACATTGTGATATTAATACATTCCTGAAATTATCTTATGTATCATGGATGTACGCCATGGCTCACCAAATAAAAATGTTCTGGACCAATCTGAATGACTATAATTTAATATGGGCCCTGATCCATTTTAATTCTAAGGTGTGATGGGGTGTTCTCCTCAATCAACACCACTAGTATAAATTATTTAGTCATTTATCTCGTTGCTGTTCGTGGGATCTTGCTCTGTAGATATTGGCTGCTACATTTTCCTACAATGCAACAGTGACCTCGCTTCAGGGGGGTCGGTTAGCTCAGTTGGCCCCACCGTGGGTTTGTGATGCGGAATGATGCCAGCAGCATGGGTTCAATTCCTGTCCTTTCTGAGGATAGTCATCAAGCCTTCTCACCTTTGCCCCTTGCCTGAGGCATTGTGACCTTCAGGTTAAATCACCACCAGTCAGCTCACTCAAAAGGAGAGAGCAGCCTATTGCCCTGAGGGGCTATGGCGATTTTCATTTCACACTTTAAAACTACTTTGTTGACTGTGAAATGCTTTGGAACTACCTGAAGATGTGGAAGTCCCTATATAAATACAAATTTGTTTTTCTTTATTTAATTACCAACCAGGTGGATACATTCTGACTGCCTAACATCACATTCACACTGAAATTGTGCCAGTGGCCAGATTATTATTTTTTTTACACAGCTGTCACTCATCAGCTGCTGAACCCGATTTTTGAGCTTGAAATAGGTGGTCAACCCTCTGGAAAACACAAAGGTTGGCTGCAGGGCTGCAAATTAATATTGTGCACCAATCATCATTCACAGAATAGACTAGGGAATGTTTCTCAAAACAGTTCTATCAGCCATGAAATGCTGCTTCCACTCATCTTCCCCTTCCCCCAGCCCCAACCCCTTCAAACTACTCCCTAGCTTTAACTTTGGAATTCTGGCAGCTCCTTCGGGAAGCCACAGGCTCTTCCATCACCTGACTGGTGAGCTGCCAAAGTGAGTTATGTCAGTGCTAGCAGCTTGCTGGTATTTTGGAAATGTGGCCTGACAAAGAAAAGTGGTCAGGTCGTACATCAGTTCCATTGGATGGGCGGCAGATGGCCTCATGCTGCCTGCCTCCCAGCTGAAAGTATTCGATAAGAGTACCTGAACAGGCGCCGGAGTGTGGCGACTAGGGGATTTTCACAGTAACTTCATTGCAGTGTTAATGTAACCCTACTTGTGACAACACTGTTGGGGGGGTTTTAAAATAACGTGGCAGGGGGATGGGAACCAAATTAGCAAGTTAGAGGTCAGTAAAGAGGCAGCAACTAAAGCCAGTAAGGTACTAAATAATAAACTCATTGTGACGAAGGGGAAGAGTAGACACGGAAGAGATGATGAATGCAAAGGGACAGGTGGTCTGAGGTGCATTTGTTTTAATGTGAGAAGTGTAGCAGGTAAGGCAGATGAATTTAGGGCTTGGATTAGTACCTGGGAATATGATGTTATTGGTAATACTGAGACTTGGTTGAGGGAAGGGCAAGATTGGCAACCAAATATCCCAGGGTATAGATGATTCAGGAGGGACAGAGAGGGAGGTAAAAGTGGTGGAGGCGTTGCATTACTGGTCAGAGATGATATCACAGCTGTGATTACGGAGGGCACTATGGAGGATTCAAGCACTGAGGCAACATGGGTAGAGCTAAGAAATAAGAAGGGTGCAGTAACATTGTTGAGACTTTACTACAGGCCTCCCAAAAGCGAGCGTGAAGTAGAGGTACAAATATGTCGACAGATTATAGAACAATGTAGGAGCAATAGGGTGGTTGTGATGGGAGATTTTAACTTCCCCAACATTGAATGGGATTTGTGTAGTGTTGAAGGCGTAGATGGAGCAGAGTTTGTAAGGAGCATCCAGGAGAGTTTTTACAGCAGTATGTAAATAGTCCAACTCGGGAAGGGGCCATACTGGACCTGGTATTGGGGAATGATCCCGGCCAGGTGGTTGAAGTTTCAGTCGGTGATTACTTTGGGAATAGCGATCACAATTCCGTAAGTTTTAGAATGCTCATGGACAAAGACGAGAGTGGTCCTAAAGGAAGAGTGCTAAATTGGGGAAAGGCCAAGTATAACAAAATTCGGCAGGAGCTAGGGAATGTGGATTGGGAGCAGCTGTTTAAGGTGAAATCCACATTTGAAATGTGGGAGTCTTTTAAGGATAGGTTGATTAGAGTGCAGGACAGACATGTGCCTGTGAAAATGAGGGATAGAAATGGGAAGATTAGGGGACCTAGGATGACGGGTGGAATTGAGAGACTAGCTAAAATGAAAAAGGAAGCATACATAAGATCTAGGCGACTTAAAACTGATGAAGCTTTGGAGGAAGATTGGGAAAGTAGGACAAATCTCAAACGCACAATAAAGAGGGCCAAAAGGGGCCATGAAATATCTTTGGCTAACAAGGTTAAGGAAAATCCCAAAGCCTTTTATTCGTATACAAGGAGCAAGAGGGTAACTAGAGAAAGGATTGGCCCACTCAAAGACAAAAGAGGGAATTTATGCGTGGAGTCAGAGGAAATGGGTGAGATTCTTTTTTTTTAAATAAGTTTTATTGAGATTTTCCAAAACATATCACAAACAGAAAATAAAAACAAGAAACCAATATTAACAACAACCAAAAGAAAAACAGACTAACCCCCAAAACCAACCCCCAGTAACTACAAAAAGAATAAATAGATAAACACTTGGCATATTCAATGAACACATATACACATTTCTCCCTTCCCCTGAAACAAACCCCCCCCCCCCCCCCCCCCCCCCCCCGGGTTGCTGCTGCTGCCGGCCTATTTTCCTACCGTTCTGCCAGGAAGTCCAGGAAAGGCTGCCACCGCCTAAAGAACCCCTGTACTGATCCCCTCAGGGCAAATTTCACCTTCTCCAATTTAATGAACCCGCCATATCATTGATCCAGGCCTCCACGCTTGGGGGCCTCGCATCCTTCCATTGAAGCAAGATCCTCCGCCGAGCTACTAGGCAAAGGCCAAAACACCGGCCTTTTTTGCCTCCTGCACTCCCGGCTCCACTGCAACCCCAAACATTGCGAGTCCCCAGCCTGGCTTGACTCTGGATCCTACCACCCTCGACACCGTCCTTGCTACCCCGTTCCAAAACTCCCCCAGCGCTGGGCATGCCCAGAACATATGGGCGTGGTTCGCTGGGCTCCCCGAGCACCTAGCACACCTGTCTTCGCCCCCGAAAAACCTACTCATCCTCGTCCCGGTCATGTGGGCCCTATGCAGCACCTTGAACTGTATGAGGCTAAGCCTCGCACAGGAAGAGGGGGAATTCACTCTTTCCAGGGCATCCGCCCACTTCCCCTCCTCAATCTCCTCACCCAGCTCCTCTTCCCATTTACCCTTCAGCTCCTCCACCGAGGCCTCATCCACCTCCTGCATGACGTGGCACACGTCCGAAATCCTCCCCCTTCCAACCCACACCCCCGAGAGCACCCTGTCCCGTACCCCACGTGGGGGCAGCAGAGGGAACCCCTCCACCTGCCGCCTGGCAAACGCCCTAACCTGCATGTACCTAAACATGTTCCCCAGGGGAGCCCAAACTTCCCCTCTAACTCACCCAGGCTCGCAAACCTCCCATCCACAAACAGGTCCCTCAACCTCCTAATACCTACCCTGTGCCAGCCAAGAAACCCGCCATTGATGCTCCCTGGTACAAACCGGTGGTTCCCCCATATCGGGGACTCCATCGAGCCCCTCACCTCTCCCCTATGCCGTCTCCATTGCCCCCAAATTTTGAGGGTAGCCGCCACCACCAGGCTCGTGGTATACCTCGTTGGAGGGAGCGGCAACGGCGCCGTTACCAGCGCCTCCAGGCTCGTGTCCACGCAGGACGCCATCTCCATCCTCTTCCGTGCTGCCCTTCCCCGTCCATTACCCACTTACGCACCATCGCTGCGTTGGCAGCCCAGTAGTACCCACAGAGGCGGGGCAGCGCCAGCCCCCCCTATCCCTGCCCAGCTCCAAAAACACCCTTCTCACCCTCGGAGTCCCATGCGCCCATACAAATCCCGTAATACTCCTGTTGACCCTCGTAAAAAAGGCCTTCGGCATAAGGATGGGGAGGCACTGGAACAGAAACAAAAACCTTGGGAGCACCGTCATCTTGACGGACTGCACCCTACCCGCCAGCGATAGCGGCAACATGTCCCATCTTTTAAACTCCTCCTCCATTTGCTCCACCAGCCTAGTGAGGTTAAGCTTGTGAAGGGCCCCCCCAGCTCCTAGCCACCTGGACTCCCAGTTACCGAAAGATCCTCCCTGCCCTTTTCAGCGGGAGCCTATCAATCCCCGCCTCTTGATCCTCCGGTGCACGACGAACAGCTCACTCTTACCCAGGTTGAGCTTGTACCCAGAAAAGCCCACAAATTCCCTAAGGATCTGCATCACCTCTGGCATTCCCCCCACTGGGTCCTCCACATAAAGCAACAAGTCATCTGCATATAATGACACTCGGTGCTCCTCCCCACCCTGCACCAGACCCCTCAATTCCTCGACTCCCTCAACGCCATGGCCAGGGGCTCAATTGCTAACGCAAAGAGCAAAGGGGACAGGGGACACCCCTGCCTCGTCCCCCGGTACAACCAAAAGTATTCTGATCTCCTCCTATTCGTGGCTACGCTCGCCATCGGGGCCTCATATAGCAGCCTCACTCAACTGACAAACCCCTCCCCGAACCCAAACCTTTCCAGCACCTCCCACTGGTACCCCCACTCAACCCTGTCAAAGGCCTTCTCCGCGTCTAATGCTACCACTATCTCCGCCTCCCCTTCTACCGCCGGCATCATTATAACATTCAGAAGCCTACGTATATTGGTGTTCAGCTGCCTTTCCTTCACAAACCCCGTCTGGTCCTCATGAATGACCCCGGCACACAGTCCTCTATCCTTGTGGCCAAGATCTTCGCCAACAGCTTGGCATCCACATTTAACAACGAGATCGGCCTATATGATCCACACTGCAGGGGGTCCTTATCCCGTTTAAGGATCAAAGAAATCAGCGCCCGTGACATAGTCGGGGGCAAAGCCCCCCCCCCCCCCCCCCCCCCCCCCCCTCCCTTGCCTCGTTAAAGGTCCTAACCAACAGGGGCCTCAAACAGGTCCGCATACATTTTGTAAAATTCGACCAGAAACCCATCCGGCCCCGGCGCCTTCCCCGACTGCATGCTACCTATCCCTTTGACCAGCTCCTCCAGCTCAATCGGCGCCCCCAGCCCCTCCACCTGTCCCTCCTCCACCTTCGGAAATCTCAGCCTATCCAAAAAGCGCCCTATCTCCCCCCCCCCCCCCCGCTCCACCGGGAGCTCGGACCAATACAATTCCCCATAAAAGTCCCTGAAGACCCCATTAATGTCCACCCCCCTTCGCACCACATTGCCTCCCCTATCTGTCACTCCGCCAATCTCCCTGGCCGCATCTCGCTTACGTAGCTGATGCGCCAGCATCCTACTCGCCTTCTTCCCATATTCGTACACCGCTCCCTGTGCCTTCCTCCACTGAGCTTCCGCCTTTCCGGCGGTCAACAAGTCGAACTTGGCCTGAAGGTTACGTCGCTCCCTCAAGTCCCTCCTCCGGAGCCTCAGCGTAGCTCCTGTCCACCCTCATCATCTCCCCCACCAACCTCTCCCTCTCTCTTTGCTCTCCCCTCTCCCTATGGGCTCGGATGGAAATCAACTCCCCTCTAATCACCGCCTTCAATGCCTCCCAACCCCCCCCCCCCCCCGGCTAGAAATGGGTGAGATTCTTAATGAGTACTTTGCATCGGTATTCACCAAGGAGAGGGCCATGACGGATGTTGAGGCTACGGATGGATGTTTAAATACTCTCGGTCAAGTCGGCATAAGGAAGGGGGAAGTTTTGGGTATTCTAAAAGGCATTAAGGTGGACAAGTCCCCAGGTCCAGATGGGATCTATCCCAGGTTACTGAGGGAAGCGAGGGACGAAATAGCTGGGGCTTTAACAGATATCTTTGCAGCATCCTTGAGCACGAGTGAGGTCCTGGAGGACTGGAGAATTGCCAATGTTGTCCCTTTGTTTAAGAAGGGTAGCAGGGATAATCCAGGGAATTATAGACCTGTGAGCTTGATGTCAGTGGTAGGCAATCTGTTGGAGAAGATACTGAGAGATAGGATCTATTCACATTTGGAAGAAAATAGACTTAACAGTGATAGGCAGCATGGTTTTGTGCAGGGAAGGTCATGTCTTACAAACCTAATAGAATTCTTTGAGGAAGTGACAAAGTTAATTGATGAGGGAAGGGCTGTAGATGTCATATACATGGACTTCAGTAAGGTGTTTGATAATGTTTCCCGTGGTAGGTCGATGGAACAAGCGAGGTCGCATGGGGTGTACTAGCTAGATGGATAAAGAACTGGCTGGGCAACAGGAGACAGAGAGTAGTGGTGGAAGGGAGTGTCTCAAAATGGAGAAGGGTGACTATTGATGTTCCACAGGGATCTGTGCTCGGACCACCGTTGTTTATGATATACATAAATGATCTGGATGAAGGTATAGGTGGTCTGATTAGCAAGTTTGCAGATGATACTAAGATTGGTGGAGTTGCAGATAGCGAGGGGAACTGTCAGAGAATACAGCAAAATATAGATAGATTGGAGAGTTGGGCAGAGAAATGGCAGATGGAGTTCAATCCAGGCAAATGCAAGGTGATGCGTTTTGGTAGATCCAATTCAAGAGCGAACTATTCGGTTAATGGAAGAGTCCTGGGGAAAATTGATGTACAGAGCGATCTGGGAGTTCAGGTCCATTGTACCCTGAAGGTGGCAATGCAGGTCTATAGAGTGGTCAAGAAGGCATACAGCATGCTTCCCTTCATCGGACAGGGTATTGAGTACAAGAGTCGAGTCGACAGGTCATGTTACAGTTGTATAGGACTTTGGTTAGGCCACATTTGGAATACTGCGTGCAGTCCTGGTCGCCACATTACCAGAAGGATGTGGATGCTTTGGAGAGGGTGCAGAGGAGGTTCACCAGGATGTTGCCTGGTGTGGAGGGTGCTAGCTATGAAGAAAGGTTGAGTAGATTAGGATTGTTTTCGTTGGAAAGAAGGAGGTTATGGGGGGGACCTGATTGATGTCTACAAAATTATGAGAGGTATGGACAGGGTGGATAGCAACAAGCTTTTTCCAAGAGTGGGGGTGTCAATTATAAGGGGTCACGATTTCAAGGTGAGAGGGGGAAAGTTTAAGGGAGATGTGCGTGGAAAGTTTTTTACGCAGAGTGCCAGGGTGCCTGGAACGCTTTGCCAGCGGAGGTGGTAGAGGCGAGCACGATAGCATCATTTAAGATACATCTAGACAGATATTTTAACGGGGCGGGGAACAGAGGGAAGTAAATCCTTGGAAAATAGGCGACAGGTTTAGATAAACAATCTGGATCAATGCAGGCTGGGAGGGCCGAAGGGCCTGTTCCTGTGCTGTAATTTTCTTTGTTCTTTGTAATAATAAAGATTATTATTATATCAAAAAGGCTCACAAGAGATTAACTGCTAGCAGAAAAGTCACAAATAAAAAGGTTCAAAATAGCAGAGAAATGGCTTCCAACTATTTACCTTTGCACTTTTCTGCCCTTTAAGTGAACTACAACTAATTGATGCAACATGCTTATCCAGCAACAACCACTACACTCTAAAAGTAATTAATTGTGTGAAGTGCTTGAAGCTGTTCTGATGATAAAATGCATAAAAAGTACCGTATTTTTTGTTTTAATATCATTCTTACTCTGTGCTTTTTTTAGTTTCTGTTGAGATATATTTAAGAAGGTTGCAATTTGTCATGTATACATTCCATTGACACGGTGTAGGACAGTAACTTGCTGAGCTGAATGACCGGGGCTTGGAGCTTATTATAAATGGTTACATAATAAATGGCAGCTCCAACAGCAGTTGGAATGTTATTGGCTGGGTTTTATTTACCTGTAGGTGGTCCCAAGTGCTCAGAGGATAGAAAAATTGTGAACCCGGATCAAATAGCTTAGCCGTAAGTTATGTTTGTGGATCTCTGGAGAGCTTATGAAACAAATGGTTTGCATATTTTCTTAACTGTTCTAACATATGGCACTGGAATGAGGACCGCAGTTAATTTTTTTTAAGATCCAAAAGTTTTACTTTGGTTATGACCTAAATTTCCTACGTATGCACTGGCAGCAGGGAGCCTTGTCCACTTCCTGAGCATATCAGAAAATCATGTGCACATATCAAAACAATTTCCCTCCCCTGCCTCCATAACCAATCCCAAAGGCACATTAAAAACATGGCAACCTGCTGTCTGGTGGATGAGGGCAAAGAAATCAGCCTCTTATGCTGCCGTCTGAATCTGTAATGCTAATTGGGCAGACAGCAGCATAAAATAGGTCAACGTCCAAAATATGCGACCACCACCATGTGACCTCCATCACTGCAGCACCCTTCCAATGTCCAATCACCAGCGAATATCCCCACTTCTGACCTTATGATGAAAGGTAGATCATTATTGATGCAGCTGTTGGACCTGAGACACTGCTCTGAGGAGCTCCTGCACCAACCACAACCATCTTCCGCTATCCTAGGTATGACTCCAATCCCACAGACGTCAATTTTTTGAGGGTTCCTTCATTCCACGTTCAGTCAAATGCTGCCTTAATGCCAAGGGCAGCCACTCTCACCCCATCTCTGGAACCTCTGCTCTTTTGTCCATGTTTCCATCAAAGCTGTAATGAGTCTGGAGCAAAGTGGCTCTAGTAGAATCCAAACTGAGAATTGTTGAGCAGGTTATTGGTGAGTAACTGCCATTTGATTGCACTCTCAATGACACCTTCCATTATCTTGCTGGTGAGTGTTAGGATAGATATAAACAAGTTTCCGGACAGGTCCTAGTGTGAAAACCTGGACACCAAACTCCCTATTGTGGAGGTTGACAAAGTAGCATGGTAGCATAGTGGTTAGCACTGTAGCTTCACAGCACCAGGGTGCCAGGTTCGATTCCCTGCTGGGTCATTGTCTGTGCGGAGTCTGCATGTTTTCCCGTGTCTGTGTGGGTTTCCTCTGGGTGCTCCGGTTTCCTCCAAAGACGTGTAGGTTAGGTGGATTGGCCATCCTAATTTGCCCTTGGTATCCAAAAAGGTTAGGTGGGGTTATTGGGTTGGGGGATAGGATGGAAGTGAGGGCTTAAGTGGGTCAGTGCTGACTCGATGGGCCAAATGGCCTCCTTCTGCACTGTATGTTCTATGTTTAATTTAAATATCCCTCCCCTCAAGGTCAGCTCTGGGCTCAGGCAGGATCCCAGGAGAAATATACAAATTTGGGGGAACACATTTTGCCATCAAACTCACACAATTAGATCACAGAATGTGCAATCGACAAACCATTCCCAGGAGTTCAAGGATGCCACGATTATCCACTTGTACAAAAGAGACGGACAAAGATCTGTGTGTGATAATCATTGTTTATGATAACTGAAGGGGGGTGTCCTGAGATGAGACCCCTTCAAACTGGATAGCTAGGATAATACTAGAATAGTTCTACATAACTTAGTTTATTGAGCACAGTAAGAAGTCTTACAACACCAGGTTAAAGTCCAACAGGTTTGTTTCAAACACGAGCTTTCGGAGCACGGCTCCTTCTTCAGGTGAATGGAAAGGCTTGTTCCAGAAATGTTTATATAGACACAGTCAGAGATGCCCCGGAATGCGAGCACCTGCAGGCAATCAAATCATCAAAGATGCAGAGAGAGAGGTAACTCCAGGTTAAAGAGGTGTGAATTGTCCCAAGCCAGTTCAGTCGGTAGGCCTCTGCAAGTCCAGGCTTGTTGGTGGGGGCCGAATGTAATGCGACATGAATCCCAGATCCCGGTTGAGTCCGCATTCATGCGTGCGGAACTTAGCTATAAGTTTTTGCTCAGCAATTTTGCGTTGTCGCGTCTCCTGAAGGCCTCCTTGTAGAATGCTGACCCGGAGATCAGAGGCTGAATGTCCTTGACTGCTGAAGTGTTCCCCAACTGGAAGGGAACAGTCCTGCCTGTTGATAGTCGCACGATGCCCGTTTATTCGTTGTCGCAGTGTCTGCATGGTCTCGCCAATGTACCACGCTTCGGGACATCCTTTCCTGCAGCGTATGAGGTAGACTACATTGGTCGAGTCGCACGAGTATGCGCCGCGTACCTGGTGGGTGGTGTTTCCACGTGTAATGGTGGTGTCCATGTCGATGATCTGGCATGTCTTGCAGAGATTACCCTGGCAGGGTTTTGTGGTGTTGTGGTTGCTGTTCTGAAGGCTGGGTAATTTGCTGCAAACAATGGTTTGTTTGAGGTTGCGCGGTTGTTTGAAGGCCAGTAGTGGGGGTGTGGGGATGACCTTGGCAAGATGTCCATCCTCGCTGATGATGTGTTGGAGGCTGCGAAGAAGATGTCGTAGTTTCTCCGCCCCAGGAAAGTACTGGACGACGAAGGGTACTCTGTCAGTGGTGTCCCGTGTTTGTCTTCTGAGGAGGTCGGTGCGGTTTTTTGCTGTGGCGCGGTGGAACTGTCGATCAATGAGTCGAGCGCCATATCCCGTTCGTACGAGGGCATCTTTCAGCATCTGTAGGTGTCTGTTGCGCTCCTCCTTGTCTGAGCAGATCCTGTGTATACGGAGGGCTTGTCCATAGGGGATGGCTTCTTTAATGTGTTTCGGGTGAAAGCTGGAGAAGTGGAGCATCGTGAGATTATCTGTGGGCTTGCGGTAAAGCGAGGTGCTGAGGTGACCGTCCTTGATGGAGACGAGTGTGTCCAAGAATAGAACTGAATTTGGAGAATAGTCCATGGTGAGTTTGATGGTGGGATGGAACTTATTGATGTCATCGTGTAGTCGTTTCAGTGATGTCTCGCCGTGGGTCCAAAGGAAAAAAATGTCATCGATGTATCTGGTGTATAGCATCGGTTGAAAGTCCTGTGTGGTGAGGAAGTCCTGTTCAAACTTGTGCATGAAGATGTTGGCATATTGAGGTGCAAATTTGGTCCCCATGGCTGTTCCGTGCGTCTGGATGAAGAATTTGTTGTCGAAGGTGAAGACGTTGTGGTCTAGAATGAAACGGATGAGTTGCAGAATTGCGTCTGGAGATTGGCAGTTGTCGGTGTTGAGGACTGAGGCTGTTGCAGCAATGCCGTCGTCATGGGGGATGCTGGTGTAGAGTGCCGAGACATCCATTGTGACGAGGAATGTTCCTGGTTCAACTGGTCCATGGGTGCTGAGTTTCTGTAGGAAGTCCGTCGTGTCGCGACAGAAGCTGGGTGTACCTTGTACGATGGGTTTCAAGATGCCCTCGATGTGGCCAGAGAGGTTCTCACACAGGGTCCCATTGCCTGAAACGATAGGACGGCCTGGTGTGTTGGCCTTGTGTATTTTCGGGAGGCAGTAGAGATCTCCAATGCGGGGATTACGTGGGATGAGAGCACGTAGGGTGTTCTGAAGGTCTGGATCTAAGGTCTTGATCAGTCTGCTGAGTTGGCGGATGTGTTCCTTGGTTGGATCTGCGGGTAACTGCCTGTAGTGTTCCTGGTTGTCGAGTTGTCGGTATACTTCTTTGCAGTAGTCTGTTCTGTTCAGTATGACGGTGGCCCCTCCTTTGTCTGCTGGTTTGATGACGATGTTGCGGTTGGTCTTGAGAGTGCGGATGGCGTTGCGTTGTGCTTGGGTGACGTTTGAGGCTGCCTTGTGATTGCGAGTGATGAATCTGGCATTGACACGACTTCTGACGGCTTTAGCATACATGTCGAGTCTAGGGCAGCGGCCTTCCGGAGGGGTCCAATTTGACTCTTTCCTTTTCGGTTGCTGCACTGCAGATCTCGCGGTCTGCTGTTCCGGTTCATTGGTCGTGTCCCTGGGTTCGCTGTCGGCCTCTTGGGGTCTGTGGAAGAATTCCCGGAGCCTCATTCGCCTGATGAATTCCTCCGTATCTGCCGCGAGACTGATGGGGTCCATTTTGGTGGTGGTGCAGAAATTGAGCCCTCTGCTGAGGACTTCGATTTCGTCTGGTTGAAGGGTGTAGTCTGACAAGTTGACAATGGATTTCCCTGTATTGTTTTCGACTGTTGTACCGGGAGAAGCTTGATTGCTGCTGGTGGTGATGCCAAGTTTCTCAAGCTTCCTGTTCTTGGTGTGCATGTAGGTGGCATAGTATTGCTGTCTCATCTGTTTGGCGGTGTTCCGCAGCTGGTCTGCTGTGTCCTGAGCGCAAGTTGAGAATATGGCCTCTCTCTTGGTTTCCAGGTTGCGTCGACTGCTGTAGAGTTGGTGTACGAGGTGTTTGAGGAGTGTGCACAGTAAGAAGTCTTACAACACCAGGTTAAAGTCCAACAGGTTTGTTTCAAACACGAGCTTTCGGAGCACGGCTCCTTCTTCAGGTGATGACAGAGATGCGGTGGCAGAGTCTTTCAGCGTAGTCTGTGTTGTAAGTCGACTTGAGTGGGTTTTTGATCTGTAGTCCTTTCGGGATCTTGTCTGCTTTTTTGCATCTTTGTAGAAACTGAATGTCAGTGTCTATATGCGCGATCTTCCTGGAGATCCTCTCCACTTTGAGCCGGCAGTTTGCAGTGTCAATGGTAGCCATGATGTGGAGATGCCGGCGTTGGACTGGGGTGAACACAGTAAGAAGTCTTACAACACCAGGTTAAAGTCCAACAGGTTTGTTTCAAACACGAGCTTTCGGAGCACGGCTCCTTCTTCAGGTGAATGGAAAGGCTTGTTCCAGAAATGTTTATATAGACACAGTCAGAGATGCCCCGGAATGCGAGCACCTGCAGGCAATCAAATCATCAAAGATGCAGAGAGAGAGGTAACTCCAGGTTAAAGAGGTGTGAATTGTCCCAAGCCAGTTCAGTCGGTAGGCCTCTGCAAGTCCAGGCTTGTTGGTGGGGGCCGAATGTAATGCGACATGAATCCCAGATCCCGGTTGAGTCCGCATTCATGCGTGCGGAACTTAGCTATAAGTTTTTGCTCAGCAATTTTGCGTTGTCGCGTCTCCTGAAGGCCTCCTTGTAGAATGCTGACCCGGAGATCAGAGGCTGAATGTCCTTGACTGCTGAAGTGTTCCCCAACTGGAAGGGAACAGTCCTGCCTGTTGATAGTCGCACGATGCCCGTTTATTCGTTGTCGCAGTGTCTGCATGGTCTCGCCAATGTACCACGCTTCGGGACATCCTTTCCTGCAGCGTATGCATCCTTTCCTGACGCGACAACGCAAAATTGCTGAGCAAAAACTTATAGCTAAGTTCCGCACGCATGAATGCGGACTCAACCGGGATCTGGGATTCATGTCGCATTACATTCGGCCCCCACCAACAAGCCTGGACTTGCAGAGGCCTACCGACTGAACTGGCTTGGGACAATTCACACCTCTTTAACCTGGAGTTACCTCTCTCTCTGCATCTTTGATGATTTGATTGCCTGCAGGTGCTCGCATTCCGGGGCATCTCTGACTGTGTCTATATAAACATTTCTGGAACAAGCCTTTCCATTCACCTGAAGAAGGAGCCGTGCTCCGAAAGCTCGTGTTTGAAACAAACCTGTTGGACTTTAACCTGGTGTTGTAAGACTTCTTACTGTGCTCACCCCAGTCCAACGCCGGCATCTCCACATCTTAGTTTATTGAGGATTGGAACTAATCATATTAAGTATACCCAGTAATCATTATTAACTATTAAACATGTATTTTTAGAACATAGCAGTAACAAGCATTTAGGGCGGAATTCTCCGCAAGGCCCGACGCTGTCGCGAAACCTGGAGAGGTTCACGACGGCGTCGGAGGTCGCTCCTGGCCCCCTATTCGCCCCTCGCCGGGGGGCTAGGAGGGCTGTGCCATGAATCTCGGCTGCCGGGCCTTGTCGCTGGCATCAAGGCCCGGCGCGCCGAGAATGACGCGGCTGCGCGCCTAATGACGTCAGCCACGCATGCGCGGGTTGGCCGGCTCCAACCCGCGCATGCAGGGTTGCCGTCTTCCCCTCCGCTGCCCCGCAAGACATGGTGGCTTGATCTTGCGGGGCGGCGGATGGGAAAGAGTGCGTCCCATTGAGACGCTGGCCCGACGATCGGTGGGCACCGATCGCGGGCCAGTACCCTCCCGAGCACGGTCGTGGTGCTCACTCCCCTCTCCGCCCCCCAGAAGCCCCAAACGAGCATCTGGCGCCATGTTCACAACGGCAGCGACCAGGTGTGGTTGCCACCGTCGTGAACCAGTCGTGAACGGCAGGCCGCTCGGCCCATCCGGGTCGGAGAATCGCAGGCCACCGTGAAATTTTGCGGGGGGGGGGGGGGGGGAATCGTGGGGGGTGCCAGAGCGGCCCTCCCGCGATTCTACCACCCGGCGTGGGAGCAGAGAATCGCGCCTTTAAACTCTGGCTAATAAGTAGTGGTCACAATGCATGATGGGATTTAAGCTAACTTGACCGAGTTTTCAAGGTAGGAAGAATCAGACAGAAATAATGTGGTAAGCAATAATATAGCCAGCTCAGTATTCTTATTCGTGGCCCGAATATCCTGTGCTCAAACAATTCATGGTACAAAGAGGAACCAGTTTCAACATCCTGCAGCCAGACAAACAATGAGATAGGCAGAAACTGGCTGAGATAAGCAACATGGGAACAGGGGAGAACAAGACACAACGGATACAAGAGTCTGGAAAATAACAGAAGGCAGGATAGGGTTAAATCATTAGCTGATCAAGCAGTCACCATGCTGCTTAAAGTAAACTTCATTGCTCAAGGTAAAATTGACAGCTCCAAGGATTCAATCGAGTACATCCAATGCTTGGAGCTGTCAATTTTACCTTGAGCAATGAAGCTTACTTTAAGCAGCATGGTGACTGCTGGGGTGGGCTATTGATTTTTGGAAAATTGTATAACCTGAACCAGTGTAAAGTAGAGTGTTTTGGGCATTTATCCAAATCACTCTCCCTCGTACGTTGACCAAGCTTGAAAAATAAAGCTGTCTTAACCAGAGTTGATGTGTCCGCAGATCTTTGTGTTCAGCTTTATAAAAAATAAATTTTGAGTACCCAATTCATTTTTTCCAATTAAGGGGCAATTTACCGATCCACCTACCCTGCACATCTTTGGGTTGTGGGGGTGAATCCCACGCAAACACGGAGAGAATGTGCAAACTCCCAAGAACAGTGACCCAGGGTCAGGATCGAACCTGAGACCATGGCGCCGTGAAGCAGCAGTGCTAACCACTGCACCACTATGCTGCCCTAGGTCTTTGTGTTTAGCTAAGCTGTAACTAAGAGAGGGGACACCACATAAAAGCCAGCTCAATACTCCTTGAAAACCCTCCTACAATAACATGTAAGATTTTAACAAAAGTTCTACTCAATAGACTAGGTAAACTACAAAGGAGGACGTGAACTGTCAGGAAGTCAAAGTCGTTTCAAGAAAGGCACTTGTGACTTGTGAAGCAGGGATGTGTCATGGTCCTTGTGCTCTTTGGTATATTATCTGTTGGGGAATTTGATGAAAATGTTGATGGAATATACATTCAGTTCAGAACAGATGGCTATCTCTTCAACCTGAGACAGCGGAAATCTTAAACAAAGGTGTCAGAGGTGATGACATAGGAATTGCTATTTGCCAATGACATTTCCCTCAGGTCACATTGCACGGGTGACCTTCAAACGTCTTGGACTGTTTTTCAAAAGCACCTGACAACTATGGGCTAACCATCAGCTTAAGGAAGACAGAGATACTCCACCAACCATCTCTAAATTCTGACTTTGCCCCACCTACTATAACTATAAATGACACAATCCTTAAGGCCGTAGATAACTCCACCTATCTTTGAAGCACAGTTTCCAGAAATGTCTCCATTGACAACTCTGTGGCAAATAGAACTGCCAGAACAAGCTTAGCATTTGCCTGTTTATATAAGAGACTTAAATGAGATATCAAATTTACAGCAAAACTTGCTATGTACAAATCTGTATAATACGTACCCTCTTATATACCTGTGAGACATGGGGCTGGATTCTCCGCTTCCCAATGCCGAAATCGCGTTCGGCGACGGGGAGGAGAATTCATTTTGACGCTCATATCGGGTTTTTGAATTCTCCGCCCCCTGAAAAGCGACGTAATCTAGGCCCGCAATGCTCCGTCCTCGACTGGCCGAGTTCCCGACGGCGTGGGACTCTCCTGGTCTCACCTGTTCGGGAACCTCGCGTTGCGGCTGCGGACTCGGTCCGGGGCTGCCAGAGTCAGGGGAGGGCCGATCCGCGGACACGGGGGGCTTCATTTGGGGCTGGGGGCACTGTGGGTGGGTGGTCCGGGGCGCGCAAGTGACCAAAGGGGGGGGGCATACTTTTGTGGCCCGGGTCCGTGGGCTGAGTCTGCCATGGAGCACAGCATGGCTGCTGCAAACCGCCGCCGTGCGTATGTGTGGCCTTGGAACCGGAAGTGCTGAGGGCCATATCGGCAGCTAGAGCTGCAAGCTCTACACTGCCTCCCTGCTAGCCACCAGCAAAACGGGGAATCGGTGGCTGTTTTACATCAGTTTTCCTGGCATAAAAGACCACCATTTTCATGCCAGCGTGTGGTCTTAGTCTCCAAAACGGAGTATCCAGCCCATGGACTATATCGACTAGACATATTCAGCAGTTGGACAGGTTCCACGTGAGATGCATTTGGAACACCAGGGGCATGAAATAGGACAAAGTGCCCAATACTGAGGTATTTCAAAGAGCAGAAATGGCTGGAATTGAAGCACTCATGATGAGAGCCCAGCTTAATGGAGTGGACATGTAGTAAGTATGATTGATGATAAAATATCTAAGGCGGCCATGTATTCATAATTTAAACTTTGACACCACCTGTGAGGTAGGCCAAGATTAAGATTAAAGGACACCTTGAAGACAAACCTCAGGAAATGTGGCATATCCAACACAGCCTGGGAGAAAAATTCACAGGAAAGAACTACCTGGGGAACAATTTTAGACAGCAATGAACACAGGTAACTGAGGAAGACAAGCTAGAAAGACCACATTATCCCAACAAAATCAGACAATTAATCCTGGGTATCGGGTGCAGATGTGCATGATGTGCACCTGATGGTCACACATCAGCTGCACCTTCATCGAGTGGAGCCCCTTCCAGTTTGTGAAGTTCAGCCTGTCAACTACAGGTGCTCGTAGGGCGACATGCACCCCGTCGATCACGCCCTGGACCCGGGCACCTCATGTTAGCATGGTGATTACCCCCATGCCCAACCAGGTCCACCGGGCTACATGGAGGCCCCGGATGGTGTTGCAGACCTTGCTCCCACATGTCCCTGTCCCACCCAACCCCACACACCGGCCCCCGTCGGTGCCCGGCTCCCTGGGGGCCTCTGACCCGGGTGTCCATCCCTTCAGCCAGGGACACTGTCGGCTGGTGCTGACCTTGCTCCGTGGCCCCCATCCAGTGCCCCCCTGTAGGGGCTACTGTGGGCGTTTGCCATTGATGCCCCACCGGCGGGTAGCATCTGGTTAGGGGGGTGGTGGTATGGTAGAGGGTGGCGTGTAGGGGGGTGCTGGGTAGCAGGGGTGGTGGGGTACAGGTTGGGGGCTGTGGTGCGGGGGCTGTGGGTGGAAGCTGGGGTGTGCGGGTGGTGGAGTAGGGGCATTCATAAGGCCGGTGTCAGTCTGCAGAACCAGGGGCTACAGTGGGTGGTCAGTGGGTTGTGCAGCAAGATGGCTGCCTTGCAGGCTGTGGCAATGGCGGTCCATGCCAGGATACCGTTCCAATCCTGTGGGGGGTCACCCTGGCCCCACAGCCTGTACCCCATCACCTCCTCTCCACCGGCCCTGGAAGGGCCTCAACCCCCCCACACCAGCCAGCCCAGCCAGTGTCAGGACCGGCAGCCCACGGTCACGCCTCTGCATATACTACTTGCTCTCTGCCTCATCTGTGAACGGCACCTGTTTCCCGATTCTTAACAGCATAACTGGACTTCACCGGTGGGAATTCCCCCCCAGATGAGGCGGAGAATTGCAGAGGCGCCACTAATTATATGCAAACCGCATTTCCTGTACATGCAGAGTTGAACGCATTGGCGCCGCTGTCGAGGCGCTGGAGTATTGTGATTTGGCGTGAACCAAGCGTCTGCCACAATTTTGGCGTCCAAACTGATTCTCCGCCCAGTCGCCTTTCTCGATTTCGGCGTCGGCCGAAGTAGAATCCCGCTCCAGATGCTTGAATGTTGCTACTGTTATGTAACAGTTTGCATTGTGCAGTCACACTGGTATCAATTATGCCACCGGTTAAAATTCCTCCACCTCTTTGTATAATACAAGGTGCTTGGTTATAACTTCAGGTTCCCAGTAATTGTACTGTCCATTTGTCCAAAATGTGTTCATGAAAAGGCTTCAATTGCTTATAATTTTAAGTCCAGTTCTTAATTAAAAACCTTCAAATATAACATGAGAAAGATCAAAATGTACCACATTCCGAAATGTTTCCTGATGGTTTAGTAACTTTATAGTCAGTTGCTTTCATTTGGAGGCATTATGTCCAAGAGTATCACTTTGCCTGCCCACATTGGGAATAGTTTCCTTTCTGTTTGATTCACCAGCAGGAATAAGATAATCCTCTCACACAAAGTCCAATTTATTGACAGAATAATGACAGTGTTTCAGGGGCACATGTGGCACTCGTTCATGGTGCAAAATACTGAGGGGAAATTAACCCCCAAAATGGTTTTAGCTTCTCCAATAGCTACCAGAAATATCATTTGAAAATAACAAAAAAAACATTGCCTTTAAAGCCAGGTTCCATGCAAGTTCAATTCCTTTTTCAACACAAACAAATTCTTTGTTTAAAATTTATGAATAGTTGGCTTTTTTTGTGGGATTCTATCCTATAAATGTACTAAATGAGAAAATGTTTTAAACGTTTACAGAAACACATTAAAACCATTTCAAACAATCAACCACTTAATGAGTAATGTGACATACATGTATATTTATATCTGCTGATTGTTTCTGAGCTTGCAGCAAGTCCCATTCCCACTGTACTTCCTGACCTACATTGAGTCCCATGCAAGCAATGTCTTTATTTTAAAATTGTCATCCTTGTTTCCAAATCTTTTCGTGGCCTACCACACCACCTCCTCCCCCCACCCCCCCCCCCCCCCCCAATCTTGTAATCTCCTCTAGCCCACAACCCTGTAAGATAACTAATTTAGTGGAATTTTTTGAGGACATTACCAGTGCTGTAGACAACGGGGAGCCAATGGATGCGATATATCTGGATTTCCAGAAAGCTTTTGGCAAGGTGCCACACAAAAGGTTGCTGCATAAGATAAAGATGCATGGCATTAATGGTAAAGAAGTAGCATGGATAGAGGATTGGTTAATTAATAGAAAGCAAAGAGTGGGGATTAATGAGTGTTTCTCTGGCTGGCAATCAGTAGCTAGTGGTGTCCCTCAGGGATCAGTGTTGGGTCCACAATTGTTCACAATTTACATAGATGATTTGGAGTTGGGGACCAAGGGCAATGTGCCCAAGTTTGCAGACGACACTAAGATGAGTGGTAAAGCAAAAAGTGCAGAGGATACCGGAAGTCTGCAGAGGGATTTGAATAGTTTGAGTGAATGGGCTAGGGTCTGGCAGATAGAATACAATGTTGACAAATGTGAGTTATGCATTTTCGTAGGAATAACGGCAAAAGGGATTATTATTTGAATGATAAAATATTAAAACTTGCTGCTGTGCAGAGGGTCCTGTGTGTTCTAGTGCATGAGTCGCATAAAGTTGGTTTACAGGTGCAACAGGTGGTTAAGAAGGAGTTTTGTCCTTCATTGCTAGAGGGATGGAGTTTAAGACTAGGGAGGTTATGCTGCAACTGTATACGGTGTTAGCGAGGCCACACCTGGAGTATTGTGTTCAGTTTTGGTTTCCTTACCTGAGAAAGGACGTACTGGCGCTGGAGGGTGTGCAGAGGAGATTCACTAGGTTAATCCCAGAGTTGAGGGGGTTGGATTATGAGGAGAGGTTGAGTAGACTGGGACTGTACTCATTGGAATTTAGAATGATGAGGGGGGATCTTATAGAAACATATAAAACTATGAAGGGAATAGATAGGATAGATACGGACAGGTTGTTTCCACTGGCGGGTGAAAGCAGAACTAGGGAGCATAGCCTCAAAATAAGAGGAAGTAGATTTAGGACTGAGTTTAGGATGAACTTCTTCACCCAAAGCGTTGTGAATCTATGGAATTCCCTGTCTAGTGAAGCAGTTGAGGCTCCTTCATTAAATGTTTTCAAGGTAAAGATAGATAGTTTTTTGAAGAATAAAGGAATAAAGGGTTATGGTACTCGGGCGGGAAAGTGGAGCTGAGTCCACAAAAGATCAGCCATGATTTCATTTAATGGTGGAGCAGGCTCGAAGGGCCAGATGGCCTACTCATAGAACATAGAACAGTACAGCACAGAACAGGCCCTTCGGCCCTCAATGTTCTGCCGAACAATGATCACCCTACTCAAACCCACATATCCACCCTATACCCGTAACCCAACACCCCAACCTTACTTTTTAAGGACACTACGGGCAATTTAGCATGGCCAATCTACCTAACCCGCACATCTTTGGACTGTGGGAGGAAACCGGAGCACCCGGAGGAAACCCACGCACACATGGGGAGGACGTGCAGACTCCGCACAGACAGTGACCCAGCCGGGAACCGAACCTGGGACCCTGGAGCTGTGAAGCATTTATGCTAACCACCATGCTACCGTGCTGCCCAACCACCATGCTACTCCTGCTCCTAATTCTTATGTTCTTATGTTCTTATATACGTGCTTCTCTAATCCTGGCCTCTTGTGCATCCCTGATTTTGATCAGTTCACCACTGGTGGTTGTACGTTCAGTTGCCTGGGCGACAAGCTCTGGAATACCTTCCTTACACCTCTCTGTCTCTTGACCTCTCTCTCCTCCTTTAAGACTCCTTAAAGCCTATCTTTTTGGCCAAGTGTTTGTTCTTCTGACCTCAATCTCTTCATGTGGCTCGGTGTCATGCTTTAAAATGGAGGTTTTATTACATTAAAAGCGCTGTAAAAATATAGTTGTTAAACAGAGAAAACTGAGGGGGATTTTTAATTGAATTTAAAGCAATAGTGATAGGAGATTCAATGGTTCGGGGAATTGATAGGAGATTCTGTGGTCGCGAGCGAGACTCCCGGAAGGTATGTTGCCTACCGGGTGCCAGGGCCAGGGATGTCTCGGATCATGTCTTCAGGATCCTGAAGGGGGAGGGTGAGCAGCCAGAAGTCGTGGTGCACATTGGTACCAACGACGTAGGTAGGAAAAGGGGTTGGAGGTAATAAACAAGTTTAGGGAGTTAGGCTGGACGTTAAAGGCCAGGACAGACAGAGTTGTCATCTCTGGTTTGTTGCCGGTGCCACGTGATAGCGAGGCTAGGAATAGGGAGAGAGTGTAGTTGAACACGTGGCTGCAGGAATGGTGTAGGAGGGAGGGCTTCAAGTTTTTGGATAATTGGAGCGCATTCTGGGGAAGGTGGGACCTGTACAAGCAGGATGGGTTGCATCTGAACCAGAGGGGCACCAATATCCTGGGAGGGAGGTTTTCTAGTACTCTTCGGGAGGGTTTAAACTAATTTGGCAGGGGAATGGGAACCGGATTTGTAGTCCAGCAACTAAGGAAGCCGATATTCAGGACGCCAAAGCACGTAGTGATGCAGTGGGGAAGGTAACACTGACAAAGGAGAGTACTTGCAGGCAAGGAGATGGGTTGAAGTGTGTATACTTCAATGCAAGAAGCATCAGGAATAAGGTGGGTGAACTTAAGGCATGGATCGGTACTTGGGACTACGATGTGGTGGCCATCACGGAAATTTGGATAGAAGAGGGGCAGAAGTGGTTGTTGGAGGTCCCTGGTTATAGATGTTTCAACAAGATTAGGGAGGGTGGTAAAAGAGGGGGGGGGGGGGAGAGGCATTGTTAATTAGAGGTAGTATAACAGCTGCAGAAAGGCAGTTCGAGGGGGATCTGCCTACTGAGGTAATATGGGTTGAAGTCAGAAATAGGAAAGGAGCAGTCACCTTGTTGGGAGTTTTCTATAGGCCCCCAATAGCAGCAGAGATGTGGAGGAACAGATTGGGAAACAGATTTTGGAAAGGTGCAGAAGTCACAGGGTAGTAGTCATGGGTGACTTCAACTTCCCAAACATTGAGAGGAAACTCTTTAGATCAAATAGTTTGGATGGGGTGGTGTTTGTGCAGTGTGTCCAGGAAGCTTTTCTAACACAGTATTTAGATTGTCCGACCAGAGGGGAGGCCATATTGGATTTAGTACTTGGTAATGAACCAGGGCAGGTGATAGATTTGTTAGTAGGGGAACATTTTGCAGGTAGTGACCACAATTCTGTGACTTTCACTTTAGTAATCGAGAGGGATAGGTGCGTGCAACAAGGCAAGGTTTACAATTGGGGGGAGGGTAAATACAATGCTGTCAGACAAGAATTGAAGTGCAGAAGTTGGGAACATAGGCTGTCAGGGAAGGACACAAGTGAAATGTGGAACTCGTTCAAGGAACAGGTACTGCGTGTTTTTGATATGTATGTCCCTGTCAGGCAGGGAAGAGATGGTCGAGTGAGGGAACCATGGATGACAAGAGAGGTTGAATGTCTTGTTAAGAGGAAGAAGGAGACTTATGTAAGGCTGAGGAAACAAGGTTCAGACAGGGCACTGGAGGGATACAAGATAGCCAGGAGGGAACTGAAGAAAGGGATTAGGAGAGCTAAGAGAGGACATGAAAAATCTTTGGCGGGTAGGATCAAGGAAAACCCCAAGGCCTTTTACACATATGTGAGAAATATGAGAATGACTAGAGCGAGGGTAGGTCCGATCAAGGACAGTAGCGGGAGATTGTGTATTGAGTCTGAAGAGATAGGAGTGGTCTTGAACAAGTATTTTTCTTCAGTATTTACAAACGAGAGGGGCCAAATTGTTGGAGAGGACAGTGTGAAACAGACTGGTAAGCTCGAGGAGATACTTGTTAGGAAGGAAGATGTATTGGGCGTTTTGAAAAACTTGAGGATAGACAAGTCCCCCGGGCCTGACGGGATATATCTAAGGATTCTATGGGAAGCAAGAAATGAAATTGCAGAGCCGTTGGCAATGATCTTTTCGTCCTCGCTGTCAACAGGGGTGGTACCAGAGGATTGGAGAGTGGCGAATGTCGTGCCCCTGTTCAAAAAATGGAATAGGGATAACCCTAACCCAAAAAAGGGAATAGGGTACTGAGGGATAGGATTTCTGAGCATCTGGAAAGACACTGCTTGATTAGGGATAGTCAGCACGGATTTGTGATGGGTAGGTCTTGCCTTACAAGTCTTATTGACTTCTTTGAGGAGGTGACCAAGCATGTGGATGAACGTAAAGCAGTGGGTGTAGTGTACATGGATTTTAGTAAGGCATTTGATAAGGTTCCCCATGGTAGGCTTATGCAGAAAGTAAGGAGGCATGAGGTAGTGGGAAATTTGGCCAGTTGGATAACAAACTGGCTAACCGATAGAAGACAGAGAGTGGTGGTGGATGGCAAATATTCAGCCTGGAGCCCAGTTACCAGTGGCGTACCGCAGGGATCAGTTCTGGGTCCTCTGCTGTTTGTGATTTTCATTAACGACTTGGATGAGGGAGTTGAAGGGTGGGTCAGTAAATTTGCAGATGATACCTGGTGCAGGCGGGAGGGATATGGTGCAGGCGGGAGGGATTCAGATTTCTGGATAACTGGGGCTCTTTCTGGGGAAGGTGGGACCTCTATAGACAGGATGGTCTACATCTGAACCTGAGGGGCACCAATATCCTGGGGGGGAGATTTGTTAGTGCTCTTTGGGGGGGTTTAAACTAATTCAGCAGGGGCATGGGAACCTGGATTGTAGTTTTGGGGTACGGGAGATTGAGAGTATAGAGGTCAGGAGCACAGATTTGACTTCGCAAGAGGGTGCCAGTGTTCAGGTTGGTGGTTTGAAGTGTGTCTACTTCAATGCCAGGAGTATACGAAATAAGGTAGGGGAACTGGCAGCATGGGTTGGTACCTGGGACTTCGATGTTGTGGCCATTTCAGAGACATGGATAGAGCAGGGACAGGAATGGTTGTTGCAGGTTCCGGGGTTTAGGTGTTTTAGTAAGCTCAGAGAAGGGGGCAAAAGAGGGGGAGGTATGGCGCTGCTAGTCAAGGACAGTATTACGGTGGCGGAAAGGATGCTAGATGGGGACTCTTCTTCTGAGGTAGTATGGGCTGAGGTTAGAAACAGGAAAGGAGAGGTCACCCTGTTGGGAGTTTTCTATAGGCCACCTAATAGTTCTAGGGATGTAGAGGAAAGGATGGCGAAGATGATTCTGGAAAAGAGCGAAAGTAACAGGGTAGTTGTTATGGGAGACTTTAACTTTCCAAATATTGACTGGAAAAGATATAGTTCGAGTACATTAGATGGGTCATTCTTTGTACAATGTGTGCAGGAGGGTTTCCTGACACAATATGTTGACAGGCCAACAAGAGGCGAGGCCACATTGGATTTGGTTTTGGGTAATGAACCAGGCCAGGTGTTAGATCTGGAGGTAGGTGAGCACTTTGGAAACAGTGACCACAATTCGGTGACCTTTACGTTAGTGATGGAAAGGGATAAGTATACCCCGCAGGGCAAGAGTTAGAGCTGGGGGAAGGGCAATTATGATGCCATTAGACATGACTTAGGATGTGTTGGTTGGAGAAGTAGGCTGCAAGGGTTGGGCACACTGGATATGTGGAGCTTGTTCAAGGAACAGCTATTGCATGTTCTTGATAAGTACGTACCAGTCAGACAGGGAGGAAGGGGTCGAGCGAGGGAACCGTAGTTTATCAAAGAAGTGGAATCTCTTGTTAAGAGGAAGAAGGAGGCCTATGTGAAGATGAGGCATGAAGTTTCAGTTGGGGCGTTTGATAGTTACAAGGAAGCGAGGAAGGATCTAAAGAGAGAGCTGAGACGAGCAAGGAGGGGACATGAGAAGTCTTTGGCAGGTAGGATCAAGGAAAACCCAAAAGCTTTCTATAGGTATGTCAGGAATAAAAGAATGACTAGGGTAAGAGTAGGGCCAGTCAAGGACAGTGGTGGGAAGTTGTGTGTGGAGGCTGAGGAGATAAGCGAGATACTAAATGAATACTTTTCGTCAGTATTCACTCAAGAAAAAGATAATATTGTGGAGGAGAATGCTGAGACCCAGGCTATTAGAATAGATGGCATTGAGGTGCGTAGAGAAGAAGTGTTGGCAATTCTGGACAAGGTGAAAATAGATAAGTCCCCGGGGCCGGATGGGATTTATCCTAGGATTCTCTGGGAAGCCAGGGAAGAGATTGCTGAGCCTTTGGCTTTGATTTTTAGGTCATCATTGGCTACAGGAATAGTGCCAGAGGACTGGAGGATAGCAAATGTGGTCCCTTTGTTCAAGAAGGGGAGTAGAGATAACCCCGGTAACTATAGGCCGGTGAGCCTAACGTCTGTGGTGGGTAAGGTCTTGGAGAGGATTATAAAAGATACGATTTATAATCATCTAGATAGGAATAATATGATTAGGGATAGTCAGCATGGTTTTGTGAAGGGTAGGTCATGCCTCACAAACCTTATCGAGTTCTTTGAGAAGGTGACTGAACAGGTAGACGAGGGTAGAGCAGTTGATGTGGTGTATATGGATTTCAGTAAAGCGTATGATAAGGTTCCCCACGGTCGGCTATTGCAGAAAATACGGAGGCTGGGGATTGAGGGTGATTTAGAGATGTGGATCAGAAATTGGCTAGTTGAAAGAAGACATATAGTGGTAGTTGATGGGAAATGTTCAGAATGGAGTTCAGTTACGAGTGGCGTACCACAAGGATCTGTTCTGGGGCCGTTGCTGTTTGTCATTTTTATGACCTAGAGGAGGGCGCAGATGGATGGGTGAGTAAATTTGCAGATGACACTAAAGTCGGTGGAGTTGTAGACAGTGCGGAAGGATGTTGCAGGTTACAGAGGGACATAGATAAGCTGCAGAGCTGGGCTGAGAGGTGGCAAATGGAGTTTAATGTGGAGAAGTGTGAGGTGATTCACTTTGGAAAGAATAACAGGAATGCGGCATATTTGGCTAATGGTAAAATTCTTGGTAGTGTGGATGAGCAGAGGGATCTCGGTGTCCATGTACATAGATCCCTGAAAGTTGCCACCCAGGTTGATAGGGTTGTGAAGAAGGCCTATGGTGTGTTGGCCTTTATTGGTAGAGGGATTGAGTTCCGGAGCCATGAGGTCATGTTGCAGTTGTACAAAACTCTAGTACGGCCGCATTTGGAGTATTGCGTACAGTTCTGGTCGCCTCATTATAGGAAGGACGTGGAAGCCTTGGAACGGGTGCAGAGGAGATTTACCAGGATGTTGCCTGGTATGGAGGGAAAATCTTATGAGGAAAGGCTGATGGACTTGAGGTTGTTTTCGTTAGAGAGAAGGTAAGAGGTGACTTAATAGAGGCATACAAAATGATCAGAGGGTTAGATAGGGTGGACAGCGAGAGCCTTCTCCCGCGGATGGAGGTGGCTAGCACGAGGGGACATAGCCTTAAATTGAGGGGTAATAGATATAGGACAGAGGTCAGAGGTGGGTTTTTTACGCAAAGAGTGGTGAGGCCATGGAATGCCCTACCTGCAACAGTAGTGAACTCGCCAACATTGAGGGCATTAAAAAATTTATTGGATAAGCATATGGATGATAAGGGCATAGTGTAGGTTAGATGGCCTTTAGTTTTTTTCCATGTCGGTGCAACATCGAGGGCCGAAGGGCCTGTACTGCGCTGTATCGTTCTATGTTCTATGATACGAAGATTGGTGGAGTTGTGGATAGTGAGGAGGGCTGTTGTCGGCTTCAAAGAGACATAGACAGGATGCAGAGCTGGGCTGAGAAGTGGCAGATGGAGTTTAACCCTGACAAGTGTGAAGTTGTCCATTTTGGAAGGACAAATATTAATGCGGAATACAGGGTTAAAGGTAGGGTTCTTGGCAATGTAGAGGAGCAGAGAGATCTTGGGGTCTATGTTCATAGATCTTTGAAAGTTGCCACTCAAGTGGATAGAGCTGTGAAGAAGGCCTATGGTGTGCTAGTGTTCATTAGCAGAGGGATTAAATTTAAGAGCCGTGAGTTGATGATGCAGCTGTACAGAACCTTGGTCAGGCCACATTTGGAGTACTGTGTGCCGTTCTGGTCACCTCATTTTAGGAAGGACGTGGAAGCTTTGGAAAAGGTGCAAAGGAGATTTACCAGGATGTTGCCTGGAATGGAGAGTAGGTCTTACGAGGAAAGGTTGAGGGTGCTAGGCCTTTTCTCATTAGAACGGAGAAGGATGAGGGGCGACTTGATAGAGGTTTATAAGGTGATCAAGGGAATAGATAGAGTAGACAGTCAGAGACATTTTCCCCGGGTGGAACAAACCATTACAAGGGGACATAAATTTTAGGTAAATGGTGGAAAATATAGGGGGGATGTCAGAGGTAGGTTCTTTACCCAGGGAGTAGTGGGGGCATGGAATGCACTGCCTGTGGAAGTAGTTGAGTCGGAAATGTTAGGGACTTCAAGCGGCTATTGGATAGGTACATGGATTAGGGTAGAATAATGGAGTGTAGATTAATTTCTTCTTAAGGCAGCACGGTAGCATTGTGGATAGCACAATTGCTTCACAGCTCCAGGGTCCCAGGTTCGATTTCGGCCTGGGTCACTGTCTGTGTGGAGTCTGCACATCCTCCCCGTGTGTGTGTGGGTTTCCTCCGGTTCCCTCCCACAGTCCAAAGATGTGCAGGTTGGGTGGATTGGCCATGATGGGTTTCCCTTAGTGTCCAAAATTCTATGAGTAACCAAGGACAAAAGTTCGGCACAACATCGTGGGCCGAAGGGCCTGTTCTGTGCTGTATTTCTCTATCTATCTATCTATCTATCTAAGTGTATAAAATTATGAGGGGTTCAGATAGAGTGGAAAAGATGGATTTATTTCTATTAACAAAGAGTGCAAAGCCGGGGCTTTGATGTAAAGTAATTGGCCGAAGGACTAGAGGAGAGTTGAGGAGAAATTATTTTTACCTAGCAAGTGGTTGAGGCCTGGAACTCACTGACTGAAAGTATTGTAAAGGCATAAACACACATTGTTTTTAAAGAATACTTGGATATACACTTGAAGTGTGGATGGGCCTTTGAACCAGGAGTTGGATAGCTGGGTAAGACTGGATATCTCTTTTACAGTTGGCATAGACAGTATGGGTTAAATGGCCTACTTCTGTGCCATAACGTTTCTATGTTTAAAAATGCTGCATAGAAAATATTGGCATAAATCTTCACATCTTGTACACCAAATCCTCCAGGTCAGCAATGCTTTTGTTTGAGCTTTTGTCACACAGTAATGCTTCTAATGTTGCACAGAATGGCTGCATGTTGTATAATCTCGTAAAGCAGTCTCATGAAGTTAATTGATGCACCCATTCACACAATATGGCTGGGCACTGTGGCATCATTCTGCTATTTCAAATACCACACATATATATTTTGCCTTCTTTTCTCAAAGGTTGCACACAACCATCAGAGAGAAAGAATGAACTTTTATTGATACAGAACCTTTTCATATCCTTTGGATATCCCACATCACAAACAATGAATTAAATTATATGGGGCAATTTTGACATTAGACAAATAGTGTAAATGGGCAATATATAATCAGCCTTCCATTGAACAGTTCTTCCGATTTTCACTTTGGATTGGATAGGTCCCTGGGATGATAGGATTGTCCTACAATGTGGATCACATGGGGAGACGGTAACATAGTGGTTTTCGGGTCAGAGACCCAGGATACTACTCTGGGGGACCCAGGTTCAAATCCCACTGCAGATGGTGAAATTTGAATTCAATAAAAATCTGGTATTAAAAAAGTCTGATGATGACCATGAAGCCATTGCGATTGTTGTAAAAACCCATTTGGTTCACTAATGTCCTTTAGGGAAGGAAATCTGCAATCAGGGATGGAAATAAATGCTGGCACAGCCTGTGACCCATGAACGAAAAAAAATTACATGTTACACTTATCACTCAAAGTCAAAATTAAACCCACAGAATGAATTCACCATTGTTGTGTAGGCAAGAAGACAGCCAAAAAGGAGTGGCACATGGGATAGTGGTTAGCACTGGGACACAAGCGCTGAGGACCCGGATTCGAATTCTGGCCCTGGACCACTGTCCATGTGGAGTTTGCACATTCTCCCCGTTTCTGCATTGGTTTCACCCCCACAACCCAAAGATGTGCAGGTTGGGTGGATTGGCCATGCTAAATTGCCCCTTAATTGGGAAAAAAAAAATTGGGTACTCTGAATTTATTTTTTAAAAACACAGCCAAACGGCACACAATAAATTTTAGAAACAGAAGCTGAGAAGCAGCTTGGTAATTTGTGTTTTTTAATGGTGTTGTTTGTAGGGTAAATGTTGACTACAATACAAGGAGAATTTTGGCTCTTCTTTGAAAGATACCATGGAATTTTTCATGTCCACGTGAATAGACAGATGAGGGGGACGATTCTCTAATATTGGACCCAAGTGTTCGCGCTGTCGTGAACGCCGTCGCGTTTCACGATGGCGCAAACAGGGCCCGGGTATGAGCGATTCTGGCCCCCACAGGGGGCCAGCATTGCGCTGGAGTGGTTAATGCCGCTCCAGCCTCCTTACCCGCCGCGCCAACCTGCGCATGCACAGTTGGGCCACGCGAACCTGTGCATGCTTGGGGAACTTCCTTAGTGTACCAGCCCTGACCAACATGGCGTCAGTGTTCAGGGGCCAGCCGCGCCATAAAGTAGGCCGGGGGGGGGGCACCAATCGGTGAGCCCCGATCGCGGGTCAGACCCCATCAGAGCACCCCGACCGTTCCTGCAGAGTTCCCCCCGGCAGCGACCAGGGGTGAACGGCGTCGGCGGGACTCTGTCATATGGACGCGGCCGCTCGGCCCATCCGGGCCGGAGAATCAGCAGCCCAACCGATTCCAGCAGCCAAACACGCCGGCGCAAATGGCGTTGATTCTCCGCACCTCTAAGAATCGCGCGCCGGCATCGGGGCGCTGTGGCGCGGTTGCGGTAATTCTCTGGCCCAGCGCGGGGCTCGGAGAATCGCCCCCGGGGTCTCAGTTTAATTTGTCCTTTAAATAACAGCATCTTTAAGATATTAAATATTAAGTTATTTAAGAATAGATAAGCAAAACATTGTAATAAGGTGTGAAACTTGTCTGTGTTGCTGTTCAAAGAGACTTTGGTGTGTGCATTCATGGAACGCAGATAGTTAGCATGCAGGTCCAGCAAGCAAATGGCATATTGGTCTTTATTACAAGGGGATTGGAATAAAAGAATAAAGACATCTTGCTACAATTGTTCACAGTTTTGGTGAGAGCACATCTGGCCACAATATTGTGTATAGTTTTGGTCTCCACATTTGAGAAAGGATACAATAAAAACAAATTACTGCGGATGCTGGCATCTGAAACAAAGAAAGGACATACTTGCATTGATGATGGTGCAGCAATGGTCACTAAATTGCTCCCTGGGATGGTAGGATTGTCCTACGATGAGAGACTGAATAAATTAGGCTTATATTCTCTGGAAGATGAGAAGTGATCTGATCGAAGCATTCAAAATTGCGATAGCGTAGATGCTGAGAGATTGTTCTTCTGGTCAAGGAGTCTAAAACATGGGGCATAGTCTCAAGATAAGGGGCCAATCATTTAGAACCAAGATGAGGAGAAATTATTTCACTCAAAAGATTGTGAATCTTTGCAATTTTCTACCCCAGGGGATTGTGAGTGCTCCATTGTTGAATACATTAAGGCTGGAATGGACATTAGTGAACCAAATGGTCTCTCAGGGAATCGAGGAATGTGAGGAGTTGGTTGGAAAATGGAGTTGAAGCCCAAGATCAGCCATGATTGTGCTGAATGGTGAAACAGGCTCAAGGAGAAATATGGCCTGCTCCCACTCCTATTTCTCGTGTTATTGTGTTCTTCAACAATGCCAGACTGACAGTGGCACTGCCAACCTCTGAAAATTGAACTGCTGAGGAGACAAACCTAAATCAATGAAGCAGATGCAATAAGCGTTACAGCCCAGGAACAGCATTGACAGTAAATGTTCTCTTTAACCTCTTCCTACAGCCTGCTTCAAATTTGACTCAGCAATACCCTAGCAGATCCGCTCAGCAACAACGTGGCACTCAATGCGTTGGTATTGGTACTGAGATTCCACTGTCTTACAAACTCTAGGTGCAAAACTCTTTCCAGCAAACAATGTGCTAACATGTGGGATTTTTTCTCTTTGCGTAGGAGTTTACCAAAACGTTGAACCTGCTGCTGAAGGCAATTAATCTGAACATCTCAAAAAGATCCTGAGCAAAATTGCAGAGCTGAGAGCCTCATGCAGGAACAGCAAACTGGCACCACACTCTTCCCACAGAGGTAACAATTAGAAGCAGCTTGGGATTGTGTTGGAGATGACATACACCAGACAGAAAAGGCAGCTCAGCGAAGGCAAACAGTAAGAGCACATAGAAAAAAAATAGCAGAGAGATAAACTGCCCAAACTTCATTAGAAATGCACCGTGAACAGTTATTTTCAGGAGGAATTTAATAAGGCTGATTTTCCTCTGCTTTATGTTAGGGGGTTTCCAATGTTTACCCCAAGGAAGAGGTGGGGTTGGTGGCGGGGAGGGTAAGACTGGGAGGCGATGAGAAAGGCTTATCATTAGAGCAGGAACACACAACTATTAGGATGCCTAGCAATAATATTCCATTACATTATTCCCACCTCATTTGCCTAGGTGGACAGCTATACAATGAAAGCATTGTGGTGTTGCCCATTCTTTTTTGCAATGATGGCGATTTTTTGGATGGCAGTGTTTCCCATCCGCCAACCGAACGTCTGATGGTGTATGTATCCCCGCTGATACTGGCTGCTCCGCAGCCCTTGACTGCTCTAAGGAATATTAATTGACTGGAAATGGGAGATCCTCCCCTCATTCAGGAAGAAAATTGGCAGGCAGCTCTCATCCGGAAGCTGTCTCAGATTCAAAGTCCCAGAATCCAGGGCCAGGTGTGAGCGGTCTCAGGGAGGGGAGGAGAGGCCCTGGGAAAGGGGAGCGGTTATGAGCAGAGGGGTGGTGGGAGTCTTGGTGGAGAGGCCAGGGGGGAACGAGCATCCGCAGACAGCAGACCTTGTTGGGAGGTGCTTAAAGTTAAAGAAGGCTCCTGGTGGACGTGCTCCCCTCCCATCCAAGGCCTGAACAAGTGTCACTTTCCGGGCTACCCCCTGCTCCTGAACTCCTCCACCAGCCAAATAATCGAGACAGGAAATTGAACTTAAGTGATCATTAATTCACTACTTAAGGATCTCAAGTAGGGCAAGAGCGATGGACCGGCTTGGGCCTCGCCTGTCCTCACTGTAAAATTGCAAACAGGTCAAGACTGACAGGAAGCCAATGACAAGGTTATCCAAGGGATTTTATGGGCTACTCCCCCAATGGGAGATGTAAAGTTTTGCCCTACGTTATGTTGTCTCATACCACTCATATGCACATTAATGAGGTTCTCCTTATCATCTGCCATAACTTTGGTGAATGATCAATGTAAACCCTGTTGAAGATGTGGATTACCGATTCTACAGTTTCCCCAAGGTTTCCACTAATCTTCCAATAAAGTTGCACTGGATGGCTTAGGGATCTCTGCGAATATGCCACAGCAAAGTCTTAACTATTCATTAATATAGTGGGATTGTTTCGAGATGCTTTAAGTACTTGAGTTTATATTGTCATGGAAGCTCTGTTCCTGGTACCCATCTCTTGTGCTGTCATGCCTTTCCATAAAGAAAATTACAAAATAAGGGCAAAACAAGGCTTCTGACGCTTGTTTCAGGCACCAGTGAATTGAAGACTGACTTACGCAACATCAGTGGTGGCTTAGAAGGAGATTGTTTCATGAAAGGTTAACCCTGCGGCAAGCTTTGCAGCAACCGCTGTCCTGTGGTATATCTTTTGTGATGGTTAGACATTAACAGACAGCACAGGCAGATTGCCTCAGATAAAGCCAAGTGACCTCGGTCAGAAGACAAGCTGGAATAGGTGCCATGTATCTGAAATGCAAATGCTCTTAGTTTTGAACCCTTGTCTGAACTCCTCTTCCTCCACCAAATCCATCATTACAATTGCAAGGATGAGTAGAATTCCCATGCTGAGAACTGTACTCACCATTGCTGATCGCCAGCATCCGTGGAAAAAGGGACCTATATACAGAACCTAGTGATACTAAATTACAGCAGAAATGCATAAAGAAGTCGGCATGTAAAATGTTCATTCATTGAATTGATAATAAAGCACATCAAAGAACTTGAGCTTCTTGAGTGTTGTTGGAGCTGCACTCATCCAGGCAATTGGAGAGTATACTATCACACTGACTTGTGGATGGTGGACAGTCTTTGAGAAGTCAGGAGGTGAATTACTTACTGCAGAATTCCTAGATTCTGACCTGGTGCCACAGGTCCATTCTAGTTTCTGGTCAATGATAACCCATAAGATATTAAGGGTGGGGGGGTACAGTGATAGTTATGCCACTGAATGTCAATGGGAGCGATTTTCTCTTGTTGTGATGGTCATTGCCTGGGCACTTATGTGGCATGAATGTCACTTATCAGACTAAGTCTAAATGTTGTCGGGGTCTTGTTGCATGTGGACACAGACTGCTTCAGTATCTGAAGAGTTGCAATTGATATTGCCACTGAACAGCCATCTACAAACATCCCCATTTCTGACCTTATGATGATGTGGAGATGTCGGCGTTGGACTTGTGTGAGCAAAGTAAGAAGTCTTACAACAGCAGGTTAAAGTCCAACAGGTTTGTTTCAAATCACTAGCTTTCGGAGCACTGCTCCTTCACCTGAGGAAGGAGCAGTGCTCTGAAAGTTAGTGATTCGAAATAAACCTGTTGGACTTTAACCTGGTGCTGTAAGACTTCTTACTCACCTTAAGATGATGAAAGGTCATTGATAAAGCAGCTGAAGCCAGTTGGGCTTAGAGTAGTATCTGAGGAACTCCTGCAGTTATATCCTGGAACATGGATACACAGATACATAGAAGATAGGAGCAGGAGGAGGCCTTTTGGCCCTTCAAACCTGCTCCGCCACTTATCACGATCATGGCTGATCATCCAACTCAAGAGGTGACTAGATATAGCACTTGGGGAGCATGGGATCAAAGGCTATAGGGAGAAAGCAGGATTGAAGGCGGATAAATCCTCTGAGAATCTACATCCTCGAGTGCTTAAGTAGGTGGCTCTGGAAACAGTGGATGCATTGGTGGTCACCTTCCAGGATTCTATAGACTCTGGAACAGTATCTGGAATTTTCCCCATTACCGATGTTAAGCTTACTGGTCTATAATTCCCTGCCTCCTCTCTTCCTCCCTTTTTGAATACTGGAGGGATATGAGCCACCCTCCAATCTGCAGGGATTGTTCCAGAGTCTATAGAATCCTGGAAGATGACCACCAATGCATCCACTGTTTCCAGAGCCACCTCCTTAAGCACTCTAGGATGTAGATTCTCAGGGGATTTATCCGCCTTCAATCCCATCAATTTGAGATGAATTGACATGATTGACCTCCAACAATGAAAACCATCTCCCTTTTGGCTAGGTCTGACTCCAAACAGTGGCCACTTTGTCCCTGATTCTCTGTGATTTCAATTCTGACAGGGCTCTGTGGTGCCACACTCAAGTCAAATGTTGCCATGTTCTCAAAAGCAGTCACTCTCACCTCACCTCTACTAATGTAACTAATGGCAGAGATCCCTCTCCAATGAGGATACACTGTCATTGAGGCAGAGAGGAAATACAAGCCCTGCACATACATCCATATGGAATGTGCATGCCTAACATCTATGCTTTCTTCTACTAGTGAAATGCGTGTTGACTATAATTGAGGCAGATTTATCAGCAGGAAAGCCAAAATACAGGCTGCTTTTGAAAACCATATTTATCATCTTCGTGCAAAAAGGCAAATCAGATGAAAATGAAACACTTTCTGCTGCTTTTTTGTGGTCATTGCATTACTAGACAAATTGAAATATTAAAATAAAATATACCTATTTAATAGAACAAACATAAGATCAGTATTAACCCTTGACAGCAATAAAATATAAATTTTTTTTGTTCTTAATCAAATCCACAAATCCTTTGATTATAGATTTGATGCGTGTATGTCTCTGGCAGTTTTTTGGTTTTCCTTTTATGCACATCTAATCTAATACGCTAATCTAAGTCTCTGTTATTACCTATGTGGCAATTTCTACCTGCAGTTCAACCTTATACGATGTAATCCGTTAATTTATACGCATTCACTCCAATCTCATCTATGACTACTTTTCCTGCTTAATTCCTTCCTTTCCTGAACCATTCTTTACTTTTGTGCTATTTGTCTCTTCTGGACCTTGGTGCACATTTTCTCTCCTCTTCAATGTTTCAACTTGGGGCCCATCACCAGGCAAATTTGCTAAAACTCTCCCAGGAATAGTCCAAGATGTGTTTATCATTTACACTATTTGAAAATGGCTCACAGCCCATTTGTAATTTCTGCCTCATTAGAGTCAAGGATCTTGAAATTCTTGTTTAGAAATGAATCACGGGATTGTTGGTATAATCATGTTACCATAGTTCTTCAAAATGATGCAAACGGCCTGGGACTGGAGTGTTTTTTTCTCAACTTCTATTACTACAATCTTAACTTCCCTCCCCATAGTGCAGTCAGCATACATGTCAGTGCTGATATTGAAGGGATTACATAGGCAATGAAACTGGCACTAAGCACAACTTAATTTGGCACGATATATGACTTGTATCCTGGAATAAAACCTCACATTCTAAGTGAACACTTTGAGGTTGGGGGTCGAGGGCAAACAGTATAACCATGCAAACTTTTAACTTCCAATGTGAATACCAGCAGGCCTGCAGTGGGCTGATTACTTATCTGTTATAATGAAACCTTGGGAACATCTGTTTATCATCAGTGTTTACATCACAGCATGCACCAGAATCCTTAGGTAACTCAAAGCATATGTGCCTTTCTGCTAAAAATTTCATTATGCTGCGACTTACTACCCTTGATGGCTTGAAACAAGCAAAATGCTTCAGGACGAATTATTGGAAATCTCAGCAACAAAGCTTCACATACATCAAAGTGTTCGAAGTTAGGACTTTCAATCATGCTTACAAGTTACTTATCTGGTAAAGAGGACTTTATCAATGCTAATTGCTTGACAATCATTCTTTTAAAATAAAATATGTTTTGGCATGATGGATAACCCAAAGATACAAGTCATTATTGAAACTTGTACTTGTCTAATATTTCAAATAAGCTAAGATCATAAAACCATAAGAAGTAGGAGGTGGCCATTCGGTCCATCGAGTTGGCTGATCTGATTGTGTCCTTAACTCCACTTTCCTGCCAATCCCAATAACGCTCGACTTGCTTGCCAATCAAAACTCTGTCTAATTAATCCTTGAATATATTGTTATGGGCCGGGGTTTAGAGAGCCCCAAAGTGTATCATGGAGTTCACCTGACCCACAACTTTGAATAGATTGTGGTTATGGGGAGCACACGGCCCTACTCTGCAGGTGTGATGCAACAGAAATCTACAGTACTTTTCAATGAAAACACTGTTTATTTATGAAACCAGTTAACACTTTATAAACCCACAGTAAACATCTTAACAACGATCACCCAATAAATCCCCCAAAGAATACAGTACTCTCTAAGTAACTCTAAAAAAACTTGCAGAGAATTGTGAAAATTGCAGCTTAAAAGGTGGACAAATCATGGACAGAATTGTTGGAGTTTTGGATGAATTATTGTCTGATCCCTTGCAGTCAAGAGATTTTTAACCTTAACAAAGGCACAACTAAGCAAACAAGCTGAGGTCAGGAAGCAAAATCGATCGGGGATTCGGGGTAATGAAGAATCATCACTGACTTAATGGAGTATGTTAAATTTAAAAGTAGAAAAGTGGCCATAAAAAAAAGCAGGGAATTGGGAAGAGTGTCCACCAACTGCCCCAGCTAACGGCAATCAATGTGGCAGGAAGAGGCTGATTGCCATTTTTGCAGAAAGAAGGTTTTTTTTCCAGGCTGTGTGTCACAGGAAGAAGCTTGAACAGAATAAGCAAAAAGAAAAGCCTTTGAAAGGTGTCACGATTCATGAAATGGAATATATTAATGATATTGAGATGTCTTTCCTTGGAGAGATCCAGGAACCAAGTGGAAACTACTGAAGTGCTGATATCCTTATGGAGGGAAACAAGACACGCTTTAAGTTAGACACAGGTGCAGCAGTTTCAGCTCTTTCTGATGCTGAACTGTGGATTGGAAAAAAAGTTCTCTTTAGCCATCATGCATAAAACTACATGAGCCAGGAGTTATAGAACTGAAGGTAATAGAAATATAGCAAATAGAATCAGAGGTAGGCCACGAGGCCCCTCAAGCTTGCTCCAGATGACTGATTATCTACCTCAATGCCAATTTCCCTGCACTATCCTTGAATGGAGACCTGATCAGTTCCCTCCCACCACTATTTGCTTTTCCCTGGCTGTGCTTGTCCTCACTTTTAACAACTCTTTCAACTTCCTTCAAATAAAAGGTGTTCCTCTGAGTACTCACGTGGGTCCTAGCCATGCCTGCCTTTGTGCAGGATATACTGAACATTTCTTGTTCCAGTCCTACATGGGCCCCTACCCTCAACTATTTTTCCGGTACATTTTTTGATGGTATCAGTGCTGTGTCCAGTTCTCGTCCGGAATTGGAAAACTTCATCGACTTTGCCTCCATTTTCCATCCTTCTCTCAGTTTCACATGATCCATCTCTGACTCTTCCCTTAATTTCCTTGACTTCTCTATCTCAGTTTCTGGTTATAGACTATCAACTGATATTCATTATAAGCCCACTGACTCCCAAAGCTATTTCAATGACATATCTCCATTCCTTACACCCTATAAAAACTCCATTCAATTCTATTAGTTCTCCATCTTCATCACATCTGTTCTGATGATGGAATCTTTTGTAGCGGTACTTCTGAGATGTCCTTTTTCCTTAAGCAAGTGTGCGGACAAGACAGTTGCACCAGCAACAGTACAGTACATTACTGAAGTGTAAGTCAAGACTAGTATTGAGAGAGTGATGCAATATCAGAGGTGCGTTCTCCCAGGCTGTGGATTTTTCAGATGAGATATTAAACTGAGGGTCTGTATGCTGTCTCAGATGAACAGAATAAGTAATCTCGCATTGGTGTCCCAGTCAATATTTATCCTTTAACCAACATCACTTAAAACAGATTATTTGGTCATTATCACTTCGCTGTTAGTGGGATCTTGCTGTACACATATTTGAGGGGATTTTTGTATTCAATCATGGGATGTGGGTGTCATTGGCAAGGCCAGCATTTATTACCCATTGGGAAGGTGGTGGTGAACTGCCTTCCTGAACCACTGCAGCCCAAGCTTTGTAGGAACACCCAGAATGCTGTTATGAAGGGAGTGCCAAGATTTTGATCCAGCAACAGTGAAGAAATGAGGAATGTCTAATTCTGGAGCACAAGTCTTCAGTCGGACTGCCAGAATATTGTCAGTGCCCGTCGCCTTTGCAGTATTCAATGCCTTCAGCCATTTCCTTATATCACATGGAGTGTATTGAATTGGTTAAAGACTGGCATCCGTAATGCTGGGAACCACAAGACAAAGTCCACATTGCCGATGCTACCATGATTCCTACATTACAATAGTGTGTAGACTTCAACAGTACCTTACTGCATGCAAAATGCTTTGGAGTGTCTTAATGTAATTAGGGGGCTATATAAATGGGACCTTTCTTTTACTTTCGATCAAGACACATAAATACATACCCTCTTCAATTAAGGACACATTGCAGGTCACAAACACAACAGCATGTGTTGAGGTAAGGACCAAACTATAAAAGGGATAGGAAGTGTCCAGCCTTCGTGATGTTCTAGCCTTCATGAACCTTAGTAAGCTTCGTGGGGCAGGTACTCTTTCCTGCCTCTTATATTCATATGTTCCTTCTTTTCCTTAATCATCACTGGATCGAAACCTGAGACTCAGCAGCGTCGGCCAACATTCTTTCTAATATTTTTTTAAAGTCCCCAGCCCCTTTGAAATTTTTTTGCACAGCCATGCACACGCAGTTATTTAATGGGACTGACTTGTTCATGGCTTGCAAGGGGATTTTTGAGTTGCTGCACAATTGTGCAGCCTCTCAGCTTAGAGGCAACATTGTTGTTAGTATACCTGTTAGTGTACCGTTATCACATGGATTGCAGCAGTTTAAGATGATGGTTCATAACCACTTTCTCAAGGTCATTCAAGGACAGACAATAAATGTTGGCCTTGCCAGAGGTCCCCACAACCCATCAATGAATGAAACAAACCTGCTATTAAGCAAATTCATTGATTTAATCAAAATGTAAACAAGTGTAAAATTGTAAAACAAAAATCTCTGAATGTGGGAGAAACTTTACTTTGAAGGATTGTTTCATATCCTGATGAGAAACTAGCAATTAAATTTGCTTAGAGGCCCTCGACACACTTACCAATTTAGCCATTTTGGAGAATCCTGGCCAAGTGTTGACGCCGGCGTAAACACCGGAGTGTTGCACGCCGGCGTCAATGGGCCTCCTGGCCCAGCATGCCAGTGGGCCACAGGGGGCCAGAACGGCGCCGGAGTGCTGTGCGCTGCTCCGACGTGGATATGCGGCCCTGCACTGCCGGCGCGGGTCTATGCATGCGCATGGTGGCCGAGTCCACGCCAGCACATGAGTGTCGGCACAGAAATGACCATGGGCCCGGCGGAAGGAGGTAGGCCCCCCTGGATCGCGCACGCCCGCCAATCGGTAGCCCCCGATCGCGGGCCTGGCCATCGTGCAGGCCCCCCCTGGAGTCTGATCCCCTTGCCCCCCCCCCCCCCACCAGGACAGAGAACTGCGTCCTGGCGTCGGAGTGGCATGGCGGGAATTTCCGGTGTGACGGGCGATCCTCCGACCTGGCGTGGGCTCGGAGATGCCCAGCCCTGATTTTTTGCGTACATTCATTTGGATCGGGTTCTTTTCTGCCCTCACTTTGCATTCTGTCGATACAAAATATGGACAGTACACACTCAACTACTGGAGCTTCTGGCTGACTTCTGACTCCCTCAGAATTCACTTTGGATGATTATAGGAAGTGAAGAACATGCCTGCCCGACGCCCGGAAATTCCCACCCGAGGTCAACGGCCCTTTATATGGGGCCGATTTAAACAACAGGAACAAAGTCCCATAGCGAGCACGTTTAGCCACATGTTTCCTGGCACTCAGTGCCAAGAACTACATGGCTAATCAACACGACTCGCGTTGTAAAAGGGCTCTCAACAGGAACGTGCAGCCAAAGACACACAGAGCTACTTTTTGAACACTGGGGAGCTCAACTCGCCAGAACTCCCCGGTGTAGCAAGAGATTTTTAACTAGCATATCCAAGGCCCGCAAAGCGATCCATGACCTTCCCTCAGCCTGATCGCACACGCAGACAGAAATGCCAGCTTGCCACCATCAAACTGGCACTACTCATACCAGCTGGCAATTTCACCTGGATGCCAGACTGGCATTGCCAGGGTGCCAGGCTAGCACTGCCAAGGTGCCAGGCAGGCAGTGCCAGGGCACCACCCTGCCAAAGGGCATGCAACTGAAGGCCTCCGATCCCCTCGGACATCCCATGAGTGCTGTTCCATCTGGTCCCCATTTGTGGGAACCAGTGCTGAACAGTACTCGTCTGAGGTCTCTGAGACAAAGGGGATGAATCCCAAAGCCTCAGATACCTCAAAAATCTGCACATTAGAGTCAGACTAGTTGTCTTGCTCTAATATTCAGATTTTCCAAAAAGTGATCCCACTCACAATGGGCGGGATTTACATCGCAACGTCTTGCGAGATCGCATTGGACCTCGCGATGTGTTGCGAGCCAGGTCGATCCTGGGAGTGGGGTCCCCCAGCTTCTGTTGGCCGCGCTGCGCCACGGTGAGCTGCTTTTCTGGCACAGCGTGGCCATTGGATTGCACCCATGGTCCGCGTCCCATCCGTGGTGATCTTGCAGTGGGCGCGGCTGAAGAATCCAATGTAATGTTTGATGCTGGTTACAATTTTGGCATGGAACTGGAAACTAGGCAATAGTAAAAGAACAGGACTCAAGTTTGGTTGCTTTGGAATGCATCATGTTGGAAGGGTGTTATTTATCAGCTGGCAGAAGAGAGTGAATAACAATGAAGTAATGAGAAGGAGCAACAATTGGAGTTATACAGCATGCTATGTTGAGAAGATCTGCTTAGTGCTATTACATTGTATTATTGAAGGTAGCCTCAGAAAGTGATGGAATAAATATCAACTGCTAAAAGAATTTGTGGAAATCTAAAGTTGAAATTTGGGGCTGTATCCAAGCAGTTCGAAACAGAACACTGAAAGTGAGTAGCAGGATTAGTTCTTTTTGCCAAAATTAGCTTCAGTGTCACAAATTCACTTGATATTTTGCGCAGCTGAGCACTTTAAATTCAAGTTTAATAAAACATAAAAGGCACCAATAATCATGTTTTGGTGATTGCTGTGGCAGCTCTCCCAGCCGATCCATTGTAACTTCACTAGAAGAGCCATAGACATCATTCACACCATTTTCCGAGATTTTAATTAATTGATTAATAACCTTTATTCTCACCAGTAGGCTTACATTAACACTGCAATGAAGTTACTGTGAAAATCCCCTAGTCGCCATATGACGGCGCCTGTTCGGGTACATAGAGGGAGTATTCAGAATTTCACCTAACAAGTATTTATTTTGGGACTTGTACAGCTCTCCCATTGAAGATTCAGTTGCTGGATGAGGAGAACCTCCACGGAAATGCATCCCCACTGTCATGGTATGCAGACATGCACATAATGAGATACAGACAGGCAGCTAATGAGCACAGATAACAGGGCATAACCAATCAGCAGGCAGAACACTTCTGGGTAGTTTCCCTCTATAAAAGGCATGAGGCACTCACAGTCCGCCTCTTTCCACTGGGGATATCTACAGAGTGAGTCAGGGTGTATATATCACATAACCCCTCCAGCACGTGGCTAAGAGCTAGTCTGGTTCAGTCGAACAGAGTAATCACACTTAGGTTCGCAGGGAGTCGAACTCACAGAGAACTGTGCTAACTGTGTGACAGATTCAATAAATCAAATTGAACTAACTTCAAGGTCTGGAGTATCTTTCAGTTATAGCTGCATCCAGTTGCAGCCCGTGTTATCTCAGTGTGCTTAACACGACACCCATCATCTGGCTTTTTGCTCTATGTCCTTATGCTTGGTTCCCAAGATATTTAACTGTCAACGTTTACAGCTTCTTTGGACTATATGATCTGCTATTGCATTTGACTAATTCGTTTATCATAGACGTGCCTATGAACTGAGCCAGCATATAAGATTACCCTTTTTTTGGTGTCAAAAATCACATATATGCCTATACTCCATGAAAACGCCGAACCACTTTTTCATAGATCATAGAAGATCATAGAATCACTCCAGTACAGAAACAGACCGTTCGGCCCATCAAGTCTGCACCGACCCTTCTAAAGACACCCTACCTAAGCCCAATCCCCTGACCTATTCCAACGACTCCACACTAAGGGGCAATTTAGCATCGCAAATTCACCTAACCCGCACATCCTTGGACTGTGGGTAGAAACTGGAGCACCCGGACCCACACTCCACTGGATCATTGACCTTCTTTGGGATCAGGGACATCGGCGCCTGTGCCAATATGGCCGGCTGCGCCTACCGTGACATCCCCAATAAATGTGGTGCCAGTGATGCTGCAAACCTCTTGTAAAATTCCACCCGGAAACCATATGGCCCGGTGCCTTCCCCGATTGTATAGAACTGATAACTCCATAACTTCTTCCAGCCCCAATGGCGCCTCCAACACCTGTCCCCTCACCTTCTCCACCACTGGGAAATCCAGCCCATCTAAAAACTGTTCCATCTCCAAGCTGTCCTCCATCTCTCATTTGGCCGTCTGGTGTCTCAGCTAGTGAGCCAATAAATGGCTAGCCTTCTCCTCTTACTCATAAAATACACCCTGTAAGTGACGCAATTAGTTCACCGCTTTCCTGCTCAAATCAAATTCCATCTGTGATCTCTTTCTCTCCGCTAACATGTTAGCTCCTTTGTCATGGAAATGGAGTACAGGCGGTCCACCTCCAGAATTGAATGATCAACTTCTGCTTGTCCACCCTCCCAACCTTGTCCTTGTGGGTTTTATATGAAATTACTCCCCCTCTGGTCACTGCCTTCAGCACTTCGCAGAACATAGAGGGCGAGACTTCCCCATTCTGGTTGAACTCTATATAGTTCGCTATGGCCGAGACTACCCTCTCACAGAACCCCTCGTCTGCCAGGAGTACCATGTCCAACCTCCACCTGTCTCCAGCCTCATATCCATGCCTCCAGCACCCCCCCCCCCCCCCCTCCATCTGCACCATAAACACTGCCATCTCTTTCACCATCCCCGAAGTTACAAAGGACTTGGGACTCGACCTGTCTATCCTAGGGTCTGATATGCAATTGACATCATCCTCCATGATCAACCGATGAGAGGCAAGGTCAGGGATGGCCGCCAATATCTTCTTAATAAAATCTGCGTTGTCCCAATTGAGAACGTATATGTTAAGTAAGACTACCGGTGCCCCCGCCAAAACCCCACTCACCATCACAAATCATCCCTTAGGATCCGTCACAACACTGACTACTGTAAAGGCTAAGATCGCTACCCCTCTCAACTTCATATCAATATTTGAATGGGACGCCTGCCCCACTCATCCCTTCCTTAGTCTACACTGATCCCTAACCCTCAAATACAAGAATGTTACATCGGCTTTCAAGCTCTCCAAATGAGTGAACACCTGAGATCTTTTTATCAGACCATTTAACCCCCTCACGTTCCACGTGACCAACCTGACATGGGCGGCCAGGATTCTCCAATCCTGCGGCCAAGTTCTGATGCTGGCGTGAAAAACGGCGGCAATGACTCCAGCGTCAACGCTCCCTGATAATCAGGAACGCTCCCCTTCCCAGGGGGCTAGGTCAGCGTGGAGTGGTCCCCCCGCAGCTCCTCGCGACCACGCACACACCCCCCCCCCCGGGATTCTCCGACCCAGCGCCAGGTCTCTGACCCCCTACCCCCATATCCACTTTGTGAGGACATTCAGATGACTCCATGCCCACCTCGATTCTGGTCCCACCCAAAATGGCCACCATCATCGCCCTTACGCAAATTCAACCACAAAGAAAACTGCATCACCAGCATGGCACCCTCCCCCATCCCCTCACGGCTTCCTACCCACCACCCATCCTCCCTACCCCCTCTCCCCACCCTACTTCAATCAGTCAGCCAACCCATCCCACTCCAAAGAACACCATGCGTGCTCAAACAAGGAAAACCCAGCCAACCAAGGCATGCTGCCTTCCCCCACCAATCAAATACTAGCCCCCTGTCTCCCCAAGGCTACCCACTGCAACCCCACCCTCATACTGCTCCCATTTACTTGGAGAACAACAAAAAGAACCCAACCCAAACAGCCCAAACTACCCCACTCCCCCATACAGACTAGCCCGTACCAGGAAGAACTAACCCATTCCCCTCCCTTAACAGGACACATTGACCCAAACCCCCATTGATAAAAAATGTGGAGCCCAAAGTAACAACATCAACAATGGTGAAGAACAAACCTGCAAACCTTCCAACATTCAAATAACAATAACACCATCATAACTGTACATAATTCTCCCCCATATTTAAATAATGCTGCTTGAAAGTGATCCAGAGTTTTGCTGGATACAGCTTCCACAAATACAGCATACAGCAAATACAGATTGTGGAAAACCTGGAAGAGAAGTCCAAAATTTCTACGCCTAGTGAAGTTAAGCAAGACGCCCCATCAAAATTGTCCTTATTGTTAATGGCCTCCCTTTAATAGGGAGGTTGTTACAGGTGCTGCTGCCATGCTGGTCGGAGAACAGACTTATAGGTATCTACAGGGAGGGCTGCAACCTTGAGACTCAGCAGTGCAAAGGCCATTTTAGCAACCTACACCGGTCAGGCCCTGAGGATTAAGGACGTCAACGCCCATATCATCCCAGCACCAGTTTGCCCAGTTGCCCTTAATTGTAGTAAAAGAGAGACCAAGCCTCATGGGTGAGATTGGCTGAAAGAAGTCAAACTAAATTGGCTGGAGATATTCAGCGTCAACGGGGTTTTCCAGGGACCTCTGTGCAAGTACCAGGAAGTTTTTCAGAGGAAGCTGGGGTGCATAAAAGGGTGAAGGCCAGAATTTACATAGACCTTGCTTCAGCAACAAAATTATTAGAGCCCAACCGGTGCCCTGTGCTCTCCACCAAAAAATTGAAGTGGACTGAAACGTTTGGAAGACCTGTTGATAATTACACTGGTACAGTTTTCGGAGTAGACAGCGTCAATAGTCCTGGTATTACAACAGACTGCACAGTAAGGATTTGCAGCGATTACAAGATAACTGTGCACAGGGGTGCTAAAGTGGATACACAACCTATTCCTTGGATAAGACCATAAGACATAGGAGCAGAATTAGGCCACTCGGCCCATCGTGTTTGCTCCGCCATTCAGTCATGGTTGATATTTTTCTCATCCCATTTCTCCTGCCTCCTCCCCATTACCCCTAATCCCTTATTAATCAAGAACCTATCTATCACTGTATAAAGACACTCAGTGATTTGGTCTCCACAGCCTTCTGCAGCAAAGAGTTCGACAGATTCACCACCCTCTGGCTGAAGAAATTCCTCCTCATCTTTGTTTTAAAGGATCGTCCCTTCAGTCTTAGGTTGTGCCCTCTGGTTCTAGTTTTTCCCACTAGTGGAAGCATCCTCTCCATGTCCACTCTATCCAGGCCTCGCAGGATAAAGGACCTCTACGCATAATTCCCTTGAGGCCTCAAGCACACAAAACTGGATCTAAGCCATGCATACCATCAGCTTGAGTTGAAGGAAGAGTCAAGGAAATTCATCACCATGAACAAAGCTTATCCCAATATATGATGTTGTCCTTCAGTATTTCATCTGCCTGTGCTATGTTTCAGCGCACGATGAGAGCCTTTTACAAGGGATCCCAAAAGTTGCCGTGTATCTGAAGATATCTTCATAATGGAGGCAACACCCGAAGAGCATAGTGCCAATCTGGAAGAAGTCCTCAGGAGATTCAAAGAAGCTGATATATGTCTGAAATGTGAAAAGTGCACATTTGATGCTGATGAGGTCACATATTCAGGTTTCAATGTTGATGCAAAAGGCTTACATCCACAGTCCCTGTGATAGTGAATTCAACAATCCTACACTCTTTGGAAAGTAAGTTTCTTTTGAATTCCCTATTGGATTTCTTGGTGACTATATCATGATGGCCCCTAGTTACACTCTCTATCCACTCTATCAAAACTTTTCCTAAATTTTAAATATGCCCATTACAACACCCCACCGCTTTTCCAAGGAAAAGAGACCAGCCTGTTCATCCTTTCCTGATATGTATACCCATGCATTTCAGACATCATCCTTGTAAATTTACAATACAATATGGCAACCAGAACTAAATGCTGTACACAAAGTAATGTCGAACCAAGGAGAGTCCTGGATCCAATTTTTACTCAGTCTTACTTTTAGTTATAGAGTTATACATGACAAGTCTACACCACCTAACTCAATCACACCGTAGGTTCAATAAATGTCTCTTTATACGTGGGCAAGAAAATCCTCAGTCAATGCACCCGACCCACATACAGTTAAACACATTTAAAATACAATTAACACAAGAAAGACGTCATAAAATATATAGTTTTTCTTCTTAAAGTATGTATTAATGGTTATACTGAAAAAAAAAATCCTATATAATGCTGTTGTCAAAATTATGGAAGCAATTTACACAATACCCTTCCTTCCTGATATAATCTCAACAATTCTAGGGAAGACATTCTTGAGCTTTGGCTCTGATATCCATATATTGGCTTGAATTTGGAAATCACTGGCATGCCTGCCTCTGATTGTCAATGAATCCTGAAGGCTTCTTTTATTCTATCACCTTTTAGCATATATTTCTCATACCGACTCATGGACAACATCACCAGAAATTCCATTACACAAAAATAGCGACTAGCTGCCGGGACGCCAGTTAATTCATATTTTTTTCATTACATTTTACTTCTAATGTTTCTTCCCTTGCAGTTCACTCAACTTCACATTCTTTTCTTTGCTGAAAACATGGAAAAGATCTAGGCTGCAAACTTCTTCACTGTCACCAAGGGAGACATATTTCAGTGGGTGCTGATTTTCTTGCTTGTGGAATAACAATGCCAGGGCATGGCATCCAGTAATTAAGTCCAGATAGTATTGGCGGTCACTATCAGGTCAGCACAGGAAATGCCAGCAGAAGCAAAAATAAGTTTGCATCCTCCAGGACATATATTCTGCAGGTCTCCAGAGACACCTCCCATCACTCTCCAGTACCATCTGCTTCCACTACTTTCAGTTTCTTTCCGCTAACAATCTGAACCATTTTTCATCAGTATATCTTCAAGACATTTTTCCTTTCTCCAGCTGAGTGTTTGTCTGCATGCCTTATTTCATGCAAATAAATAACATTTATCTTCAGCTTGAATATGCCACAGAAGAATTTCAGGACAAGAACTTTTATGTTAGTTTTTTTCCCCTCGATTTTCTCCTTTCATTTAATTTCACTTTTTTTTTTGCTTCATGATGGGCTCTGGTTAACGCTGTAAATAATTGTATTTATACGCTCAAAGGGTGAGGCAATCTAACACATGCACCTCTTTGCAATCAATCATTGTGCTCCAACAAGAGATATGATTTACTGGTAGGGAAGTTAAATTACATCAGATTTCTCCCTCCAATGTGGCCACATCACAATTTGGCTGAGAATGCATTCAACTGAAGTGAGAACATCAGTACCAGGATTACTCAGCATATATATCTGTGAGTAGTTGGCTGAGGGTGCTCATGATCGAATACCATGCTGGTATATAGCATGAAGCCTCACATATGATTAATGGCCACTTGTGCAAGGAACTGGAGGGTGCCAGTAGAACCATTACCCACCAGAGTGGATGCTATTCCAAGATATGGGAACGGGAGAAAATACGCTCCGATCTTTAAGCAATTGTCACATGTTGGAGTTGCTGAATTGGTGAATGTCATAAACAAAATTTCGAAACAAATTAGAAACTGAATGGAATAAAATAGACAGACAGCTATTAGACATACCACAATCCTCACCAACACTTTCAAGGCATTGGAGGATGAACTCCACGAACACTTGCAGTTTATTCCTATATTCCACATGGATATGTTGTCCAAAAAACATGAGTGAATTTTGGAAATTTGCGAACTAAGTTGAAGTATATTGGATAGAAAATACTGTGAACCTCACTGATCTCTAAAATCGAACTGCTGATGTGGCTTGCAAGATATTGTGAGATGGTCTATGCCCAGTACACATTTGTAAAATTTAATTATAACATATACTGATGTTGTATATTTTGCTTTAAAGACTGAAGAATCTTAAATCAAAATAAACAATGGATGAGTCATATAATCTCTTTGAAGAGTTGCGCACAGCATTTGGGCAAAAATGCTGGTGATCACTGATGTTGATTTAACCCTCTGACATGCTGTGCTTTCAAAAAAAGTTTTCTTGTCCTCTAGTCAGATGAATATGAAAAGTATAGACACTAAGGGGTGTTGATTGCAGTCACATGAGAAGTGTCACCTTCCAAATTCGGAAATTTTTAGCCCAAATATATATATATTTTCAATATATTTTATTCCAAGCATTATCAAATTCTCACATACAAAGGCATAACTATATAATACAAAGCAGTTTGTTATTTTTATTTTAACGAAGTAACAGAAATGATACGAAATCCCCCATCTCCCCTCAGCCCAACTGCACTCTCACCCTCACCCCTCCTCTCCTAAGCCCCCCCCCCCCCCCACCCCCAACTGCTGGCCGTGAACAGGTCCTAAAAAAAAGCGTTGAATGGCATCCACCTGGCATAGAACCTTTCTTCCGATCCTCACAAGGTATATTTAATCTTTTCTAATCTCAGAAACTCTGCAGGTCTGCCAACTATGTCAAGGCATTTGACGATACTGCAAACTTTCATCCAAGCAGGACCCGCTTCTGGACCACCAAGGAGACTAAGGCCAAGATGTCAGCCCCCTCCCATCAATAAACCCGAGAGAGTCTGACTTCCAGCTTGACCCCAACGATCGCCAACATGGTCTCAAAAAAATGAGACCTGGAACCCAACTAGTTTTGGGCAGGACCAGAACATGTGAGTGATTTACTGGCCCTCTTGAACAATGTCCTCCAACCCAGGGAAGAACCCACTCATGCACGCCTGAGTACTACTTTAAACTGTATCAGACTCAGCTTAGCGCAGGAGGAGGTAAAGTTCACCCTACCTCACTCCACACCCCTCCCTCTAGCCCCATCTCCAGCAAACACCCATATATATTGGAGATCTTTCCTTGCCCCATCTCATCCCATGATAACATCCTTTCGATCAGTGTGGATCTCAGCAACTGAGGGAACGAAGACAGCTCTTTACAAATAAAGTTTCTCATCTGCAAATACGTAAATGCACTCACCCTCAAGAGTTGAAATTTCTCCTCCATCTCCTCCAGACCTGCAAACCTGCCTTTCCGCAACAAATCCCTATACCTCTCAACCCCTTTTCTCCTCCAGAACTTGTACATTGCATCGATTCCCGATGGTGTAAACCTCTGATTAAGTTGCACAAATTGGCAACAGTAAAGACATGACCTCCAGTCCAAATATTTCCTAAACTGGTTGCAAACTCTTAAAGATGCCACTACCACCAGGTTTGCCGAGAGGCTGGCTAGGGAGAACGGAAGAGGGGACATAACCAATGCCCTTAGACATGACCCGATACACGAGGCCTCCTCCATCTGTCCCCACCCCAGGCCTGGCTCCTCAAACTATCTTTGCACTTTCCAAAGTTTGCCGCCCAGTAATAGAGCATCCGGTTTGGTAGCGACAACCCACCCCAGTGTCACCCTCTCTGCGGGAAGGCTCTTCTAATCCTGGGAATCTTTCCCACCCAGACAAAGGAGGAAGACACTGGAACACAAATAAAAACCTCGGCAAAGCATTCATGTTGACCGTACGTACTCTACCTACCAAAGATAGCGAGAGGGCATCCCATCTCTTCACCTCCTTCTTCCACCACCTTCACCTCCTCTACCAGACTGGCCAGGTTCAGCTTATGTAACAGTGCCAATCATGCACTACCTAAATACCTAAACTTCGCCTTGGCCAGTTTAAATGGCAGCCTCCCCAGATCTGTCCTCTTCCTCAGGGAATTCACCGGGAAGATTTCACTCTTGCTCAAGTCATGTGAGAGTACCTTTAAGAAATTAGTGTTTATAAATGGGTGTGTATATAAATATCTGTAGTGAGAGTACCTTTAAGAAATGGGTGTTTATTACTGCAGTGATGTCAGAGAGTGGGTGGAGCTGGGCTGTCTGTCAGCTTTTTACTTTCGTTTTAGGCTGTTTGCTGCAGGGTGTGTTTTAGTTTCGTTTTCAGAGCAGGAGAGCTGCAGTCACAGCCAGAAGGTGTATGAGCCTCTCTCTCTGTAGTCTAAAAACTGTAAATCGTTCCTTTGGTGATTTAAAACTAATAACTGCTCTCAGTAGTGACTTTAACCTGATGTGCTTCTGTTGAAGGTTTTGTTTTTAAGTCTTATGGATGTTGAAAGGAAAGCTTAAAGGATTACTTAGTGTTGTAGTCTTTGTGGGTTGTATTTGAATTAATGGTTGCTAAGATTTCGCTGTATGTTTTAAAAAGGTTAACTTGAGTTCATAGAACAAATACTGTTTTGCTTTAAAAAATACTTTTCCATTTCTGCTGTGCCACACCAGTGGAGTGGGTTGTGTGCTCCCCATACCCCAATCTATTAAAAGTTGTCAGTCTGGTGAACTCCATGATACACTTTGGGGTTCTCTAAACCCTGGCCCATAACACTCACATTCAATCTGTACCCTGAGAAGGATCCAAATGTTTTCCACAGTTCCATAATTTTTCCCATACTTGCGAAAGGTTCAGAGATATACAACAACAAATCGTCCGTATAAAGGGGCACTCTATGTTCCTTGCCCCCCCCCCCCCCCCCCCGCAATATCTTTCCATTCCCCTTACAATCTAAGCGCAATGACCAATGGTTCAATCGCAAGCACAAACAATAGTGGAGACAATAGGCATCCCTGCCTCCTGCCCCTGTGTGGTCAGAAATATCCTGAGCTCACTCCATTGGTCCGGACTCTAGCCATGGAGACATTATACAGCAGTTTCACCCAGAAAATAAATGTTGGACCGAACCCAAATCATTCCAAGCCTCAAAGAGGTAACTCCACTCCACCCGGTCAAAGGCCTTCTCCGGATCCATGGAGATGGTTACCTCTGGCACCTGCTCCATAGAGTGTGACATGACAACGTTCAAAAGCCTCCAGATGTGGACAACAACTGCCGACCCTTGACCAATCCTGTCTGGTCCTCAGAGATCACTTCTGGCAAGTACTCCTCCAGACGTTTCGCCAGAACCTTAGCTCGTACTTTTGCATCAGTTATTAATAATGAAATAGGCCTCTCAGACTCAGACTGTAGGGAATCTTTGTCCATTTTTGGGATTAGATAAATTGAGGCATGTGTCAGCGTGGCCAGCAGCACCCACCTTAGCAGAGAGTCATTGGACATTCCCAGTAAGTGCGGTGCCAATAAGGCTGGGAACGGTTTGTAAAATTCTGCTGGAACACCATCCAGCACCAGTACTTTCCAAGATTGCATGGAACCAATACAATCCATAACTACCTCCAACCCCAACATGCCTCCAGCCCCTCCTCTTCACCCTTTCCACCACCAGGAATTCCAATCCATCCAAAAATTGCTCCACCTCCAAGCTATCCTCCAGTGGTTCAGACCTGTACAGTCATCGATAAAAAAAACCTCAAAAACTCCATTAATATTGTCTGGAGTAGTAACCAGCTTTCTCTGCCATCTCAATTGGTGAGCCAATAAGCGACTGATGAATGGGTTTATCCCCATACTCATAAAATGTCCCTCGCAAACGGCATGGCTGGCTTACTGCGTTCATCATCGATTCAAGTTCGAAAATCATTTGTAGCCTCTTCCTCGCCATTGTAGGGACCTTGGGGTACTGCCGATCCACCTCCAAGATTAAGTCCACCAACCTCTGTCTTTTAGCCTTGCCAATCATATCCTTGTGGGCCTTGTACGATATTATTTCCTCTCTGACCACTGAATTCAACATTTTCCAGAACGTGGAAGGTGAGACTTTCACATTCTGGTTGGAATCTGTGCAATTCCCAATGGTTGAACTTACTCTTTCAAAAAACCTCTTACCTGCCAGGAGTGATGTGTCCAACCTCCATGGTGAGCGCTGGGCTGGACCTGATTCTCATTGCATATCCATATAGTGTGGAGCATGATCCAATATCACCGAATACCTAGCTCCCACCACCCCCTGGATTAACGCCTTCCTCAGTATAAATAAATCTATTCTGGAGTAGTCCCAGTGCATGTGAGAGAGGAAGGAACCCTCCATCTCCCTTGGGTGACTGAATCTGCATGGACTCCCCCATCACCCCACCCCCCCCAATTTGTTCCATGAACATAGCCAACTCCCTTGCCATCCCAGAAGTAAGCAGAGACCTGGGACTTGACGTGTCCATCTTCGGGTCTAATACGCAATTGAAATCTCCCCCCATAATCAACTAGTGCGAGTCCAGATCAGGGATGGCTGTCAACACCCTTTTTTTTTTAATAAACAATTTTATTGAGGTAGTTTTTGGCTTTATAATAGTTACAGACATCATCAGAAAGAAAGCAAAAAAGGCAAAAATGTGCAAACATCCACGTACTTTCAATACTTCCATCGTAACATATTGCACAAGCCCGCTCCCCTCCCACCGGTACTACCCGCCATATTTTCCCTCCTACTCTACTCTACCCCCCCCCCCCCACCCCCCCCCCCCCCCCCACCCCCCCCCACCCACCCCCCTGCTGACGCTCACTCTCCCGCAAAGAAGTCAATAAATGGTTGCCACCTCCGGGTGAACCCCTGCACAGATCCCCTCAAGGCGAACTTAATTTTTTCCATCCCCAGGAAACTCAACATGTCCGCAAGCCACCACTCAGTCTTCGGGGGCTTTGAGTCCCTCCACGCCAATAATATTCGTCGCCGGGCTATCAGGGAAGCAAAGGCCAAAACATCGGCCTCTTTCTCCCCCTGGACGCCCGGGTCTTCCGAAACCTCAAAAATTGCCACCCCTGGACTCATCACCACCTTTGTTTTTAGCACCTGGGACATGACCCCCGCAAATCCCTCCCAGTACCCCCTCAGCTCAGGGCATGCCCAAAACATGTGAACATGGTTCGCTGGTCCTCCCGCGCACCTAGCGCATTTGTCCTCTATCCCGAAAAATTTGCTCATCCGAGCCACCGTCATATGGGCCCGGTGAACGACCTTAAATTGGATCAGCCCGAGCCTAGCACATGTCGCGGTCGAATTTACCCTACTCAGGGCCTCTGCCCACAGCCCATCCTCCATTTCCCCGCCTAGGTCCTCCTCCCATTTAAGTTTCAGTTCCTCTGTCTGGGACCCTTCCTCCCTCATAAGCACCTTATATATACCCGAGACTCTGCTCTCCCCTTCTTCCCTCCTAGAGACTATTCTGTCGAGGATCCCCATTGGCGGGAGGCGTGGGAAAGATGGGACCTGTCTACGAACAAAGTCCCGCAACTGTAGGTATCTAAAATAATTTTCCCTTACCAACCCAAATTTCTCCTCCAAGCTCCTCAAACTCGCAAAGCTCCCTTCCAGGAACATATCACCCACCCTTCCCGCCCCTGCTCGCCGCCATACTCGGAACTCCCCATCCATACTGCCGGGGGCAAACCGATGGTTGTCGCAGATTGGCGCCCAGACAGACGCCCCCATCTCCCCCACATGCCTCCTCCACTGGCCCCATATCCGCAGGGTCGCCACCACTACCGGGTTGGTGGTGTACTTGGCCGGCGGCAGCGGTAGAGGAGCCGTGACCAGGGCTTCCAAGCTGGAGCCCCTGCACGAAGCCGCCTCCACCCGCTCCCAAATAGACCCCGTACCCACCATCCACTTCCTTATCATAGCGATGTTGGCCGCCCAGTAATAATTGACCAGACTCGGCAACGCCAGCCCTCCCTCGCTGCGGTTCCTCTCCAACATCGCCTTCTTCACCCACGGGGATTTTCCCACCCAGACAAAGCTCATGATCAGCCCGTTAACTCTTTTGAAGAAGGACTGTGGGATAAAGATCGGGAGGCACTGAAAAATAAACAAAAATCGAGGGAGGATTGTCATCTTTACAGTCTGCACCCTCCCTGCCAGCGACAGCGGGAGTGCATCCCATCTCCGAAACTCTCCCTTCATTTGCTCCACCACCCTGGCCAAATTTAACTTATGCAGCCTGCCCCAGTCTCGTGCCACCTGGATTCCCAAATACCGGAAATTTTCCTCAACCAGCCTAAACGGTAGCCCTCTCAATCTGTTCTCCTGGCCCCTTGCCTGGACCACAAACATTTCACTCTTGACCGTATTTAATTTGTATCCTGAGAACTGGCCGAACTTCCTCAGCATTCCCAGTATAGTTCCCATCCCGGCCACTGGGCTGTCAACACCCTTTTGATAAAATCATCCCAATTTGGTGCATAAATACCACTGGCATACCCACCAGCACCCCACTCACCATAACATAAAGTCCCTAAGGTCTGTAGAAGTACCAGTCGCAGCAAAAGCCATCCTCTGGTTGATCAAAATTGCCACTCGCTCAACCTTGAATCAAAATATGTGTGGAACACCTGCCCCACCAACCCTTTCCTCAGTCTTGTATGATCCCTATTCCGCAAATGTGTCTCCTGCAAGAAGACTATCTCTGTATTCAAAGTCCTCAAATGAATAAACATCTGGGACCTTTAAACTGAAGATAAAGCAAGGATGTGCTTATATTCTCCCCCTGGACAATCATAGTAAGATTCATTTTCAGCAATGTAAATGCAATCTAAACTTGTATATCTATGAAAACAATGTATGATAAAAAAGTATTTACGTGCTTCCTGTTACTTAACCAATCAATCCTCCATTCATATTATCCTCAACACCATGAGTTTTATTTTGTGTAGTAATCTGTCACTTTAGCAAATTATTTTTGAAATCCAAATACACAATATGTACTAGTTCCCTGTTAACCACCCTTCTTGTTATGTTCAAAGAACACAAATACATTTGTTAAATTTCCCTTTCATAGAAGGGTGTTGACTTTGCTGGATTATACTATGATTGCCTAACTGTCCTGCTACTCCTTCCTGCATAATTGATCCCAGCATCTGGCCAATGACAGAGGTTAGGCCAACTGGCTTATAATATTTTGCCTTCTGTCTTCCTTCTTTTCTGAATAGTGACATTATATTTGTGGTTTTCCAATCCACTGAGACCTTCCCAGAATCTAGGGAATTTTGTAAGTACACAGCCTTTGTATCCACTATCCCTGAAACGTCTTCTTTTAAGACCCTACGATGCTGGCCATCACTCAGGGGCATGTCAGCCTTTACTCGCATTAGGACTCTTAGTACTTTTTCTCTAGTGATGATTGTTTAAAGTTCTTCTCCACTTTTGCCTCCTGATGTTTTACTATTAGGGGATGTTTTTTGTGTCTTCTGCTCTGCCTTTTCCTTGTCTCCCATTATTAATACCTAGCCTCACACTCTACTGGATCAAAGCTTAATTCAGCGACTCTGTTCATTTTTATATACTTCTATCCCTTACTGCCTGTTTTTATATTACTTGCTTGCTTACTCTCACATTCTAATTACTCCCTCTTTATTATTGTTGTCATCCTTTGCATGTTCCTAAATTTTTCTCAAACTTCTGCGGCTGGATTCTCCGCCCCGACGTGCCACATTTCTGTTTTACTCCACCGTATGGAAGCTCCATTACACCGGCTGGTCAATGGAGTTTCTCGTTGTGGGACAGCCCCATGCCATCGGGAAACCCCGATCTGCCGGCAAAACGGAGCATCCCGCCGGTGGAGAATCCAGCCCCTGGTCTACCACCAATCCTCACGGTAATTAATGCCCTTTCTTGCACTTTTATACCGTCCGGGTTCATCTTAGACCGTAAGACCATAAAACATAGGAGCAGAATTAGGCCGCTCAGACCATTGTGTCTGCTCCGCCATTCAATTATGGCTGATATTTTTCTCATCCCCATTCTCCTGCCATCTCCCCATAACCCCTGACCCCATTATTAATCAAGAACCTATCCATCTCTGTCTCAAAGACAGTGATTTTGCCTCTACGGCCTTCTGTCTTTAATCCGTGTTCCACAGATACACCATCTTCTGGCTGAAGAAATTCCACCTCATCTCTGTTTTAAACGATCGATCCTTCAGTCTGAGGCTGTTCTCTCTGGTTCTAGTTTCTCCTACAAGTGGAAGCATCCTCTCCACGTCCACTATCCAGGCTCAGCGCCGGCCCGAGGGTTGCTGGCGCCCCGGGCAAGCTGAACTTCGGCGCCCTTGGGGGGGGGGCTGAGAGGGGGGGCGGGGCCGAGGGGGCCGAGAGGGGGGGGTGAGAGGGGGGGGCGGGGCCGAGAAGGGGGGCCGAGAGGGGGCGGGGCCGAGAGGGGGGGGGCCGAGAGGGGGGGGGCCGAGAGGAGGGGGGGTGGACCCGAGGGGGGGCGGGGCCGATAGGGGGGGGGCCGAGAGGGGGGGACCCGGGGGGGGACCCGCGGGGGGCGGACCCGAGGGGGGGCGGGGGGGCGGACCCGAGGGGGGGCGTGGGGGCGGGGGGGCGGACCCGAGGGGGAGAGCGGACCCGAGGGGGGGAGCGGACCGGGGGGGGGCGGACCGAGGGGGGCCACCCTGGGGGAGGGCGGCCACCGCGCATGCGCTGGTTGGCACCGGCCCAACTGCGCATGCGCGGGACCCGAGTCTCTGGCGCCCCCTAGCACATGGCGCCCCGGGCGACTGCCCGAGTTGCCGGTGCCTTGAGCCGGCCCTGTCCAGGCTTCACGGTATCCTGTAAGTTTCAATAAGATTCCCTCCTCATCCTTCTAAACTCCAACGAGTACACAGTCCTCAACCACTTCTCATATGACAAGCTTTCTCATATAGTCATTTTTTGTCAATGGAATATATCTTTGTTAAGAGTTATGGAATGCCTTCTTAAATGTCATTATTTAACCACCATTTTAAATTTTAACCTATTTTTGCAGGTCAAATCTAGCCAAATCTGTCTTCATACCTTTGTAATTTCCTTTATTTAATTTTAAGACAGCAGTTTCATAGCAGGAGTTGTGCGGAGCTTGGAGAGGGTTGTGCGCTCTCCATTTAAAGCAGGGGCCTGAAAAAGGGGTACTCTCCTTTGTTGCCATGAGCAATGTTACGAGCTGGGTTTCTGGCCTACCTCTGGCTTCAGCTCACTGCCCATAAAATATTGGTGGAAGGAGGAAGTGGCCCTTAAATGGACATTAATTGGCATAAGGGCAGGCAGGCAACCTGACATCTCCCCACTATTCATAACATTGCAGTGAGTGCAGGGGTTGGTGAGCAGGCACAGGGAAAGGTACCCATGACATTTTATGGGTCTCCTGCCTGCAAACCTGCCCACCTGGAAGCATAAAATTCTGCAACACATGAAATTCCATCATGTTCTGATCACTCTTCCCTATAGAATCCTTTACTCCCCGAACAGGCGCCGGAATATGGCGACTAGGGGCTTTTCACAGTAACTTCACTGAAGCCTACTTGTGAAATAAGCGATTATTATTATTATTATTACTATGAGATCACAATACTGTCTCATTGTACATTATTGGCCTCGAATAACCTCATCCCTGGTTGGTTCCACAACATATTGTTTGAAGAAACTGTCCCAAATAGACTCTATGAACTCCTAATTTGACTTGTCCAATCCATATGAAGATTAAAATGACCTTGATTACTGCTGTACATTTCATACAAGCTCCTATTATTTGAGCTCTGTCCTGTGTTTAGGGAGCCTAGAGGCTGTGCCCACCAGTGACGTCTTTCAATTTATTCCCTCCAACCAAACTGATTCTGCATCTTAAATCTTCCAAGGCAAAATAATTTCTCAGTACTGTTCTGATCTCATCCTTTTAAAAAAAAAAAATTTTATCAAGATATTTGTAATTTTATTATAATAGTAACAACAACACTAAACAATGCAAATCCAAATATAAACATACTGCATAAATCAGCTCCCTCCCTAACAAGTCCCTCCTACCCTAAACAGAAAATAGCCTAACTTCCCCCCCATTAAATTATTTGCCTATGCTGACAGTTAATTTTCCCCGAAGAAGTTGACAAACGGCTGCCACCTCCAGAAGAACCCTAGCATTGTCCCTCTTAGGGCGAACTTGACTTTTCTCAAGACTGAGAAACCCAGCCATGTCGCTAACCCAGGTCTCGGATTTTGGGGGCTTTGAGTCCCTCCACACTAGCAATATCCTTCTCCGGGCTACCAGGGAGGCAAAGGCCAAGACATCAGCCTCTCTCTCGCCCCCTGGACCCGGATCTTCCGACACTCCAAAAATCTCCACCTCTGGACTCGGCACCACCGTGGACATGACATCTGCAAAACCCTGCCAGAATCCCCTCAGCTTCGGGCATGCCCAAAACATATGAACATGATTTGCTGTCACCCCCCCTGCACACCTCGCACACCTGTCCTCTACCCCAAAAGACTTGCTCATCCGGCCACTGTCATGTGTGCCCGGTGAACTACTTTAAATTGTATCAGGCTGAGCATAGCACATGATGAGGAGGTATTGACTCTCCGCAAGGAATCCGCCCACAGACCTGCCTCTATCTCCCCCCCTAGCTCATCTTCCCATTTGCCCTTTAGCTCCTCTATCTGAGTTACCTCCGACTCTATGAGTTCTTTTTAGATATCTGATATGTTCCCCTCTCCCACCCCCGTTCTAGAAACTACCCTGTCCTGTATCCCCCGTGGTGGTAGGAGTGGAAAGGTCAAAACCTGCCTTCGCAAAAAATCCCATGCATGCAGATACCTGAATCCGTTTCCTGCTGGCAATTCAAATTTCTCCTCTAAATCCTTCAGAGGAAGCTTCCATCTATGATAAATCCCCCATCCTTGTTATGATGTGGGCCAGCATTCTTATTGTCCAGCCCGAATTGCCATTGTGAAGGTGGTGCTGAGGACTTCTTGAACATCAGTCTATGTGCTGTAAATACACCCACAGTGCTGGTGGGAGGGAGTTCCAGAATTTTGATCCAGCGACAGGGAAGGGACGGCGATATATTCGCAAACAGGATGGTTAGTGGATTGAAATTGCAAGTAGCGGTGTTCCCATGCATCTGCTACCTTTATCCTTCTTGGTGGAAAGGTGAATTGGAAGGTGTTGTCAAAGGAGCAATGGCAAGTTACTGCAGTGCATCTTATACACGTTGCTGCCACTGTGCGTCGGTGGTGCAGGAAATGGACGTTGAAGATGGTTGATGGGGTCCCAATAATAATCTTTATTAGAGTGACAAGTAGGCTTACATTAACACTGCAATGAAGTTACTATGAAAATCCCATAGTCAACACACTATGGCGTCTGTTCGGGTACACTGAGGGAAAATTCAGAATGTCCAATTCACCTAACAAGCACGTCTTTCAGAACTCGTGGGAGGAAACTAGAGCACCCGGAGGAAACCCACGCAGAAACGGGAGAACGAGCAGACTCCACACAGCCAATGACCGAAGCTGGGAATCGAACCTGGGTCCCTGGCGCTGTGAAGCAACAGTGCTAACCACTTTGCTACCGTGCCACCCAATCAAGTGACCTGCTTTATGCAGAACGGTAACAAGCTTCTTGAGTGTTGTTGGTGTTGCACTCATCCAGGTTAAGTGGAGAGTATTCCATCACACTCCTGATTTGTGTCTTTGAGGAGTCAGGAAGTGTGTTTTGCTATCTGTAGAATTCCCGCCTCTGACCTGCTCCTGTAGCTACATTATTTATATGGCTAATCCAGGTTAGTTTCTAGTCACCATCAGGATGTTGATAGTGGGGGATTCAGTGATGGTGTTGCCATTGAATGTCAAGGGAAATGGTTAGAATGTCTCTTGTTAGAGGTGCTCATTGTTTGGTACTTGTGTAAGACAAATGTTACTTGTCCCTTCTTAGCCCAAGGCTGAGTGGCCCTGGCAGAACCCAGTGAGCAAGCTATTGCTGAGGAAATGCCATTTGATAGCACTGTTGGCCACAGGACTTTGGATAACATCATTACTGCCTTGGAATATTGCCATGTCCCGTCACTTTAACTTTCTCAATTTCTCCTCACTTGAACCCCCTCTCTCCAGTGTTCAGTTTAAAGCCTGTTGTACAGCCCTAATTATTTGCCAGGACACTGGTGCAAGCACAGTTCAAGTGAACCCATCCCAATGGAACAGCTCCCTCTTTCCCCAGTACTGATGCCAGTGCCTCATGAATTGAAACCTATTTCTCCCACACGAATCTTTGAGCCATGCATTCAACTCTTAATTTTATTTACGCTATGCAAATTTGTTCATGGTTTGGGTAGTAATCCAAAGATTATTACCTTTGTGGTTTTACATTTTATTTATACCCTTGCTACTCATACTCCCTTAGCAGAACCTCTCTTTTTTACCCAAACTATGCTATTGGTATTGATGTGGATCATGCCAACTTAATCCTTCCCCTCCCACTCCAAATTCCTCTCCAGCCTGGAGATGTCTTTAACCCTGGCACCAGACAGACAGCAAAGGGTGTGGGACTCATGCTCTTGGTTGCAGATAACAGCACTTATCCCCATAACTATACTGTCCCCTACCACTGATACATTCATTTTTACTCCCTAACCTGAGTGGCCGTCTGTATTGTGGTCTGTTGCCAGTTTGCTCATTCACCCTGCAGTTCCTATTCTTGTCCATATCTGCTGCAGTGCCACATTCTGGATCTCCATTCCTGCTTCACTCATGCTCATACCCTCCTGTCCCTGAAATGCTTAGCCGAAGGAGTGTGGCACCCTCCTTGAACAAACTATCATGCCGTTCACAGAAAATGCATACTAAAGCTTTGCTTGAGTTGCAAATTGAAACCCTAAACCAGATTTTTGGTCAAAATACAACCTTCTGTGTTACTGATCAGTGGACTTTTGTAATGGTTTTTATTAATTCCGTTTAGAAAATGTACAAGTGCTTTGTTGAATATTTATGGTAACTATTCATAACTTTGTGTTCCAGAACTTGTTTTATTGAAGAATAGTTTGAAATATTGGCTTTTATGTGAGGGAAGTTATGCGCTGACTTTACCTTCCCCTGGGTAAATTGCATTTCACAAACATGTTTGATATCTAACACTTTTAAGTTTTTTGCATGTTATTGAAACTGATCACTAACAGATGTGTTTCTCATGATAAAATGTTTTTAAAAATTGCTGAACAAGCTATTAAACTGTAAATGAAATGTGGTAATGTAAGCCTACTTGTGACAATAAAGATTATTTATTTAAGTTAAAATCTTCTGCATTTGATTTGCCAAACACATGTACAACTATTGTTTTTTAAAGATACTTATGGACATGGAGAAAGCTATGAGAAGATGAGGAAGTTCTGTTTGATCATTACAAGTCACATGAAAATTGACAAGCTGCTAAATAACTGTGTTGCCATAATGCCTATTAAGCATGAAACAATAGCACATGTTAATCCAATCGCAGCTTGTATAAAAAATACAATTCAGCTTTGTTAGTCAGTTCTACCATTATCATCTCAGCTGAATCTCAAGATTGCTGTAAACAGTTTGGGCGCGATTCTCTGGCCTCGTTGCGCTCTTGCTTGAGCGAAACGAGGCCGGTGAATAGTGGGAGAGGCCGAAAACGGGAACCGCGCCAGGCATCAAACAGTTTGTGATGCAACCGGCCCACTCCCTTAGGCAAAATCAGGATCTCGTCGTAGCGTGGCAGGAAACCAATTATCGCCAGATAAACCCTATTTCCATACAATTACTGGGAGCTTCATATTCAATGGCCTCCTGTCATCCATTTAAAAACGTGAACCAGGCTGAAGAGCTTGTGTGGGGAGCCAAGGAGGTGAGTAGCTATCTTTGCTCACAGGCAAAGAGCCCTGGGGCGCTGAACCTGCTTCCCTTGTGCTCGGTTGGGGTGACCCTCAGCTGGGGGGGGGGGGGGGGGCGGGGGGGCGAGGTGGAGGCACTGGATGGGGCAAGCGGGGGCAACCGTTCGCGGCAGCACCATGCCAACCCCTGGATCATTCCCATTCAGGGGGCAACCTGTGTTCCCTGTGGGTTAGAATAGGGGAGGGCCTGCGCAGGGGGTTGGGTTTGAGGGCATTGGCAACAGTGCCGCTCCCGATGGACCCGGGGAAATACCCTGGGAGTCCGGTAGTGGTGGGAACGCTGAAGATTTGAAGGCAGTAGAGGCAGCACTTTTAGCTGGGGGCGGGATCAGGGGAGATGCCGATTAGGGAGAACCATAGGTTGGAGCCAGGGAAGCTGGACGAGAGGCTTCGGAGATGGGAGGAGGGGGGAGGGGGGGGGGGGGGGGGGGGGGGGGAGTCAGGGAATTAAAAGACCTGTTTCTGGGGGGTCGTTTTGTGAGGTTGGAAGAGTTGGGGGAGAAATATGGACTGGGGCAAGGGGGAAGGCTTTAGGTACCTGCAGCTCTGGGACTTTGCTAGGAAGGAGGTTCAGAGCTTCCCGATAGCACCGGCCCCCTCATTGTTGGAAGAGGTACTGACGGCAGGGGAAATGGCGAAGGGGGGATGTTGGTGATCTATGGGAGGATTTTGGGGGAGGACGGAGTGTCCATGGAGGGGATCAAAGCCAAGTGGGAGGAAGAGTTGGGGGAGGTTATGGAGGATGGTTTGAGCTGTGATGTACTCTGGAGAATGAACGCTTCAAACCTCGAGCGAAAGGTTGGGGCTGATACAGCTGAAGGTGGTGTATAGAACGCACCTCACAAGGGTGAGGATCAGCTGACTCTTTGAGGGAGGGAAGACATATGTGAGTGATGTGGGAGGGGTCCCACAAACTACGTACATATGTTTTTGTCCTGACCGAAGCTGGGGAAGTATTGGAGGGGCGTTTTCAGTGTCATCTCGGGTTACCGCATGTGAACTTGCAACCAGGGCCCTTAGTGTCTAGTCCTGTTAGAATTTTATAGGTTTCTATGTGATCCCCCCTCATTCTTCTGAACTCCAGTGAAGGCAATCCTAACTGATTCAATCTTTCCGCATACATCAGTGCTGCCATCCCAGGAATCAATCTGGTAAACCTCCAATGCGCTCTCTCTAGAGCAAGAACATTCTTCCTCAGATAAGGAGACCAAAATTGTACACAATATTCCAGGTGCGCCATCACCAAGGCCCTGTATAATTGCAACAAGACATTCCTGCTCCTGCTCGAATCCTCTCGCTTTGAAGGCCAGCTTACCATTTGTCTTCTTTACCGCCTGCTTTACCTGCATGTTTACCGTCAGTGACTGGTGTATGAGGACACCCAGGACTCATTGCACATTCCTCTCTCCTAATTTATGGCCATTCAGATCATAGTCTGCCTTCTCATTTTTGCTACCAAAGTGGATAACCTCACATTTATCCAAAATGTACAGCATTTGCTATTCATTTGCCCACTCACTCAACTTGCTCAAATCACACTGAAGGATCTCTGCATCCTCCTCACAGCTCACCCTCCCACCCAACCTTTTTACATAGAATTTACAGTGCAGAAGGAGGCCATTCGACCCATCGAGTCTGCACCGGCTCTTGGAAAGAGCACCCTACCAAGTTCAACACCTCCACCCTATCCCCATAACCCAGTAACCCCACCTGACACTAAGGGCAATTTTGGACACTAAGGGCAATTTATCATGGCTAAAGCACCTAACCTGCACATCTTTGGACTGTGGGAGGAAACCGGAGCACCCGGAGGAAACCCACGCACACACGGGGAGGATGTGCAGACTCCGCACAGACAGTGACCCAAGCCGGAATCGAACCTGGGACCCTGGAGCTGTGAAGCAATTATGCTATCCACAATGCTACCGTGCTGCCTTGGTGTCATCTGCAAATTTGGAGATATTACATTTTGTTCCCTCATCTAAATTATTTATATTGTGAATAGCTGGGGTAGTAGCATCGATCCCTATGACTCCCCAATGACCGCCAATTTGAAAATAGCCCATTAATTCCTACTCGTTGATTCCTGTCTGCCAACCATTTTTCTATCGATCTCAATATACTACCCCCAATACAATGCGCTTTAATTTTACACGTTATTCTCTTATGCTAGACTTTGTTAAAAATCTTCTGAAAGTCCAAATATACCACATGCGCTGTCTTCCTCTTATCTATTAGTTACATCCCCAGGAGGACAAGAATAATGATCTCAGAGGAACACTATCAACCACAAATTTCCCTCCAAGTCATGGAAGCAATAGTGACAATATCCACCTAATACCATTGTGGGAACACCAGCAATACAATGACTGTAGCAGTTCAAGGATGATGCCCACCAACAGCTAATGCAGCCAAATAGCCCACTTTCTGAGAGCAAATGAAAAAAGCAAGGCAAAAGCAAAATACTACAGATGCTGGAAATCTAAAATATTAATAAAAATTATGGAAGTATTCAGCAGGTCAATGAGTGACTGTGGTGAGAACAACATAGATAATGGACTTGATTTTCAATCATATGAGTGGGAAGGACTATTGGTCTATTTCAGATTGGTTGTCAGACTTATTTCCCTTCCTTCCCAGACTGATGTTTTAAGTCTATTAAAGGTTACACCTGCATTGAAAATTCTTGCATGTGCCACGTCGTTGTTATGGGCCAGGGTTTAAAAATTACAAAGTGTATTATGGAGTTCACCTGACCTATAACTTTTTGTTCAATTTGGTTAAGATGAATACAAGAGAAGATTAAGCCTTCACATGAGGTGTGATTCAAGTCTTCCTAGACACTTTAATTAAAATAAGCTTTATTCTAAGAACTTAATTAACATTTATCTAAACACACAGCAAGAATTTTTTATCAATTACAAACATAAAGACACCACACAGCTACAGTAATCTATGTATAACACTTAATGAATCCCCCCTTAACTGTTGCAATTCAAAAACAAAATCCCATAAACCAAAAAATCCCTTTTCAAGGGCGTGGTCCAGCATTCTGCATTCTCATTTGAATCAGACTGGCTTTCCCTGGGATTCTGATCCCGTCTCACTAGCAAGTTTAAACCCTTCAGGAAAGCAAACTATCTTAAAAGCCACCACCAAGGTGATTTTTACTGGAACAGATATTTTAAATGAAACTAGAGAGCGATAGACTAAGACACTTCCTTCTCCTGTCTGAGTCCACAGCAGTCAAATGTGAAAGTGAAACCAAAATGGCTCACAGAGCCACAGCCCAGCTCCACCCACACCAATGACATCAGTGAAGCCATGTGATAAGAAAAAAAAATTCTTAAATGGACACTCCCATGACATTGTCAATATAGACAGAGTGCGCTGCTGAGATAAGTGAATTTATCCACTGCTGGCAGGTTCTGGTGATGGACTGAAGCCTTGGGCTCAAAGTAGGACTTTTCTGGAACAGGTTGGTACATGACATCAGTTTTCTTCATGCTGATTGTAAGGTTGATGTTGTGCAGTGCGTTGGAAAACAAGTCAATGCTACAGCAGACGTACATTGCATATCTGATGGCTACATTTCAGTAAAGATGTCCTCACTACTGCATGTTACAATCACAACTGCAATGTCAGAGCAGGACAAGGATTGCAATGCGAGTGGCTATAAGATGATTTTGATAGTAAACATCTATGCATTTGACCTCTTCCAGACTGGAGCTGAAGATGTTTGCAACATCTCACAGTTTCTCATCCACTTAAAGGTCACTGATGCTTTATTTTAGAGCCAACAATACTTAATTCTCTTGTCAGGAAGAAACTGGTGCAACAATCATGCATTTTCACTAAGATTGCAAGCAAGCCCATAGTGCAGGGTGCCATTCACTGCACTCACATTGATTTGCGATCACCAAGTGTCAACATTGTCCCATACCGCCACCAAAAGAGATACCACCCCCTCGATGTGCCTAATCACAGAGAATCATGCTGGTCATTGTTCAGTATCCTGTCAACAGGAATAATACCGTTGTCAGCTGCATTTGGCCCATGATGTTGAACCAAGGGGTGGCTACTGGGCCATATGGGCTACCTGCTGACTACATGGCTGATGATTCCTGTGTAAAATCGATGTACTGCATGGACACAATGAAAGCCACGTTGCCACATGAAATCTGATAGAGTGGACCATCGACATGTTGAACCAACACTTCTGCTGCCTAGACTACGCTGGAGGAGCCCTGCACAACCTGGTGACAAGAGCGGTGTCAAGACTTGTTGTGGTCTGCTGCATACCACATAGCCTCTCGATAATGAGGGGACAGCATTTGCCACCAGCAATACAGTGAGCAACTGAGGAAAAAAATATGAGGAGCAGAAAGAGCAGGAGCATGATTTTGAGGAATGGAAGAAATAGGAAAATAAAGGACAAAGGGAGGAAACCATCTGAACAGCTCCGTTCTGGCTGGGCTGTGATAATTTAATCAGAGTGTGCAGTGATCAATTGTTCTATGTTTGATAGTGTGCATCTATTTACTATTGATGCTTTCTGTGTTTGATTAGTTAAGCCTGGGTGTGTGCTCAGAGAAAAGCAAACAAGAAGTTCCTGGAAGCTACAGATATAAACATGGAGTAGACATTTTAAAGCTCAATGACTAAATTCCTGTTGCACACCTAAAATCTGGTGTGTCATGACTGCAGGAGAAATAAAGCACTGGCAGCACTAAAAATTATATTAATCGAAATCTTGCAGATTTGAACCATCTTTTTAACATTGAGTTCCTATGAGGGGATTGAATGTTTCTGAATTATGTATTTCATATGTAAAGACAACTGATGATCAGTAGTGGACCAGATACTCCATGAAGCTTGTCCACAATCATGCTATCCATCATCACTAAATGGTAGCCTCACACCTCTTCCCTCCGCACAGCCATGCACTTGGGGAGAGGTAACAAGGCAAAGTATGAATGTTAGGGACCTGGACTTCCGGTGACGGCGGGCGGGAGGCAGCCACACATTGGAGGGCTCCTGTTCGGAAATGGCATTTTCGGGGCTTTAAGCCCGGTCCCAGGGGCCATGGAGGCGGCAAAAGCAGGGAGAAGGCACATAGGAGGCACAGTGAAGGAAAATGTCGAGGGTGAGCAAAACAACGGTCGTAAAAAAAACTGCTGAAGGTCCATCGGGGAGTGGAAAGGTCACCGCGGGGTCACTAAGAAAAATGGAGGCTGGAACATCAGGGGAGGCCGCATTGCTTACGGATGAAGAAATGGTTGTGATGGCTGCAGAATTCGAAAGGCAGTTTACAAAACACATGGAGGCAATGAGGAAGGAGATGAGGGAGGTGTTGAGTGTGCTGGTGGAGGAGGTGATTTCCCCGGTGATGACGGTGGTGGCGAGTGCAGTGGTGGAGGTGCGGGAGCAAGGTGAGGCGCTGAAGGAAGTGGAGGAGACATTATTGCAGCATGGTGATCAACTTACCTCGATGGGGAAGGAGATGCGGAAGGTGCTAGAGATTAATATGGATCTGCGAGGAAAAATGTAAGACCTGGAAAACAGATCCAGGCGACAGAATTTGAGGATTGTGGGGCTGCCCAAAGGAGTTGAAGGGCCGAGGCCGACTGAGTATTTTGCCGCTATGCTGGTGAAACTATTGGGGGAGGGGGAGGATCCCTCCCGATATGAACTGGATCGGGCTCATCGGTCGGGGAGGCCTGTACCAAAGGCGGGTGAGCCGCCAAGGGTAGTGATTCTGTGCTTCCGTAGTTACAGTGTGAAGGAGAAGGTCCTGTCCTGGGCCAAGCAGAAGCGGGTGGTGTAGTGGGCTGGAGCTGGTATACCTGTATACCAGGACTTTACGGTGGAGCTGGCGAGGAGGCGGGCTGCCTTCAACCGGGTAAAGAGGGCACTGTACATTAGCAAAGTGCAGTGCGGCATTGTATATCCAGCAAAGCTGAGGGTAACTTACAAGCTCAAGGACTTTTATTTTGGAACGGCGGAAGCAGCAGAGGAGTTTGCGAAGGCAGAAGGACTGCGGCAGAACTGAGAAATTGAGAAATGGCCATGTGCCGATGTAACCTCATGACTGTATTTTCTTCTTTTTTGTTTCACTGCGTGCGGGTGTATGGGCTAAAGGAGCCAATGTTGTATATATTTGGACAAGGAAAGTGATGGGACTTTCACTCTAAATGAGGACTCTTTGGGGTGTAGGTGGATATGCGGGGTTTGTGTGCAAAAAGGGGATTTCTGGGCTTTCCTAAGGCCGGGCAAGGGAGAAAGAGACCTGGGTGGCGGCCTCCACGCTGGCCGGTTTAAGCCGGCCAGTGAACGGGAGTGAGGTGGGGGGAGGGGCTGTGGCCATCGGAGCCTGGCAGAACAGGGTCCGAGGGGTCTAGCCGGGGTGGAAAGTTGGGGTGAAGGAACCCCAAGGGTTGGGGGAGGAGTTTTACAAGAGACAGTGGAGGGGAGGATTTGGAGGTGGGGAGGGGGGGTTACAACTCTTAGGTATCATATGCGGTACTCTTTGATGTACCATCAATTGAACGCGAGACGAGTTTCTGGACAAAAGTATGGCTTTAATCAGCTAGATGTTAGCCCTGCGGTCGATTACAGTATAAGGACGACCGCCGGGAGTACTGGATATTTATACCCCGCCCTGGAGGCAGGGTTAACTCAGTCTCTCGACCAATCGGGGAGCCGTCACATGACTGGTCTCAACCCACCGGTCGAGAGGCACATGACCGACCAGGGCCAATGGTAAGCCGGTGTTCTGCACCAGTGGCAGGCAGCTATGCTAGTCATACCACCACATTCACCCCTTGCGGAGAAAGAAACCCGGGGGGGGGGGGGGGGTCAACGAGAGATTGGGGGGGGGGGGGGGAGAGAACTGGTGGTATGAGTAGTAAGGAGAGAAGGAAAAAAAAAATTATCCTTGGCTTCCCACTGGCCCAGACACTTAACAACAGTGCATACTGTCCATACAAGGTCCATGGTGGTGTTGAAAGTTAAATGGACTCGATCAGCCTTTTCGTTGCCCGTGACGTCCAGGCAGACCGCCGCAGTGGAGTTGGTGACGTTGGTTCAGCCGATGGTGGTGGTTCAGCTGATGTCCAGGACTCCGGGAGCGATGGTCCTTGAACTGTCTCCGTAACCCGGGCTGGTGGTGGAGACGCCATGGATGGGGGAGGGGTGGTCTGGGTGGGGCGCTGGGGGAAAAATAACAGGGGGGGGGGTTCTGTGGTGAAGGGCCGCACGCCAGCGGGTGCCAGGTCCCGGAGGGACACCGTGTCCTGCTGACCGTCGGGGTACTCCACGTACGCATACTGCGGGTTAGCATGGAGTAACTGGACTTGTTCCACCAATGGGTCGAACTTGTGCACCCGCACATGCTTCCGGAGCAAAATGGGTCCGGGGGCGGCCAGCCACGTCGGGAGAGGGGATCCGGAGGACGACTTCCTGGGGAAAACAAGAAGACGTTCATGAGGTGTCTGATTTGTTGTGGTACAGAGGAGGGAGCGGATAGAATGTAGGGCATCGGGGTTAACCTCTTGCCATCGGGAAATAGGGAGATCTCTGGACCGGAGGGCCAGTAGTATGGTCTTCCAGATGGTACCATTCTCCCGCTCGACCTGTCCATTACCCCGAGGGTTATAGCAGGTCGTCCTGCTAGAGGCAATGCCCCTGCTGAGCAGGAATTGACGCAGCTCGTCGCTCATAAAGGAGGACCCCCGATCGCTATGTATGTACGCGGGGTAGCCGAACAGGGAGAAGGTGGAGAGGAGGGCCTTAATGACGGTCGATGTGGTCATGTCGGGGCAGGGAATGGCGAAGGGGAAGCGGGAGTATTCATCGATCACCGTCAGGAAGTAAATGTTGCGGTTGCTAGAGGGAAGGGGCCCCTTGAAGTCAATGCTAAGACGTTCGAAGGGGCGGGATGCTTTGATCAGATACGCGCGCTCGGGGCGGTAGAATTGCGGTTTGCACTCTGCGCAGATGTGGCAGTCACGGGTTACTGTCCTGATTTCCTCGATGGAGTAGGGTAGGTTGCGGGTCTTTATGAAATGATAGAAACGGGTCACCCCTGGATGGCAGAGGTCCGCGTGGAGGGAGCGGAGGCGGTCTATCTGCGCGCTGGCGCAGGTACCGCGGGACAGGGCATCAGGAGGTCCATTGAGCTTCCCAGGACGATACAAGATATCGTAGTTGTACGTGGACAACTCGATCCGCCACCGTAAAATCTTGTCGTTCTTAATCTTGCCCCTCTGTGCATTATCGAACATGAAGGCTACTGACCGTTGGTCTGTGAGGAGGGTAAACTTCCTGCCGGCCAAATAGTGCCTCAAATGTCGCACAGCTTCGACTATGGCCTGGGCTTCCTTTTCCACTCAGGCGTGGCGGAGTTCGGAAGCCTGGAGGGTTCTGGAGAAGAAGGCCACGGGTCTGCCCGCTTGGTTCAGGGTGGCGCCAGAGCTATTTCTGATGCGTCGCTCTCGACCTGGAAGGGGAGGGACTCGTCGATGGCACGCATCATGGCCTTTGCGATGTCTGGTTTGATGCGGCTAAAGGCCTGGCAGGCCTCTGACGACGGCGGGAAGGTCGTGGACTGAATGAGGGGACGGGCCTTGTCGGCATAATTGGGAACCCATTGGGCGTTGTAAGCGAAGAAACCCAAGCAGCATTTAAGGGATTTGAGGGTATTGGGGAGAGGGAGTTCCATTAGGGGGTGCATGCGTTCAGGGTCTGGGTCTATCACTCCGTTACGCACTACGTAGCCAAGGATGGCTAGACGATCGGTGCTAAACACGCACTTTTCCTTATTGTAAGTTAGGTTAAGGAGTTTTGCGGTTTGGAGGAATTTTCGGAGGTTGATGTCATGGTCCTGCTGGTCGTGGCCGCAGATGGTGACATTATCAAGATACGGAAAGGTAGCCCGTAATCCGTACTTGTCGACCATTCGGTCCATCTCCCGTTGGAAGACCGGGACCCCCGGTGACACCGAATGGAACCCTGAGGAAGTGGTAGAGGCGCCCATCAGCCTCGAACGCGGTGTACTTGCGGTCACTCGCGCGGATGGGGAGCTGGTGATAAGCGGACTTGAGGTTCACAGTGGAGAAGACTTCGTATTTCGCAATCTCGTTTACCATGGCGGAAAGACGGGGGAGAGGATACGCGTCCAGTTGCGTAAACTGGTTGATGGTCTGGCTATAGTCGATGACCATCCGGTTTTTCTCCCCAGTCCGGACCACCAGCACTTGGGCTCGCCAGGGACTGTTGCTGCCCTCGATGACCCCTTCCTTCAGCAACCTCTGGACCTCGGACCTGTTGAAGGTCCGGTCCTGGGCGCTGTACCGTCTGCTCCGGGTCGCGACGGGTTTGCAATCGGGGGTGAGATTAGCAAACAAGGAGGGGGGTCCACTTTGAGGGACGCGATGCTGCAGACAGTGAGGGGGGATATAGGGCCGCCGAATTGGAAGGTCAAGCTCTGCAGGTTGCACTGGAAGTCCAGTCCTAGGAGTTCCGGTGCGCAAAGGTCGGGGAGGATAAGGAGTTTATAATTTTTTAAAACCTTCCCTTGGACCGTGAGGTCCGCGATGCAGCACCCGGTGATGCGGACGGAGTGCGAACCTGAGGCTAACCCGATTTTGTGTTTTACAGGGTGGACAGGGAGCGCGCAGCATCTTACCGTGGCAGGGTGAACAAAGCTTTCCGTGCTCCCGGAGTCCAGCAGGCAGCCCGTCTCTTGGCCGTTGAGGTGGATCAGCGTCGTTGTTTTGGCGAGCGTGCGTGGCCGTGACTGGTCGAGCTGAATGGCCGCGAGCCATGGAGAAGATCCATCGTCGTCATCGTCGTCGGCCGAGTAGGTGCTGACAGGACCTTGTGTGCCAGTCCAGGATGGCGGCGCCCAGGATCCGCACGTGGAGTCGGGGCCCCAAGATGGCGGCACCCAGGACCCGCACGTGGAGTCGGGGCCCCAAGATGGCGGTGCCCAGGACCCGCACGTGGAGTCGGGGCCCCAAGATGGCGACGCCCAGGACCCGCACGTGGAGTCGGGGCCCCAAGATGGCGGCACCCAGGACCCGCACGTGGAGTCGGGGCCCCAAGATGGCGGTGCCCAGGACCCGCACGTGGAGTCGGGGCCCCAAGATGGCGACGCCCAGGACCCGCTCGTGGCGTCTGGGGCCCAAGATGGCGGCACCCGCAGGACCCTCGTGGTTGCTGGGGGCGGAGTTAGCGGTGCCGGCGGGCCGATCGGAACGGCTGAGAGCGGGGTCAGAGAGGCGCGCAGGCCGGGCGCAGGGGCCCGGGGGCAGGGGGGGGGAGAGATTGGCGCGGTGCACTGGAAGGGCCCAGAAGGGCCCGGAGGAGGGGATCCTCGGTCGCTGCGCGGCACAACAGCGACCGATATGGCCTGGCAGACCGACGAAAAATGGCCCTTCTTCCCGCAGCTCTTACAAAGGGCGGAGCGGGCGAGGGTGTTTGGCGAACCCACAGAAATAGCAGCGGGGCCCCGCGGACTTGTCGGGGCCGCTGGCCGGAAGGGGGTCGGGAGCGGCGGGTGGCGGTGGGGAAGCGTGCCAGGAGGCCCAGGGCGCTGCAGCGTGGCTGGGGACATAGGCGCGGGCGTTTAAGTCGGCGACCTCCAGGGAGGTGGAGAGAGTCCGTGCCTCAGTTAGGCTGAGGTCGTCTTTTTCCAGCATCCGCTGGCGGATAGCCGGGGTCTGCATCCCAGCCACGTAACCATCTCTGATCAAAAGATCCATGTGCTCAGTGGCTGAAACTTGGAGGCAGGCGCAATTCCTCCCCAGGACAGCGAGGGCCTGGTAAAAATCGTCTAAGGACTCACCGGGGAACTGTTGTCTGGTAGCCAGCAGATGTCAGGCGAACACTCGGTTCACCGGCTTAAGAAACTGTCCTTTCAGCTTATCCATGGCCGCGTCGTACTCTTTTTCTTCCCCTATCATCACGTAGGCCGCCATGCCCACGCTGGAATGGAGAATATGAAGCTTCTGTGCCATGGTGGGGGGGCTGCTTGCGGTCGCCAGGTAGCCATCGAAACACGCCAGCCAATGCTTGAAGATTTCCGATGCGTTCGGAGTTTGCGGGCTGATGCAGAGGCATTCGGGCTTGATCCGGAGCTCCATCTTCAAATTTCTAGCTGATTAAATTGATGTACCATCAATTGAACGCGAGACGAGTTGCTGGACAAAAGTATGGATTTAATCAGCTAGATGTTAGCCCTGCGGTCGATTACAATATAAGGACGACCGCCGGGAGTACTGGGTATTTATACTCCGCCCTGGAGGCGGGGTTAACTCAGCCTCTCGACCAATCGGGGAGCCGTCACATGACTGGTCTCAACCAACCGGTCGAGAGGCACATGACCGACCAGGGTCAATGGTAAGCCGGTGTTCTGCACCAGTGGCAGGCAGCTATGCTAGTCATACCACCACATTCACCCCTTGCGGAGAAAGAAACCCGGGGGGGGGGGGTGTCAACGAGAGATTGGGGGGTGGGGGGGGAGAGAACTGGTGGTATGAGTAGTAAGGAGAGAAGGAAAAAAAAAATTATCCTTGGCTTCCCACTGGCCCAGACACTTAACAACAGTGCATACTGTCCATACAAGGTCCATGGTGGTGTTGAAAGTTAAATGGAATCGATCAGCCTTTTCGTTGCCCGTGACGTCCTGGCAGACCGCCGCAGTGGAGTTGGTGACGTTGGTTCAGCCGATGGTGGTGGTTCAGCTGATGTCCAGGACTCCGGGAGCGATGGTCCTTGAACTGTCTCCGTAACCCGGGCTGGTGGTGGAGACGCCATGGATGGGGGAGGGGTGGTCTGGGTGGGGCGCTGGGGGAAAAATAACAGGGGGGGGGGTTCTGTGGTGAAGGGCCGCACGCCAGCGGGTGCCAGGTCCCGGAGGGACACCGTGTCCTGCTGACCGTCGGGGTACTCCACGTACGCATACTGCGGGTTAGCATGGAGTAACTGGACTTGTTCCACCAATGGGTCGAACTTGTGCACCCGCACATGCTTCCGGAGCAAGATGGGTCCGGGGGCGGCCAGCCACGTCGGGAGAGGGGATCCGGAGGATGACTTCCTGGGGAAAACAAGAAGACGTTCATGAGGTGTCTGATTTGTTGTGGTACAGAGGAGGGAGCGGATAGAATGTAGGGCATCGGGGTTAACCTCTTGCCATCGGGAAATAGGGAGATCTCTGGACCGGAGGGCCAGTAGTATGGTCTTCCAGATGGTACCATTCTCCCGCTCGACCTGTCCATTACCCCGAGGGTTATAGCAGGTCGTCCTGCTAGAGGCAATGCCCCTGCTGAGCAGGAATTGACGCAGCTCGTCGCTCATAAAGGAGGACCCCCGATCGCTATGTATGTACGCGGGGTAGCCGAACAGGGAGAAGATGGAGAGGAGGGCCTTAATGACGGTCGATGTGGTCATGTCAGGGCAGGGAATGGCGAAGGGGAAGCGGGAGTATTCATCGATCACCGTCAGGAAGTAAATGTTGCGGTTGCTAGAGGGAAGGGGCCCCTTGAAGTCAATGCTAAGACGTTCGAAGGGGCGGGATGCTTTGATCAGATACGCGCGCTCGGGGCGGTAGAATTGCGGTTTGCACTCTGCGCAGATGTGGCAGTCACGGGTTACTGTCCTGATTTCCTCGATGGAGTAGGGTAGGTTGCGGGTCTTTATGAAATGATAGAAACGGGTCACCCCTGGATGGCAGAGGTCCGCGTGGAGGGAGCGGAGGCGGTCTATCTGCGCGCTGGCGCAGGTACCGCGGGACAGGGCATCAGGAGGTCCATTGAGCTTCCCAGGACGATACAAGATATCGTAGTTGTACGTGGACAACTCGATCCGCCACCGTAAAATCTTGTCGTTCTTAATCTTGCCCCTCTGTGCATTATCGAACATGAAGGCTACTGACCGTTGGTCTGTGAGGAGGGTAAACTTCCTGCCGGCCAAATAGTGCCTCAAATGTCGCACAGCTTCGACTATGGCCTGGGCTTCCTTTTCCACTCAGGCGTGGCGGAGTTCGGAAGCCTGGAGGGTTCTGGAGAAGAAGGCCACGGGTCTGCCCGCTTGGTTCAGGGTGGCGCCAGAGCTATTTCTGATGCGTCGCTCTCGACCTGGAAGGGGAGGGACTCGTCGATGGCACGCATCATGGCCTTTGCGATGTCTGGTTTGATGCGGCTAAAGGCCTGGCAGGCCTCTGACGACGGCGGGAAGGTCGTGGACTGAATGAGGGGACGGGCCTTGTCGGCATAATTGGGAACCCATTGGGCGTTGTAAGCGAAGAAACCCAAGCAGCATTTAAGGGATTTGAGGGTATTGGGGAGAGGGAGTTCCATTAGGGGGTGCATGCGTTCAGGGTCTGGGTCTATCACTCCGTTACGCACTACGTAGCCAAGGATGGCTAGACGATCGGTGCTAAACACGCACTTTTCCTTATTGTAAGTTAGGTTAAGGAGTTTTGCGGTTTGGAGGAATTTTCGGAGGTTGATGTCATGGTCCTGCTGGTCGTGGCCGCAGATGGTGACATTATCAAGATACGGAAAGGTAGCCCGTAATCCGTACTTGTCGACCATTCGGTCCATCTCCCGTTGGAAGACCGGGACCCCCGGTGACACCGAATGGAACCCTGAGGAAGTGGTAGAGGCGCCCATCAGCCTCGAACGCGGTGTACTTGCGGTCACTCGCGCGGATGGGGAGCTGGTGATAAGCGGACTTGAGGTTCACAGTGAAGAAGACTTTGTATTTCGCAATCTCGTTTACCATGGCGGAAAGACGGGGGAGAGGATACGCGTCCAGTTGCGTAAACTGGTTGATGGTCTGGCTATAGTCGATGACCATCCGGTTTTTCTCCCCAGTCCGGACCACCAGCACTTGGGCTCGCCAGGGACTGTTGCTGCCCTCGATGACCCCTTCCTTCAGCAACCTCTGGACCTCGGACCTGTTGAAGGTCCGGTCCTGGGCGCTGTACCGTCTGCTCCGGGTCGCGACGGGTTTGCAATCGGGGGTGAGATTAGCAAACAAGGAGGGGGGTCCACTTTGAGGGACGCGATGCTGCAGACAGTGAGGGGGGATATAGGGCCGCCGAATTGGAAGGTCAAGCTCTGCAGGTTGCACTGGAAGTCCAGTCCTAGGAGTTCCGGTGCGCAAAGGTCGGGGAGGATAAGGAGTTTATAATTTTTTAAAACCTTCCCTTGGACCGTGAGGTCCGCGATGCAGCACCCGGTGATGCGGACGGAGTGCGAACCTGAGGCTAACCCGATTTTGTGTTTTACAGGGTGGACAGGGAGCGCGCAGCATCTTACCGTGGCAGGGTGAACAAAGCTTTCCGTGCTCCCGGAGTCCAGCAGGCAGCCTGTCTCTTGGCCGTTGAGGTGGATCAGCGTCGTTGTTTTGGCGAGCGTGCGTGGCCGTGACTGGTCGAGCTGAATGGCCGCGAGCCATGGAGAAGATCCATCGTCGTCATCGTCGTCGGCCGAGTAGGTGCTGACAGGACCTTGTGTGCCAGTCCAGGATGGCGGCGCCCAGGATCCGCACGTGGAGTCGGGGCCCCAAGATGGCGGCACCCAGGACCCGCACGTGGAGTCGGGGCCCCAAGATGGCGGTGCCCAGGACCCGCACGTGGAGTCGGGGCCCCAAGATGGCGACGCCCAGGACCCGCTCGTGGCGTCTGGGGCCCAAGATGGCGGCACCCGCAGGACCCTCGTGGTTGCTGGGGGCGGAGTTAGCGGTGCCGGCGGGCCGATCGGAACGGCTGAGAGCGGGGTCAGAGAGGCGCGCAGGCCGGGCGCAGGGGCCCGGGGGCAGGGGGGGGAGAGATTGGCGCGGTGCACTGGAAGGGCCCAGAAGGGCCCGGAGGAGGGGATCCTCGGTCGCTGCGCGGCACAACAGCGACCGATATGGCCTGGCAGACCGACGAAAAATGGCCCTTCTTCCCGCAGCTCTTACAAAGGGCGGAGCGGGCGAGGGTGTTTGGCGAACCCACAGAAATAGCAGCGGGGCCCCGCGGACTTGTCGGGGCCGCTGGCCGGAAGGGGGTCGGGAGCGGCGGGTGGCGGTGGGGAAGCGTGCCAGGAGGCCCAGGGCGCTGCAGCGTGGCTGGGGACATAGGCGCGGGCGTTTAAGTCGGCGACCTCCAGGGAGGTGGAGAGAGTCCGTGCCTCAGTTAGGCTGAGGTCGTCTTTTTCCAGCATCCGCTGGCGGATAGCCGGGGTCTGCATCCCAGCCACGTAACCATCTCTGATCAAAAGATCCATGTGCTCAGTGGCTGAAACTTGGAGGCAGGCGCAATTCCTCCCCAGGACAGCGAGGGCCTGGTAAAAATCGTCTAAGGACTCACCGGGGAACTGTTGTCTGGTAGCCAGCAGATGTCAGGCGAACACTCGGTTCACCGGCTTAAGAAACTGTCCTTTCAGCTTATCCATGGCCGCGTCGTACTCTTTTTCTTCCCCTATCATCACGTAGGCCGCCATGCCCACGCTGGAATGGAGAATATGAAGCTTCTGTGCCATGGTGGGGGGGCTGCTTGCGGTCGCCAGGTAGCCATCGAAACACGCCAGCCAATGCTTGAAGATTTCCGATGCGTTCGGAGTTTGCGGGCTGATGCAGAGGCATTCGGGCTTGATCCGGAGCTCCATCTTCAAATTTCTAGCTGATTAAATTGATGTACCATCAATTGAACGCGAGACGAGTTGCTGGACAAAAGTATGGATTTAATCAGCTAGATGTTAGCCCTGCGGTCGATTACAATATAAGGACGACCGCCGGGAGTACTGGGTATTTATACTCCGCCCTGGAGGCGGGGTTAACTCAGCCTCTCGACCAATCGGGGAGCCGTCACATGACTGGTCTCAACCAACCGGTCGAGAGGCACATGACCGACCAGGGTCAATGGTAAGCCGGTGTTCTGCACCAATGGCAGGCAGCTATGCTAATCATACCACCACACTCTTTTGGAGGTTGGATGGCATTGGGTGCAGGGGGGGAAGGGGGGGAGTGGACTCTATAGGTTAATGGTGACCATGGGCGGTCCCGGACTCCTTTTTCTTTTTCTCCTTTGTTTTTTGTTTCCACCGTGGGAGGGTTTGTTTTATTGGATGCATATATTGACAGGTGGGCCGTTGTTTGGGTGGTGGGAGGATGGGATCGTTGTTATTGTTAAGGGGATTGATTTTGTATTTGTTACCGTTTACTGTCTGTTGGTGGGGTGTAAATTTTGAAGGAAAATGTGAAAATGGAGAATAAAAACATTTTTTTTTTAAATGAATGTTAGGGACCTTGGAGTGCATGTCTGCAGATTCCCGAAGGTGGCAGGACAGGTAGATAAGGTGGTTAAGAAGGCATATGGGATACTTGCCTTTATTAGTCAAGGCATAGAATACAAAAGCAGTGCGGTCATTCTGGAATGTATAAAATGCTGTTTCGGCCACAACTGGAATACTGTGTGCAGACCTGGTTATCACATTATTGGAAGGATGTGATTGCACTGGAGAGGGTGTAGATTTACCAGGATGCTACCTGGGCTGGAGGGTTTGAGGAAAGACAGGCTGGGGCTGTTTTCCTTGGAGCAGCAAAGGTTGAGAGGGGGCCTGATACAGGTGTCTAAGATTATCTGGGGCATAGATAGGATGGATAGGAAGGCACTTTTTCCAATAGTAGAGGGGTCAATAACTCGGAGGAATAGGTTTAAGGTAGAAGTCTAAGGCTATAAGGTGAGTTGAGAAATCATTTCACCCAAATGGGGATGGGAGTCTGAAACACATTGGGTGGGATTCTCTGTTGATTCCCGCGGATTTCCCGACAATGTAGGGGTGACCACAATGGGAAACCCCATTGGCCGGCTGCCGGCGGGGGTGCGTTGCGACAGAAAATGGGTCGGTCGGGTCAGAAAATCACGGCCATTGTCTGAAAGGGTGGTTGAGTCAGAGGCGCTCGGAACTTTAAAAAGCATTTAGATATTCACTTGGGCTGCCATAACTTCCAGGGCTATGGACCAAGCGCTGGAAAATAGGGTTAGTGTAGTCAGATCTTTGTTGTTTGGCAGGGACACAATTGTTCGAAAGGCCTATTCTGCACTGTAAACATCTATGAATCTATCCTATCAGAGGAAAAAGGAGAGATAAAACCCAGGTACAAAAGGGGAAAAATAATCTATAAAATACCCCTCCAACCCGCTCAGCTAATTGAAACCAATCCAGGAGATCATAGATCATAGAATTTACAGTGCAGAAGGAGGCAATTCGGCCCATCGAGTCTGCACCGGCTCTTGGAAAGAGCACCCCACTTAAGCCCACACCTCCACCCTAACCCAGTGACCCCACCTAACCTTTTTGAACACTAAGGGCAATTTAGAATGGCCAATCCACCTAACCTACACACCTTTGGACTGTGGGAGAAAACCGGAGCACCCTGAGGAAACCCACGCACACACGGGGAGAACCTGCAGACTGCGCACAGACAGTAACCCAAGCTGGGAACTGAACCTGGGACCCTGGAGCTGTGAAGCAACTGTGCTAACCACTGTGCTACTGTGCCGCCCTCACATGATCACGTGGACCAAGCATTCACTCGAAAGCCTTCAATATGGTGTGATCTCTGCCCCAGTTGATAAATAGCTGATAATGTTCTGAATAATTTTTTGTATTCCTTTGCACAATATGAAAATTAACACGAAGCACAAGAAACCCAAGAATTCGTCTTTGGCATGCTGACACAGCTGTCCCAAGAAATGGGAGCAATATCGTTCACTGAAACCAATGGGGTATAAAGTTACACCTAAGCAATAATAACAAGACCAGGAAACAGATAAGCACACTTTAGAGTCTACAAGGTCCCCAGGAACTTTCAGATTGCCAGCTGCAGATGTTGATGGTTTTGAATCAAACTTATATGCACAGCTGCCTCACTCCAATTCTCATCACTATGTCAATTTTAATGATGATGCAGAAGTTTTTTGCATTATTATTCCAGTAAAACCAACCTCCAGCCAAAATTTTTTTTGTTTTGCATTTTGGAATCAAACTACAAATTAGTCACCGGCTGAAACTTGACTGCATTTTCAGTGAAGAAAAGCAAGCATTCCTTCATTTTTTCTTTTCCTGACTTGCTGCTTCTGGTGGGGAGCGAAACTCAGAAATGGAGGTGTGTGCTGCTCATGCAATATAAACAGAAAATGCTGGAAACACTCAAGATAGTCTGGCAGAGAGTCTTTTGAAGAGAGATGCAGAGGTCAAATTTTAGATCGATTAACTTTTGTCAGAACTGTTAAAAGGTAGGACGGCACGGTGCACAGTGGTCAGCACTGCTGCTTCATGGCATCGAGGACCCAGGTTCGACCTCAGTCCTGGGTCTCTGTCCGTGTGGAATTTGCACATTCTCCCCGTGTCTGCATGGGTCTCACCTCCACTATCCAAAGATGTACAGGCTAGGTGGATTGGCCACGCTAAATTGCCCCTTAATTAGGAAAAAATAATTGGTACTCTAAATTTATTTAAAAAAAGAACAGCAAAAGGTCATCAACTTGAAATGTTAACTCTGGGCGCGATCTACCAGCCGCATTGCACCCAAAAAGCAGCACGGCTGGTAGATGCTGGGAGAACCCTCTTCTTTTTTTTAAAGAGTATCCAATTATTTTTTTTTCCAATTAAGGGGCAATTTAGCGTGGCCAAACCACCTAACCTCCACATCTTTAGGTTGTGGGGTGAAACCCATGCAAACACGGGGAGAATGTGCAAACTCCATACGGACAGTGACCTAGGGTCGGTATCGAACCTGGGACCTCAGCGCCTTAGGCAGCAGTGCTAACCACTGTGCCACCATGCCGCCCTTGGGAAAAACCTCTTCTGAGATCTACGCAACATGCCACGTCTCACGGGATCGACGTCGCAATCTGAATCCCGCCCATTGTGCAAATTTGCGTATTCGAGTGAGACAGCTAGTCTTACTCTAATACGCTCTCCCATGATCTACACGAGGCGTAGATCTAACCCTCTCACCTCGGAGATCTCAGGCAAGTGCTGTTCAGTGTTGGTCTCCACAAACAAGGACCAGAGGAACGGCACACGTGGGGTTCCCCGGGGGATTGGAGGCCCCAGGTGCTTGCCCTCTTCTGGTGCCACCTGGGCACTTTGGCACCGTCAGGCTGCCATCTGGGTGCCAGTCTGGCACTGCTGAGGTGGCACTGCCAGCTCTTAGGGGTGGTGTCAGGCTGACATTTTTCCTGTGCCAGGGATTGGACCCGGGAGTGCCCTGAATGGTGGGGGCCCCCCAAGGACCCCCTTATGGGTGAATTGGGGCTTTGTGGGGCAGTTCGGGGGTCACATCAGGGGCGGGGTCCGGAATCGGGAGATTGGATCCCTCCCTGCATTGAGGAGGTCCGGCAAGTGGAGCTCCTCAATGCAGGAAATTAGACTAAATGCAGCTTCATTGGGGAGTTCCCCACTGAGGCCCTGAATCAAACCAGAGTCCCGGTAGATCGGGTGGTTTTTCTCGCAAACACCCGGCTAATCGCACACATTCTGGAACTCTGTTCCCATCCGGTTAGATTGCATCTTCTGTTTTTCTCTTAAAAGAAACTGCCAGACCTACTGAGCCTACCCAGCATTTCCTGTTTTTATTTTAGATTTGCAGACTCTGCAGTATTTTGCGTTCATGCAGGATTTGTCAGACAGACGTCAAGCAATAACATGTAGCACAAGCCCTGATTTCTCAATTCTGCCCCCAATAGGTGAGGAAAATGTTGAGAGTGCAAAATTTAGAAATTACCCCTTTAATGTCAAGTACAGTTAGGGAAGATGTCACATATATTTCCACCCACATTATATAATCATCTTAGGTCCCAGCTCCAGTTGCAGGCAATGGCAGAGAAGGATCAAAAGATCTAAACATTCATGTCACCAGTTACAACCCTAAATTCTCCAGAAACAATCTGGATTATATTATATTATTTTTATTCAGGTGTTTTACCTGGAATTTGTTTTCAGCAGGTGGGTGGGGCCCGAGGTGGTGAGGAGGCGGGATGAGGGGTGTAAAACAACATGAACTGGATTCCACCCTGCGTTCCAGGTTCGCGCCTGCCCCAACACAGTTTTACGATGGGACGGATAGTGTCTTGGACGGAAAGCCCAGCCACCAGGGTGCCAAGCAGAAAAATCTTCACCATCGATCTTGGGCGGGAAGGGCCTCAATCTGAACGCCCTTTACGTTCGGGGGGGGCTCTGCCCTCAGGATCCTGGGAGAAAATTCAGGCTCATGTGTTTTCCACAATCTTATCTCCATGTTGGCATTTGACGCTAAAGCCAGAAATGTGGTTGATTGCAATTTAGCTCAGATATTACCACAATTCTCAAATGATTTATGTATCACCTGACATGGTTAAACCAGCCGCAGGAATCACAGTTCTGGATGACTATGTTTCTTGTGCACATAAGAAAATGCATTAGAGACTGTCTCTATTTAAATCTGTCAATATTTCTTTGGAACACCACCTCCACCAACACAACCAATTTCTGCAGAAGTGCAATAAAAACCTCAGTTTACTCAAGTAGATTTCAGCCGAACTTTGGGTCAAGCTGTGGTATTGGAACACAAGTCAATCTAAGGAAACTTCCAGCCATGCTCCTGGTAGATGAGTGGTGGCTGAAATCTCAGATGGGATCAGATGTCAGCGTGCCTGGCCTGGAGTTACTGACAGGTTGACGATTGTGACTGGACATGGCTTGGATTATGGATGTGGTCAGTAAGATAAAGAACAAAGAAAAATTACAGCACAGTAACAGGCCCTTCGGCCCTCCAAGCCTGCGCCGATCCAGATCCTGTATCTAAAACTGTCGCTATTTTCGAAGGATCTGTATCCCTCTGCTCCCTCCCCATTCATGTATTTGTCTAGATGCATCTTAAATGACGCTATTGTGCCCACCTCTACCACCTCCGCCGGCAATGCGTTCCAGGCACCCACCACCCTCTGCGTAAAGAACTTACCACGCATATCTCCCTTAAACTTTTCCCCTCTCACCTTGAACTCGTGACCCCTAGTAATTAAGTCCCGCACTCTGGGAAAAAGCTTCTTGCTATCCACCCTGTCTATACCTCTCATGATTTTGTAGACCTCAAAGAGGTCCCCCCTCTAATGAAAATAAACCTAATCTACTCAACCTCTCTTCATAGCTAGCGCCCAGCACACCAGGCAACATCCTGGTGAACCTCCTCTGCACCTTCTCCAAAGGATCCACATCCTTTTGGTAATGTGGTGACCAGAACTATACGCAGTATTCCAAATGTGGCCGAACCAAAGTCTTATACAACTGTAACATGACCTGCCAACTCTTGTACTCAATACCCCTTCCAATGAAGGAAAGCATGCCGTATGCCTTCTTGACCACTCTATCGACCTACGCAGCCACCTTCACGGTACAATGGACCTGAACACCCAGATCTCTCTGTACATCAATTTTTCCCCAGGGCTTTTTCATTTACCGTATATTTCGCTCTTGAATTGGATCTTCCAAAATGCATCACCTCGCATTTGCCCGGATTGAACTCCATCTGCCATTTCTCCGCCCAACTCTCCAATCTATCTATATTCTGCTGTATTCCCTGACAGTCCCCTTCACTATCTGCTACTCCACCAATCTTAGTGTCATCTGCAAACTTGCTAATCAGACCACCTCTACCTTCCTCCAGATCATTTATGTATATCACAAACAACACGGATCCCTGTGGAACACCACTGGTCACAGTGCTCCATTTTGAGAAACTCCCTTCCACTACTACACTCTGTCTCCTGTTGCCCAGCCAGTTCTTTATCCATCTAGCTAGTACACCCTGGGCCCCATGAGCCTTCACTTTCTCCATCAGCATACCATGGGGAACCTTATCAAATGCCTTACTGAAGTCCATGTATATGACATCTACAGCCCTTCCCTCATCAATCAACTTTGTCACTTCCTCAAAGAATTCTATTAAGTTAGGGCAGCACGGCGACGCAGTGGTTAGCATTGTTGCCTACGGCGCTGAGGACCCGGGTTCGAATCCCGGCCCTGGGTCACTGTCTGAGTTTGCGCATTCTACCCGTGTCTGCGTGGGTTTCACCCCCACAACCCAAAAGATATGCAGGATAGGTGGATTGGCCATGCTAAATTGCCCCTTAATTGGAAAAAATTACTGGGTACTCTAAATTTATATTTAAAAAAAGAATTATATTAAGTTGATAAGACACGACCTTCCCTGCACAAAACCATGTTGCCTATCACTGATAAGCCCATTTTCTTCCAAGTGGGAATAGATGCTATCCCTCAGTATCTTCTCCAGCAGCTTCCCTACCACTGACGTCAGGCTCACCGGTCTATAATTACCTAGATTATCCCTGCTACCCTTCTTAAACAAGGGGACAACATTGGCAATTCTCCAGTCCTTCGGTACCTCACCTGTGTTCAAGGATGCTGCAAAGATATCTGTTACGGCCTCAGCTATTTCCTCTCTCACTTCCCTCAGTAACTTGGGATAGATCCCATCCGGACCTGGGGACTTGTCCACCTTAATGCCTTTTAGAATACCCAACACATCCTCCCTCCTTATGCCGACTTGACCGAGAGTATTTAAACATCCATCCTTAACCTCAACACCCATCATGTCCCTCTCCTCAGTGAATACCGATGCAAAGTACTCGTTAAGAATCTCACCTATTTTCTCTGACTCCACGCATAACTTTCCTCCTTTGTCCTTGAGTGGGCCAACCCTTTCTCCAGTTACCCTCTTGCTCCTTATATATGAATAAAACGCTTTGGGATTTTCCTTAACCCTGTTTGCTAAAGATATTTCATGACCCCTTGGGGCCTTCTTGATCAGCACTTCTTTCGGGAAACATTCCATTGTACCATTCATCTTGGCATGCTTGAGTAATCTTCCAAAATAACAACTAAAACTACTCAAAAAAAATCTACTAAATGTTATGAGCATTTTAGTGTTAACTCCTGACATACAAACAAGGAGCACAGTAAGCCACTCGGCCCCTCGAACTTGCTCCGCATTTCGTAAGATCATGGCCAATCTGATAGTAACCTCAAATCTGCATCCCATCTATGCCCAATAACCTATCAAATTCCCATGACCCTCTGAGAGAGAAAACTTCACCTCATCTCCATTTTAAAAGATCGACCCTTAAAACAGTGAACCCTAGTTCTATACTCTCCCACAAGAGGAATCATCCTCTCCACATCCAGCCTGTTAAGACCCCTCAGGATTTTTAATGTTTCATTCAAGTCGCCTCTTACTCTTCTAAACTTCAATGGATACAAACCCAGGTTGCCCAACTTTTCCTCATAAGATAATCCACCCATTCCAGGTATTAAGTCTGGTAAACATTCTGTGAACTGCTTCCAATGCATTTACATCCTTCTTTAAATAAGTTGACCAATACTATACATGGTACTTCAAATGTGGTCTCACTAATGCCCTGTACAACTGAAGCATAAGAGTGGCTGAGGAAATGGAGAATGCAGAAACATGGGCTGGATTCTCCGATCCCCGAAGCCGAAATTGCACTCGGCAACTGGGTGGAGGATCCCCGATGACGCACAAAATCGGGGGCAGCACCGCTTTCGCGATGCTCCGCCCCCTGAAAAGCGGTGTACTCTGGGAATACGCTGCACATCGTATCCAGGGCCTGAGGCCAATGCCTGAGGCCCATCCCGCGATGCTCCATCCCCAGCCAACCGGGTTTCTGATGGCGTGGGACACGTGTGGTCTCACCCGTCGGGAACTCAGCGTGGCGGCCGCAGACTCAGTCCAGTGCTGCCACAGTCGAGAAGGGCCAATCCGTGGGCAGGGGGGCTTTATTCAGGGCGGGGGGTACTGGGGGGGGCAGTCTGGAGCACACGAGCCGGCCAAAGGGGGGAACTATTTTTGCGGTCCGGGTCCGCATGCTGTGTCCACCATGATGCACAGCGCAGCCGCTGCAGGCCGCCGCCATGCGCATGCGCAGCCACGGACCCGGCAGTGCTCCGAGCCGTATCGGCAGCTGGAGCTGGGAGCTCTACGCTGCCTGGCTGATAGACCCCCTGGAGCAGGGAATCGGTGACCGTTTTGCGCCAGTTTTCCTGACATAAAACACCACCCTTTTCATGTCGGCATGGGGTCCTAGTCTCCCAAACGGAGAATCCAGCCCATGGGGTGGGCGAACGACAAGCAGCAGCTGGAAAGAGGTCATCTTCAACTTATGGTTAAGAAATAAACTGGTTAAAGTCCGAAAGAGCAGGGAAATTAGAAATGAGAATGGAAGTGCGGGGTGACACTTTCTCTCAATTTGGGTCTCGATGTTTCACGTCTATTAACCATAATGGCCGCTATTGAAACAGATCGATTAATCTTGCGTGGTGATTAGTTCAGGCAGTATGAGTCAGAATACAGGAGGGAGATAGAGAACCTAGTGGAGTGGTGTAATGACAGTAATCTCTCCATCCCACATCACCAAAAATCTTTAGAGAGGCAAGGCTGATCAGAGAACATGCCACAGTGAAGTTTGGATACTTTTATATAAATGCGTGATCAAAGCTTAGCTTTTGTAATGAAAAGCTATGATTAAGACTGGAGGAGGCGGTGGCGTAGTGGTATTGTCATTGGACTAGTAAACCAGAAACCCAGGGTAATACTCTGGGGACCTGGGTTCGAATCCCGCACTGTAAATGGTGAAATTTGAATTCAATAAAAAATCTGGAATTAAATGTCTAATGATGACAATGAAACCACTGTCAATTGTCATTAAAACCCATCTGGTTCACTAATGTCCTTTAGGGAAGGAAATCTGACCGACACGTGACTACAGCAATGCGGTTGACTGTCAATAGTAGCACAGTGATTAGATCTGTTGCTTCACAGCGGATTCCCAGGTTCGATTCCCACTTGGGTCACTGTCTGAGCAGAGTCTGCACATTGGCTGCGTGGATTTCTTCCGGGCGCTCCAGTTTCCTCTCACAAGTCCCGAAAGATGCACTTGTTAGGTGAATTGGACATTCTGAATTCTCTCTCTGTGTACCCGAACAGGTGTCAGAGTGTGGTGACTAAGGGATTTTCACAGTAACTTCATTACAGTGTTAATGTAATGTCTCTATTTGTGACACTAATAGAGATTATTATTATTAAACTGCCCCCTCAAGGGAAATGAGGGCTGGACGTGTCCCATGAACAAATGAAAACAAATCCTCCTGCTGCAGCTATAATGTGCTGCATTATAAGCGTTTCCTTAGCAGCGCAGACGCTACCTTTGAGCACGTTTCTCTTCTTCTAAAGCATTGGTAATAGCTATAAATAGCTATAGATGAAATTAAAGTTGCCAGAATTCCAGATCTTTGCTTGCGACTGGAAAACTTGTCAGCAGTGGGAGTGTGTCAGAGAGCCATCCCAATGTGGTTTCCTGATATTTTCACAGACCTCCCTGCACGCCTGCAATCCTGAGGTCAGGAATGCCCACTATGTCAAACTTAGTATCAACTTCTGCATTAATGCACAGTGTGTTTGTTATATTATTACCACAGGTTTTATTAGAATTATTGAAAAATAAGGGGCTGGATTCTCCGCTGTCGGGATTCTCTGTTGCGCTGACAGTGCACCCACACCAGGGGATTTCCCGATGGCGTGGGGCTGACCACAATGGGAAATCCCATTGGTCGGTTGGCAGGATGGAGGATCCTGCTGCTGGCGGGGACACGCTGCACCGGAAAACTGGTGCGGCAGGACAGAGAATCCCGCCCAAGAAGTTTGAAGTAGTGATCAAACAGCACTTTGCACCAATCTTATTATTGTGCTGCTCCTTGTGCATAAACCGTAGGGGAAAAAATGCCTTTTTAATGAATATGTTTCCAGAGTGTTCCGATCCCCATACAGGGGAACCAAAATTAACTGAATAACCCCAGAATGAAGAAATTATCAACAGGATTCCACTTTTTGTAGCTTTTACTTTAAAGCGAATCATAACCAATGCAAATTGAACATAAATTAGCAGGCAAAAAGGTAAATTTCCTTTCTGTTGCCAATGCAACAAAGATACATCTTACATAAGCACCTGCATCACTCCCCACAGACATGTTACCACAATTGAGTTTCAAAGATCTCAGCCTCAGGCACATAGGGGGCAGGATTTACCAACCATCCCACTGTATGTTTGGGGGGGGGGGGGGGGGGGGGGGGGGGGGGGGCGCCTGCCTGTGGGATCTACAGGTCCTGCCATTGTCAACGAGATTTCCCATTGACAGCACCCCTTGATGCCGGGAAACCCTTGCGCCGGCATGGGACTGGAATTTCCCGCTGGCGTGAACACCCAGTAAATCCCGCCCAGGATCTCTCACCTTTCCACTCAGTCAATTCTGCCCTCAAGTCGCATTCATAGGTCGCTATATGGTCATCATCCAAATGGCACACTCCTGACCCTCCATAGCTAGATTTGTGGCATGCTTGATGGCTCAGATTCCCCAGAGATTCCTTTAGCCCACGTCTTTAATAAACCATGTTAAATGGTCTGGTCGATTCTCACAAAATTCAGCAGCAGCATAAAATGTCCAATTCACAATCTCTGCTCTAATTCTTTCTTCAGTTTTCTGTCCTGTTTAACTGCATTATGCACATACAACCCCAGGTAAATGAGCCTTCTCTGTTCCCCCCTCTTCTGCAGACCTCATTTGTCCACAATGCTCCTTTTTGTCTGGTCATACAGTTTTAGGTCTTAACTGCCATCCTGCTGTTACAGCTTCCAGGTCGAGGGTCACCAGGTCCCATAGACCAATGTTTATCATCCAAGAAAATTGCAATTAATCCCTTTAAAATTTGTGCAAACTCTCAAATGTAATTTTCAAACATTCTTAAAAACAATTACAGCTTACACAGGCATTTCAAAGATTATTTTCCTTACCTACTGCTTCTAAGGCAAAGGTCATCACAACAGAGAGAATTGAACCTTAACTTCAAGATCAACTATCCATTGATGTGAGATATACTGAATTCTGAAATAGATTTTGCCAGTAAGACTCATCCTTCTAACATTGCTTATAAATAAAATCCTTCAATAAATTTGACTTGAAATGTTCATAGAATCTGTTCCCAGAACCAGTCTCAAAGGTGTTGTCCTGTGATACTCCTTAAATCACATGTAATTCTATTCCCACCTTCCTCAGATACATCTGATTTAATACTCAGGAAATTGCACTGGATTTATTCCAGTAAAGAGTTCTTGACTCACATCAAAAAAATTTTAATTTACTGACAAATCCAATGGGTGGAACTTTCCAATTATTTTTCAAAGTAAAAGGAATACCCCATGCAATGTGAATAACGTGGGAGTAATCAAGCGTAAATGCCTGATATGTATATTCAAGCAGACGTAAATGGGGATCCTGGCTTTTAAAGTTGGGAACCACATTACATCGAGGGCTGGGACAATCGAACGGGGACTATCTGTTGGCGTGAAAGCCATTTTAAGTCACCTGCTCGATTCTCCGGCCCATCCACAGCCATTCCCGGCTCCCATTTTTCTTAGGTTCTGTGGGACCTTACACAAGTGATTGGTTTTGAAGACTTTGTTGATAATTGGTACTCACCAAACCTCTTGTAACCCATTGAATGCACTTCCTCTTCTTCACTGTAGTCGTCTGTTAAAACAAACAGTTTAATTAGTGCAATAAATCGGAACATGGTATTAACAAATACAGGCAGAAGAATGCAAAGACTGGCTTTATGCATTCTGCATCAAGCTATTAAGGGAATAATGAACTGCTTCAAGTCCTGTACATCCTTTATGAGGCAAAGTCATGATCCTCACTCACATTCCTTTACATCTCAAATTAATGGATGTTGACATTCCAGTTGCAATGTATTTTACATGTAATCTCCAGTCTTCTATTATTTGCCCAATATTGTGGCTTAGGGCCGAATTCTCCCACCCTGCCAATGGCAGGCAGGAGTGTAGAATCTCGTGGGAGCTAAAAATCACATTCCAATGGCAGGTTAATGGTGGGTCGGTCTTCCCACTGGCTGGTGGCATTAATGCCATTTGCATTCCTTTGCATCTCATGAATGCTGGTGTCCTGTCAGGCCTTCCAATCTTGCGCATGGCAGTGATAAATGATGCCGCCCTAAAACCCGATTGCTAATGAGTGGCATGCACAAGACAGTCCTCAGTTAGCAAGAGACTTTGAGAATAGTGCAACAAGGCCTTTCTGCTATAGTGTTGCGCTGCTCCTGATGTGCTGTTCTCCATCTGCTGGGGCAGACTGGTGCCTGTCCCCCAACTCCATGCCAAGCTGGTCTTCATGGACAGCACTGCATTGCTGGACCCATGGACCCTGCTGTGTTATCGAGTCGAAGCAGCACAATGCCTGGGGTTGGAAGGTACAGGGGTCTACTTCCCCCTTGGTGCCACACACCAGTATCTATCTGGACAGAACTGTGCTGTGGAACCCATGCAGCCACTGCAAAAAAGGTCCGAAGTTCGACCGGGAGTGGAGTGCGAGGTAAAGTAGGGGGCGGCCTGACGAAGACAAGGGGGGTAATGTGGAAGGAGGGCTGTGCAAGGAGTGAGCTGGGGGAAGGGTGGGGGCTGACGATATCAGGCAGAGGGGCAAAGAGGTGAATGAAGAAGATGAACAATGGAAGGTGAGAACTACGATTGAGGGGAGGGAAAGTGGACCCCAATAAGGCTGCATGAAAAGCTCACCAACAAAGGGGCAGAAGAGATACCACATTGTTTACTGGAAGGGATTGCATGAAGATTCCAGAGGCATTGGGTAGAAGTGCAAGTGGGGCACAGGAATTACAGGCCAGTTAGTCTTACTTCGGTGGTAGGCAAAGTAATGGAAAGGGTACTGAGGGATAGGATTTCTGAGCATCTGGAAAGGCATTGCTTGATTAGGGATAGTCAGCACGGATTTGTGAGGGGTAGGTCTTGCCTTACAAGTCTTATTGAATTCTTTGAGGAGGTGACCAAGCATGTGGATGAAGGTAAAGCAGTGGATGTAGTGTACATGGATTTTAGTAAGGCATTTGATAAGGTTCCCCATGGTAGGCTTATGCAGAAAGTAAGGAGGCATGGGATAGTGGGAAATTTGGCCAGTTGGATAACAAACTGGCTAACCGATAGAAGACAGAGAGTTGTGGTGGATGGCAAATATTCAGCCTGGAGCCCAGTTATCAGTGGCGTACCGCAGGGATCAGTTCTGGGTCCTCTGCTGTTTGTGATTTTCATTAACGACTTGGATGAGGGAGTTGAAGGGTGGGTCAGTAAATTTGCAGATGATACGAAGATTGGTGGAGTTGTGGATAGTGAGGAGGGCTGTTGTCGGCTTCAAAGAGACATAGATAGAATGCAGAGCTGGGCTGAGAAGTGGCAGATGGAGTTTAACCCTGACAAGTGTGAGGTTGTCCATTTTGGAAGGACAAATCTGAATGCGGAATACAGGGTTAATGGTAGGGTTCTTGGCAATGTGGAGGAGCAGAGAGATCTTGGGGTCTATGTTCATTGTTCTTTGAAAGTTGCCACTCAAGTGGATAGAGCTGTGAAGAAGGCCTATGGTGTGCTAGCGTTCATTAGCAGAGGGATTGAATTTAAGAGCCGTGAGGTGATGATGCAGCTGTACAAAACCTTGGTCAGGCCACATTTGGAGTACTGTGTGCAGTTCTGGTCACCTCATTTTAGGAAGGATGTGGAAGCTTTGGAAAAGGTGCAAAGGAGATTTACCAGGATGTTGCCTGGAATGGAGAGTAGGTCATACGAGGAAAGATTGAGGGTGTTAGGCCTTTTCTCATTAGAACGGAGAAGGATGAGGGGCGACTTGATAGAGGTTTATAAGATGATCAGGGGAATAGATAGAGTAGACAGTCAGAGACTTTTTCCCCGGGTGGAACACACCATTACAAGGGGACATAAATTTAAGATAAATGGTGGAAGATATAGAGGGGATGTCAGAGGTAGGTTCTTTACCCAGAGAGTAGTGGGGGCATGGAATGCACTGCCTGTGGTAGTAGTTGAGTCGGAAAATTTATGGACCTTCAAGCGGCTATTGGATAGGTACTTGGATTAGGGTAGAATAAGGGAGTGTAGGTTAACTTCTTAAGGGCAGCACGGTAGCATTGTGGATAGCACAATTGCTTCACAGCTCCAGGGTCCCAAGTTCGATTTCGACTTGGGTCACTGTCTGTGTGGAGTCTGCACATCCTCCCCGTGACTGCGTGGGTTTCCTCCGGGTACTCCGGTTTCCTCCCACAGTCCAAAGATGTGCAGATTGGGTGGATTGGCCATGACAAATTGTCCAAATTCTATGATTAACCTAGGACAAAAGTTCGGCGCAACATCGTGGGCCGAAGGGCCTGTTCTGTGCTGTATTTCTCTATCTATAAAAAAAATAGGCGATTCACAGGTCAACAGCTATGGGGAAGGTGGTTGAATCGAGAAACAGGCTTTCTCCAGGGGCTGTTAGCTTTTTTCCTCTGGGTGGTGACATCCTGTAGGGTCTGGTGAAGTCAGGTGAAGACAGGAGGGTTGGAGAGAGTGATATCTATGTGCTGGACTGGTGTTTAAATATGGCGCTGGGAGCTTTGTACCCACCAGCTGGCGGTGGACAGACGAATGAGCAGTCGGCCCGCCAGGAGACTGGGGGAGAGGGGGGGGGGGGGGGGGGAGGGGGGGGGGTATCTCGCCTGCGCACAATTAATGAGGTTTCAAGCGCAGAATCTGGCGTGGGGTCCGGCCATTCTGGCCAGTAGGAAAGCTGCCACTGGATCCACACACCATCCTACTTAGTCTCAAAATGAAAGAATTCTACCCTTAATTTGAAATAGTATTCCAGATTGTCTTTTCTATACTGGTTGTAGTGTTATAAATGCTTCTTTAATCACTCATTTCAATCACTCCTTACTCTTAAATCAGTATTTCAGACTAATCATTGGTCTTGCAATTGCTTGCTGAAACATTTCTATACCTTATCTTCTGAAAATATGTTGTCACCTTTATAACGTCACACCAGACTTTATTACAGCCTTCATCCAAACATGGACCAAAGATCTGGGGCGGATTCTCCACCCCGTCATGCCACATTTCTGCTTCACCCCGCCGGCAGGATGCTCCATTATGCTGGCCAGTCAATGGGGTTTCCCATTGTGGGGCAGCCCCATGCCATCGGTTAACCCCCGGACTGACGGCAAAATGGAGCATTCCGCCAGCAGAGAATCCCATCTCTGAATTCCAAAGGTGAGGTGAGAGTGACTGCACTTGACGTCAAGACAGCATTCAATCAAATGTAGCATCAAGGAGCCCTGGCAAAATTGAAGTCAATGGGAATCAGGGAGAGAACTTGCCATTGATTGGTGTCATACCTAGCACAAAGAAAGATGATTGTGTCGTTAGAGGCTAATCATCTCAGTCCCAGGAAATTGCAGCAGAAGATCCTCAGGGTAATGTCCTAGGTCCAACCATCTTTCACTGCTTCATCAATGACCTTCTCTGCATTATGAGGTCAGAAGTGAGAAGGTTTGGCGATGATTGAACAGAGTTCAGTACCATTTACAACTCCTCAAATACTAAAGCAGTCCGTGCCCACATGCACCTAGACAAGTTCAGGCTCAGGCTAATACTGGCAGGAAACATTTATGCCACACATCTGCCAGGCATTGACCATTTCCAACAAGAGAAAACCTAACCTTTCCTTCTTATCGTTCAATGGTATTACCATCATCAAATCCCCCATCATCAACATGCTAGTGGTTACCATTGCCCAGAAACCTAACTGAACCAGCTATATACATACTGTGGCTACAAGAGCAGGTCAGAGGCTGGGAATTTTGCAGCGAGTGAAGTAACACGCTTCACTTGCCTCCAACAACGCTTAAGAAGCTCAACATCATCCAGGAAATGCAGCCTATTCAATCGATGTGCTATCCACCACCTTAAATGCTGCCTCAAGCTATGGTGTACTGGGGTAGCAGCGTGTTCTCTGTACAAGATGCATTTCCGTAACCTGCCAAGGGTCCTTTGATAGCACCTCCCAAACCTAAGGGCTTTACCACTTAGAAGAACAGGTGCAGTAGATGTATGGAAACATCATCATCTGCAGGTGTCCCTCCAAGCCACATGCAATCGTCCTTTAGAATTATACTACAGCACCTTCACTGTTGCTGCACCACAAACCTGTAACTCCCTTCCTAATAGCACCAGAGATGTACCTACACAGATGAACCAGCAGTTCAACAAAGCAGCTCACCACCATCTTCTCAAGGGAGTGTTCAAGGGGAAGGTGGAAGACCAGGATAACAGGTCTCGCCGTGAGAATCTCAGGATTGTTGGGCTACGTGAGGGCGTAGAGGGCAGAAACCCAACGGAATACGTAGCACAGATGCTTGGAAATCAGGTCGGGGGAGAAAGCTTCCCCAAGTTCCCAGAGGTAGACAGGGCCCACAGGTCACTCCAACCAAAGCCCAAAACAGGAGAACCACTGCAAGTGATTATTACAAAGCTCCACAAATTTCAAGACAAGGATCAAATTCTGAAAAGGGCGAGAAGCTTGCGGTCCTATAAGTGGGAAGGGCATGCCATCCGCATATATCAGGACATTGGGGTAGACCTGGTCAAGTGCCAGACGGAGTTCAATAGGGCCAAGGCGCCTTTATTCAAGAAGAAGGTGTGGTTCAGAATGCTGTACCCGGCAAGACTCTGTGTGACATATGGCAATAAAGAACACTTGTTTAACATGCTGGGAGATGCAGATGAGTTCAACTGGAAAACAGGCTGGGAAGATAGCAATAATGGAGGGTAGGAAGAGACGCTCCCGGGGGGAGCTACTGGTGAGCATGCTCGGAAATTGAAGTAAGAGAGGGGGATCCACGAGAGTGCGTCTGACAGAAAGGGGGGACAAAGCAACAAGTGGGGGGCAGAGGGGGAGAAGGGCAAAGGGTGAAGGGACCCGGGGTGGGATCAGGGAATAGGTGGGGGAAGGGGATGGGGGGGGAGGGTAGAACGCTGGTTACAACAGGTCACAAATGGAGATGGTTGGAACAAAGATAACAACGGTGGCCATCTTGGATGGACCCTAAACAAAGGAAAACTTCAGAGTGCAGGGGCACATCCATATGGTATGTATGGCTGACACTGCAGGATGGTGGGTAGCAGAACCCCCCCTCCCCCCCACCTCAGAATAGTACCTGGAACATCAGGGGACTTAACGTCCTGGTAAAAAGATTCAGGGCACGATTCTCAGGCTTCATCACTTGAGCGAAACAATGCCGGTGAACAGTGAGAGAGGGTGAAAACAAGAACCACGGGGCTTCCGGTGGGGGTCACGGTGTCAGTGGTCACACACATGGCAACTCCTGCTTGAAGGCACAGCAACAAGCTCTTTTTACCCAATATTAGGTGGAATTTTGATGAAAAGGTGCAGTTGAAGATCGAAGGAGTAGTTTCCCCCAGGAGTGGCATGCCCGCTGGTTATCAAACCTGGCAGAAGACAGTGAGAGACCTGGCCAAAGAGTTGGAGGGAAGTTGTGGTGCAGCAGTCAGTGTAAGGATGGCGGAGGGGGTAGGGCTGGTGCAAGGTGGAAAGCTCCAGATGGAGCAGTTGATGGCTTTCCTTAAGGAAGAATTCCACCAACATAGAAGTTACTGTGCAGAACGATGTCATTCGGCCCATCGAGTCTGCACCGACTCCTCGAGAGAGCACCCCATTTAATTCCCACCCTCCACCCTATCCCCGTTACCCAATAACCCCACCAAACCTTTTTTGGACACTAAGGGCAATTTAGCATGGCCAATCCACCTAACCTGCACATCTTTGGACCGTGGGAGGAAACCGGAGCACCCGGAGGAAACCCACGCACACACGGGGAGAACATGCAGACCCCACACAGTCAGTGGCCCAGCGGGGAATTGAACCTGGGACCCTGGCGCTGTGAAGCAACCGTGCTCACCACTGTGCTACCATGCTGCCCACAGAGGAAGGAAATGCAGGAGGATCGCCCGAAGGCCTTCGAAGGAGCTGTGGCACCCCTGAAGAGTTCGATGGAATGGGTGGAGAAGGTTGGACATGCAGGGGTTGCAGATTCGGGAGATTGAAGGAGTGATCTCAGACCACAGCGATCGTGTGGTGGCTCTGGAGATAGAGGTGGGGCGCCTAGTGGGCCTGCCTGAAGGAGTGGAAGGTGTGATTGCCACGAAGTACGTCTCGAAGATGCTGGCAGGGCTGGTGGCGGAAAGGATTGCTAGTTAATGTCCCTGAAGTGGACCCAGTTCACAGGTCCCTGAGGTTGAAGCCTAGAGCTGGGAGCTGTCGCGGCCGGTGATCGTGAGACTCCACAATTTGTGGAGACGCAGCATGGTAGCACAAGTGGATAGCACTGTAGCTTCACAGTGCCAGGGTCCCAGGTTCGCATTGAATGGTGGAGCAGGCTCGAGGGGTCAGATGGCCTACGCCTGCTCCTAGTTCTTATGTTCTTTCTTATGATTCCCCACTGGATCACTGTCTGTGAGGCATCTGCACGTTCTCCCCATGTCTGCGTGGGCTTCCTCCGGGTGCTCCGGTTTCCTCCCACAGTCCAAAGACACGCAGGTTGGGTGGATTAGCCATGATAAATTGCCCTTAGTGACCAAAAAGGTTAGGAGGGGTTATTGGGTTATGGGAACAGGGTGGAAGTGAGGGCTTAAGTGGGTCGGTGCAGACTCGATGGGCACTGTATGTTCTATGTTCTATAAGGAGAAAATTTTGCATTGGGCCAGGGAGAAGCGTACCTGCAAATGGGAGGGGAACAAGGTCCAAATTTATCAGGACATCGGAGCCGAGTTGGCGAAGCAGTGGACAGGGTTTAACAAGGCCAAGGCGGTGCTGAACCAACGGCAGATCAGGTTTGGGATGCTGTGTGGGGGACATCTGAAGGCCAGGAGTATTATTTTGAGATCCCAGAAGCGGACGAAGATTTCATAAAGGAGCATAAACTGGGGGTGAACTGAGTAGTCAATGCTTTGGAATCGGAGTGCTGCCATTTTGTAATGGTTGGGAGCATGTTTGAAGTGGAGGTAGGGATTGGGGGATGTCTGTTCCCTCCAGTTTGGAGGGGATCTGTTTTTGTGTTTGCTGTTGGGATTGTAAGGGGTGGTAGGAGTGAAGAGTTTATGTGGGGATGGATGTTCTGATCCCCCCCTCCTGTTTTATGGGACTGTTTGTGTTTAGCATTTGTTTGTTTGCTTTTGGGGGAGGTGGCCTGGAGTTCAGGGGAGTCTTTGTTTGGGTGGGGGAGGGTAAGGTGTGGTAAACCACAGTATTGCATTATATGGCATTGTATTGTATTGTGCGTGCCTGGGCTTGTCCAGGCTCCTCCCGTCGGGCTTATGTATAAAGGTGGCAAGTCTCCGCCTCCGGACCCACTTCAGGTCGGTGCTATGACTTTTCGTCCGACGTCATTTCGTCCAACGACACTTCGTCCACGTCTTTTGGTCCAACGTCATTTTGTCCGATGATTTTTTTCGTCAAAGACTTTTTGTGACTTGTTACGTTTTTTTGTCGGATGATTTTTTTGTCAAAGACTTTTTGTAACTTGACTTATATTGCCAGAGTTGATCTCTGCGTGGATTATTGAAATAGGGATTATATATTAACAGAACATTTACTCAGTCTAAATTTGATCCGGCTCTGTAACTAGCAGTGGGGACATCACTGAAAACCGATGCTGCAATTTGTCATAATCACGCCATTCCTTGTGATACACCTTTCGTATGTATTTTCTACAAGAGGGGTGTTTGCACTTTACCTAGCAGAGGGTTGAAATCTTATATTGAATAATGTATATTCCGATCATGTACGGATTGATTCAGATTTTGCTGTGTTAGTGTACTTACGGGAACCAAGTTCCTTCCGACAATCAGTTTAATATCTGCGAAACGCAAAGCTGTCATTTCACATTTTGCAAAGACCTTTGCATTAAAATATGCCAGGCGCCAGTGCCCCAAATGATGGATATATTTTAAAATGTCAATCACCAGAAAGTCAAGTACACCCTGCATATGCCTCCCTTAATGAACTATCAAACGTTCATTTAACAGAAGTTCACAGGCGAAATGGAGAAACTAATAATCTTCGCGCAGCAGCACACGCTGTTGGGACAAAATAGAAATAAGCTGACACCGGATGCCAAAAGCGAAAACAATTCAATCCCCAGCACAAACATGTATAAAACTAAAAGTAAGTTTTTGTCACCGGGTTTAGATTTAGGAATGTGCTTCGTAGTTACTAATTTAAATGGATTGGTCGTAGCTGACATTTATCGTTCAGAAATACTATCTAGTTTCATGCACTTAACAGTCAAATATTGTCTGTGTTACTGCACTACATCGAAGATAATTTGCAGTTATTTCTAGTTAAGAAAAATCACCAGGAAAGTCCAGCTAAATTTGTAATTGGATAATTGGACAAAAAGACGTTGGACCAAAAGACGTGCGGACAAAAAGACGTTGGACCAAAAGACGTGGACGAAGTGTCGTTGGACGAAGTGACGTCGGACGAAAAGACGCGACACGCTTCAGGTCCAGAGGCAGGAGGCTTGCTGTTTAGTGTATTAAAGCCTCAGTTGCGTTTATCTCTCGTCATGTGTTAATGATGGTGTATCATAAGGTCAGCAGGGAGCCTTCTTCCTTGAGCTGAGGATTGGGGGGAGGGGGAGGTGAGGTCATTGGAAGGTGTCTTTGGGCAGGGGCTGCCATGCCAGCAAGTAAAGCTGGTGAACGGAGGTAAGGTGGTGGGGGAGAAGGCCGCGAGGGGTGGCCGGGAGGGGGAGGAGGGGGTAGGGGTGAGGTTGTTACGATGTGACGGGGGTGAGAGATTACATGGTCAGGGGCGGAGAAGGGGGTCATCTGGGATGGGCTAGGTACAGGGTGTAATTAGTGGGGCTGGAGTCAAGATGGCGGATGGTAGAGGGGATTGGAGGAGTAAGCCTCCGGTAAGGTTGGTAACGTGGAATGTCTGGGGACCAAATGGGCCGGTTAAAAGGTCACAGGTGTTGGCACACCTCAGGAGCTTGAAAGCGGGGGTGGTCTTTATGCAGGAGATGCACCCCCGCCTGAAGGACCAGGTTAGGTTAAGGAAAGAGTGGGTCGGGCAGGTTTTTCACTCAGGGTTTGATTCAAAATCGAGGAGAGTGGTAATTTTAATTAGCAAAAAAATAGGATTTGTGAGTGCGAAGAAGGTGAGGGATCCGGGTGGGAGATATGTGATTGTGAGTGGGGTATTGGAAAGGGCACTGGTGGTGTTGATAAATGTGTATGCCCCAAATTGGGACAATGTGGGTTTTATGAGGGGGTTGCTGGCAGCGATCCAGGATTTGGCCATGCACCAGTTGATCATGGAAGGAGATGTTAATTGTATCCAAGAGCCGAGGGTGGATATGTCGAGCTCCAGGTCAATGAGTAGAGTACGAATCACGAGGGAGCTGGGTGGGTTAAGGATATGATGGGTACGATGGATCCATGGCACTTTCAGAACCCAGGGGGAAGGGAATATTCCTTCTTTTCACACGTCCATAAGGTGTATTTGAGGATTGATTCCTTTGTAGTGGGTCGGGAGACTTTGGTTGGGGTGGAGAGGGCAGAGTATGCGGGGATAGTTATCTCGGACCATGCATCACATTGGCTGGATATTTTGTTTAGATCGGACACTTCTATGTGTCTATAGGTTATTGAGTTGGATGATCAGCCATGATCTTGATAAATGATGGAGCAGGCTCGAAGGGGCTAAAGGCCTCCTCCAGCTCCTATCTTCCATGTGGCTTCTATGTGTCTATGAGAGCAAAGGCCGGGGTGGAGGTTTGACTCGGGTTGTTGGCGGATGGAGGTTTTTGTGGTTAGTTGCGGTTGGTGATTAAGGGGTTTGTGGAGTTAAATCAGAATGGAGCGGCGTCGGTGGCCATTGTTTGGGAAGCAGTGAAGGCAGTGGTCCGAGGGGAAATTATTTTGTTAAAGGCTCGTGCGGATAGGGAAAGGAGGGAGGAACATGACGGTCTAGTGAGCAAGATAGTGGAGATGGACGCGTAATATTCAAGGGTCCCCACCGTGGAGGGATTGGTGAGTAGGAAAAAGTTGCAGGGGCAGTTTGACAGGTTGACAATAGGGTGGGGGAGAGGGCAACTTTATAGGGGAAGAGGGATGCAATATGAGTATGGGTAGAAGGCGAGCCACATGCTGGTGCACCAGCTGCGGAAGCAGGCTGCATCCAGGGAAATATTGAGGATATGGACTAGGGCTGGAGATGTGGTGTCGGAACCGGGGAAGACGCACAAGGTGTTTAGGGAATACTAACAGGAACCATACGAGGCAAATCCTAGAGGGTAAAGGAGGGGACGTGGCGTGGTTTCTGGACGCGCTGGAATTTCTCCAGGTGGAGGAAGCAAAGTGGCAGGCTTTGGAGGAGCCCATGGGGCTGAGGGAGGTGCTGGATAGTATCATGGGGTATGAAGCCAGAGAAGGCCGGATGGGTACCCAGTGAAGTTTTAGAAGGAACTTGCGACTGACCTGGCACCACATCGGCTGGGTGCGTTTAATGAAGCACTGGAGAAGGGGAGCTGCCGGTGACGTTGATGCAGGTAGTAATCACGCTAGTCCCGAAAAAGGGGAAGGACCCGGTGAAATGTTGGTCATATAGGACCATATCACTATTTTTTTTAAAATAATTTTTATTCAAATTTTTGCATAATATCAACAAAAAAAAGACAGAATGTTTTTTTACAAACAACAGAAAGAACAGTCCCCCCCCCCCCCCCCCCATCCCCCCCACCTCCGGGTTGCTGCTGCTGCTGGCCTGTTTCTATCGTTCTGCCAGGAAGTCCAGGAATGGCTGCCACCTCCTGAAAATCCCCTGCACTGATCCCCTTAGGGCAAATTTCACCTTCTCTAGCTTGAGAAACCCTGCCATGTCGTTGACCCAGGCCTCCACGCTTGGGGGCCTCGCGTCCTTCCACTGAAGAAGAATCCTCCACCGGGCTACCAGGGACGCAAAGGCCAGAACACCAGCCTCTTTCGCCTCCTGCACTCCCGGCTCCTCCGCAACCCCAAATACTGCGAGCCCCCAGCCCGGATTGACCCTGCATCCTACCACTCTCGACAACGTCCCTGCCACGCCCTTCCAAAATCCCCCCAGCGCTGGGCATGCCCATAACATATGGGCATGATTTGCTGGGCTCCCAGAGCACCTAATACACCTGTCCTTACTCCCAAAGAACCGACTCATCCTTGTCCCGGTCATGTGAGCCCTGTGCAGCACCTTAAACTGTATGAGGCCAAGCCTCGCACAAGAAGAGGAGTTCACCCTCCCCAGGGCGTCCGCCCACGTCCCCTCCTCAATCTCCTCACCCAGCTCCTCCTCCCATTTACCCTTCAACTCCTCAACCGAGGCCTCGTCCATCTCCTGCATCACTTGGTACGCCGCCGAGATCCTCCCCTCCCCAACCCACACCCCCGAGAGCAGGCCCATATCACTATTGAACATGGATGTGAAAGTATTGGCTAAGTTGTTGACAGGGAGCATGGAGGATTGTGTCCTGGGGGTGGTTGCAGAAGATCAAACAGGCTTTGTGAAGGGCAGGCAGCTCACTAGTAATATAAGACATTTGTTGAATGTAGTGATGCATCTATTGGGGATTCTGGTGCTAGAGGTGGTGATGTCCATGGACGCGGAGAAGGCATTTGATCGGGTGGAGTGGCAGTACTTGTTTGAGGTTTTAGAAAGGTTCAGGTTTGGGCCAAGATTTGTGGCACGGGTGCGGTTGCTATATGCGGCACCAGGGCCAGTGTGAGGATGAATAATATGACTTTGCAAAGCTTTGACTTACACAGGGGTACGAAGCAGGGGTGCCCGCTGTTGCCATAGTTGATTGCACTGGCCATGGAGCCGTTGCCGATGGCTCTTAGAGGATTGGTGGAGTGGCAGGGAATTATGAGGGGACAGAGGGAGCATCAGGTGTAGCTCTATGCCGATGAGCTGTTGCTGTATGTTTTGGATCCACTGGAGAGGATGGGAAGGATTATGGACCTGCTGGGGAGGTTTGGAGAGTTCTCGGGGTACAAACTGAATGTAGGGAAAAGCGAGATTTTTCTGGTGAATGACCTGGGACTGCAGATTAATTTAGGGGGGATGCCATTTACGGTAGCAAGGGATAGGTTCAGGTATTTGGGGATTCAGGTAGCGAGGGAGTGGATGTGGCTCCTTAAGTGGAACTTAATGAAGCTGATGGAGGAGGCCAGGGGGGATCTTAGGAGGTGGGATACACTGCACTTAACGTTGCCGTGGAGGGTCCAATTGGTGAAAATTAATATTCTGTCGAGGTTCTTGTTTATTTATAGTAAATGTAAACCAATTAAAATACTTTGTGAAAAAAGAGTGATGAATAAAAGTAGGTCAAACAGGTGAGTTTTAAGTAGAGTTTCAAAGGACGGGAGGAAGGTTAAGAGGCACAGAGGTGCGGAGAGGACACTTCAAAGGCTCGTTGCTCGAGAATTGAACAAAGAATAATACAGCACAGGAACAGACCCTTCAGCCCTCCAAGCCTGTAACGGTCATGATACAACCCTTGGCCAAAACCCTCAGCGCTTCCTTGTGCCTTATCCCTCTATAACCATCCTATCTATGTACTTGCCAAGATGCCTTTAGAATGCTGTAACTGCCACAGGCCCTTAGGAATTTCAATAGAAGATGTGTCTTCTGGATCACTTTGACCTTCATTTATTATCCTCTGATTACAGAAGCAGCATATAATGTCCTTTCAATCCAAGTTCAGGTTCAAAGGTCTAGGCAGAGGACAGACATTAGGACACCTGCTCAGAATTTCAGGGCTCGGTGTCCATCATGATTATGTTATGGAAAAGCAAAGGGCTGCTGCTAAAGGCCCACAGGTGGAACCACCATTCACTATCGAATGCTGTGAGTTCATGTTGTGGTAAAGAAGATAGTGGTATTGCACTCTCAGTTTATGGCTGTGCTGCTCAATTGCAATTGTGAGGAACTCCTGGTACCTGCTGTCCATCGAGAGAGCACTGAAACATGTACTTGTCAGTTGCTTAATGATCAACCGATGACTATGCTCCTTCAAGGGAGAGTAGGTGAACATTTTGGGATTGAGGTGACTCCCAGATCACACATCTGATGATGTAAATTCAGAAGCATATCAACCCTCTGTAGTAGACTGCTAATTCATTATCTGAACAAGGAATGTCCAAAAAAAATTTAAAAATAGATAAGTCCCCTGGGCCAGATGAGATTTATCCTAGGATTCTCTGGGAAGCCAGGGAGGAGATTGCAGCTCCTTTGTCCTTGATCTTTATGTCGTCTTTGTCGACAGGAATTGTGCCGGAAGACTGGAGGGTAACAAATGTTGTCCCCTTGTTCAAGAAGGGGAGTAGAGACAACCCTGGTAATTATAGACCTGTGAGCCTTACTTTGGTTGTGGGTAAAATGTTGGAAAAGGTTATAAGAGATAGGGTTTATAATCATCTTGAAAAGAACAAGTTGATTAGCAATACTCAACACGGTTTTCTGAAGGGTAGGTCATGCCTGGCAAACCTTATTGAGTTTTTTGAGAAGGTGACCAAACAGGTGGATGAGGGTAAAGCGGTTGATGTGGTGTATATGGATTTCAGTAAGGCGTTTGATAAGGTTCCCCACGGTAGGCTATTGCAGAAAATACAGAAGTATGGGATTGAAGGTGATTTAGCGGTTTGGATCAGTAATTGGCTAGCTGAAAGAAGACAGAGGGTGGTGGTTGATGGCAAATGTTCATCCTGGAGTTCAGTTACTAGTGGTGTATCGCAAGGATCTGTTTTGGGGCCACTGCTGTTTGTCATTTTTATAAATGACCTGGAAGAGGGTGTAGAAGGATGGGTTAGTAAATTTGCAGATGACACGAAGGTCGGTGGAGTTGTGGATAGTGCTGAAGGATGTTATAGGTTACAGAGGGACATAGATAAGCTGCAGAGCTGGGCTGAAAGGTGGCAGATGGAGTTTAATGCGGAAAAGTGTGAGGTGGTTCACTTTGGAAGGAGTAACAGGAATACAGAGTACTGGGCTAATGGCAAGATTCTTGGTAGTGTAGATGAACAGAGATCACGGCATCCAGGTACATAAATCCCTGAAAGTTGCCACCCCGGTTAATAGAGCTGTTAAGAAGGCATATGGTAGGCCTTTATCAGTAGGGGGATTGAGTTTCGGAGCCATGAGGTCATGCTGCAGCTGTACAAAACTCTGGTGCAGCCGCACCTGGAGTACTGCGTGCAGTTCTGGTCACCACATTATAGGAAGGATGTGGAAGCTTTGGAAAGGGTTCAGAGGAGATTTACTAGGATGTTGCCTGGTATGGAGGGAAGGTCTTACAAGGAAAGGCTCAGGGACTTGAGGTTGTTTTCATTAGAGAGGAGAAGGCTGAGAGGTGACTTAATAGAGACATATAAGATAGTCAGAGGGTTAGATAGGGTGGACAGTGAGAGTCTTTTTCCTCGGATGGTGATGACCAACACAAGGGGACATAGCTTTAAATTGAGGGGTGGTAGATACAGGACAGATGTCAGAGGCAGTTTCTTTACTCAGAGAGTAATAGGGGTGTGGAACGCCCTGCCTGCAACAGTAGTAGACTCGCCAAATTTAAGGGCATTTGAAATTAAATGAAATGAAAATCGCTTATTGTCACGAGTAGGCTTCAATGAAGTTACTGTGAAAAGCCCCTAGTCACCACATTCCGGCACCTGTCCAAGGAGGCTGGTATGGGAATCGAACCGTACTGCTAGCCTGCTTGGTCTGCTTTAAAAGCCAGCGATTTAGCCTTGTGAGTTAAACCAGCCCCTACCATTTAATTGGTCACTGAATAGACATATGGATGAAAATGTAATAGTGTAGGTCAGATAGGCTTCAGATGGTTTCCCGGGTTGGCGCAACATCGAGGGCTGAAGGGCCCATACTGCACTGTAATGTTAAAAAAAAACATTCCAGGATACTCTGGTTAATGGAATCTGAAAGTGTAGACATATCCTTGGTGTTGGGATTCTTACCCCCTCGGCTCCACATAATCCTAAAGATCCAAATTCTCAGGGTGGCCCTGAATGGACAATGAGAGGGAAGCTTACAAGTATCCGTTCTAGTTTAACAGTTGAACAGTCCCAGCCGAATTTGATGGTATCTAAACATCATCACTGCCAAACTACACCAACATTCTCTGGAAGTATGTAAATGGGATGTGTCCCTCGAGATTTTTGCGCTTCCTTTTGTGCAAACAAAAATCACCAAAGTATGCATTTATCAATAGTTTGAATTGGAAATTCAAACATGGTGATAGGTTTTTGGCAGTGGCAGAGTAGGATGGGGGTCAGGGTGTTTTATTAAAGGTATTCTTTCATGGGAGGTGGGTGTAGCTAGCTAACCCAGCATTTGTTGCCATCTCTAATTGCCCATCTTCAGCTGCTGCAGTCCATGTGGTGTCGGTACAACCACAGTGCCGCTGGGCAGGAAATTCCAAGATTTTGATCCAGTGGCAGTGCAAAAGTGGCAATATGGTTGTAAGTCAGGGTAGTGTGTGGCTTGAAGGGGAATTTGGTGGTGTTTCAAGGTATCTGCTGCCCTTGTCCTGCTAGATGATAGAGGTCGCAGATCTAAAAGACAAACTTAAAGGCTAAAAGACAAACTTAAAGACTCTGCGCCTTAATGCACGGAGCATTTGCAATAAAGTGGATGAACTAATTGCGCAGATAGATATCAATGGGTATGATATAATTGGGATTACGGAGACATGGCTGCAGGGTGAACAGAGATGGGAACTGAATGTCCCATGGTTCTCAATATTTAGGAAGGACAGGCATAAAAGAAAAGGTGGTGGCATGGCACTGCTGGTTAAAGAGAAACTGAACACAATAGTGAGAAAGGATATTAGCTCTGACAATGTGGAATCTGTATGGGTAGAGTTGAGAAATACCAAGGGACAAAAAACATTAGTTGGTGTCATATATAGACCCCCAAACTGCACTGGTGAGGTTGGAAATGGCATTAAACAAGACATTAGAGATGCATGCAATAAGGGAATATCGGTGATCATGGGTGATTTTAATCTTCACATAGATTGGGCAAATCAAATTAGCCACAATGCCGTAGAGGAGGAATTCCTGGAGTGTATACGTGATGGTTTTCTTGACCAATATGTGGGGGAACCAACTAGAGAGCAGTCCATCTTAAACTGGGTACTGTGTAATGAGAAGGGAATCATTGCCAATCTGGCTGTACGAGGCCCCTTGGGGATGAGCGACCATAACATGTTGAATTTTTTTATCAAGATGGAGAGTGAAGTAGTTGATTCAGAGACTAGGGTGCTGAATCTTAATAGAGGGAACTATGAGGATAAGAGGCGTGAGTTGGCCTTGATATATTGGGGAGAGTTACTTAAAGGGATGACAGTGCATAGACAATGGCAAACATTCAGGGAACGCATGGAGGAACTACAGCAACTGTTCATTCCTGTCTGGCACAAAAGCAAAGAGGGTAAGAGGGCCAACCCATGGCTTACAAAGGAAATTAGAAATAGTATCCGATACAAGGAAGAAGCATACAGATTGGCCAAGAAAAATAATAGGTCAGAAGATTGGGAGCAGTTTAGAATTCAGCAAAGAAGGACGAAGTGATTGATTAAGAAGGGGAAAGTACAGTACGAAAGGAAGCTGCAGGGAACATAAAGACTGACACGAAGAGTTCCTACAGATATGTGAAAAGAAAGAGATCGGTAAAGAAAAATGTAGGCCCACTACAGACAGAAACAGGGGAATGCATAATAAGGGACAAAGAAATGGCTGAGCAATTGAATACATACTTTGGTTCTGTATTCACAAATGAGGACACAAATCAGGGGCGAAATTCTCCGACCCCCAGCAGGGTCGGAGAATCGCCTGGGGCCGCCGAAAATCCCACCCCCGCCGTGGCAGAGATTCTCCGCCACCCGGGAAGTGGCGGTGGCGGGAATCTCGCCACTCCGATCGGAGAGGCCCCTGCAGTGATTCTCCGGCCCGGATGGGCCGAAGTCCCGCCGCTGGGAGGCCTCTGCCGCCGCCGGGGTTTGAACCACCTCTGGAACGGCGGGATCAGCGGCGCGAGCGGGCCCCCAGGGTCCTGGGGGGGCGGGGGGGCAATTGAACCCCGGAGGGGGGCCCCCACGGTGGCCTGGCCCGCGATTGGGGGCCCCCGCTCAGACTCCGGGCCAGTGCCCTGGGTGCACTATTTTTCCTCCGCGGCCGCCACGGCAGTTCGCCATGGCGGAAGCGGAAGACAGTGCCGCTGACATCACTGCCAGCGCATGCGCCGACTGGCTAAAGCCTTTCGGCCAGCCCCGCTGCCGGGGGCGCCGGTTTTTTGCGCCAGTCTCTTCTGGTGCCAACCGCTCCAGCGCGGGGCTGGCCCCCAAAGGTGGGGAGAATTCCCCACCTTTGGGGAGGCCCGACCACTCCCCTACGCCGGGACCCTCCATCACGCCATGTAGGGGAGAATCCCGCCCCAGATCCCAGAAATGTTGGAGAATGAAACGTTTAGTGAGAGGGAAGAACTGAGGGAGATCAACATCAGTAGAGAAATGGTGCTGGGAAAACTGATGAGATTGAAGGCGGATAAATCCCCAGGGCCTGAGAATCTGCATCCAAGAGTACTTAAGGAGGTGGCTCTAGAAATAATGGATGCATTGGTGATCATCTTCCGGGATTCTATAGACTGTGGTACTGTACCTGCAGATTGGAGGGTAGCTCACGTCACTCCGATATTCAAAAAGGGAGGTAGAGAGAAAGCAGGGAATTATAGACCAGTAATCCTAACACGGTAGTGGGGAAAATGCTTGAATCCATTATCAAGGACGTTATAGCGGAATATTTAGAAAGCAGTGGCAGGATCAGTCAGTCAGCATGGATTTATGAAGGGAAAATCATGCTTGACAAATCTGTTGGAATTCTTTGAAGAGGTAACCAGTACAGTCGACAAGGGGGAGCCAGTCGATGTGGTATATTTGGACTTTCAGAAGGCGTTTGACAAAGTCCCGCATAAGAGATTATTGTGCAAAATTAAAGCGCATGGGATTGGGGGAAATGTACTGAGGTGGATAGAAAACTGGTTGGCAGAGAGGAAACAGAGTAGGGATTAATGGGTCCTTTTCAAATTGGCAGGCAGTAACCAGTGGGGTACCACAGGGATTGGTGCTGGGACCCCAGCTATTCACAATATATATTAATAATTTGGATGAGGGAACAAAATGTAATAAGTTTGCAGATGATATCAAATTAGGTGGGAGGGTGAATTGTGATAAGGATGCAGGGATCCTACAGCAAGATCTGGACAGGTTGGGTGAGTGGGCAAACCAATGGCAGATGCAGTATAATTTGGATAAGTGTGAGATTATTCATTTTGTAAGCAAAAACAGGAAGGCAGATTACTACCTGAATGGTTCTAAATTGGGAGAGGGGAGTGTGCAGCAGGACCTGGGTGACTTTGTGCAACATTCACTGAAGGTAAGCCTGCAGGTGCAGCAGGCGGTAAAGAAGGCTAATGGGATGTTGGCCTTCATTGCGAGAGGTTTTGAATACAGAAGCAGGGATGTGTTGCTGTAATTATACAGGGCCTTGGTAAGGCCACACCTGGAGTATTGTGTGCAGTTTTGGTCTCCTTCTCTGAGGAAGGATGTTCTTGCTCTCGAGGGAGCGCAGCAAAGGTTTACCAGACTGATTCCAGTGATGGTGGGTCTGTCATATGAGGAGAGATTGACTAGGGTGGGATTGTTTGCACTGGAGTTCAGAAGAATGAAGAATGAGGGGGGATCTCACAGAGGCTTATAAAATTCTAACAGGACTAGACAGGGTAGATGCAGGGAAGATGTTACCAATGATGGGTATGTCCAGAACCAGGGGTCACAGTCGGAGGATTCAGGGAAAACCATTTCAGACAGATATTAGGAGACACTTCTTCACACAAAGAATGGTGAGTCTGTGGAATTCATTACCACAGGACGTAGTTGATGCTAAAACGTTGAATATATTCAAGAGGCAGCTGGATATAGCACTTGGGGAGAGTGGGATCAAAGGCTATGAGGAGACAGCAGGATTAGGCTATTGAGTTGGATGATCAGCCATGATCGTGATGAATGGTGGAGCAGGCTCGAAGGGCCAAAACATAGAACATTACAGCGCAATACAGGCCCTTTGGCCCTCAATGTTGCACCAATCTAAAGCCCATCTACACTATTCCCTTATTACTGTATCCATATGTTTATCCAATGACCATTTAAATGCCCTTAATGTTGGCGAGTCCAAAAAGCCTGCTTCGGCTCCTATCTTCAGACCTGGGAACTTTGGTCACCTGTCATTTTCCTTTGTCCCAAAATTCTCACAACTTTGATTCTGCACTGTGGTTTAGAATTTGCCCACAGTTCAGTTTCAAAAGCTGCACCAACTGAAAGATTTGCTTTTGGTCCCTCCTCCCATTACATCAAACCAGAAATACCTTTACCAAGAAGTGAACAGTCAGCACATTTTGAGGAGGTCCAATTAAGCTGAAGCTGAAGAACAGAACTATGTTAATTTAGGGATTTTTGTTGGAATTTCAACTCATTATCCATAGGACACTTTGAAACTATTTTCCTTGGTATGAAATAGAGCAGGTAATTGAGATTGCAGCTGCACCAGTCTTGTGCTTCTGAAGTATTTTATTTCCAGCTCCTTGGTACACTGCTTCACCACAGGACCCCCAACTACAATTCAAATCCCTGAAGGGTTGCTCCCCTCACCCCCATGTCCATCCCCACCATTTACCAAAAGTTCACTTGTCAGGCAGGCTGTTGCTCTGTTTCTCGGTCAATCAGACCCAGATTTCGTCGCGCAAAAGTGACAAGCGGTATAATTTCTTGGCCCTGCTGTGTGTGTGTGTGTGTGTACAGAGCGATAAAGCTGCCAACCGCGGCAGTAGCAATCTTCTAAAAGAGAAAGACGTGCTCACAATGAAACATCCGAGTCTGAATACTGCTGAGTTTGTAAATTAAGACAAGTCAGGTCTTTAACAGAAATCTTGCAGCAACAAAATGTTACGTTTGCTGAATGAGTAAGCTCAATTAGAATCCGCCAAGACATGGACTGGTAAGCGAGGGGGGGGGAGGAGTGGGACCATTTTCTCCAAGTGTAGTTCTGCGAGAAGTTTTCCTTTACAATGTCTGGATACTGCATTTACTGAAGGGAGATTTGGGAGCCACTAAAGACAGCCAAATAACTTTAACTCAGTTCTCGGACCGCTGGCATATAATTACTACCAGATGTTTTTTTTTAAAGTAATACATTAAAGGACATTGCAAAACCCCGAGGTCAAAATGCCTGCTTTCAGAATGTAGAGTAAACAACATGACTGGAGGGATGTGGAGATGCCAGATTGGGAGAGGCGAGCCATCATTATTCATTAGGACAACATTCCGGAACATTTATGAATAAGAATTTACGCATTCCCCTCTCCAAATCCCCTTACACACAGGGGGAATAACAGAAAGCAGCGTCGAAATCCCACACGTCGCCAAGCAGGGGGTATTGGGGAAGGTCCACCACGATTAACTGGAGATAATTAATATTTTCACATTAAGACTGTCTGTTATGTCATATTGACAACTTGTTCATGCGGGAAAACTAGTTAAATAACGAGAGTAACCTGATATTTAGCGGTTTCTGAATGGCAGTGGTTTTGCGTGTTAGGACTTTTAAAAATATTTTTAAATGAATAATTTATATGCATATATTGCTGAACAAAGCCCAAAATTCATTTCAACGCACGTTCATCGAAACACACCAGATTTCTCACCCTAAATGTACAAACAAGTGGGCTGTTTCTGAAGTAAAGTACATTTCGCTCTCACTTTGAACCTACCTTTCATTTTGGCGGCGAAGAGGCTCATTAAAATAAACAGGAAGCAATCTGATCCTGCTAGAAAAGCGCAGAAAAACTATACAGGTTCTTTAATTTGTCTTGGTCGCTTCCATGGTGAAACTTTGCGTCTCAATTTCATACAATTGCGTAACTAGCTCCGGTACAACACGTCTCTTCCAAAGATTGTTTTGTTAAAGTCCATCAACGGCAAAATAATCTATCAAGCTAAGACTCCAAACAGCCGCTGGACCCAGAAAGTACTGGAAGAGCTAGCAAACTTGAATTGAGAATGTCTCGCCAATCGATGCTGTCTCGTTCGCTCGGGTTACAAGCTGCACTGAGCAAAGTGCCTGGACCTTTGAAAGTTTTAAGTAGAGGATTTCACTCACTGGCTGCAATCAGACCACAAAAATGTAAAACGTAATAGGTAGTCCCCAGCCTGCCGGCTCTCCTCTAGCACGTGTTTTCATCATCTGCCTGCCTTGCTTGTGTTTGTTTACAGTGGGGATGAGTGTAAATTCCGAGAGAGCCCCAGGTAATGCTTTGGGCGAATCCCAATAGACGAGATTTCCGCATCGTATTACACACTACGTGACTCGTAAGAAAAGCTGGAGCCGCGAAATCTGGTTTTCATTTGGCTTCAAAGTGCAAAACATCGCATAACTCTTGCAGGCAGTATTTCGAGCACTTTTGCTAAACAATTTATCCTGTTACTGTTGCGAAATCCTCTCGGGTACTGTCGAAACAAAACACAAAATAAGGAATGTTATGTTGACATTTGCTGCTATTTTGTTGCTATTTATGTACAGGCCATTGTTGCCCATTTAGATTGGAGTTATATTGCACTGAAGCAGAGAAAGCGGAGATGTATTTTTAAAATTGTGCAATGTTGATACTGCGTGAGCAGCCAGTAACATCTAACCATTAATTTCAGATTGTCACGAGGAGCGTGATGAGATTGTTTGGAATACGTTTCTTGGTACGATTATCAAAGCATGGGATGCTTTGCCAGAGGAAACAGTGGAGGCAGAAACCATTGCATCTTAAAATAAGGATTGATTAATATTGAGAGGGAGAGAGCAAACATTGGGAAGAGTTTTGGAATACTCTAGTGATGAACGGGTCATTTGTGCTGCAGCTTCTATGATTTTATTAACTATTTATAACACGTAAGGAAGATCGTCTTCTAGCCATCAGTTAGTCAATTTCCTTTTCACACTTTACACCAATTGGAATCAGATTTACTTAGGGGTGAAATTCCTTAATTCAATCCTCCCTAATTCTGTAACCTCACATAACACCGAAACTTTCGGTTCCGCTGGCTGAGAACTCTTGTGTAGCAGCACCCCCCCCCCCCCCCCCCCAAACACACAGTAAACTCCATACCAACTTCATATCATTGGCTGCTGTGTCTTCAATCCACATGCTCAAAGCTCTGAAAGCCATTTCTATACACAATTTGCCTCACCAGCCCTCTCTCCACTCGGATCCTCCTTAAAACACTCATTGACCAGACGTGTGGTCACCTCTCCTAACTTCTCCTTACTAGATTCAGCAGGATCACCCTTTTTGATTACACGTGTGTGAAGAACTCGGAGACCGTGGTTCTAAATTTCAGGCGTTGGGGTAGATTTTGCAGTCGGTGGCAAAGCAAAGAGCGCTCCTCGCTGGCCATGAAGTAAACCTGAGAAATTAATCAATTTCTGTGCCGAGAATGCATTCCCAATGTGGAGCTGGAACAATGTCATCAAGTTGTCCAAGCAGCAATCACAATAATAGTTTCACAGACACGAAAACAGGAAACAAAAAGCATTAAAATAAAATCACTTCATTTTACATAGATCAAACTAAAGTTTGGGGCTTACACATTGGGTGGAGGTAGGAGCTAAAATATTCTGAACAAAAAATAAATTGAACAAAATACCTAAAGTGCTAGTTGATCATTTATCAGAATTACACAATGATAAAATTATATTTCAGGGCAAATAAGTGTTCTTAATCGGCTATTAAAAAACAAGTTACACCTGATGGGCAGCACTGTAGCATTGTGGATAGCACAAATGTTCACAGCTCCAGGGTCCCAGGTTCGATTCCAGCTTGGGTCACTGTCTGTGCGGAGTCTGCACATCCTCCCCATGTGTGCGTGGGTTTCCTCCGAGTGCTCCGGTTTCCTCCCACAGTCCAAAGATGTGCAGGTTAGGTGGATTGGCCATGCTAAATTGCGCTCAGTGTCCAAAATTGTCCTTAGTGTTGGGTGGGGTTACTGGGTTATGGGGATAGGGTGGAGGTGTTGACCTTGGGTAGGGTGCTCTTTCCAAGAGCCGGTGCAGACTCGATGGGCCGAATGGCCTCCTTCTGCACTGTAAATTCTATGATTTATATTGTTTACAGGGACATTGGCATCACTGACTGGGCCAGCATTTATTGCCCATCCCTAATTGCCCCTGAGAAGGTGGTGGTGAGCTGCCTTCTTAAACCACTGCAGTCCATTTGGTGTAGGTACCCCCATTGTGTTGCTGGGAAGGGAACAATGTGTACATATTAATTGGGTTTCAAACAGCAATGTGGGAGGGGAAAAGTTGAAGTTCTCACTGATTTCATGGCTATTGGCTTTGGGGAGGTCCACAGCGCAGCCTCTGTTGGAACTCTGAGTGACAGACTACAACTTAAGGATTTCCACGCTTATCTGCCAACGCCCGATCGTACAAAGTTGCAGTGAGTTTCAGAGGAGTAACAATCCCTCATCCGTACCCCTGTAAAATCCAACCCATTATCTCAATGTAAATTGTTGTTCTACCGATGCTTTAAACATGGTACAAACTGACTCCCCTTAAAACATAATTGTTGATGGTTCAGGCACCAGAAATGATCAATTTTGCCCATTGGCCCCTTCAGTGATCTTGCATCCATTAACATTTTAAGGGAAGATTTAGGTATCAAAACTACTGACCTAATCAGTTTCTGAGTTTATCTCCAAAACATTCCCATCACTGCAGAGCTCCTAGTCAGACCCTGGAGCATACCATTGACGTTCACCATTAGAGGAAAACTCACAGGAAGCCCACTAGATGTTGTTACACTGTAATTCTGGCCTGAATATCTGACTTTAAATATTGATAGTTGACTTGTTTTCCATGCTACCATACAAAAATATGATGAAGTATAAGAAATTGTATTAACAATAGCCACAGTGGCACAGTGGTTAGCACTACTACCTCACAACACTGAGGACCCGGGTTCGATTCCGGCCCCAGGTCACTGTCCATGTGGAGTTTGCACATTCTCCCCATGTCTGCATGGGTCCACCCCCACAACCATATGCAGGTAGGTGGATTACCCCTTAATTTAAAAAAATGAAAAAAAAACTTTAAGCACATTAATGACCCATTCCCAGTTACCCTGTGAAGTTAATGATGAACCTTCTTTGTGACAGCAGTTGCTAATAAAATTGAATAGATTGCCAGACCACTTCAGAAGGGTCTGTGCTCACCGCAGGATGTATCTGAAATGTGTTGCTCCTGTCTAGACCCAGGAATTACAGCTGGTGCCAGCAAAACATGCAGAAAGATGATGCAAAGCAGTACAGCAGTTCAGTGTCAGGTCTTGGAGACTGGGACCTTCTGATATTTAGAATGTCTCAATTAGACCTGAAGATCTTGGCAGGGGGAGGGTCGGGGGGGGGGGGGGGGGGGTTAGCAAAATAATATAAAGATGGCCTACCTTGAAGTCCTGATTCCAGGACACCCATAGAATCTTATATCAACCAAGGTTTAGGGACCGTCCACAGCATCATATTTTCTGTACTCCATTGTTTTTTTTAATAAACATTTTATTGGGGTATTTTTGGTGCTGTAACAACAGCAAAATAAACAATGTACATGAAACTATAAACATAGTGCAAAAGCCGTCTCCCTCCCTTCCAGGTCCCACCTTTATTAACCCCCTACTCTAAGCTAAACTAACCCCCCCCCCACCCTTCTGCTGACGATTAATTTTCCGCAAAGAAGTCAACGAACGGTCGCCACCTCCGGGCGAACCCTAACAGTGACCCTCTCATGGCGAACTTGATGTTCTCCAAACAGAGAAAGCTAGCCATGTCCGATAGCCATGTCTCCGACTTTGGGGGCTTTGAGTCCCTCCAAGCTAATAGTATCTGTCTCCGGACTCAGCGAAGCAAAGGCCAGAACATCTGCCTCTTTCTCCTCCTGGATTCCCAGGTCTTCCGACACCCCGAAAATTGCCAGCTCTGGACTCAATGCCACACTTGTTTTTAACACCATGGACAAGACATCTGCAAACCCCTGCCAAAATCCCCTAAGCTTCGGACATGTCCAAAATATGTGGACATGGTTCGCTGGTCCTCCCACACATCTTGCATACCTGTCTTCCACCCCAAAGAATCTGCTCATCCGGGCCACTGTCATGTGAGCCCGATGAACAACCTTAAATTGTATCAGGCTGAGCCTGGCACATGTTGCGGACGCGTGGACTCTACTCAACGCGTCCGCCCATAGACCATCCTCTATCTCACCTCCCAGCTCTTCCTCCCACTTGCACTTCAGCGCCTCGGTCTGCGTCTCTGACACCATAAGTTCCTTGTAAATGTCCGAGACGCTCCCTTCTCCTACCCACCCTCTGGAAACTACCCTGTCCTGAATCCCCCTTAACGGTAGGAGCGGGAAGGTTGACACCTGTTTATGAAGGAAGTCCTGCACCTGCAGATACCGGAATTTGTTTCCCCTCGCCAACCCAAACTTCTCCTCCAGCGCCCTCATACTCGGAAAGCTCCCCCCTATAAACAAATCCCCCAACCTCTCAATCCCTACTCTCCGCCATATCCAGAACCCCACATCCATACTTCCCGGGGCAAACCGGTGATTATTACAGATTGGGGACCAAACCGATGCTCCCTCTGCTCCACATGTCTCCTCCACTGGCCCCAAACTCTCAGGGCTGCCACCACCACGGGGCTGGTGCAGTACCGTGCCGGCGAGAACGGCAGAGGCGCAGTTATCAACGCCCCCAGACTGCTGCCCTTGCATAAAGCCGCCTCCATACACTCCCAAGCCGACTCCTCCCCCACCACCCACTTCCTGATCATGGCGATATTAGCCTCCCAGTAATAGTTACTAAAAACCCTCTTCCCGACTCCGCTCAAGCATTACCTTCCTTACTCGCAGGGTCTTGCCCGCCCAAACGAAGCTAGTGATCACTTTGTTGACCCGTTTACAAAATGACCGCGGAATAAAGATGGGGAGACGCTGAAATACAAACAGGAATCTCGGGAGGACCATCATCTTCACCATCTGCACCCTCCCAGCCAATGACAACGGAAGCACGTCCCATCTCCGAAAACAGTCCTTTATTTGGTCTACTAGTCGGGCCAGATTTAATTTATGCAGCCAGTCCCATTCCCGTGCCACTTGAATGCCCAGGTACTTAAAGCTTCCCCCTACTAATCTAAACGGCAACTCCTCCAATTGCCTCTCCTGTCCCCTCGCCTGGACCCCAAACATCTCACTTTTCCCCATATTTAGCTTATACCCTGGAAACCGGCCAAATTCCCATAGAATCCTCATGATTTCTTCCATCCCCTCTATTGGTCCAATACAAAGAGAAGCAGGTCGTCTGCATAGAGCGAGACTCTATGCTCCAACGCCCCCCCCCCCTCCTCCCCGCCAGACCAGCCCCTTCCAGCCCCTTGAGGCTCTCAGAGCAATTGCCAACGGCTCTTTGCTACCGCGAAAAACAGTAGGGAGAAGAGACATCCCTGTCTCACCCCCCGGTGCAGTCTAAAATATTCCGATGTTGGTCTTTTCGTCCGTACCCTTGCCACAGGAGCCTGATACAGCAACCTGACCCAGTCAATAAAGTCCCGCCCAAATCTGAACCATCCCAGTACCTCCCACAGATAATCCTATTATACCCGATCAAAAGCCTTTTCTGCATCCATTGCGATCACTACCTCCACCTCCCTGCCTTTCGGGGGCATCATGATCACGTTTAATAGTCTCCTTACATTGGCCACCAACTGTCTACCCTTAACAAACCCCGTCTGGTCCTCCCAAATAACGTCAAGAACACAATCCTCAATCTTGGAGGACAACATTTTGGCCAGCAATTTAGCATCCACATTCAACAGTATCCCTGTAGGACCAACACAGCTCCGGCTTCTTGTCCCGCTTCAGAATCAGCAAAATCGCGGCATGTGACATCGTCGGGGGCAGCACACCTCCTTCCCTTGCCTCATTGAACATCCTCATCAACACCGACTCCAATATCCCACATAACTGTTTTTAAAACTCCACTGGGTACCTGCCCGGTGCTGGGGCTTTACCAGAATGCGTTGCCTTCAGACCCTCCACTATCTCTTCCAACCCGATCAGGGCCCCCAGCCCTTCTACCAGCTCCCCGTCCACCTTTGGGAAACTCAGCCCCTCCAAGAAGTGCCTCATCCCCTCCGGCCTCGTAGGGGGTTCCGACCTGTACAGCCTACTGGAGAAATCCCTAAATGCCTTATTCACCCCAGCTGAATCTCCAACCAGGTTCCAATCTCTGTCATTTACTTTCCCTATTTCCCTGGCTGCCTCCCTCTTTCAAAGCTGCTGTACAAGCATTCTGCTGGCCTTCTCTCCCATACTCATAGATCGCCCCCCTTGCCTTTCTCAGCTGCTCCACCGCCCTCCCTGTGGTTAACAAGCCGAACTCCGCCTGTAGCCTCCGCCGTTCCCTTAAAAGCCCTGCCTCTGGGACTCCGCATACCTCCTATCGATTTGTAGTATCTCCTATACCAGTCAGTCCGTCTCTGCCCTGACCACCTTCTCCCTGTGGGCCCGTATCGAGATCAACTCCCCTCTGACCACCACCTTCAGTGCTTCTCAGATCATCGCTGCTGAAATTTCCCCGTGTCGTTGACCTGCAGGTAGTTCTGAATACATTTCCTCAGCCGCTCGCACACCCCTATGTTAGCCAAAAGACCCACATCTAACCTCCATTGTGGGCGCTGGTTACTGCCTTTACTAACCTGCAGGTCAACCCAGTGCAGAGCATGGTCTGAGATTGTGATCGCTGACTACCCCGTGTCCTCCACCCCTGCCAGTAAGGCCTTGCTCAAAATAAAGAAATCAATCCGGGAGTACACTTTATGCGCATGTCAGTAAAAGGAGAATTCATTCACCCTCGGCTGCCCAAATCTCCATGGATCCACCCCCCCCCCCCCCCCCCCCCCCCCCCCTCCCCAGCTGCTCCATGAACCCTTTTAGTTCCTTTGCCATTGCTGGCACCCTACCCGTTTTCGAGCTTGACTGGTCCAAACCAGGGTCAATAACTATTGAGGTCCCCTCCCATGACCAACCTGTGCGAGTCCAGGTCCGGTATCTTCCTCAGCATCCTCTTTATAAACTCCACATCATCCCAATTTGGCGCATACACATTTACTAATACCACCCGCACCCCCTCCAGTTTCCCACTGACCATAATTTACCGACCTCCCACATCCGAGACTATTCTACCCGCCTCAAACACCACCCGCTTATTGATCAAGATCGCAACCCCTCTAGTCTTTGAGTCTAGTCCCGAGTGAAAGACCTGACTGACGCAGCCTTTCCTCAATCTAATCTGGTCAGTTACTCTGAGGTGCGTCTCCTGCAACATTCCCACGTCCACCTTCAGTCCCCTAAGATGCCCGAACACACGTGCCCTCTTGACTGGCCCATTTAACCGTCAAAAATTCCAGATGATCAGTCTAGTTGGGGGAATCATTGCCCCCCCACTTTGCCGATCAGCCATCCCCTTTTTTGGGCCTGTCTCCAGCCCATGCTCCGCGCCTCCACCGCCTCCGCCCCCAACCTCCTCTCTGTCCCTTAGCCCAATCCCTCCCTCATCAGCAGAACATTTACCTCCCCCCCCCCAGCAACAACACTCTGTAACTCAACCCCTTTAATAAACCGAACATATACACACACCCCCACTGCGCTTCCGTGAGCTAGCCCGCCCAGCCAGCTTGGTGGCCCCCATCCCTGATGCCGGATAGTCTCCCACCTATTGTTCCCTCCCCACTCTCCCCGCCGCTCATACAAACATACTCCAACATCAAACAATACCCACACAATTGTCCGACAGAAAAACACCAAGATATACACACTTCCATTCCCCAACAGTGCAAATGAAAATCTTAACTCTACCGCTGGTCCCAAATCAATGAAAAAGGCATTACAAACAAGTGGTTTTTTTTTAAACAGAACAGAAAAACAAAAAAAAAACACATGGTGGTTAGCATCAATGCTTCACAGCTCCAGGGTCCCAGGTTCGATTCCCGGCTGGGTCACTGTCTGTGTGGAGTCTGCACGTCCTCCCCGTGTGTGCGTGGGTTTCCTCCGGGTGCTCCGGTTTCCTCCCACAGTCCAAAGATGTGCGGGTTAGGTGGATTGGCCATGCTAAATTGCCCGTAGTGTAAGGTTAATGGGGGGATTGTTGGGTTACGGGTATACGGGTTAAGTAGGGTGATCATTGTTCGGCACAACATCGAGGGCCGAAGGGCCTGTTCTGTGCTGTACTGTTCTATGTTCTATGTTCTATGTTCTAACGTTGCAGCAAAGTTCAAAAGTTCTCCGTCCACCGCCAGTCCTTTCCTTTTCGTGAAGTCCAGCGCGTCCTCAGGCGACTCAAAATAAAAGTGCTGTTCCTCATGCATGACCCAAGACGGTCCGGATACAACAGTCCGAACTTCACCTTTTTCTTAAAAAGGATCAACCTAATCTTGGTTTAAGCCTGCTCTTCTCCTGGCCACCTCCACCTCTCTAGGTCCTCCACCTTCTCCAGGAGCTTCTTCTGCTGGTCTCTCAGCATCCCCACCTCTAACTCCACCGCAGTTTGATATTCCTCCTGCTCAGCCAGCGCCTTCTCCACCTTCTGGGTCGCCCGATCTTGGATGTCCAATCTAAGCTCCAGCCGCTCAATTGACTCTTTTATTGGGTCCAAGCAGTCCCGTTTCTGCTTAGCAAAGCCTTCCTGAATAACTTGCATCAGCTGCTCCGTTGACCGCTGGGTTGACAAACCAGGGGTCCGGTCCTCCGCCATGCTGTCTACCGCTGCAGCTTCAGCCCAAGCTTTCTCTATCTTTCTGTTCCTGCCTTTACGAGCACTTCTAGTCCTTCTCTCCGTGCACCGATGTGGGAATTCAGCAACAATTGCCTCTGTCTTCAGTTTTACAGTTCAAGTCCGGTAGAAAATCGGGGGTAAAGGTCCAAAAGTGCGAGCAGAGCGGGAGCCACCAAATGTGCGACTTACTCCTTAATAGCCGCCACCGGAAGTCCTGTAGTTCATTGTTGCGATGTTCCCAGCAGGTTTGGTTGTGGAAGACCTGCAGAAAAGCTTTGGAAATCCCAGAGTCTCCTGACCTCTGTGCCCAAAGAATCGACTAATGCAGAGGGGGGAGCGGAAAAACAGTAATCTTTAAGAATTCAACATGTTATGGTACTAGAGTCATGTGCCAGATGAGGTTGTACTCTGAAGAAGAATCATATTGGATTTGAAACATTAACGGTGTTCCTTTCTCCATAGATACTGCCCAGCTTGCTGAGCTTTTCCAGCATTTTCTGTTTTTATTGCAGATTTCTTTCCCTGGACGGCATCAGAGAACACATTTGAGTTTTAAAAGAATCTGATAGCTTTAATTGCCATTTGTTTCTTATGTTAGCCCCAAATTATTAATTTACTGAATTCACTTTGACCAATTTTGAAGATGGGAGGAAATGGGCAGGATTCTCTGATTGGAGACGCCAAAATCATGTTCGGCGATCGGCCGGAGAAACCACATTTACGCTGGAATCGGGGGTGGTGTTGTTTTTGCGATGCTCCGCCCCTCAGGCAGTACGCCGCACGCCATATGGACGGCTTCAGGACGCCACCTGAGGCCCTCCCCTGATGCTCCACACCAATGGGCCAAGTCCCCGACAGCGTGGGACGCGTGTCCCCACAACATTCGGGGACTTCGCATGGTTTGATTGATTAAGTGATTGATTTGATTTATTGTCACATGTACCGAAATACGGTGAGAAGTATTTTTCTGTGGCCGAGGGAACGTACACAGTACGTATACAGTAGACAAAAAGAATAATCAACAGAGTACATTGACAAATGATACATTGACAAACAGTGATTGGTTACAATGCAGAACAAGGGGCCAAACAACGCAAATACATGAGCAAGAGCAGCATAGGGCGATGTTGTTTAACTTCTTAAAAGAATGCTCGAAGTCGTCTCTAGGTTAACGGATGATTTATTGTGCCCCACAATAAACTACAGAATTGCACTTGAAAATATACTGCTTTACTAGTCTGCAACTAGGCCCAAAAGACTTGCATCTCCAAAGTTAACTTCCACACCTTGCCTCCTCAACCCTCCAGCTCCAAGTGGCTGAAGGCGGGCCTTCTGCGTTCCTCTTATATGTCCCCGCTCTGCCCCCTGGTGGTACTTGTACACACACAGGCGAGGATCACCACAGATGTGAATAGTCTTCCTAAAGGGAACAGATCAGTCCGAGGGGGAGTTGTTGAGGAGTCTTGTAGCTGTGGGGAAGTAGCTGTTCCTATGTCTGGATGTGTGGGTCTTCAGATTTCTGTATCTTTTGCCTGATGGAAGGATTTGGAAGAAGTCAATGCCTGGGTGGGAGGTGTCTCTGATAATGCTCTCAGCCTCCCCGAGGCACCGGGAGGTGTAGACAGTATCAATGGGAGGATGGCAAGCTTGTGTGATGCGTTGGGCTGAGTTCACCACACTCTGCAGTTTCTTGCGATCGGGGGCCGAGCAGTTGCCATACCAAGCTGTGATGCAGCCAGATAGGATGCTCTCTATGGCACATCTGTAGAAGTTTGTGAGAATCGATACAGACATGCTGAATTTCTTTAGGTTCCGTAGGAATTAGAGACGTTATTGGGCTTTCTTGACTGTTGCATTAATGTGAGTGGACCAGGACAGAATGTTGGTGAAGGTGACCCCCAGGAACTTTAAGCTATTGACCATCTCCACTTCAGAGCCATTGATACAGATGGGAATGTGTGTCGTACTACGCTTCCTGAAGTCGATGGTCAGTTCCTTGTTCTTTCTGACATTTAGAGAGAGGTTGTACAGGTTAGGTTACGGGAAAAGGCGGGGGAATGGGGGCCTAGTGAGGGTGTTCTTTCAGAGGATCGGTGCAGACTTGATGGGCCAAATGGTCTCAAAGAACAAAGAAAATTACAACACAGGAACAGGCCCTTCAGCCCTCCAAGTCTTCACCGATCATGCTGTCCATTTGAATTAAAAAACCCTCACCCTTTCGGGAATCATAGCTCTCTATTCCCATCCTATTCATTAATTTGTCAAGACGCCCCTTAAAAATCACTATCATATCTGCTTCCACTACCTCCCTCTGCAGCGAATTCCAGGCTACCACCACCCTCTGTGTAAAAAACATGCCTCATACACCTCCTTTAAACTTTGCCCCTCGCACCTTAAACCTATGCCCCCTAGTAATTGACGCTTCCACCCTGGGAAAAAGCTTTTGACTATCCATTCTGTCTGTGCCCCTCATAATCTTGGAGACTTTTATCAAGTAGCCCCTCAACCTCCATCATTACAGTGAGAACAAGCCAAGTTTCTCCAGCCTCTCCTCATAGCTAATGCCCTCCATACCAGACAGCATTCTGGTAAATCTTTTATGCACCCTCTCCAAAGCCTCCACATCCTTCTGGATAGTGTGGTGACCAGAATTGAACACTATACTCCAAGTGCAGCCTAATTAATGTTTTATAAAGCTGCAACATGACATCAATTTTTTAACTCAATGCCCTGGCCGATGAATGCAAGCATGCCATTTGCCTTCTTGACTGCCTTCTCCACCTGCGTTGCCACTTTCAGTGACCTGTGTATCTGTACACACAGATCCCTCTGCCTATCAATACTCTTAAGGGTTCTGCCATTTACTGTATATTTCCCATCTGTATTAGACCTTCCAAAATGCATTACTCACATTTGTCTGGATTAAACTTCATCTGCCATCTCTCCGCCCAAGTCTCAAATTGATTTATATCCTGCTCAATCTTCTGAAGGCCCTCATCGCCATCCGCAATTCCACCAACTTTTGTGACATCCACAAACGTATTAATCAAACCAGTTATATTTTCCTCCAAATCATTTATTATATTACAGGCAGCAAAGGTCTCAGCACTGATCCCTGAGGAATGCCACGAGTCACAGCCCTCCATTAAGAAAAGCACCCTTCCACTGCTACCCTCAGTCTTCTATGACCGAGCAAGTTCTGTATCCACCTTGCCAGTTCACCCATGCAACTTTTTCTTCTGAACCAGTCTGGCATGAGGGACCTTGTCAAAGGCCTTACTGAAGTCCATGGCGACAACATCCACTACCCTAGATAACATCCACTGCCCTACCCTCATCAATTATCTTTGTCACTGCCTTGAAAAACTCGATCCAAGTTAGTGAGACACGACCTCCTGTTCACAAATCCATGTTGCTTTACACTAATGCTTCCACTTATTTCCAAGTAGGAGTAAATCCTATCTCGAAGAATCTTCTCCAATAATTTTCCTAATACTAATGTAAGGCTCACCGGCCTGCAATTACCTAGATTATCCTTGCTACCCTTCTTAAACAAAGGAACAACATTTGCTATTCTCCAATCCTCTTGGACCTCCCCTATAGCCAATGAGGATACAAAGATTTCCCCAGCAATTTCCCCCCTTGCCTCTTTCAGTATTCTGTGGTATATCCCATCAGGCCCTGGGGACAATGTTTTTCAAGACCCCCAATCCTCTTCCTTTTTTATCTCAACATGACCCAGCCTATCTACACACCCTTCCCCAGACTCATCATTCACTAAGCCCTTCTCTTTAGTGAATACTGACGCAAAGTACTCATTTAATACCTTGTCCATTTTCTCTAGCTCCATGCATAGATTCCCTCCCCTGCCTTGGGTGGGCCAACCCTCTCCCTGGCTACCCTCTTGCCCTTTGTATATGGATAAAAAGCCTTGTTATTTTCCTTAATCCTGCTGGCCAATGACTTCACGTAACCCCTTTTAGCCCTCCTGAATCCTTGCTTAAGTTTCTTTCTACTTTCCTTGAATTCTACACTTGCTTTGCATGTTCCCAGCCTCCGAGCCTTGATAAATGCTTCCTTTTTTTTCACTACACTGCAGGAGTTCTATGATTCTAATTACCTTAATATATTTCCTCTCCTGATGTTTATCACATCCCATATTTCACACTCCTCACTCCTTTCGGTTCTATTTTTGTTTTTTTCCATAATTATGTCAAAACTAACTGAATTGTGATCACAATCCCAAAATGCTCTCCCACTGTCACTCCTACCCCGTCTTCATGTCCTGAAATTAAATCCGGAACTGTACCATCTCTTGTGGACTTGCGACATACTGGTCAAAAAAGTTCTCCTGAATGCTCCTTAAGAATTCTGCTCCCTTCATTCCTTTCACACTAAAACTATTCCCGTTAATACAGCGGTGGTTAAAATCCCTTAAAACAAAATCTCCTGAGTGTAAAATCTCTTCTTCACCGGTAAACGGTTCGATGTTCCAGGCTGTGTCAGCACAGGTATCTCAAATTCCTTTCCATGCCATGCCCCTCAACCTGGTTCAGAGGAACTCAGTCGGATATTCCCTGAAGCAGGAGATATCTGACATTCATGGAATCCTTGGGAGTCCTTTGTGCTGTAAGCTGTGCCTAACCACCTATTTTTGTGCAGAGGCAGCTCTGTTCTGCGCCATCTTCCTATGGATCAGTTTTCTGCTCCTCTTTCAACTGCTTCTCCCACAAGGAGCGGTCTCCTTCGAGGGCTCCACCATCTTCATGGTCCACATCTCTCCAGAGAGCCATTTATGAAGAATTCAGTAGACCACCACAATGGCTGAAACCCATTCAGGAGGGTTTTGAATGGCGTCACCTGAATGATCCAGGCACCGGATTAACATGATCAGAAGCTCAGTGGCTGTCCTGAGCAGATGGCATTGGTTGCATTGCCTTTTTGCCTTTGTCTGGGCCTACTGTAGACAGGTCAGTTGCTATCTCTTCAAGGGGTATTCCTTGTCCCCTAGGATCCATCCATGCACTTTGGTGTTTAAAGTTTTAAAAAATTTATTTACGAGACATGGGCGGTCGCTGGTTAGGCCAGCAATTATTGCCCATCCCTAGTTGCCCTTCAGAAGGTGGTGTGAGCTGCCTTCTTGAACCGCTGCAGTCCTTGAGGTGTAGGTACACCCACTGTGCTGTTAGGGAGGGAGTTTCAGACAGCTGTCCCAGTGACAGTGAAGGAACAGCAATATATTTCTAAGTCAGGGTGGTGTGTGACCTGGAGGGGAACGTCCAGGTGGTGGGGTATCCGCTGCTATTGCCATTCTAGATGGTAGGGATCGTGGGTTTGGAAGGTGTTGTCTAAGGAACTTTGGTGAGTTATTGCAGTGCATCTTGTAGATGGTACACACGGCTGCCACTGTTCGTTGGTGGTGGAGGCTTTGAATGTTTATGGAAGAGGGAGCAATCAAGCGGGCTGCTTTGTCCTGGATCGTGCCGAGCTTCGGTTTTTTTAGGCACTTGTTACCTGTGTATCCATTTCAAAATTAGAACTTCCAACAATTTCAAGCTCTTAGGTTTTATTGGCCTGAATGGTGAGGAGAATGGGATTTATGTCCCATTTTCTCCCTGCTCTAGTGCTTATTGCCAGTGATAGGTTCAGCACCTTGAAATTAAAAAAATAAATTAGAGTACCCAATTAAGGGGCAGTTTAACATGGCCATGCCACCTAGTCTGCACATCTTTGGGTTGTGGGGGTGAAACCCACAGAGGCACAGGGAGAATGTGAAAACGGGTCCTTGGCACAATAAGGCAGCAGTGCTAACCACTGCGCCACCATGCCATCTAGCATCTTGAAATTGACAGGCCGTCCTGCATCGGTGTTCTTGGGGATCCCCACCCTCTGTTTGCATCCCATAATTTCAGCTGGGGATTAGAGCTCACAACCTCTAAATTGTTGGTCACACACACGCACGCACGCACACACAAGTCTCGCCGCGGCTGGCCAACATGTCCATGCGGCGCTGTGATGGACGGTGTACTGGTTGTACAGCCACGGCCTGTGAACTGTGGCATCTGGCGTCATTACCGGTACAATTGGTGCTTCCCAGTCAGCGAAACGGACGGGCCTGATAATACCCACAGTCTCGAAACGAGTGAGCTCCCCTTCTACCTTCTCGAGCAAGGCGTAAGGCACTGGGCCGCCCGGAAATGGTGTGGCGTAGCTCCTGGTTCGATTTGGATATGGGCTACAGCCCCTTTTATTTTCCCCAAACCGAGCTGGAATACATCTGGGTACCGTCCTAGCACCTCAGTCAACCCTCCAGAAACTGTTTGGAGGATGTGCTGCCACTGCAGCCGCAAATGGCGCAATCAGTCCCGACCCAACAGGCTGGGCCCATGGCCGCGCACCACGATAAGTGGGAAACGCTCCTCCTGGCGTCCATAAACAACAGGGGTCATCGTAGTTCCTGCAATGTCCAATGGTTCCCTTGTATAGGTGGCCAACGTGGCCTGTGTGTCAGTTATTGTAAGGGTCTGTGTACCCTGCTTGATGCGGGCGAATGTCCTCTGGACGATCACGGAGACCACTGCGCCAGTGTCCAGCTCCATCTCAAGCGGGTGACCATTGACCCATACTGTTACCTTAATGGGGGCCACACGGGGAGCTGCCACACAATGCAGCTGCACCCCACGTCCTCGGGAGTAGTCACTGCAGGTTCATCCAAATGGAAGGTACGGCCCCTGGGCTGGCCCCAGTTTCTGTCGGAACGATGGCGCCTCTGATGTCCCTAGGACCGGTGTCCGCGATGGGGTCGGCGCCCACAAGTCTGACACGGACATGGCTCCTCATCCATTGGTTCTGGAGAAGGCTCCCTTCGGGGAGGAATGTCCGACAGCCACTGGCGTCGATCCAGACGTCGCCTCGCCCAAGGTTCCACAGGGATGCAGGGGGACGCTTTCGGACAGAAGGGGTTGCGTCCCAAGGCATGCACCTCTATTCCCTGTAGCTCCTGCACTCCCCGTTCTGCGCTCTCTCGGGACAATACTATTTGAATGGCCTGCTGAAAAGTCAATGTTGGTTCAGCTAACAACTTTCTCTGGGTGGCCGCATTGTTAATACCGCAAACCAAACGGTCGCGTAACATTTCTGACAAGGTCTCACCATAGTCACAGTACTCCGCAATCCTGCGTAGCCGCGATAGAAAGTGGGCAAGGGATTCTCCTGGGGTCCTCTCAGCGGTGGTAAACCAGTAATACTGGGCTATCGTGGATGGGGTTTTCCCCACTAAGTTCACAAGTTCATCAAACGTTTTGGTGTCCGGCGCAGCTAGGTACGTAAGATTCCTAATCACCCCAAACGTATGCGGGCCGCAGGCGGTGAGCAATATGACCACCTGCTGCTCGTTTTCCGTGATGTTGTTTGCCCGGAAATAGTAATGCATCCGTTGTGCGTACTGGTTCCAACTTTCCAGCGCAGCATCAAAAACATCCAAACGTCCATACAGAGGCATGGTGTAATAGAAAACAACTTCCAACCTGTATTCAACAAAAATCCAGGGATGTGCCTACAGCAGTGTAGACAGCTACTCACTTTAACCCTCGTCGCCAGTTTTGTGAGGGCCACGAAGAATCCAGCACGAGTTGAAGGATAGAAAGAAATAACATTTATTTACAATAACATACAACATCAGCAACAGCTCCTTTGCTACTCACTCTCCTCTAGCCGGTTCCAAACTGGCCAGCTTTATTTATGGAGGGAATCTGCTAATGATTTCTCCGCCCCCTCATTGGGGAAGCTCAAACTCCCAAAGGATTATGAGATTGCCATTAGTCCCCAGCCAGTGGTAAGCAGGCAGGTTATAACAGTGGGCTTCCCATCTGAGGCCATGCCTGCCCCAACATGAAATCACTGTGTGATCAGAGGGGATCCCATTCTTTCAATCTCACACTCCCCCTGACTAAAATCCCATCGGGAGGGGAGTTTGAAATTGTGGTCACTGCCTTCATTAAAGTTAATTATTGGAGTTATTATTGGTTTAGCTTATTATTATAGTTACCCACCCTCTCCCCTCCAATTATTTGTCTTGTTCGTACAAAGCTCTGCCACTTGGTGCCAAGGATATCCCTACCTTAGCAATCGGGTTTAAGAATGTGGAATCTGAATCATAGAATTTTATACAACAGGCTATTCCACTCACTGCAGCTGTGCCAGATTTGCGAAAGTTATTTGCTTAGTCTCATTTCCCATACACTTATAATTTTTTCCATTTTAAATATTTATCTATGTTGCTGGTCTTGGATTGAGTGTTAAAACCCCACAGCCTTCTGACTCAGACGTAGGAGGGCTGGGTGCTAACCCAAACTGACACTTACTGAAGTATATTGATCTAGACAGCAGTCCTGAAAACAATGTAAACACCTTTACTATTTCGCCACTATTATCACTTTTACCCCGTTTTATCTTTGGATCTTCAAATTGCCTGCTTAATCTTGCAATTTTCTCTCATTTGTGGTGCTCTGTAATATAATACTAACACGGAGTGGTTGTGCGTCCAACAGCTTTCTGTTGGCTGAATAACCAGATGTGGTTTTAATTGGCCAGAGATTCTGTTTCCACTGGATAGGTTAAGTTAAAATCACTACCTCCCCCCCCCCCCCCCCCCCCCCCCCCCATTATGAATTTTAATGTGAAATCTGGTATAATTAAAGAGATTTGAAAGAAGATTTGTTTTTGTTTACACAAGCGGTCAGTTGTTAATCGTTCAGGAACTTGCATCAAGCTTAACTGTTTCTAAAGGAACACTTCAGGAAAGAGAGACCTATATTTGAATAGCACCTTCCATGACCTCAGGATGTCCCAAAGTATTTTACAGCCAATTAAGTGCTTTTGAATTGTAATTATTGTTGTAATGTAGGGAATGCCAGAGTCTCGTTAGGCACAACAAACTCCGACAGGCAACAATGTGATAATGACCAGGTGAACTGTTCCTGTAGTACTGGCTGAGGGGTAAGTGTTGGCCAAGCTGAGGGGTAAGTGTTGGCCAAGCTGAGGGGTAAGTGTTGGCCAAGTCACCTGAGATAACTCACTTGCTCTTCTTCAAAATAATGCCAAAGGGTCTTTTACGGCCAGTCAAGGGAACAGACAGGGCCTCGTTTTTACATCTCAAATGAAAGACTGTGGGCGGCATTCTCCATTGGCCGACGTTGAAATCAGGCTGGGCACCGATTTGACCCAAGTCGCAATTCTCCATCACCTCGACAGCGGTGTCAATGCATAGCGAGACGCATGTATAGTAACCACCATTTGCATATCATTAGCGGGCCTGACCCAGTATTCTCTGGGGCCTCCGAGATTCTCCTCCTCTGATGGGCAGTGTTCCCGAGGGCGTGGTTCACTTGTGATTTAAAAAATGAGAAAACGACGTCATTTCTGATGAAGGGAAGGAGGTAGGACACAGAGAGGAGCGACTGTGGGCTGCTGGTCCAGACACTGGCTGGGGTGGGAGGGTGGTGGTGCCCTGCCAGGGGAGGGGAGGGGTGATGCCAGAACAGGTTGTGCGGCCGGGGTGACCCCCCACAGGACTTGGGTGGTGTCCAGCCGTTGCCTCCATTACCGCAGCCGTCTTGCTGTACACGCACTGATCACCCACCCTGGTCCCTGGTTCTGCAGAGTGACACAGGCTTTATGGGCGACCCCACTCCCACACACTACCCTCCACCACACCCTTGGGATGGAGGATGATGACAACATACTCTGAGATGAGCTTTGGTGCTCCGCATCATTTGCCAACGTCTCCTGCCCACGGTAGCACTTTCCACCGTCCCCTTGGGTGATCCCTGCATGCGAGCTGACCATTCCATCACATAGTCCCATCAAATCCCTGGGGTGATGGTTGTGGACACGGTTGGGGGGTGCGGTGGTGGGGAGTCAGCCCACCCACAACGTCCGCCCATTCCCCTCCCCCCACCCCGCACCTTTCGCTGGCCAGCCCAGACAAGTCCACCCCTCACATCCATCAGATGGAGCACTAAGGCAGATTGTAACTGTGGCAACAGGTGTTTAAAGTGAACAAATATTTACAGATCTGTGCCCTAGCCGCTGTATAACTTAACTGTGCCCTGCACCCGTGCCAACTTAACTGGTGTCGAACTTTCTGACCTTACGGGCGCTAATGCTGTGTCTAGGTGATTCCCCAGACAATACAGCAGGAGTGGAGGTGGCCTGCTGTGATTCCTGCCCTGTGGCATGGGTGTCCTTTGGAGGGCACCTTCTCGGGCAACCTGGCCTGGGTGGGCCCGGCTGTTGCTCAGGTGTCCCGTGTGATGTGGTGTGGTTCCGTTCTACCCACTGTCCACCAGATGCACCAGGGACAGAAAGGGGGGTGGGGCGGGGAAGTCCGAGGTGCTGCAGTGTTCCGGCACCTTCCCTGAGGAAGTCACAGGCACAGGCCCCATCACCTCCTCCTCCCTTGGGATGCCCAATTGACTCCTGTGCTATTAGGCCCGCTAATGGGGCAGCGCGGTAGCATAGTGGTTAGCATAAATGCTTCACAGCTCCAGGGTCCCAGGTTCGATTCCCGGCTGGGTCACTGTCTGTGCGGAGTCTGCACGTCCTCCCCGTGTGTGCGTGGGTTTCCTCCGGGTGCTCCTGTTTCCTCCCACAGTCCAAAGATGTGCGGGTTAGGTGGATTGGCCATGCTAAATTGCCCGTAGTGTCCTAAAAAGTAAGGTTAAGGGGGGGGGGGGTTGTTGGGTTACGGGTATAGGGTGGATACGTGGGTTTGAGTAGGGTGATCATGGCTCGGCACAACATCGAGGGCCGAAGGGCCTGTTCTGTGCTGTACTGTTCTATGTTCTATTCCATGGGATGCGGATGCAAGTGAAGGGGTCTGGGCCCCCTCCTGCTGCCTGACATTGGCCAGTGCCTGGGCAATGCACCGACATTCCCAGCCATGGTCTGCTGTGACTGGGCCACGCTCAGAAGCGCTGTTGCAATGTCTAGGTAGCTCTGGCACATGGTTGCCTGTGAGACGGCAACCCTGTACTGGGCCTCATCCAGCGCCTGCACAGAATGTCCCAGGCCTTGGACATGCTGATCCGTAGCCGAAACCGTCGCCCTCAATGCCTCCACCGCAGACACCACAGTGTGGCACACATTGTCGGCACCACTTCCTGCTCCTGTATGGGATTGGACTCCTCCAACTGCACCTGCAGGTGCTGGATGCTCGGCAACAACCCCTCATATAGCCCAGGCTCTGCAAATGCATATTCACCATTGTCCAGAAGGGTCTCCAGCTCGGCATCGGTAAACCTCGGGGCTGCTCTCTTGTTGGCTGGGATGGTGTATGTGGGGACTGAAGTGTGTATTTGCAGCCGCAGCGTGTCGGCCTCCTGAGTGTCAATCGTGGAACTGCCGAATCCGGCACCGTTTCTCATTAGAATCGATTGTGTTCCACGTGGCACCGGTGCTAGCCCCTTAACAGTAGCAGAATCGATCCAGGTGTGGCTCCAACTTTGCCGTTATGAAAGTCTACGAATTCTGCGTTGGCGTCAACATTTACGGAGAATCCTGCCCAGTACTTCTGACATTGCAACAATCTCTCAGTGTAACATAAGACCATAAGACATAGGAGCAGAATTACTCCACTCAGCCCATCGAGTCTGCTCCGCCATTCAATCATGGCTGACATTTTCTCATCCCCATTCTCCTGCCTTCTCCCCATAACCACATAACACTGGAGTGTCAGCCTAGATTTTTGTTCTCAAGTCTCTGTAGTGGAACTTCAACCAAAAAATCTTTGACTCAGAGGCATGACATGGTTGACACAAAGAAAATATAAGCTTGTTTTTAATGTGGCAATGAAACTTCAGGGACGGGCAGGTATTCAGATGTAAAGTGCATTCAATAGACTGTACAGTCCTGAAATAAGATTTAAGAAATTTGGAACTTGGGTGGGAAGGGATGTAACTTCCATGGGGTTCTCCTGATCAGTTTCTGAATATCCATGGAAACCCAGGGAATCTGCGTTTGTGGTGGTCAACTAAGAGAATACTCTGAAGTCACTCTGAAGGGGAAAATTGCATAAGAGCAGTGCTAAAGTTATCGTGTAAATGCAGCCAAAAGATATAAGGGAAAAAATGTTATCGAAGTGTTATAACTCTCACGGAGGTCGCTGCATCAGGTTTCCCCGTGACCTCCACCAAATGCGAGATTCCCCCGTAATGTGGGGGCAGGTCTTTCCCTTAACTGGAGATTAGATCACTAGTATAAAAGCCCCTTCCTGGTTGCAGGTCATGGAGGAAGACCCTTCGGGGAGTGGAGATCTTGTTTATCGTAAAAAAAACCCTTTGTTTTCTACCTACTTGGCCAATGCTTGCTACTTTTGGGGATTCTACACCAGAGACGAGAATAAAGTGGAGTTACCATCGGCGCCAGACACCACGCGTCAGAGCCACTTTGTCTAGGCCTAGAGAGGCCTCTCAACCATCCACTGAAATGCCACATATAGGTAAGCTTGAACCATTTCAAGCAGGGGCTGATGACTGGGGACAGAGTGCATGCAATATTTTTTGGTACCAACAGGATTGTCGGGACGAGCGGCAGACTGTGGTGTTGCTAACGGCCTGCGGTAGACCCACATACAGCCTCATAAATAGCCTCACCCACCCGGGTGCGCCAGATACATGGCCGTTCACCGCATTGGTAGCGTTAGTGAAAGGGTATTTTGACCTGGATTTGGATTGTTTATTGTCACATGTACCAAGGTACAGTGAAAAGTATTTTTCTGCGAGCAGCTCAACAGATCATTAAGTACATGAAAAGAAAAGGAAATTAAAGAAAATACATAATAGGGCAACACAAGTTACACAATGTAACTGGATAACACTGGCAACGGATGAAGCATACAGGGGTGTAGTGTTAATCAGGACCTGCAACCGTGTTTAATCGTCTGTCGATTCTGATATCATACGGCCACTCAGACCCAGTCGGAGTCAACCAGCGACTTCCCGGCCCACCTCCGCAAATTAGCTGCAACCTGCGAATTTGGCCCCATGGTCATTGGAAGACCAGTTCGTATGTGGAACCGGCGATGCTGACACGCAAAGAAAACTGCTGGCTGTGACTAACCTGACTTTACAACGTACCGTGGAAATCGCCATCTCCCAAGAGAGTGCAGAGCAAGGGGTCCAGAGCTCCGAGAAATGGTGATGCTGAGCCTCTGCTGCCAAACCTTGCGCTGCCCATGTCCCACCCTGGAAGCAGAGCCCCAGCAGTGGAAGGCCCCCCACCGTGGGAACACAGACTGCCGCCGCCACCACCAGATCGCTGCAGAATGTTCTCCCCCGACCACCAAAACCCAGTGTGCAGGTTCCAGCCAGTGGCTGCTGGTCATAGAACACTGGATACAGCTGGCCGAGGGAGGGCCCTCCATCCTGCCAGGGGTGACTGCCACCCCAGGGATCAGGCCCACCATGTGGACAACGAAGAAGAGGCCTATCGCAGGCTGCATTGCATGACTTCGTCTTGGGTCGCCCCCATTCAGCTGTCGTTACAGGTGAATGGGAATTCCATCCACATGGTGTTGGACACGGGCGCAATGGCGCAAAGGTCAGCCACCTACCTTCAACAATATTCGCTCCGGTCTCCAGACGCTAACCCTCTGGGACTCCAACCTACCTCGCTACCTACACTGGTGAACTGCTGGCAATCTCGGGTACCTCAATGGTCCCGGTAGAATACGGGCAGTAGATTGCATATGTGCCATTGGTGGTTGTAAATGCAGCGGCCCGAGTTTGTGGGGATGCAATTGGCTGTACCATCTCAGATTGGACTGGCAAAAGATTTTGCTGAATGTACTCTCATGACCGTGTGGGAGTCCTGGCTGTGGTATTCTTTGTGAGGTTGACTTCAGGATGGAAAGCGTAGTGATCACAATGACACTCAAAGTTCTTTTCATGAACTAAACTAGTTTTATTTACATTACTTGATTTAGAGTTCAACACTTATTCCAATGGTAAACAAATATCATTAAACTACGTTCACTAATACTATCTCTATATTCTACAATTATATTCTGTCTTACCAGCTCTACAATGCGCTCTGTTCCTCTCAATTCCACTCAATGCAGTCTTCTCTCAACTCTCATGTACCCTCTCCAGCTCACTCTCCTAGAAATCCAAGAGGCAGTGCAATTTATAGTACTGTCCCTTAGCTCCCTCTAGTGGCTAGTTTTAATATAACATTAACTCTTCACAGACTAAGAAGTCTTACAATACCAGGTTAAAGTCCAACAGGTTTGTTTCAAACACGAGCTTTTGGAGCACTGCTCCTTCCTCAGGTGAATTCACCTGAGGAAGAGCAGTGATCCGAAAGACTGTCTGCGGGCCATCCACGATGACCTCTGTCACCCGGGGGGTCACCCAGCTTTCTCATTTCATCAAGTCCCGCAATCTACTTTACTCCACCGAGGAGGTCAAGGCCATGGCCAAGGCTTGCCAGATCTGAGCGGAGGGCAAACCGCACTTCTACCGACCAGAAAAGGCTCGCCTTCTGAAAGCCTCTGGGCCATTTGAGAGACTAAGCGTGGACTTCAAAGGGTCCTTCCCGTCCATAAACAGCAACACCTTTTCTATTTCTACTTCCTCGCTGTCATCGACGAATTCTCCTGCTTCCCATTTGCTGTCCCCTACCCCGATATGAACTTGGCCACCGTAATCAAGGCAATGCACAGCATCTTCACCCTGTTTGGTTTCCTCGCTTATATCCACAGCGATCGGGGAACATCGTTCATGAGCAATGAGCTGCGTCAGTATCTGCTCAACAAGGGCATCGCCTCGAGCAGAACGACCAGCTATAACCTGCAGGGAAACGGGCAGGTGGAGAGGAAGAACGCGACTGTTTGGAAGGCTGTCCTTCTGGCCCTCCGGTCAAGAAGTCTCCCAACCACCCACTGGCAGGAGGTCCTACCCGATGCCCTACACTCCATTAGGTCGCTCCTCTGCACGGCCACGAATGAGACCCCTCACAATCGCTTGTTTGTCTTCCTCTGGGGTCTCGCTGCCACGCTGGCTGACAACTCCGGGACCAGTTCTACTCCGGAGGCTCCCGAGGAGCCATAAGACGGACCCTCTAGTTGAGAGGGTCCAGCTGCTGCATGCAAACCCCCAATATGCCTACGTTGAGCACCTCGACGGAAGACAAGACAGTTTCCCTACGAGACCTGGCACCCGCTGGCTCTCCCACCAACGCCCCCCCTCTACCGACGCACCCCTCCCCGCACCGGCTGCCGACACCGACCGCCCCCCCAGCGCCCCTCCCCCCCTGCCGGCGCCGGCACCAGTCACCCTAGTTACCACGGATACCCCCGTGCTCCACCACGGGCAAAGGCTCAGACTACCGTGCTCCCGGATATACCCCCACTGAAGACGCCCGTATCCACCGCACCACCGCCGGAGTTGCAAAGGTCAACAAGGACAATCAGACCACCCAAAAGACTGGACATGTAATTCCACTTCACCCCTGACGGACTCTCTGTTTTCTTTTAAAACAGGGGGTGAATGTGATGAATGGTTACTGCACCTTTAATGCAATGATCCCTTTAAGACCAGGTTTGGAACCGTGGGGGACTCCGCCTCCAGCTCCACCCCCCCCAAGGGAGCAATATATAAGGTAATGTTCAGTGGGCTGTGTGCAGTGAGCACACTTCTCGGTAGCTGACTGGTTCTCTGCTAATTAAAGCCTTTGTATTACCAACCATCTCTCTCGAGTTGTAATTGAGGGTATCACATACCACCTAAGCTGTATTTCCTTACAATTAACGGGAGCCACCCCATTTCCAACGGCCTCCCGTTACTCATTCGCCTCCCCAGCAAGTTGCCATGCTGGTGCCGATTAGTACTCCTTTTGAGAAACGTGAATCTGGCAGAAGGGCTTCTGTGGGTAGCCGAGGAAATGAGTAGCCATCTTTGCTCACTGGCAAAGAGCCCGGGGGAGCTGGGCATGCCATCCCAGTGTTCGGCAGGGGATGGGGACTCTCGGCTGGCAATGGGGGACCCTCCAAGGGTAGTGGGCCGCCATGGGAGGGTGGAGGAAATGCTGGGGGAGGGCAACTGGGGGCAACTATGAGTGGCACCACCATGCCAAACCCTGGATCGTGTGTATTCGTTCCGGATGCAACCGTTGTTCCTGCCCACCTGCCTCACCGACCACATATAACCCCCATGGGTGTATCATTCAAGCAAATGATGCACCGCGTGTGCCGCAGGTGGCTCCGCCTCAGCGAGGGGATGGTGCTGCATCTGTGCCATGTCCTCGCAGACTTGGCACCACATGGAGGAAGAGGACACTGGAATGATCCCAAGGCATAAAAGGTCGGAGGAGGGGGGCCAATTCTGCCATGAGGTTTGGAATAAACTTGCTGTAGTAATTTACTGGGCCCAAAAGCAAGCGTAGTTCTGTCGATTTGTTTGGTACCGGGGCCTAACGGATGGCCGGATTCAACCCATGGCGAGCCTCACGATAACCCAGGTAGGTGACCACAGTTGCGTTGAAAACACATTTTGCCCTGCAGAGGCCAATTCCCACCTCTGTGAAACACTGGGGAACCTGGGAGAGGTTGTTCAACTCTCCCGGTCAGATGATCCCATGATCAGGACATCAGCAAGGTATACCGCCACTCTCAGGAGTCTGCACAAGGTGTTTTCCATCACCTGTTAGAAGATAGTGCAAGCAGAAGAAACCTCGAAAGGCAGCCAGGTATATTCATATAGCTCGCAATGTGTGTTAATAGTCACAAACTGCCTAGAGTCCGGGGCCAAAAGCAGTTGGAGGTATCCACAGCTCATAACCAATTTGAAAAATGTGCAGCCAGTGCTGAGCTTGGTATACAAGTCCTCAATATGAGGGATGGGGTAGTGATCCAGATAGGAGGTATGGTCATCTTGTCCCCATAGAAGTTGGATTTTATTACGGCTCGACTGGTGCCGCCCAGTCAGAGAATTGAACAGGGTGTATTATCTTCAGACCTTCGAGAAGGTCCAACTCCATGTCCACTTTTGGCCGTAATGCATATGGGATATGCTGGGCATGGAAATATCTCGGTTGGGCCATTGGCTCAATGCTGATGCAGGCCACAACCCTTCTGATGGTGCCTAGCCCCTCCTAAAACACGGTCGGGAACCTGGCTAGTCTGACATTATACAAATGTACAGTATGTGAAGATGTGATGTGGAGATGCTGGCGTTGGACTGGGGTGAGCACAGTAAGAAGTCTTCCAACATCAGGACGTGCCGCGGGACAGGGCATCTGGGGACTCGTTGAGCTTCCCCGGACGATATGTAATAACGTGCGCGTAGGTGGAGAGTTCGATCCTCCACCTCAAAATTTTATCATTTTTTATTTGCCCCGTTGTGCATTATCAAACATGAAGGCTACCGGCTGTTGGTCAGTGATGAGGGTGAACCTCCTACCGGCTAGGTAGTGCCTCCAGTGCTGCACAGCCTCCATAATGGCTTGTGCCTCCTTCTCAACTGCAGAGTGCCGAATTTCCAATACGGTGAGTGTTCGGGAGAAAAATGCTACTGGCCTGCCTGCCTGGTTGAGGGGAGCAGCCAGGGCGACGTCTGATACATCGCTTTCTACCTGAAAGGGAATAGTTTAATCCACCGCGTGCATGGCGGCCTTGATGATATCAGCCTTGATACGATTGAAAGCCGACCGGGCTTCAGCCGTGAGGGGAAAAACCGTGGTCTTAATGAGTGGTCGGGCTTTGTCCGCATATCTGGGAACCCACTGGGTGTAATAGGAGAAGAGCCCCAAGCACCGTTTGAGGGCCTTGAGGCTACGGGGAAGGGGAAGTTCCTTAAGGGGACGCATACGGTAGGGGTCTGGGCCTAGGGCCCCGCTTTCCACAACGTAGCCAAGGATGGCGAGTGATGGCTTCACTGGCCTTGTTTCGTTCGAGCAAGAGCGTAATGAGGCCGGAGAATCATGCCCTAAGTGTATCTCCTCTCATCCTCTGGGCCTATATATAAATTGTTGACATGTGTATCAAATATATTGTGCTGGATTCTGCATACAGCCGCACCAGATTTCTGGTTCAGCATGCCGGCGGGATGCTCCGTTTCACCAGCTGCTCAATGGGGTTTCCCATTGTGGGGCAGCCCCACGCCGTCGGGAAATCCCCGGGCTGTCGGCAACACGGTGCATCCCTACGGCAGTGAATCCAGCTCATTATGTATTCATCATATATGCCTATTTGTGAACCTTGAAGACCACTATTTGCTTCCAACCACTCATCTTATAACTCTAACTATATATACCAATAACCAATATTAATCCAATTTGCTCCCTTGCCCTAACCATTCACCTGAAGAAGGAGCCGTGCTCCGAAAGCTCGTGTTTGAAACAAACCTGTTGGACTTTAACCTGGTGTTGTAAGACTTCTTACTGTGCTCACCCCAGTCCAACGCCGGCATCTCCACATCATAATTTTTTAAAACATGGGGCGGGATTCCCCGACCCCCCGCCGGGTCGGAGAATCGGCGGGGGATGGCGTGAATCCCGCCCCCGCCGCCTGCTGAATTCTCTGGTGCCGGAGATTTGGCGGGGGCGGGAACCGCGCCGAGCCGGTCAGCGGGCTCCCCCCGGTGATTCTCCGGCCCGCAATGGGCCGAAGTCCCGCCCGTTCTATGCAGGTCCCGCCGGCGTAAATTGGAGTTGGTCCCTTACCGGCGGGACATGGCGGCACGGACGGGCTCCGGGGTCCTGGGGGGGCACAGGGCGATCTGGCCCCGGGGGGTGCCCTCACGGTGGCCTGGCCCGCAATCGGGGCCCACCGATCCGCGGGCGGGCCTGTGCCGTAGGGGCACTCTATTCCTACATGCCGGCCTTGTAAGCATCCGCGATGGTCGACGAGTAGGTGAACCCCACCCACCCCCCCGCGCATGTGCGGGGATGACGTCAGCAGCTGCTGGCGCTCCAGCGCATGCGCGGACCCGCGCCGGCTGGCGGAGCCCCTTCGGCCCCAGCTGGTGCGGCGCCAAAGGCCTTCCACGCCAGCCGGCGGGGCGCAAACCACTCCGGCGTCAGCCTAAATTCCTAAATTCCACAAAATAATAATGATCTTTATTAGTGTCACAGGTAGTCTTACATTACACTGAAATGAAGTTACTGTGAAACTCACACCCACTGCATTTCCCCCAGTTACCACATTGGTTACCCTCTCAAAGGATCCTGGTGTTTATCAATGACAATATTTCCTTTTGAAATCTGTTCTAGATGTTTTTAAGTATTTTCACTTCATTCAGATATGTGGTAATTTCATCCTTAATTAAAGACTAACATTCGCCCTACCAAAGTCGTTGAGCTAACTGGTCTTTAATTATTCCGATTAGCCATCATTTTTGAACAGGGGATATTGCATTTGGCTATTCTCCAGCATACGTCTACACTCAATTGGACCGTGAAATATAGTTTATGTTTGGGGAAATAACACTTAATATTGCATGAATTGCTTTTATTTTCAGGCAATCTAAAACAACCCATCGAAGAATGGAAGTACAATTGAGATAGTGTATTGGGGCCACCTAGTGTTCAATTAATAATTTGCAAGTGTCATACCAATCACTTTCCTTCTTCAAAATAACAAGAAAATAATTACCTCCAAGACTGGGTCTACTAAACAATTGAAAGTGTTAAGAAAATCAGCAGTAATATCTTACAATATACTGTTACTACTGAGCTCCAGGGCACCGTATCTGGGAGGGTACCCCAAAGTTGGGCTAGGAACCCCTCCCTGAAAATTCGCAGTAAAGTTTGCATGGCAATTGCTTTAATAGAACAATATTTGGGAAAGATGATGGCCGGAATTCTCTGGCCGATGGGATTCTCTTTTCCTGCTGGCAGCACACCTCTGCCCTTGGGTTTCCCCAGCGGCGTGCTGTGGCTTTAATGGGAAAACACGTTGACAAGCGGTGGGACAAGAGAATTCCACCAACAGCGATCAGCGCATCTCCGAGAAACACACGGCTGGGGGACTGGAGAATCCCGCCCGTAATGTTGCCAACAATAGAACAATGAAAACTACGAGACTCATAAATATCTATAAGTTCAAATAATTTGGAGATTTCTGTCACCTTTGTTTATATCTTTGGTATAACTGACAAAGGGACAGCCAGCACTGATAAGAGGGGCTGTAGATGGTAACTTCCAAGATTTAGTTTCAGCAGTCAGGGTGCACAACATTTTCCAGAAATCTTCTAGAAGTGCTCAGACAAAATCACGAGCACAGGGAGTGGCTAGTTCATTACATATGGGGAAAGATAATCACTTGAAACCTTTTGAGCATTGGCAGGGTTCGTCGTGGGCAGGGATGGACAATATGGTGGAGGGTAAAGATTTGGGTTCCCGCCAACAGGAGAGGATGACGGAAGCTTGTAGTCCCTAACATCATGGTGGGATAGTGGCATCTCAGCATTCCTGGCAAAGGCCATTAAGAAGCTAATTTGCATCTCATTGTCGGGATTCAAATTAACACGGACCAGAGTTGTCCCCCCCCCCCCCCCCCCCGTTCGATCAACCGCTCCATCAGCGGGATTATACCAGTCCAGGTGGCAACCAGACCAAGGTGGCATCCACATTCCAATGGAGCCAGAGCAGTTTAAAGGCTGGAATGCTTTGGAGACCGGAGCAGCCCAGGGCTGGAGCAGTTTGGAAACTGGAACGGTTTGGAGACTGGAACGGTTTGGAGACTGGAACGGCTTGGAGACTGGAACGGTTTGGAGACAGGAACGGTTTGGAGACTGAAACAGTTTGGAGACTGAAACAGTTTGGAGACTTGGAATGGTTTGGAGACAGGAACGGTTTGGAGACTGAAACGGTTTGGAGACTGGAACGGTTTGGAGATTTGGAATGGTTTGGAGACAAGGAACAGTTTGGAGACTTGGAACGGTTTGGAGACTGGAACGGTTTGGAGACTTGGAATGGTTTGGAGACAGGAATCGTTTGGAGACTGGAATAGTTTGGAGACTGGAACAGTATTACAGGTGTGGAAATCTCAGATGTGACTGTGGTGGCTCGCCGTGGAGGATAGCACTCATCCATTTTCATAGTGATGGGCCAAAGGGTCATGGTGAAGGGTTCAAAGGTGACAATAGGTACGGTAAATGTTAGCGGGGTTGAGGACGCCATTGGTGATAAGGGATAGAGTCTGGATCACGGGTGGAGCATAGAAGGTGCTTGAGGAAGCTGGAACAGAACACTCACCATTGTTGCTGAAGCATTGACCACCAGCTTGATGTGCAGCTCACTAATGCTGGTTGGAGGAGGGTCATTGGGTGTCTGGAGCTGCAGATGAGTTCAAATGGACATGAGAATGGGAAGCAAACATTTAATCATGGCAAGGGAATGTGTTTACATGGAATAGGCCAGTGTTGGGCAACCTGCAGCCCAGGGGCCACATGCAGCCTGCATGGGTGATAAGTGCTGTCCACAAGACATTCTGTTGGCTGTTGCCCATGAGCAGGGGTTGCCACATTCCACTGGTTTCCATCCATGTAGCTTTGTTCCTACCGGTGTAACTGAAGTGATATTTTCACAAAGCAAGGGCAAGTAAAGTGAGGTGAGTGCTGATTGCATCAACGTTGACCATGAGAACCGTGCGCTCCCTCTTCATCCAAAGTGTAAAATTCTTGTTTTCACCACTTGAAGTTGATGATAGTTCGAATAATATATAAATTATTAAACGTTTACTGTAACTCGTTATGAAATATTTGGCGTGTATGAAATGTGCTCAATTTTTTTCAAGGATCATAGTCAGTGAACATGCCCAATTTCAATCTTGCAGTCCACTGATATGAAAGAGTGCCATTCATGTGGCCCACTCACTAACCTAGGGTGCCCATTGCTGGAATAAGTTCTGAAGAGCAAGGGAACAGGGTGTATGGGTGACTTCTCACACATGGCCCACAAGGGCTCTGGAAAAGATTGATTGATAAATCAATCTATGTGCAGGCATAATTCGGGGGTGATAGACCATGCCTGGTTTGTCGCCTTGAATTTGGAGGTATGCACCTGCATTAACACTAATAGAACCAATAAAAACCAAGGACACCTCCGTAAAGTTACTGACCGCAGTAACGTCTTCCAGACCCTTCCTTCAGGCAGAAGATTCAGAAATCTGAAGACCCGCACATCCAGACATAGGAACAGCTTCTTCCCCACAGCTACAAGACTCCTCAACATCTCCCCCTCAGACTGATCTGTTCCCTGTAAGAACACTATCCACGGTGCCCTATGCTGCTCTTGCTCATGTATTTGTTTTGTTTGGCCCCTTGTTACGCACTGTAACCAATCACTGTTTGTCGATGTACCATTTGTCAATGTTCTCTGTCGATTATTCTTTTGCCTACTATGTACGTACTGTGTACGTTCCCTCGGCCGCAGAAAAATACTTTTCACTGTCCCTCGGTACATGTGACAATAAATCAAATCAAAATAAAGTGTAAATATACATATATTGACAAGTGTGCAGCAACAATGAACAATAATAGTGCAGGTCATTTGCTCATCTCAGTAAAAACTGGGCATTCTGCTGGGCTAGATTCTCAATGGCATCATCCCCCCCCCCCCCCCCCCCCCCACGCCGCCAGGAGACCTTGATGGGGACTCATGTTGCCGCCCCCCCCTCAGGGAGACTTTGATGTGCACTCATGTTGCCCCCCTCCCCTCAAGGAGACCTTGATGTGCACTCATGTTGGTGTGACTACATCAGCCAACAGGAGAACATACTTCTCTGCACCACATCCCACTCTATTGGGGACATCAACACTTCTGACTGATATTCTCCTGCCTCTCACTGCACCTCCAGCATCCTGTCCAGGATTATTCCAAGACCCTCGTCACAAGACTCTGGCTTAGTAGAAGTCTCAACCCCTGCAGTCCTCCAGGTGCCCATAGCCTTGGCTCTTCCTGCTTTGGACATGTGTCCTTGCAGTGACTACCAGGGTGTGAGACCCAGCCCAAAATAAATCCAATACCCACCGAGATGTGTCTCTGAGCAGGTGGAGGGTGTAGGTGAACGGTGTAATGGCTCTACAGGTGAGAATTTGTCATTGTCGTCATCCTCCACACTGCACTATGGGCAGGACGGTAGCACAGTGGTTAGCACTGTTGCTTCACAGCTCCAGGGACCCAGGTTCCATTCCCGGCGTGGGTCAGTGTCTGTGTGGAGTCTGCACGTTCTCCCCATGGGCATGGGTTTCCTCTGGGTGCTCCATTTTCCTCCCACAAGTCCCGAAAGATGTACTGTTAAGTAATTTGGACTTTCTGACTTCTCCCTCTGTGTACCCGAACAGGCGCTGGAATGTGGCGACTCGGGGCGTAGTAACTTTATTGCAGTGTTAATGTAAGCCTACTTACATTAATAAAGATTATTATTAACCTCTCCTCTGTGGGCTGGGGCAAGGGCTGGACTCGGGGTTGTGGTCAGGCCTCACCATCTTCTTACTGCCATCTGTAATGGAACGGGAAGAGAATGAGTGACTGGTTGGGCTGCCTCCCAGAATGCACTGAGCACCACCCTCATGTGCAGAGAGTAAACATGCTTCCACACTGGATGGCTGGAAGAGGCCAGCCTCGCTGTCACCATGGTATCGTCATGGTCCTCCCCTACTAGCTCGGCAGCCTGATCTTCATATCCTGAGAGGGGGTGGAGATTGGGCATGCCCTACCCCATCTTTTTTTCTCTAATGCCTGTTGTGCGCTAACTTTTCCTCCTAAAGGAAAATAGTTAGTGAGCACTTGTGATGAGGTGATGTTTGCATGTTGCCAATCTTCACCACCAGCCCATTGGCAACTGTGTGCCACATGAAATATGCACGACTGCTAGTCCCTAGGGTATTTCAGCAGCACCCTTCTGGCCCCTGGAAGGACCATAACAACAGAGGCATGGCAGTAGCAGCGGCAGTTTGCCTCTGTGCCAACTCCCAAAAACATTTGAGCCCTCGGTGTGAGGTCAGCAACCCGCAGTCCCCTCCCTGCCTGCAGACTCTCTGAGGCATTCCAGTACCATGTGAAGGAATTTTATGCAGGGACAGCACAGATGGTGGCTTTGCCCTACTACCCATTCAAGATAGTGAGTATGGTGTGTAGAGGGTGCACTTATCCTGGTGGTCGAAATTGAGATAATTCATCCGTTCCCTGCAGCGCAGAGTGGTCCTCCTGTGCGTGAAGTTGGCACTCACCACCCTGGCCACTGCCTCCCATGCAGGGATGATGAGACAGGTGGCCCTCTGGTAATGGGTGTCCCTCCTGTCCTCCACTTCAAATGTGTGCCCAGTAATGTATTATTGAACCTTGGGCCTGGTGCTGGTTGGCTTCTGCCTTCCATGTCCTGCTCTGAAGTCCAGCATGGGATGGATGAATTGCTGTTGGGTGCTTTTTAAATATGGCACCTGGATATGGCGGCGGGGAATATGACTTCCTTCCTACCTTACTGCGCGACTTGTCATGGTCTCATGGTCAGGAATCCCCTGGGTACATAATTAATGAGCCCAGAATCGCGCATTTTCTCACTAGGCTCTGGCAGGAAACCTCCCGTTTCCCACCACCACCACAGGCTTTTGGCCTGGAACAGACGATTCTGCTCTCTTGCTCTATAACCACACCCCATGGCCTTGACCAACATCAAGCAGTAGAGTGAAGAGTCAACACATAATCAAATACAATCAACAGTGTCTACACATAATCAAATACCACACAATTGATCACAACACCACCATTCAATAAGATTATGGCTGACCTGATTGTGGACTTAATTCCACCTATCTGCTTGTCTACATTACCTTTGACTCCCTTCAAAAATCTATCTTAATCAGCCTTGAATATACTCAATAGCCCAGATTCTACTGCTCTTTCGGGTAGTGAATTGCAAAGATTAACAACACTTTGGGAGAAGAAATTCCTCCCCTTTTCTATTGTAAATGGGAGACCTCTTATTTTGAAACTGCGCTCTCTTGTTCTAGTTTACTCCACAAGGCGAAACATCCTTTCAGTGTCTACCCTGTCAAGCCCCTTCACCACATATGTTTTTATAACATCACTTCTCATTCTTATAACCTCCAATGAGTATAGGTTCAAATTTTCCTCACAAATCATCGCCTTCATCCCGGGAATCAACCTAGGGAAACTCCTCTGAACTGCCTCCAATGCAAATATATTCCTATTAAATAAGGAGACAACTGTATATAGTTTTGGATAGGTCTAAGCTGTGTTCTCTGAAATCCCGGCCAAGTGTTGACGCTGGCGTCAAAACCGGCGCGAGTGATGGCAGCGTCAACGGGCCTCCAGACCCAGTCATTCTTCCTGTCCTCGGGGGCTATAACGGCGGCGGAGTGCTGTGCACTGCTCCACCGCCATAAGCCAACCCACCACGGCTGGCGCGGGTCCTGCACGCTATGGCCGGCACGGGTATGCGCATGCGCACCACAGCTGTCTCCACGCCGGCCCACGAGCAACATGGCGGAGCCCTATATGGGCCCGGTGCCTAGGAACATAGGCCCCCACCCGGAATTAGCGCGCCCGCCGATCTGTTGATCCCGATCACGAGCCTGGCCACCATGGAGGCCCCCCCGGAGTCAACAGCCCCCCCCCCCCACCAGGAGAGCCTCCGCAGCTCTATGCTCCTTGCAGTAAAGGCCAACATTTGAGTTCCTAAATGCTTGCTGTACCTGCATGGTAACATTTTGTGATTCATGTATGAGGACACCCAGATCCCACTGTACTGTAGCATTCTGCGTCTCTCTCCATTTAAACAATATTCTTATTTTCTATTCTTCCTGCCAATGTGGAGAACCTCACATTTCACCACATTATACTCCATCTATCAAATTTTTGCCCACTCAGTTTATCCATAACTCTTTGTTTCCTCCTCACAACTTGCTTTGCATCTCCCAGTATGTTTGTATCTCAGCAATGCACTTGGTCCCTTCATCCAAGTCATACATTTTCTGTCTCCCCAGCATCATATTTGAGAAGTGCCCTAAGGATCACTGGGGACTCCCTCTCAGAAGTTCCCAGGTTAGGGTTTACCTGGAAATTGTCCAGAAATACTAAATTCTCCCGGATTATTGTGCTGCTCTGGGAACCATCTGGCAAAGCCATATATCATAGAAGTCTAGAATCATAGAAGCCCTGCAGTGCAGAAGGAAGCCATTCACCCCATCGAGTCTGCACTGACCCTCTGAAAGAGCACCCTAGCTGGGCACACATCCCCACCCTGTTAACGTAACCCAGTAACCCCACCTAACCTTTTGGACACTAAGGAACAATTTAGCATGGCCGATTTACCTAACCTGCACATCTTTGGACTGTAGGAGGTTGCGGGAGAACCCGGAGGAAAACCACGCAAATACAGGGAGAAAGTGCAAACTCCACTCAGACAGTCACCCAAGACTGGAATTGAACCCAGGTCACTGGCACTGTGAGGCAACAATGCTAACCACTGTGCCATAAATTGTGAATGATTGTCTTCTCAACGATTGACCTCAAATCCGCCTACCACCAGCTCCCCATCCATAAATCGGACCATCTATACACTGCCTTTGAGGCGGAGTCGGCTCTATCACTTTCTTAGGGTTCCCTTTGGCGTCACTAACGGGGTCTTCCAAAGGGAGATGGACCGAATGGTTGACCGGTACGGTTTGCGGGCCACGTTTCCATACTTAGATAATGTCACCATCTGCGATCATGATCAGCAGGACCACGATGCCAACCTCGCTAAATTCCTCAGCACCGCCACTCTTCACAACCTTACGTATAATAAAGAGACGTGTGTATTCAGCACGACCCGCTTAGCCATCCTTGGCTATGTAGTCCAGAATGGACTTCTGGGGCCCGATCCCGACCGCATGCGCCCCCTCATGGAGCTTCCACTCCCCCACTGCCCCAAGGCCCTCAAATGCTGCCTGGGGTTCTTTTCCTACTACGCTCATTGGGTCCCAAACTATGCGGACAAGGCCCGCCCACTCAAACAGTCCACCCAATTTCCCCTCACGGCCGAGGCACAACAGGCCTTCGCCCGTATCAGAGCAGACATAGCCAAGGCCAGGATGCACGCAGTACACGAGATGCTGCCCTTCCAAGTAGAAAGCGACGCTTCAGATGTCGCCCTTGCCGCCACTCTAAACCAGGCAGGCAGACCCGTGGCTTTCTTTTCCCGCACCCTCCGCGCCTCTGAAATTCGGCACTCATCCGTCGAAAAAGAGGCCCAAGCCATCGTTGAAGCTGTGCAGCATTGGAGGCATTACCTGGCTGGCAGGAGATTCACTCTCCTCACTGACCAACGGTCAGTGGCCTTCATGTTCATTAACACACAGCGGGGCAAGACCAAAAACGATAAAATCTTGCGACGGAGAATCGAGCTCTCCACCTATAATTACGAGATTTTGTATCGCCCCGGCAAACTCAACGAGCCCCCAGACGCCCTCTCCCGAGGTACATGTGCCAGCGCACAAGTAGACCAACTCCGGGCCCTACACGACAGCCTTTGTCACCCGGGGGTCACACGACTGTACCACATCGTCAAGGCTCGCAACCTGCCCTATTCCGTCGAGGAAGTACGGACAGTCACCAGGGATTAACAGATCTGTGTAGAGTGCAAGCTGCACTTCTACCGGCCGGACCGTGCGCAGCTGGTGAAGGCCTCCCGCCTCTTTGAATGCCTCAGCGTGGATTTCAAAGGGCCCCTCCCCTCCACCGACCACAACACTTATATTCTCAGTGTGGCCGATGAGTACTCCAGATTCCCCTTCGCCATGCCATGCCCCGATATGACGTCTGCCACCGTCATCAAGGCCCTCAACATAATCTTCGCTCTGTTCGGTTTCCCCGCCTACCTCCACAGTGGCAGGGGGATCCTCATTCATGAGTGATGAGCTGCGTCAGTTCCTGCTCAGCAGGCGTATCGCCTCCAGCAGGACGACCAGCTATAACCTCCGGGGAAACGGGCAGGTAGAGAGGGAGAACAGGACGGTATGGAGAGCCATCCAGCTGGCCCTACGGTCCAGAAACCTCCCAGCCTCCCTCTGGCAGGAGGTCCTCCCTGATGCACTACACTCCATCCGGTCACTACTGTGCACCATTATGAATAACACACCCCATGAACGGGAGAATAGAGAGCTGGGAGCGGGCTCCAACGCCGGAGTGAAACCCAGAGTGTTTCACTCGGCGTCGTGACTTTGTCTCCATTTCGGAGAATCGCACCCATAATGTTTTATACAATCACACAAAGCTGTAACTTCCAAGCTCCTAGCATCAGATTTTGGGTGTATCCCAAAGATGCGCTGAGGAAGGGCAGCACGGTGGCCTAGTGGTTAGCACAACCGCCTCACGGCGCTGAGGTCCCAGGTTCGATCCCGGCTCTGGGTCACTGTCCGTGTGGAGTTTGCACATTCTCCCCGTGTCTGCGTGGGTTTCGCCCCCACAACCCAAAAAATGTGCAGAGTAGGTGGATTGGCCACGCTAAATTGCCCCTTAATTGGAAAAAATAATTGGGTAATCTAAATTTAAAAAAAAAAAAGATGCGCTGAGGAGTCCCTGTCATAGGTTCAACGGTAAAGATTTGCAAGGCAATCGCCTGGGGAGTGCACACTTCCTCTGGGCAATTGCCCTGTACTGGGAACCGGGCAAAAATGTGATTTAAATTGCAAACTTCGGATGGTTCCGGCTGTGTTACACAAATGAGAATAATTAAAACCTAACTATTATAAAGATTCAGACCGGCCCCACCTAAGGAGTCTCCCGATACCTTTCACCCTCAGGGGATTCCCCACCCCTAACTCTCTATGAAATGCCCCGATGGTCCAACCTTCCTTGATGTCTGACTCCCCTGATGTCCAACCCCTCTCACCAATATCTGAGCTCCCTGATAGCTGACTCCCTCCGATGTTCAATCCATCCACCACGCCTGGGGCGGGATTCTGCGGGAATCGACGGGGCGGGCAACTCCGGCATGAAGGAATGGCATGAACCACTCCGGCTTCGGGCCGCCACAAAGGTGTGGAATCCACCGCACCTTCAGGGGCTAGGCTGGCCCTGGAGTAGTTTGCGCCAGCCGGTGCGGAAGGGGCTTGGCACCACGCCAACCGGCGCCGAAGGGCCTCTGCCGGTCGGTGCGACTTGGTGCATGCGAGGGAGTGCCAGCGTGTGCTGGCATCATCCCAGCGCATGCGCGGGGGGGGTCATCTCTGCGTCGGCCGCTGTAACAGTCCGCGATCGTGGGCCAGGCCTCCTGGGGCCAGATGCCCCCCCCCCCCCCCCGCGAGGACCCCAGTGGCCGCCCGCGGAGCCAGGTCCCGCCGGTAAGTACCTGTTGTAATTTACGCCAGCGGGACCAGCCTAAAAGGGTCGGCCACTCGGCCCATCGCGGGCAGGAGAATCGTCGGGGGGGGGTGGGGGGGGGGCCGCTGCCAGCGGCCGGCGTGATTCCGGAGCAAACCCACGCAGACACAGGGAGAATGTGCAGACTCCGCACAGTGACCCACGCCGGGAATCGAACCTGGCACCCTGGAGCTGGTGAAGCAACACACCAGACCTCAGGCAGGAGGCAAGGTTGAGAAGCATCTTGAATAATCTCAGCTGGAAATTGAACCTGCCATCTCTGACAGCGGATTGGACGCCGCGCAGAAAGCCGGCACCGGATTGGAAGCCGCGCGGAAAGCGGGCAGCGGATTGGACGCCGCGCGGAAAGCCAGCAGCGGATTGGATGCTGCGTCCAACAGGAAATAACCAATGGGAGCGGGCCTGCCGAGCGCGGGAAGCTTTGGTCAGGATTCGGTTACTACGGCGCGGGGACGAGATGGAGCGAGTGAGTGATGAACACCAGTATTTGCAGCACATCAGGAACATTCTGGAAACCGGTTCCCGGAAGGAGGACCGGACGGGTACAGGCACCGTGTCGGTGTTCGGGCTACAGGCTCGGTATAATCTGAGAGGTGAGGAAACTGGGAGCTGGGCCTGGTTACCGGTTCATTAAGAAATACTGTTTTGGGGCAGAATGAGTGTTGAGTTCAAGGACATTTAACATGAATTGTTAATTTATAAACTAATAAAAAAAAAGTAGGCAACATGTCGTGCTTAACATCCAAAGAGTTCTAAAGTATATTCATTTAACATTTATAATTTGGGGATATACAGCAGCTAATGTATTTCACAATGAGAAAAGGAGAAAATTAAACCGTGTTGTTGTTTTAAGGCGCATTTTGAATAGTGCCATGGACTATGTTCCACTAGAATGGCCACCTATGTCTATTCTGGGGAGGTTTAGTCTTGACAGCGATCAAGATCCAGTAAGAGTCCCTAGTTCACGGAGTTCGTCCTTGAAAGCTTTAGTTGCCAATTTCTTTGCATTAGAGTCATTCATCTCAATTAGAGCCGAGGTAAATCCATGGCTGGACTAGACCGCCTTGTCATACAGAAGCATCAATGAATAATTACAGCACAGAAAGAAGGATTGCCATTCGCCCCTTCATGTCCGTGCTGGCTCTTTGCAAGAGCAATTCGTCCAGTGCCACACCCCTGCCTTTTGCATGTTGCCGTGCATTTATTTTTATTTTCGGATAATGATCCCATTGCTTTATGAATGTCGCAATTAATATCTCTGCCGCACCGTCAGGTTCCAGATCAGCAGGATCAGCTGGCTGACAGATTATCTACCTCATTGGCAGTGACGATGTCACAGACAGAATTGGTGTATTTTATTGCTGTCTTCCCCTCTTGAGTGATTTGTCCCAATTCATTTGATTTCTACTAGCAAGCTTTTGTGAATTTGAAAGTAATGGTTAGAACTGAAGGTTTGAATGAGTCGTCTTACATTTTCATACACATACAATTGACGAAAAATGCAACTACAATCTGGATAGACTTTACTCTTTTGCAACAGGCCTGTAGTTTCTTGGATGAATGGGTGTGTTAGCTGGAGTGGACGCCTTGTGAAAGCAGAGGACACTTGGTTGCAACTTTATAGTAGTTGAATTGCTAGAACGTCAGTTCTCTGGTGAACCTGAAGTTGGAGCAGGCTGGGGATGGGTAATAAATTCTGGCCTAACCAGTGATGCCCACTTCTTGTAAATTATTTTTTTTTAAATGGAATGACCTCTACCTTCATCTTAGCGAAACTGCAATGACCATGAGACTCCAAATATGGTTATCAAAAGACAAAGCTGTAGGTCAATATCTAGAAATTTGCCAGAGAATGAGCCAGCCACTGAGAATATTCATTATTCCATCAAACAGGCAACGGGGTTAGTAATATATAATAGACGACCATCAGCATGTAAGGGCACAGGTGCTCCACAGCACCTTGTTGGATACCCTTTAGCAGCGTGGATGACTTTAAGGCTATTGACTAGGATTCTATCGCCAGGGCAAAGAGCAGTGAGTACAGAGGGCACCCTTGACGGGTTCAAAGTGTGCTGAATGTAGAGATTAAGTGGGTACACTTGAAGTAGCGGAGATATAAAGAAGGTAAATCCATGATGTAAATTTTGGACCAAACCCAAATTTACCCAAAATTGCAAACCGATAATCCCACTATACCCAGATATTTTTAAAAGCGGGTAGCAAACCGGAGTGCCGTACCCACGTGACCTGTGACAAGTCCGGAGTCCTTTTCCAAATAAGATGGTGTGTTAGAACACTTTATTTGGAAAAGGACTCTGGACTTGTCACATGGGCAATGCAGCCATGTTTTTTGCTACCTGCTTTTTATCCTGTGTTCCTGCATTTCACACTGAGAGTTTCAGACCAATGTCTTTTGTCTTTTGGGGATGAGAAGTCATGACAATACAATGAAAGGTCGGTGAGATCCATCTGGTATTCTTCTGGGACCCAGTACATGTCAATATCGCTTGTCCATGGCCCTTTCTGTTGACGTCCCTCCTTAATACAAGGGATATGTGAATTTCAAAGGTAACTTATTGCACATTTGCACCGGAGACGCCAATAATGTTGCTCCTTTTAACTGGATACTAATATGACCGTTATTAATGATATTGCTTTTTAGAGTCGGCAGGTATTAAGGGCAGCACGGTAGCCTTGTGGATAGCACAATTGCTTCACAGCTCCAGGGTCCCAGGTTCGATTCCGGCTTGGGTCACTGTCTGTGCGGAGTCTGCACATCCTCCCCGTGTGTGCGTGGTTTCCTCCGGGTGCTCCGGTTTCCTCCCACAGTCCAAAGATGTGCGGGTTAGGTGGATTGGCCATGATAAATTGCCCTTAGTGTACAAAATTGCCCTTAGTGTTGGGTGGGGTTACTGGGTAATGGGGATAGGGTGGAGGTGTTGACCTTGGATAGGGGGTAGGGTGCTCTTTCCAAGAGTCGGTGCAGACTCGATGGGCCGAATGGCCTCCTTCTGCACTGTAAATTCTATGTAATTCTATCTATGTAATCTATGTATCAAATGATAGCACCACAAGGTTTAGTCGGATATCGGTCAAACGCCCAACAACCAGTTAGTTCAAGGTCAAGGATAGTTTATTTACACACAAGAATTACTTCGACATGCAACATGAAACACGAGAAGCTAAATTACACCTAACACTACAACAACCTGTACTTCAGGTACCCGATTTTATGCAGAGGAACAAGGCCTTTGTTCGGATCTGGCGTGGCTGGGTCTGGAGAAGTGACTTTGTTTCTGCTGGGCTCATCCGTCTGGTAGCGATCATTGGTCTTCAACTTGCTTCTGGTCGTGGTGCTGCAATTGGTTTTGGGCACAAGCCGGGGCAAGAGAGTGCCGGTGCGCTGGGGCCAAAAGAGAGTGAACACATGGCAGTGTCTCTTTTTATCCTTCGGGGGTTTAGCGCTCTTTTGGGCGGTCCTTTGATTTGGACCCAATAGTTCGGCAGGCTTTGATTACTCCTGCCTTCGATTTTAGCTAAGGGGCGGGTGTCTTGATGGCTGGGCATGTCCTGAGCGGTCATTGACCTTGGCTGTTTGGGCTTCCTGGGTGAAGGGAGTGGTGCCGATGAGTCTGAGTCTGGATCTGCATCTGATACCTGAATACAAGTATTTGTTCTGGGGAAATGGGCCATTAGAATGCAAAGTAGCTGGGAGTTTCGATAGCGTCTAGTTATCTGGTGACAAATATACACTTAAGCTCTGAGTTAGTCTGCATCCTGCATTGGCCTTATTTCCGTGATTCTTTGCAAGTAGCCATGTTTCCCTTTGTAAGTGGCCATCCCAGATGGCTACACTGTCATTGTCCATATGCAATTAGATATTTACTTGCAAACTACCTAGTCACATCAGATGGTACAGCCACCTTGAGTAGATTTTGGTGTCTACTTTCTTGGGGAGCAAAAAATCTTCATGCCTGTACTCTGCATGAGGAAGAATGTATGGACAGGTCACTATTCGGCTTTGATTCTGAACAAAGCAATTCAGCAAACAATTAAGTCAACGTCAGTGGTAGAGAAATTATTGGGGGGAAATTCTGAGGGACAGAATTGATCTTCACTTGGAGACACAAGGATAATCAGCATGGCTTTATCAGGGAAATCACGTCGAAATAAATTTGATTGAATTTTTCCAGATAGTAACTAGATGTGTAGAGGGCAGTGCAGAAGACCATTCAGCCCATTGAGTTTGCACTGACCTTCCGAAATAGCACCCAACCTAGGCCCACTCCCCTGCCATATCCCCGTAACCCCACCTAACCTTTTGCACACTAAAGGGCAATTTAGCATGGCCAATCTACCTAACCTGCACATCATTGGACCCGAGATCGAACCTGGGTCCCTAGCGCTGTGAGGCCCATGTAGATGTAATCTGCATGGACTTCAGTAAGGAGACAGCGGATGATGACATACTTAATATTGTTTGTTGAATTGCTTTTGGGGGGGGGTGGTAAGTTTGCAGATGACACAAACATTGGCCAGGTGGTTTCTGTGTTCAGCCAGCACTGAGTGCTGTTAATTGGCTGCCTTCATGAACAGAATGCAAAATCATGCTTACACCACTTAAAGCTAGCTGTATTATTTATAACAGGCTTGCACCTCAAAAAGAATATAAGAAGTAGAAGCAGAAGTAGGCTATTTGGTCCCTTGAGCTGTTCCACCGTTTAAAAAGATCACAGCTAATCTGATTTTGGCCGTAACTCCACTTTTTTGCCTGACCCCCCCCCCAACACACACACACCTTGACTCTGGTGTAGATCAAAAAGTCCGTCCAACTCCAAAATACCAATATAGTAAATGCCTTTGCTGCTCAACTCGAGTGCAGTCACCAAGTTATATTTATCTGCATGCTGTGAACAAAGTAATCCACAAAAATCATTGCATTTTGTCTTTCAGATTCTTTTCCCCTCCTCACTACTAAACGAGTATTCTGGAAAGGAATTCTGGAAGAGCTGTTGTGGTTTATCAAGGTACACACTGTAGTTTGTGAATACGTTTTACAAAAGTTCCTAAATACTGCAGCAATAATAGGATGAGTAGCATCACCTTGTGGCATCCTTTACTTAGGTATATCAAAATAATTTTTTTTAATGCATGTTTGTATCCCTGAATACTTTGCTTGCATTCAAAAATAGAAAAAAGTGCTCTGAATTACATTTTATTGTTGTACAGTTGTAACTGAAACTTCTTTGCTTTCATATAACATGTAGAAAATTTGCAAAGAATAGAAAAAGTAACATTTATGTGGAACCTTTTTAATGTAGTAAAATGACCCAAGCCTACTGTTGAATGTTAATATGTTGAACAAAACTTGATACTGAGTCATACAAGGAAGTATGAAGACAGATGGCCAAAAGCTTGATTAAAGAGAGGTTTTAAAAGGCGTCTTGTTTTAAGCAGCATATTAAAGGAAGAAAGAGGTTTGGGAAGAGAGTTCCTGAGCTACGGGCCTTGGTAGCTGATGATGTGGCTACCAATTGGTGAAGAGATTCTAAAATTTAGGATGCTCAGGAGACCAGAAATGCTGTAGTGCAGATATCTGAGGCTATACGACCAGAAGAGGCAGATACAGAAACGGTCGAGCATTGCCATGGAGGAATTTGAAAACCAGAATAAGAATTTTAAAATTGATGCGTTGTGAACCGCTATAATAGTTAATTGTCATGATGATGGAGGGAAAATCTTGAACTCAATACAAAAATATTTAACTTGAAATAAGATGTTTTTTTAAATGGACGTACAAGCCAAAGATTGCTGAGGATGCAAATTCAATCACTGGCTGAATTGCTGTGGGCCATACCAAGAGACAATGAAACTGCATCCTGTTTACAGACAAGAATACATTAAAACCATACAGAAATTAACTGATTATCATCTCAGCAGGAATGATATCCTGTGAGCAATGTCCCAGATCGGTTTGTGGATTTTCACAGGACTAGGATAAAAGCCAGCTGCTAAATCTGGTCAGGGTTGACTAGTGCTGGATATGTCAATGTGGGACACAGGAAAAAAGTTGCAGCAGACTCCTGCAATGGTAGTGCAGATAACTCATCGCTGAAGAAAGCCAAATCAACAAAGCCATAGCTGAAAAAGAAACCGGGCAACTTTTCATTCAACTATAGAATACTGGAATCTCAAAACTGACTATTCACCTGCTGAAGCCAGCGCTACTGTAATGAATTGCAACAATGCAACTTCCCACTATCTACTCATCACGGGCAAGTTAAAGGCTAACTTGCACATTAAAAAAAATTTGCTTTTGAACTCCATCCTCATTTTCTGATCTCTGAATGTGTATGCATACGCTTCAACATTTTTAGCGCATGTAGTAGCTAACAAACTCACGCTTTCTTTATTGGGCTGGGAAAGGTATCCGCAAGGAAAGGAATCATAGAATTCCTACAGTGCAGAATGAGGCCACTTGACCCATTGAGTCTGCACTGACCCACTGAAAGAGCACCCTCCCTAGACTCACTCCCTCGCCCTGCCCCTGTAACCTTCACTGTACACTAAGGCGCAATTTGGCATGGCCAATCCACCCAACCTGCACATTTTGGACTGTGGGAGGAAACAGGAGCACTCGGAGGAAACCCACGCAGACACGGGGAGAATGTGCAAACTCCACATGGTAAGAAGTCTTGCAACTCCAGGTTAAAGTCCAACAGGTTTGTTTCAAACTCAAACTCCACACAGACAGACATTCAGTCACCCAAGGCCGGAATTGAATCAGAGTCCTGGTGCTGTGAGGCAGCCACATTAACCACTACCATTGTGCCGCCTAAATCCCCGACCTTGGGATGCTTTTTAAATTAATCTTGTTGCGTCCAACCGAGGTGGTTGATAAAGGGAACCAGTTCTTTCTTCCTGACCTGGGGTAACAAATTTGGGGAACCTGGCCTGGGGACCAGTCGTTACAATATGGAACAACACCTGCAATGTGCTTGTGCCTGTGTGGAGCTTGGGAAGGTTAGCTGAGAGTTCAGGGTTAGGGCAGGAGGAGAGTTGAGAGGAAATTTGGCCTGGTGGGCTAGGGGCAGGGAGGGAGGGAAGTGGCAGAGGTAGCTATGTGGTGACAAAGAAGCCCATATTGTTGGAGGTGGAGACAAGGGGGAGAGGTTTAAAGAGGTAGATTGAAGTAGAGGGAAAAAAAACGGGGCTATCTTTTCATTCCAGGATGATCTTTGAATGATGAACAGTTTTAACCGATGGGAACCTCGGGTGCTCAGTGTAGGCAAGCCAGACTTGCCGTTGAATGCCATGGATGCTCAAGTCTGGGCCTTTTAGACTTGGTTTTACTGGGGTCACGGGCATCACCAATGGAGGGAAAATGTCATTGAATAGAACGGTGGCTGCAGAAGTGTTGTGATGAATAGAGGTGTAAAGGGGAGTTGGGAATTAGAATAATTGACTTGAGGCTTTTTTCCTGTGGCAGATGCTGGGAAGTGGGGTTGAAAGGAAAATGGATAAGAAAATTCTCAGATGGCCTTATCTCTGGCACGATTGAAGTAACGAGGCTGTGAGATGGTAAGATCCAGGGTGTGCTTAGGAATGTAAAAAGGGAAGATTATGTGAACACTTTTAGAGAAGAAAGGGCATGATGAGATGAAGGTTGAAAGCAGCAAGGATGAAAAGTCACTCGGTGCAAAGGCCGAGAGAAAAGAATAAGCTATCTTTGGTGAGAAACTGATGTGCTACTTGTTGGATGGCAGAGATAGGATTTGACATGAAGGCAAGATGGATGGAATAAGGTGAGATACTCGAAGGAGGCAAAGTTGGCAGAGATGGGGGGACAAACTACAGTGATTTGGTGATGAGGCTGTGCTGTCATTATGGCATTTTGGGCAAGGCAAGTGGTGGAAGGTATAACCAAATAGGGAGCTTCATTTAAGGGGTGAAGACATGTCATCATTTCTCAGCCAGACTTTGGTCAAGGTTATGACTTTCTGCATTCACAATAAGCTCCTAAATGGCAAGGACCTTGTTCAAAAGTGAATATCTGTTTTGGAGGGGTATACACAGTGTGGCAGTGTTAGCTAATTCACTGACAAGTTCAAGGGAAACAGTGAGGTGCAGAGTGGGAAGGAGGTTGACCAGATTATTAACCAGTAGGTGGGAAGATTGGTGAGTGTACAGGATGGGTGTTATGTGTGTTGATACTGTTGCATGGTCCCTTTTTAGAGTGAGTCTGTGATGTCATTGGCTACTTTTTGGGCTTATCTCGACCCAAGCCTTTGTACAGTTAACCATCTAATAAGCCTCTGTCCATTATTGCGTTCAACCCTTGTACTTCAGCATTTCCTTTCTTTTATCCTGCAAGTACCATAAACAACAGGATAAATTAAACTGGCGATGAGGAATGGATCAGAAAAAAATATTTTTACAAAGTGAAAAGATTGAAGTTGTCAATGGTCGATGTTGAAACAGATCAACAGTCAGCGATCGGTCCTCACATAACACCACGCCCCGCACCTGGCATCGGAACTGGTAAGGCTATGGGCACAAACTCAAAGGAAAGGTCCATTCCAAATTTAAACTGTCACCAGAGGGGCTCCGGCTGCATAGCTTGTGCAGTAAAGGTAGACGGGGAAAAAGAAAACAAAAAATCAGGAATTGCTAGCTGATACAATTCATTTAATCACCATACTTAAAATATGCCATTGATCTATGGTATATGAGAGCATTCTGATATCACTGAAAAATAGCGAGAAACTTTGGCACCATGGGTGTATTTGAAGAAGACTCAGGAAACTGGAAATCATATGCAGAACGATTCCACGATTATGCCGTGGCCAATAAAATTTCAGAAGATATTCAGGTCCCTGCTTAACTTCAAAACTTTTAATTTGCTTTAGTGTTTTGTCCAACCTGAGAATTGGTTAAAATATTAGAGGATCATTGTACATAAAAGCCATTAATTATCGCGGAGAGGTTCCAATTTTACCAAAGGAATCAACCAGAGGGCGAAAGCATCAAGTGCCTCATGGAGTTTTGCAAATTTGATTATTTGCTTGATGATACCATTAGAGATCGCTTGGTCTGTGGGATGTCAAATTAGGACTTTCCGAAAAGCTAATTAACGGAAAGAAATAGAAGTTTGAAAACAGCACTAGATATTACCGTTTCAATTGAGATTGCTGCTAAAGAGACTTCTCCATTCTGAGCATGCACAAGGATCCGTAAACTGGCTGTCGCCCAGTAAAGGTACCCAGCAACAGGTATTTATCGCTGTGCAAAAGCAGACTGTTCAGTTTCATTGCTGGAGCAAGGATGGCCAATGCAAAAATTGTGGCAGATCTGGCCACACGACAAGAGCTTGCTGGAGTAAAACCATATTTCCAGAGAAGAATGCTCAAGGAAAAATACCAAGCACTTCAAAAGAAGAAATAAGGCAAATTCAACAGCAAACTCAATGTGGACGAAAATAAGAACAACAACAGTGAAAATACTGTACATGGTTCTGCTAAGGAACTGTTGTGCTATCTGTACAAGGTGAATCATATCGGTTTTGGATAATTCCAAAACTGGACAAAAAAATGGAGGCCGATATAGGGGGCTGCCATCTCCTTAATTTCTGAGACCATCTATGAACAGAATCACCTATCGTCGAAGCCAGCCGATGTCATCCTGAGGACCTACACTGAGGAAATAGTGCCTCTACGAGGAGGATGCAGAAGTGGGGAAACTGCAGAACTGCCACTTCATGTCATCTGAGGAAGTTTTCCAGCTCTTTGGCCTCTCTTAGCTGGGAAAGATCAAATTAAACTCTAGTGCAGTAAACAGCTTAGTTGATTCGAAGACTGATTTACAGACCACCCTCAAAATACAGCTGTGTATTTGAGGACACACAGGTCCATGAAATGAGTGCAAGTATCTTTAAAGATCAAGCAAAATAGCCAGCTAAGCGTCCCCAAGCCAGAGTAGTACCCTACGCTATACATCCAAAGGTAGAATCTGAACTAATAAGACGTATGGATACAGGAGTCTTGGAACCTGTCACACTAATGACTGGGAAACCCCGATTGTACCTGTAATGAAGCAAGATTGAACAATTTGCATTGGTGGAGATTTAAAAACAGCCATCAATCCAGTTCTATGCACATATCAATACCCGCTACTATTGATTCAGGCCTAGCAGGAAAAGTTCAGCAAGTTTGACCTATCTTGGGTCTACCTGCAAATGAATATTGCAGCTGAATCTCAACACCTGTTCACCCATTGTCACACAAAAAAGATCTCTATAATAAGATCTTCCATTATAAGAGATTACCTTTTTTTAATAATGTCAGGACCCGCTTTGTTTCACCGGTCCATGAATCAGATTCTTAGTGGCTTACAGGAGATGCAATGTTACGTTGATATACTAATGACTGGTACCAATGAATAAGAACACTTGGGTAACTTAGGTATATTGAAATGCCTTCAGGTGCATGGTCTTTGTGTGAGGAAGGATGAGTGTGATTTATTTCAAGCATCAGTCCAATATCTAGGCCATGTAATCGATAATAAGGGTTTACCTAAAGCACCTAAGAAGATAGAAGCTATAATGGAAGCTCCATGACCAATGATCGTAACACTGATAAGAACATTCCTAGCGGTAATTAACTACTGAAATTCATCCCTAACTTACTTGTGCATGAAACAAGCTTGGCAATGGACTCCAGAATGCGAAAAAAATACAAGTCAGCTAAACAAGCACTAAAGAAGTCCAAAGTGTTGGTACATATCAACCCAAAGTTACCATTGCAACTTGCTTGTGATGCTTTGCTGTATGAGGTTGGAGCGGTGGTGTCACACATATTACCTTCGGGAAGAAAGACCAATAGCTTTTGCAACACGTACCTTAAAAAGTGCTGCCACATACCTTAACAAGTGCTGAATCAAACTGTGCTTAGTTGGATAAGGAAGCACTGAGTATTTTTGGTGTGAGAAAATTTCACCAATACCTATATGGTCATTACTTCACATTGTTGGCAGATATCAGGCCCTTCACTATTTTTGGGCCATGTTAAAGATATTCTTTCATGGCAGATTCCATCAATGGTCTTTAATATTATCTGCACATTGCTACGAGATCAAACCCCGTCAGTCAGGGTGCCATGCTAATGCATTGTCACATTTGCCTTTCCCTGTTGGTCGGATACCACCCAGTAATGAAAATAAATTTGTGTGCAGCAGCTCTCAAGTCCAATAACAACAGAAATGATCCTCTTCCGGAAGGTACTGGAAATACTGTTAAGGGAGGATAGCGGGAAGACGCCCTGAATTAAAGCCGTATATTTCCAAGGAACTGTACTTGACAGTGCAAGGCAGATATCTGTTATAGGGAATGAGAGTAATAATTCCTCCAAATTTGCAGCAACATATTGGAACAATTACATGAAGGATACCTAAATAGCTGGAAACAAGGAACTTGCACAGAGCTACTTTTGGTGGCAAAGAATCAATACCCAGATAGAGGAAAAAGCTGGACTCTGCCAGTCATGTGTGTGGGTAAGGAATGCCCTGCCACTGTCCCCATTTCATCCATGGGAGTGGCGTAAATGCTGTGGCAATGCTTACACATTGATTTTTGCTGGTCCATTCGAAGGGCACGCGTTCATGGCTGTCATAAACGCACATTCTAAGTGAGGCCTTAGTAAAATTTTCCAGAACAAATTGAGAGACCGTGGTCCACAGTTTCTGGCTCAGGAGTTCGAGGACTACTTTAAAATGAATGCTGTTCAACCTGTAAAATTATCACCTATCCATGAACGGTTTAGCTGCAAGGTTTGTTCTGTCCAGACCATGTGACTAACGTCTGGTCAATACGCTGAGGCAGAGATTGCTGAAGAATCCCCTGCTTCTAGTCTTCCTTCTGTGAAAAAGACTATAACGTCTTCCGGGCTATAGTAATCCACAGATGAACCTAAGAATAGATTCTCTTCTCCCCCCCCAAATAAATTTAGAGTACCCAATTATTTTTTTCCAATTAAGGAGCATTTAGCATGGCCAGTCCACCTAACTTGTACATCTTTGGGTTGTGGGGGTGAAACCCACACAGACACTGAGAGAATGTACCGTGTCTCCACACGGGCACTGACCCGGGGTCAGGATTGAACTTGGGTCCTCGGCGTCATAGGCAGCAACCTAAGAATTGCTCTAAGGTGAAGAACAATCAAACCCCTGAAGTGCACAGTGCGGAACCTACCAGATCATCTTTCCTATCGACTGTATTACCACTGTGTGATAATGGTATGCCTGCCCTTGTATGACTATGGGCACAATTGTACGGCTTCGCTGCGCTCAAGCAGCGCGTCATAGCGCAGTGTGGCCGGGAGACCCCGCACCCGGGATCTACCCGGCTCAACGCCTCCAGACGTTGCGATGTTAAACCCCCCAATTGCGTGTGGGATAACTTACTATAAAATCTGCATATTAAAAAAGAACAAAGAAAATTACAGCACAGGAACAGGCCTTTCGGCCCTCCCAGCCTGCGCCGATCCAGATCCTTTATCTAAACCTGTCACCTATTTTCCAAGGATCTACTTCCCTCTGTTCCCCGCCCGTAAATATATCTGTCTAGATACATCTTAACTGATGCTATCGTGCCCACCTAGAACATAGAACAGTACAGCACAGAACAGGCCCTTCGGCCCTCGATGTTGTGCCGAGCAATGATCACCCTACTTAAACCCACGTAACCCGTATACCCGTAACCCAACAATCCCCCCATTAACCTTACACTACGGGCAATTTAGCATGGCCAATCCACCTAACCCCGCACATCTTTGGACTGTGGGAGGAAACCGGAGCACCCGGAGGAAACCCACGCACACACGGGGAGGACGTGCAGACTCCACACAGACAGTGACCCAGCCGGGAATCGAACCTGGGACCCTGGAGCTGTGAAGCATTGATGCTAACCACCATGCTACCGTGAGGCCCCTAATGGCAGTTTCCCATGGCAGGTTAATGGAAAAAGTGAAGTTGCATGGGGTTCAGGGTGTACTAGCTAGATGGATAAAGAACTGGCTGGGCAACAGGAGACAGAGACACCTCCGCTGGCAAAGAGTTCCAGGCACCCACCACCCTCTGCGTAAAAAATCTTTCCACGCACATCTCCATTAAACTTTCCCTCTCTCACCTTGAAATCGTGACCCCTTGTAATTGACACCCCCACTCTTGGAAAAAGCTTGTTGCTAACCACCCTGTCCATACCTCTCATAATTTTGTAGACCTCAATCAGGTCCCCCCTCAACCTCCGTCTTTCCAACAAAAACAATCCTAATCTACTCAACCTTTCTTCATAGCTAGCACCCTCCATACCAGGCAATATCCTGGTGAACCTCCTCTGCACCCTCTAAAGCATCCACATCTTTCTGGTAATGTGGCGACCAGAACTGCACGCAGTATTCCAAATGTGGCCTAACCAAAGTCCTATACAACTGTAACATGACCTGCCGACTCTTGTACTGAATACCCGGTCCGATGAAGGCAAGCATGCTGTATGCCTTCTTGACCACTCTATCAACCTGCGTTGCCACCTTCAGGGTACAATGGACCTGAACTCCCAGATCTCTCTGTACATCAATTTTCCCCAGGACTCTTCCATTGACCATATAGTCCGCTCTTGAATTGGATCTTCCAAAATGCATCACCTCGTATTTTCCTGGATTGAACTCCATCTGCCATTTCTCTGCCCAACTCTCCAATCTATCTATATTTTGCTGTATTCTCTGACAGTCTCCCCTCGCTATCTGCAACTCTACCAATCTTAATATCATCTGCAAACTTGCTAATCAGACCACCTATACCTTCTTCTAGATCATTTATGTATATCACAAACAACCATGGTCCGAGCACGGATCCCTGTGGAACACCACTTTCTCCATTTTGAGACACTCCCTTCCACCACTACTCTCTGTCTCCTGTTCCCCAGCCAGTTCTTTATCCATCTAGCTAGTACACCCTGAACCCCATGCAACTTCACTTTTTCCATTAACCTGCCATGGGAAACTTTATCAAACGCCTTACTGAAGTCCATGTATATGACATCTATAGCCCTTCCCTCATCAATTAACTTTGTCACTTCCTCAAAGAATTCTATTAGGTTTGTAAGACATGACCTTCCCTGCACAAAACCATGCTGCCTATCACTGATAAGTCTATTTTCTTCCAAATGTGAATAGATCCTATCCCTCAGTATCTTCTCCAACAGTTTGCCTACCACTGACGTCAAGCTCACTGGTCTATAATTCCCTGGATTATCCCTGCTACTGTTCTAAAACAAAGGGACAACATTAGCAATTCTCCAGTCCTCCGGGACCTCACCCGTGCTCAAGTGTTTCTACCCAAGACGTTTCCTGGGGGTGGGGGCGGCATTGAGTGGCTTGTATCAGGCCTCCTATGGATGGAGAAAACCTGCAGAAGGATAGACAACTGGGAGGTCTTGCGTTACCAAATTTGATATTTTATTGCTGTGCTGTAAACGCGATACCTCATGTGGCTGGAGTCTGGGTCATTAGGGTCCAGCTTGGGGGCACTGGTCACAACGTCTCTGCCATTTATTTGCTACAGCAAAGTACTTGTTAAACCCGGTTGCTGACTCCACTTTAAAAATATGGAAGCAACTCCGTCAGCATTTCAAGTTGGGGTCGGTGTTGAGGCTGGCCCCCATTTGTGTTAACCATTTGTTTGAGCTGGCAAAGTTGGATGCCAATTTGGGGTGTGGAAGGGGCTGGAGAGGGAGAGTGATTCATTCCTGGAGGGCGGTTTTCCAGCTTGGAGGAATTGAAAAAGAAATTTAGGTTCTCTGGCTCGGACTTGTTTAGGTACCTCCAAGTACGAGATTTGTTTAGGTGTTTTAGATATTTCTAGTGGTGCTGCCATCATCATTGCTGTTGGAGAGGATCCTTTTCTGTTTGTTGCCGGAAGAGGGTAAAACGTCTGGCATTTATGGATGGATTTGGGTAATGGATCTGGTCTCTGAAAGGGGTAAAGGCCAAATCGGAGGAGTTGGGGGCCTATATTGGTGGAGGTGGTGTGCAGTGCGTCCCTTCTCGGGGTGACCACATGTCATTGTATGCGAGGCTGAGCCTGATCCAGCTCATGGTAGCGTTTAGGATGCTTACTAAAGAACAAATGAGTAGTTTATTTGCGGGGTTGAGGTTGGGTGTGAGCGCTGTTCAAGGGGGGCCTGCTAATCACACGCACGCGTTCTGGTTCTGTCCCAAGCTTGTGGTATTTGGAATCTCATTTTCTTTCAGCACCATGTTCGCGATCCTGAACATTGAGCCCTGTCCTTTAGCGGCTATACTTGGGGTTTAGGACTTGCCGGAGCTGCAGACGGGTGCAGGGGCAGATGTCCTTGCCTTTGCCTTGCTGGTTGCTCAGAGGTGAATCCTGTTGAGTTGGAGGCTGGGGACGCCACCTAGTGCCTTGGCGTGGCAAAGTGATGAGCGTTTTTGCACTTAGATATTCAAGTACAGCATGAGGGGGGTCAATTGAAGTGCTCTTCACGGGATGGCAACCCTTTATATGTTTGCGTTGTATTTCAAGGAATTGGTCACTGAGCTGTTAGAGAGGGTGGGGAGGGAGCAATGGAGCGTGGGTTGTTTACTAGATTATTGTTTTCTTATCTTTTAGTTTACTGTTGCTTGTGTGTTTTATATAAAATGACACGGCCTAATTAAAATATATTTTAAAAGTATTAGTATTCCTGCAGATTCATTTTTCTCTCAATCTTTATCTTCAATTTTATTTCAGGGCTCCACCAATTCTAATGAGCTTTCAAAAAAGGGAGTTAGAATTTGGGATGCCAATGGATCACGAGACTATCTGGACAAGCAAGGATTCCAAAACCGAGAGGAAGGTGATTTGGGTCCGGTTTATGGCTTCCAATGGAGGCACTTTGGAGCTGAATATAAGGACATGCATACAGGTTAGGAAAAATTGCTACGCTATGCTTTATCTCCGCTAATTAATTTTGGATTTTTAGGATTTGGTATTTCTACAGGAACAAATAAAACTAGCTTAAAATGGTTAACTGAATATTTTGTGTGGATTTTTAAAATTTTATTAAGTTGTTTACATTATGGTTGTAGATTACTCTGGTCAAGGAATCGATCAGCTCGAGTATGTAATTGAAACCATCAAAAACAACCCGGAGGATCGCAGAATCATTATGTGCGCTTGGAACCCTAAAGGTAAAAAAAAAGATACCGGTTAAGTGAGGTTGGAATCTCCCAAAAGATCACTTGGTGAAGGCAAATATGTAACTGAGCTGCATATGCTAGAGTTCCCAGATTCAGCTCACAGTCTAGCCAGTTTCAGCTGGAATCACAGTGTATGCAATCTAGTGACTCTTGCTGGAAAGCAGTCTAGTAAGAATGGATCAAATTTTGTTGCAATGTGGTTTTTCCTGCAAGTCCTGTTAAACGTCCACCACCACCACCAGTTCAAAATTATTTAATTATTGGTTTGTGGATGTAAGTGCCAACTGAAGCAAAGGAGATTGCAGCATTTAAGAATAAATTGGTTGGATGAAGAAAAGTATGAAAGTGTTGGAGGATGTAGCCACCGTATTGGAGCTAGTAGATGCATTTATATCACCTACTTACTAGTTGCTTTTTGTGCTGAGTGCCAGATACTAGTTTGAATTTCAGTGAATGTATAAGCTTTCTACTAGGTGTTAGTGTGGTAAAGTAAATCCAAGCTGTGTTTCAATATATATATAGCTATTGCATTCTTTCCTGATTTATTGTTTCTGCAGATCTTCCTCAGATGGCTCTACCTCCCTGCCATGCTTTGTGCCAGTTCTATGTGGTAAATGGAGAGCTCTCCTGTCAGCTGTATCAGAGGTCAGGAGATATGGGCCTTGGTGTCCCATTCAATATTGCCAGCTACTCATTGCTGACATACATGATTGCACATATCACAGGACTAAAGGTACTTTGGGCTTGTTTTGTATTTATATAATGTTACCCATACCAAAGCATTAATTACTTTGAGAGTAATTGTTATTATGTGGACAACTATAACACACCAATACCCTGCAAACAGCAAATGAGAAAAGTGGCCAGTTAATTGGTCTTTCTGGTGATTGAGGATTAATGTTGGCCAAGATACTGAGCAAACTCCCTGTTCGTCTTTGACTATTGCACTGGGAACTTTTTTATGTCCACTTGGGCCAACTGGATTAGATATTAAATGTGGATTAGATATTAAATGTAGAAAGGACAATATCTGGGACAGTGTCGTACTCGTACTGATTATATGCTCAAGGCCTTGTCTCTTTTTCCATTCCTTCTGACTCATGAGAGTGCCAACAGCCAAGCCAAGTGGTAATTTCAATAAAAGTACTGATGGGACTAATCCAGTGCGTTCTTTTTGTGGTTTCACAATGGGAAGGAAGATGGTTGTTGATTCAGTCTAATTTTGCCCTTAGCGAAGAAGTAGTAGCGCTTGTTCACTGTTCCCCACTGACAGCTGCCTACAGACTTTTTCCAGGCTTGTTAGTGGAGATTTTCTTTAATCTATTGTATTTTCTAGTGTGGTACCCAATACAGATTGTCTGTGGCAGCTTTTCAGCAAGGCCGATTTGGAAAATCCTCACCGAGACACAGTCCAAAGAATTATAAGGCAATAGATATAAATTTAGATTAAATGTTGGACAAAAAGCATTAGAAAATACAGATGGGGTTAAGGGAGAGAAAAAAGAGATCAGATCTATTTTGACCGTTCAAAGAGTTCTCAAGCTCACTCTTCTGAAAGAATAACACGTGATTATTTTTTCAGGGCCTGGGGTTATTCAATAATTATCACTAACCATGCTGTTTTTTTTTTTTAAATCCTTACTCCTGAATACACCAGTACGTAACTTTTTTTAATGTGGAGCCAGTGGGCAAGTAGAGCAAGTACAAGTCTTTGCAGTTGTTTCAATGCCAATTTTGTTGGGCAAAAACTGCCCATGTGGAAAAACTGGCAGCAGGATTCTCCACCCCGCTGTGCCACATTTCTGCCCCAACCCGCCGGCAGGATTCTCCGGTACACCGGCCTGTCAGTGGGGTTTCCCATTGTGGGGCAGCCCCACGCGGTCGAGAAACCCCCGGGCGCCGGCGGAGAATCACACCCAGGGTATCTCTCTCAGCCACCTATGGATTTCCATGTTTTCGCAACCTGCTCTAGCTTTCCACCTTTAATTTTATGTGTGCAGACTCCAGAAATTGCTACCGTTTCCTGCATTCTAATGGTGCGCACTGGTGGCCTTGCAATTAACAGGTGCTGAGTCACTGTAAAAAGGTAATGGTTAGTTGGACATGCCAGACCACTGTTCTTTCTTCTCCTTGTGACTTTTCTGTAAGGATTAACAAGTGTAACAATATTGCTTGACTAGATAAACTGCAGTGACAGATACTGGTCATATACCTAAATAGTTCCCTTATTACTTTGCTCTCCTTCCAGCCTGGTGATTTTGTACACACGTTGGGTGATGCTCATATTTACAAGAACCATATTGAGGCATTGAAGATTCAGGTAAATGTACTGCCAATGACCTGTAGTAAACTTATTTCTGTTCCTACAAGAACAAAAACACAAATGGAGATGAATTAATCTTTAATTTTGTAACCATATTAACACTATAAATTAAGCAGAATAATTATTCCAGCAGATGTTATACAATCAAATGATTTCAAATAAATTCATAATCTCTACTTCAAAGTTGTCATATTTGAAGTCTGGGTATAGAAAACAAAAAAATGTTGATTAAATCACTTGTTTTTGATAGGATTCTTGCATAATTACCGTTCTCTTGCTCTATGTGGCCCACCCAAATACAAATACCAAAGGTTTCGGCTTTGGGTGAAATCATGAATTTACACCCAAAATTGTGCTTGTTAGGTTACACCCAAAATTGTGCACGTGAGGTAATCACAAACATAAATTCTCCGTCGGAGGAACCCCCCTTTTCGCTGCCAGCTGCACACAAGGCCACAAATTTGTGGGGGTGCCCACAATGGGAAACACCTTGGCCGGCTGCCGGGACAGAGAATCCCACCCAAAATCTTTTATGAAACAGATAATCCTGGCAGTAAAGAGAAGTTTCTGCCATTTGACAGAGTTCAGACTTTTGAACTGTCAGTAAATGTGAACTCCCTTGATCGGGCCAAGAATTCCATTCTCAGTAGGCCTAAGGGTTCCAGTGTACTTGCAGAGTGAGAAGATGGCGATCTGCACGTGCTCTGTTCTAGCTTTTTTTTCAGTTATAAGGCTCTTTCATGCAGGGCATCAGGGGTATGTCTGAAAAAAACACTCATGGGTGTCAGGATTGTTGCCATAAGAAAGGAGGTCCTGGGATTAAGGGTGGGAACAAAGGAAAAAGGCACAGGGATAATCCACGGTAGAAGGAGCCACCCACCGAAGGGAAGCCATGGGGAGAGAAACAAAGAAAGAGGCTCCAGGTAGTGAGGGCCCAAGAGAAACCCTGGTAGAGAGCTGAAGAGGCAGTGTGGCCCAATGGGGCAAAGATAAACCTTTTGGAGCCCTGGTATTCTGCTTGCTTTGGCTGTAAGAACATTCCGGTTCATGCCTTCACTGGCCGTGAACCTGGATACATCGGTGATGGGGATGATCTCAAGCTGAGATTGTGTATGGTCCTTTCTCAAGAGTGATAGTGTCCATAACAGGATTGCACCCGCTGTAAATGGGCCCAGAAAATAGCAGTCAATTGTTTTAAGAGAAGAAACGCCTAACACCAGTCTCAGTGTCTCTCCAACTTCCATTCTTAACCCTTCTGTTGATGCAGCTTCTGCAAAAGAAAGGGGACAGTGGTGATCTGCAGCAGGCAGCAAAAGCGGTGATTGACATGGGCTTTGCTGCCTGCCTCACCCTCCACCCAGAAGAAAGCATCTTCCTGCTGAAATCTGCTGTTAGTCACTCGTGAGCACTTGCTACCTTAAGTGCCCAGAAGGGGATGCTGCCATTGCATTAGGTGTGGCCCCTTTGAAGCTGTATTTGTACTAAAAGTGGCTGGAGGGCAGCTCAGCGGTCATGACAGGCCCACTTGATAGCCCGGAGCACCTGCAGGAGCCAGCTGATAGCCTTTACCGGTGCTGCCATCTTATTATGAAGCAGCTTGAGCTGTGAATGCAAATGGCAGCCAAGTAAAGGATGGCATGAGCCTGAGTTGTGGCAACCAGGTCTAGGTGCAAGGCTCAATAGCAACTTCCTGGACCTGCTCCCAGCCTCATTTCGGCCAGAGGTTTTCTGGACTTCTTGAATCCCTCATCCCAGCTTTAGCAACATTGGAAGTGCAGGTGATAGCCAAGTGAAGGCAGAGGTGGGCAGCACGGTGGCGCAGTGGGTTAGCACTGCGGCCTCACGGCGCCAAGGTCTCAGGTTCGATCCCGACTTGGGTCACTGTCCGTGTGGAGTTTGCACATTCTCCCTGTGTTTGGGTGGGTTTTGTCCCCACAACCCAAAAATGTGCAAGCTAGGTAGATTGGTAATGCTAAATTGCCCCTTAATTGGAAAAATTGAATTGGGTACTCTAAATTAAATAAAAAAGTGAAGGCAGAAGTCAGAAAAACAATTGAATAATTAAATGTTTGTTTAAAGAAGATAAAGTTACTTAATAATAAAGTCACAGTTTTTAAACAAATCAAATAAACTTAATGAGAAGTCATACAAATAAAACAATTTATAATATCTATCTTTGCTCTAAAATTCAGAATTAACCTGAGTTACATGTAAATTAACAGAAACTGTTGTCGAACACACACTGCACAAATAAATAGCAATTGTTTTTTAATATAAATTTAGAATATCCAATTCATTTTTTCCAATTAAGGGCAATTTAGCGTGGCCAATCCACCTACCCTGCACATCTTTGGGTTGTGGGGCGAAACCCACGCAAACACGGGGAGAATGTGCAAACTCCACACGGACAGTGACCCAGAGCCGGGATCAAACCTAGGACCTTGCCGCCTGGAAGCAGCAGTGCTAACCACTGTGCCACCATGTCACCCTAGCGTTTATAATTTTTGTATTTGAAGCAAAGGTTTTGTAAAAGCTCAACTGTTCTGCTTTCGACACAGCTCCAGCGGGAACCAAGACCTTTTCCAAAATTGAAGATATTGCGCAATGTGGAAAATATTAATGAATTCAAAGCAGAAGACTTCAAGTTAGAAGGTTATGATCCATACCCTACTATCAAGATGGAAATGGCTGTATAATACTAATGCTTGCCTACCTGACTTGATAAATAAAAGGTGAAGACTGGAGGAAGAAGAGCATGAAACTCCATGGCCGTTAAAGCGTGGACCGGATCCTTCAATTTGTTGTGGGAGCTGCATCCTTCTTGGATCTTCATAACAGTTCTGTTACACACACTTCTGTTGCACGCAGTAAGAAAATAATGACTGTCCAAATGAAGCTTGTTTAGGTCTAACACGAGAGCATCTAATTCTTTTACACAAGTCTATTGAAATATATAATTCTGTTTATATAACTTGTCAATAAAGCGTGTTTTCTTTCCCTGGAACAAGGTTGTGTTGCTAAGCATGAACTCCAGGAGTTCCTTGCAATTTATTAAGGCGTATCAGTTTTGTGGGTTTCACAGTAATGCGGATGAAATTGCATGAAAACAATTCCTAATACAGCAGTGAAAATTATAGAATCCGAAGCAGCTGACTTATTCAGTCACTAAAGCAGTAATCTGAACTATAATTACAAGGTTCTTTACAATAATCCTGATTTCAAAAGTTGAATTTTTCCTTTTCTAATCACAATTTGGACACCGTATTTTGACATCTTTTCCTGATGTATTATTAATCCAATTCCAGAAACGTAGTCAGCAGTGAAATAGCCAACTTTGTGCATCCATTATTTTAAATCTCGTGCTAAGTGGGCAGCACAGTAACATAGTGGTTAGCACAATTGCTTCATAGCTCCAGGGTCCCAGGTTCGATTCCTGGCTTGGGTCACTGTCTGTGCGGAGTCTGCACGTTCTCCCCGTGTGTGCATGGTTTTCCTCCGGTGTTCCGGTTTCCTCCCACAGTCCAAAGATGTGCAGGTTAGGTGGCTTGGCCTTCCTAAATTACCCTTAGTGTCCAAAATTGCCCTGAGTGTTGGGTGGGGTTACTGGTATAGGGTGGAGGCGTGGGCTTGGGTAGGGTGCTCTTTCAAAGAGCTGGTGCAGACTCGATGGGCGAATGGCTTCCTTCTGCACTGTAAATTCTATGATTCTAAGTCTGGGAGATCACTCGGCATCCAAAAGCAGTGACATCAGCAAGTAGGGTAAGCATCCAATTTCATTAAAGTATCCTCATAGGTGGCAAACTGGAAAGTTAAAAGCACTGGTAACCTCACTTTAATTTTTAGATAGTGAAATAAATGATGATGGTGATTGGCTTAAGCTAGAAGCTGAAATACCATAAACCGTGTATCATGGGGCAGCACGGTTAGCACTGCTGCCACATGGTGCCAAGGTCCCAGGTTTGATCCTGGCTCTGGGTTACAGTCAGTGTGACATTTGCACATTCTCCCCGTGTTTGCATGGGTTTTGCCCCCACAACTGAAAAATGTGCAGGGTAGGTGGATTGGTGACGCTAAATTGCCCCTTCATTGGAAAAAATGAATTGGGGACTCTAAATTTATTTTTAAAAACAACCTTGTATCAAGAAGGGGACATTTGATCTGCTCCACGTGATATCAAGAAATGGCTGAAGGCACTGGATATTTCAAAGAGAATGGGCCCTAACAACATTCTGGCAATAGTACACAAGCGAGTAAATTGCAAATCTTAACCAATTTTATAAAATTTTGTCCAAGCGAAGGTTACCTGTTGCCTCCTTCACCCGTAGTTCACTAATCTCCCAGTTGCTTCCTTTTTCCCTTTGTATCTCTCAACATGAGCATATTTGTAGCTTTGTAGATTTAGCCCTGGTAATTGTCCTTCACCTTCACCTTCATAGAATTTACAGTACAGAAGGATTTATTTTGGTCCATAATCGCAGATGACCATAGGCTGCTTTCTCCTTTTTTTTGTGGGGGAGAGCTGACGGGTATTGATTTAACTTAAGGATCACCACACCTCCAGGTGAATGCCAAGGTTGAAAAGGTGGGCCTTTGCCCTCAGCCGGAAATTGAACCTATGCTATTGGCCTTTCTCTGCATCACAAACCAGCTTTCCAGCCAACTGAGCTGAACTGGTCCCTTTTGTTGAATATAAACATAACCATTGTTAAGCCATGCAATTGGATCCTTTTGACAGCCTTGGACCCTATCCATATCTTCTCTGACCCCTTCCACATCTCTCTCTGACCTGAGTGACTTGGTTTAATTATCCAAAGATCTGCTTGTGCTGAATACTTCACTGATCTCGATTTTGTGTGTGGAAACTTGAGGCCTTCCTGTAAATCCAACCATCAGTGTTACACCTTTTGCCCCCCAAACTCAGCCTATCCACAGTGACCAACCTGAATCAACGTAGCCACTGTTGTCAACACCCAACTTTCCTGTAAATTGTATCTAGGCCAAAGAATTGAGAGTAAGAGTTCAACTGATTTAACTTGCATACAAATCGTTAAATAAGTTTGTGCAGCCACATGTTTCATGTCAATTGCAGAGCTTCCCTCTACATCTCCATCAATGTCAGGAACCTAACTCAACTACACCCCTCTCCTTCCACCCCATGGAGCAGGGGTAAATACTAGCTACCGGATACACTGCAGCAACAACAAACTTACCTTGACGGCACCTCCCAGCTTGTCACCCTCTATCACTAAGAAAGATGACAGTAATATCTTGGGAGTATCATCATCACTTTCTAAGTTGCACTCATTCCTGATCTAATTGAAGGTAGGATAGGCCTGAAGGTATAAATGACCTGTTCCTATGGTCTTGACTTGGGCATCCATCACTATTCCTATTTTGTTGCATATGGGGGGGAGAAAAAAAAACACCACTACTGTCTCAGGATGTCTAGGGATGGAGAATAAAATGATAGTTAGCTGGTGAATCAGGGTGTCCAGGGATGGAGAATAAAATTCTACCTGGCTACTTTATCCCATGTTCTGAGAACAAATGGAATGTGTTACGATCCTTGGCCAGATCCAGGAAATTGGGAAGGTCTTGTTTGTTTAAAGTACTTGAAGATTGCGATTAAAGACAACTGCGTTTGGAACAGTCACAAGATTCTATGGATTATAAATGAACAACCAAAATTTACTATGGGAGTTTAGAAAAATAGAATTATTTACAAGGTATAGAATCATCTTGAGGTACTATGATTTAATAGGCAAATGGGTCGAGCATCACTCTGTACATTAAGTAACAGATCCCCGGTACTGTAGGATTTCTTCAACTCTTGATTGCACTGAGCTATCAATGATTCCCAAAGCTTCTTTTAAACTGAACTCAGCGGCACAGAACAAGCAAATGACTGCTGGGGCTTCATCTGAGCCCCAACTGCATAGTTTTCCAAATGGCTCCCAGGGCAAATAGTTTTTTAGCTGATGTGGTAACCTTTCCAATGGCTGGTGCAGACTCGGGCCAAATGGCGGCCTCCACTTCTGTAAATTCTACGATGGGGAGAGCAGCCAAAGGAATCCCATCCCAGAGAAGACCACTTGACCTGATTCCCTTCAGTGCAGCATAAGCTCCCCTGATCCTCATCTATTAGTCTTGGCACTCAGGTGGCTATTGTGAGAGTACTCGCCACATTGCCATCCATTGGACTGCAAGGTGCTAGGTTGGCACTGCTAAGGTGTGGATTCTGAAGGGGGTGACGTGGAATAGGGGGTTGAGGAGGCCAGCAATTAGGGTTGGCGTGGTGCCCTGCTAGCGATCTAGGGAAGGCTGCAGCAGCTTTTTTAAATTGGGGCACCCTTTAAAAATGGTGCTCTGATCTCAGAGGTGCAGGAGCTGTCAGAAAAATTAGGTCCCGCCCCTTTTAGTTCCAGTGAAAACCCGGTGGAGCAATGAATGGCACAGAGAAGGCGATTTTGCAAAAATAAATATCCAAGTGCCATTGAATAGCACGTCAACATCACTCAGCGCCAGAGGGAATCACTCTGGTTTTCCCACTGGAGGGAGCACTTGGGACTCTGGAATGGAGAATCCTGCCCAAGGGCTGTTCGATGTCAAGCTCTTTCCCTATTGTGGCTGCTTTGCTGGAATAGATTAAAGTGGGGAGAATTGGCCTGCTGCTCACTCATGATTACTGTTCAGCAACCCATGTTGGAAGGTGAATGATTGTAGATGTCAGCTGTGGACAGGTCAGATGCACTTGTCCTGATTGCTTCAATCATTGCCCTTTAGTTTGAAGCTTACGGTTCAAATAATGAAGGTTAATTGAGCAGGATTGCTGAATGCAAAACTACATCAGCAAAGAATCAGTGCATGAAGGAAAAGTGGGAAGATAAAAAAAGATTAAGGGAAAATAATTAGCTTTTTATTATATTTAATATTCCTGATGAATTCAGTTGACAGTAAAAATTTCTCAGACAGTAATTTAATTTCCATTAAAGTTCACTTTAGTCATCCGGTGTGCCTCATCAGGCTCGGGTCAATCCACTGACCGCCTGGGCCAGAATTATCATCTGCGGAGAAGCTTTGTTCGAAGGGAAGCAGGATATTAATTGCTGGGTTAACTGGTTACAGGGCAGATTTGTAAAATGTATGCCAGATAAGGATTATTTCAGTGATGTATTAAGATGCATTACATGATACAGAAAATCTATAACAATGCACTCACAGCTGCTGCATCATGAAATCAGTAATAATCCTTTGCTCTATATCCACAGGCTTTATTTTCCTCTTCAAACAGTATTGGAAACCTCTGCAGTATTAATTCCAGGAATAAGAATTAAGATTGCATTAGAAAAATTGGGCCTCTATTCTTTCGAATAGAGAAAGTTAAGAAGAGATCGACTAGAGCTATTCAAAATTATGAACAACCTTTCATAAAGTAATTAAGAGAAAACCTAATTCTGCTAATTAGTAATTCATTGACTGACCCCAATAATAATTTCCCTGTCCTTATCCAGGTAGAGTGAATCCAACTATTTTGATTGAACCAAATAAACTAAATTAAATAAACTGAGGGACAAATTAAAAGACCAGCTTAAAGGGATACTGCCTTAAAACAAATCATCAATGAAACTTAAAATATCAAATAAAATATGATTAAAAGGGTCAATGAAGCATCCCAGTCCCTGCGGTACTCAGTGGGCACAGAGACCTCAATGGTGTTTGTGGACACCGCATGCTCCTGCAGGGACACCCAGCCACGAATGTAGCCGCAGTGGTAGAGTGAATCCAATGTGGTCCATTTGCACAGACTGCTTGAATTTGGTGGGCCAGGCAATTTCCAATGCAGGCCCAACTCATGGCAGGGCCTTGCACCAGGAATCAGGCTTCAGCTGCCTGCAACTGTGAGTTTGGCCATTGGAGTTGGGGCCTTCTATCTCCTGCTAAAGAGCAAAAACCAGAAAACTGCTGGGCACTCAAAACCACTTTGTCTTGCAGTAAGAGTTTGGCCATTTGTCTGCTCGATATTCTTCATCTTACTATCAGTGTTGGATAACTTGAAAAAATTGGTTTGACTATGGAAGACTTTATGGTTGTGAAAATGAATAAGGCTCAATATGGGCAGAGGCATTATGATGCCCATTGCTTTGCTGCAGACACACACACACTCATTTATGCAGGAGGTGGAGAGGAGCAGAAATGTGATCTATCTTGGAGTCCAAGCAAACAAACTTTACAATGGTGGTCGGACTAGATAGCCCAGGTGATCAATTACAGGGGTCTAACCCCAAGGGCCTGGAGGCAATGCAGCAGAATGTTCAGTGACCTTCCAGGAGTGGTCAAGATCAGTGAAGATATCTTCAAATGGTGTCCCACCAACTGTACCACTAGCCTCACACAATGCTCAATCCACCACAACCCATCACTCACCTACCACAAGTCAATCATAACTAATACACAACTTGCATAACCTCATCTCACACTTGGCTGCAACCATCAATCAGATCTCATATCTTGCACACACGACCACTGTTAAATCATGATAACCACATCACTCATACAGATTGCATCACACACTGACACATTTCCCTGGCTCATAACTAGTGACTGCAGTACATAACCAGCAGGGGACAGGCATAGCTTCATGGCTTTACCCCCATGGAGGAGATAGTGCTTGCCATAATTGGAGTGACTGGGCTATGGCTGTGGCCAACTGTACGGCTGGAACCATGTCAGGGGATGGTGCCCTCTGGACAATGGCTGTTGCTGTGATTGAACACAGACCCCTGTGTTGTGCTTCTGAAAGAAATACGACCCTGAGAGAGTCACGACTGCTGAGCATTCGTGACTATAGGACAGTGATTGATTAATGCTTGTCCTGTGAGTATGTGACAGAGCATGGTCAATGTTGTATAAGATGGAGAGACAAAGGGACTTCCGGTGACGGCGGGCTCCCGTTCGGGAACGGCATTGTCGGGGCTTTAAGCCCGCTCCCAGGCTCCATGGGCGCAGAAAAAGCAGGCAGAAGGCACGTAGAAGCCACACAGGAGGCACAGCAGAAGAGGATGTCCAGGGTCAGCAAGAAGACGGCCGTTAAAAAGGCAGCTGAGGGTCTGTCGGGGAGTGGAGAGGTCACCACGGGGTCACCTAGGAAAATGGAGGCTGGAGCACCAGGGGAGGCCGCATTGCCTACGGCTGAAGAAATAACCAAGGTGATGGCTGCAGAATTTGAAAGGCAGTTTACAAAACATTTGGAGGCGATGAGGAAGATGAGGGAGGTGTTGAGTGCTGGTGGAGGAGGCGATTTCCCCGGTGACGACAGCGGTGGCGGGTGCAGTGGCGGAGGTGCGGGCGCAAGGTGAGGCGCTGAAGGAAGTGGAGGAGACGGTGTTGCAGCATGGTGATCAACTTACCTCGATGGGGAAGGAGATCCAGAAGGTGATGGAGGTTAACAAGGATCTGCGAGGGAAAATGGAAGACCTGGAAAACAGATCCAGGCGACAGGATTTGAGGATTGTGGGGCTGCCCGAAGCAGTTGAAGGGCTGAGGCCGACTGAGTATTTTGCCGCTATGCTGGTGAAACTACTGGGGGAGGGAGAGGATCCCTCCCGATATGAACTGGATTGGGCTCATCGGTCGTGGAGGCCTGTACCAAAGGCGAGTGAGCTGCCACGGGTAGTGACTCTGTGCTTCCGTAGGTGCAGTGTGAAGGAGAAGGTCCTGTCCTGGGCCAAGCAGAAGCGGGTGGTGCAGTGGGCTGGAGCTGGTATACGTGTATACCAGGACTTTACGGTGGAGCTGGCGAGGAGGCGGGCGGCGTTCAACCGTGTGAAATGGGCACTGTACATTAACAAGGTGCAGAGTGGCATTGTATATCCAGCGAAGCTGAGGGTGACTTTTAAGCTCAAGGACTTCTATTTTGGAACAGCGGAAGCAGCGGAGGATTTTGCGAAGGCAGAAGGACTGTGGCAGAACTGAGAAATTGAGATATGGCCATGTGCCGGTGTAACCTCAGGACTGTATTTTCTTCTTTTTTGTTTCACTGCCTGCGGGTGTGTCTGCTAAAGGAGCCAATGTTGTATATACTTGGACAAGGGAAGTGGGGGGACTTGCACTCGAAGTGAGGGCTCTTTGGGGTGTAGGTGGCTATGCGGGGTGTGTGTGCTAAAAGGGGATTTCTGGGCTTTCCTGGGGCTGGGCAAGGGGAAAGGGACCCGGGTGGGGACCTCCGTGCTGGCCGGTTTAAACCGGCCAGTGAATGGGAGTGAGGTGAGGGGAGGGGCTGCGGCCATCGGAACCTGGCAGAACAGTGTCCCGAGTGGTCTAGCCGGGATGGAATGTTGGGGGGAAGGAACCGAGATTGGGGGAAGGAATTTTACAAGAGGCAGTGGACAGGAGGAGTTGGGCGGGGGGTAGTTTACAACTCTTGGGTATCACGTACGGTTCTCTTTCAGAGGTTGGACGGCGTTAAGGGGGGGGGGGGAACTATATGGTGACCATGGGCGGTCCCGGACTCCTTTTTTCTTTTTTTCCTTTGTTTTTTGTTTCCACCGTGGGAGGGTTTGCTTTATTGGATGCATATCTTGACAGGTGGGCCGTTGTTTGGGGTTGTGGGAGGATGGGATTGTTGTTATTGTTAAGGGGATTGATTTTGTATTTGTTACCGTTTACTGTTTGTGGGTGGGGTGTAAATATTGTAGGAAAATGTGAAAATGGAGAATAAAAACATTTATTAAAAAAAAAGATGGAGAGACAAAGGGACTTCTAGAATAGTAACCCGGGACCAATCACTGAAGAAGAAGCAGCAAAACCCCGAGTCTGGGATTCGGATAGATCAGAACAAAGCCCATCGGGAAGGAGCCTGATCACCTTGCCTTACCAGAGGTAGTATCTGAGTCCAAGTCGTGAATTTGGATATTATGTAAATTTGATACTTTGTGTACTAAAGTTTGTGCAGTAGAGTTTGAAACTTTTATGGTAACTTGGTGGTTTACAAGAATTTAAATTTGTACAATAATTCGAGAGTTTGAGTATCTTTGTCCACAGCATTAGTTGACCCAGGTTTGAAGGCAACACCATCATCCTACAATCTCCTCTGACTTACAAGCTGCAAATGTTGGAAGCATGCAACCCTTGCTCTCCTCCCCTCCCCACAACCCTATGCCTTTCTCTTTTCAGATACCTCAAAACAGCAAACTGGCTGGGCAGTAGTGGAAGAGGAAGAAGGCAATGATGGAGAAGAAACAATGTCGCTCGCTCTCACACTCACAGCCACTGTGCATACTTTAGAAGTTCGCTTAGTGACAGGATTTGTCTATGGTGGGACACAGGTAAGAGTGGCCTGCAGCCAGAGAGGGGGACAAGGTTTGAGCAGGTGCCAGGTCACAGGGAAAGCTGCACATGAGTCTAGTTGCAGAGGACTCAGATGAGGACTATAGTGGCATACAGATGAAATGCTTGGTGCACTGGCAGGCTGGCCACAAGACCTGCAGTCAATGTCAAGGAGATGAAGGAGTAAAACACTAACTTGGAACAGGGTTTTGAGAGAGGTTTGCAGAGTGTCACCCCAGTCCAGTAATCTGTTCTCCAAGACATCATTAGGATTGCTGAGGTCCCTTTGAGGAATTCTATGAGAGGTTGTGCAGGTCAGAGTCAGCTGGGGGAGACTGGGAGATGCAGGAATTTCTAGATGGGCTGGAGTACCCGAGGTTAGGGGAGGGGGACAGGGCTATATTAGAGGGGGCGATAGTGGAGCAGGAGATAAAAGATGCGATCGGGAGGATGCAGTCAGGGAAGGTGGCAGGGCCGGATGGGTTTCCGGTGGAATATTATTTTATTTTTTTTTTTAAAATTTAGATGACCCAATTATTTTTTCCAATTAAGGGGCAATTTAGCGTGGCCAATTCACCTATTCTGCACATTTTTGGGTTGTGGGGGTGAAACCCACGCAGACACGGGGAGAATGTGCAAACTCCACACGGACAGTGACCCAGAGCCGGGATCGAACCTGGGACCTCAGCGCCGTGAGGCGGTTGTGCTAACCACTAGGCCACCGTGCTGCCCTCCCGGTGGAATATTATAAAAAAATCAAGGATAAGCTGGCACCTCTGATGTTGGGGATGTTTGAGGAGACAATAGGGAAGAGGTGTTACCACAAACTTTGGGACAGGCATCGATTTCCTTGTTGTTTAAAAAAGATAAGGATCCGACGGAGTGTGGGTCGTATAGGCCCATATCACTTTTAAACGTGGATGCAAAAGTATTGGCGAAGATACTGGTAGGTAGGCTGGATGAGTGCCTCCCAAAGGTGTTAGGCGAAGATCAGACGGAGTTTGTGAGAGGGAGGCAGCTCTTTTCGAATGTAAGGAGGGTATTAAACGTGGTTATGGCACTGGCGGAGGGGAAGGAAACAGAGGTGGTTGTGACATTGGACGGCGAGAAAGCGTTTGACCGGGTAGGATGGGGGTACATGATGGCAGTTCTGGAGCGGTTTGGGATTGGACCAAGATTTGTGGACTGGGTAAAGCTATTATATAAGGAGCCGAGGGCGAGTGTCCGCACAAATAACATCAGCTCGAGATACGTTTTCTCTCCACACAAGTTTGGAGGTATGGAAAGGGATAGTACAGTGGAGGGGGGATAGAGCATAGAGTGTCCTTGTATGCCGATGACTTCTTGTTATACGTGTTGGAACCAAGTGTGTCAATAGGAGGAATATTGGGTCTTTCTCGGGGTACAAACTAAATCTAGATAAGAGTGAGTATTTTGTGGTGTCTCGGCCGGGGGTTGGGGCAGCGGTGGGAGGGGGGTCTACCATTCTGTAGGGCAGGGACTCACTTTAGGTACCTGGGGGTGCAGGTTGCCCGGGAGTGTGGGGGTGCTCCATAGGTACAACATTTCTACTTTGGTGGGGAGAGTGAAAGCTGATCTGGCAAGGTGGGATGGTCTCCCTCTGTCACTGGCGGATCGGGTACAGACGGTTAAAATGAACGTGTTGCCACGATTTCTGTTTATTTTCCAATGCCTGCCGATTTTCCTGCCAAAGACATTTTTTTAGAGAGATTGAAGGAATGATTATCTTGTTCATATGGGGAGGGAAGGTGGCCAGAGTTAGAAAGCTGCTGCTACAGAGGGGAAGACAGGCAGGGGGTTTTGATCTTCCAAACCTGGGCGGCGAATGTAGAGAAGGTCCGGAGCTGGGTCAGAGGGGTTGATTCCCAGTGGGTCAGAATGGAGGAGAGTTTGTGTCGGGGGTCGGGATTAAAGGCGCTAGCAACAGCGCCGCTCCCGATGGCCCCAGGGAAATACTCAGGGAGTCCGATAATAATAGCTTCATTGAGAATTTGGAGGTAGTTTCGCCAACACTTCGGGTTGGGGCAGGGTCAAGGGAAATGCCGATTCAGAGGAACCACAGATTTGAACCAGGGAAGTAGGACGGAAATTTTCGGAAATGGGAGGAGAAGGGAATTAAGACACTAAAAGATTTGTTTCTTGGGGGTCGGTTTGCAGGATTGAAGGAGCTGGGCGCGAAGTATGGGTTGGAGCAGGGGGAAATGTTTAGATACATGCAGGTTCGAGATTTTGCCAGGAAGGAGATACAGAGCTTCCCGGTGGAGCCGCCCTCTGCGTTGCTGGAGGAGGTGCTGACGACAGCGGGACTGGAGTGTCGCGGTTTACATGGCTATTTTGGAAGAGGAGAAGTCACCACTGGAAGGGATCAAAGCAAAGTGGGAGGATGAGTTGGGAGAAGGTATGGAGGAGGGGTTCTGGTGTGAGGTGCTCTGGAGAGTGAACGCCTTGTGCGCGAGGTTGGGGCTGTTACAGCTGAAGGTGGTATATAGAGCACACCTCGCAAGGGTGAGGATGAGCCAGCTCTTTAAGGGGGTAGAAAATGTGTGTGAACGTTGCGTGGGTGGGGGGCGCAAATCACGTTTGTATGTTTTGGCCCTGTCCAAAGCTGGAGGATTACTGGAACAAGGTTTAAGTGGTGCACGTGAAACTGGATCTGGGCCCTAGGGAGGCCATATTCGCGGTTGGAAACAAGTGCGGAGGCAGATGTTATAGCCTTCACCTTGTTGATCGCCCAAAGGCGGATCCTGTTGGGATGGAGAACAAACTCTTCACCCTATGCCCTGGCGTGGTGGGGGGACCTGTGGAATTCTTGACTCTTGAGAAGGTTGAGTTTGAACTGAGGGGAAGGATGGAGGGGCTCTACAATTCATGGACGTTATTCATTATGCACTTTCAAGAATCGGATAACATCGAACATTAGGGGGGGGGGGTTTTGGGGAGGGGGACTGGATGTGTTAATGGTGACTATGGGTGATTCCTGATTCCTTTTTGTGATTTGTTTATGTGAACATGCGGGCTGTTGTTTGGGGTTTGGTGGGAATATGGGATTATTGTTGTTGATATGGGGATTGACATTATGTACGTTACTGCTTATTGTTTATTTTTGGTGGGAGAAAATGTGAAAAAGGAGGAGGATAAAAATATTTTTTTTAAAAAAGGATTGCTGAGGTGCCACCCTGGGGCGTGACAGTGACTGGAGCTTTAAGATGCTGTCCTCTCTCCTGCTACAGAGTTGACATGTTGTGATATATATTCAGTAAGGAGTTAATCTCATTACAAGAGACTGATGATCACATTCCTGAATGACAATGAGCTCACTGGAAATAAAATGCAACATAGAAACAGAAAATAGCAGGAGGAGGCCATTCGGCCCTTTGAGCCTGCTCCGCCATTCATTATCATGGCTGATCATTCAATTCAATAGCCTAATCCCATCTTGCCCACCCCCATATCCTTTGACCCCCCTTCACCCCAAGTGCTATATTTAACTGCTTCTTGAAAACATAGCTGGCTGGATTCTCCCATTCGCAATGCCGGAATTGTGGATCGCAGTCGAGCAGAGAATCAGGTGTCAGCCGAAAATCGAGGTTGGTGTGGGACGGCGAACCAACCGTCATTCTCTGGTGCCTCGCTGACAGCATCAATGCACCACTCCACGCCCTGCTCCGGCGTCGCCATGCAAAACCACCATTTGCATGTGTTAACATATCATTACTGGGTCTGGCCCGATACTTCCGGGCCTCCGCAATGCCCCATCCCCGCCAGGCAGAAGTGGTGTGGTTCACTTGTGGTATTTGAAAATGCGGCACATGCACCGTTGCCTCTGCCACCCTCCCTGGCACATTACCCCTCTCAGGATAGAGGTCCCAGCAGTGACATTATCAGCTAGCCCACTCCACAGGACCATTGGCTATCTCGAAGTCTTGTCTGCCCCTGCCCCCCCCCCGCCACCCGCTCCAATCATCCTGTTCCACACTTGTTGCCACAGCCCCGTGTGGCGCACACATGACCCACAGCACAATGCAGCTACAGTCCCAGAATCTGCCCATCCCTCGCCGAGCCCCATCCATTCGTCCTGGCTCCACGCATGCCACCAAGCATGGGAGAGCGGAGGGTGGCCCCCTCACCCCACGAACCGGTGCCACCATGCTGGGGGGTATCACATGGCTCACCCAAATAGGACACCCACAGTAGACCCCACAGGGGGGAACGCAGGACAGGGACCTCAGAGCTTATCGTTGACATGGGCAGCACCCGCCACCGGTACCCCTGTCGACAGGGACGGATGGTGGGGTCAGGCTTCCTGGTGCCAGCACCAATGGGACCAGGGTTGCAGTGTGGAAGCCAACATGTCGGGGGGGGGCGCGGCCGAGGGTTGGGGGTGGGATTGGGCGAGGGGGACCTGCGGAGTCTGGAGCTACGGTGCAACCTAGGGCCGCTGTGTAACCTGTTGTACCTCAATGGGCACGGGAGTACACACCATGCAAACATGTCTACTGCTTTCCCTTTGCCAAGAATGGACTTTGGTATTCAGCCAACAATGGTTGCCTTCTGCCTTCTGCAGCCGCCCTTGTTGACACATTGAGGCTGCGGGATCAAGAACCGTTCGGGGAGGACCCTACAGAACAGGAGCCTGCCCCAGAGGAGCAGGGGCCAACCAGTGAGGCTGGAGGGCCGGCTGTCCAACAGGCCAAGGAGGAGGTGCGAAGGAGGCAATGCATCCGGCTACGTGTGAAGGATCTTATGATTACAAAGTTTATTCAATTCAGGGTTACCGGTTGTTCTTGTACATTGCTGAAACTCAGTAGAAATTCAAGTTAAAAACTTGTCAGGTGCAAATAAGAATTGTTTTATTTGGAGTTCATTGGTTACAACTTGAAAATCATTTAAAAGGTAGTTTGTAGACAATTTGATTTTTTTCAAAGAATCACAGGAATTATCTTCTGAGACAATAGCCCGAACACAACTTTAAAAGTCAAAGTCTGAAGTCAAAGTCTGAAAATGAAATATGAATACAGAACTCTTTTCTAACTCTCTTCCTTTCCTTTCTGTCTCTCTCAACTCTTTCTTTCTGTCTCTTTCTGTCTCTCTCTCTCTGGCTGTCTTTCTGTCTCTCAAAATGGTGGCCAAGTCGTCCATGGATATACTATTTCATATCTGTCTTAAGCGATCCGATCACACCCCAATATAATTCTAATTGGTTTGAGTTAGACTCAAACACATTTGATTTGATAGCAAGCTGTCCATCTTCACTATGTAACATTACTTCCAATTGTTGCCTGCTTGCATGTTAAAGAATGCGATATTGTGCTTTATCAATACCAGCAAAAACTGGTCTAATGCTGACCTACCTATTGCCACAATAGAGACCTCATGCTGACCTTACTACTGCAACAATGGAGACCTTATGTTATCTCGTCATGCCATGCTGGGCATAACTTCGAAAATATAATTCAAAACTGTCTATTTCAATTCAGTCTTTTATAAAATCGTTATAATGAGAATGTTGGAATCAAATATATATATTATATTTGATTTGATGTTTTAATTGTCCATTTATTAAAAATAAGGCAACATAGTTCATGGGATATTATTCAACCTAATCTCGAGCGGCGTGAGAATCGTACAATCCTTCATTCTTATTCCTCATTGCCATGGGTTCAACCCTTGTCTTTGGAAAAATGTAACAACCTTATCAGACTTCTGTGTTACTTGCAACATGAGTTTGCAAATGATATGTTCGCTTTAATTTTAAAACTGGGAATTAATATTTATGCTTTAAGCAGCTTTTTACCTAAATTAAGTGTATTTAAAATACCTGGCTTCTACAACGTGTATACATTCGGCACTTGTCCTTCCAGGACCCGCTGGACCGACGTCCGCCGAAGACTCTGACTAATCAGAGAGACTGCGACACCTGTGCCAGGTGATGGCATACCTGGAACTGTGAGGGTATGGAGGAGGACACCCAATCCCTGTAGGCATCAAGGTGATGGTCACCCTGAACTTCTTCACCACGGGGTCCTTCCAGGCACCGGGTGGGAACCTGCCTGGGATCACACAGGCTTCCTTACACAGGTGCATCCATGCTGTCACGGATGCCCTATATGCAGTGGGCTGCATGAACTTCAATGTGGATCGAGCCTACCAGTTGCCCGGGAAGTGGGTTTCGCCTCAATCATCGCATGCCCCATGTCTAGGGGGTGATAGATGGAGCACATGTACCCCTACAGGCACGAGTGCATGTGTGGGTGCGCTTCATCAATAGGAAGGGCTGCCACTTCTTGAATGTGCAGTTGATGTGTGACCACTAGGTGCACATCATGCACGCCTGCGCCCGATATCAGGGCAGCGTGCACAATGTAGTTGTCTTGGCTCACTTGACGGCCTGACACCTTTGAGGCATTCCCTCGGGTGAGGGGTTGCCTATTGGACGACAAGGGCTATCCGCTGCGGTCATGGCTGATGACGCCTGTCCGGAGACTCTTGACCGATGCGGGGAACCGTTACAATGACGCCATTGCAGCGACCAGGCACGTCATTAAGCAATGAATAATGATGCGGTTCCAATGCCTTGACCACTCTGGTGGGGCCCTGCAATATAGCCCTAGGAGGGTCTCCACATCTTTTTGGCCTGATGTGTCCTGCACAACATTGCGCTGCAGGCGGGGAAATGCTGGAGGAGGAGAAACACCAGACCTCATCCAATGAGAAGGATAGGGAATATGGCCAGGAGGGACAGGTCGAAGGGCCTGCACTGGCACTGGAGGCCGCGTAACGTGTGCGCCAGGGCTACCGCCCATGGAATAACCTCATCACCTCCAGGTTCACCAACTCGGGTGCCTGGGCACCGGCAGCTCAGCCCCCCTGACCCACCTCCCCATATCCCCCCATCCTCCTCCATAGCCACCCGCAGCTCCTTCGCCCTCTCTACAATTCAGTAAGCTGCTGCTGAGGATTCTAGTGACCGATCGGTGATTACAGTTTCATCAGTTATGATGCACTTATGATTTTAATCTTATGATGTAACCCAAAGATATTTTGCTGTACTCTGTGCACACATTTAAACCATCAAAAAAGCTTTAATAAAAACATTTATATTAAAAAAAATCAAAATACACTCAATCCCAATCAGAACATGATGCACTATCAATTACGACGAGACGAGAGTAGAGGGTAATCGTGGCTTTATTAAGCAGAGATGTGGAGCCTCCCACAGCTGCTGCCAAAATGGCTGCAGCTCGGAGAGCCCACACATTTATACTCCACCTACTGGGCGGAGCCAGCAGGCAGGGATCTACCCCCGTACCTGTAGTACAGGGGCCTTACCGTAATACCCTCATATGCAGAATATAATACAACAGTGGTGACTACCACATTCACCCCCTATTAAAAAGAGTCCAGCGGGGGTGGTGGAAACTATTTGCATACAGCTTGTTAAAAAAAATTTGAAAGAGTCGACAAATTTAGACGGTTGGGCGCCTTGACCATAGGGACAGTTGGACCGCCTTCCAGACCGTCCCATTCTCCCGCTCCACCTGCCCATTTCCCCGGGGGTTGTAGCTGGTCATCCTGCTCGAGGCAATGCCCCTGTTGAGCAGGTACTGGCGCAGCTCATCGCTCATAAATGAGGATCTCCGGTCGCTGTGGACGTAGCGATGATGGTGTTAAGGGCTTTGATGACGGTGGCAGACGTCATGTCGGGGCATGGGATGGCGAAGGGGAATCCCGAGTACTCGTCGACCACACTGAGGAAGTGCGTGTTGCGGTCGGTGGAGGGGAGGGGCCCTTTGAAGTCCACGCTGAGGTGTTCATAGGGGTGGGAGGCCTTCACCAGGCGCGCACAGTCTGGCCGGTAGAAGTGCGGTTTACACTCCGCGCAGATCTGGCATTCTCTGGTAATAGCCATGACTTCCTCAATGGAGTAGGGCAGATTGCGGGCCTTTATGAAGTGATAAAAGTGGGTGATCCCTGGGTGACAGAGATCGTCGTGCACGGTGCGGAGTCGGTCCACTTGTACGCTGGCACATGTACCTCGGGATAGGGCATCGGGGGGTTCGTTGAGCTCACCGGGACGATACAAAATCTCAATCCTCCACCTCAAGATTTTATCATTTTTGATCTTACCCTGCTGTGTGTTGTTAAACATGAAGGCAACCGACCGTTGGTCAGTGAGGAGAGTGAATCTCCTGCAGGCCAGATAATGCCTCCAATGTCGCACAGCTTCTACGTTGGCTTGGGCCTCCTTTTTGACAAAGGAGTGCCGAATTTCGGAGACATGGAGGGTGCGGGAAATGAATGCCATGGGCCTGCCTGCCTGGTTGAGTGTGGCGGCCAGAGCGATGTCTGATGCATCGCTCTCGACTTGGAATGGTAACGTCTTGTCGACCGCGTGCATCGTGGCCGTGGCGATGTCGGCCATGATACGGTTGAAGGCCTGGTGAACCTTGGCCATCAATGGGAAAGCGGTGGATTGAATGAGTGGGCTGGCCTTGTCCGCATAGTTTGGGACCCACCGGGCGTAGTACGAAAAGAACCCCAGGCATCGTTTGAGGGCATTGGGGCAGTAGGGGAGGGGGAGTTCCATGAGGGGGCGCATGCGATCGAGGTCGGGCCCTAGAACTCCGTTCTGGACCACATAGCCGAGGATGGCTAATCGGTCCGTGCGGAACACACACTTCTCCTTGTTGTAGGTTAGGTTAAGGAGTTTGGCGGTGTGGAGGAATTTGGAAAGGTTAGCGTCGTGGTCCTACTGGTCGTGGCTGCAGATGGTGACGTTATCCAGGTACGGGAAAGTGGCCCGCAGTCCGTACCGGTCAACCATTCGGTCCATCTCACATTGGAAGACCGAGACCCCGTTAGTGACGCCGAAAGGAACCCTAAGGAAATGTTAACGGTGGCCGTCCATTTCAAATGTGGTGTACTGGCGGTCCGCCTTGCGGATGGGGAGCTGGTGGTAGGCAGATTTCAGGTCTACTGTCGAGAAGACTCGGTACTGTTGAATCTGATTGACCATATCAGATTTGCGAGGGAGGGGGTACGCGTCGAGCTGCGTGTACCGATTGATGGTCTGACTGTAGTCAACGCCAATCCTGTTTTTCTCCCCAGTTTTTACCACTACCACTTGGGCTCTCCAGGGCCTGTTGCTGACCTCGATAATACCTTCCCGTAGCAGCCACTGAACCTCAGACCTGATGAAGGCCCTGTCCTGGGCACTGTACTGTCTGCTCCTGGTGACGACGGGTTTGCAATCCGGGGTGAGGTTCGCAAACAGGGAATGTGGGTCGACCTTAAGGGTCATGAGGCCTCATACAGTAAGGGGTGGTAGTGGCCCGCCAAATTTCAAAGTTATGCTCTGGAGGTTGCACTGGGAGTCCAGGCCGAGTTGCAGGGCAGCGCAGAGGTTGGGGAGGACATAGAGGCGGAAGCCACTGAACTCTACGCCCTGGATGGTGAGAGTGGCAGTGCAGTAGCCCCGGATCGCCACGGAGTGGGATCCGGAGGTCAGGAAGATTCTCTGGTTGGTGGGGTGGACCGTGAGGAAGAAGCACCTTACCGTATCAGGGTGGATGAAGCTCTCAGTGCTCCCGGAGTCCAGAAGGCAGGAAACCTTGTGCCCGTCGATCTTCACCATCGTCGACGCGGTCGCAAGGTTGTGCAGTCATGTCTGGTTGATTGTAGTGGAGGCCAGGCATGGCTGGTTGGCGGCGGTTGCAGGCGATGAGCGGCCCAATGAGGTGTCCGACGGGCAGGGATCCTAAGGTGGGGAAGATGGCGGCGCCCACGGGCCGCACGTGTTGTGAGGGGAGCAAGATGGCGGCGTCCACATGCCGCACGAGGTCTGCGGGGAGGAAGATGGCGGCGCCCGGGGGTCGCACATGGGGGGGGGGCGCCGGGGCAACGGCGCCTGGCACACAGCAGCAAAATGTCCTTTCTTACCACAGGCCTTGCAGAGCGCCCTCCATGCCAGGCAGCATTGTCGGAGGTGCTTTGACTGTCCGCAGAAGTAGCACTTCTGCGGACAGTCAAAGCACAGTCGGGGGCATACGCCTGAATATTGCGTGAGGCGACCGTGAGCGAGAGAGCTAGTTTCTTGGTCGCCGCGAGGTCGAGGGTAGCCCCTCCTAAGAGTCGCTGGCGGATGTAGGCCGACTCTATGCCTGTAACGAACGCGTCTCTGAGTAGCAAGTCCGAATGTTCAGAGGTCCGAAACGGCCTGGCAATCGCAGTCTCTCACTAGGAGTTGCAGGGCACGCCAGAAATCTTCCACAGACTTACCGGGGAGTTGATGCCGCCTGGACAGGAGGTGCCTGGCGTAGATCTTGTTGGTCTGCTGAGTGTAGTTCTCCTTCAGTTGCACCATGGCCTCAGCGTAGGTCGGTGCATCCCGGATGAGGGAGAAGATGTCTGATCTCAGGCGCGTGGAGAGGATCTGGAGTTTCTGTGCCTCTGAAGGTGGTTCAGTCGCAGATCCTATGTATGCCTCGAAGCAAGTTAGCCAATGTGTGAAGGCTGACTTAGCGTTGTCTGCTTGAGGGTGCAGCTGCAGGCGATCAGGCTTGAGGTGGAGATCCATCGTTTTAAAATCTCTGCGTAATAAATTGATGCACTATCAATTACGATGAGATGAGAGTAGAGTGTAATTGAGGCTTTATTAAGCAGAGATGTGTAGCCTCCTGCAGCTGCTGCCGAAATGGCTGCAGCTCAGTGAGCACACACATTTATACTCTGCCTACTGGGTGGAGCCAGCAGGCAGGGATCTACCTCCATACCTGTAGTACAGGGGCTTTACCGTAATACCCTCGTATGCAGTATATAATATAACAGTGGTGACTACCACAGAACAATTACTAGGAGAAGACTTAATATTGTAGTCTAAATCATTCTCCTCACTTTGAAGAGTGCTCGCTCGCCAGAAGCAAATTGTAATAACGAGACTTGACTGCTATTGTTTTAAAAGGTCACATGGAATGCTTTAGAAATAATCCTGATTTAGCTTCTGGGTTTATCACTTTATCTGTACTCTACATTTGAATATATATTTAAGATGTAATAACACTATGTTTCACCAGAGGTCCCCACGAACCTAAGGCATGCGACAATGATAAAAACTGCGTTGCTGTATAATAATTTTATAGGGGAGTGCAAGAAAGAAATTTCCAAATGGCAGGTGGTGAGAGAACCAACAAGAGGGAAAAAGCTACTTGTCCTAGCCCTCACGAATCTATCTGATGAATGCCCATGACAGTTTTGGTAGGAATGCCCACCTTAGTCTTTGTGGAGTTGAGGATACCCTTGATCTTGTTGTATAGCTCTAACACCGGGCTAAACAGGATAGGTTCAGAGTAGATCTAGCAGCACAAACTGGACATCCAGGAGGTGATGTTGGCCATCAACAGTAGTAGAATCGAATGTAACCACAATCTGTAACCTGATGGGCATCATATCCCTCACTCCACCATTACCATTGAGCCAGAGGATCAACCCAAGTTCCATGAAAGGTGCAGGAGGGTATACCAGAAAGATAACCAGGAATACTTAAAACTGAGGTACTGATCGAGCGAAGCTACACTATAAGGTTACATGCATGAAAACAGCGGACACAACATGCAATGGACAGACTGAAGAAATCCCCCAATTAAGGGATCTGATCAAAGCTCTGCAGCCTTGCTGCATTTCATGAATGGTGTTGGACAATTAAACAACTAATGAAAGAGGGTCTACAAATATCTCCATTCTCAATGAGCAGGGAGCTGAGCACAACAGAGCAAAAGACAAGTTTGGAGCACTTGCAACAACCTTCAGCCGAAATGCTGAGTGGATGATCAATCTTTATCTCCTCCTGAGGTCCCCAGCATCGCAGATGCCAGTCTTCAGCCAATTCGATTCACTCCATCTGATACATAGAATTAGCTGTAGGTACTGGATGCTTCAAAGGCTCTGGCCCTGTTACTATCAGGTGAATAGGGTGAGGCACGATCAATTGGACAAAGACGATAGTTGAATCCAATTGAGGCTTTATTGCAGTAAGATGTGTGGCCTCCCACAGCAGCTGGCGAAATGGCTGCTAGCTGGAGGACACACATATTTATACAGCAGGCAGGGGCTACCGGCGAACCTGTAGTACAGGTCCTACCGTACATCACCTAATACAGGTGCAACAGTGGTTTACCACATTCACCCCCTGTTAAAATTGAGTCCAGCGGGGATGGTGGAGAACTATATACAACAATGAGTTAATATTTACAGTATTTGATCAAAAAAAATGTCTTTTGAAGTCTGGTGCCAGTTAGAGATTTAACCGGTCCGGTGCCTTGATGTTCCACTGAGAGCGACGTAGTGGTGTCGGCGATATCGGTGCTGGCCTGATGTTCGGTGACTCCGGGAGCATGCCGAAATCCTCTTCATCCTCGGGCGTGGACAGGGGAAGGACAGATGGTCCTGGTGGGGTTAATGCTGGGAGCGCCAGGGGAGGGGAGGGTGGCGCTGGGCTGGAGGGGTGTGTGTGTGTGGAACCTGCTGGTGCCAGGTGCCTGAGGGAGACAGTATCTTGGCGGCTGTTGGGGTACGCCACGTAGGCATACTGGGGGCTGGCGTGGAGCAATTGCATCCTTTCCACCAACGGGTCCGCCTTGTGGAGTCAGACGTGCCTACGGAGCAGGACTGGTCCTGGAGCTGCGAGCCAAGTTGGGAGCGACACCCCGGATGTGGACTTCCTGGGGAAGCCTAAAAGACGTTCATGGGGTGTGTTGTTAGTAGCGGTGCACAGCAGTGACTGAATGGAGTGGAGTGCATCAGGGAGGACCTCCTGCCAGCGAGCGTCTGGGAGGTTCCTGGACCGTAGTGCCTGTTGGACGGCCCTCCATACCGTCCCGTTCTCCCTCTTTACCTGCCCGTTTCCTCAGGGGTTATAGCTGGTCGTCCTGCTGGAGGCGATACCCCTGCTGAGCAGGAACTGATTCAGCGCATCGCTCATGAATGAGGATCCCCTGTCACTGTGGATATAGGCGGGGAAACCGAACAGAGCGAAGACAGTGTTTAGGGCTTTGATGACGGACGTCATATTGGGGCATGGGAACCTGGAGTACTCATCGCCCACACTGAGAATATACGTGTTTCGGTCGGTGGAGGGGAGGGGCTCTTTGAAGTCCACGCTGAGGCATTCAAAGGGGCGGGAGGCCTTCACCAGGCGCGCACGGTCCGGCCGGTAGAAGTGCGGCTTGCACTCCGCACAGACCTGGCAGTCCCTGGTGATTGTCCGTACTTCCTCGATGGAGTAGGGCAGATTTTGTGCCTTAATGAAGTGGTACAATCGTGTGACTCCCGGGTGACAAAGGCTGTCGTGCAGGACCCGGAGTCGGTCTACTTGTGCGCTGGCACATGTACCTCGGGAGAGGGCGTCTGGGGGCTCATTGAGTTTGCCGGGGCGATACAAAATCTCGTAATTATAGGTGGAGAGCTCGATTCTCCGTGTTATTAAACATGTAGGCTACCGACCGTTGGTCAGTGAGGAGAGTGAATCTCCTGCCGGCCAGGTAATGCTTCCAATGCCGCACAGCTTCAACGATAGCTTGAGCCTCTTTTTCAACGGATGAGTGCCGAATTTCAGAGGCATGAAGGGTGCGGGAACAGATGCCCGGGTTCTGCCTGCCTGATTGAGGGTGGTGGCTAGGGCAATGTCCGATCTGTCGCTCTCTACTTGAAAGGGCAGTGCCTCGTCACCATGCATCCCGGCCTTGGCTATATCGGCTCTGATACAGGCGAAGGCCTGTTGCGCCTCGGCCGTCAGGGGAAAGTGGGTGGACTGAATGAGTGGGCGGGCCTTGTCCGCATAGTTTGGGACCCACTGGGCGTAGTACGAGAAGAACCCCAGGCAGCGTTTGAGAGCCTTAGGGCAGCGAGGGAAGGGAAGCTCCATGAGGGGGCGCATGCGGTCGGGATCAGGCCCCAGAACTCCGTTCTGGACCACATAGCCGAGTATGGCTAAGCGGGTCTTGTTAACACGCACTTCTCCTTGTTGTAGAGGAGGTTGAGGATAGTGGCGTAGCGGAGAAATTTGGCGAGGTTGGCATCGTGGTCCTGCTGGTCATGGCCGCAGATGGTGACGTTGTCTAGGTACGGGAAGGTGGCCCGCAAACCGTACCGGTCGACCATTCGGTCCATCTCCCTTTGGAAGACTGAGACCCCGTTAGTGACGCTGAAGGGAACCCTGAGGAAGTGATAGAGACAACCGTCCGCCTCGAAAGCGGTGTATGGGCGGTCCGCTTTACGAATGGGGAGCTGGTGGTTGGCGGATTTGAGGTCTATCATTGAGAAGACCCGTTACTGTGAAATCTGTTTGACCATATCAGATATGCGTGGGAGGGGGTACGCGTCAAACTCCGTGTACCGATTGATGGTCTGGCTGTAGTCCACAACCATTCTGTGTTTCTCCCCAGTTTTAACAACGACCACTTGGGCTCTCCAGGGGCTGTTGCTGGCCTCGATAATGCCCTCCCGAAGCAGCCGCTGGACTTCAGACCTGATGAAGGTCCTGTCCTGGGTGCCGTACCGTCTGCTCCTGGTGGCGACGGGTTTGCAATCCAGGGTTAGATTGGCGAAGAGGGAAGGCGGATCGACCTTTAGGGTCACGAGGCCGCACACAGTGAGGGGTGCTAGGGGCCCGCCGAATTTGAGGGTTAGGCTCTGGAGATTGTACTGGAAGTCTAGGCCGAGCAGTAGGGCAGCGCAGAGGTTAGGGAGGACGTAGAGGCGGAAGCTGCTGAAGTCTACACCCTGGACCGTGAGTGTGACCGCACAGTACCCCCGGATTGCGACGGAATGGGATCCGGAGGCCAGGGAAATTCTTTGATTTGCGGGATGTACCGCGAGGGAGCAGCGCCGTACCGTATCCGGGTGTATGAAGCTTTCGGTGCTCCCGGAGTCCAGCAGGCAAGAGGTCACGTGGCCATTGATTTTCACACTGGTCGATGCGGTGGCCAGGTTGTGCGGACGAGACTGGTCGATCGGTACTGAGGCGAGTCGTGGTCAGTCGTCGCTGACGTCGGATGATGGGGAGCCTGGGGGGCCCAGGTCCTGGAATGCTGCCGGTGTCCATGTCCTGTGGGGGAGACAAGATGGCGGCGCCTGAAGATCCTGCGGGGGACAAAATAGCGGCGCCCATGGGTCGCACGGTGCAGGGGTTGGACAAGATGGCAGCGCCCACTGGCCACGCATGGCCCTGGGAGGTGAAGATGGCGGTGCCCCCTGGCTGCGTGTGGCCCCGGGAGGTGAAGATGTCGGTGCCCACTGGCCACGCGTGGTCCAGGGAGGTGAAGGTGGTGGTGCCCACTGGCCGCGCGTGGTTCGGGGGGATGCAGATGGCGGTCCCCATTATGTGTAGACTAGAGGAGTGGGGCGATAGCGGCAAACCTTGCAAAGGGCAGCGCGGGCCGGCAGCATTGGCGAGGGTGCTTCTGCTGGCCACAGAAATAACATTGGGGACCCCCAGGATGCGCGGGCTGGTGTGTGGCGCAGGCGTATTGGCTGGGTAAGGCCCCAGCTAGGGCGGGCGTCTGTGGGGTCCACGAGGGGCAAGAGGGGTGGGCCGCGCGGCTGGCGGGGTAGGCCTGAATGTTACGTGATGCAACCGTCATGGAGAGTGCTAGCTTTTTAGTCTCAGTTAGGTCGGGCGTGGCCCCTTCTAGCAGTCTCTGGCGTATGAGGTACGACCCAATCCCCGTTACGAACGCATCCCGCATAAGAAGGTTGGAATGTTCGGTGGCCGTAACGGCCTGACAGTCACAGTCCCGGACGAGTGGGATTAGGGCCCGCCAGAAGTCTTCTATGGACTCACCAGGCAGTTGAGACCGTGTGACGAGTGCGTGCCTGGCGAAAAGTGAGTTAGTTTTCTGTGCGAGGTTTTCTTTGAGTTGTGCCATGGCGTCGGTGTAATACGGGGCGTCCTGGATCAGCGGAAACACGTTGGAGCTCAACCTTGAGTACAGGATCTGTATCTTCTGAGCCTCCGTCGGAGGGATGGTCACTGAGTTGATGTAGGCCTCGAAGCAAGCTTGCCAGCGATTGAAGTCCTTTTTGGTGTCGCTTGATTGCGGATCCAGCTGCAGGCGATGTGGTTTGATTCGGAGGTCCATCTTTTAGAAAATCTTATGGCAATAAATTGAGGCACGATCAATTGGACAAAGACGATAGTTGAATCCAACTGAGGCTTTATTGCTATAAGATGTGTCGCCTCCCACAGCAGATGGCGAAATGGCTGCTAGCTGGAGGACACACATATTTATACAGCAGGCAGAGACTACCGGCGAACCTGTAGTACAGGTCCTACCGTACATCACCTAATACAGGTGCAACAGTGATTTACCACAGAGGGGTCAAATGTCTCCCCTATTTTTCTTCTTGCTTGACCATAAGTTTTAACAAAAACAGATGTACTTGCCAATTCCATGAGCGTTTAACTGTGTACATGCTTTAACCATAGAAGACATGATCACACAAGTTTTTTGGATTTTTTTTTGAAACAGGGATAGTTTTTATTGTATTTAGCCAGGTCAAAGAAATAATAAAAGTGCTCTGACACACACACACACAAACACACAAAAGGTCAGTGTGATCTTCTCTCTCCTACTATCCAGTGACTCAAACATGGTCATGGTTAATTTTCTCTAATGGTAGCTTGATTATGGCCTGAATTCTCCAGATGTTCGCTGGTAGTGAGGTTCTCTGGTCCCGCCGATAGAGCATCACCGCTTGCGGGTTTCCCGGCGGTCTGGAGTGGCTTGAATGAGAATTTCCACTGACAGCAGCGGGAGCAGATATTTCCTCCCAGCAGCAAATAGTGCGCCGCCGCCCGCCTCCAAGAAACACGTGGTCGAGAGGCCGGAGAATCCCAACCGAGATCTTGCCTGGGAATTCCTCTCTCAGCCAGGGTCCCCTTGTCCAGCTGATTATGTCAAATGGTTTGGCTCCACCCAGCTGAATACCCAGGTGATTGTCTGGATGCTTTGCAAACAGGAGTCAACTTGCCTGGATATGTGCAGCTCCAACAAATAAACTTTTATTTTCAATTTAGAGCACCCAATTGTTTTTTCCAATTAAGAGGCAATTTAGTGTGGTCAATCCACCTAACCTGCACATCTTTAGGTTGTGGGGGTGAAACCCAAGCAGACACGGGGAGAATGTGCAAACTACACGGACAGTGACCCGGGGCCGGGATCGATCCTGGGTCCTCAGCGCCATAGTCAGCAGTGCAATCACTACGCCACTGCGCTGCCCCCCAACTAAGAAACGTAACGCCATTCAGAACAAAGCAGACTGCTTGTTTAGCACCCCATCTACCACCTTCACTTCTTCCGCCACCTATGCGGAGTGTGTATCATCTAAAAGATGCACTGCAGCAACTCACCATGGCTCCTTCAAAAGCACCTTCCATTCTGCGACCTCAAGCAGCTCGAAGGACATAGGCAGCAAAGGAAAGAGTGAGAGTAATCTATAGGCCCCCAAACAGTAGTGCCTCGTGGGGCACAGTATAAACTGTAAGAAAGGTGTGACAATGATCATGGGTGATTTTAACAGGCATATAGTATCATAGAATTTACAGTGCAGAAAGAGGCCATTCGGCCCATCGAGTCTGCACCGCCCTTGGAAAGAGCACTCTACTTAAAAGAGCAAAGGTAAATTATGAAAGAAAACTAGCGCAATATCTAAAAAAGATAGCCAAAGCTTCCACAAGTATATAAAAGGGAAGCAAATAGCTTAAGTGAATGTTGGTCCCTTGGAGGATGAGGCCAAGGAGTTAATAGTGGGGAACACAGAAATGGCAGAGACACTAAATCAATATTTTGCCTCAGTTTTGTTGGTGGAAGACACTAGTACCATCCCAATAGTGACAGGTCATGCAGATGTAATAGAAAGGGAGGAACTTAGAACAATCACCATCAATAGGGAGACAGGCAAGTTCCGAGGCTCTGATGGTCTACATCCTGGGCTTCAAAGAAGTGGCAGAGGAGATAGTATATTGGTTATAATATTCCAATACTCCCCTGATGGGGGAAAGGTTCAGATTATTGGAAAAATGCCAATGTTACGCCCTTATTCAAGAAGGAAGGGAGGCAGAAAGTAGGAAACTATAGACCAGTTAGTTTAATATCTGTTGTTGGGAAATTGTTAGAATCCATTATTAAGGAAGTAATAACAGGACATTTAGAAAGTCAAAACATAATCCATCAGAATCAGCCTGGTTTTATGAAGGGTAAATCATGTTTGACTAATTTTCTAGAGCTCTTTGAAGACGTAACAAGACAAGTGGATATTGCGGATCCTTTAGATGTAATATATCTGGACTTCCAGAAGGCATTTGGTAAAGTGCCGCATAAAAGGTTAATACACAAGGTAAGAGCACATGGGAGTAGAGGTAATTTGTTAGCTTGGATAGAGGACTGGCAGACCAACAGAAGGCAGAAGGTCGGGATAAAGGGGTCTTTTTCTGATTGGCAAAATGTAACTAATGGGGTAACACAGGCTTTGATCCTCGGGTCCCAATTGTTTACAATATATATTAAGGACTTGGATGTTGGGATAGAAGGTACTATAGCCAACTTTGCAGATGGCACTAAAATAGAGGGCATAGTAAGTGCAATGAGTAAATAAGAAATTTACAAATGGATATAGATAGGTTAGGTGAGTGGACCAAAATTTGGTTTAACATGGGTAAGTCTGAGGTTAGCCATTTTGGTCAGAAAAACACCAGAGTGCTTCAGTGCAGAGGGATCTGGGTGTCCTTTTGCACGAATCACAGAAAACTAGCATGCAGGTACAGCAGGTAATAAGGAAGACAAATTGAATTTTGGCCTTTATATATAAAGGAATGGTGTATAAAAGTAGGGAAGTGTTACTGCAACTATACAAGGCATTAGTGGGACTGTACCTGGAGTACTGTGTACAGATTTGGTCTCCTTACTTGAGGAAGAATTAGAGCGGTTCAGAGGAGGTTCACTAGTTTGATTGAAGATTGAGCAATTGAAGCCTCTACTCTTAAAATAATGAGAGGAGACCGAATTGAGGTATATAAGATTATAAAAGGTATTGACAAAGTAGATGTAGTGCGGATGCTTCATTTTATGAGGCAATCTAGAATGAGAGGTCATAGTTTTAGGATTAGGGGTAACAGATTTAAAACAGAGATGAGATTAAATTACTTCTGTCAAAGGGTTGTGAATCTGTGGAATTTACTACCCTGGAGTGCAGTGGATGCCAGGACATTGAGTAAATTTATGGAGGAGATGGACAGATTTTTAATTACTAATGGCTTGAAGTGTTATGGAGAATGGGCACAAAATTGAAGTTGAGGCCAAGATGAGATCAGCCATGATCGTATTGAATGGCAGGGCAGGCCCGAGGGGCTGAATTGCCTACTCCTGTCCTAGTCCTTATGTTTTTATGTTCTTAAATGCATGGGAACACCACCACCTGCAAGTTTCCCTCCAAGTCGGACACCACCCTGACTTGGAACTATATCACCGTTCCTTCACTGTCGCTGGGTCAAAATCCAGGAACTCCCTTTCCTAACAGTACTGCTGGTGTTCCGACAAGACACGGATTGCAGCGATTCAAGAAGGCAGCTCACCACCACATTCTCAAGGGCAATTAGGGATGGGCAATAAATGATGGCCTAGCTAGCAATGCCCACAGCCCATGAACATGTTTAAAAAAGATGACCCCCATTTATTCATTCAAGGCAATTGTTCCTCGTGTGGCTTTGCAGACAGGTTGTCTCAATCTCAACAGTTTTGGAAAATAGAAGGTATAGTAATACAGAGGAGCAGTCATCTTTGACTGTGAGCCCAAGTAACTGGAATGTGGCTTTAATCGTTTTAATCAATTAGAGGTTCCTAGCCAGCAAACTCAGAAATATTTTTTGAAATGAAGCATGGTTTCACAACAACTCTGACAACATCGCAGTAATAATACTGAAGACTTGTGTTCCAGAAGTAGCCACATTCCTAGCCAAGCTGTTCCAATGCAGGTACATCACTGGCATCTATCCGACAATGTGCAAAATTGCCCAGATATGTCCTGTCCACAAAAACCTGGACAAATCCAATCAATCCAATGACAACCCCATGAGTCTACTCTCAATCATCAGTAAAGTGATGGAAGGGATTATTGAGCAGTAGTTACACAACAATGACCTGCTCGCTGACGCTCAGTTCAAGTTCCACCAGGGCCACTTAGTTCCTGATCTCATTACAGCCTCAGTCCCAATATGGACAAAATAACTAAATTTGGGGCAGCACGGTAGCACAGTAGTCAGCACTGTCGCTTCACAGTGCCAGGGTCCCAGGTTCGATTCCCAGCTTGGGTCACTGTCTGTGCGGAGTCTCCACGTTCTCCCTGTGTCTGCGTGGGTTTCCTCCGGGTGCTCCGGTTTCCTCCCCAGTCCAAAGATGTGCAGGTTAGGTGGATTGGCCATGCTAAATTATCATTAGTGTCCAAAAAAAGGGCAGGTGGGGTTACAGGGTTATGGGGATGGAGTGGAGGTATGGGCTTAGGTGGGGTACTCTTTCCATGGGCCGGTATCAACTCAATGGGTCAAAAGGCCTACCTCTGCATTGCAAATTCTATGATTCAAGACGTGAGGTGAGAGTGACTGTTCTTGATATCAAGGCAACATTTGACCAAGTGTGGCATCAAGGAGCCTTAGCAAAATTGAAGTCAATAGCAATCAAGGGAAAATCTCTCACTGTTTGGAGCCACAGCAAGCACAAAAGAAAATGGTGGTGGTTGTTGGAGACCAATCATTTCAGCCTTAGGACATCACTGCATGAGTTCCTTAAGGTAGTTTCATAAGGCCAATCATCTTCAGCTGCTTCATCATTGATCTTCCTTCAGAAGGTTAGAAGTGAGAGCATTTGCTGATAATTGCTACGTTCAATACCGTTCATGACTCCTCGGGTACTGAAGCTGTCAGTGTCCATTTGCAGCATAAGACCATAGACCATAAGAAATAGGAGCAGAATTAGGCCATTCGGCCCATCAAGCCTGCTCCGCCATTCAATCATGGCTGATATATTCTCATCCCCATTTTCCTGCCTTCTCCCCATAACCCCTGATCCCCTTTTTAATCATGAATCTATTTATCTCTGTCTTAAAGACACAACCTTCACAACCTCCACAACCTTCTACGCAAAGAGTTCCACAGATTCACCACACTCTGGCTGAAGAAATTCCTCCTCATCTCTGTTTTAAAGGATCGTCCCCTTAGTCTGAAATGGTGTCCTCTGGTTCTAGTTTTTCCGACAAGTGGAAATATCCTCTCCAAGTCCACTCTAACCTCGCAGTATCTTGTAAGTTTCAATAAGATCCCCTCTCAACCTTCTAAACTCCGAGTACAGGCCCAGAGTCCTCAAATATTCCTCATATGACAAGTTCTTCATTCCAGGGATCATTCTTGTGAACCTCTGGACCGTTCCAAGGCGAGCACATCCTTCCTTAGATATAGGGCCCAAAACTGCTCACAGTACTCCAAATGGGGTCTGACCAGAGCCTTATACAGCCTCAGAAGCACATCCCTGGTCTTGTATTCTAGCCCTCTTGACATGAATGCTAACATTGCATTTGCCTTAACTGCCGACTGAACCTGCACATTGACCTTAAGAGAATCGTGAACAAGGACTCCCAAGTTCCTTTGTGCTTCTGAATTCCTAAGCATTTCCCCATTTAGAAAATAGTCTATGCCTAAATTCCTCCATCCAAAGTGCATAACCTCACACTTTTCAATATTGTATTTCATTTGCCACTTCATTGCCCGCTCTCCTAGCTTGACCAAGTCCTTCTGCAGCTCCCTTGCTCCCTTAATACTACCTGCCCTCTACAGATCTTTGTATCATCTGCAAACTTAGCAACAGTGCCTTCAGTACCTTCATCCAGATCATTAAAGTATATTGTGAAAAGTTGTGGTCCCAGCAAAGACCCCTGAGGCACACCACTAGTCACCGGCTGCCATCCTGAAAAAGACCCCTTTATCCCCACTCTCTGCCTTCTGCCAATCAGCCAATCCTCTATCCATGCCAGTATCTTACCCTTCACACCATGGGCTTTTAACTTATTTAACAGTCTCCTATGCGGCACCTTGTCAAAGGCCTTCTGGAAATCTAAATAAATCACATCCACTGATTCTCCTTTGTCTAACTTCCTGTTATAACAGATTTGTCAGACACGACCTCCCTTTGACAAAGCCGTGCTGACTCAGTCCTATTTTACCATGCACTTGCAAGTACTTCATGATCTCATCTTTAATAACACTCTAAAACCTTACCAATGACCGAAGTCAGGCTAACCAGCCTATAATTTTCCATCTTCTGCCTCCCTCCCTTCTTATACAGTGGTGTTACATTAGCCACCTTCCAGTCCTCTGGAATCCTTCCTGCCTCCAGTGATTCCTGAAAGATCATCACTAATTTCCTCAGCTATCTCTTTTAGGACCCTGTGGTATAGTCCATCCAGTCCAGGTGACTTATCCACCTTCAGATCTTACAGTTTCCCCAGAACCTTCTCCTTAGTAATAGTCAATGCACTCACCTCTGCCCCCTGGTTCTCCTGGAGCTCTGGCATCCCACCGTGAAGACTGATGCAAAGTAACTATTCAGTTCGCCTGCCATTTCTTTGTTTCCTATTATTACTTCTCCAGCCACATTTGCCAGTGATCCAATGTCTATTTTTGCCTCTCTCTTACCTTTTGTATATTGAAAAAATCTATTCCTATCTTCCTTTATATTACTAGCTAGCTTGCACTCATACTTCATCTTCTCCCCACTTATTGCTTTTTTAGTTGTCCTCTGCTCGCTTTTAAAGGCTTCCCAATCCTCTGGGTTCCCACTAATCCTCGCCACTTTGTATGCTTTTTTTAGCCTTGATGCTGTCCTTGATATCCCTCGTCAGCCAAGAATCCTTTAGCATGTTTCCTCCTCCTTGGGATGAATTTTTGTTGTGCCTCCCTAATAACCCCCAAAAGCTCCTGTCATTGCTGTTCCACTGACTTCCCTGCTGGGCTCCTTTTCCAATCAACTCTGGCCAGCTCCTCCCTCATGTCTTTGTAGTTACCCTTATTTAATTGTAATACTGTTACATGTGATTGCAGCTTCTCCCTCTCAAACTGCAGGGTAAATTTTATCATATTATGGTCACTGCTCCCCCAAGGGTTCCTTCACCTTAAGCTCCCTAATCAAGTCTGCCTCATTACACATCACCTAATCCAGAATTGCCTGTTCCCTAGTAGGCTCTGTCACAAGCTGCTCCAAAAAAACATCTCTTAGACATTCCACAAATTCCATTTCTTGGGATCCACTACCAACCTGATTTTCCCAGTCCACCTGCATATTGAAGTCTCCCATGATTATTGTAATATTGCCTTTTTTACATGCCGTTTCTATCTCCTGACTTATTTTCTGCCCCACATCCTGACAACTGCTAGGGGGCCTGTACATAACTCCCATCAGGGTCTTTTTACCTTTGCGATTCATCAACTCTACCCACAGAGATTCTATGCCTTCTGATCCTATATCGCTACTTTCCATCGATTTAACTTCATTCCTTACTAACTATGGAACCCCGCCCCCTTTGCCCATCTGCCTATCCTTTCGATAGGACATATATCCTTGGATGTTTAGATCCCAGCCCTGATCCCCTTGCAGCCACGTCTCTGTGATGCCCACAGCCTCGTATTGGCCAATTTCAATGTGTGCAACAAGCTTATTTACCTTGTTCCGTATAACGCGCGCATTTAGGTACAACACCCTCAATCCTGCGTTGACCACCTCCCTTTTCACACTCTCCTCAGTCACTGTGGCCCTTTTTGATTTTTGATTCGGGTTTCTTTGCCTTACACTTTCCTCCTTACTGCTTTTTGTTTCTGGCCCCGTTTTACTTCCCTCTGACTTCCTGCATCAGTTCCCACCCCCCTGCCACATTATTTTAAACCCTCCCCAACAACACTAGCAAATACCCCCCCTAGGACATTGGTTCCAGTCCTGCCCATGACCTGAACAACATTCTGGCATGTCAGTGGTAATTAAAATTCACAGATGCCATGCAATTTTGATTTCCAACAACAGAGAATCTAACCATCTTCCCATGATTTTCAATGCCAATACCATCGCTGAATCCCCTGTTCTGGGGTTTAGCATTGACCAGAGATTTAACTGGATTAGCTATTTAAATCCTGGCTGCAGGAGCAGGCCATAGGCTGGGAATTGTCTGGTGAGTAACTCGTCTATCGACCTCCCAAAGCCATCTACAAAGCACAAAAACCATTCAAGATGCTCGATGCCATCCAGGACAATGTAGCCTGTTTGAATCATAAAAGAATCATAGAAACTCTACAGTGCAGGAGTGCATTCGGCCCATCGAGTTTGCACCGACCTTCCGGAAGAGAACCGCACCTAGGCCCATGTCCCTGCCCACTCCCCCGTAACCCCACCTAACTTTTGGACACTAAGGGGCAATTTAGCATGGCCAATCCACCTAAGCTGCACATCTTTGGACTGAGAGGGGAAACTGGAGCACCCGGAGGAAACCCATGCAGACACGGGGAGAACATGCAAACTCCACATAGTCAACCAAGGTCGGACTTATACCTGGGTCCCTGGCGTTGTGAGGCAGCAGTGCTAACCACTGTGCCACCCATGGTCAGCACCCCATCTAACACTTAAAACATAAATTTCCTCCACAGTGAAAATAGTGTGTACCATATGCAGTCTGCACTGCAGCACCTTACCAAGATTGTTTGACAGCACCTTTCAAACCCGCGACTTCTACCACACACAAGGACAGCTGCCTGGGATAGGGAATGGCAAATATTCAAAGATTCCCAGAGAAAAAATTCCTCCTCATCCCTGCCTTACTTGGGTGACCTCTTATGCTGAAATCATGCTGCCTGGTTCTACATTTCTCCCATGAGGAGAGACATCCTATAAATATCTATCCTGTCAAGCTTTCTCAGATTCCCAAATGTTTCCATAAAATTACTCTCATATTTCTAACTCCATTGAATATAGGCACAACCTGGTCAAACTTTCCTCATAAGAAAACCTCTTCATCCCAAGAATCAACCTTGTAAACCATCTCTGAAATGGCTCCAATGCAAGAATATATTTCCTTAAACAAGGAGACCAAATCTGCACTGAGTAATATAGGTGTGGTCTCACTAATGTTCTGTACAATTGTAATAAGACAATTCATAAGGCCAACATTTAATTTGTCTTACTAATGATTTGTTGTACCTGAATGCTAACTTATTGTGAATCATGTACAAGAACAAAACTGTAGCATGCTGCTGTCTCTCTCCATTTAAATAACAGGCCTGGTGAAAGTAACGACAGAGGCAGCAGAGTTTTGGATTATCTCAAATTTACCTATAAACAAGGAGCAGGAGTAGGCCATTCAGCCCCATTTGGCTGCTCTGCCATTTAATAAGATCATGATCTTATATGTTTCAATCAAGTCACCTCTTACTCTTCTAAGCTCCAGCATTCACAAACCCAGCTGGTCCAACCATTCCTCATAAGACAACACACCCATTCCAGGTTTTAGTCTGGTAAACCTCTGAACTGCTTGACCAATACTGTACTCCGCACTTCAAATAACTAATGCCCTGTACAACTGAAGATAGCCTCCCTACTTTTGTATTAAATTCCACTCGCAATAATTTCTAACATTCTATTAGCTTTCCTAATCACCTACTGAACTGTACACAAGCCTTTTGTTATTCATGCACTGGGACCACCAGACCATTCTGTATCTCAGAGCTCTGCAATCTCTCACCATTGAGATTATGTGTTTCTTTATGAATCTTTCTTCCAAAATGGATATTTTCACATTTTCCCACATTATATTCCATTTGCCATATCTTTGCCCATTTACTTAGCCTATCTACATTTTTTGTACCCTTGCTGTGCCCTCTTCACACCTTACTTTCCTACCTATCTTTGTGTCATCAGCAAATTTAGCAACCATTCCGTCAATCCCTTCATCCAAGTAATTTTTATAAATAGTAAACAGCTGAGGTCCCGGCACTGGTCCCCCAGTTGTTACATCTTGACAACTTGGAAAAGATCCATTAATGTCTACTCTCTGCTTCCCGTTAGACAGCCAATTTTCTATCCATGCCAATATCTTACCCCATAACATAAACTTTTATTTTCTCCAATAACCTTTGATGTGGCACTTTGTCAAATCATAGAATTTAGATCATAGAATTTACAGTGCAGAACGAGGCCATTCGGCCCATCGAGTCTGCACAGGCTGATGGAAAGATCACCCTATCTAAGCCCACATCTCCACCGTAACCCAGTAACCCTGTCTAACCTTTTTGGATACTAAGGGCAATTTAGCACGACCAATCCACCTAACCTGCACATCTTTGGACTGTAGGACGAAACCGGAGCACTCGAGGGAAACCCACGCAGACACGGAGAATTTGCAAACTCCGCACAGACAGTGCCTTCTGGAAATCTAAATACAGTATGTCCACCAGTTCCCCTTTATCAATATGTCATGGGAGTGTCCCTTTAAGAAAGGTTTTGTCTTATCACTTGGCTTCAGTGATGTCATTTTGTCGGTGGAGCTGGGTTGTGGCTGTGAGTTTTTTTCAGTTTCAATTTGGACTCAGGCAGAGAAAAGAAGTGTTTTGGCCTGTCTCTCTCTATTTTCAATTTAAATATCTGTTCCAGTAAAAAAAAACCTTTTATTGTGGCTACCTGCTTTGGTAACTTAAAATATATAGTTTGCTTTCTGGAACGAGTTTGAATCAGCTGGTTGAGACGGGATCAGAATCTTAGGGGAAGCCAGTCTCATTCAAGTGAGATTACAGTGTGCTGGGTCACGCCCTTGAAAAAGGGTTTTCGGTTTATTGGATTTTTATATTGAATTGGAACAGTTAAGGGGGAATTCTTTAAGTGTTATACGTAGATTACTGCAGTTGTGCAGTGTCTTTATGTTTGTAATTGATACAAATTCTTGCTGTGTGTTTATATATATGTTTATATATGTATGTATATATATACATACATGTGTTAATTAAGTTCTTAGAATAAAGCTTGTTTTGATTAAAGTGTCTAGGAAGACTGATGAATCACACCTGCAGGGAAGGCTTTTGTGCTCATCCTAGCCAAATTCAACATAAAAGTTATAGGTCAGGTGAACTTCATAATATACTTTGGAGTTTCTAAACACTGGCCCGTAACACACAGTACATGTTACTTCCTCCAAGAACTCTAATAAAACAAAAGAAAATTACAGCACAGGAACAGGCCCTTCGGCCCTCCCAGCCTGCGCCGATAAATATAGATTGGTTAAACATTATTTCCTTTTCACAAAACCATGTTGACTCTTCCTGATTACCTTAAATTTATCTAAATGCCCTACTATAACTTCTTTAATAATAACTACTAACACTTTCCCTGTGGCAGATGTTAATCCACATGGCCTGTATTTTCCAGCTTTCTGTTTTGCTCCTTGTTTTGAATAATGCAGTTGGATTTGGGGGGCAGGATTCTCCCTCCCGCCAGTCCCGTTTGTCCAGCACGGCGCGTCCCCGCTGGCAGTGGGATTCTCCGTCCCCACAACTGGCCAATCGGGTTTCCCATTGTGGGCCACCTCACACCATTGGGAAGTGCATGGGCACTGCCAGCACAGTGGAGGATCACGCCGACGGAGAAGCCTTCAGGCTATCTTTCAATCTAATGACACCTTGCCCAAATCTAGGGAGCTTTGGAAAATTAAAACCAATGCATCAACTATCTCACGTAACACTTTTCTAAGATTCTAGGATGAAGTCAATCAGGATTCCTGTCAATTCACAGCTCCAACAATTTGCTTGATACCACTTCGCTGGACACTAATTTTCCTGAGTTCTTCCCTCCCTCCCTCCCTTCAATTTCCTGGTTTATAGCTGCTTCTGGGAGGTTCCTTGTATCCTCTAAAGTGAATAATAATTCTCTGGTGCAAAATACCTGTTCAATTCTTCAACCATTTTCTTGTTATCCACTTAGCGAGTAAGAAGTTTAGCTCAGCTGGTTTGTGATGCAGAACAAGGCCAGCAGTGCGGGTTCAATTCCAGCTACCAGCTTACCTGAAGAGGTGCCGGAATGTGGCAACGAGGGGCTTTTCACAGTGAGTTCATACTTGTGGCAATAACAGATTATTATTATCAGTCCTTCAATCCTACTTTCAGTAGGATCAAAGCTCACCTTGTTAACTCTTTTCTTTTTAAGATATTTATTAAAAAACTCTTACTATCTGTTTTATATTTCTGTCTAGAACATAGAACAGTACAGCACAGAACAGGCCCTTCGGCCCTCAATGTTGTGCCGAGCCATGATCACCCTACTCAAACCCACGTATCCACCCTATACCCGTAACCCAACAACCCCCCCTTAACCTTACTTTTATTAGGACACTACGGGCAATTTAGCATGGCCAATCCACCTAACCCGCACATCTTTGGACTGTGGGAGGAAATCGGAGCACCCGGAGGAAACCCACGCACACAGGGAGAGGACGTGCAGACTCCACACAGACAGTGACCCAGCCGGGAATCGAACCTGGGACCCTGGAGCTGTGAAGCATTTATGCTAACCACCATGCTACCCTGCTGCCCCAAATCTAGTCTAGTTTTCTCTCACACTCTAATTTTTCCCTCCTTGTTAATCTTTTAGTTATCCTTTGCTTTTCCTTATATTCTGTCCAATCTTCTGACTTGCCACCTGCCTTTGCACAATTATATGTTTTTTTCTTTAAGTTTGACACTATCTTTAACTTTTTTAGTTAACCACGGATGTTGGGTCCATCCCTTGGAAATGTTATTATTCTTTGGAATGTATCTATTCTGTTCTACAAAGGGTAGAGTATGGGAAGTTGGCCAGGAGTGCATTTAAATAATGATAATGATGATGATCTTTACTGTCACAAGTAGATTTACATTAACACTGCAATTAATGTACTGTGAAAAGCCCCTAGTCGCCACATTCCGGCGCCTGTTCGGGTACACAGAGGGAATATTCAAATTACCTAATAGCACGTCTTTTATGACTTGTGGGAGGAAACCGGAGCACCCGGAGGGAACCTACATAGACACGGGGAGAATCCGCAAAGTGACCCAAGCTTGGAATCGAACCTGGGATCCTAACGCTGTGAAGCCAAGTGCTAACGATTGTGCTACCGCGCTGCCCACGAAGTCCCAAAGTAACAAAATCGTGGATGTGATTTAATGAGCTGAGGCAGGGGCAGGATCAGGTGATATTATGGAGGTAAGTAAATGCACAAAGGTGATTATTTTTGGCTGCATGATTTAATTAAATATGGATTGGAATATTTAGTTTGCATTTGCTTTTGTTTTTGCATTGTGGGAAAGAAGATGATGTGATGGTCAGTGAGAGAGAAAAAGGGTAAGGAATGTGGGAATGCTGGAGGATGGGGAATTGAGGTTACTGATATTGCTCATGAACTATTTGTTTACATAGAACCCAGGGAGAAAGAGGCTTCTAGATTGCAACCTTTTCCTTCTACCTCTTCCCATCTGCTCCTCAGCTTCTCGCCTAAGGGCAAGAATGGTTCCCTCATGACAACAAAGTTGTTTAGCATACAACATGCTATGATAAATCTTTCGAACTGTTCAGCTGAGCCATTCAGGAGTCCTCCATTGCGGTTGAGGTGGCAGGAGCATTTATTGAGGATGCCAGTACTGTGCTGTATAAGATCCTTTGTGGTAATGTGGCTCTCGTTTATGGGAGCTTCACAAGTCTGCATGCATTCTGGACTGGAGACATGAGCTATGTTGTGAGTTGATATCCCTGGTTGGTCAATAGCTATCCTTCGGTTTGCTTTGATAGTTGAAATATAGCAGGCAGAGAGTACTGCTGCAGAATGAACTCATTGTGATTACTGCTGAAGTGTCAGACATTGTGGTCACAGACCAGCTGCACATTGAAGGAGTGAAAACCCTGTTGGTTCAGGTACATGGTTAGGTTTACAAGAGACAAATGCAAAGTAATGTCCACGCAGCCACTAACACCCTACACCATGGGGAATCCTACAATCCAGTCACATCCTCATGCTCAGTCCACCTGCTTGTCGCTGGCAGGAGAGACTGAGTTGAAACCTTTCTCTGCATAGAGAGCCTCAGTGACCTCCTTTATACAGCAGTGGGCAGTCAGCAGATGTTGCTTACAGTTCCAATATTAGTTTGAAAGGAGGCAGATGCAAAAAAGATTGAAAGCCAGATTCACCTTCACAGCCCCAGGTAAATGCAGCCCTTGCTTTGCTTTGAGGCTGTAGTTGTGGCTGCAGCACTGGCAGATTGCAGTCACAATCTCTTTAGTGATACCTCAAGTACTTGTCATTGCAGAAAATTAGGTAGATGAATTGCTCCCTTTAAATATGATGACCTACTGACATCCCTTCTCCACCTCCTTATTCCAGCAGATTCACCTGCTCTGTGTAACTTCTCCTCATTCTTCTGAAGATGTTGAATATCAAGGGAAAGCCCTATTAGGTCAGTCATATGTGGAAGTAACTGGTTTGTGCACAAGTCTTCAAGTCAGTGTTTTTCAAACTTATTTCCCCGTGACCGACTTTTACCAACTGGCTGACCTTCATGACCCACGCCAGCCAACCTTCGCTACACACCAGTTTTGCTTATGTTTAATACAACAGGCGAGCCTACTTGGTCCTCACTATCTCACTTGCTTTATCATTCGATGTTACATTTCTGCAAAATGACTTCAGCTGATGATTTTTTATTATTTTTTTAAAATTTAGAGTACCCAATTCATTTTTTCCAATTAAGGGGCAATTTTGAGTGGCCAATCCACCTAACCAGCACATCTTTGGGTTCTGGGGGTGAAACCCACACAAACATGGGGAGAATGTACAAACTCCACACGGAGTGACCCAGAATCAAACCTGGACCTTGGCGCCGTGAGGCAACAGGGCTAACCCACTGCGCCACTGTGCTGCCCTTCAGCTGATGATTTAAGTTCTCGCTGCATCCTTTGAAAAAAAATAAGAAGTTTGTCCTCAAACTCACCATGCTTAGTCTGCAAATGCCTTTGAGGTTTTGAGGGTTTTAAATTTTCACTTGCTAGTACTTCACTGCACATAACACACATGGGCTTTGCATCCTGATTTGCATTGGCAAAGTTAACAATACCATACCTCAAGAAATCATCTTTATACTGCTTTGTTCCTGATTTCAGTTTCTTCTTAATTGTTTCTTCACCAGAGGCCCTGGGGCTCTGCATACAGCTCACACCTGCACTGCTTTGTCCTGCCGTGGACTCTCCTTGGAAAACCTCTCCAGCAGATTCAATTGCGAGATCCTGTTTGTGCCTCTGGTCCTCTCTTCCTTTATTACAAAATTATTCATCTTCAGTTCTTCACACACTCCTGTTGCTTGCTTTCAGGCAGCTACAAAATGGAGGAATCTCTCCTCCCTGATTTCAGGCCCAGAGCACATGATGCCAGTGTACAGGGCGCATGACCTGCTCTCTGTCACCACGCCTGGCGGGAAGACTATATCGATTTTTAAAAATATCTGGTGCTGGAACAGTGCGCTGACATCCAGAGGAGGCAGTCTGCCATGCTGGGCTCCAGGCCTGCGCATTGCTAGATCCAGATGAGGGGGCATGCATGTGCAGGACGGACGGCATTTTTGAAAGCCGGTGGCGGCTGGCGTTTTTAAAAGCCGGTCATGGCCGTTGAGAAATTCTTCCCGCGATGGGGAATGCTGAAACCAATCACTCTGCGACCCTCCCAACACCTGCCCGCAACTCACCCGTGGGTCACGCCCTGAGTTTGAAAATGACTGCTTTCAGTGACCAAAAAAATACTTCAGTATCTTGAGACCACTCCTTGAAGACTTGAAACTTTTCACAAGTTTGGAAAATTCACACAATTACATCACCAGACAAGAAATAATCCAGCAGCCAACTTGTAAATTAATTGTCCCTTAAAATATCTCTTGTGGAGGATGGAGGGGGTGGTGATAGACTTCAAGCTGTTTAGCACTTTTTAGCTATGTGTGGTTATAAATGTCGTAATGTGCCTATTTGGGATAGCCGCATGCTACCACTTAAAGGGAAGTTTGTTATGTGATCCAGCCTCAGTTTCACTTTGGTCTGGAGCCGAACACTGCACACACAGCTCTGCAACTCTGATGTCCTCAAGCTTCCTGTCCATGTTCACATGTGTCTAGAATTATTAAATTAATGTGTTTACACAATCCCTTATGAGTGATTGTTGCTTTCTATCATCATAATACATGTAACATTGTGTACAGCAGAGGTTCCTTCAAAACAACATGATGCTCAGCCTGGAAACAAGATTAAGCTCAGGTACGACATGGTGAAAAGTCTGAATAGAATAGAATAAAATAGAATCCCTACGTGCAGAAGGAGACTATTCGGCCCATCAAATCTGAACTGACCCTCTGAAAGAGCACTCTACCCAGGCTATCCCATACCCCATAACCCCACCTAACCTGAACATCCCTGTTCACCTGTGTTCACTGTGAACCTGGACACGAAGGGGCAATTTTAGCATAGCCAATTCGCTTAACTTGCACACCTTCGGACTGTGGGAGGAAACCGGATGACCCGGAGGAAACGCACGCAGACACGGGGAGAACGTGCAGACTCCACACAGACAGCCACCCCAGGCCATGAGGTCATGCTACATGGTAGGAGACGACAGTTGATGTTTTGATCAGACAAGTTGACAGCTTTGGAGAGTGTTGAAATCGCACCGTGGTGACTGCACAGAAACATTTTGAAGATACGGTGGTGGGAAAGTGCTCAGATAAAGAGCTGCTCAGCAGACAAATCCCTCATGGTGAGTAGGACATCACGTTGAGAGGACCAATATTGGTTTAGCCCAGTTGGAAAAGGTGAATGACCAAGGTGAGGGCCAGATCAAAATCAAATGAGGTAGAATCAAACAAAAAGCAAAGCAAGACAAATTCAGCCAGAGAAGGTGATAATTATAACAAATGGCTGAACAATAAACGAATAAAACAAGGAGGAAAATCAAAGGGATATTGTCAAACCATCCTCAATATCCCTCAATTTGGATTGGAGTGCAGCTGACCTACTATCCAAATTTAATGGGCTGGATTCTCCGTTTGGGAGACTAAGTGCCGGCGCCTGCGGAGCATGTGCGGACTTTTACGACCGAAAAATCAGTGTAAAATCCTCACTGATTCCAGTACTGGTGAGGGGCTAGCACCGGTGCCGACTGAAACTCCTGCCTCCCGCCCCGGAAACAGCTGAGACCCGGGACGCGCATGCGCATGGCTGATGACCTGCACCTGTCGTGCCGTACAACATGGAGTCGCCGGTGCGCGACCCCACAGCCCACCCTCTGTCCAACCCACACCAGTCCCCTCAGCCCTTGCGGAAGCCCCCCTCCGCCCAATGGCATGGACCCCAGTCGAGTGTGACGTTGCTGGACACAGTCCACAGCCGTCACGCCAGGTTCCCACACAGTTGGGACCACACATGGCCCGTGCCATCACAAACTCGGCTCATCGGGGGCGGAGTATCGTAGGTGGGCCAGTCTATGACACGCCAATGCCATTGAAGCACAGCGGGTCACAATGCTGCCAGTTTGGAGGATGCGGATCATGGCGGACCGGCATCAAACCGGCGCCAACCCTGATTTTGGTGCAAAAATCCATTTTCCGCCCGATCGCTGAACACGATTTCAGCGTCGGGCTACGGAGAATCCAGCCCATGGTTTTTCGAATCATGTCTGAACCAAAAAACAATCCAGAAATTTTCCTAGCAAAGATAATGAAGGCTGACACAGGCGGAATACGCAAAAATGAACAGCGAAAAAGGTAATGGATCCCCAAGGTTATGGACTACAACGGAAGACCTGTTCAGAAGCAGGTTAAACTTTCATATTCATTGACTAGAGTTCATGTCAATTGAAAAATAGCCTGCAGAATCCATAGACCACTGTGTTGGCAGATGCAGAGAAAAGGGTACTTACTCTGATTTTTCGGATGCGGAATTTGCAAGAGAATTGTTGAGCTGGTGACTGTATCCATTCCCATTGAAGCTTTGCAGAAATATCTGCTAGACAAGCCAAAAATGTATAGTATTTAAGAATTGAATGAAAATATGAAATGATCCACAGAGGTCAACAAAGCTTACAAGTCCAAAGCACAATCCTAATTGTTGATGTACCTACTTGAACACCTAAACCGAGCAAGACATGTGGAAGGTGTGGCCTTCTGCAATGCACTAAGGAAATGCCCAGCATTTCACCAATTCACCAATTGTGGCAGAAAGGGCTAATGGCAGCAGCAGTGCACTAGAGCAAAGGCTGATGATGCTACGTAGATCCAAACAGACTGAATATAATGGATACCTTCAAGCAATAAGAATGACCATCTGGTATCCTGTCGAAAGCATATAAATTAGATTACTGACCAAGCAGAAAATGATAGTGATGTGCACGACAAGCTGAAGAGTGGTGAACAATGTTTCACATTGTTACACTCATGGAAAACATAGATGCCATCACACTGTCCAAAATGTTTGATGAGATTTGAATAATCTGTTCTAAGAAAGTTGGCAACTACTCATCATTGACCAAGATTGACACATGAGCAAGTGTCAGCATAATACTCCTGCAATATCTAATTGGCATGTATCCACAAACATGGAGGGCCATGGCAAAATCTACTGATGTAAACTAACATGCACAATGGTTCCATGCATGTGATCCATAGTCCTGGAGTGCAAGTACAATCAATCCTCCTGGGTATCACAGATGATCTACATTCATTTCATTTTTGTTTCATTTGAGGAGAATAAGGTCTACAGACATGCCATGAACTCATGGTCAGACATCACAAAACAGATCAACTTCAGAAACCACTCGTATCATTTCAGTTCATGACCTAATATCGACGTAGGCAGGTCATTATAATGCAATCTTTACAACCTGATATTCTTCAACAACTTCTTAACTCACACATGGCCATAGATTGGGCAAGAAGACTCTCAAGAGAGAGATAGTCTATTGGCCGGGTATGAACAATGATATTTAAGTCACTGTCAAGAAGTGTTGAGGCATGTTAAGAGCATGTGCCAAGTCAGCACAAAGAACCACCAGTTCTGCAATGATGCTTCTACCCATTAAGGCGCTGAGTCATCATTATCTTCTTCTTTTAGAAATATAGATTACCCAATTCATTTTTTCCAATTAAGGTGCAATTTAGCGTGGCAAATCCACCTACCCTGTACATCTTTGGGTTGTGGGGGCGAAACCCACGCAAACACGGGGAGAATGTGCAAACTCCTCACAGACAGTGACCCAGAGCCGGGATCGAACCTGGGATCTCGGCGCCGTGAGGCAGCAATGCTAACGACTGTGCCACCGTCATTGACTACTTTACCAAGCTCCCCATTATTCGATAATTGCACAATATATCAAACGTCATTCAGATCTAAGTGTTATTTTCAGTTTATTTATTGTGCCGAGAGAGATCATTGTGAATAATGGTCCACAATATATTGGTAAGACATTGCAGGACTTGATTGAATGAATGATTTACAAGGGAAATCCCTAATTTACAAATGTAGACAGATCAAGCATATCTACACATTGCAATGTTACGTCTAAGAGTGAAACTATTCCACCACCGGCAGAATGGTGTGTACCAATCTATGTACTTTGACCCATTCCACTCTCAGAAAGTAGGAAGCAACTTGCAGAACTGCAAGAGAAGGTAAACATTGTGTGTAATAAAAATGCGGGTGCAGATTAACAAGTTTACAGTTGGGACAAGAGGTTCACACCCAGGATCCCACAGAAGGTATATTGCAACCAGCTGATGTGACAAGGATTTGTTCAGAGCCAAGTCCTATGAAGTCAGCACACAAAGGTGCAACAGTGAAACGTAATCCAGGCCAAATCAGATCCATTTCAGATCTTCAACCATTGTGCAATCGTATTGCATTGAGGGCAAGATAGTAAATGCAATCAGGAGTAAACACAAGAACCCCCCAAAATTGGCGAAATTTGCTTAGTGACTGGAGACAGAGGGTGATGATCAAAGGTTGTTTTTGTGACTGGAAGCCTGTGGCAAATGGTGTACCGCAGGGATCAGTGCTGCATCTCTTGCTGTTTGTAGTGTACATTAATGAACTTGACGTGAAAGTAGGAGGTATGATCAGTAACTTTGCAATGACACAAAATTGATGGTATGGTAAATAGCGAGGAGGAAAGCCTTTGATTACAGGGTGATATAGATGGGCTGGTTAGGTGCAAAACAGTGGCAAATGGAATTTAACCCTAAAAAGTGTGAGGTAATGCATTTTCGGGGGACTAACAAAGCGAGGGAATACACAATGAACGGTAGGATGCCAGGAAGTACAGGGGGCCAGAGGAACCTTGGGCTTCAAGTCCATAGATCCGTGAAGGCAGCAGGACAAGCAGATAAGATGATTAAGACCCTCTTATGGACTAACGTCATTAACACTACACCATGTGTGCTTCATCCGATGCCGGTGCTTATGTAGTTTGTATTGTATACATTGTATACCTTGTGTTGCCCTATTATGTATTTTCTTTTATTCCCTTTTCTTCCCATGTACGCATCTGTTAAGCTGCTCGCAGAAAAATACTTTTCACTGTACCTCGGTACACGTGACAATAAACAAATCTAATCCAATTAAGTAGGCATATGGGATACTTGCTTTTATTAACCGAGGATTAGAACATAAGAGCAGGGAGGTTATGATGTAACTATGTAAAATGTTCGTTGAGCCACAGATAGAGTACTGTGTGCAGTTCTAGTCGCCACTCTTTGGAAAGGATGTGATTGCACTAGAAAGGGTGCAAAGGATGTTTCCTGAGCTGGAGCGTTTCAGCTATGAAGAGAGGCTGGTGCAGCTGGGGCTATTATCCTGTAAGTAGAATAGACTGAGGGGGCACCTGATTGAAGAGGACAAACTTATGATGGAAAAATCTAGGGTAGATGGGAAGGAGCTTTTCCCCTTGGAAAGACATCAATAATCAGGGGGGGGCAAAGATTTAAGTTTAGGGGTTAGTAGATTTACAGGGTATTTGAGGGAAAACCTTTTCAGCCAGAGGGTGGTGCGAACCGGAAACTCACTGCCTCAAAGGGTGGTCGAGGTGGGAACCCTCACGAAAGTTAAGAAACAATTAGATGAGCTCTTGAAACACCATAGCATACAAGGCTATGGACCAAGTGATGGAAAATGGGATTGGAACAGATCAGTGTTTGATGGCCAGTGCAAACATGATGGGCAGAAGGACCTCTTTTTGTGCTGTAAAACTCTACGACACTATGACAATTCCATAGATCACTGTGAGCAATTGAAAAAGCCTCCAGACAAGGTTACCATTATAAGGTTAGGCATATAATACATTGAAATATATCTCCCAATTTTTCATAAGATCAGTTCACGATTCCATTTTACTGCTGGCATTGTTATAATAATTACTTATTTCTCCTTAGTGTATAAGAGGGCAGCACGGTAGCACAGTGGGTAGTGTGGTGATATGCATCACTGTAACTACACAAGGGGTTAATGTAAATACACATAGACTAGATAGACACGAGACGAGCACCAGAGACATGACACACAGACATTCATCCAATAGGTCAGTAAGATAGGACACGACCAATGGGCATTCACGATATACACAGCGGTGACACTACCACAGGAGGGCATTACACCAACCCATATAAAAGGACACAGCACACATGGGGTGGAATTCTCTGACCCCCCGCAGGGTCAGGGAATCGCCCGGGGCCGGCGTAAATCCCGCCCCTGCCGTTGCTGGAATTCTCCGCCACCCAGGAATCGGCGGGGGCAGGAATCGCGCCTCGCCGATCGGCAGGACCCTGCGGCGATTCTCCGGCCCGCGATGGGCCAAAGTCCCGCCGCTGTCAGGCCTCTCCCGCCGACGTGGTTTAAACCACCTCTGTGCCGTCACGATCAAGCGGCGTGAGCTGGCCCTGGCGGGGCGATCGGACCCCGGGGGGTGTCCCCATGGTGGCCTGGCCCGCGATCGGGGCCCACCGATCGGTGAGCGGGCCTGTGCCGTGGGGGCACTCTTTTTCTTCCACCGCCGCCACGACCCCCACCATGGCGGAGGCGGAAGAGACCCCCTGCACTGCGCATGCGCCGGTGGTGACGTCAGAGGCTGCTGACGCTCCGGCGCATGCGCGGACTCACGCTGACCGGCGAAGGCCTTTCGGCCAGCCCTGACGCCGGGCGGCGTGGTGCCAAAGACCGTGGGCGCCAGTCGGCAGAGCGGGAGCCACTCCGGCGCGGGCCTAGCCCCTAAAGGTGCGGAGAATTCCGCACCTTTGGGGAGGCCCGACGCCGGAGTGGTTGGTGGCACTCCACTACACCGGGACCCCACGCCCCGCCGGGTAGGGGAGAATTTCGCCCATGATCTTCCTCTTTCCAGTGGAGACTCTCAGCGAGTACACAGGGTTGATTTGAAACATGTCACACCCACCACCTGGATTGTAGCAGACTGGTTCGTCAGTCTGAGTAGCTATAGCAGGATTAACAGGAGAGTCGGATCCAAGTAGGAGAATTGTTAACAGTTTAAATACATGTGTTAAAGCTATTTCCAAGTCTGAACCTTGCTTTATCAGAGTGCACATCAAGGAAGCAGCTTATGCTACGTCAAGAGCATAACAAAACATGGTATCCAGTGAGTGATTGTTAAATCCATATAGTTGCAACTCAGCAAACAGTGACAACCAGCAACGGCACCCAGGTAGGCTGATGTTCAAGATTCCGGTTCCACAGCAGCTCAGGTACCAAGGGAATCTCAGTGAAAACTGGCATTGGTTCCGCCAGAGATTCGACATCTACCTGGTAGCGTCCGACCTAGATGGCGTGACAGATGCCTGTGAAAATAAAGAGAAAATAAAGCTTCTACTTACCATCACGGGTCCAGAAGCAGCTGAAATCTTCCAGACCTTCAAATACACAAAGGGGCAAAACAAGAGCGATTTCCAGGCAGTCCTGGACAAATTCCAAGAATTCTGCGAGGACCATACAAAAAAAAACGGTAAAAGAGGCGTCAAAACTCACCACGAGGTAGGAATGCAGCAGAAATCTGCAGTTTTGATTGGTGGCCATCTTGCTAAAGGTGCTGCACATGCGCAGTTGAGAAAAAGGCCCCAAGTAAAGGAACAGCGATCTGAGCATGCCCAATCGCTTCCTACGACCTATGTCACACGCTTCGTGACGTCAGAGGCTCCGGATCATGCCCACTTAAAGGGGAAATGTCCCAAAACAGGGGGAAAAAAATTTAAAGCCGTAAAACCAGATTCATTCACCTGGAATGACAGCACGATGCCTGAAATTCGACCAGTAGCTAAAAGTAACCTCCACAGAACCCTACAACAAGCAGTAAGCACCGCCCAAAGAGATGATACAGTCCTTGAAAACTATGACTCAGACCTTGAATTCTTCTTTGGACATCGCGAGCCCAATGCCAGTTCCGACAGAAAACGTGATGATATGGTCTTGGAAGACAACAACTCAGGCGAAGATTGCACCTTGGGAGGTGGCTACCCCAGTACCAAATCCAAACCGCAACTAGACGTGTTGTACATTGAAGACCCCGCCGATGAGTTCTTCGAATTGGGGAATCTTCAGCCCAGCATATATAACATCCCGACTCGTGAGTGCAGGATTATGCTGCGGCCTGACGCCAAGAGACAGAGCGGGACAAGCCCACAGAGAGCAGCCTGCTGCCAAACAGTGGTCCACGCACCACGAATGGTCCCAGCCTCCACACAGACAGCGATGAAAGACTCCACAGCGAGCTTGTGGACAGTCTCCACGATTGAAGCAACGCAAGACTCCAGAGCACAGTCTTTGCATAAACAAGAAGTGACTCCAGTGACACAAGCCTCCACAGCAGGCTCGTGGACAGACTCCATGATAGAAGCAACGCAAGACTCCAAAGCGCAGTCCTTGCATGAACAAAACCTTGAGGGTCTAGCTACCTCCTCTGAGCAACCAGCAGCAGACGATGCAAGTCTGCCACGCTCAAGTGAACAACAGAAAGACTATGACAGTCTGCCATACTCAACTGCACAGCAAGAAGACTATGACAGTCTACCACGCTCCAGTGAACAAGAAGAAGACTCTGACAGTCTACCCAGCTCAAGTGAACGACAAGAAGCTACTGAGGCTCGACCCACTGTTTGTGAGACAAGTGACGACGGCAACCCACTTCTCATACAAGATGTGCAATGTGACAGACCTCAGCTAGAATGTAGAGGCACTAGACAATCACAGTAGGACTACTGGTGACTCCGGTGACACCACGTTACTTCAAACCTCATTCGCTCGAGCCTCTCCACAAGCAAAAGCATTCCTGAATGTTTTGACTCCAGACGTGGAGCATCAAGAAACCTCAGCTGACTCAAGTGAACCTGAAATGACTCTGGACGGGGAGCATCAAGAAATCTCAGCTGACTCAAGTGAACCTGAAATGACTCTGGACGGGGAGCATCAAGAAATCTCAGCTGACTCCAGTGAACCTGCAATGACTCCAGACGGGGAGCATCAAGAAACCTCAGCTGACTCAAGTGAACCTGAAATGACTCCGGACGGGGAGCATCAAGAAATCTCAGCTGACTCAAGTGAACCTGAAATGACTCCAGACGGGGAGCATCGACAAGCCAAAACTGACTCAGGTGAAACAGACCAGACTCCAGACAGGGAGCATCGACAAGCCAAAACTGACTCAGGTGAAACAGACCAGACTACAGACGGGGAGCATTGACAAACCAAAGCTGATTCAAGTAAGCCGGACATGACTCCAGACAGGGAGCTCCGCAAACTCAGTGACGGCACGCTCAAGGAAACAGCAGATGCCACAAAGCATGCTGACATGAGTAACTGTGTGAAGGACTCGTATTATCCACAGAGTGTGGTCCTTGAGCGCAGCAAACACAACAACAAAACCACCAAACACAACAACAACATCAAAAACAATAACAAGAAGTGTACCAGAGGCAACAACATCGACAGCAAGCACAACAAAAACAACAACAATGGAACAACGACTGGTACGACATGGTACAACTCTGCCCATGAGGAACACTTACTACTCAGCTCAGTACAATGACATAGCATGGCAGGACGATACATCTTTCCCTTCACGTTTGCTGCACTACCAACAGGCAACATGGCTTTCAGGACAGATGCCATCCAACATTGCTACCACAAGCATCGGAAGAAAAAAGACTCCAAATCAGACAACAAAGTGATGTGACCACTTCTTGGTTCCTTATGCACAGGGACACTGACGGCGTTTACAAAGCAATGCCACCATCAACATCACCAACTCACCACCCAAACAAGAAAGACACTCAACCATAATAATTAATGAATTTTGGACTCATATATATGATTTGGATTTATTGTTTAATGATCACTGTTATCATAACTTGTACAAAGGGCAGCACGGTGGCCTAGTGGTTAGCACAACCGCCTCACGGCGCTGAGGTCCCAGGTTCGATCCCGGCTCTGGGTCACTGTCCGTGTGGAGTTTACACGTTCTCCCCATGTCTGCGTGGGTTTCGCCCCCACAACCCAAAAATGTGCAAAGTAGGTGGATTGGCCACGCTAAATTGCCCCTTAATTAGAAAACAATAATTGGCTAATCTAAATTTATTTAAAAAAAAATCATAACTTGTACATAGCTTCACTTATCTACCTGTTTTTGTTCAATTTTCTTTAACACTGTACAGAAAATATGTAACACGAAGAAAAGGGGGATGGGGTGATATGCATCACTGTAAATATACAAGGCATTAATGTAAATACACGTAGATCAGATAGACACTAGAGAGAGCACCAGAGACATGACACAGACATTCATCCAATAGGTCAGTAAGATAGGACACGACCAATGGGCATTCACGATACACACAGAGGTGACACTAATGTAAATGTAATGTAAATCGCTTATGGTCACAAGTAAGCTTCAATGAAGTTACTGTGAAAAGCCCCTAGTCGCCACATTCCGGCGCCTGTCCGGGGAGGCTGGAACGGGAATCGAACCGTGCTGCTAGCCTGCTTGGTCTGCTTTAAAAGCCAGCAATTTAGCCCAGTGAGCTAAACCAGCCCCTACCACAGGAGGGCATTACACCAACCCATATAAAAGAGCACAGCACACATGATCTTCCTCTTTCCAGTGGAGACTCTCAGTGAGTACACAGGGTTGATTTGAAACATGTCACACCCACCACCTGGATTTTAGCAGACTGGTTCGTCAGTCTGAGTAGCTATAGCAGGATTAACAGGAGAGTCGAATCCAAGTAGGAGATTTGTTAACAGTTTAAATAAATGTGTTTAAGCCCCAAGTCCCAAAAAAACGTGTTGTTAGGTAATTTGAACATTCTGAATTCTCATCTGTGTACATGAACAGGCACTGGAATGTGGTGACTAGGGGCTCGTCACAGTAACTTCATTGCAGTGTTAATGTAAGCCTACTTGTCACAATAAAGTTTATTGAATATAGACCAGTCATTCAAATTCAGGGTCGCGACCATGGCTGTGTCGCAGGCGGGTGTCGGGAAGGTAGTGGGATCATGTGGCATTCCCGATTGCGGGACGTAGTACCCAATGGCCGCAACCAGCTTTCAGAACCCCAGCTGTCCGGCGCATGATTGCCCCGTCAGCAGTGCGCGGGTCCAGAGTCTAGCGGGGCAGACTGCCTCCTCCTTACGTCAGCGCGCTAACCCAGGAGCAGAAGTCTTTTTTTAACATAAACACTGAGGATTTTTAAAAATCGATGGAGTCTTCCTGCCTGGAGCGGCAGCAGAGAGCAGGTCATGCACTCTGTATACTTACGTCACGTGCTTTGGGCATGAGGGAGATTCCTCCATTTTGTAGCTGCCAGCAGTGCTGGTGTGAATTCCAGGAACTCTGGTGAATAACCCATGAAGGTTGGTCACGAAGGTCAGCTGGTGCGGGTCATGAAGGTTTGCCAGCGTGGGTCCCGAAAGATGGGCAATTGGTAAAAATAAGCCACAGACAAATAAAGTTTGAAAAACACTGATATAGACGCATATTATCTTCTGGACCCCAAACAAAGCGGATAAATTCCTTTGAGCCCTGTCCCCATACTAGCTCTAATGGGTTAGTGAGAGAAGGGGGTGTGTTTTTTAAAAACTTTATGTTCCATTGCAAATGTCTACAGTCCAATAATTTAACTCAACTAAAGAGGAAGATTTGTGTTTGGAAACATGTTTCTCGTGTAGCTGTGGGACAGAATGCATGAGGGGGGAATGAGCCAGGGAAAATGGAATTACAGGGAAAACTGTGATAGAATAATGTGTAATGCTTAAGGAGTTATTGTTTCAGGCACAGGCTGAGTAAATTTCAACAAGGCAAAAGGTAAGGGTGTCAAAACCAAGACTCCTTGGAGATAGAGAATACATTGAAAGAAAAAACGATAGTGTGTGATGCAGATCAGGTGAATTCTTCATGTGAAAACCAGGTCAAATACAGTAAGTTGAGTTCTTCACCCTCATATACTCTTCTTTGGAACCATTTACATTGGTGGGCCTCAATTTAACATCTCATCTAAATGACCCTTCGGTTGTGTCCAACCGCTGCCTCCTTTCCATCAGAAGACTATGTCCGGATACACAAGGGCAACAGGTTAACTGGCTACAGCTGCAAGGAGGAGGCCATTTGACCCAACAAGTCTGCTCCGGCTCTCCAAATGAGCATTATAAATTTGTGCCCTGTACATTGTTTCTATTCAAATAATCATCGAATTTTCTCTTGAATGCCTTGATTGAACCTGCCTCCTTTACACTTCCAGGCAGTGCATTCCAGACCTGAATGACTCACTGTGCGAAAAGGGGTAAAATCAAATGGGAATGGAAGGAGGAACTTATTCATCCATGTTTATCTTCTAATCAATTTTCAGATATCTCAATTATGCAGTTGGGCAATCATTCATTATGGATACTGTCACAAAATGTGGATATTGTAAGGAACATAAAGGGTTAATGTAATGTGATGAATGTTATCAGTAGCTGATATAATGGTACCTTGCCTTTAATGCATTGGCCCTTTAAGACCGGGCTTGGAACCCTGGGGGACTCCGCCTCTGGCTCCGCCCCCAAGAAACGGTATATAAGTTAAGGCTCACTCAGGCAGCATTCGGGTTATGGTGTTCGGGCCGGAAAGTGGAGCTGAGTCCACAAAAGATCAGCCATGATCTCATTGAATGGCGGAGCAGGCTCGAGGGGCCAGATGGCCTACTCCTGCTCCTAGTTCTTATGTTCTTATGTTCTTATGTGATGAGCACACTTCTCGGCTGCTGTACAGTTCTCAGATGATTAAAGCCTTTGAATTATCTATCTTCTCTCCTGTGTCGTGATTGAGGGTATCTCATGTAATGTTATTACTCTAGTCACTAGATGGTGCTATAGCGCAACCATATAAATATGACATGCCTCCTTGACTTCTGGGAGAGAGACATGAGAAAGACAAGAGAGACAGAAGAGAGTGAGAGAGAGTGGAAGGGAGCCAGACTGAGTATATGTGAGATAGTTTAGCTGATAGCATAGTTTAGTATTATGGATGTGTAATGTATTCTTTACATATCTAATTCCTCAGCAAATGTTCAAATCTAATTCAGTGCAGTGTAATAAATTAGCTTTGTCTGTTAAACACTGCTTGCTGTTCTTTGTCAACACCACAAACTTCACCATCCTGAAGAACAATACAAAGAACAAAACCGATACGTGTCATGTACTTCAAATTTCTAGCTTTCTTGGCAAGAATTCCAAATATCAAAAGTATATCAAGAAATGTTGTTCATACCAGCACAAAAATGTGTTGCTGTCATTTAGACATTCTGGTCTTAAGTTTCTTCTACAACTGGCATTTTGAAAGTATAATTTTATTCAGGGTGTCAGTGAATTATTGCATTAAAAATCAAGGCAGTAATAATTATTAAATTACATGATATTCAAAAGCATTAGTTGGAGCAGTTCTGTGGAGTGAGTGCAGTAGGAAATTAGTCACAGTCCCTGCTCCTAAATAAATTATCCAACCAAAAGACCATTAAATTACAAAAGAAAATTCAGTGATCTGTAGCCCCGCTGGAGGAATGTGAACAGCAGATAGAGCATTTCTGTTTAAAACAGCATGTCTCACAACTGCATGGAGCCATTTCTTTGAAAATGGATATTTTTGATATTGTTTCAATCTGACTGCAATGTCAAGTGATCTTTGATGAAGTATTGTGGGGGCAGTTTTGTGCTGTACACTGGATGTGACAGGCCTGTTGTATTGTCCAAGCTTCTTTCCCACAGCATACTTCAGAAGAAAGTCACTACACTAGAAGGCTGTGTAATGGACGTTAGATTAAAACATCCTGTCAAATGGAATGAATCCTGTTGTTTTATTTGGAATTTGTCACGATTCCTTTCAAGTCACTTGGTTGGGCCATATGGTAAGCCACTTGAATTCAGATTTTTATAATATATTTATTCCAATTTTATTGTTGCTTCACTCGTCCCTTCTAAAGGTGCCAAATGTGGCTGGGGTTTGATTTCATGGAATGTTCCGCCAAGTGAATTTTCTTCAAGCACCTAGTATGTGAGTGGGGACATTTAACTTCTATCCGGGTGAAGAACTGGTGATAGTGAAATGGCTGCCGTACCACATCCTGCTCAATTTCATATTGTGGTAATGGCTGATAAAATTTAAAATCTAAAGTAGAACAGAAATTACTCTGAATACTCGGCACGCCTGGCAGCATCTGTCTAGGGGGAAAAACAGTTAATGTTACAATCTAACACAGTCACTGGTGCAGAAAAGCCAGCATGTATGAATGCTGGTCCCCAGCCTGGATAAATGGGGAGGGTTGGCAGCAGGAAGGAGATCTGGCCATAAAATCACCCTCCAAATCCAAATGATGGTTGATATGAGTGAAAATGATACCCACATTAGGGCTTACCCTGCAAGCGGCCTGCCTGAACCTTGTGAAGAATGGGCATGGGGATACTATCTAATAGATGAGGATGGCCAAAGAAGAGATTAAAAGATGCCGAAACTCCAAATAACAAATCGCAAACTTGGAAATACCAAAAAATACTGGAATTGGGCAGCTGCAATTTCTCTGCTATCTCCTTAAAACTGGCAAATATCTCCTCCACAAACAGGTCCCCAAACTGCTCCGGACCCTTCACCTCCCAAGAAATGCTGGGCTGGATTCTCTGTCGCCCGCCACCGGTAGCAGGGTTCCTGATCCGGCGGAGGATTGGCACAAAATGGCCAGCGCCGATCTGTTTCCAATGCTCCGGCCTCCTGTTAGCAGTGGGATCGAGTTTCACACGAGCACACCGGGAACTTAGCGGGCCAACGGGCCTTGCACCATACTCTCAAGGCCCACGTGATTCTCCAGTACTTTGGTCCAGGAATCACGTGGGCGGGTTCACGACATGTATTTCCCAGTGTGGCCCTGGCACGGTGGACATCGCCCTGGGCCAAGGAGGTAACTCCTTAAGAAAGCTGCCCACAAAGGCCACCCTCCTTCCTCCACAAAGCAAGATCTACCCACCCCATACCCACCAGACCCCCCCCCCCCTCTCCCCACTGGCCCCCCATGACCCCCAGATAAAGAGATGAGACCCCCCCCCCAGAGACCTGCTAAATAGGGCGACCCCCACAGGGACCCCCTAAATAAAGAGATCCCTACAGAAGCCCCGACATACAGAGACCCCCCACAGAACCCCCAGAAGAGAGACCCCTGTCTGGATGCTAGAGAGCAGTCCCGACTGTGGCAACACTGAAGTGCTCGAACCACTATATTCACAAACCCCAAAGAGAGTTAAGCACTGTCAATTTCCAGTTGAGCAATTTAAAATCACTCAGGCATGACTGGGGGAAGTGATTGGAAATGCACTCAACTCTCTTTGAAGTGGTTGATGTTCATAAACATTGTGGTTAGAGCACTTTAGAGTTACTAAACCTTGAAGGAAGATGAATGAAGCAAGGCTGGAAGCTGTTCTGTGTGGAAGCTGTCAATCACAGCCCACTAAGGGAAAAGAATGAGTGGCTTGCAGCTCAAGGATTTGAGGGTTTAACACAGATCACTGCTTTCTCTTTCCAGGAATTGACACATGGTGCTTCCTCTGCCTGAGCCAGGTGAGTGCCCAGGTGAGTCTTATAACAGTAATTGTTTTCACTGCCTCTGTCTGGACTGCTCTTCAGCTGCCAGGGAGGAGTCTCTTTTCTGGGGTGTTAGTGGGGGGTGGGGGGGGGGGGGGGTTCTCCTTATTTAGGGGGTCTCTGTGGGGGAGTCCCCTATTTAGGGGTCTCTGTGGGGGGGTCTCCCTAGTACATTGGATTCCCAGGCAATGCAGCTATCGGGATGCCATCTTGAGTGGGTAGCTCAATAGCGTTATCCCGCAGCTGGCACCCTGACCCCCATCGTGAATCGGCCCCGACCGCATCCCCTCCCCACACAACACACTGGCCCTGACACACCCCCACACATCTCTTTCATGTGGACAATGTTTACAACCATTGGGGTTTCACCACTTAGGCCACTGAAGCATGAAGGGATATGAATGGATCTAAGCTGCAGCTGATTTTTATGAGCTGTCAATCACAGACCAGTACTAGAAAGCTATGACTGGCCTGCAGATAGTGGATCTGTGGAAACCAGTCACAGGCAGAAACAACTATCCTTCGAGGAATGAACACATGGAGCTGGAAGATAAGTATTACAGCTATAATCCTTCATACTGCCCTTGTCTGGACTGCTTTCTAGCTTCCAGACAGGGGTCCTATTTCTTGAGGGGGGTGTTCTGTGTGTGTGCAAGAGGGTCTGTGGACGGTGTTCTTTAGGTAGGAGGTCACCCTATCACATTGAACCCTGTGCGGGGTCCCCCTATTACAGTGGTCCTGGGGGTCTCTCTATCACAGGGGTCCCTATGGGGGAGTCTCCCTATCTCAGGAGTCATGCCGTACTTGGGTGTGTGGGGGTGACCCAAGCAATCTGTTGGGGGCTGCTGTGCAGTGCGGGGGATGGAGGCCGGGACGATGTGCGATTGGGAGGGGGTTGGGCCTCGGATGGTCTCTACTGTCATGTATCTGGTGTGGTGGACCTCACGGTAGGCCAAGGGGGCAATAGTTGCCCCCTTGACCCACCGCGCGGTCCATCATGCCAGCACCATGATTGTGGAGAACCACGGTAGGGTGGAGCATACGCCCCAGGCCCACTAAATAGATGCAAGATGGATCAATATGACATATTTGCATTTATTTACATGCTCGCACTGGTGTGTGGCATGGAACCTGAACACGCTGCCAGCGAGGGGTCGGAGCATCGCATTCGGGTCGGTGCCCGCCGCTGATCCTAATTTTACCCCGATGCTCAATTCTCCGTCTCATCAGGGAACACATTCCGGGCGTCCTAAGATGGAGAATCCAGCCCAACATCTCTAGTTGGTCTTGCCTCCCAGTGCGGTTGACCAGGAAACCATCACTTTTGTCTAAGTTTAATTTGTACTTAGAAAAGGAGCCAAAGGTGTTAAGCAACTTCATTATGTCACGGGTTGGATCCATAATACAAAGAAATACGTTGATCGCGTCACGGGACAGCCAATGCTCCACCCCTCCCCGACCAATCCCCTTCCACTTACTAGAGGACCCTAGTACTGCAAACGGCTCTATTGCCTTGGCAAACAGAGGCACGGTACAATAGTGGTTTGCACAGTTTCTTCACAGCTCCAGAGTCACAGGTTCGATTCCCGGCTTGGGTCACTGTCTGTGTGGAGTCTGCACGTTCTCCCCATTTCTGCGTGGGTTTCCTCCGGGTGCTCTGGTTTCCTCCCACAGTCCAAAGATGTGCAGGTTAGGTGGATTGGTCACGTTAAATTGCCCTTAGTGTCCAAAAAAGGTTAGGAGGGGTTACGGGGATAGGGTGGAGGTGTGGGGATAGGGTGGAGGTGTGGGCTTAGGTAGGGTGCTCTTTCCAAGGGCCGGTGCAGACTTGATAAGTCGAATGGCCTCCTTTTCCACTATAGTTCTATGATTCTACGATTCTATGAAGTGGGGACAATGGATAGCCATTGGATAGACCCTATTCAAAGGAAAATAATTAGTGTTCAGGGCATTTGTACAAATACTGGCTGTGGGGGCCTTAACAGACTAATCAAATAAATAAATGTGCCAAAACCAAACCTCTAAAGAATCTCAAATAAGGACTCACATTCCACTCTATCAAATGCCTTTTCAGCATCCAGAGAAACAATCACCTCAGGTTTGGGCACTGAGGAGGGGAAAAGGACAACATTTAACAGGCAACGTATATTGGCCGACAATTGTCAGCCCTTCATGACACCTGTTTGATCCTCTTGGATGTCAGGCTCCAGCTGAAGCGCCAGCACCTTGGTGAGTAGCTTGATGTCCGCATTCAGAAGCGCAATAGGATGGAATGAACCACACTCTGTTGGGTCTTTATCCCTCTTAAGAAGCAGGGAAATAAAGGTTTGAGTGAGGGTCGGGGCAACAACCCCTGGGGTAGGGAATCATTGACCATGTCCAAATTTAAAAACATGAGCTGCTCCGAGAACCTCTTGTAGAATTGAATTGGAAAGACATCTTGACCAGGGGCTTTGCATCAATCAAATACATTTTAACATTTCATCACGGTATAACTCGGATTCCAACTCACCACTCCTCTCCACCTCAACCATTGGGATGGGAAGACCGTCTAGAAAGTCAGACTGACACATCCGTAGGCAGCTCCAATCTATAAAGATTCAAAAGCTGAGGAGGGGCAGAATCTACAATGGCCCTCAAATTGAGTATCTGTGTGATCTCCTGGGAGATAGCCTGCCGTTTAAGTTGGTGAGTCAAAAGCGACTGGCCTTCTCCCCTTATTCAGAACACATGCCCTTGAGCGTCATAACTGACTTACCGCCGTTAGTCGATAATAGCTCGAATTGTGTTTGCAGTTTTACCTAACTTGCCAGTTGCTCCGGAGTAGGATCAAGTGAGCACTGGTGGTCCACCTCAAAAATGGAGTCCACCAGCCTCTGCTGCTCCACCCTGGTTGTCCTCAACAAATGTGTTCTGAAAGAGAAATTTCCCCCCCACCCCCAGGACCACCTCACGAGCAGCCACACATGGAAGATGAACTTGTTAAATTTTATAAAATAATAGTTCTTTAATTTAAGATTTTATGGTGTCCAGTTTTCAAGTTAATTCCTTTAGTGGCCCAATCAAAGCAATGTTATCATATTAGAGTTCAGGGGAATATCAAGGTCAATACTGGGAATTGGAGGGGAGCAGCAAGGAAAATAGAATCTATTTAATGATTTGCACATGTCTACTTCACGCCCTCCAGTGATTGCAGATATTTTGATAAATACCTTTGTAGACTGTTTCTTGAGGTACTTATGTGACCTCTGAGGTTAATATATGTAAATTAAGGTTTTCGGTGGTACCTATTTTGTACACTACATGGAACATGGTATCAGAAGCGTGTAGCTGGGACTCAGAGGATTAGATAGATGTGAAAAAGTCGGCCACTGTAAAGAAAACAGCAGAGAATAATTAAAGCTTCAGTTGATATTGTACAGGACATCGTCTGTTGGGTGAATCATTATGGGTTTGAGTATTCTAGTACTGCTTCTATAGTGATGAGGGGCAATTTGAAACTGAATTGGATCACTGTCTGTGCGGAGTCTGTACGTTCTCCCCGTGTCTGCGTGGGATTCCTCCGGGTGCTCCGGTTTCCTCCCACAAGTTCCGAAAAACGTGCTTGTTAGGTGAATTGGACATTCTGATTCTCCCTCTCTCTCTGTGTACCTGAGCAGGCACCGGAGTGTGGCGACTAAAGGATTTTCACAGTAATTTCATTGCAGTGTTAATGTAAGCCTCCTTGTGACAATAAAGATTATTATAAAAAATTATTCCAACCTATGAGGATGAATTTTACATGCACAATCGGGACTGCTGCCATCGTAAAAACTGCTGTCATGATATTGGGTTGAAAATCTTATGTCAACATGCCAGTGTGCCATAACATAGAAGTCAGGCAGGCACTGAAATTGGCAGTTTGCCTGTCATATTTAGAAAATGAACTAACAAGCTGTTAAGCTTGTTAACGAGGCCATTGACCACAATTTAATGCTGCCCATGCCTTAATGCAGTTGATGCATGGGTAACACAGCCTGGGGGAGTTACATTTTTTATCAGGAAGTGTTGCAAAGTTGGGAATAAAGTTTGGACTATGGCTGACTTCACCAGAACAGAGCTGGGAGATTAGAAAAGTTAGAGTTAATACACTTGGAGAAGGCAAACAAAGCAAGAGAACACTCAATAAACGGGAAGATATTGAGATGGGTTGAGGAAGTGAGAGACTTTGGAATTCATGTCTACAGGTCCTTGAAGGTGGCAAGACAGGTGGACAAGGTGGTCAAGTAAACATATGGAGAATGATTCAGCGACCCCATTGTGCCCGGCGCGGATTATGGTGCGCCTGGTGAATAGCAGAAGAGGGCAACATCGAGATTCCCATTTTGCGATTCGCCCAGCCTGCTCCCAATGGCGAGTTCCGGATCACACCCAAAAATGGTGAGAATAACATTAACCCTCATTTACATTCATTTCAATCTCATTAAGAAGATTAAAGTCGAATGTAGCGGCCACCTGGGAATTACCCGTCTCCTCACTGGGAAGGCCCATGGATTCGTTTAGTACTCCTTTTCAAAAACGGAAACTTGCCACAATGGCCATTGAGGGGAAGTGAGGGGGTGAGTAGCCATTTCCATTTTCTGGCTTGCAGCACAAAGGCACTGGAGCTGCTCCTCAGTGTTCAGGGTGAATGGGGGACCTCTCATTGGGGTCGGTCTTGGTCAGGGGGCTGAAGTGTTCCAGGTTGAGGGTCGCCTCTTACCCGGGAAGGGTGAGGGGCATTGCTTCTGTGAGGCCTTCAAGCCAATTTTAAATCTTCTGGAGACCCATAACAGGGGCAAGCACAGTTGCACCCATCTGTCCTACCAAACACTTCCAGGACAGAGCCCTGCTGATGCTTCAATCTTGAAATTCAATTTCACTCCTTTTAACTGTGAGCAGCCCCTAGCTTCACAGCTGAAGGCTATTCCAAATGAGGAATTAGCCTTATTAGTTGTAAGAGCACTTCACGCTCCTCAACTCTTAAGTGTCTCCTCAAGGGCACATGTACCATGTCTCAGGATGATTAGTGCAATGCATGTCCGGCAAGCTTTGGTGCCTGAACAGTGTACCGTTGAAGCAGCTACCAACAACCAAACACTAAAGAGCAGGGCTTCAGCACTGAGGATCCTCTTGTGACCAAAGGGTAAGTGTGTGGATGGGCAGCACGGTGGCGCAGTGGGTTAGCCCTTTTGCCTCATGGCGCCGAGGTCCCAGGCTCGATCCCGGCTCTGGGTCACTGTCCTTGTGGAGTTTACACATTCTCCCCGTGTTTTTGTGGGTTTCGCCCCTACAACCCAAAGATATACAGGGTAGGTAGATTGGCCATGATAAATTGCCCCTTAATTGGAAAAAATGAATTGGGTACTCTAAACTTATGAAAAAAAAGTGTGTGGCTGAGCGAAGGGCAGCTGAGCCTCCCTAATGCTCCTGGCAGGAGGTCAGGGATTTAGGGCATAGGGGCTCCTGATGTGGCCGGGAATAAATGTGCAGAACAAGGTTTGCCAGCACAACAGGCTCATTGGAGAAGGCGGGACTGTCATGGTAAGGGTGGGGGAGGCGTAGGGGAGGTGAGGGTCCCTGGATGAAAGCCCTAACTGATTTTCGATCTCTCTTCTTCGCCAATTCTTTCCAGATATAACTATGTTTGGAGCGGCACAGTGATGCAGTGGTTAGCACTGCTGCCTCATGATGCTGAGGACCCTGGTTCGAACCCAGCCCCATGTCACTGTCCATGTGGAGTTTGCACATTCTCTCCATGTCTGCCTGGGCCTCATCCCCACACCCCAAAGATGTACAGGGTAGGTGGATTGGCAACACTAAATTGCCTGTTAATTGGGAAAAATAAGTTGGGTACTCTAAATTTATTTTAAAAAACTATGTTTGCTGGAGTTGATCCCGCGGTATTGCTTGATGGCAGCTGAGATGGGCAGATACCATAGAAGACAGCAGCGACAACACAGGCTGGGGGGAGCACCCTGTGTGCAGGGGGCTGCCGCACATGCTGATGACCCGGTTGCCCATCAGGCTGAGGATGGACCAAGAAGGGGGGGCCAGCCTGAGGTGTAAATTGGGCATTCAATGAGCTGATGGACATCATGTGCTGCAGAAGACTCCATATCAGCAGAGCGGCATGGCATGCTCCAGGTTTTCCACTGCTATCCTAGCAGTGTTGGTCTGGGTGCCACGCATTGTCAGCATCATCTCCTCTACTTGCAGGCTTTGGGACTCCTCCAGTTAGCCTTGCAGTTGCTGGAATGTTTCTGATATTTCCTCCTGGATATCAGAGCTGTTGCTTCAGCTCTGGGAGAACATTGTCCAAAGGATCGGCATCTGACTGGACCCAGCTGTATCCTGGGGCCCAGCAGACCTTCAACTGCTGTTTCCCTTGGATGTTGCTGCTTCATAGAATTGTACAATTTACAGTGCAGAAGAAGGCCATTTGGCCCATAAAGTCTGCACCGGCCCTTGAAAAGAGCACCCCACTTAAGCCCACGCCTCCACCCTTTCCCAGTAACCCCACCCAAACTTTTTGGACACTAAGGGCAATTTAGCATGGCCAATCCACTTAACCTGTATATCTTTGGACTGTGGGAGGAAACCGGAGCACCCGGAGGAAACCCACAGACACGGGGAGAACATGCAGACTTCGCACAGACAGTGACCAAGTCTGGAATCGAACCTGGAACCGTGGAGCTGTGAAGCAACTGTGCTAACCACTGTGCTACCGGCTGCCTATTTGATGTGCATCAGCAACTCAGTAGTGCTCATCTGATTCTGTCCCTGAAGCCTGTCCACTAATGTCACCCACTGAGTTGTGTGTCTCTGCGCTGGTGGAAGGTGCGGGTTGTAGCTGTCAAGATGTTCTCTTGGGTGGCAGCGGGGTCTGGCTCTGGATGGCCAGGGCTGATCAGCTGGTGATCCTGCTCGAGAATAGACATGTGGTCAGTAAGAGTCATTTTGTCTGGCATGAACAACTCACTTGAGACAACTCATCTGGGTGAAGGGCAGTGGATTCCCACCTCTCTGGCGCAGGTCAATCTCACTGTCGGTGACTGCTCTTTCCTTGGACAACCCCGCGACTTCCAGGGACCGTTCTTCATAGGGGGTGAGGAGTCGGATCTCTGGGATTCTTCCCGTCTTGCCCTTTCTTCTTTATTATGAGCTATCGTCCCCTGCGGGGACAAAGAGAGGGCATTGTGAGCCGCGTGTTAATGGATCAGGGGGATCCATAGCAGGTGGCATGTGTGGGCATCCCACCTGGACATGGAAGGGGTTTTGCTTGTGGGTACCTGGGGGTTCAGAGGAACAAGCATGAAGATTGAATGTGGGGATGGTGATTCAACTTATCCATCAGGGCCCTCACTGACCAGGCCATTGGTGTGCTCAAAATGTGATTCTATTGTCTGAATCAATCAGGTAGCACTCTGCAAAAAGCACCTGGAAGAGTGTTAGTCATGGTTGTGTGATGCTGTGTATTTACATAACCTGGCCCTGTAGAGAGGAGACGCCCTGGCAGAGGATGATGTCATGAAGAGTGTGCCCATCCTCTGACAATGACTCTGATGAACAGGGGGCTGAGCTGAGCCATGCCAGGCTGGTGTGCATGCCAGTCTGCAGGAGGGTATGGATGCCAGGAAGACAAGAGATGTATGAATGAGAAGATTCCATTAGCAATGTGTCTGCAAAACAACAACACCTTCTTGGCTTTTGCCATCTTCTTGTCTCATAAATGGCAGGTTGGGGGAATGAGCTCAAATGGTAGAGCGCTCGCTTAGCATGTGAGGGGTAGTGGGATTGATGCCCACATTCTCCAATTTGATTTTATAGGGGACATAATGGGCCTCACGGTAGCATGGTGGTTAGCATCAATGCTTCACAGCTCCAGGGTCCCAGGTTCGATTCTCGGCTGGGTCACTGTCTGTGTGGAGTCTGCACGTCCTCCCCGTGTGTGCGTGGGTTTCCTCCGGGTGCTCCGGTTTCCTCCCACAGTCCAAAGATGTGCGGGTTAGGTGGATTGGCCATGCTAAATTGCCCGTAGTGTAAGGTTAATGGGTTATGGGTATACGGGTTACGTGGGTTTAAGTAGGGTGATCATTGTTCGGCACAACATCGAGGGCCGAAGGGCCTGTTCTGTTCTATGTTCTATGTTCTATAGCCTCAAAATAAGGGGAAGTAGATTTAGGACTGAGTTTAGGAGGAACTTCTTCACCCAAAGGGTTGTGAATCTATGGAATTCCTTGCCCAGTGAAGCAGTTGAGGCTCCTTCATTACATGTTTTTAAGGTAAAGATAGATAGTTTTTTGAAGAATAAAGGGATTAAGGGTTATGGTGTTCGGGCCGGAAAGTGGAGCTGAGTCCACAAAAGATCAGCCATGATCTAATTGAATGGCGGAGCAGGCTTGAGGGGCCAGATGGCCTACTCCTGCTCCTAGTTCTTATGTTCTAAATACCAGGGCCACGACTGTTAAAGGTTATGCAGAGTCAAAAAAATGATGCCACGCCGAGGGACCCACATGAACACAAACTCCCCTAAAACCATCTAGTCCAGCCAAATCAAAACCATTACATCACACAAGGATAAAGCATTAATGCAGCCAGAACATCATCAAACACCAATCATTTAATAACATAAGTAAATAACTAAATTTCTATGATAGTTACCAGTCTCTCAATGGAGGAAGACATGCACCCAGAAGAATGTCTGATCGCTGAACTCATGGCCTGGATGGACGCCCCTACTGCACATGCCATGCAATTCCTTCTAGAATCTCTGCCACATCTTCACGTACCTCGCACTATACGTCCAGCATCTGCCATCTGACGGGAGACTACAGAGGCTCGTCATTAGCCTGGAGCTTCGCATTTAGATCATCTCCAACACTCTGACTGCCAGAGATCCTGCTTCAACTCAGTCTCCGACAGCTGTTTTTGTGACTGTGATCTCCAGGCTCTTACTCCATTCAGGCTGGTTATGTCTGGCTACAGGGAGTCCTTGTTCTGTCTTCCAGCATGAGGAGCTCCTACATACCACACACAGTTAAGAGGGAGATTCACAGGGAGTCCCCATCAAACTGTGCGGCAGTCCTGGATCCAGACTCTTTAGCAGCTGCTGGTGGCTCCTTACTCTTCTCCATCTGTGAGAGATAAAGGGTTGAATTTAAATCATTTCCCAGACACTTGTTATTCATAGGGGAAATGGGTCAGCTGTATTCAAATCTCCTTTTTTCCCTGGCAGGTGATTCACGACTAGCACAAAAATCAACCCACATGTAAAATCAAATTTTTACTTGCTGCAATTCTTCAAAGGATTAAAACATCTTCCTGCAAAACACTTCAACCTCCAAAGTAATATCTGTGTTGTAGCTGCCACAGTGCAAGGGGGACCTTCAATTGGGTGGCCATGGCCGACGTCTGGTTCACGGCCTTCCCCTTCTGTCCCCCCCCCTGCCAGACATACCCCCTTACATTGTTGATTGGGTGCGCTGTCCAACATCTCTCAGCGCTATTAGCTGATGTCCCGCTGGGTGCCTGCTAACTGGAGGAAAGACGCATTATCAGGCATCTTTCAATGTAGGGGCGGGAGTTGGTGATCCACTCACTTCTGACTGGACTCGCACCCAACACTGAATAATATAAATTTCACGTCATGAGATTGCTACAGAGTTGAAGAAGAAACAAACAATGAGTAGCAACTCTGCTAGTGCTCCAATTGCACCCTGGACCTCAAGGAAGAGCAGAAAAGCAGACTTGTGAAATTTTGGAGGCTTTGAAGACCCTGAAGACTTTGAACTTTCTTCTGTTATTTCTGAATGCTATGTGTTTAACAATAGAACTCAGGAAGAGAGGGAGAATCTTGATCAGCATTCAGTCATCTCGCTGGACCTTGTGAGGCTGGGCAACTGAAGGATGATTCCAGAGATTGGATTGTCTGAGGATCAAGATATCCTGCTGTGACAGCATGTCTGCTGAGAGGAGATAAACCTACTCTCAAGAAAAGTATTAACATGTGCAGAAGCCCTGACGTGGTTAATCATCAGTTGAATAGTATTGATGGGAAAACTGACCAGGCTTTGCATGATGCTGAGAGGCGACCCAAACCTTCAAAGCACAAGATAATGAGAAAAAGAAGGATAATTTACAGAAGGGACAGTAGAACAATCATGGCCATAGTACTGGATGTAAATACTGTGGTGTACACCACACGAAAAGGAACCATGTCCAGCTTGATGAAAGCACTATTCGAACAGCAAGAAGCTGACACACTCGGCACATAAGTATTTTGCTGGAGCGGAGAAAAGGAAGCCTATAAAGATGGCTGCTGAAGAGATCTCAGTGATTCTGGAGGATAATTCGGCACCTGAGAACAGGTTGGCATTGTCAAGTCTCAAGGTAAAAATGGTTTATGACTTTTGTAATAATGGCGGCAGAATGAAGGCATCATGTGAAATGTCAGGATGATATTGTTCCTATGTTATCTCATGAGCTTTGCAGATTTCTGCCAAGTTGCTCAAGATGGTGACTAGAAAATGAAGCTGTCAAATTAAGTTTTTAAAAAATACATATAGAGTACCCAATTTTTTTTCCAATTAAGGGGAATTTAGCATGGCTGATCCACGTACCGTGTACATCTTTGGGTTGTGGGGGTGTGACCCACACAGACACGGGGAGAATGTGCACACGGACAGGGACCTTGGGTCGGGATCGAACCCGGGCCCTCAGCGTCGTAAGGCAGCAGTGCTAGCCACTGTGCCATCCCCTGTCAAAGTTAAAGTTGAGACTTCATGATAGAATGCTGTTCACCCAAAGTGGACAAACTGAGCTGAGATTGGGAAGAAAGAAAATTTGAAGTTATAGAAATTGGTCCCTCAGCAAAATTTCCCCATCCCAGCTGAAACACGTCAAAAGCTTGGATTGGTAATGCTCCACATACCAGAATAGATTGGTAGTATTTGGCAAGACACCAAGCCAGTGACTGCTGAACAGATCCTGACAAACCACCAAGATGTTTTCACAGGTCTTGGATATCTTCCAGGTGAATATTATCTTTAAGTAAATGAGAGTGTGAGACCAACTCAGCATCTTCCGAGTAGAGTTCCAGCGGTTCTCAAGTCCAGCATGAAAGACAAAGAAAAAAAGAGAACAAAGAACAAAGGAAAGTACAGAACAGGAACAGGCCCTTCGACCCTCCAAGCCTGTGTCGATCATGATTCCCACAACTAAAAAAAAACCTTCTGCCCGTACTCGGTCCGTATCCCTCTATTTCCTCGCTATTCATGGACCCATCCAGATGTCTCTTAAATGTTGTGAATGTGCCTGCTTTCACCACATGCTCTGGCAGTTCGTTCCAGGCACCCACCACACTCTGTGTGAAAAACATACCCTGAACATCTCCTTTAAAGCTTCCTCCTCTCACCTTGAACCTCTGCCCCCTTGTAATTGACACTTACATTCTTGGAAAAAGCCTCTGACTGTCCACCCTGTCTATGCCTCTCATAATTTTGAGACCTCTTTCAGGTCTCCCCTCAGTCTCCGTCCTTCCAGTGAAAACAATCCTAGTTTATTCAACTTCTCCTCATAGCCACACCCTCGAGACCAGGCAACATCCTGGTGAACCTTCTTTGCAATCTCTCCAAAGCTTCCACATCCTTCTGATAATGTAATGACCAGAACTGCATGCAGTACTCCATATGCGGCCTAACCAAAGTTTTATAGAGCTGCAACATGATTTCACAACTCCTGTACTCAATGCCGCAACTGATGAATGCAAGCATGCCATATGCCTTCTTCATCACCTTGCAACCTGTGATGTCACTTTTAGGGAACTGTGGACCTGCACGCTCAAATCCCTCTGTATGTTAATGTTCCTAAGGGTTCTTCCATTTCCAGTATAATTCATACCTAGATTTGATCCTCCAAAATACATCACCTCGCATCTGTCCATTTGCCATTTCTGTGCCCAAGTCACCAATCTATCTATATCCTGTTGTATCCTCTGACAATCCTCGGCGCAAACAGCAACTCCGCCAATCTTCGTGTCATCTGCAAACTTACTAATCAGACCACATTTTCCTCCAGATCATTTTCTATGCTACAAACCACAGAGGTCCCAGCTCTGATCCCAGTGGAACACCACAACTACAGGTCTCCATTTAGAAAAACACCCTTCCACCTCTACTCTCTGTCTTCTGTAACCAAGCCAGTTCTATATCCATCTAGCCAGCCCACCCCGAAACCCATGTGATTTTAGTTTTTGTACCAATCTGCCATGTGGGACCTTATCAAACACCTTACTAAAGTCCATATAAACTACATACTCAGCCCTTCCCTCATTAATTTTCTTTGTCACCTCTTCAAATAACTCAATCAAGTTGGTGAGACATGCCCTTCCCCATACACAACTATGCTGCATGTCACTAACTAGTCCATTTTCCTCCAAATGTGCTTACATCCTGTCCCTCAGTATCTTTTCCAAAAGCTTCCCCACCACTGATTGCACGCACACCGGTCTACAATTTGCTGGATTGTCCCTGCTTTCTTTCTTAAACAATGGAATAACATTGGCTATTCTCCAGTCCTCTGGTATATTGCCTGTGGTCAAAGAGGATGTGAAGATATCTGTTAAAGCCTCAGCTATTTCTCCCCTTGCCTCCCGCAGTAACCTGGGATAGATCCCATCCGGCCCTGGGGCTTGTCTACCTTAATGCAATTTTGGATACTCAATACTTCTGCCTTTGATATATTGATGTTCTCAAGAGAGTTCACACATCTTTCCCTGACCTCAACATCCGTCATGTCCATCTCCCTGGTGAATACTGATATAAAGTACTCATTAAGGATTTCATCCACTTCCTGTGATTCCACACATAATGGCCCTCCATTGTCCTTAAATGGGCCTACTCTTTCTCTTGCTACCCTCTTGCTCCTAATCTATTAATAAAAAGCCTTGGGATTCTCCTTGGCCATGTTTGATGAAGACATTTCATGGCCCCTTTTTGTCCTCCTAATCAACATTTAAATTCCTTCCTACTTTCACTGTACTCCTCAAGGGCATCGTCAGTTTTTAGATGGCTAGACCTATCATATGCTTCCTTTTTCCTTTTGACTAAGCTTACAATTTCCCTTGTCATTCATGGTTCCCAAATCCTGCCATTTCTATCTTTCATTTTTACGAGGACATGCCTGTCTTGCACTTCAATCAACTGGCCTTTAAAAGCCTCCCACATGTCAGACGTGGATTTGCCCTCAAATAACTGCTCCCAATCCACATTCCCCAGTTACTGTCTAATTTGGATGTAATTGGCTCTTGCCCAATTAAGCATCCTTGCCCGCAGGCCACTCTTGTCCTTATCCATGACTACGCAAAATCTTATGGAATTATGGTCGCTAAGCCCAAAATGCTCCCCCATTGAAACATCAATCACCTGGCCTGGCTCATTCCCCAATACCAAGCCTAGTATGGCCCCCTCCCTGGTTGGATTGTCAACATAATGCATTAAATAGCCCTTCTGGACTCATCTAATAAATTGCTCTCCATCTGAGCCCCTGACTGTAAGGGATTCCAAGTCAATATGGGGGAAGTTCAAATCACCCATCACAACTACCCTGTTTTTTTCACAACTTTTTAGTATCTGACCACACAACTGTCCCTCAGTCTCCTGCAGAGTGTTGTGATTTCACCCTTCATATTCCTGGACTCTACCCCAAATGCCTCACTACAACATCCCTCCAATGTGTCCTCCCTCAACACAGCTGTGATCTGCTCCCTAATTAGCAATGCAACCCCCCACCCCCACCTCTTTTGTTTCCCCTTCTGTCCCATCTAAAAGAATGATATCCCGGAATGTTAAGCTGCCAGTCCTGTCCTTCCTTTAACCACGTCTCCGTAATTGCGATTACATCATAGTTCCATGCAGTAATCCAGGCTCTCAATTTATCTGCCTTCTTGTTATACTTCTTGCATTGAAGCAAACACACTCCAAACCTACAGTCTCGCTGAATTCTGCGCTTCCCTCTGCCTGCTCTTACTCAGCGTTATGTTTATCTCAGTCTCACTTTTCTCCCCAGTCCCTACACTTACTGGCCTGCTGTTCTGGTTCCCACCTCCCTGCCACACTGGTTTAAACCCTCCCAAACAGTACTAGTTAAGCTTCCATCCAGGATATTGGTGCCTCTCCATTTCAGGGGTAACCCATCCTTCTTGTACAGGTTCCATCTTCCCCGTAAGACAATCCAGTGATCCAGATATCTAGAGCCCTCCCTCCTACACCAGCTCTTTAGCCACATGTTCAACTGCACTAGCTCTCTGTTCCAAGCCTCAGTAGCACGTAGCACGAGGAATAATCCTGAGGTCCTGCAGTTTAGCTCCTGAGTTAAGTCCCTGAATTGTCTTTACAGGACCTCTTCCCTCTTCCTGCCTATGTCATGGGTACCAATGTGGACAATGATATTCATCTGTTTACCCTCCAGTTTCAGGATGCCCTGTAGCTGTTCAGAGACATCCAGGACCCTGGCACCAGGGAGGCAACACACAATCCGAGAGTCCCGTTTGCGGCCACAGAAATGCCTGTCTGTGCCCAGACTATCTAGTCTCTTGCTACTATCACTCGCTTGGATTTAGCCTGATCCTGCTCTACAGCAGAACCAGTTGTGGTTCCACAGGCCTGGCTGCTGCTGGTATCTTCCCCTGAGAGGCTATTCACCCCTCCCCCCCTCAACAGTATCCAAAATGGTATACCTGTTTGAGAGGAGAATAGCCACAGGACACTCCTGCCTTACCTGCCTGCCTCTCCTGGCGGTCTCCCATCTACCTGTCTGAACCTGTGGTGTGACCACCTCCCTGAAGCCAGTGCCTATCACACTCTGCTCCCTGTGTTCTCCGCAATGAGTCCAGCTGCTGATCCAACTGAACTACGCGGTCTGTGCAGAGATGCAGCTGGTCACACTTCCTGTAGACATAGTCGTCAGGGACACTAGAAAGCTCCCTGATCTCCCACATCTGACAGGAGAGGCATATCACTACCCTAACTGCCACCTTTGCCCTTGTACACTTAAGAAAAATAGAGGAGATTGAAAAGATAAGAGTTGTTAAGCCCTATTACTTCCACAGACTGAATTAGCAGCATGTGAAAACCGACTGTGAAAACCTGGAAAGCTGAGGGTGTGTATAAATCAAAAGAACCCCAACAAAGTTTTAAAACGATCTCACTATTGCATGCCAACCATTAAAGAAAGTCTGCCATAACTGTGCCAAAATAAAGGCCTTTACTACTCGAGATGTGAACGATGGATAATTGGTAAGTGAAATTGGATGAAAACAACAGTTTTCTGACTAGGTTCTGGACATCATTTGGGAGGCTTGTGCAGGCAATTTGGCATTGCCACTGCTCCAGAAGAATATGAAATTAAATAAAATGAAAATCGCTTTTTGTCACAAGTAGGCTTCAAATGAAGTTACTGTGAAAAGCCCCTAGTCGCCACATTCCAGCACCTGTTTGGGGAGGCTGGTACAGGAATTGAACCATGATACTGGCCTGCCTTGGTTTGCTTTAAAAGCCAGCTATTTAGCCCTGTGCTAAACCAGCCCCTGGTTTATGAATGCAAACGACATGAGATAATCAATAATCTCCCAGGAGTGGGGGTGATTGTGAATGATCTGTTAGCTAAGCATGTGCAGACACGATGGAAGGAGCCATTGCAGACTATGATCAGAATCTAGTGAGACTGCAAAAGAAAACTAGAGAAGCTGAAAGTTATGATGACTGATGTCAGATACATAGGTCATGTACTACAGCGAAAGTATTTCACCCTGATCCTGATAGCACAGATGCAGCAACCAATAGATGTGAAGGCGGTTCAATGATTTTCTTGGATTTGTAAATCACTTAGACAAGTTCTTGCCCAATTTGTCAATGTGAATCTCCATTGCAAGCTCACTGCAAAGGATGTTTAGTGGTATTGGGGCACAGCATGAGAAGCAGCTTTCACTCAGATCAAATTCCACGGTAACACAGTGTCAAATGGTGAAGGCACTCTGCAGTGTGATGCCAACAGAACACGACTTGGAGCAGCCCACATGCAGCAAGGACAACCAGTTATGCTTGCATCCAGAGCATTAACGCAAATGGAACAGTGCTGTGCATGATAAAATATCAGTTCAGCCTCAACTGGAATACTGGATCCAGTTCTGAGCAGTTCTGAGCAACACACTATAGGAAAGTTGAGAAGGCATCAGAGAGAGTGCAGAAAAGATTGACGAGAATGGTTCCAGGGATGAGGAACTTCAGTTACGTCAATAGATTGGAGAAGGAGGGACTGTTTTCTTTGGAGAAGGTTATAGTGAGGGGATTTGATAGAGCTGTACAAAGCAACACGTGGGGGGGGGGGGGTGGGGGGGGGGGGGGGGGAGATCAGGACAGAGTAGATAGGGAGAAACTGTTCCCATTGTTCAAGGACTGAGAACAAGAGGGCACTGATTTAAGGTAATTGGCAAAAGACGCAATGGAGACATTTTTCACAAACCAAGTGGTTAAGATCAGCGCATATCGGCGAACAAGAACAGTAACAAAATCGAACTTCGGCAGACATAACTCCTCCATCCAAAGTCACAATTCAGCTCTCCCCCATCTTATGATCCCTGATAAAGTAATTTGCCTCCTCCAGTGTCCCAAAGTAGTATTCCCAGCCATCACAGGTTACCCAAAATCTGGTCGGGTACAACATCCCAAATTGAATATGCTGCTGGTATGGCACAGCTTTGGCCTTATTGAACCCCACTTGCATCCAGCGAACTCCACTCCAATGAACTGATCATTTAGTACAGGTAAAAAACACAACACAATAGGGCAACACAAGGTACACAGTGTGAATGCATAGACACAGACATTGGGTGAAGCATACAGGAGTTTAGTATTAGTCAGAGCATTCCATAAGAGGGTTGTCTTTGACAGCTGTTCTGCATTTCCTTCCTTTGCTGCTGAAACTCTTCTTTAATGAAGCCCATCAATTGCTCGATCTGCAGCTTTCCCGTCGATGATGGCCTTTCCCCCTCCGCCATTTTCAGAATTAGTATTGCTCTACAAGTCTCCTCCAACATTTTAGCCAGGTCTTTCACTATCTTCAGTTGTGTCTGATACCCATAAACATGTCTATCCAGGGAAGCATGGTGGCACAGTGGTTAGCCCTGCTACCTCACGGCGCCGAGGACCCAGGTTTGATCCCTGCTCTGGGTTCCTGCCCATGTGGAGTTTGCACATTCTCCCCGTGTTTGCGTGGGTTTCGCCTCCACAACCCAAAGATGTGCAGGATAGGTGGATTGGCCACGTTAAATTGCCCCTGAATTGGAAAAAGATAATCTAAATTTATAAAAATAAGGAAGTTTATTGATATTCTACCAGAATCACAGCATTTTGGTGAAAAGCTGAGAGAAATGCCATTTGGGCCTTTCTCTGTGCTTCCTCCTGAGGATAATGTGGGAGATTTCAAACTCCATAGAAATTATGTTATCTGAGTGTAACGTTTTTAAAAAAAAATATTTTTTATTGAAAAATTTTGAGTTTATACAACAACAACGAACCATAATAAAATACCAAAAATAACAATAATAATAGCAATCATAAACATTCGCCCCCCTCCATGAACAACACAGCATATTAACAACAACGCAAATTAACACAGTATTAAGTTACATAATAGAAACTACAATAAGGAACACCCCCCCTCCCCGGGTTGCTGCTGCTATTGACCAAGATACCTATCTTTGAGCCAGGAATTCCAGAAAAGGCTGCCACCGTTTATAGAACCCTTGTATTGATCCTCTTAGGGCAAATTTGACCCTTTCCAGTTTTATAAATCCCGCCACGTCACTGATCCAGGTCTCCACACTTGGGGGCCTTGCATCCTTCCACTGCAGCAAGATCCTTCGCCGAGCTACTAGGGACGCAAAGGCCAGGACACCGGCCTCTTTCGCCTCCTGCACTCCCGGCTCTACCGCAACTCCAAAAACCGCGAGTCACCACCCTGGTTTGACCCTGGATCCAACCACCCTCGACACCGTCCCCGCCACCCCTTTCCAGAATTCTTCCAGTGCTGGGCATGCCCAAAACATATGGTCGTGGTTCGCTGGACTCCCCGAACATCTGGTGCACCTGTCCTCACCCCCAAAGAACCTACTCATCCTAGTCCTGGACATGTGGGCCCGGTGCAGCACCTTAAATTGGATGAGACTAAGCCTCGCACATGAGGAGGAAGAGTTGACTCTCTCCAAGGCATCCGCCCAAGTCCCGTCCTCTATCTGCTCCCCGAGTTCCTCCTCCCATTTAGCCTTCAGCTCCTCCACTGACGACTCCTCCACCTCCTGCATTACCTTATAGATGTCAGACACCTTCCCCTCTCCGACCCACACCCCCGAAAGCACTCTGTCCATCGTCCCCCGCGAGGGCAGCAAAGGGAATCCCTCTACCTGTCGCCTAGCAAACGCCTTTACCTGCAAGTATCTGAACATGTTCCCTTGGGGAAGGCCAAATTTATCTTCCAGTTCCCCCAGGCCCGCAAACCTCCCGCCAATAAACAGGTCCCTCAATTTACTGATGCCCACCCTTTGCCACCCCCTAAATCCCCCATCCCTGTTCCCTGGAATGAACCGATGATTGCCACCCAATGGAGCCTCCATCAAGCCCCCTGTTTCCCCCCTATGCCGTCTCCACTGTCCTCAGATTCTTAGGGTTGCCGCCACCACCGGGCTCGTGGTAAACCTCTTAGGGGAGAGCGGCAACGGCGCCGTTACCATGGCACCCAGGCTCGTACCTCTACATGACGCCATCTCCATTCTTTTCCACGCCGCCCCTCCCCCCTCCATCACCCATTTACGCACCCTTGACACATTGGCCACCCAATAGTACCCCAAAAGGTTGGGCAGCGCCAGCCCGCCTCTATCCCTACCTCGCTCCAGGAACACCCTCTTCACTCTCGGAGTCCCATGTGCCCACACAAAGCTCAAGTTACTGCTAGTCACTCTCCTAAAGAAGGCCCTGGGTATAAAGATGGGCAGGCACTGAAAGAGGAACAAGAACCTCGGAAGCACCGTCATTTTGATGGACTGCACCCTCCCCGCAAACGACAACATGTCCCACCTCTTGAATCCTCCTCCATCTGATCTACAAATCTGGTGAAATTATGTTTGTGAAGAGTCCCACAGTCCCTGGCCACCTGCACCCCCAGGTACCTAAAGCTCTCCCCTGCCCACCTAAGCGGGAGCCTACCAATTCCTTCCTCCTGGTCTCCAGGGTGCACCACAAACACCTCACTCTTGCCGAAATTAAGTTTATAGCCTGAAAAGGTCCCAAACTCAGCTAGCAGCTCCATCACCCCCGGCATCCCTTCCACCGGGTCCGCCACACACAGTAACAGGTCATCGACATACAACGACACCCTATGTTCCTCCCCACCTTGCACCAAACCTCTCCACCTCTCTGAATCCCTCAACGCCATCGCCAGCGGCTCGATTGCCAGTGCGAACAACAAGGGGGACAGGGGGCAACCCTGCCTGGTCCCTCGGTAAAGCCGGAAGTACTCCGACCTCCTCCCATTCGTGGCCACGCATGCCATCGGGGCCTCATATAGCAGCCTCACCCATCTAATAAACCCTTCACCAAATCCAAACCTCCCCAACACCTCCCATAAGTACCCCCACTCCACTCTATCGAAGGCCTTCTCCGCATCCAGCGCCACCACTATCTCTGCCTCCCCCTCAATTGCCGGCATCATGTTGACATTCAACAATCTCCGCACATTCGTGTTCAGCTGCCTTCCCTTCACAAAACCTGTCTGGTCCTCGTGTACAACCCCTGGCACACAGTCCTCTATCCTGGTGGCCAGGATTTTTGCCAGCACCTTGGCATCTACGTTGAGGAGAGATATGGGCCTGTATGAACCACACTGCTGGGGGTCCTTGTCCCTCTTTAGAATTAACGAGATCAGTGCCCGCGACATCGTCGGGGGCAAAGTCCCCCCTTCCCACGCTTCATTAAGTGTCTGTACCAGCAAGGGGCCCACTAGGTCCACAGACTTTTTATAAAATTCCACCGGGAACCCATCCGGCCCCGGTGCCTTCCCTGACTGCATCTGCCCGATCCCCTTAACTAGCTCCTCCAGCTCAATCGGTGCACCCAACCCCTCCACCTGCTCCTCCTGCACCTTCGGGAAAGAAAGGCCGTCGAGGAACCTCTCCATTCCCCTCCTCTCCCCCGTTGGCTCCGACCGGTACAGTTCCCCGTAAAAGTCCTTGAAGACTTCATTCACCTCTACCCCCTTCCGCACCACATTCCCACTCTTGTCTCTCACTCCAGCAATTTCCTTAGCCGCATCCCGCTTGCGGAGCTGATGAGCCAGCATCCTACTCGCCTTTTCACCATGTTCGTACACTGCCCCTTGTGCCTTCCTCCACTGTGCCTCTGCCTTTCTAGTGGTCAGCAAATCAAATTTAGCCTGCAGGCTGCGCCTCTCCCCCAACAGTCCCTCCTCTGGTGCCTCTGCGTACCTCCTGTCTACCTCCAGCATCTTTCCCACCAGTCTATCCCTCTCACTCCTCTCGCTCCTCTCCCTGTGTGCCCGGATGGATATCAGCTCCACACGAATCACTGTCTTCAGGGCTTCCCAGACCACCCCCACCTGAACCTCCCCCGTATCATTCACATCGAGGTACGCCTCAATACTTGCCCGGACCCTCCTACACACCACCTCCTCCGCCAACAATCCCACATCCAACCGTCATAACGGGCGCTGGTCCCGCACCTCCCCCATCTCCAACTCTATCCAATGCGGGGCGTGGTCGGAGATTGCAATGGCCGAATACTCGGCCTCCTCCACTCTCGGAATCAGTCCCCTACTCACCACGAAGAAGACTATCCGAGAGTAGACCCTATGTACGTGGGAGAAGAAAGAGTACCCCCGTGCCCTCAGCCTCACAAACCTCCATGGATCCACCCCACCCATCTGGTCCATAAACCCTCTCAGTACTTTGGCCGCCGCTGGCCTCCTACCCGTCCTAGAGCTGGACCGATCCAGTGAAGGATCCAACACCGTATTGAAGTCCCCCCCCATGATCAGACCTCCCGCCTCCAGATCCGGGACCCGTCCCAACATACGCCTCATAAAGCCCGCATCATCCCAATTTGGGGCATACACACTAGCAAGTACCACCATCTCTCCTTGTAGCCTGCCCCTAACCATGACATACCTACCCCCCCTTATCCACTACCACCTCCGATGCCTCAAACGACACATTTTTCCCCACCAGAATCGCCACTCCCCGGTTCTTCACATCCAACCCAGAGTGGAAAACTTGCCCCACCCACCCCTTCCTCAGACGGACCTGGTCGGCCACCTTCAGGTGGGTCTCCTGAAGCATTGCCACATCTGGCTTTAGCCCCCTCAGTTGAGCAAGTACCCTCGACCGCTTCACCGGCCCATTCAATCCTCTCGCATTCCAGGTGACCAACCGAATCAGAGGGCGTCCCGCCCCCATCCCCCGTCGACTAGCCATAGCCCGTCGATTGCCCGCCCCAGGCCAGCACCCCCCGCCCAACTCAGTCCCCACAGCGACTACACCTCACCTCTGTCCCCCCCGGCCCCCACCAGCTCCTTCCTGCCCCTACCAGCAGCAACCCGGTATTCCCCTTTCCCCCCCTCCCTTCCCCCCCCAGGCTAGGAACCCTCCTAGCCGCGAACCATCCTCCATTGTACTTCCGTGGGTCAGCTAACTTCTGCTGACCCCGGAAACTCCCGCCAATAACCCGACCCCTCCCAAAGTGGGATCATCCCCCAATCTATCCCTCCTCCAGGCACCACTCCAGCGCGGGGAAGAACCAGTTAAGGCCCCGCCTCCCCCCGTCATCGTCTCCACCCCCCAGCCCCGCAGCTCGGGAAACCAGAGGAAAGCCCGCGCTTTCGCACTGCCCCACCACACCCTTCTGACGCAGCTCCCAAATACCAGCCCCACTCCATACCCCCAACCTGACATAGAATACAACAAACCCCCCCAACCCTCCCCACAAGATACAAAACTCAAACAATGCCCCACCGCAAAAAAAACATAACAGAACAACACCCCCATAAATAACCATATCAAAATTGCAAAAGTACAGAAAAAGAGAACACAGCAACAGCAGAATCCAGCAATAAAGTATTACAACCGACCCCGCAACCCCCAACCCCTAGTTCAAGTCCAGTTTCTCCGTCCGCACGAAGGCCCACGCCTCCTCCGGGGAATCGAAATAATAATGCCGGTCTGAATAAGTTACCCACAGGCGCGCGGGCTGCAACATTCCGAACTTTATCTTTTTCTTGTAAAGCACCTCTTTCGTCCGATTAAACCCGGACCGCCGCTTAGCCACCTCCGCACTCCAGTCCTGGTAGATCCGTACTACCCCATTCTCCCACTTGCTGCTCTTCACCTTCTTGGCCCAGCGCAGCACACACTCCCGATCACTGAACCGGTGGAACCTCACCAGCACCGCACGCGGGGGTTCATTCTCCTTAGGCCTCCTGGCCAGTACTCTGTGTGCTCCCTCCAGCTCCAAGGGCAGATGGAAAGACCCGGCCCCCACTAGCGAGTTCAGCATCGTGGCCACGTAGGTTGTCAGGTCCGACCCCTCCAGCCCCTTTCCAAGGCCCAAGATCCGCAGATTTTTCCACCTCATGCGGTGATCAAGCTCCTCGAAGCTGTCCTGCCACTTCTTGTGGAGTGCCTCGTGCCCCTCCACTTTACTCATGAGGATCCCGGCCTCCTCCTCTCGTTCAGTGGCCTGCGTCTGCAACTCCTTGATGGCAGCACCCTGGGTCGTCTGAATCTCCGAGAGCCTTTTGTTCGTTTCCTGCAGCCTTGAAGTCGGTAAAACAGCGCAGGAGAGCAGCTTGTTGCTCCAGGGCCCACTGCTTCCACTCCTCTGGAGCTCCGCTGGCCGCCATCTTGAATTCCTTCCCCCGTTTTTTCCCCCTTTCCACTCCGAGTTCGAGTCATGGACTGCGGGGAAAGTCGATCAGCACATCTTCTCCCACCGGGAGACGTCGAAAAATTTCCGTTTTGGGCTCTAAAAAGAGTCGCAAAGTCCGTTTAAAACGGGAGCTCCCAAATGTGCGGCTTCCTACGTCATCGCCGCCACCGGAAGTCCATCTGAGTGTAACGTTGATGTGAAGTGGAATTATTTGGATCTATACTGAGGTTGTTGTGTTGGATTCACGTGTTCCCACTCTGCCGCTGTGAAGTTCTGTTGCAGGGGTGGGGGTTGGGATCAGGAATTGCAGCTTCACTTCAGTTTCAATTCAGATACTGGTCAATTTCCTTCATTTAGAACAGTACAGCACAGAACAGGCCCTTCGGCCCTCGATGTTGTGCCGAGCAATGATCACCCTACTCAAACTCACATATCCACCCTATACCGTAACCCAACAACTCCCCCTTAACCTTACTTTTTAGGACACTATGGGCAATTTAGCATGGCCAATCCACCTAACCTGCACATCTTTGGACTGTGGGAGGAAACCGGAGCACCCGGAGGAAACCCACACACACACGGGGAGGACGTGCAGACTCCGCACAGACAGTGGCCCAGCCGGGAACCGAACCTGGGACCCTGGAGCTGTGAAGCATTGATGCTAACCACTATGCTACCGTGCTGCCCACCCATTAAATGACATTTTAGTACTTTTGATGGATGCCTGGGTCATTTCTAGGATTGCTGGAGTAACTGCCTTGAAATGGTGTGTGCGAGAATAAAAGCTGCAGTACTTTGCTGTGCTGAATGGGGCTGATGTGTTGTGCAGGCTGGGTCGACGTGGACTGCACTTGATGCAGTGTAGCGAGAGACAGACCTCCAACACTTGACAAGATGCAACACGATTTTATTTAACGTCTTAACTACTATACATGTTCAACTATGGGTTAACACTATACTGACTGGACTGGTGACCTAGTACTCGCCTGACCGGACTTACTAGCTACCGCACGGTGTTTGCACTGACTAGCTCACGAACTCTTATTGTCTTGGTGGCTGGGTCCAGAGAGAGCGGGAAACCTAGTGCCCTCTGGCTTTATAGTGGTAGTGGCCTGTCTGGTGATTGGCTGCTCTGTTCTGTGTGCTTACTGGTCATCCTGTGTGTCAATCACTGCCTGTCTGCATTCCATTATATACATAGATGTATATTATGACAGGGGCCAAGCCCAAAAAAACATTTTAAAGTTGGAAGTTATCATCATCTCCTGCAAGAGAGGATCTCACCATTGCCCCATGACATTCAATGGCATTACCATCGCTGTATCTCCCACAATTAACATCCTGGGGATTCCCATTGATCAGAAACTAAACTGGACTAGCCATATTAATACTGTGGCTACCAGGGGAGGTCAAAGACTAGGAATCCTATGGTGAGTAACACACCTCCTGAACCCCCCTCCCCTCCCTCCCAAAGTCTGTCCACCATCTACAAAGCACTTCAGGAGTGATGCTCTCCATCTGTCGGGATGAGTGCAGCTCCAACACTCAAGAATCTCAACAACATCCAGGACAAAGCAGCCCGCTTGATTGCTCCCCTTTCCACAAACATTCAAATCCTCCATCACCAATGAACAGTGGCAGCCGCAACAATTTGCGACAGCACTGGCCCCGCACCTGCGGGAGATGTTCACAGACTCGCTAGCTAGGGGCACACTGCCACCCACGCTAGCACAGGCCTCAATCTCGCTGCTACCTAAGAAAGATAAAGACCCAACGGAATGTGGGTCATACAGACCCATCTCACTGCTGAACGCAGATGCCAAAATCCTCACCAAAAGGCTAGAAGACTGTGTGTACCTGAGGTGGTCGCAGAGGACCAGACGGGCTTTGTCAAAGGTAGACAGCTTTCCTCAAACATCAGGCGCCTGCTGAACATGATAATGACCCCCTCCGGGGAGAGAACACCAGAGGTAATCGTCTCCCTGGATGCAGAAAAGGCCTTCGACAGAGTCGAATGGAAATACCTCATAGAGGTACTGGAGCGGTTCGGGCTTGGAACAGGGTTCACCTCCTGGGTAAAGCTCCTATACAACGCTCCCATGGCGAGCGTACAGACCAACAATACCAACTCCTGATACTTCCAGCTGCACAGGGGCACCAGACAAGGATGCCCACTGTCCCCGCTACTGTTCGCTCTAGCAATCGAACCACTAGCAATCACGCTCAGAGCAGCAAAAAGCTGGAGGGAGATCCGAAGGGGAGGCAGAGAGCACAGAATCTCACTCTATGCAGATGACCTGTTCCTCTACATTTTGGACCCACAGAGCAGCATGGACGGAATCATCACGCTCCTGAAAGAGTTTGGCGCCTTCTTGGGCTACAAACTCAACATGAGCAAAAGCGAGATCTTCCCGGTACACCCACAAGTAGGGGGGGCAGCACTAACGGGACTGCCATTTAAATAAGCCTGACACAAATTCTGCTACCTGATGATCCAAATAGCCCATGACTGGAAAGGGATCCACAAATGGAACCTCAGACAGAGGAAGTAAAAAGGACCTGCAAAGATGGAACACATTCCCGCTCTCCCTCACGGGGAGAGTCCAGACAATCAAAATGAACGTACTGCCCAGGTACCTCTTCCTACTTAGATCCATCTCGATCTACATCCCAAGGCCTTTTACAAAGTGCTGGACAAACTAATCATGGTGTTCGTATTGGGAGGGGAGGGGGGGGGGGGGGGAATGCTCGGATCCCAAAGGAGGTCCTACAAAAAACAAAATCCAGTTTGGGGGGGGGGGGGGTACCCCTCCCAAACCTACAATTCTACCACTGAGCGGCAACGGCCGAGTGAATAAGGGGATGGATCAAGGAGCCAGAAGCCGAGTGGGTGCGCGCGGAAGAGGCCTTCTGTATGGGAACCTCCCTCCGGGCCCTCGCCACGGCAGCACTCTTATCTCCACCCAAAAAACACTCCAGCAGCCCGGTGGTGATAGCCACCCTCCAATCCTGGAAACAACTACGGCAGCAATTTGGCCTGACCAAAATGTCGGACATAGCTCCCATCTGCAACAACCATAGGTTCACACCAGCACTGACTGACGCCACCTTCAAAAGGTGGGGGCAGGACAGGGGGACACTGACAGTCAGGGACCGATACACGGACGGCAGGATCGCAACGCTGAACAAACAGAGAAATTCCAGCTAGCCAGGGGGAACGAGCCAAGGTATCTACAGCTCAAAATTTCCTATGAAAGGGGACAAGGACGTACCTACAATCGCCATGACAGACTTTACTGGAAGAACGACTGGACACAAGCATACTAGATAAAGGAAACTGTAGTGACATGTATGACCGACTGATAGAAAGGGCCGGCACCGTACTGGACGCAACAAGAAAGAAATGGGAGGAGGACCTGGGGATTGAAATAGGGTGGGGACTCTGGAGCGAGGCACTGCATAGGGTCAACTCCACATCCACAAGGTTCAGCGTGACGCAACTAAAAGTGGTACATAGAGCCCACTTGACAAGAACCCGTATGAGTAGGTTCTTCCCGGAGGTGGAGGATAAATGTGAATGGTGCCAAGGAATGGGGCCCAGCCAACCACGCCCACATGTTCTGGTCTTGCCCCAGACTTGCTGCGTACTGGACAGCCTTCTTCGAGGCAATGTCCAAAGTGGTGGGGATGAGGGTGGAGCCATGCCCGAAAGTGGCAGTCTTTGGGGTTTCAGACCAGCCAGATCCATTCCTGGGGAGGAGGGCGGACGCCCTTGCCTTTGCCTCCCTGATCGCCCGCTGTAAAATCCTGTTTGGCTGGCGGTCAGCAGCACCACCCAAAGCTGCAGACTGGCTGTCCGACCTCTCGGAATCTCTCCAAATGGAGAAAATCAAATTCGCCATCCGAGGGTCAGACAATGGCTTCCACAGAATGTGGGAGCCATTCACGCAATTGTTCCGGGACCTGTTTATGGTCAACGAACAAGCAGAAGAAAAGCCAGGTAGCCAAGAATCAGGGGAAAGTAGCCAAAGCATGAGAGGGAGAGATAGACCGGGAGATGGGTGGGGGGGGGGGGGGGGGGGGGGGGGAGAAGACAGCTAAGCCTAAGAGGAAAGAAAGGCGAACCACAGGAGGGTGGGGGAGGGAGGTGGGAGAGCGAAGAGACAGGGAACAAAAGAGAACCAGGGAGGTGGGGGGGAGGCAGGGAACGGAGAGCCGGAAGGAAGGCACAGGATACAATAACGAATTTGGCATCTCCAAGAGTAGGGAACGAGGAGAATAATGACGAAAGACGAGAGAAACGGCAGAAGCAGAGGTGAGTGCAAGACCCGTCCGGAAGAAGCGACAACACCAACACCAAACCCATTCGAGTATTGCCCACTGTAATTGTTTCTCCAGCACCCGAATGTATATTTCCCTCCCCAGTCTCCACCCCCCCCCCTCCCCACCCCCACAGTCGCCTACTTGTGTTGTAAATAATTTTGCCAGGTGTACAGAGTTGCTGCTGTTGAGCTGGTGCACAATACCCTAACCAGTTATTCTATTTATTTTTGTTGTTTTAAAAAAATTATTTATTTTCTTTGGTATGTTTGGGTGTGCCCTTTCTCTTTATATATGTACATATATATGTTTCTTATCTTGTGTACATAACGGTAATATATTTTGTTCAAAACCCAATAAAAAACATTTATAAAAAACAATGGCAGCCGTGTACCATCTACAAAATGCACTGCAATAACCAAGATTCCTTAGACAGCACCTTCCAAACCCACGACCACTACCATCGAGAAGGACAAGAGCAGCAGACATTAGGGAACCCCATACCACCTGGAGGTTCTCCTCTAAGTCACTCACCACCCCGACTTGGAAATATATTGCTGTCCCTTCACTGATGCTGGGACACATTCCTGGAGCTCCCTCTCTAACAGCTCAGTGGGTATACCTACATCCCAGGGACTGCAGTGGTTCAAGGCGGCAACCCACCACCAACTTAAGAGCAACTAGGATGGACAATTAATGTTGGCCTAACCAATGATACCCACATCTTGTAAATTAATAAAAAACATCAACTCCCAAACGCTTTAAATGGAAAAACAACGTGCCTGCTTCATAGACCCCAATGATCCAGGTGACTAACCTTGTTGCGGGTCTTTCACCCCTTCCCCCACCATCCCCATCTCAAGTCAGGTATCCCTACCATGATACAATACGCTGACACAAATTCCTGGGTCCCAGGCGCACTTAAGATGGCTTCCAGCCCCATCCCTAGGATGAGAGAAAGAGAACCTTCCCTTTCTCCAGTTTCGTAGGCCACTTGGTGCCACAACCTTCCCCCTCCCCATACAAACAAGTTAAACCCATTGCACCCAACCCGCCTGGCCCAATGAGTCACAGCCTCTCCCCCCCACTCTACACCCGATCACCAGAAAAATGGCCCCACCCAAGTTCCCCTTCCAAAACACCAATCACCCACTCCCCCCCCCAAACGTGCCCTAACAACATAACAAGCATCACTCCCCTCCAAGAAACATATCAATCCCCCCTTCTTACATCCCAAAAAAACATAACAAAAGAGGCATGAATACACTGCACAAACACCCCCTTCATACTCAGATCCCAAACAGTCCTCCTCAGACCGGTACCAGTTTCTCTCTGATGAAGACCGTTGCCAGCTCTGGTGTGTCGAAGAAATAATCTTGTGTCTCTTGTAACCCGCAGTTGTGCCAGGTACACCGACCCAAATCGCACACCCTTGCAATAAAACTCAGCCTTCTCATTATAGAAGGCCGCTCGTCTCTCCCCAGCTCAGTCCCAACGCCTGTATATCTGCACCATGTGCCCACCCCAGTCAATATTTTGGAACTTTTTTGCCCACTCCAAGACCCGCTCCTTCCTTGGTAACTGTGAAAGCAGATAATCAGTACCCACGGTGCCTCATGCCGCAGTGCCCGATAAGCTCTATCCAACTCCAGAGGGCAGAAGAACTCATCTTCTCCCACCAGCCAAGAGATCCTCCACACCCTTCAATGGCTCACCTTGTGCTTTCACCACATTGGCGGTTCTAACAAGTTGTTCGCGAATCGGGTCCAAAGCCTCATTGGTGACTTTAAATGATTCCTTCATTTCGTTGCTCTGCCGCTTGAACTGCCTATCCATCTGTTTGCCTAATTTTTCCAGCTCCTGCATTACCACAGCCAGCGTGTCTAATCTAATGGGCGCGGCAGCCATCTTCCCTTCTTCAAATTCTTTTAACGGGCTACCCTCCTGAGCTTTCTTCGCATTGGGCTTCTCAGACGGCGTTTTCGACAAAAAACTGGGTATGGACACCAAAATCCCCTGAAAAAACTGCAGAGTGTGGTGAACTCAGTCCAACGCATCACATAAGCTTTCCACCCCCGCATTGATTCTGTAAACACCTCCCGCTGCCTCAGGGAGGCAGACAGCATCATCAGAGACCCCCTCCCCACCCAGGCATTGCCTTCTTCCTGACTCTTCCATCAGGCAGAAAGTACAGAAGTCTGAAGACCCGCACATCCAGACAGGAACAGCAGCTTCTTCCCCACAGCTACAAGACTCAACAACTCCCCCTCGGACTGATCTGGTCCCTGTAAGAACACTATTTACGACACCCTATGCTGCTCTTGCTCATGTATTTGCTTTGCTTGGCTCCTTGTTCCACACTGTAACCAATCACCGTTTGTCAATGTTTTCTGTTGATTATTCTTTTTGTCTACTATGTACGTACTGTGTACGTTCCCTTGGCCGCAGAAAAATACTTTTTACTGTACTTTGGCACATCGGTGGGGTCTTTGAAAGGCTTGGTGCAGACTCGCTGGGCTGAATGGCCTCCTTCTGCACTGCAGGAATTCTATGATTCTACGAATAGGTATGCTTAAAAATGGGCCACTTTAACCAGGCTTTCCTGAGTTAAGATAGAGTACTAAAAACATGAAGAGGGCATAACTATAAGATTCAGGGTGGGAGATATAGGAGGGATGTCTGAGGTAGGTTCTTTACTCAGAGTGGTTAGGGTGTGGAATGGACTGCCTGCTGTGATAGTGGAGTCGGACACTTTTGGAACTTTCAAGTGGTTATTGGATAGGCACATGGAGCACACCAGAATGACAAGGAGTGGGATAGCTTGATCTTGGTTTCAGACAATGCTCGGCACAACATCGAGGGCCGAAGGGCCTGTTCTGTGCTGTACTGTTCTATGTGACAATAAATCAAATCAAAAACGGGTTAAAGGGATAAAAAAAACAAAGATCCTCAGTACTTGCTCTTACATGGCGACACTAGAAGCCCTATTTGTTGCGTTTTAAAAAAATATTTGTACCCTCTGTCCCACCTGACATACTCTGGATATCATGACCTAAATAGCTGCCAATCTCCAGTCCCATCAGCATAGGCTGGATTTGAATCTAAACCAGAGGGGAAAGGGGAATGTTAAACCCACACTCACTTCAACCCCCGAAAGTCAGGATGAAAATGAAATATTCACCAAAAACCTCAAACAATTCTAATTTATCAACTGCACTGCATCAAAAATAATGAAAGCAACATAGATTAACATAATTTAAAGAGTAGCTTTTCTGGCATCCTAAATATTGAAACAAAGAAAAGTTCAATTACATGAGCTCCTGTAATATATCAAAAATATAGCAAAAGACCATGTAACCAAAATGCAGTAGTCATACCCAGCCTCTTACATGGCTCAGAGCTGTGGACTATGTACAGCAGGCACCTCAAAAACCTGAAGAATGGGCAGCGGTGGTTAGCACTGCTGCCTCACAGCACCAGGGATCTGGGTTCAATTCCGGCCTTAGGTGATTGTTTGGAGTTTGCGCTTCCTCCCAGTGTCTGCAAGGGTTTCCTCGGGATGCTCCAGTTTCCTCCCACAGTCCAAAGATGATAGGTGGATTGGCCATGCTAAATTGCCCCTTAGCATTCAAAAAGTTAGGTGGGGTTACTTGGGTAGAATGGGGCCTGACCCTAAGTAGGGTGCCCTTTCAGAGTCAGTGCAGACCCGATTCGCCGAGTGGCCTCCTTCTGCACTGTAGGGATTCTATGAAGTATCACCAGCACTGGCTTGCAAGATCCTGCAAATCCATTGGTAGAATAGGTGCACCGTCTGTGTTCTCACTCAGGCCAACATCCCCAGCATCAAATAAATAATCATGTTTGATCAGCTCCGTTGGGCAGGCCACATCGTATGCATACCGGACACAAGACTCCCAAAATAAACGCTCTATTCAGAGCTTTGACACAGCAAGTGAGCACCAGGAGAGCAGAGGAAATGCTTCAAGGACACCCTTCAAGCCTCCTTGAAAATTCAAACATCCCCATCGATACCTGGGAATCCCTGGCCCAAGACCACCCAAAGTGGAGGAAAAGCATCCTGGAAGGAGCAAAATACCTCCAGTTTCGACACAGAGAGCTGAAGCCAAGCGTTGACAGCAAAAGGAGCGCATGGGAACCCAGGCACTCCTCCAACCACCATATTGGATCATAGAATTTTTTACTGTACAGAAGGAGGCCATTCGGCCCATCGAGTCTGCACCGGCTCTTGGGAAGAACACCCTACCCAAGGTCAACACCTCAACCCCATCCCCACAACCCAACCCAACACTAAGGGAAATTTTGGACACCAAGGACAATTTATCATGGCCAATCCACCTAATCTGCACATCTTTGGAATGTGGGAGGAAACCGGAGCACCCGGAGGAAACCCACGCACACACGGGGAGGATGTGCAGACTCCGCACAAACAGTGACCCAAGCCAGAATCGAACCTGGGACCCTGGAGCTGTGAAGCAATTGTGCTATCCACAATGCTACCGTGCTGCCCAGCATATTCCCAACCTGCGAGAGAAACTGAAGGTTGCACATTAGACCACAGTCTCTGAGAGCTCATTTTTAGTGTGGAAGCAAGTCATCTTCAACTACGAGGGACTGCCTAAGAGGAGAAAATATTTATATCATTCCTTTATCTCTGGTTCCTTATCCTATCTCACACCGGTTGTAACTCGGCAAGTATGGATGTTTGTCAGCGTATTTGAATCAGTAGACAAGACTGCAAAGTATAGCATGAATTTCAGTGACACAGATGGTTACAGATACGGCAGTTCAAAAGTCCTTCCTGCATGGTTTGACCTATAACTTGGAAACCAATGGAATTGCCTTTGAGATGGAATATCAATGAAGAACATTCTGCAACAGAAAATTTTGCATTGCAGTAGGACATTTGCTTGCGAGAGTAAGGAATGAGAAAGAGAATAGGTATTATGTGAAATACATTTTTCTCCCAGTGAAGCATTAATTAAGGTGACACAAATTAGTGTTTATTTACTGTACAAATGCTATTACAGGAATGATTCAGTTTACTGATTAAACAAAATGGCCAGAGAACATTTCTGGCAGTGGAGTTCTGATATTCATACAGAAAGACAACCAAGCTTGCTTATTTTCGATAAAGTTACAAAAATCATAGAATCTGTGATTTCATAAAGAATTTTAAAATCGCTATCACCAAAATAAACTGGAGGAGAAAATGTACAAGTGATGGCACTGACTAGGGTCTGTAGAACAATTTCCACAACTAGAGCAAGTCCTGTAAACATTTGAAAGGTTAGTATTCATTATCTGGAAATGTTGCTGCTCCATTTCAGGGAATTGTGCTTCAGCAATGATAAGATCATGATTAGGTTTCTGCATTCCTTCCCCAAAGTAGAGAAAAAAATTGGCAGCTGCAGTTCACACATGATTGACACTTTTAGCTTGGTCACTATCACAATTGCAGCAGTACCACTCCATGAATTATTGCTCGATATGTCTGGATCTGCAAGTTCTGATTATTTTGTTCATGATTTCTGATTTTCAGCATATGTTTCTCTAGGTAGAAATAAACAATATCCTTAAACACCAAAACCTTTTACAGTCACTAATGGATGTCATTCTGAAATCAACTATCCCTAACAAAAATCAAAAGCACACCCCATACTACCTCCATGAACTAATTGTACATGATTCCAGTTTAAATAATTGTAGTTTAGTTTATAAACAATGTACAAAAACATTAGTTTCCTTATTTTCCTGTGTTTTTCAATGAAATCCAAACAAACATGTATAAAAAATCTCATGCTGCATTTCCAGTTACATCAGTAGAATATTGAACACAGTGCAATACTCACAATCACAGCCATCGAATTGCGGTCTCCAATAAATCAAGATTAACTCTTGCACCCATTCTACATTTAACCAGACCCAGTCAAATTTAGTCTAAGTCAGGTTATTATATCAATATTCTAAAAGTTAAAGACTATTCCGCTCCAAAAATACAGGACTTTAATTAATACCTAGGTTAGAATTTTAGAAGATGTATAAGTCTTCACATTGGAATCATGGGCCTGGTTGTTCCTACACCATATTAAGCTAAAAATATTAGTGTTCACAAAATTCCTTTAATACCCTGATGTGGAATGGCAAAGGATGACAAGTGTTCAGTTCATGAAAAAAGTGGTTCTGTGCAACCGCGCAGTAGCATTCCAGACTGTGCATATCAATGTTGGTTCCGTGTTGAAGAGCAAGACACCATTTGGGAGTCCTTCAGTTTTGTGGACCAACAGCCTACTGCAGTTGTCTTGATTTATAGATTATCTCCAGGTTGGTACTGGGGCTCTGTAGCAGTAAAGTAGTCTTCTAGGAAGGACTGTATATATTCAAACGTTGGCCTTTCATCTGGATCCTTTTTCCAACACTGTTTCATGAGCTCATGGAGAGACTCTGGACATCCCTGAGGGCAAGGCATTCTGTAGCCCCGTTCCACTTGCTCCAGAACCTCCCTGTTCACCATACCTAGGGAATAGGTCTGAATAATTAGCAAATTGCATATCTTTTTAATTAAAACATCTCCCATTCTTTATTCAAAATAAAAACTTGTCCAATTTTTAAGTACCTACTGCAGTGATGACAAACCTGTACTGTGAATCAGTTAAATAGGCATTAAATTCAGGGATGGATTTTACATAGGGCTCTTAAAATATATCTCAAAATAGCATTTGAGTGTTTGTACTGGCCTGAAAACTGCAAAAATATTTTCAGCTATACATTTTTTTTGCATGACAATTGTTTAAAAATCAACATTTTTACTATCCAAACACAACTAAGTATTTCTTTTACATATTTTCTCAGCAGTCCACCTTGGGGATTGACAAAGTGTGAATGTTGGTAAATTAGCCTAATTTACCTTCTGAAAATACTCAATGGACTATTTTCATAATAGTGAGTCCCAGAGTCCCCTCCCCTGGCTTGTGGTCTTCATTTACATTCATACACACTTCTGGATTGGCCTATGAATTTTTCTAACAGACTGGACTCCATAAATGTAAGCTAATTCTCCAATATAGACGGGAAGCTGCTATGATGCAGTTTCACATCACAAGACCACATTATAGGTGAGGACCTCATTGCTAAAGAGAGTTGCCAAAGCACCATGCCGGCAGCCAGAGTAATAAAACAAACAAATTGAAGATGACCAATTCAAATAACTTCAATTTTATTCCACTGGCAACAGAAATGGGAATATCCATGTGCATGCACAATCAGCCATTGTTGAATGAATGAAGGTACGAAGAAATCAATACATTTTAACTGTTTGTATTTATTCCTCATCTCTGCCTTTGTTAGGTGTAACATGGTCTCAGAATGTGTCACATGGGCAGCACTTGATTTTTCGTTATGTAGTGGATGACTGTATGGATGAAAGCACTGGCAGTGTCATCGGCATCAAACCTTCAGCTTGCAGTTTGGATCTTTCACAACGGACAAAAATTAATCACCTGTTATCTCATTGGTAGTTCCTTGCGTGTTGATATTGAGCTATTGAACCAGAGGAAATAGATGAGGTCCTTAATGAGTATTTTCCATCAGTATTCACAAAGGAAAGGGACATGTTGATTGGTGGTGTCTCAGAGGGATGTGTAAACACTTTAGGGCAGGTCTTATTACGAGGGAAGAAGTGTTAAAAAGCATTAAGGTAGACAAATCCCCAGGGCCAGATGGCATCTATCCAAGATTGATGAGGGAGGCAAGAGATGAAATCGCTGGGTCTCTGACAGAAATATTTGTGTCCTCATTGGCCACAGGTGAAATCCCAGAGGATTGGAGGATAACCAATGTTGTACCTCTACTTAAAAAGGGTTGTAAGGATAATCCGGGTAACTAAGGCCAGTGAGCTTGACGTCAGTGATAGTGAAAGTGTTGGAAAAGATTCTCAGAGATAGGATCCATGCACATTTGGAAGTGAATGGTCTTATTAGCGACAGACAGCATGGTTTTGTATGAGGGAGGTCATGTCTCACCAATTTGATTGAATTTTTTGAGGTGACAAAAATGATTGATGAGGGAAGGGCTGTGGATGTTGCCTACATGGACTTTAGTAAAGCATTTGATAAAGTCCCTCATGGTAGGCTGGTGCAAAAGATTAGATCGCGTGGGGCCAGATGTGAACAAGCTGGATGGATCCAGAACTGGCTTGGCAACAGAAAACAGAGGGTAGCAGTGGAAGGGTGTTTTTCTGAATGGAGGTCTGTAACTAGTGGTGTTCCGCAGGAATCAGTTCTGGGATATCTGCTCTTTGTAATATATACAAATGACTTGGAAAAAACGTAGTGGGTCTGATTAGCAAGTTTGCGGATGATACCAAGATTGCAGGAGTTGCGGATAATGATGAGGATTGTCAGAGAATACAACAGGATATAGATAGGCTGCAAAATTGGGCAGATAAATGGCAGATGGAATTTAAGCCGGACAAATGCGAGGTGATGCATTTTGGTAGATCCAATTCAGGTGAGAGCTATAAAATAAATGGCAGAACTATTAGGAGCATAGGGACACAGAGATATGGGCGTGCAGGTCCACAGATCCTTAAAAGTGGCAGCACAGGTGGAAATGGTGGTAAGAAAGCATATGGCATGCTTGCCTTCATAGGACGGGGTATCGAGTATAAAAGCTCAAAAATTCTGTTACAATTATAAAGAACGTTGGTTCGGCCATATTTGGAATACTGTATCCAATTTTGGTCACCGCACTACCAGAAGACGTGAAGGTTTTGGAGAGAGTACAGAAAAGGTTTACCAGGATGTTGCTTGGCATGGAGGGTATTAGCTATGAGGAGAGATTGAATAAACTGGGATTGTTCTCCCTAGAGAGACGGAGGCTGAGGGGCGACCGGATAGAAGTTTATAAAATTATTAGGAGTCTAGATAGGATGAACAGTTGGAGGCTTTTTCCCAGGGCGCAAAGGTTCAAGTTGAGGGGGAAAAGGTTCAGTGGAGGAAGTTTTTTTTTTACACTGAGGGTGGTGGTGGCCTGGAATGCACTGCCAAGTGAGGTGGTTGAGGCAGATACGTTAGTGACCTTTAACACTTATCTGGATAGGCACATGAACAGACGGGGTATAGAAGGATACAGGCAGTTGGTCTATATAGGATACGTGATCGGCGCAGGCTTGGAGGGGCTGTTCCCGTGCTGTATTGTTCTTTATTCTGTGCATTGATGTCATCAGCAATTAATTTGGCTCCAAGTACACATCTGGTATTATTAGGGTGGAATCAGTTTTTGCAAATTGAGTGTTAGCCTGGTTGTGATTTTAGGTTTATATGATGGAAGTAGTGTGGTTTGGTGAATTCTCCGATGATGAACAGTCAGCTTATGCAGACTAGTTTTGTTGCACAACAAAAGGTATGATTTCCTGCAGCATCCATTCTTGTGGGTTGAGTTCCAATTCTGGACAGGTGCTCATTGGGAAATGAAATCGTTTTGCAAACCTAATTTCACATAGCTAGCAAATGTTAGAGCTACTCGTGGAGAGTTTTTGGGAAAACTGATTAGTCTGCAGAATCTGGTAAAAATCCCAGTCATGGATAATTTTAATCACCCCTTGGAACAAGATGCAAAGAGAATCAAGCCATCAAACAACTTGGAGTAGATGGTCAGCAAGCTGATGGAAAAGGCAAATCTAGTGCCAAAATATAAAAACACCACTTCTGACAATTTCTTTTTTAATTATGCTTCAAAATCATGGAGCCATGCCATCCATAAAACAGGTACAGACGTAATTATGACAAGCCGGAAGTGAGTGACACCAGTACTGACAATGGTGAAACTTCCACAAACCAATTCAACAATTCCACCTAAAAAAGCTTTTGAGTCTTTTGCACGAATATCAAATTACATGCTGTCAGAATGATGAGTTGGCTTCCCAGATGCTGTGAGATTAACTGAAATATCATTTAGATATGCATCCTGGATAGGCGGTGCCTTGCGCAAAGAGCTCCATGGTATACTTAAAACATGCAACCATAAAGGACTACTGTAAAAACATTCGGGGATGCAGTCTCCAAAGCTAAATAAGTGAGTCCATGTAACTAAAAATTGGCAAAAGTTTTTAAAAGGTTGAAAATTGCTTTGAATACACTTCAATCCTTGCAAAAACTTTTAAGATGTGATAGAAGCAACAGCTGTAAGTGATAGGACAGGAAACAAGATGGTGGGAAAATGACGTAGTAGTACGAGCATTGATTCCCTTGCTTCATAGCTGGTGAAGTGGACATATTGCTGCAGGAGGTGAAAGTGAAAACTTGTTAATCCCGTTTGGAACTCCATAATAACATCCCAAGAAGACAGCAGTGCACCACACCCGTCAGGAATAAATTTCTAATACGCCTCCACCACATGGAACAAATTGAGCATTAAGCAATCTGATAAGGCTTAATATGCAAATGCCCCATAATTTAATGCCACAAAGTGTGGTCAATCATCAGTCATATTTTCACTTTGCCATGAGAATCCATTACACAACTCTGCAGTTCTGTCTTTGTATCTCCTGCAAAGCATACAGTCAAAACGCAATGTCTAATTGAAACCCTGCTACATGCAAATTTACTGCTGACTTCACATATCAAAGCAATGAATCAACCTGCCCATTTTTCAACACTCTGGAAGAACTCAAGTTAGACTCAGGGCAGTCATAAGCATGCATTTGGGGAAATGCGCCAATGTAGACACATTAAATAGATAAAAGAGAAAGGAAGAAGGTGGCAACGCAGGTTGATAGAGTGGTCAAGAAGGCATACAGCATGCTTGCCTTCATCGGACGGGGTATTGAGTACAAGAGTCGGCAGGTCACGTTACAGTTGTATCGGACTTTGGTTAGGCCATATTTGGAATACTGCATGTAGTTTGGTCACCACATTACCAGAAGGATGTGGATGCTTTAGAGAGGTTGCAGAGGAGGTTCACCAGGATGTTGCCTGGTATGGAGGGTGCTAGCTATGAAGAAAGGTTGAGTAGATTAGGATTGTTTTCATTGGAAAGACGGAGGTTGAGGGGAGACCTGATTGAGGTCCACAAAATTATGAGAGGTATGGACAGGGTGGATAGCAACAAGCTTTTTCCAAGAGTGGGGGTGTCAATTACAAGGGGTCATGATTTCAAGGTGAGAGGGGAAAAGTTTAAGGGAGATGTGCGTGAAAAGTTTTTTTACGCAGAGGGTGGTGGGTGCCTGGAATGCTTTGCCAGCGGAGGTGGTAGAGGCGGGCACGATAGCATCATTTAAGATGCATCTGGACAGATATATTAATGGGTGGGGAACAGCGGGAAGTAGACCTTGGAAATAGGCAACAGGTTGGGAGGGCCGAAGGGCCTGTTCTTGTGCTGTAATTTTCTTTGTTCGTTTTTTTTTGTTTGAAATGCAAGTACAACCACGATGTCTGACACATTATTCACCTGGAAAGTGGACAGCATAATCAAAGACCCCTCCCACGCGGGTTCCAACATCTTCCATTGGGCAGAAGATACAAAAGTCTAAGAACACGCACTAAGAAAACAGCTTCTTCCCCGCTGTTACCAGACTCCTGAATGACCCTCTTATGAACTGAACTGATCTCTCTACACATCGTCTCTACTGCTGTTAGCACTACACTCCGTATGCTTCACCTGATGTCTATGTATTTACATTGTGTATTTATTGTGTGCCCTATGTTTTTTCATGCATGCAACAATCTGCCTGGACTGTATGCTGAACAATACTTTTCACTGTACCTCAGTACATGTGACAATAAATCTAAAACCGGTTTTATTTATGCATGGGCAGCATAGGTTCTTTACTGATCAGAAATGAATAAGTTACATGTACAACAATAGAATGCAGTAGAGATCTTGCAAACTGGTTGCATATATCCCTACCGCAGATGGGAAAGTTCTGCTCTCAGACCCAGAGGAAGCTGAAGCAGCTGTCTTGTCAATAGCAGTCATTGCATAAATTCTAGGCCAACTTTTAAAATAAATTTTAGAATTATGCTAGGTGTTAATTTAAATATTTTAGCATCAATTCTGGTTTTAATAAAACCTAATGCATGAAATGTACAAGCACTTCAGCTTACAAAATATAAAATATTGAGTTACAGCTCAGAAAGAAAGTTATGTGGAGCATAGTCTCCCAATTCTGCGCTGCCTGTTTTGGGAACATACCTGCTCTGCTGGCGTACAGGGCCAGGACGTAGGCACTCAAGTTACATCTCTGAAAATCAACTTCCCTTCATTAACCGAAACATTCATTATAGCTTTCTCAGCATTTTATTGGAAGACCCATTGGTCAAGAATTTAGCCTTTTGTTTACCTGGATATGGCACTCTTCCCTTAGTAACCAACTCTATCAGCAGAATTCCAAAAGACCACACATCAGATTTGATTGTAAACCGCCCATATAAAGCAGCCTCTGGAGCTGTCCATTTGATAGGAAATTTGGCTCCTAAACAAGAACAACAAATTATTGACAGGACCAGTATACCTTTACAGAATTGTGCATGCTCCTAACAAAGATGGAATTGCCAAACTTTACCTTGTCTTGCTGTGTATTCATTGTCTTCAATCAACCGTGCCAAACCAAAGTCTGCTATTTTACATACAAGATTGTCACCTACAAGGATATTGGCTGCCCTCAAGTCTCTATGGATGTAGTTCATTCGTTCAATATACGCCATGCCATCAGCAATCTTATCGAACACAAAAGTTCATCACATTTTAGCAGGTATTTCACATAATTTATCAATAATAAATATTATGATACAAATTCAGCATTTGTTGTTGGAATAAATATATATATCAATAAATATGGAATAAATATAAATGCATGTATATCAGCAAAAAATCTATTTGTACATATTGAGGAGTACAGTACTTACTACCATCAAGTATCTGGAACATTAAAATGAATCACTCGTGACAATTAGCGAAATAACTGCAGGTCAAGTAACCTTTATCCAAAACCTTTGGGGCCAATTGTGATTTGGTATTCAGACATTTTTGGCTGATTCTTGGAATTATTATTCTTGGAATTTACACACTGAATTTTATCATTTGTAGAATAATGACAGGAACAATAATGGATAACAGATTGTTTTAAATCAATGACAAAATAAGTTGAGATAGATTTCTCCATCTTTGGTTAAGTGCATCACATGATGTCAGAATCTTTTTTCTGCTGATACTCAAATAAGGGCTTTACTGAGTGATAGGACTTTAAGTTTTCCAAATCTAAAACTAGATAGGCTGAGTGGGAAAGAGAGATGGGTAGGTGATAAGAATGTGGTTGCAGGAGATCCCAACTGGTATCACTGCAATGATATGAACTGTATTAAAATCAGCATCTTATTTTTGCAGAAAGATATGTATAATTTACCTAGATCATCTGGTTTACAGGTTGACAGTACAGTCAACTCCCACCATCTATGGGGTTCTGCTCATGTGAGATCTCGTGGAGGGTTAAATTAGGAATGGCGAACACAGTTCATAACGGAACTGAATTTGATGTGTGCCAGCTATCCCCAAATATCATATTTGTACATTAATGGGAGTCAATTGAGAATTCTGCTCCAGAAATTGTTTGTCAACACAGGGAAAACAAAAACACTGTAAAACCTTTCAATTACAGAATACAGCAGCAAAATTTACAAATTACAGTATATTACCAAACAGCACATTGAATGCAATTTTGCTGAAGAAATTTTTTGTCAACACAGGAAAACAAGAACAATTTAACACTTATCAATTACAGAATACAATCCGCACCTATAGTACAATTTATAGATCACAGCAGTGTACATTACTGACTGTGCAGTACATGCACTGAGAGTGGATGTAGATGGCGTGGTGATAAGGCTGTTGCAGGTATTGATGTGGATGAGATGAACATGTTATTGTTGACTATTCCGCCTTTTGTTTTTAATTTTGTAAAGTTCTCCAAGGAGCATGAGCCATGTCAATCACTCTACAAAATGCAAACTTTCTTTCCATTTTAGATTATGGTTTGTTGCCTCCTTATTTTTCAAATCTCCAGCTAACCGCACGGGATCTGCCATTATCTTGGTTATGAACCAAGTCTTTTTAGACTCTTCTTCCTGCTCCTGCTTAGGAACATTTAATCTCACGAGTTTAACCAAATCTTCCATAGAGAGTTCCTCTTGATGCTATTAAAGCAACTCATGCACTCCAGCTGTGGTGATGTCTTCAAATCCCTCTCAGGGGCAAGATAGCACAGTGCTTCACAGCTACATGGTCACAGGTTCAATTCCCGGGTTGGGTCACTGTCTGATTCTCCCCGTGTCTGTGTGGGTTTCCTCCCACAGTCCAAAGATGTGCAGCTTAGGTGGACTGGCCATAATAAATTGCTCAGTGTCGAAAAAGATTAGGTGGGGTTACTGGGTTACAGAGAGAGGGTGGAGGTGTGGGCTTAAGTAGGGTGCTCTTTCCAAGGGCTGGTGCAGACTCTATGGGCCGAATGGCCTCCCCCTGCATAAAAATTCTATGATTTTCTCCTCAACTTGTTTTGTCAACTCAACAATCCTGGCCACTTCAGCTTCCACATTGGGGAACTCTGTAAAATTATTCATTGTTCCAGGCAAATCTTTTCCCAGCAGGCATTTATGCATGAGTATTTAATTATACCAACTGCATGAGGAGGGTGAATTGCTTCCAACAATCACCGACTGTGGTCAAAGGTTCTGCTTTGAATATTAAGACAAGGGACTATTCAAGGTCTTTGTTTCAAATGTTTGGACTATTGACTGGAGTTCTCCTTCAATGCTGGTGCTCTAGCCACACATTGAATAACTTATCCATATCTTCTGTGTGGATCTCTTCTGCTCACAAATGTTAACTTGGCAGTACGAAGACCAGAAATACTAACTGGCCCTTATTTGTTCTTCAAATGGCCTAATGTGCCTGATTATGGATACATTCAGCATATTCCCCTGCCAACATGGAAGCACTTGCACCATTTCGCAGTCTATCAAGAATTGTGAATTTTATTTAAGTGTTATCACCTTTCTGGGCAGTGTTCTCCTTGGTTCTGACTGCAATTCTTTTTAAAATTTAGAGTGCCCAATTCATTTTTTCAATTAAGGGGCAATTTAGCGTATCCACCTATCCTGCACATCTTTGGGTTGTGGGGGCGAAACCCACGCAAACACGGGGAGAATGTGCAAACTCCACACGGACAGTTACCCAGAGCCAGGATCGAACATGGGATGGGACCTTGGCGACATGAGGCAGCATGCTAACCACTGCGCTACAATGCTGCCCAACTCTGCAATTTTTAATAAAGTGTTGTACTGTCTTGTAACTGTACTGCAAAAAACTGCAAATCACAACAACCATGTGCGCATGCTTCGTGAAGGGACATTTCTTGAGGACACACTGTGTGCTTTCTTGAGGACACACTTTTTTTCACGGTTTCTGAAGAATCTTGTAAGGGACCAGGTGCATGTGCGCTGTTTAGATGCAACAATGAACTTGTGGCTTTCTGCTGGATTGACAGGCTGCACTAGCTTGAAGCACAGAAGCAGTGAGTCTGCAAAAAGAGGCAAGTTTGTGTCTCTCATGTGTGTTTTTATTTTTTGGTGTGAGTTTTTACATTGATGGCTTTCCGGAGTGCTACATTTTAAATCATGGATGAGTGAACTTATGAGGGCATGAATCGTAGGAGATGACTTTACTTTCAGCTTTACTTATATTAGTGCAAATGCATTTCTCATGTTTGTCATGTGTGGAACAATCTGCCTGGACTGTGCGCAGAACAATACTTTTCACTGTACCTTGGTACACATGACAATAAATCCAAATCAAATTAAATTTGTTAAACTATTTCATATTTTCAAAAAAGTGGCCATGACAATTCTACTCGGTAGGAAGTTCATGATTTCACTTCGCTCAGAAAAAACCCAACAAAATCAGACAAAACTTTCATGTAATGTCTTACACTTATATACTTGACAAAAAGCAATCACTGACGTTTCACATGTTCACAGTTAAATTTCAATTTTCCCATGCTTCTAGAACTAAACAAGGTAAAAAAAAATCAATAAATGTAGCACTTTTATAATAGACAACTTACTGACCTGCGCAGCCATATCAACAAGCTGAGGAAGTTTCAGAACTTTCCCATCACCTTCCTTTACAAAATCCAATAAGCTTCCTATAATAACAAAATGTTAATCTTTAGATAACTTTTTTACCAATTTTATTCATTCATTTTGAATAATTTGAACAGGACTATAACTGTTTTCTAATGGCCACTTGATTTACTTTTAGAGTGCTGGATATAACTGTATGAAACAAAAGCAGTATAATGAGACTGTGAAATGGGTTAGCTGTCAGTGGAATAGTGCTGGTTAAGTATTATCGACAGCTTTGCTGAAGTCCCACCTGAAACATGCACAACAGACATTTTAGAAAGCTGCACTTACAGTTGACCACACAAAAATATTCCAGCATCCGCAGTAATTTGCTTTTTAACAAAAACATTTGTTTGATATATATTAGTTCAGTTTATTAGCTGACAACCTGCTTTCTTCAGAGTTGCACCTCAGAACAATATATTTTACTTTAAAACTAAAATCTACATCCAATCACTCAAACCAGCAGAATGAGTTGCTTTTCACGTAACTATTTATGGATTTAATGAAGCTACTAGTGAATTTAATGTTATCAACTCAGTGCATCACGGCAAAACACAGAGCACCAAATTGCCAATTTTATACAGATGATTTAGCTAGGTTGCGGAAAGTTAAAGTTAATTTCAGTGTTTGCACAGCTTTACCCATGCAACAGTCTCATGCAGAGAACGTTTCTTGCAATTTCTTTCTCCTATTTCATAGTCTATCTGAAGTTTCCTCCTCTTGATTGCAGGATTGTGTATTGTTGGACAGGGTACTCCATTTCTAAGACTAAGTGTTGATGCCGATGCTGAATTTGTGGACTTTCATGACAGCAAAGTCACGCTACACCTGAACCGATTCAGCTACTGTTGAGGGGCTAGCACCAACACCAAGTGGAACACAATGGGAAATGAGAAACTGTGCGGGATTCACCGGTTTCACGATTGACACTCAGGATGCTGAAAGCTGCAGCCACATATACCCACTTTAGTCCCCACACACACCATCCCAGTCAACAAGATGGCAGTGAGGAGGGTAGCCCTAAGGCTCGTGGACGCAGACGCTCGGTCGCCGTGGAGGAGAGTAAGATGCCCCTGTATCCCAGACTGGGCACAGGTGGAAGAGGCGGTCAGCGCCGTGGGCAACGTCGTCCAGACCAGCCAGCAGTGGCGTAAAAAACTGCACAACCTCCTCAGGGCGTCCAGGGTGAGTAGGCAGCACTGTGCCCCGGCTCCAAACCCCGTCCCAAACACCCATAATCTGACCCCCTCCCAAACACCCGGAGGGCGGGTGAACCCCCACCCTGCACCATATGCCGGTACCTATACAAGCCGCCATGACTGAGTGCCCTGGCCACTGAGGCCACCAGTTACCCACTCCCTGGGCTGCATGCATCAGACTGTCTAACAATGTTGTTTTCTGTTCAGCCCCCCCCAGTCCCCTCAAGGGGGCATATGGTCAGAGGGCAGGTCGAACTCTGACTAGCTGCCGTCCAGACAGGTTTCAAGCATCTGGAATGGACATCAATCATGGAGATGCAGTTGTAGAGCCAGGGACGACCCGATGGGTTATCGGCGAGCATCCAGCACCTGCAGGCGCAGCTGGAAGAGTCCAACCGTGTGCAGCAGCAAGAGGTGGTGCCGACAATTCGTGCCATCCAGACCTACACCACACAGATGGCATCCGCGGTGGAGGGATTGGGGGAAGCAATTTCGAGTATGGATCAGCATTTCCAAGATCTGGGGTATTCTGTGTGGGTGCCGTCCGAGGCCCAGGGCAGGATTGCCGTCTCACAGACAACCATGTGCCAGAGCCACCTGAGCATCGCAGCTGCACTTCTTTTTAAAAAATAAATTTAGAGTACCCAATTCATTTTTTCCAATTAAGGGGCAATTTAGCGTGGCCAATTCACCTACCCAGCACATCTTTGGGGTTGTGGGGGTGAAACCCACGCCAACACGGGGAGAATGTGCAAACTCCACACGGACAATGACCCAGAGCCGGGATCGACCCTGGGACCACGGCGCCATGAGGCAACAGGGCTAACCCACTGTGCCACCATGCTGCTCCGCAGCTGCACTTCTGAGCGCAGCCCAGTCACAGCAGGACATGGCTGGGAACATTGGTAGTATTGCCCAGGTGCTGGTTGACGTGATGCAGACAGAGGGAGGTGGCTCAGTCCCAGAGGGAGATGGCATAGTCACTATCTCGTGTGACACAAACCCAGAGGTTGGTGTCACAGTCACAACACGATGTGGCACAGTCCCAGACGGAGATGGTCCACTCCCTGTGCTCCATGGCCGCAACGGTGGGATGCGGTGTCCGTCCCTTGGCCAGTTCTCCTCCCCCCATCCCCATATTTGGTGAACCTGGAGGCGATCAGAGCATCCCGTATGCATTGGCCCTGGTGTACACGTCGTACAGCCTCCCGTGCCTGCCTGGGCCCCATGTCTTGCCCGTTCTTGCCCTCCCCCGCATTCTCCTTGTCGGACGAGGCTTGGTATTCCTCCTCCTTGAGCACATTGCCCCTCTGCTTGCGATGTTGTGGAGGACGCAGCAGGTTGCCACAATGCAGACGACCCTCGGCATCACCTGGAGCTGTCCAGGCACCTGAACCGCATCTTCAGGAGGCTGAAGCACCGCTCGATCACGATTCTGGTTGCTGGATAGACTCGTAGTACGGGTCTCCATGTTAGTCTCTGGCCTCAAAATAGGTGTCATCAGTCATGACAGCAGTGGATAACCCCTGTCACCCAGGAACCAACCCCCCAATCGGTGTGGCATCCTGAACATGTTAGGAATCAAGTGTGCCAGGATGAAGGCATTGTACCCCTTGCCTGGGTATTGGTGCAGAGTTGAATGATGCTCAGCTGATGGTCATATAGCAGCTGAACATTCATTTGGTTTGTGTAGCGGCCTGTCATCTGCAGGTGCTTGTAGGGGACATGCATTCCGTCGATCACCCCCTGGTCCCAGGATAGCCTGTCAATGGCGCGAACCCTGCTGGGCTTGGTCCACATTGAAGTGGATGTATGATCCAGCTGGGCATACAGGACCTCCATGATGGCGCGATACACCTATGCACTGAGGTCAGTGAGATCCCGGACAGGTCCCCCTCGGCACCTGGAACGACCCCCGTGGAGTAGAAGTTCAGGGTGACTGTCACCTATATGACCACCAGGATATGTCTTCCCCATACCCCCAAGGTGCTAGGTGTGCCATCATCTGGCAGATATGTCACATTGTCTCTCTGCTCAGCTGGAGTCTTCGGCATGCCCAGTCTGGCAGGTCCTCGAATGACAGGCGATGCCAGTACACCCAAGGCCTCATGTGGTGCCTCCTTGGCATCTCCTCCTTGGCCTGTTGGGTGGCTGGCTCTCCATCCTGGGTGGCAGCCACCTGTCTCTTCTTCGGCACGCTCCACTGCTCCACTTTCCTCCTCCTCGAGCAGCTCCTCCATCTCATACAGACACAGGCATCCCCGAGGCTGTGGCGACTAGCAGGAAGGCCACCATGGTTGGTTGAATTCCAATATCTATTGTCTGCAGGGGGTAAAAGACCAACATGTTAGCATGGTGCATACCCCCATGCCCAACCAGGTCCACTGGGCTACAAGGTAGCCCCGGTTCGCACTCAAGCTCTGCCCCGCATATCCCCACTCCCACCACAACCCCGCATCCCTGGCTGCATCAGTGGCTGGCACCGTGGGGGCCTCTGGCCCTGGTGCCTGTCCCTGATGACAGGGGCACCATTGGCTGGCACTGCCCTCGTCAGGGATATGCTCCGTGGCCCAGGCCTGGCGCCATCCTTCAGGGCTACTGTGGGCATTGCCCTGGGTGGGCCACCAGCTGGTGGCGGCCGGGTGGTAGTGGGTATGGCGGACGGCTTGGTGCGGGGGTGGAGGCACCCATATGGCCTGTGTCATTCTGCAGAACCATGGGCCAAGATGGGTGGTCATTAGGTGCGCAGCTGCCTTGCAGGCCTTGGTAATGGCGGTGCAGGACTGGACACCGCCCAAGGCCCGTGTGGGGCCACCCGGCCACTCGGCATGTTCCCTGTCAAACCCCCCTACCCCACCCCAGACAGTGTCAGGCCCGGCAGTCCACGCCCTGCCTCCTCTCCGCGCCCTGCCTCCTCTCCGCGCCCTCTCCACGTCCTGCCTCGTCAGTCACGATGCCGGTTTCACAATTATTAAAGGTGCAAGTGAACAACGCTGTCGGTATCTCGGCCCCCGGAGGAGAATCACGGAGGCCCTGGAGAATACTGGGTCAGGCCCGCTAATAATATGCAAATTGTGTTTACTGTATTTGCTTTCCGGAACGCATTGACGCTGCTGTCGTGGTAATGGAGAATTGCAATTTGGCGTCAAATCGGCGCCTGCAGCAATTTTGGCGTCAGAACGCCAAATTGCGTTTCCCGATTCCTGCATCGGTCAACGTAGAAACCCACCCGTCATCTTTCGATCGCTCCTGAATTCCACAGTCTATCCTCAACCAACACCATTATAAATGGAATGCTAAGGGCAGCACGGTGGCGCAAGTGGTTCGCACATTGCCTCACGGAGCCGAGGTCCCAGGTTCGATCTCGGCTCTGGGACACTGTCCATGTGGAGTTTGCACATTCTCCCCGTGTTTGTGTGGGTTTCGCCCCCACAACCCAAAAGATGTGCAGGGTAGGTGGATTGGCCACGCTAAATTGCCCCTTGATTGGAAAAAAATAATTGAATACTCTAAATTTATAAAAACAAACAAAAAAATAAATAAACGGAATACTTAATTGTCCTCAGGACATGAAGTCTTTTATAAATGCATGTTTGTTCTTTCTTGCTGAATTTTAGTTACAAGGTCTATTTAATGTCAACTGCATAAATATTTTATTTCTGGCTGTTTCAGACTCTATTAATCTAAAAACTGATTTCTTCCTCATCAGCAAAGAGATGTTACTTTTAAAAATAGTAAGATCATACAAAGAACAAAAAAAATGTGCATTACACAAGTGCTCTTGGTGTTCAACTGAAATTCACTTAAACGTTATGTGCATGTATTATTTATATATACACAAACTTTCAGGTTTACAAGACAGTTATTTACAAATAATCTAACCTTTTGCCATGTATTCTGTTACAATGTAAATTGGTTCTTCCAAGACAACAGCATATAACGGCACAAGTTTATCATGACGCAGTTTCTTCATAATTTGAGCCTCTTGCAAAAATGCTTCTGGAGACATGGTACCCGGTTTTAGTGTTTTAATCGCCACTTTTGTGGTTCCATTCCAAGTTCCTGAAAAATGAAAAAGGGGATAATATTGTGGAAGCTTCTCCATAATTCATATGTACTAACAGTGCACGTTTGCTGTATTGTACCTGAAAAAAACTTAGCCTAATAAACAATTGTCTTTGTGGAACAAATCTATAACCTAACATTTGGGGCTGGTTTAGCATAGAGCTAAATAGCTGGCTTTTAAAACGGGCCAAGGCAGGCCAGCAGCGCGGGTTCAATTCCCGTACCAGCCTCCCCGAATGTGGCGACTAGGGGCTTTTCACAGTAACTTCATTTGAAGCCTTCTTGTGACAATAAGCAATTTTCATTTCATTTCATTCCAATCATGTCATCTATGCAAGAACCCTTGCACACTTTATCCCAGGAATAGAGCTCGAAAGTCTGGGTAAGGAACTCCCAATTCATCAAAAGCCAATAGTTTCATGAATTCCACTGCGCCTCGCCTCGCACTAACCTGCAGGAACTGACCTCCCTAGCCCCCTGAATCGTGAAAAGTGTATGTGAACTCAGTCAGATCATCCTTCCCTAGTCTGGCCATACCTCTTTCAGTGTACCTCCTCTACCTTTGTCTGCCATCGGCTTCTTTTCAGTGGCTTCACTTGATGGATCAACTATTTTGAAGAGCTTTGGGAGTTAAGATGGATGCTGTCCCAAGTCTCTCTATTGCTGTACAGTGATGGACAGACTGGTCAGTCCCAGCTATTAGCAAGTTTGCCTGCAGACCCACTCCTTCACCAGAAAACTACAGTTTCACTCTTACACATAACATGATCTGTTGCTTTCCCTTCCAGATGTTCTCAATCCAGTCTGAGGTTTGACTTTGGAAACTTCACTATACCAGAACAACCTGCCATTGTAATTCCTGTCCCCTTTTTTGTTCTGTGACTGCCCGAATACTGTTAGTTAGAACTAGTGAAAGCAGCATGAAATGAAATGGGGATTTAAATTGCAAAACTATTTAGGAAACAATCTAGCACTAGCCTGGGGGAACAGAATGCCTAACAGTGTTACAGCCTCAGTTGGTTGTTCAAGGTAGTGTAGAATCTTTTTATCAACTGTATAAACAATGACCATTTTGGAAACAGGACATCTGGATTGCAATTTAAAAAAAAAAATTAGCTAACATACTTACCCATCCAGACTTCACCAAAACAACCTTGTCCAAGTTTAATTTCCAGACGCAAGGAATCCCGAGGAATCTCCCATGCATCTTTAGCCAGTCCCTGGGTTTGTGGTTTTACAGTAGGGCATACAGTAGTTAATCTATGGCATAAACCATCGGCATGATCTGAAGAAATAGGTTGAAAGAAAACAATTCAACAAATTTTGAAATGAAAATACGTATTAAAAAGATGAAATGGGGGGAATATACCAGGAAACATTTCATAACACTATATTCCATCAATTAATGATTTTATCCCTCAAGATTCTGAAATTAACAATTTTATTTTTATTTCCGGGCGAGGGCAGATGGCGGGCACGAGGGCAGAAGGGGGGCGCGAGGGGCGAGCCAGGGGGCGCGAGGGGCGAGCCAGGGGCGCGAGGGCGAGCCAGGGGACGCGAGGGGCGAGCCAGGGGACGCGAGCCCAGGGGACGCGAGGGGCGAGCCAGGGGACGCGAGGGGCGAGCCAGGGGACGCGAGGGCGAGCCAGGGGACGGAGGGGCGAGCCAGGGACGCGAGGGGCGAGCCAGGGGACGCGAGGGGCGAGCCAGGGACGCGAGGGGCGAGCCAGGGGACGCGAGGGGCGAGCCAGGGGACGCGAGGGGCGAGCAAGGGGACGCGAGGGGCGAGCAAGGGGACGCGAGGGGCGAGCAAGGGGTCGCGAGGGGCGAGTAAGGGGGTGAGGGTCGTGTATGGGATTGTGAAGGACGAGTAAGAGGGTGTGAGGGGGGTTATGGGCTGTGAAGGGGTGCCTAAGGTGGTATGAGGGGGCGTGTAAGGGAGTTGGGGGAGTGAGTAATGGGGTTGAGCGAGTATGTTGGTGTGAGGGGTGAGTAAGGTGGTTGAGGGGGTGAGTAACGGGGTGTGAGGTGATGTGTAAGGGGGTCTGAGTGGGAGTGTAAAGCGGCGAATAATGGGTGTCGAACAGCCAATGAAAACTGTCTGAAATGTAGTCGCTGTTGGAATGTAGGAAGCACTGTAGCTAATTTCCACTCAGCAAACCCCTACAAACAACAATGTGATAATGATCAGATAATTTGTTTTTTTGATCTGGATTGAGGGGGAAATGGAGACCAAGACACCTTCTACATTTCTTCAAAATAGTGCCATGGGACCTTTACATCCACCCAAGCAGGCAGATGGAGACAAAGTTTAACATTTGATCCAAAAGCCGGCATCTCTGACAGTGCAACTGCTCCCTTCGTGCTGCACTGGAGCGTCAGGGTTGATTTTTGTGCTCAAGACCTGGAATGGGACTAATGTGCTACCAATTGAACCAAGCTGATACACAGCACGAGCTTGCTCTTGAGTGAATTAAGCGATTCTTCGGATTTTCAACATTGCACTTGCTTCATTATTCCACCCTTGAAAAGCTGCAAGTATTTCTGAAACTCAATTATCTGAACCTTTTAGAAAAGGAGGTACCTGTGTAATGTTTCACCAGCTTCTGTAGTGACTCAAATTGTGCTCTTGTTGTAATATAATAACCACCGCTGTCAAGTTTTCGGATTTTGTAGTGTTTGACATTATCACCTTTTGCTTCATCCCAATCTCTTATTGAAAGAGAGTATGCACCTGAAAGATTATTTAGGACATTTTTAAAATCATGTTTTCATTTTTAATAGATTTAGTGAAAGCACATGCCTCATTTTTTAAGATTAGTTCAGGTTTTTACTTGTACCAACAAAATAGATAGGAGGATACGTATTTTTTCCCTTTGATCAAAATTACCATTCCATTACAATGTTAACACTTAATTCAGGAAGCATAGAACAAGTGATGGATAGTTAAGTTACTGTGATACCTAAATCTCAAATTCCTTTCGCAATTTTTCATTTCCTTAACCATGTTCTCAACAATGTCTCAAATAATTGCCCACTTGTGCTCCAGGCATGCTGTTGCTTGCAACCCGAGCCTTTGACTGCAGTGAACCTTTGTTCTTGTCAGTTCATTGTAACTCTGCTTGCTCACTCCAGAACATCCCCTCTGTCAACAGCAATCAATGCTTTGATAATGTACTCATTGTTCTTGCACAAGTGTACACATTTGAATGTACATGCTACTAAAAATGACTAATGTATACTGTTACAATCTTAGAGACTAGTGCTTTTTAAAAGAAATTCAAGCACCCACTTATTTACTGAATTATGCCGCAATATTTCATGTTTTGAACAAACGTACTTTATTGTACAAGAGGTAAACAAAAGAAGTACAACTAGCAACACTATATTAGATAAACACTTATATTTTAAATCTAAAGTCTCAACAGACCATTTATTATTCTACTTTTATTTCATCCAAGAATTCCCCTGTGCTTTACAGTACCTTTGGGGTTTCTTCCCTTTTCCTGGGATCAAGGTATGCCATGGCTCTCAGGAATTCACTTTGATTCACCCCAGTGTTCCTGCTATTCGCCAAGGTACGAGACTTATTGGGCTCCTTCCAGTATTATCCAACTAAGCAACCCTCCAATATTTTCCTTAATTACCTTGTAACTGCGGACTCCCAGCTCAAGCATTGGCCTCACTGTATTCTTGCTTAGTGACTCCAAATCACCTTTGGTTTCTGATCACCCTCTTCTCTCGGTTCCAGCTGCGTCACAGCTCTCGGCAGATGTTGTCTCTGCCCGCCTCAAATCTGCACTAAACTAACTTCAAATAATGGTTTGTGAGAATAAAATCATCCTGCAGTCTATTACCATGGCAACATGACATGCCTGGGATGCCCTAGAATAGAGATCTAAATTAATTAACTTTACTTTCAAAATAGTCCTTTGATTTTGGGGCCCACGTGAATCTAATCTCTGTATATTTCACATTGGGACAACAACAATCTTACCAGATTCACTGGTTCCATTACAAATCTAAGAGGGGACCACTTATTTATTATTTCCAAATCTCTAACCTTAACCTCTAAGTGAACAAGGACCACCCTTCGAACTGCAATTCTCTTAAGGCTGTTTACCAGTTTCTCAAACCCAATTCTTTCTCCAATACTCTGTTTTCTCTCCCCGGCCATGTTATATTTACATTATTTGAATCCATGGGGACCGTTCCAGAATCAGAGGAATTCTGGAAAATCAAAACTAATGCATAAATTAACTTTGCATCCAAATCTTTTAAAACCTTAAGGGAGGGTTATTAAGTCTAGGGGATTTGTCCATTATTAGTCCCATTAATTTCTCAATTTTTTCTTTAACTTCCTTGGTTTCCCACAATTCCTGTTCTGCTCCGTGTCTTCTACTGTGAAGAGACATAATATTTGCTTCGTGTCAGCCATTTCCTTATTCCTCATTATAATTTCTCTCTCTTCTGCATTTATTTTTGCTAATCTCTTTTTTTTTAAACATACTTGTAAAAGTTCCAACAATCTGTTTTTGTATTCATTATTGGTTTACTCTCATTCTGATTTTCCCTTTTTATCAATTTATCATCCATTGATGATTTTTTAATACAGTCCCAATCCTCGGGCTTCTTGCTCTTTGTGGTAACATTATAAGCTTCCAATCTAAACTATTCTTAACTTTGAGTTAGCCATGGCTGGTGTCACTTTTCTGGGGAAGTATTTATTCCTCAAAGGAATGTATATTAATTGGGAATTATGAATGATTGATTTAAATAGTTGCTGTCATATACATCATACCTTTTAATTGCCCAATCAATTTGAGCTAATTTGCTCCTCATACTCCATAACTGGCTCTGTTTTAAATTTAAGGCACTTGCCTTCACTTAACCACATCACCCTCAAACATAATATGAAGTGCTATCATATCATGACCTTCCACAGAGGATCCTTAATGATAAGATTACTAATTAATTCCATCTAACTGAAAAATAAATTTAAAATAGCTTGTTCCACCATTGGTTCCTTGACATCTTGTTCTCGAAAACTGTCTGAAAAGCGTTCCTTAAATTCACCATCTAAGCTCCTTTTACTAATTTGTTGCCAAGTTCATATGAAGATTAAAGTTCCCACATTATTGCAATACCCTTGTTACATGCTCCGATAATTTCCTGATTTCTTAATTTATTCACTGTTGCTTCACAAGACTTCCTGTATAATTGCAAATCTTCTGGCCTATCTACTGCTACATTAAACACTTAAAATGGTTGTTACCTTTTGTGGTTTCACTCTCTCTAACTAAAAATGTGCCACGCGGGTTTCCTGGATGTAGCAGCAATCGCTCTGCGTCCTTGCGACCCATTTTAAAAATACCACCTAGAAACAAATTGCAGAAAGAATGGGTATCACTGATTAACAGTGTTTTCCGTACCAGCCTCCCCGAACAGGCGCCGGAATGTGGCGACTAGGGGCTTTTCACAGTAACTTAATTGAAGCCTACTCGTGACAATAAGCAATTTTCATTTCATTTTCATACACTTAAGCTTCATAAAGCAAACCACATAGGAATCCAAAATCAGGAAAAGCATGCTACATGCCTGAAAGTAATAACAAAGACTGTTTTGTTGTGGGATTTCAAGTCTGAATTTTCTTTTGAAATTTTATACAAAAAACAATTTTATAAATTAGTTTGACTATAGGAACATCCAACTAGAGAATGACAAAATAAAGAAACTGGTCATGTGTGAATGAAAAACCAAAGGAATGAGGGGTTAGAATTGTAAGACTGAAGTGAGAATCATTGAAAAGAAAAACTTTAGAAATGTCAGAGACCAAATGTACATTTGCACCATAGTGTCAGTACAAAGCAGTTTCATTTGCAGTAGTGGAGTTTTAAAGATATATTCTTCAAGGTCCTGAAGCTCTAATGCTATGGTTCTAAAATTGCTGCAGCAGGTTTCAGTATCAATGTTTTTGTGTGCATTGCAAACAAACAAATTTTCCATCACCAAATTTGCCCTTTTATGGCCAACTGCAGTTCAATAGCCGTTCCTTTGGGATAGTTTGTAATTCCCAGCCAAGTGTGCTCTTCTTCAAAAGGCGGAGGACACAGTATATACCGTGTTAAGGGCACACAAATGCAAAAACGAATTATGCGAAACTGAGGCCATTGCATACCTGCTGTCTAACCTGGAGATCAAACCCTAAGCTGACACCGAGCAGAGTGAAGATAATTAATTCTACTTTGCGTTCGAGTCAGTGCGCACATTTATAGTTCTGAGGTTTGCAGCCAGTGCAAGGCCAAAACTATAGTGTACCAATGTGAAAGATACTGTAAATGTAGTCTTGGGGGCTGATATTACAGAAAGGAAATGAAGAATGTGCATATGTACAAAATGTTTGGAAAGCAAGTTGGTGATTTGCACATTATAAGATTGGCCTATTGAGAGAGAAATCATATATTAATATATAAATTGGGAATTAACTATTGCTATCTGGTGACTTGAAAAAAGCATCTGTATTTTGGGGACAAAGTGTTGGTTTGATTTGAAGTGAAGTGTCAAGAGAAAGTGATGAAACAAGCTTGCGCCATTATTTAAGAGAAGGGATGGTCCTGCAAAATGCGTGTCTTATGTGTTTTAACTGAAATAGCTCATACAATTTTGAAATGCTGCATTGACAGGATACACAGCCATGTGGCATTCAGATTATCAACATGTAGGCATATATTATATCAAGAACAGCACAGAGGATGGTACAGGTAATAATGGATTTAAATTGAATTTAGAATAGCTAGGCCACTATATGGTATGCATTGATAGAAAGGCCAATTTTTCCTCAGACTAGTGGCCTTGAAATTATGGCTTCTCTTAGTGATTAAAGAATTGTTCAATTTTAGTTAAACGCAATATGTAAGAAAAATTGCTTTCATTGGCTTTACAATATTTAAATGCTTAGTGATTATTTAAAAAAATATTCTGAGACAATTGTTCATACGTTACATGTGACTCAATTCATAAAGCACTCGTCAATAAATTATTATTAACTCCATCTGTGAAATTGCCCCAGCCGTGGAAGTGGTAAATAACTAAGCAACGTTCTGGAAATGTAACTTCGCCAATCTTGAACATTAATAAACAAATTGCTGCTGCACGAGTGAGATAAATTGATACCATGGTATCTTTGGTGCAACACTGTGCCTTTCATGACCTCAGGACATCCAAATCACTTTAGAGCTAATGAAGTATAACTGAAGTGTAGTCAAGTGTTATGTAGAAAACACAGCAGCCAATTACAACATAGCAAGCTCCCACAAAAAGCAATATGATAATGACCAGATATTTGTTTTTGGGATGTTGATTGATACACGGATATTGACCAAGACATCAGGAATAACTCCCTTGTTCTTCTTCAAAATAGTGCCACATGATCTTTCACATCCACCTGAGAGAGCAGACTTGGTTTAAGGCTTCATTTCATTACAAAACAATGCAATAAAAAGCATAAAATAAATTGAACAAAGTTGTTATTGTTGTGGACAATACTTGCCAGAATTGCAAATTTATGATATAAAATATGTCATACAAGAAAAAACTGGTCCTAAAGCACAAATATGCAAAAATCAATTCAATATTTACCAGGTGAAGATTCCTTGGCAGTCTGTGCTATGTATATGGCCAGTTTTTAGCTTTTGGAGGGGGAAAAAAGAGGGAAAGAAGGAAGGGAATTAACTGATTTTGCAGAGAAGGATTAAGAGTGCTTCAGTGGATAGCCATTTAAAATGGCTGTCTATTTTTCCCAAGCTACAGGCAACTAAATAACAAAACCAATTAAATAGTTTTGAATTTGTTTACTTCTTAGACAACAGACCCGAGGAAACAACCTTGGACAATGACCCACACTTCACTGCTGCAGAATTTGCTAATTTACCTAAATGGAATTAAATGATAATTTTGTCTTTCAAGCCACCGGTGAGCGCTTTGGATGTTAAAGTATTTAAATAAGTACTCTTTAAGAAAATACTACTTTTTGGGGAGTGGAAAATTAATTTGGTCCTGCAGAAGTTAAGCTTTCTACTGATGCAGAAACACCCCAAACTTTAATTGGCTGCTCACTACAGCATTATTTTTTTCTTTCCAAAGTGCAAGCTTTTTGAAGCCTGACTTGGCCAATGATTGAAGGATTGCAGAAGGCTCTGAATAGCATAAGTGAAACAAAAACTGAACTAAGGCTTCATGAAAATATTAAAAAATTTAGAAATGCATCGTTATGCTCAGTACACAAAGTGGGATACAGGTTAATGAAGTATGGTATCAAAAAGAGATTGTTTCCAATATGGGAAGGAAGCGGGCAGTGCTGAGGTTAGGACAGCTAGAAAGCTTATCTAATATAAATATACGTTATTGCTTCTTTGCACGCCTGTTAGAATCAGTCCATGCAATTACACCAGTATTATAGAGTGAACACAGAACCTTTTAAAATCCATTTGAAGAATAGGAGCGTTGCTAGTTTCCTTTGAGATACAAATGAGCAGCCATTTCAGTGGCTAGTTAAGAAGCAATCACATTTTTGTGGGTCTGGAGTTGTATATTGACAAGGCCAAGTAAGGGAGGTAGCTTTCATTTCCAAAAGGAAAAGTGAACCAGTTGGGATTTTACAATAAACCAGTAGTTTCATAGTCAAGATTACTCTCAGAAACATAGAAATAGGAGCAGGAGCAGATTATTCCACCAGTTGAGCCATTCAAACAGATAATGGCTGATCATCTACCTCATGTCACTTTTCCCAATAACCCCATATCGCTATATGCCATTTTTGTCTTAAACATGCTCATTGGCTGAGCTTCCAGAACCCTGTGGGGTAGAGATTCTAAAGAATCCCAAGTTCTGATTGAAGAAATTCCTCCTCATCTCAGTCTTAAATCCCTTATTCGAGACTATCCCACAGGTTCATCTATGTATAAACCCACATGGAAAATGAGCAATGGCAGCTGAAGGAAGAAGACGCTGATTACACTTTCTTCTGGAGAGGAAACCCAAGGATCAGCACAGGACAAATAGAATTGCATTCACCATCAAGAACTTGTCAACTGAAATTTGGAACTCCCTGTTGGCATCAACAAATGCCTCATGACTTTCCGTCTACAATTTGCCAAGAACCAGCGGGCAACAGGCATGAATGCCTATGCCGCAACCCTTGATGCCGATAACGAGTGCATAGAAGGCTTCTATTCCATCCTGGACACTATATTCTTCAGCATTCTGAAGGAGGATAAGATCTTCCTCTTTGGGCACTTCAATGCCAGGGTCAGAAAGGATTCCCAAATCTGGAAAGGAACAATCGGAAAGGAAGGAATTGGGAACTGCAACTGCAACCAGGTCCTCCTGCCCCACAATGTGCGGAACATCAGTTTTTCATCACTAACACATTGTTCTGCCAAAAACAAGTTCGACTTCCTGGAAACATCCACATGATTGACTTCATCATCGCCCGTTCCCGAGACCAAATGGATGCCCTCATCACCAAAGCTATGACCAGTGCAGACGACCGTTGGGCAGACTACTGGCTCACCCGCTCCTCTATGTCCATCAAATTCCACCAGCAGTGGAAGATGAAGAAAGAGCTCAGAAAAAAGATCAATGTTGAGTGGCTTCAAGACCCAAGCATGCTAATGAACTTCCAACAATGTTTTCTCCAAAATCTCCAAAGTGTGCATTCTAATCAAGTGGAGGAAACTGGAAAGAGCTGAAGATAGCCATTATCTCAAGCTGTGAAGAAACCATTGGCTACAAGACCAGGAAACATCAAGACTGGATGACCACATCATTCAAGATCTCATCGTCAAGAAGAGGAAAGCTCTCTGCACCTGGCAAAATGACATCACCAGGGCGGCACAGTGGTTAGCACTGCTGTCTCATGGCGCCGAGGACCAGTTCAATCCTGCTCCGGGTCACTGCCGGAGTTTGCACATTCTCCCTGTGTCAGCGCGGGTTTCACCCCCACAACCCAAAGATGTGCAGGGTAGGTGGATTGCCCCGTAATTGGAATATTTGGGTGCTCAAAATTTTAAAAAATGACCTCACCAGCAAGGCAAAGAGGAGAACTCATCAAAAAGCAAAGACGGAGGTACAAAGAAGATCTAGGGAAATCAAGAACAAATAGTGGACGGAGAAAGCTAAGGAGTTGCAACTCCTCGCTGACTAGCGCGATACCTGGGGCTTCCTCAGTCCCACCAAGGCAATGTATGGACCAAACACCCTAGGCCTCAAACCTCTGTGGAATAAGGACTGAACGTTTTTGAGAGACAGAGAAACATCAGCCTTCGACGGCGAGAAGATTTCAAAGAACCCTAAACCCTAACCGTAATACAACCATAGATGATGATGTGTTCGAGGAAACCCTCCAACTCCTCATCGAAGATGATCTTGGACTCCCACCAAGCATGGATGAGGTCGAAGCAGCCATTAAATACATGAAGAACGGAAAAGGCGCAGGAGACATCGGGATTTCAGCAGAGATCTTCAAACTTGGAGATCACCCGCCATCTCCATCAGCTGTTCCTGAAAATCCTTTATCAACCCATCCAGGGCAAGATCCAGTGTCTCCCTCCATCCAGATCAATGGAGAAACCCTCCCACATGTGGAATATTTCTCCTATCTGGGGAGCCACCTTTCATCCAAGGCTGACATCAACACGGATCCAATCCGTGTCTTTGGATGCCCAAGGATAAGCTTAAGGTCTAAGGCCTAAGGATAATGCCCAAGGCCTGTGATGACCGTGACATCCATGCTCATACGAAGATCCTCATGTACAAGGCAGTCATCCTCCCAATTCTTCTATATGGCTCAGAAACCTGGACTACGTACAGATGCCAGTTTAAGGCCATGGAGAGGTGCCAACAACGTTGTCTGAGACAGATCCTCCGCATCAGCTGGGAGGACAGACGTCCTAACTTCAGTGACCTTGAAGGTGCCAAGAGTACCAGGCCACGATCACCTGAAACCAACTCCATTGTGCCATCCACATCCCTAGGATGCCAGAGTCCCGATTGCCAAAGTACATCTTCTTTGCCCAGCTGAAGGAGGGCACCCGAACTAGAGAAAGACAAAGGATGCGCTTCAAAGATACTCGGAAGGCGTACCTCAAGAAGTGTAACATAGATGCAACACCTGGGAGACCCTTGCTCAGATGAAATATACCTGGAGTAGTCTCCTGATTGAAGGGACATAATACTTTGAGAATACCCGATGGCAAGAGGTCCGGAAAAGGAGCCTGCAAAAGGAATGCCAGCGATCAAGTACAAGGACCAATTCCACTTCTCAGAAAGATCTGCCAAACGTGCAGTGGAAGATGTAGCTTCAGGATAGGGCTCATCAGCCACACAAGGACCCACAGAGCCCGTGGCTAGTGACATGGAGTTTCTTAGGTGGACAATTATACTTGTAAGCAAGTGATTGCTGAAGAGATACAAATTACTGGTAATCAGATAGTGTCAACCGATCATAAGACACAGGAGCAGAAGTAGGCCATTTGGCCATTGAGTCTGCTCCACCATTGAATAAGATAGCGAATGATCAAATATGATAATCCTCAACTCCACTTTCCTGCCTTATCCCCAGAACCCTTAATTCCCTTACTAATTAAAAATCTGTTTTCTTGAACATATATTTAGAATGTCCAATTCATTTTTTCCAATCAAGAGGCAATTTACCATGGCCAATCCCCCTGCCCTGCACATCTTTGGGTTGTGGGGGTGAAACCCATGCAAACACGGGGAGAATGTTCAAACTCCACACGGGCAGTGACCCAGACCCAGAATCGAACCTGGGACCTCGGCGCCGTGAGGCAGCAGTGATACCACTGTGCAACCGTGCAGCACCTCTTGAACAGACTTCACGACCCAGCCTCTATAGCCCTAAGAGGGAAAGAATCCCACAGATTGACGGAATGTGGATCATACAGACCCACTTAACTGCTGAACGTGGATGCGAAAATACTCGCAAAGGTCCTGGCCAATAGGCTGGAGGGCTGCATACCAGAGGTGGTCGCAGAAGACCAAACCAGCTTTGTCAAGGGTAGGCAGCTCACAGCGAACATCAGGCAGCTGCTGAATGTGATAATGACCCCCCCACCCCCCCCCCCAACCCCAGGAGAGTACATCAGAGGTGATCGTCTCCCTGGACGCAGAAAATGCCTTTGACAGAGTCTAATGGAGCTACCTCAAAGTACTGGAACGGTTTGGGCTAGGAACGGGATTCGCCGCCTGGGTGAGGCTCCTGTACAATGCTACCAAAGTGAGTGTCCGAACTAACACCACCAGCTCTGAATACTTCCAGCTACAGAGAGGAACAAGACATGGCTGCCCCCTGTCCCCACTCTTGCTCGCGCTAGCGATCGAACCCCTGGCAATAGCCCTGCGGGACGCAAAAAGCTGGAAGGGAATCCGGAGAGAGACAGAGAGCATAGAGTCTCACTCTATGCAGATGACCTGTACCTCTATGTCTTAAAGCCACAGGAGGGACTGAAGGCAATACTGCAAATATTGAAAGAGTTTGGAACCTTCTCGGGCTACAAACTTAACCTGGGCAAAAGCGAGACATTCCCAGTGAACCCAAAAGGCGAAGGGACAGAGCTGAAGGGGCTCCCGTTCAAAACGGCCCAGAACAGATTATTTTACCTGGGGATCCAGATTGCCAGAGACTGGACACAGATCCACTGTGGAACCACACCAGCCTGGTGGAGGAAGTTAGGAGGAAGTTAGAAAAGACCTTCAACGGTGGGGCTCACTCCCACTCTCCCTGGCGGGAAGAGTGCAGACGATCAAGATGAACGTACTGCCAAGGTTCCTCTTCCTGTTTAAATGCATCCCGATCTTCATCCCCAAGGCCTTTTTCCAAAACATAGACAGGCTAATCATGTTGTTTGTGTGTGGGGGCAACAACCCGAGAATTCCCAAGCCGACACTGCAAAGAGGGAAAGTCAGAGGGGGCCTGGCTCTACCGAACCTACAATACTACCACTGGGCAGCAACGGCAGAAAAAGTGAGGGGATGGATACAAGAACCAGACACAGATTGGGTACAAGTGGAGGAGGCATCCTGTAAAGGAACAACCCTCTGGGCCATGGCCGCGGTAGCACTCCCATCCTCCTCAACAAGATACACAACGAGCCCAGTGGTAGCGGCCACGTTGAGAACGTGGACCCAGTTGAGACAGCACTTCGGGATTACCAAAATGTCCCTTTTGGCTCCTATCTGCAGCAATCACAGTTTCCCCCCAGCCATGCTAGATACCACCTTCAAAGGAAGGAGGTGGGACGGGGGCACACCGACGGTCAGGGACTTCTACGTGGGGCGCAGACTGTCGTCACTGGACGAACTGACGAGGAAGTGGAAACTAGCAAGAGGACAGGAATTGAGACACCTCCAAATAAAGCACTTCCTCCACAAAGAGACAGTAGGGTACCCCGGGGCCCCAGAAAGCACACTACTAGAGGACCTGATAGGTACAAGCAGCGAGAAGGGCGGGGGGGGGGGCTATATGGGAAAATATACGGACAGCTACTGGACAGAGCCCGAACACCACTGGACGTGACCAGACAAAAATGGGAGGATGGGGGCTCTGGAGCGAAGCACTGAGCAGGGTGAGCTCCACCTCCTCCTGCGCAAGGCTAAGCCTAATGCAGCTCAAAGTGGTGCACAGAGCGCACCTGACCAGAACTCAAATGAGCAGGTTCTTCCCGGAGGTGGAGGACAAATGTGAACGGTGCCAGAGAGGCCCGGCTAACCACACCCACATGTTTTGGGTTTGCCCCAAGCTTGCTGGGTTCTGCACAGCCTTCTCTGAGGCAACGTACAAAGTTGTGGGGGTGAGGGTGAAGCCATGCTCAATAGTGGCAACCTTCGGAGTATCGGAGCAGCCAGAGCTACACATGGGGGGAATGGGCAAACCACAAGAGAAGAGGAAGGGTGCTGAAACCAAGGGGGGACATCATAGATCGATCCAGAAAGCAGCAAAATGTATGTGCAATTAGTCAAATGAAGGACAAAACAAACCTCTCTGTAAAATAAAGCAAATTAGCGCAGGCAAGAAAAATGTAATGTATATAAGTAACAGCTGTTTATAAATATGAGAAAAGCCAATAAAAAGATTTTAAAAAATAGAATCCCACAGATTCACTACTCTTGAGAAGAAAAAATTCCTGCTCATCTGTCTTAACTGGAAGACCCTTTATGAAATTATGCCCTCTGGTCCTAGACTCTCCCACAAGGGCAACCAAACTCTCAGCCACCCTGTCAAGCCCCCTGAGAATCCTGCGTGTCTCAACAAGGTCACCTTTCATTCTTCAACTCCAATGAGTACAAACCCAACTGACTCAACCTCTCCTCATAAGAAAATCCCTCCATACACAGGATCAACCTGGTGAACCTTCTCTGGACTGCCTCCAATGCCAGTATATCGTTCCTTAAATAAGGGGATCAAAACTTTTGACAGTAAATAAGGGGATCAAAACTTTTGACTTTTAGACCTGGTATAGTTTTAGCAAGACTTCCCTGTTTTTATACTCTAGTCCCTTTGAAATAAGGCGAACATTTAATTTGCCTTCTCTATTACCTGCTGAACTTGCATGCTACCTTTTAGTGATTCAGTGATATATGCATGCCCACACCCCCCCAAATCCCTTTGCGATGAAGTTTTATGTAGTCTTTCTCCATTTGAATAATATTCAGTTCCTTTATTCTTCCCACCAAAGTGCATAACTTCACATATTCCTACATTATATTCCATCTGCCAAGTTTCTGCCCACTCACCTAACCTGTCCTCACCACTTGCCTTCCCACCTATTTTTGTGCATCCGCAAACTTGGGAATAGTACATTCACATTCCCCATCCAAGTCATTAATATATTTGTAATTAATTGTAGCCAACACTGATCCCTGTGGCATTCCACTAGTTACAGGTTGTCATCCTTGAAATGCCCTTTTATCTGTTAGCTAATCCTCTATCTATACTTTTTCAATCTGACGAAATCAAAAATTACATTAATTAAAATGAAAAATAAATTGTATTTTATTTTTCATATTTTCACATCTGAGGAACATTTCAAACATTGAAATGCAGTCAAACATAGCAGCTAATTAATGCACAAAAGTGATGGAAAAGCCTAGCTGCCGGCCCACAGAATCTGCCTCACAGTCATGCTGCAACTGGTCATCAGAACCTCAATTTCTCTCCACCCGCCGGCAGAAAGAATTCTGGAATTCTGGAAAATTTCTCTTCGAAAATGAAAGGCTATGAAAATGAGTTCCATAAGATCATAGGTGACCACAAAACAGCCAATGTCCTACCTGTTTTTGAACACAGTGATACTAGTTTTAGCGAGAACTGGTTCTGCTCTCTCTGAACGCTTGCAGGGATCCGCTCTCACTTCACGAGCTGACAACTTATTTCAGAGGTAAATGAACTTCTGAGGAAAACAATCTTTTGATGTGTAATCTAGTTCTATAATTGTGTAACTTATTCACATATCTCCCTCTTTCTCCCTAACCGATTCAATTCAAATAATCAATTCATGTGGACATGTTCCAGTCCCTTCATTAGTTTAAATACCTCAATAGAATCTCCCCAAGGTCTATATTGCACTAGTGATAATTTACCGAAATTTACTAGACTCTGGGGTGGTCCCAGTGGATTGGAAATTAGCAAACGTGACGCCACTGTTTAAAAAAGGAGGTAGGGACTTCCGGTGTGCATCATGAAGTGAGTGAGCACACAGAGGCAGCTCCTGCCTAAGGTTGCAGAAAAGAGCTCTTTTTTGGGCAGCACGGGTTGGAATTTCGATGAAAACGCGTGGGTGAATGTTCAAGGAGTATTTTCCCACCAGGAATAGGATGTTTCTTGGTTATCAGACCCTCAGAAACAGTGCAAGATTTGTCTGAACAGCAACAAACAAAAGCCTCTGCAAGCATGCTAGCGGGGGAAGGGCCAGCTTATAGGTCTCAAGCTGACCTGAGGGCCTTTATGAAAGCTGAGTTCTAGCAGCAGAGGGAAGAACTGTGAGGGGATCTCACCAAGGCCATTGAAGAGGCGGAGACGGACTTCCGGTGGCGGTGATGCGGAGCTAAGCCGCACGTTCAGTGGCTCCCACTATTTCCGGACTTTGGGGCTCTTTTAAGGGCTCGTTGTGGTGCTGTTTGGAATTTTCCCCGTGTGGGAACACTCCTTCTCAGATTCTCCACCGGTGGATGGCCTGGACTAGGAGTGGAGCGGTCAGTAAACCGGCTTTGCAGGTGCGGCTAACCGCAGCTCCCGCTACTTAAGGACTTTTGGGCCGATTTGAGGGCCCCAAACGGCGCTGTCGCAACGAATCCCGGTGGGGGAAGGTGTCTAGAGGAGCATTCCCCATAATTTATGGTGCTCACCCGGAGTGGGGCAAAGGAAAAGGCTGCAGCAGCTCCACAAGTAAAGCGGGGGAAGAAGGACAAAATGGCGGCCGGCAGAACACCCGAGGACTGGTGGAAGTGGGCGCAGGAGCAGCAAGCTGCTCTTCTGCGCTGTTTTGCGGAGCTGAAGGCCGAGTTGCTGGACTCACTGAATGCGACTACCAACAAGCTGCTTGGAGCTCAGGCGGCCCAGGAGGTGTCTATCCGGGAGTTGCAGCAGCAGGCCGCTGAGGGAGGAGGAGGCCGTGGTCCTCATGGGGAAAGTGGAGTTGCACGAGGCACTTCACAAAAAGTGGCGGGACCGCTTGGAGGAGCTGGACGTTCGCACGAGGCGAAAGAATTTGAGGATCCTGGGCCTGGCGGAGGGGTCGGATCTCCCGTGGTACGTGACCACGATGTTGAGCTCGTTGATGGGAGCGGGGTCCTTCCATTTGCCCCTGGAGCTTGAGGGAGCTCACAGAGTGCTGGCCAGGAGGCCTAAGGCAAATGAACCCCCGCGGGCTGCTGGTGCGGTTCCATCGATTTAGTGACCGGGAGTGTGTGCTGCGCTGGGCCAAGAAAGAGAGGAGCAGCAAGTGGGAGAATTCGGTAGTACGAATCTACCAGGACTGGAGTGTGGAGGTGGCAAAGCGGAGGGCCGGGTTCAACCGGACGAAGGCGGTGCTGCATGCCAAGCAGGTCAGATTTGGAATGCTGCAGCCTGCGCGTCTGTGGGTAACATATAAGGACCGGCACCACTACTTCGAGTCCCCGGAGGAGGCGTGGACCTTTGTACAGGCAGAGAAACTGGACTCGAACTAGGATCTGGGGACACACTATGGCCGTTGCTGTTTTCGCTGTTGCTGTTCTTCAATTTTGACACGTGTTTTTTTTATGCTGCTTTTCTTTTTGCTCTGTTTCCGGGTGGGTTTGTCTGTTGGGTATGGGTGTGGGGTATGTGGGGAACGTTGGGGTATGTGCTTTATATGTTCTCTACTGTACGGGGCCGGGGGTTGGGGTGAAACTGGATTTTGAGGAGCTGCGTCGGAAGGGTGGGGTGTGGCAGTGTGAAAGCGCGGGCTTTCCTCTGGTTGTCCGCGCTGCGGGGCAGGGGGGGCGGAGCTGGAGGTGGGGGCGTGGCCTCTACTGGTTTTCTTTACTGCGCTGAAGCGGTGCCAAGGAGGTGTGGCAAGAGGGGGATGACCCCATGCCGGGAGGAGATGGGTTTTGGCAGGAGCTGCCGGGTCAGCAGAAGTCAGCTGACTCACGGAAGTACCATGGAGGGTGCGTCTAGGTGGGGTCCTAGCCTGGGGGGGGTAGGGGGGGATACCGGGTTGCTGCTGGAATGGCCAGGAAGGAGCTGGCGTGGGCCGGGGGGGGGGGGGGGGGGGGGGGGGGGTAGAGGAGAGGCGTTATCGCCATGGGGAACGAGTCAGGCGGGGCGAGCTGGCCTGGGCGAGCAGTCGATAAGCTATGGCTAACCGGCGGGGGAGAGGGGCAGGTTGCTCTCTGATTCGGCTGATTACCTGGAACGTGAGGGGGCTGAATGGGCCGGTTAAGAGAACCAGGGTATTTTCTCATCTGAAGGGGCTGAAGGCGGACGTGGCTATGCTCCAGGAGACCCACTTGAAGGTGGCGGACCAGGTTCGTCTGAGGAAGGGGTGGGTGGGGCAGGTTTTTCACTCAGGATTGGACGCGAAGAACCGGGGGGTGGCGATCCTGGTGGGGGAAGAGGGTGGCGTTCGAGGCGGCTGAGGTGGTGTCGGACAAGGAGGGCAGATATATTATGGTGAAGGGTAGGCTGCAGGGAGAGAAGTGGTGCTGGTTAATGTATATGCCCCAAATTGGGATGATGCCGGCTTCATGAGGCGCTTGTTGGGCCGCATTCCGGACCTGGAGGCAGGGGGCCTGATCATGGGGGGACTTTAACAGAGTGCTGGATCCCCCACTGGACTGGTCCAGTTCAAGGACGGGTAGGAGACCAGCGGCGGCCAGAGTGCTGAGGGGGTTTATGGACCAGATGGGAGGGGTGGATCCCTGGAGGTTTGGGAGGCCGAGAGCGCGGGAGTATTCCTTTTTCTCCCATGTCCATAGGGTCTATTCCCGAATAGATTTTTTCATCCTGAGCAGAGGATTGATCCCGAAGGTGCAGGAAGCAGAGTATTCGGCCATAGCGATCTCAGACCATGCTCCGCACTGGGTTGATCTGGAGATGGGGGAGGCGCGGGACCAGCGCCAGCTCTGGCGCCTGGATGTGGGGCTGCTGTGATGATGGTGTGTAGGGGGGCCGGGGAAGTATTGAGGGGTATCTTGATACCAATGATACGGGGGAGGTCCGGGTGGGATGGTCTGGAGGTTCTGAAAGCAGTGATCCGGGGGAAGCTGATCTCCATCCGGACCCATAGGGAAAGGAGGGAGAGGAAGGGAGGGAGAGACTGGTGGGGGAGCTCCTGGATGTGGGGAGATACGCGGAGGCACCGGAGGAGGGGTTGCTGGGGGAACGGCGCAGTTTGCAGGCCAAATTTGACTTGTTGACCACCAGAAAGGCGGAGACACAGTGGAGGAGGTCGCAGGGCACGGTATATGAGTATGGGGAGAAGGCGAGCAGGATGTTGGTGCATCAGCTCCACAGGCGAGATGCGGCTAGGGAAATTGGTGGAGTGACGGATAGGGGGGGAATGTAGCGCAGAAGGGGACAGAAGTAAATGGGGTCTTCCGGGACTTCTACGAGGAACTGTACCGGTCAGAACCTCCGATGGGGAGAGGGGGGATGGAGAGCTTCATGAACAGGCTACGGTTCCCAAGGGTTCAAGAGGAGCTGGTAGAGGGGCTGGGGGCGCCGATAGAGTTGGAGGAGCTAGTCAGGGGGATTGGACAAATGCAGTCAGGTAAGGCGCCGGGGCCGGACGGGTTCCCAGTGGAATTTTATAAAAAGTATGCGGATCTGGTGGGCCCCATGTTGGTGCGAGCTTTCAATGAGGCATGGGAGGGGGGCTTTGCCGCGACATCGTGATCTCTCTGATCCTAAAGCGGGATAAGGACCCCTTGCAGTGTGGATCATACAGGCCTATCTCGCTCCTCAATGTTGACGCTAAGTTGCTGGCGAAGATCCTGGCCACCAGGATAGAGGACTGTGAGCCAGGGGTGATACACGAGGATCAGACAGGATTTGGCAAGGGACGGCAGCTCAACACGAATGTGCGGAGACTGCTAAATGTTATTATGATGCTGGCAGTGGAGGGGAGGCGGAGATAGTGGCGGCGCTGGATGCGGAGAAAGCGTTTGATAGAGTTGAGTGGGGGTACCTGTGGGAGGTGCTAGAGCGGTTCGGATTCGGGGAGGGATTCATCAAATGGGTGAGGCTGCTCTACGCGGCTCCGATGGCGAGTGTAGTTACAAATGGCAGGAGATCGGAGTACTTTAGGCTCTACCGTGGGACCAGGCAGGGGTGCCCCTGTCCCCCTTGCTCTTTGCACTGGCGATTGAACCTTTGGCTATGGCATTGAGGGAGTCAGGGAGATGGAGGGGTCTGGTGCGGGGTGGGGAGGAACATCGTGTATCGCTGTATGCGGACGACCTGCTGTTGTATGTGGCGGATCCAGAAGGGGGAATGCCGGGGGGGATGGAGCTGTTAGCGGAATTTGGGGGCTTCTCGGGCTATAAGTTAAATTTAGGCAAGAGTGAGGTATTTGTAGTACACCCGGGTGATCAGGAGGAGGGAATTGGGAGACTCCCATTTAAGAGGGCAGTGAAGAGTTTCAGATACTTGGGGGTGCAGGTGGCCAGGAGTTGGGGGACTGTCCATCAGCTTAATTTTACCAGGCTGGTGGAGCAGATGGAAGAGGAATTTAAAAAGTGGGACATGGTGCCGCTATCGTTGGCGGGTAGAGTGCAGTCCGTCAAAATGACGGTTCTCCCGAGGTTCTTGTTCCTTTTTCAGTGTTTGCCCATCTTTATCCCTAGGGCCTTTTTTTAGAAGGGTTACGAGCAGCATCATGAGCTTTGTTTGGGCGCATGGGACCCCGAGGGAAGAGGGTCTTCTTGGAGCGGGGTAGAGATGGGGGGGCTGGCGTTACCCAATCTCTTGGGGTATTATTGGGCGGCCAATGTGTGATGGTGCGCAAGTGGGTAATGGAGGGGGAGGGGGCAGCATGGAAACGGATGGAGAGGGCGTCCTGTGGAGATACAAGCCTGGGGGCCCTGGTAACGGCGCCGTGGCCGCTCCCTCCTACGAGGTATACCACGAGTCCGGTGGTGGTGGCTACCCTCAAGATTTGGGGGCAGTGGAGGCGACATAGAGGAGAAGTGGGGGGCTCGATGGAGGCTCCGTTGAGGGGGAACCATAGGTTCATCCCCGGGAACATTGATGGGGGATTTCAGGGTTGGTACAGAGCGGGCATCAGACAGCTGAGGGACCTGTTTATTGATGGGAGGTTTGCGAGCCTGGGGGAGTTGGAGGAGAAATTTGGGCTCCCCCCGGGGAACATGTTCAGGTATCGCAGGTAAAGGTATTTGCTAGGCGGCAGGTGGAGGGATTCCCTTCGCTTCCCGCGGGGGTGAGCGACAGGGTGCTTTCGGGGGTCTGGGTCGGAGAGGGGAAGATATCTGATATCTACAAGGTTATGCAGGAGGCAGAGGAGGCGTCAGTAGAGGAGCTGAAAGCTAAGTGGGAGGGGGAACTGGGGGAACAGATCGAAGACGGGACATGGGCTGATGCCCTGGAGAGGGTTAATTCTTCCTCCTCGTGTGCGCGGCTTAGCCTCATCCAATTCAAGGTGCTGCACCGGGCCCACATGACTGGGACAAGGATGAGTAGGTTCTTTGGGGGTGAAGACAGGTGTGTCAGGTGCTCGGGGAGTCCAGCGAACCATGCCCATATGTTCTGGGCATGCCCGCGCTGGAGGAGTTCTGGAAGGGGGTGGCGAGGACAGTGTCGAGGGTGGTGGGATCCAGGGTCAAGCCAGGATGGGGACTCGCGATTTTTGGGGTTGGGGTGGAGCCGGGAGTGCAGGAGCAAAAGAGGCCGGTGTGCTGGCCTTTGCATCCCTAGTAGCCCGGCGAAGGATCTTGCTACAATGGAAGGATGCGAGGCCCCCAAGCGTGGAGACCTGGATCAATGACATGGCGGGTTTTATTAAGCTAGAGAAGGTCAAATTCGCCCTGAGAGGGTCGGTACAAGGGTTCTTTAGGCGGTGGCAACCTTTTCTCGACTTTCTGGCTCAACGATAGGGTACGGGGACAGTAACAGCAGCAACCCGGGGGGGGGGAGGGAAAAGGTGGTGTGGGGCGGACGATGACTATGTTTGTTTATTTAATTTAAATTTATTTTAAAGTTCTTTTGTTGTTCATTGGGGTTGGGGGCTGGGGGATGTGATACATGCGTCGATACGGTCTGGGGGTGGTACGGTTATTATGGGTTATTTTGTTGCATTTCATTGTTTGTCGTTATGTTTTATATTTTCTGTAAAAAATTCCAATAAAAATTATATTTAAAAAAAAAGGAGGTAGGCAGAAAGCAGGAAATTATCGGCCAGTGAGCTATACTTCGGTAGTAGGGAAGATGCTGGAATCTATCATCAAGGAAGAAATTGCGAGGCATCTGGATGGAAATTGTCCCATTGGGCAGACGCAGCATGGGTTCGTAAAGGGCAGGTCTTGCCTAACTAATTTCGTGGAATTTTTTGAGGACATTACCAGTGCAGTAGATAATGGGGAGCCGATGGATGTGGTATATCTGGATTTCCAGAAAGCCTTTGACAAGGTGCCACACAAAAGGTTGCTGCATAAGATAAAGATGCATGGCATTAAGGGTAAAGTAGTAGCATGGATAGAGGATTGGTTAATTAATAGAAAGCAAAGAGTTGGGATAAATGGGTGTTTTCTGGTTGGCAATCAATAGCTAGTGGTGTCCCTCAGGGATCCGTGTTGGGCCCACAATTGTTCACAATTTACATAGATGATTTGGAGTTGGGGACCAAGGGCAATGTGTCCAAGTTTGCAGATGACACTAAGATGAGTGGTAAAGCGAAAAGTGCAGAGGATACTGGAAGTCTGCAGAGGGATTTGGATAGGTTAAGTGAACGGGCTAGGGTCTGGCAGATGGAATACAATGTTGACAAATCTGAGGTTATCCATTTTGGTAGGAATAACAGCAAACGGGATTATTATTTAAACGATAAAATATTAAAGCATGCCGCTGTTCAGAGAGACTTGGGTGTGCTAGTGCATGAGTCACAGAAGGTTGGTTTACAAGTGCAACAGGTGATTAAGAAGGCAAATGGAATTTTGTCCTTAATTGCTAGAGGGATGGAGTTTAAGACTGGGGAGGTTATGTTGCAATTGTATAAGGTGTTAGTGCGGCCACACCTGGAGTATTGTGTTCAGTTTTGGTCTCCTTACTTGAGAAAGGACGTACTGGCGCTGGAGGTGTGCAGAGGAGATTCACTAGGTTAATCCCAGAGCTGAAGGGGTTGGATTATGAAGAGAGGTTGAGTAGACTGGGACTGTACACGTTGGAATTTAGAAGGATGAGGGGGGATCTTATAGAAACATTTAAAATTATGAAGGGAAGAGATAGGATAGATGCGGGCAGGTTGTTTCTACTGGTGGGTGACAGCAGAACTAGGGGACATAGCCTCAAAATAAGGGGAAGTAGATTTAGGACTGAGTTTAGGAGGAACTTCTTCACCCAAAGGGTTGTGAATCTATGGAATTCCTTGCCCAGTGAAGCAGTTGAGGCTCCTTCATTACATGTTTTTAAGGTAAAGATAGATAGTTTTTTGAAGAATAAAAGGATTAAGGGTTATGGTGTTCGGGCCGGAAAGTGGAGCTGAGTCCACAAAAGATCAGCCATGATCTAATTGAATGGTGGAGCAGGCTCGAGGGGCCAGATGGCCTACTCCTGCTCCTAGTTCATATGTTCATATATTTTTCTCAATTAAAAACACCAAGCTCTCTTAGTCTATGATGATAAGGGAACATCTAATGGCCCTCCTATGAATCTTTTCCAAATCATTCACATTGTCCAATATGTGAATGAACCAAAACTGGACTAAGTATTCTAAATGAGGCCGAACCAAACAAATTACTACAAACAGTAATGAGATGAATGACAAGATAGGTTATTGGTGGTGGCTGACGGATGAGTGTTGTTGTAACATCCTGCTCTTTGTATAGTGCCCCGTAAGCTCAAGATGTCCACCTGAACAGACAATCTATTTCACGTTTCGTTTGGAAAGCAGGGACAATGCAACATTCACTCTTCACCGGACTGATGTGTCATCTTTAGTGATCTGTGGAAATCCTAAAATAGAACTTGAACCTAGAACCTTCTGAACGAAGGACAGATTGCTACCAACTGATGTTAACTTAATTCACTTCAGACGAGTTCAGAAACTTTCGATAGCAAACTGACAAACACTAAATCAAAGGATTTGGACCACACATAAGTGCTTGCATAAACTGGAGCATTTGAACATTTGGGCCAATATACTTTCTCAAACACAATCCCCAGGTACACACAGCAAATACTCTCCATGGACTCTAACAAAGGCCTCACAATTCCATGCGAGGTAAAGTCTCTTTAAAATAAAATGTGCACATATAAACATAACCAACTCCTTCCACGTCCTTCTGATTTATCATTGTTTTCCAGTAGAACCCTTCCATCAGATCGGACATAATCCACACATGTGACCGTGCATATTAAATCCTGAAAGCAACAACAGATCTCAGTGCAACTGCAGGATAAGAAGAAATATTTATCATGCCTATTTATAAAACTATTAAGTTACTTCAGGCTCCTATAGATAAAGTTACCTTAGAATTACAAAACTAACCACAAAATGGTATGAGAAACACTGGGAAGAAAGAACTGCAATAGCAGAAAAAGTATATTATACTGCGAATCTTGAGACAGCTGTCACCTTCGATCCTAACAAACATGTTAAAATAAACTTTTTTAAAAATGAAACATCTAGCAGACTTCAAATGGTGAAATTCTGGACACATGTATCAAACTTTCTTTCCCAAAATCTTGAAAGAGAACAAGGTCTTACTCTTCTGCTTGGATGGAGTCAGCAGGAGCCACTAATTGCTGGGAATGTAACCATTTTTCCCTGTAGTGATAGATCGAGCTTCCCACAGTCGCCTTCCCTGTAAGAGCAAAAGAGCACCAAATATCTAGCAGTTTCTTGAGCTGTATTTAGAGATATTGCAATAAATGCCACTTTAAATATTTAATCGAAGATCTGAAGTATGAAACTGGATTACAAAATCACATCAAAAACGTTTTAAGGAAGGACACAGAGAACATGCATTTATACAATACTTCTTACATCCTTGGGTTACCTCAAAATATTCTGAACCCAACAAATTACTTTATGACTCAATCACTATTTCACTAAAATCCTTGAATCACATTTCTGGTGGGGTTAGCTGAGGGCTGAAATCTGGCTAGGGAACAGTCTTTTTTCAAAATAGTGCTATGGTGTCCAGCTAAACAGGCATGATAGAGCCTCAGTTTAACAATGATCTGAAAATAGCACCTCCCACAATGCAGCACTCACAACATTGTTTTCTGTGAATCTGAAGTATTAAAATACACAACAAAAAATTGGAAATGCTTCTGAGCAAAGAATTACATCAGGAAATTGGAAGGGATTCAATCATAGAGGAAAAATGTGAAATCTTAAATAGTGATCACTTTTGTTGATGTCTACTATATATAGAGACTCAAATTCATGGATCATATGAAAAGAGGTAAAGCCTCTTATTCCCCACCATGCAGCAATAATTTTACAGAACTTTCAAATCACAGTACTTGCAGTATAGCTTTGAGCACGGTAGCACAGTGATTAGCACTGTTGCTTCACAGCACCAGGTGCTCGGGTTCGATTCCCGGCTTGGGTCACTGTCTGTGCACATTCTATTCGAGTCTGAGTGGATTTCCTCCGGGTGCTCCGGTTTCCTTCCACAAGTCCTGAAAGGCGTGCTGTGAGGAGATTTGGACATTCTGAATTCTCCCTCTGTACCCGAACAGATGCCGGAGTGTAGCGACAAGGGGATTATCACAATAACTTCATTGCAGTGTTAATGTTAGCTTTCTTGTGACACTAAAAAGATTATCAGTGGTTTTCCAACTTTAAGGCATAGCTCACTGTTGAGTTGCTTGGAGTGTCCAGGTGGAGCATAGCAAGTGGGTTGAGAGAATAAACACCAATATTCCATGTGTAGCAGCCATACTCTCCCACTAAATCCTACTCAAAGCATCATGCACGACAACAAAGCAGTGCAATCCCAAAAGCATTTTCTCCCAAAAGGTTAGCACTTCCTTTAAAAGGTGTAATGCCTTCTCCATAATGACCATTACCAAACAGCCTAAATTGTTAATATTTAAATCAGATCTGGAGAACAGCTTTCTTAAGAAATTAATTGCATTTGAAAGACAGATAAATATATTTAGAGCTTAAATGTTCCTTTGTATATTTGCAAATCATAAGTGTCAAAATAATGAAATAAAAATGTTAAATATTGGGAAAGACGGAGCACGTTTGGCAGTGTCTGTGGAAAAAGAAACAGATTAACCTTGGGTCTGTATGATTCCTCTTCAGTCATAAGGACTTGAAACGTCCTTTTCGGGGCTGGTTTAGCACAGTGGGCTAAATAGCTGGCTTGTAATGCAGAACAAGGCCAGCAGCGCGGGTTCAATTCTGATACCAGCCTCCCCGAACAAGTGGCGGAATGTGGCGACTTGGGCTTTTCACAGCAACTTTATTGAAGCCTACTTGTGACAATAAGCAATTATTATTATAAACGTCGACTCTTTCTCTCTCCACAGATGCTGAAGGCTTGCTGAGTTTTCCAGTATTTTCTATTTTTATTTCAGATTTTCAGCATCCAGAGGATTTTGCGTTTATTTGGTGTCAAATTCTAGTTGTTTATGATCACAATTTCAGCGGAAATGTCTGGGTGAGATATACATGCATAAAAATGAAGGTAATTGTCCATCAAATAAAATTATAAAATCTTATGAATCCTACAGTACTTTAATAGGATTTCCTATTTTGCTTTTAATTTCTCTCCACTTGTGTATTGTAATTTCCATCAATGGTGACTATCATCTGCATCTTGAGAAACTAACAATTTAGCAATGTCAATATGCGTCAAAAAGGAAAAAAGAAAATTCTTCAGATGCTGGAAATCTGCAATAAAAATTGCTGGAGATTCTCAGTAGGCCAGGCTGTATCTGTGGAGAGAAACAGTTACTTTTCAGGTCGATTACCTTTTACCAGAACGCTCGCCATTGGCCTGAAAGCTCTTCTTTTTCTTTACTGATGCTGCCTGGCCTGCTGATATTTCCAGCATTTTCCGTTTTCATTCAGGATACACATCTAGCGCAACTGCCAGAAGTTTGTGCTCCTGGTTTAAGGGGCTTTTCAGAATGGTGATATCATCAATGCTTTACAATGGAAACCAGTGATGAAGGGATGCTTATAAGTTACTTGCAGCTTGGTGTAGCATAGTGTTTAAGCTCTTTGAGTTGATCATCACAAAATTCACTTAATTTGTAATAACCAGACACCTCAAAAGTCCAAAATACTTACGTATTGTTTATGATCTGGAATCTCTCACCCTTTTTGAAGGACAGATCTTCTGTTGTTCTCGCTTCATAATCGTATAAGGCCACAAAAATAGTTACTCCACCTTTAAGAAGATGCATAAACCTTAGTTACTCCCTTTTCTAAATTTGCAGTTTTAAAAGATGTATATTTCTAATACTGATACTCAAAACCACAAAAATTACTAACTTAATGGCAGATAACAAAAGCTGCTACTGGTTCACACACCTAGGCTTGCAAGTTATAAAAGCCTGCGTGAAGAGGAGATTCATGCAATGGACTTTAATCCTTGTTCATTTAGATAACTAACTACTGCCAGCAGGCTTTCCTGTTCCGAAACACACGAGGCAACAGCCACAGCTTTTAGAAGACACCCATCAACGGAGTGAGATTGATCTTACTACCTTGCTCATTTTATTGAACATGACAGCAACTAATTAAACAACTTCACTTACGCCAGAATTATATACGAGTGAAACGGCATGGATACACATGATTTACAAACTGCAGAATGCTCAGCTGTGTCATATTGAAATAGTAGTGCTATAAATACTTATAGTAAGATGTCATTTGAAGAGACAAAGCCAACATCGCAAGGGCTAAAGTTGAAAAATAACGAAAGATAGGTTAGAAAGCTGTGACTAGGTAGGTTTTAAAAGCTTCAAGACTGCATTGGAATGAAAAATTAGAAGGAAGGAGTTCTGATTTTAGGAAGTAATAAGTTACTTCCCAAGTAGAAGAATATGCAATAATCTCGAATTGAAACGTGAGGATTTAGGGAAAAGGAAGCGTGTGCATAAGGATACACTTCTTAAATGCAGAGGACATCCGAGTTACAATAAAGATGATTGGGATATGGTGGTTGAGTGTTGAAAGAGTAAATAAATGGACAGGCGAGGAAGAGAAGGATTTCATGAAGAGTTTTCAAAGAGGGAAGGAGATGGCAAAGTAGAGGAAAGTGAGTAGAGAATTCAAAGTTCAATCTGAAGAAGAGACTGCCAATGGTGAACTGGGAGAAGAGATGACAAATCCAGTGTGAGAAGATTGATGGATCCATGTATGGCTGGAAGGCAAATGATCAGTAAGCTAAGGTGAGACAAGGCCTTAGAGTGTTTCGAAAAAAGGATTTACATTTTCAAATCAATGTGCTGGGACATTGGGAGATTTGGGAAGCATAGGGGTGACAGCAGTGTGGAATATAAACTTGTGTAAGATTGATGTGGAATGGTTGTTTACACTGACTTTGAAGAAGTCAAGCTTGGGTGTTGAAGGGCGAGTAGTGTTCTAGCAGATCATAGAGATTTGGCAAAGGCAGTTAAACATCATGAGGGAAACACCCCAATAAGTAATGGATTGGATGTAGGGAAGGAAGCAGAATATAGAGTAAAACAGTGGCAGGGTTACAAAATTTCTGACTCATCAGCCTCTCTGGTTGCCATCAGAGACAAAGCAGTGAAAATAGCCTCCTAGAAATTTGGCACTTTGAGCCTGCCCTGCTTCCCCCGCCAATCATTATGATCATGGCTAATCATCCAACGCAATAGCCGATCCCACCCCCCCCCCCCCCCCCCCCCCCCCCAAATACCCTTTGATCCCCTTTGGCACAAGTACCATATAATAATCGTTATTATTGTTACAAGTAGGGCATAAATTAATACTGCAATGAGGTTACTGTGAAAATCCCCTAGTAGCCACACTCAGGCACCTCGTTCGGGTACGGTACACAAGGGAAGAATTCATATATGTCCAATTCACCTATCAGCACATCTTTTGAGACTTGTGGGAGGAAACCAGAGCATCCGGAGGAAACCCACGCAGACACAGGGAGAAGGTGCAGACTCCGCATAGACAGTGACCCAAGCCGGGAATCGAATCTGGGACCCAGGCGCTATGAAGCAACAGTGATAACCACTGTGCTACCGTGCCGCTCTAACTGGTTCTGGAAAACATGCGAAACGTACAAGTTTTGGCCTCAGCTACTTTCTATTCCAGCAAATTCCACAGGCTCACCACTCTCTGGGTGAAGAAATTTCTCCTCATCTAATACCTAAATAGTCTACGCCATAACCTCAGACTGCGATTCCTGGTTCTGGACACCCCCACCATCAGGAACATCCTTCATGTATCTACCCTGTCTGGTCCTCTTAGAATTTTACGTTCTATGAGATCCCTCCCTTCATTCTTCTGAACGCCAGCGAATACAATCCTAGCCAACTCAATCTCTCCTCATAAATCAGTACTGCCTTCCCAAAAATCAATCACTCTGCACTCCCTCAATAGCACAAAAATCCTTCCTCAGATAAGGAAACCAAAACTGCATGCAATGGGTGAGATTCTCCCGCTAGGAGTGCAAATCACGAAACAAGAAAGGTTGAGGGAGTTAGGGTTTTCTCACTGGAGCGAAGAAGGCAGAGAGGTGACTTGATAGAGGTGACTTGATTGAGGTGTACAAGATGATGAGAGGCATGGATAGCGTGGATAGCCAGAGACTTTTCCCGAAGGTGGAAATGGCTGTCATGAGGGGACATAATTTTAAGGTGATTGGAAGAAGGAATAGGGGAGATGTCAGAGGTAGGTTCTTTACACAGAGTGGTGGGAGCGTGGAATGCACTGCCAGCAGTGGTGGTGGAGACAGAGTCATTCGGGACATTTAAGCGACTCTTAGACCGGCACATGGACAGCAGCAAATTGAAGGGGTGTAGGTCAGGTTGATCTTAGATTAGGATAAATGGTCAGCACAACATCGTGGGCTGAAGGGCCTGTACTGTGCTGTACTGTTTTATGTTCTACATGGGAGCAATATTAAAGTGGATAGGGCCGGTATCTCATAGGCAATGAAGATTAAAGGTGAAGCCAACAAGGAATCACAGATGGCATCTAGTGGTTAAAATCGCAAGACATGACGAACCTGTGGCTGAAAAAAAGATTTTGACTGCTTTAGAGAAGAGCATGGAAAATACTCAAAACTCTGATTGAACAAAATAGAGAGAAAGGAAGGTTGCAAGCAATAAAGATGTAAAAAATATGTAAATTTTATTATTACCGTTTCCACAGTCGAGCAAAAAGTGGATAAAACTGGATTGGAAATGGAAAATAAAGTATTTAAAGGAGTGGAATAGAGTGAGGGAACTGAGTGAAAAAGGAAACAGTCTTGGGGAAGTTCTGACTTAATGGGAAAAAATATGTTCAGGGAATAAACCATGAACTACTGCAAAGTACAACAATTTGAGTGGAAGAAAGATGGTAACAAAAGGTAGACTGGAGGATGAGCTTGTGATGTATTCAGGATAATTTCTGGGAACAGTACCTTCTAGTGCCAACCAATGATCGGGCTATTTTAGACCTGGTACTGTACAATCAGACAATAATTAATGACCTCGTTGTGAAGTAGCCTCTAGGCAACAGTGATTATAACATGATAGTATTTCACTTTCAGCTGGTAATGTGGGTCTAAGACTAGTGTCTTAAGCGTAAATAAAAGTAATTATGAGGTTATGAAGACAGTTAACTAAAGTGAACTGGGTAAATAGGTTAACCCGTAGGACAATACAGAAACAGTGGCAGTCATTTAGAGATATAAATCACAGTAAAAGAATACTCTACTCAGAAAGAAAGAAAGACTCCATAATCCATGGTTAACTAAGGGTAGTATAAAATTGAAAGTGTACAATATGCACAGATTAGTGGTAGGTCAGAAGATTGCACAGATTTTAGAAAATAGCAAAGAATGACAAAAAACTGAGGAAGAAATTAGAGTAGGAGTGAAAGTTAGAAATATATAACGCAAGATTTTCTTCAAGTAATTAAAAGCAAAAGAGTAACTAAAGTGAGCTTTGATTCCTTGGAGGCTGACACTGGTAATTCATAATGGGAAACAAAGAAATGGCGGAAATAGCATTGCGTCCGTCTTCACCCTGGAAGACACAACAAATCCCAAGGATACTTGAAGATCAAGGGGTATAATAGAAGGAGGAATTTAAAACAATCACTAGGGAAAAGTTAATAGAAAGACTATTAGAAATAAAGACAGACAACTTCATTGGATTTGATGGCCTGCATCCTTGGGCCTTAAAAATAGCTGCAGACAGTAGATGCATTGATTGTGATCTTCTAAAATTCCCTAGCTTCTGGAAAGGTCCAAGTAGATTGGAAATTTGCAAATGTAATATCTCTCAAGTAAGGAGGAAGGCAGAAAGCAGGAAATTATAGGCCAGTTAACTTAACATCTCTAATAAGGAAAATGCTAGAATCCACTATTAAGGAGGTAATAGCAAAATATTCAGGGAGGCGGTGGTGTAGTGGTATTGTCACTGGATGAGCAATCCAGAGACCAGGGTAATGCTCTGGGGACCCGGGTTCAAATCACCAAAAAAAAAGAAATCGGGATTGAAAATGTCGAATAAAGCCACTGTCGGTTGTTATAAAAACCAAGCAAGCCATTCAGCCGAAGGGCAATTAGGGATGGGCAATAAATGGTGCAGCCAGTGACACCCACATCCCATAAATGAACTAAAATAAAAATTTTAGAAATCATAATACAATCAGAAAGAGTCCACATGGTTTAGTGAAAGAGAAAGCAGGTTTGACTAATTGATTACATTTCTTTGATGATCTAACAAGCAGGATGGATAAAGAGAAACCAGTAGATACAGCGTATTTGGATTTCCAAAATGCATCAATAAGGTGCCTCATTAAAGGTTATTCAATAGAATAAGAGCTCATGTTGTAGGGGGGTAACTTATGAGCATGCACAGAGGATTGGTCAACAGGAAACAAAGAACTGGGATAAATTTGTTACTTTTGGTTTGGCAAGCAGTAAGTAGTGGAATGCCGTAGGGATCAGTGCTGGGGCCTCAATTAGGTACAAGCTATATCAATGACTTTGACAAAGGCACCAAATGTATGGTAGCAAAATTTGTTGATATCACAAAGAGAGGTAGGAAAGTAAGTTGCAGAACTCTACTGTATAGAGGGACCTGGGTGCCCTGGTGCATGAGTCACAAAAAGTTAAATATACAGCAAGACAATAGAAAGTGCCATCAAGCAACATTTACTCAGCAATAACCTGCTCACAAACACACAGTTTAAGATACACCAAGGCCACTCAGACAGCTTTGATTCAAACATGGAGAAAAGAGCCGAGCTCCAGAGATGAGGCGAGTGTGACTGCCCTTGACATGAAGGCAGCATTTGACTGTGTGTGGAACAAAACCCGAGTCAATGGGAATCGGGCAAAATGCTCCACTGGATGGAGTCATACCTAGCACAGCGGAAGATGGTTGTGATCGTCGGTATTGAAAGTTGACAAGACACTGAGGCTGGATGAGATGTAACCAAAGGTATTGACAGAAGTGAGAATGGAAATTTCTGGGACAATGGGCATAATCTTCCAGTCTTCTCTAGACACCGGGAGGTGCCAGAGGACTGGAGAATTGCAAATGCTACACCCTTTTTCACAAAAGGTTGTAAGGTAAGCCCCGGCAATTACAGGCCAGTCAATTTACCATCAGTGGTGGTAAAATTTGAGAAACAATTATTTGGGATAGAATTAGTGGCCACATGGAGAAATGTGGGTTGATTAGGAAGAGCCAGCATGGATTTCTAATAGAGAAATCATGTTTAACTAACTTGGAGGAGTTATTTAGAAGAGGTAACAGAAAAGGTCGATACAGTAATGCTGTTGTGTGGCATACATGGATTTTCAGAAGGCATTTGATACAGCGCCACACAACAGACTTGCAAGAACAGTTATAGCTCATGGAATAAAAGGGACAATAGCAACATGGATACAAAATTGGTTGAAAAATAGGAGGCAAAGAGTAATGGTCAATTAATATTTTTCTGGCTGGAAGGTTTGCAGCAGTGTTCCCAAGGAGTCAGTACTGGGGCTCTTGCTTTTCCTGATATAGATGGATGATCTAGATCTTGGTGAGAAAGGCGCAATTTCAAAATTTGCAGATGCCACAAAACTTGGAAGTATTGTAAACTGGGAAGAGGACATTGTAGAACTTCAAAAGGACATAGGCAGGTTGGTGGAGTGGGCAGGTAGATGGCAGATGAAGTTCAATGCAGAGTGAGGAGATGCATTTTGGTAGGAAGAACATGGAAAGACAATATAAAATCAGGGGTAAAATTCTTAAAGGGGTGCAGGAGCAGAGGGTCCTGGGTGTATTTGTGTATAAATCATTGAAGGTGACAGGGCAGGTGGAGAGAGCAATTAATAAAGATGCAGCATTCTGGATTTTATTAATAGGGTATAGAGCACAAGGCAAAGAGGTTATGCTGAATTAATACAAGACACTAATTGCACCTCAGCTGGAATATTGTGCACAGCTCTACGCACCACACTATAGAAAGTATGTGAACACATGGGGAGAGAGTGCAGGAGAGGTTTACAAGAATGGCTCTAGGGATGAGAAACTTCAATTATGAGGATAGATTGGAGAGATTGAGACTATTGTCCTTGGAGAGAAGAAGGCTAAGAGGAGATTTGATAAAGATGTTCAAAATTACAAAGGGGCTGGACAGAGTAGATTGGGAGAAACTGTTTCCACGCGTAAAATGGATCAAGAACAAGAGAGCACATATTTAAAGTGATTTGCAAAGTAGTAAATGTAGTGCGAGGAAATACTTTCTCACAAGACAGGTGGTTTGGGTTTGGAGTGCACTGTCTAAAAAGAGTGGTGGAGGTTGGTGCAATTGAGGCATACATTGCAGACATGATGACATTGCAGACACAATGAGCCAAATGCGCCATAACAATTTTATATTCTGGTTGATGTTATACCAAGCACAAAGAAATGAAAAATGAATGAAATGAAAATTGCTTATTGTCACAAGTAGGCTTCAAATGAAGTTACTTTGAAAAAACCCTAGTCACCACATTCCGGCACCTGTTCGAGGAGGCTGGAACGGGAATTGAACCGTGCTGCTGGCCTGTATTGATCTGCTTTAAAAAACAGCTATTTAGCCCTGTGTTAAACCAGCCCCTAAATGGTTGTGGCTGTTGGAGGTCAATCGCCTCAGTTCCAGGACATCACTTTTTTAAAAATAAATTTAGATTACACTAAAGTTTAGAAATAGGTGAACACAAATAAAAAATTAGGGGTCTCCCATTTAAGTCTGAGATCAGGAAATGTTTGTCTCGAGAGTTATTAGTCTGTGAATACCCTTTCCCAGAAATTAGTGAAGGTTGGGTCATTGAATATATTCAAGGCTGGGTTTGATAGATATTTTATCAACAAGATAGTCAAGGGTTATGGGAGCAAACAAAAGTACAATTGAGGCCACAATCAGATCATCCATGATCTTATCAATTGGCAGAGCAGATTTGAAGGGCTGAATAGCCTACTTCTGCTCTTAATTCTTGTGAACATAAAAAACAGAAAATGTTGGATATACTCAACAGGTCTGGCAGCATCTATGGAGAGAGAAGTAGAGTTAAAATAACCTCCCATTAGAACTGGGAAAAGCAGAGTTGTGGGGGGAAAAGTGGGAAAAAGAAAAGGAACGGTCCACAATTGGGGGGAATGCATCACAGTATTTTGCTCTTGTAGACATGAACATTGTTTGTTGAGATGTCATGAAATCCTAATTCATATTTACAAATGGTAACAAATCTTGTCAAAGATGATGGCAAATTACTTTCATGAGCACAGACCAGGCAAAAAAGTCGCGGGGAGGGGCGGCGGCGCGCGGGGAGGGGGCGGCGGCGCGCGGGAGGGGGCGGACGCGCGCGGGAGGGGCGGACGCGCGCGGGAGGGGGCGGACGCGCGCGGGGAGGGGGCGGACGCGCGGGGGGGGCGGACGTGCGCGGGGAGGGGCGGACGCGCGCGGGGG